>NC_044312.2:33595515-34845515 GCF_007474595.2 Lynx canadensis
TTCTTTTATATGTAACTGTCCAGTTTTCTGTATTCCCCCCATTGCATATTCTTGTATCCTTTAGATATAGTAACCATATATGTGTGGGCTTATTTATGGGTTCTCTATCCTGTGTGATTGATCTATGAATCTATTTTTGTGCCAGTACCATACTGTTTTGATTACTATAGTCTTGTAGTATATCTTGAAATGTGGGAATGTGGTACCTCCAGCTTTGTACTTTGTACTTTTTACTTTGTACTTTTTTTTCTGAAGATTGCTTTGGCTTTGAGATCTTTTGTGGTTCCATGTAATGTTTAAGATTATTTGTCCTAGTTCTGTAAAAAATGTTGTTGATATTTTGATGGGGATTGCATGGAATCTGAAGATTGCTCTGAGTAGTGCAGACATTTTAATGACACCAATTCTTCCAATCCATGAACATGGTGTAACCTTCCATTTGTTTGTGTTGTCTTCAATTTCTTTCATCAATGTTTTATAGTTTTCAGAGTGTGGGTCTTTCACCTCCTTGGTTAAATTTATTCCTAGGTAGTTTATTATTTTGGTGCTATTACTTTATTTTTAGTGTATAGAAGTGCAACAGATTTCTATACATTAATTTTGTGTCTTGCAAGTTTACTGAATTTATTTATTACTTCTTTTTTAATGTTTATTTATTTTTGAGAGAGAGAGAGAGAATGGGGAAGGGACAGAGAGAGGGAGACACAGAACTCAAAGGAGGCTCCAGGCTCTGAGATGTCAGCACAGAATCCAATGCAGGGCTTGAACTCACGAACTGCAAGATCATGACCTGAGCTGAAGTCAGATGCTTAACCAACTGAGCCACCCAGGTACCTCTGACTTTATTTATTACTTCTAATTTTTTTTGGCAGCTTTTGAGCTTTCTCAAATGATATGTGTATCATGTAATTGCAAATAGTGACAGTTTTAATTCTTTCTTACCAATTTGAGTGACTTTTACTTTTTGTTGCCTGATTACAGTGGCTAGGACCTCTAGTACTATGTTGAATAAAAGTGATGAGAGTGGACATCTTTGTCTTCCTCCTGATCTTAGAGGAAAAACTTTCAGTTTTTCACCATTGAGTATAATGTTAGCTGTGGGTTTGTTATATATATCCTTTAGTATGCTGAGGTATGTTCCCTCTAAGCCTACTTTGTTGAGTGTTTTTTATCATGAATGGATGTTGTGTTTTATCAATGCTTTTTCTGCATATGTTGAGGTGATCATGTTTTTTAATCTTCTTTTTGATAATGTGATCTATTACACTGATTGATTTGCTTATATCAAACCACCCTTATAACCCTGAAATAAATCCCACTTGATCATGATGAAAGATTTTTTTAAATGTATTTTTTATTTTGCTTTGCTAATATTTTGTTGGGAATTTTTCATTTTTGTTCATCAGAATTATTGGCCTGTAAGTTTTAAAAAAGAATTTTTTGTAGTGTCTTTGTCTGCTTTTGGTATCAGGGAAGTGTTGACAGACTGGAATGCATCTGGAAGTTTTCCTTCCTCTTCTAGTTTCTGTAATAGTTTGAGAGTAGAGGTATTAACTCTTCTTTAAATGTGTAGAATTCACCTATGGAGCCATCTGGCTCTGGACTTTTGTTGGGAGAATTTGATTATTATTCAGTTTCATTACTATTAATCAGTCTGTTCAAATTTTTTCTTCCTATTTCATTTCATTTTATTATTTTATTTTATTTTATTTAAATCCAAGTTAATTAACATATAGTAATTTAATGGTTTCAGGAGTAGAATTTAGTGATTCATGACTTACATATAACACCCAGTTGTTCATCCCAACAAGTGACCTCCTTAAGGCCCATCACCCATTTAGCCCATGCCCCCACCCAACACTCTTCTAGCAACCTTCATTTTGTTCTCTGTATAGAAGTCACTTATAGTTTGTCTCCCTCTCTGTTTCTCTATTATTTTTGCTTTACTTTCCCTATGTTCATCTGTTTTGTTTCTTAAATTCCACATATGAGTGAAATCATATGATATTCATCTTTCTCTGACTGGCTTATTTGACTTACCACAACACATTCTGGTTTCATCCACATTGTTGCACATGCCAAGATTCCATTCTTATACATTTATCAGTCAATGGACATTTGGGCTTTTTCCATAATTTGGCTATTGTTGATAGCACTGCTATAAACATGGGGCTGCATGTGCCCCTTCGAATCAGCATTTTTTTATCCTTTGGGTAAATACCTTTTAAGTGTAATTGCTGGGTCATAGGGTAGTTCTATTTTTATTTTTATTTTATTTTTAATTTTATTTAAATCCAAGTTAGTTAACATATAGTATAATAAAGGTTTCTTTACTACTACTCCTTAGTACCCATAGCCTAATTAGCCCATTCCCCCACCCACATCCCCTCCCGCAAACCTTAGTTTGCTTCCTGTATTTAAGAATCTCTTTGGTTGCTTCCCTCACTGTTTTTGTTGTTGTTCTTGTTCCTAACTGACTGAGCCACCCAGGTGCCCCCCTCCCCTGTTTTTACCTATTTCTTACTGATTTAAGTTTGGAAGATTGTATGTCTCTAAGAATTTATCTGTTTCTTCTATTTTCTCCATTTGGTTGGTATATTTTGTCCAATTTGTTGCCATATAATTTTTCATAATATTCTCTTATAATTCTTTGTATTCCTGTGGTATTGGTTGTTATTTACCCTTTTTTATTTCTGATTTTATTTATTTGAGCATCTCTGTTTTTTCCATGTTGACTTTGACTACTGGTTTATCAATTTTTTTTGTCTTTTCAAATATCTAGCTTTTGGTTTCATTGATATTTTCTATTGTTTTTAAATATCTATTTCATTTATTTCCACTCTAATCTTTTTTAACTAATGTTGGGCTTTGTTCTTTCTTTTTCTAGCCCCATTAGGTGTAAAGTTAGGCTGTTTATTTGAGATTTTTCTTCTTTCTTGACATAAATGTGTATTGCTATAAACCTTCCTCTTCAAACTGCTTTTTCTATGTCTCAAAGATTTCGGACTGTTGTGTTTCCACTGTTATTTGTCTTAATATATTTTAAAATTTCCTCTTTCATTTCTTTATGACCCATTTGTTTGTTTAGTAGCAGATTGTTTAGCTTCATGCATTTGTGTTTTTCCTTTCTTTTTTTTTTTTTTTTTCATTTTGTTCTTGTGATTGATTTCTAGTTTCATACTCTTGTGGTCAGAAAAGATGTGATATGATTTTATTCTCCTTTAATGTACTGATACTTATTTTGTGGCCTAACATGTGATCTATCCTAAAGATTATTCCATGTGCACTTGAAAATAACGTGTATTCTGTTGTTGGGGATTGCATGTTCTGTATATATCTGTTATGTGTATATAACTGTTAGGGATGGAATGTTCTGTATATATCTGTTATGTGTATATAGGTCTATATGGTCTTAGTAATTGTTCAAAGCCACAGTTTCCTTGATGATTTTCTGCCTGGATGATCTATTCATTGATTTCCATATTTCCATGAGGTATTAAAGTCCCCTTCTATGATTGTATTATTGTCTATTTCTCCCTTTATGTTTATTAATATGAGCTATATATATTTAGGTACTCTTATGTTGGATGCATAAATATTTATAATTGTTATATCCTCTTGTTGGATTGAACCCTTTATCATTTTGTAATGTCCATCTTTGTCTGTTGCTACAGTCTTTGTTTTAAAGTCTATTTTTTTTTTTTTGACAAAGTCTCTTTTATTTTTATTTATTTATTTTTTTTGGTATTGTAAATTAATTAATTTATTTTTTTTTCTTTTTTTTTTTTATATATATGAAATTTATTGACAAATTGGTTTCCATACAACACCCAGTGCTCATCCCAAAAGGTGCCCTCCTCAATACCCATCACCCACCCTCCCCTCCCTCCCACCCCCCATCAACCCTCAGTTTGTTCTCAGTTTTTAACAGTCTCTTATGCTTTGGCTCTCTCCCACTCTAACGTCCTTTTTTTTTTTTTTTTTTTCCTTCCCCTCCCCCATGGGTTCCTGATAAACCTTATGAAGATAAAAAGCTTCTGCACAGCAAAGGAAACAACCAACAAAACTAAAGTCTATTTTTTTGATAGAAGTTTTGCTACCCCATCTTTCTTTTTGCTCTTATTTACATAGTAAATGTTTTTTCACGTCTTAACTTTCAATCTGTACATTTCTTTAGGTCTGAAGTGAATGTCTTTTAGGCAGCATATACATGATCTTATTGTTTTATCTCTTAAGTCACACTGTGTCTTTTTATTGAAGCATTTAGTCTATTCACATTTAAAGTAATTATTGACAGGCATGTACTTACTGGAATTTTGTTAATCATTTTCTGCTTGTTTTTGCAGTTATTTCTCCTTCTCTTGCTCTCTTCCCCTGTGGTTTGATGGCTTTAATTAGTGTTGTGCTTAGACTCCTTTAACTTCATTTTCTGTGTATCTATTACAGGTTTTTTATTTGTGCTTACCATTGAGTTATAACATAACATCTTATGTGTACAGAAGTTTATATTAAGTTGATAGTCACAAGTACAAACTGATTCTAAAAGCACTAAATTTTTACTTCCCTCTCCATGTTTTATATATATGATGTCATATTTGACATATATTTATCTTGTACATCCCTTACTAATTTTTGTGGATATAATTTATGTTATTACCTTTGTGTTTTAACCTCCATACTGGCTTTATAAGTGATTAGTCTACTATCTTTACTATATGTTTGCTTTTATGGGTAAAATTTTCTTTCATAAAAGATTTGCTTTTACCTTTCATAATTTTCTTACTTCTAGTTATGGATTTTTCTTTTAACTTAAAAAATTCCCTTTAACACTTCTTATACGGCTGATTTAGTGGTCATGAATTCTAACTTTTGTTTGTTTGAAAAACTGTTTATTTCTCCTCTGCTGACTGATAATCTTGCTGGCTAGATTATTCTTGATTGTAGGTTTTTTTTTTTTCCCTTTCAGAATTTTGAATGTATTGCAGCACTCCCTTCTGGCCTGAAGTTTCTGCTGAAACATCAGCTGATAGCCTTCAGAGGTTTCACTTGTATGTAACTGCTTTCTTTTCCCTTGCAGCTTTAAAAATTCTATCATTATTATAATTATTATTATTAATTAATATTTTGCCATTTTAATTATTATATATCTTTTTGTGGATCTCCTTGAGTTCTTCTTTTTCAGAGCTCTGTGTGGTTCCTATAACTGGATTCCTTCTTGCTTTCCTCAGATTACAGACATTTTCAGCTATTATTTCTTCAAATAAGTTTTCTTCCCCCTTCTCTCTCTTCTACTTCTGGTAACTCTATAATGCGAATGTTATGTTTGATGATGTTGCAGAGTTCCCTTAACCTCTTCTCATTTTTTATGATTTTTTTTTTTTTCTGTTCAGTTTGGGTACTTTCCATTACTCTGTCTTTCAGATTACTGATTCATTCTTCTGCATGCTCTAATCTACTCTTGATTCCCAGTGTATTCTTCATTTCAGTTATTGAATTCTTCAGCTCTGACTGGTTCTTTTTCACATTTTCTGTATGTTGAAGTTCTCACTGATATCCTTCACTGTTTTCTGAAGTCCAGTGAGTATCCTTATGACCATTACTTTGAATTCTTTATTAGGCATATTGCTTATCTTCATTTTATTTAGCTATTTTACTACGATTTCATTGTGTTTTTTAATTTGAGACATATTCTTTTTTCTACCCATTTTCTCTAACTCTTTGTGTTTGTTTTTATGTATTAGATAAACTGCATGTCTTGGTCTTAAAAGTTGTGGCTTGTGTTGAAGAAGTCCTCCAGTGTCATATTACAAAATACAATGCAATACCACATGGTCACCAGAATCGTATGTTTCAGGGGTTTCTTCTGTGCAAACTGCTGTGGCTGAGATGCAATTGTTTGCAGCTCAGCCAGCTGCAATGATGTGTTTTGTCTGCTGTGGGCACACTGGGCAGAGTTTGCTCCACAATCTGTTGAGATGCTTGGATACAGCTGCTGCAGGTTCTTGGTGAGTGGGGTCATCAGTCTACCTAGATATCTGTAATTAGTCTCTTTGCAAAGTTGTAAGTGCACCAAAGGGCAGAGTTTACACCTTGCATAGCCAGCTGTCTTGCTGTAGGAACATCTGGCATGCTGGGCTGTGTGGGGTCATCCTCCCACTCCAGGGCAGGAGTCACTTTGGAGTGGTGTCTTCCAGAGTAGGAGCTGCTTTGGAGGGATACCTTTCAAGGTGGGTAGTGTGGGTGGGGTTGGTCCACAGGGGATTCTTGGAAGGGAGAGGGAATATGATGCTAACCAGATAAATGGAAAATGTTAGCACTGGCTCTTGCAAGTGTCTGGCTATCTAGATTGGGGGAGGAGAAAATCATTCAACAGCACTTTTGTTACCAGAGAAATCTCCTGTAGATCCCTGATCCTTCTGCACATATTCTAAGATTAGTCAATAAATCTCCTTCACATATACCCCAGGTGCTTTTCAAACTGCTGCTTCTGTGCTGTGTCTGGGTATGAGTTATATAGTATATTGGCTTGTTAAGAGTGGGGACTTTGTTTCCTATCATTCTCCAGCTGTTCAGCCATTAAGGCCACTGATTTTTAAAGCTCATGGTGTTAAGTCTCACTGGTTTTCAAAGCTGAATGATATGGCGGCTCATATTCTCAGTGCGGATCTCTAATGCTGGGAATGCTTGGTGTGGAGACTGACCCTCTTGCTTCTCCATTCTTGTGATGTCTCTCTTGTTTGTGGTTAGTTGCATTGGAGCTTTGGTTCACAACTGTGTCTTTGCCACTCCTATCCCTTTCAGATGTGGTCTTTAAGATTGGCTGAGGAAAGTCGGTTTTGACAGTCTTTAGGTCATTTTCAGAGTTAGTTGTACAAATGTAGCTCTTACCTTGGTGTGTCCATGGGGTGAGGTGAGCTTGGGATCCTCCTACTCTGCCATCTTCCTTCCTTCCCAGCTAAACTAAATGTGGAGTGTGCCAGGACACAGCTTAGCCCCTTCTCACTCCCTCTCTTAACATTTTCTTTCCTCTCTTCTGGAACTTTTTTTCCCTTTAGGTGGTTTCATCTAGTAGCATGCCTTTAAATACCTCGTCTATGACTGCCGCTTTATTATTTATTTATTATTTTTTAAATTTAAATCCAAGTTAGTTAACGTATAGTGTAATAATTATTTCAGGGATATAATTTGGTGACTCATTACTTACATAGAACACCCAGTGCTCATTCCAACAAGTGTCCTTAATGTCCCATGCCCCTTTAGCCCTTCAACATACCCAACACCCCACCAGCAACCTTAAGTTTGTTCTCTGTATTTAAGAGTGTCTTATGCTTTGTCTCCCTCTCTGTTCTTGCTTCCCTTTCCCTATGTTCATCTGTTTTATATCTTAAATTCCACATATGAGTGAAATCATATATTTGTGTTTCTCTGACTGACTGATTTCACTTAGCAAAATGTACCCTAGTTCCATCCACGTTGTTGCAAATGACAGGATTTCATTCTCTTTGATACCGAAATAATATTCCATTGTATATATACACCATATCTTCTTTAGCCATTCATTTATGACTGCCACTTTAATGTCTTCACCCTGATCTCTTAGACTCCAAACTCATATATCCAATTTCCTATCTGATTTATCCTCCTAAATTTCTAATAAGCATGTTAAATTTAATTTAGCCAAGACAGAACTCTTAATTTTTCCACCTTCAAATCTCTTCTTTGTCTTCTTGTCCAGTTTCTACTTTTTTTTTTTTTTGTAAATGGCACCACCATTCACTCATTTGACCAAACTAGTGATGTAGAAATAATTTTCATTCCCGCCATATCTGATCAGCAAATCTTGTCAGTCTAGTGTCTGAAATACATTTACTTCCCTCTTACACCACTGCTATGACCTTAGTCTAAGTCATCACCATTTCTTTGATTATTGCGGTAGCCTTCTATCTTCTACTCCTGGTCTTTCTTTTCTCCTCCTTTCATTCTTCGTGTAAGAATATCCAAAGTGATGTTAAAAAAAAATGTAAATCAGACATTGTCATTCCTCTCTGTAAATTGCCACAGTGCTTTTTCATTGCATTTGAAAGAAAATACAAACTCCATAATCCAGATATCTCTACATAATCTTGTCTCTGCCTCACTAATTTGCTACTTTTAATTCTATTCACACCATTGTTTCATTAAGGCACAGTTGTTTCACTTCCTACTCTTCCTTATGGAACTAGGTGTGCTCTACCTTTAAACTTCTATATGTATTGTTATCTAAGTTTATTTTACTTGTTTATTTATTTTTATCTTCTCCCATTAGGATTCAACATTCATAAGAGCAGAATCTTTTCAATCTTATTCACACATTTCAATTCAGGAAAAATAACAGAGGTTAGCTGAAAACAGTTTCTGCATTTTCAAAATGGCACATAGTGTCTTTTTAGTAACTTTTTCAAACACTTCAGGTAAAGTTGCAATTATGGCTAGAAAATGATTTGTGGAACTGATAGGATAGGTATATAACATTTGAAACAAATCCCATGAGTGTGGTGACAGAAAAATACTTTATTATCACCATGCTCAGAAGTCTACCACTAATAAATTCATCTAAGATTGTAGTTGGGATAGAATAGAGGAGGGAGTAGTAGTGAGATAAAATATTAAACTTTAGGAGGTTACTATATTTTAGTAATATTTAGTCAGTGAGATCCCTTAGTAAAAAAAGAACAAAGTTGAGGAGATGAGAGGGTCAAGTTCTAGGGTGGATAAGGTAAAGGACAGAGGTAGAGCTCTCCTTAAAGAGATAAAGAATGTAGATAAGAGAGGGCGACAGAGATTCTGATAAGACTTATTTATATCACATTTATTTTTAAATCCACATGCATTATTCAGTTATGAGATAGTATAAATTGAAAACAGTCTTTACTGACTGTATTTTACTTAAAAGAAACGTAATGCCATATTTGGCCACTGAATTATATAAAGTTTTCATTTTCTGATTATAAAAAGTAAGTATACTTTTACAAATAGTATATTATTACTATTATTAATTATTATTATTATTATTATTATTATTGATTTTATTTGGTAACAGGATAATTTTTTCCTTAATTTTTATTATTTTCTTTCTTCTACTGGTTTGGGGCTTTGTTTGTTCTTTTTCTAGCTCTTTTGTGTGTGAAGTTAGGTTGAGAAAATTCTTGTTTTGTGAGGCAGGCCTATATTGTGTAAACTTCCTTCTTAGAACAATTTTTGCTTCATCCCAAAGAGTTCGGACCATTGTGTATTTCTTTTCATTTGTATCCATGTATTTTTTGATTTCCTCTTGATTTCTTGGTGACTCATTCATTGTTTAGTAGCAGCCTCCATATATTTACGTTCTTTCTAGATTTTTTCTTGTGATTGATTTCTACTTTAATACCACTATGGTCAGAAAAGGTCCGTGATATGATTTCAATATTTTTGAATTTATTGAAATTTCTTTTATGACTTGTTCTAGAAACTTCTTTTTTTTTGTGATCTGTTCTAGAAAATGTTTCATGTGTACTTGAAAATGTGCAATTTGCTCTTTTGGGATGGAATGTTCTGAATATATTTTTTAGATCCACCTGGTCCAATGTGTCATTAAAAGCCACTGTTTTCTTACTGATTTACTGTCTGGATGATCTATCTATTGACGTACATGGGGTGTTAAGTCCCCTACTTCTATTGTATTACTGTCCACATCTTCCTTCATGTCTGTTAATATTTGCTTTATGTATTTAGGTGCTTTGTGTTGGGTACATAAATATTTACAAATGTTATATCCTCTTGTTGGATTGTCGTCTTTATCTATATGTAATGCCCTTTTCTTTCTTTCTTTCTTTCTTTCTTTCTTTCTTTCTTCTTTCTTTCTTTTTAGTTTATATTTTTAGAGAGAGAGAGAGAGAGAGAGGAGCAAGGGAGGGGCAGAGAGAGAGGGAGGGAGAGAAACCCAAGCAGGCTCCACACCACCAGTGCAAAGCCTGATGAGGGGCTCAAATGCAGGAATTGTGAGATCATGACCTGAGCCGAAATCAAGAGTCAGGAGCTCAACTGACTGAACAACTCAGGCACCCTGTTTCTTGTTTTAAAGTCTATTTTGTCTGATGGAAGTATTGCTACTCCATGTTTCTTTTTGCTCCCCTTTGCACTGTATATATTTTTTCAGCCCTTTACTTTCAATCTGCATGTGTCTTTATGTCTGAAGTGAGTCTGCATGTATCTTAGGTCTGAAGTGAGTTTCTTCTGGGCAGCATATATATGGTTCTTATTTTTTTTCAATAATTTTGATTGGAGCATTCAGTCCATTCACATTCAAAATGATTTTGAGACGGTCGCCTGGGTGGCTCAGTCAGTTGAGTGTCTGACTTCCACTCAGGTCATAATCTTGCAGTTCATGTATTTGAGACATGCTTCAGGCTCTGTGCTGACAGTTCAGCCTTCCCCACTCATGCTGTCTCTAACACTCTATCAAAAATAAATAAACATTAAAATTTTTTAAAAATAATTATTGAGAGGTATGTACACATTGGTGTTTTATTAACTGCTTTGGTGGTTTTTTCATTTCTTTCTGTTCCTTTCTTCTCTTGTGGTTTGATGGTTTTCTGTAGTGTTATGCTTGGATTTCTTTCTCTTTACTTTTTGTTTTTATTGTAGGTTTCTTTATTTGACGAAATGTCATATTTTTAAACATAATTTATAAGGAACTATAAGGTGATATAAAGATTACTGTGCCTATGGATTTTGTTTCTAAGTATAAAAATAGTTGTCAGAATTTGTGTTAACTTATTTGAATCTAAAAATGCAGTCATTGTGATGATTATTGCAGAATTTGGTTTATTCCCATTAACATTCTGTTCTTAAGTATATTCCAGTTTTTTGGATAACTTTCCATTTTAAATGAAATAGATTTAGCAAAAATGTGCTCTGACACTCTTGAATGTTACTCATGGGTGGTCTTGTTTTGATCTCCAGTCAAGCCTTGATCACGGCATTCCATAAAAGTCCTCTCACCAAGGTCACTAGGATCTCTGCAATGCAATATCCATTTTGCAATTTCAGGCCTCATCTTTCTGAATTTCTCAGCAGCATTTTTTCTCAGAAAAATTCTTTTCTTGGCTTCTGAATTCCTTCACTGTCTCCCTTAGTTTCTTTGGTCAGACTCCCTTTCTTTCTTGAGGTTCAAATGGTCAGGCATCATAGGGTTCAATTCTGAAACACCTTTTTTAATCAACATTCAGTGATTCAGTCAGTATATACATAAAAAACCATTTATATATTGATGATTCCTTGGCGTTATAGCTCCATCTCTACCCTTTCTCTTAATATAAGACTTACTTGACAACACTTTTTGGATATAAGGAGGCTCATAAAAGTAAACACATTTAAACTAGAATCCATAACTTTTTGCACTAACACCCACTCTTCTTTCTGAGTACCTCATCTATGTGAATGATATTTTATTCACCGAGTTTCTTCGGTCAAAAAACTCTGGAATTATCTTTGATTCCTTTCATGTTTTAATTGACACCACATTCATTTCCAAATCCCATCACGTATCCATATAAAATGTATTTTAAAAAGTCCATTTCTCATTGATTACATTGTGACTGCTCTAGTGAAAAGCAACTTCTTTATTACCTAGATTGGAACAATTGTTCCTTTATTATCCCTGATGTCTTGTCTAGAGTCTATTCTCCACCCTCTAGACTAAGGGAGGCTTTTAAATATAAGTCAGATACTGACTTGACTCTTTCTGTTCAAAATCTTTTAATGCCTTCTCCTCTTAGGATAAAATCCAGATTCCTTTCTATGGTTAACAACACTCTACATAACCTGGTCTTTGTCTTGGTGCTCTCTCCACCATTTTGCAACCCAACCCTCTCTGTTGTTCACTGCTATCTCACCCAAATCACTCCCTTCCTGTTCTTTGAACAAGGCCAGCATGCTACTACTTTCGAGACTTTGATTTTGCTGTTCTCTCTGTCTCTTTCTCTCTCATTCAGTCATGTGTCAACTCAAATGTCACAATACCAGAAAGGGTGACTTTTCAAATCTTTATAAATAGCATAGTCTTTGACTCTCTACCTTCGTATCCAATTTTATTTTTCTACACAGTATTTATCATAATTGAAATTATGCCACACATTTATTTGCTAATTTGTTTATTTCTTGCCTCCCTTACTTCAATATTAAGCTTCATGAAGGCAGAGAATTCATTTTGCTCATTGTTTTATCCCTAGAATCTAGTTCTGGTAGGTACTTAGTAAGTCTTCAATAAAGATTTGTTGAGTTAATGAATGAATGATTTATATTTAGAAAGAGAATAATTATTCACAGATATAAATCTTATGTGATATTTGCAGGACCTCCAAAAGAGCTATTATTATAAGTGAGTTGCAGTGAGAACATGACTGTCATGCAGGAAAAAAAAAATGAAAGTGGCTGGCTAGGTGAGAGGAGCACGACTTGGAGATGTGAGAGCATGGATCCCTCACTTTTCTGTTCACCAGGATATACTTTGTGGCCTTCTAAAAGTATGCACATCAAATGTTTTATTCAGAGGTCTAGGTTAGTCTGTACTTATGTAGTTGTTTTAGGCTGGACTCCCTAGAAGCAGAGGTCGAGACATAGATACAAGTGTATGTGATTTATTTTGATAGTGCTTTCAGGTACATCTGTAAAGAAGGGAGGATAGAAGGATAAGGAAGGAGAGGGAGTTGAGCAAGAGTGTGGCCTCAGGTAATCCAGCCTTGTCCTGATGCACACAGCAAAGACAATGCACCATAAAATACACCATAAAGTTGTTTTTTTCTTCAGTCAAAGGACCAGTGTCAGCCAATCATTGGCTTTGGGTTGCCTAATTTTGGGAAGGGGATTTTTAAGGGAAAGCAGCATTCCTGAGTGAAGGCAATTCTCCAAAGGTGGACATTGAGCAAACAAAACCCGCAGAAGCTGGGAGATGTGTACTGGCCCCTGAAGTGTAACAAGGCAGGCTACCCCAATGTCTTCTACAGTGGTATTAAAAGTACAGATATTCATTCATTCAACAGATATTTATTGTAGCTCTCATGGTCCAAGAACTACCAGATGCTGAGATTCTTTGGTAAATAGATATGGTCTTTGCAGCATGGGTAGGGAGACAAGGAGATATTAGTCAAATAAACATGCAATCATGATGTGGCACATAGTGAATTATTACTTCAAATAGTAAATCAAAGCAATATTACAGAAACAAATCCATGATATTGCATAGATAATGGTTTCTCATAACTGGTCCTTGCTGTAACTCTTAAGAAAAATTGTGTGAATTTTTTTATCATAGTAATCACTATCTAATGCTGGCAGTATATTAATCAAATATTTTTCAGGCATTATTTCAAACCTCAGATAGAATTTTAAAAAATGTG
Source organism: Lynx canadensis (assembly GCF_007474595.2). Lineage (NCBI taxonomy): Eukaryota > Metazoa > Chordata > Mammalia > Carnivora > Felidae > Lynx > Lynx canadensis. The sequence goes on from NC_044312.2 coordinate 33,608,931, forward strand.
TTTTCAGTCTGAAATCATGTTGGAGTACAAGTCTTATACTTGATAATTATTTAAGTTTAAAGGATGCTGGATGGTAACTATTTTTCTGATTTTAGAAATTATCCCTCCTGACAAACCAACACAAGAAGTAGAGATCTTGTTTTTGAAGAATATTCAAGTTCATAGACTGCCTACAATCCTCTAGTTCATGTGGAGGCTAAAATTTCATTGAAGTCATTGAAATGTTATGAAATGTTCACCATTAAAAGGTCTGCATAATTGTGTTTGAAAATAGAAAAAAACTAAGGGCAAAAAGTCATTTGAATGAATATGTATAGACCACGAAGTCCAAGCAAATTTTGAGAAGTCAGTATAGGAGGTATGATCTGCCAAGACAGTATAATAGGAAAACTTGTTTTATACATTAATTTATTGGAAGAAAATACACAAAAACATTTTTATCCACAAAAACATTTTTAACTACCAATAAATCAGATATCAGTAAATATCCATTTGTAACTCCTGATTTTTATATAATGGTTTATTCTCATCTCTTTAAAAAATTCTTTACATGGTACTATGGAAAATACTGTGCTAAAAAATAAGCCAGCTAATGAACAACATGCCAGTAAAATAGCATATTTCTTACTTTCTTTGCCCTGGAACAAAATTTCAAAAGAATATAATTCTGTTGAAGTGTCACCAAACTATTTCTTTTGGAGATTGCAGTGGCAGCAAAAATAACAAGGCTTATTTTCAATAATTCTGTTCATACCTCAAATCCCTGTGGTCTTCCTAGACTTTCTTTAATATGTTTCCATGCAACAAGAATCTCTGACACAGACACACTTGTAGCCTTGACATCTGTGGGAGCAGCACTGGGTTCTGTACAAAGGAAAATGGAAATAATAAACTCTGATGGTAACAAGTTATGTCTATCAAAGCATTGCACCTGAATCTGTCAGGTGTTACTTCCTTCTACCTTTTTTTGAAATGAAGTGTTGTGGTAGTTGTGAAAAACAAAAGATAAAAAGATGGTCTTTTTGTATTTTTCTACTTGGGTTAAGTCTCATGTCTTTACCAAGACAAATGACAAATCTAGCAAGGCAAACAAAGAAGATCTTTATCCTTGGATTGACCACGACATTCCTGGAGAAGTTAAATTGTCTGACTTAAATTGTCTGCCAGTCTAGCACAATGATTAAAAGCATGGACTAGAGAATCAGGTGTGGCTATTTTGTTGCTGCTGTTGTTTTCTGCCTTCAAAAGAATTATTTACCTTGAGGCAAGTTGCCTTTTTTTTTTATGCCCCAGTTCCCTCATCTGTAATATGGACATAATAAGAGTACTTATCTCAGAGGTTTTTAAGGTTAGTTTTAGGTGGAATAATACATACAAAATATTTAGCACAATGCTTGGCCCTTAAAGCATTCACTCACAAAATATCACTTGTTATTATTTTACTTTACTTTTTTTACCCCTGTAGGCACAGAGTCAAAATTTCATGTTTTGTTGTTGTTGTTGTTGTTCCAACCACAAAACTACATTTCCATGATTGTATATATAATATGATATGAATCATGATATTCAAAAGGCATGCGTTGACTTTTAAGATAGGTATGGACTGAAAAAGAAAGGCCCTGAATGTCTCAGTCCTACTGCTCAAAAGTATGTTTTCATCCATTCCTATGCTTAGTGACCTTTCTCACTATTTTTTTTCCAAATACACCGTGTCTGACTGGCATCCATCAAGAGGTACACTTTACTTGAGGTTGCACTGTATGTGAGTAACAAAATATTTTCAGCTTTGACATTGCTGAATCATAAATACTATGTCACAAACACACGTTAAATGAAATGGCAGAATAAAGGCCATATATTAGTTCAAACAGTTCTGTACAAAGTTGATTTAAAGAACCCCTGCTGTATAAAAATTGTAGAGACTTAAATACTAAAAATGTAACTGGTAAGAGTTTAATCTATTGAAGTTTCTTTTCTCTTTCTCCCCCCGACCTTTTCCTTTTAGAATCAGGGAACCAAATATGACAAAATTCTAAATAAGATACTTAAAAATCATTATTAGAGATATTAAAGGAATTATAACTATTTACTGAGATCTTTCTTGTTTTGATGGAAGGTAGTCACACATCTATCTGGAGAAACTTTTTCTCCAGAAAATGAAGATTTTCCAGAAATGAAGATTTTTTTCATTATTATTTAATAGGAGCCAAAATTCTTGATTTTGCAAGTAAATAAAAGGAAATGCTGATGTTCTTATGGTGTGTGCAACCCAATCTCCAGATTTAAGGTACCATGTATTTGACAGACAGCCACCCATTGGGTATCGCTTGTTACTAGCAAGCAGTTTTGCTTCTCTTTTAAATGAATGCATTGCAGAGATTTGTGTGTCACAGGCCTTCTTTCAGCTTTTTTATTATTGAAGCAATTATATCTTTGTCAGAAAAGTTTGCACAGAGATAAACAATTTCAGAAGAACAAAATATGTGGTTGGGTGGAAGCCTTTCTACCTCTATCTCCAGAGAAAGAAATAATTTCTCTCTCAGCTTTCTGTAGCACTGCACAAGCTTAAGAACTTCTCAAATGGAGATAAGAAAGTTTTAAAAAGTAAAGTTTAAAAAACAAGAAAAATATCAAGAACTATTTCTCAAACAAGCACCCCAGTTTCTATTTAAAAGCTCTGAGGACTTTAACTCAGGATCAGACCCAAGCTGACATTTCATAGATGCATTCTTGGGGGCTAAATATTATAGCTACATCTAATTGAATGAAGGTAAATGAGTCAAACAAAAACTGAAGAGTCATTTTTTTATTTGGAAACAAATTAAAATAGTAAATAGTATCAGAAGTAAACCTATGCCGACCTAAATTTGAAATTTAAGCATGTAAAAAAACTGACCTCAGTCAATTTACTTCCAGCAGTTTCAGTAGTATTGTCACAGCTGGGTGAACATTTTCACATGGATTGAAAGGTTTTTCTGTAAGCAAGAGTAACTATCACAGAATGTGGTTTGGATAGGAACTAACTGTTCTATTTGGGTATCCCATTGTAACTGAACAATGGAAAGTACCTAGAAAGAATTTTAGACAGTCACTTAGATCAAAAGTCATAAATGGATGGTCAATGAGTCTTTCGTCATATTCTGTATGTCCCAATAATATATTAATTTATATCAACATTTCATATAAAAATAAGAATTTCTAGCTTATTTTGGAAAAAAAAGTGGCAATACTAAGCCTGAATTCATGGATGTTGATAGATGAGAGAATTAGCAGTTTGTCCCATTAGTCAGGGCATAGTCTTTTCAGGTTGCCCAGAGTCCCTACTACTACCTATTATCTCACACTGGGACTACTTCACTGATTTATATCTCTTACCTGATCTCTATAGGCTTTTGAGTTATGGACATATGTTTTAGATCCATGTTCTCATTTTGCAGATGAAAATGTGACCTATACACAGGTTGATTTATCCAAACTCTGCTTCTAGCTCTGAAACAACTCCAACTAGAACTCAGGTCTCAAGTAATCTTTTCTGTGTTGCTTTTAAACTGGCACCAGGCAGCAATAGGCTCATTCTGTATTTCTTAGAGTCAGTTCTGAGGCACAGAAGAGATTTTAGAGGAAACACAGTTCATTTTCTTGCTGTTCAATTACTTCCAAATAACTGACAGAAGAACATATGGAATAACAAACAACAACAATAGCAAATAGATGAGGGGAACAACCAAAGATAATAATAATTGCCATTTATTGAGGATTTCGTAGTCTTACTCAAAATTCCTTACATGAACTAATTGATCCTTTCAGCAACCTTTCTATAACTATCATTATTTTTGCAGATACAAAATTGAGGGCCAGAGAGGTAAGCAACTTGCCCAAGATCACACAGCTGCTAGAATGTAGAGAGGATTTGAGCAGGGCAATCCTAACTACCATGCTGTTCTGCTTCTGTGCACATATCTGTGTTTACACACCTAATGCTTTTCCCTGTGCTATTGCTCTCTTTTCTCCTTGCTCCACCACACCTACTAACTTTTCTCAATATTGATGTTGGGATCTCCACTTGGGCTCTCTACTTTAAGTCTTGCCAGAAGGCACCTAAATCCCTGTCATATTTTATTTAACTCCACTACAGGCTTATGATCAGCTCCTTTTATTTCCGTTTCATAGAGCTTTTGATAAAGTTGAACGCCAGCTGCACTGCTTGTCATAGATCCTGTGCATTTCTAAAACTCTCCTGATCTGTAAATAATAGGAAGTTTCCTGCCACTCTCACTACTATTAGACTCAGGTAATTCAGTGACTTATTTCAGAGACTGTACTAGTTATGTCTAATAGATTCAGAAACGTAAAAAGATTTTTTTCTTTCACTTATTATGATATTAATTAGGCCATGGCTAACTCACTCCAGTCTTGGGATATAAAGTGAACAAGCTGACTGAGAGATTTCAATTTCTGTCAGATTAAACATTGTGAACAGCATTACCATGTTCATGAATTTAGATAATACATATTTATTAAGTGACTTAACAGCTGGGGTTCTCCAACTAATATGGGGGATGTGTTTGTAATATTGATTATACATCTGACTTCCCAGGAGGGGTGAGCAACAGCATTAATCAAAGGAGAGTTTAATAAACTCCTTGGGAGAAGGGTTATGGTTTCATTATTTAAAAATTCAGTGAAGACAGCTGTAGTTGAACTTTTACAGGCAATAATCCAAATGGATCATCTGGCAAAGACATGAAATTATTCCTTGTATTTTACAACTAATATGCCAATTTATTAATTTTCAAGTTCACATAAATCCTACTGAGTGCAGTTTCAGCAAGGAACTGATCTGGAGAATAACACCTCATGAATGTTGGGTTTTAATTTGAGCTGTGGTAGCTCCACTTGCAATAAGATAATTGCATATCATTTTCTGCAAATGAGAAGAGGATCTTTGGTTTTAATAAAAATAAAAGCAGCACACTTTTTACATACAAGGCAAAAGCCAAATAAACTAGAAAAAGCTAAAATATGTCACAAATAAACAAATATTTTATACTATAATTAATCTATAATGAATTTCCCTCTATTAGATGTAATTGAATGCTCAGGTTCTTTTCCTTTCAAAAGTATAATAACAAGGACTAAGTGGAAGATGAATGTAAGTTTGACTAATAAGTATTTCTAGATATATGGAAGTGAAAGCCAATTGGATTTCTCCTATGGAGAAAAATCACTCTTTTCATTTCTACCCCATATGTTGCAACTTCGCTTTTATTTAAAAAAAAAAAAATAGAATTGTTTCCAGAATGAGGGTATTGTAGAGGGTTATAGTATACCGTAGATATTTGAAGTCAAATCAAGATTATAATGCACATAATTCTTGCTTGGTTTAAATGGTATAGATAATTGGTACATGTGCAAGGTGCAAGACATGGGAGTCTTAACAGGGAAATATCTCTCCTTCCAGGGTTATCTAGAGTCATTTAGGGTTACTTCTGTTATAAAATTTTAAAAGATTTCAAAGCCTCAAGAGGTTTAGCAGAAGAACTATTTGGAGCTTTTTCGGCAGTATTCTAGGGCCGCAGTCCACGTCAGAGTCGCAAGAGTAAAGGTCATTTCACAAATGATTTATCAAGTTTCAATACTTACAAATGATGAGTGCTTTTACTAAATTATCACATTCAAAATTTTCCCTATAATAATGTAATTTTCACTCTCATTCCAATTTACTGTCTTGAGAGGAAAAAGATGGAAGGTATGAGGAATTCATATAACCACTTATAGAAGTGTGCTCTGGTTGTGAATATCATCCATCATCGATGGACCACAGGAAAATGGGTTGGGGCCAGTATTGTAAGGTTGTCTTGAGGTCCTTGCTTCTTCCAAACAACATGAATGCTGGTAGCTACATTTGACATAGCATCTGGCATATGTGTTCTTCCTGACTTGCTGTCAGCTGTGAAAAGCTGTCTTCTCTATGGTACTCCAGGAATGTAGCTATTTATCTTGATATGAAGAGGAAGAACTATGCTGGTGAACAAAGATAGAATGTCAGTCCTACTCCTTGTTCTTTACTTTATCTAAGAATATGGAGGGCTTTTGAGGTGATCAGGAAGTGAACTAGGTTAATGGAAGAACAAAGACAGAATCTGTCTTTTGGAGAACTACAGTCTCAGATCAGTTGGACTTTGGGCAAGAGTATCATGACAAAGGCACATTTTGCATGATATATGTTGAGGATGAAACTTACCATTAATAAACAGTCCACATTTTGAATATTAAAAAAAAAACAAAGGCACACTTTGAATCTGTATGAACATCTGCAGATGTAGAGAAGGGGAACCTGCGCTGGAATGAGTACAATATATTATTTTACCAGTTCATTACAGTCCTTGACTCTTTTAAAAAATAGTTTAATATTCAAAATATTCACTTCTTCACTCTTATGTGGATCCTGAGAAACTTAACAGGAACCCATGGGGGAGGGGAAGGAAAAAAAAAAAAAAGAGGTTAGAGTGGGAGAGAGCCAAAGCATAAGAGACTGTTAAAAACTGAGAACAAACTGAGGGTTGATGGGGGGTGGGAGGGAGGGGAGGGTGGGTGATGGGTAATGAGGAGGGCACCTTTTGGGATGAGCACTGGGTGTTGTATGGAAACCAATTTGTCAATAAATTTCATAAAAAAAAATATTCACTTCTTTTAATGTAATTTCCCTATTCTAGGAAAATTAGAATTTAGAGTATTTAAAAATACAGAATAATTTGACAAGCTTTCTGATTCAGATTTGTAATGGCTTCTAGAGATGTTCTAATTCGGGATTTTCATTTTTAAGGTGGAGGAGGATTGGGGCACCTGGGTGGCTCAGTTGGTTAGGCATCCAACTTTGACTCAGGTCATGATCTTGTGGCTTATGGGTTTGAGCCCCATGTCAGGCTCTGTGCTGACAGCTCGCTCAGAGCCTGGAGCTTGCTCTGGATTCTGTCTCCTTTTCTCTCTGCCTCTCCCCTGCTCACACTCTGTCTCTGTCTCTCTCAAAAATAAATAAACATTAAAGTAGAGGAGGATAAGTCTCAGAGAGGTGGATAGACTGCAATATTTTACATTTAGTGTGAGCAGGTTAACACTGAGTCTCCAATTCCAGGAAAATGCTCTTCCTTTCCATTGTCCTGCCTTTCCTAGTTGACATAATTTAATGATGCTAACACTTTACTCATACTTACATATAAAGTTCCAAATTAGTAAATATAATTAGTGAGCAAATGCCAAATATATGTTTTAATTTTGTTATCAGAACAAAGGCTGACTACTTATATTTAAATTTCCTGGTATCATTCATATTTCAGTCTACCAAAATAAATGAAATGTTACTATGAAATCTATTATAACAGCAACCTCAGTGCCTTTGAAAGAAGATACGCATATTTCCTATCTAGCTTGAAAGGGTAATCTCCAAAGGCAAGCTATTTCAAGTTTAAGGAAACACAGTATAAACAACCCATGGTGGTTACTATAATTTAATTTCAAAGCAAAGGTTGAAGAAGAATGTACAAATCTTGATTTCTTAAAGTCAACACTGGTGTTACTACACAAAGCATGTTCACAAACCTCTCCAATTTATCTCATGTGACCTGTGAGGTTATGTGCTTGATAATTAGGTGGAAGAAATTTTAAAGCAATAAGAAAATGCATTTCTTGAATAAAACATGTACTTCAAAATAGAGTTTTACAGTAACAAATAATGCAAAACATCATTATATATGATGAAAAACAAAATATTATTATTATAGAAATCCATGATGACACAGTATAGGATAGTGGTTAAAAGTATGAACTTTGGAGTCAGATAGATATGGGTTCAAATCTCAGCTCTGTCACTTACTGTAGTTACTTACAACACTCTCACCTACTGAAGTGAATTTGAGAGTGTTACTTTACCTGAGCCTCAGCTTCCTGAAAAGTAGATTGAAGCTTGAGATTCCTACCTCATATTTGGTTGTAAGAGTTAAATTAAGTAATATAAGTACTATGGTAAATCATCTGTATCTGGAACTCATACGAAACTTGAGATGCTAAAGCATGAGTATCTCATTGGAAGACCTATGATTCCTTGTTATTATTTGATTCTTCACCTTCCTGGTTATTGTTATACTAGGATAAGCTTTTTGTTTCTGCTTCAGAATTTGACTCTATATTTAAAAAAAAAAAAACAAAACTCAGGGCAGCCTGTATTGAAAACTACATGTTACATAAATCAGACACTATCCTTGTGCTTTAATATTCAAATGACTGTATTTATCACCCCATCCCCTGTTTTGTAGCTCATAGTACCAAAAAGATAATTCTTTTGAGCTATTTAAATAAGTTACATGAGTGGGTACAAAGAAAGTAAAATGGTCAGTTTATATTGATAATGTTTCTTAGAAGGTGAAAGAGTGCTAGTTTTGGTGGAACATTTTTTCAATCATTCGTCACGTTTAGGGAATGTGAGGCATTGTTTTTGCTAGTAAGGCAAATTGAAATTTGGCACTTGAATAGAAGAAAAAACGAGAAAACTCACCTAAGGGGGTTAGATCTATCATTCTTTCTTTTTCAGAAAAGTGCATTTTTGTATTAAAACTTAACCCTGGATTTTGAGGTAGGAAGGTGAGTTCACACCTGAGCACCACCACCTATTGACTGTAACCATAAATATGTCACGGTTTTACAGTTTACTCATTTGTAAAATGGGTATCCTGCTTAATTAGTCCTGTCTACATAGTAGTTTTATCTTAAGAATTAAATGTGTTTGTGTATATGAAAACAACATGTTAGAGAAACATCAAGGATTTAATGATAGACAGACTTGGGTTTAATTCTCAATTACAAAGTATGTAAACTCTAGCAAGTTCCTTAACTTTTCAACATCAATTTCTTTCTCTACAATGGGGATAATAATGTCTGTTAGACAAGATTGTCATCAGGATTTCATCATATCACGTGAAGAATTTCCAATGAAGTCCTTGTCTGGTACTTCTTTATCAGTATGATATTTTGTTTATGAGGTTAATAATAAATATTTATTGGTCATGTAAATGAAGTATTTATTTAAATTTAGTTCACATACATTTAAATTTAGTGGGTTAAAATATAAAATTATCTAGATAAAAAAAACCAAGGGTGACTGGTTAAATGTCCATCCAGAGGACAGAATACACTATAGGCATTATTAATATCATTATTATCATGGAAAAATATTTCCCATATATTGTTAGGTAGTGAAGGACATAAAGCAACACATATAGACTGCTCAATTTTTCAAATAAAAATTACTTGGAAAATTTTTGAAAAAAATACATCTAAAAAGTGTAATGAAACTATGGGTAAGTTTTATTTTCTCTTTTTGTGTGACTGTACTTTCTAATATACGTACAAAAATGTTTCATGCATATAACATGCATTAATAAAATGTTGCATGTAAATTATAATAAAGAAACTGACCTCCTTCAGCTGAACAGATAACCACAATCTGACTGAAAGGTCCATCTCCTTTATTGTTATAAACTCCAACCTTCACTTCAAAGGGAGTAAGAGGAGGAACACTTTCATCCCGATAAATGAATTTTGAAGCTTCAGAGGATGTCACCATTTTTTCCTTCCAGCCACGTGTTCCATTGGGTCTGAAAGCTACAATATAGCCAAAGCCTTCCCCATTCTGAAACTCTTCAGATACTGGCTAAAGAAGAAAAGTTCAGTTAATTATCAGTAAAATAATTGATTCAAAAAGCCATTTCTACCAAACTTCATTTTTTTTTCAAATTATGGATAACCAGAGAAAAGAAGACTTTCAAATCTCTAATGCTCCCCTGGAAGCCAATATATAGCACAATCACTTGACAGTCTTTGGAAACTTAAAAGGGGTTAAAAGCAAAAGATAAAAACTTAAATAATATCAGTTGATATTTAAGAGGAGTATCAAGGATACTGAAAACTCTTGAAATCAAACAAATTTAAACCACTTTGTCATGTATATGAAATTAACATTCCATACTAGAATGCAGCATGTTGGGGAAAACTGTCATATGGTCTGGTGGTCTGAAAAATCTGGTTGTTGGTAATGCTCTGCAGAGCCCATTGCACAGAAAAGATAGGAGATGTTAACATAAGACTTTTTTTTTTTATTTTTAATGTTTATTTTTGAGAGACAGAGAGAGACAGAGTGTGAGAGGGGCAGGGGCAGAGAGCGAGGGAGACGCAGAATCCAAAGCAGGCTCCAGGCCCTGAGCTGTTGGCACAGAGCCCAATGTGGGGCTCGAACTCACAAGCGGTGAGATCATGACCTGCGCCGAAGTCGGACGCTTAACTGACTGAGCCACCCAGGCGCCCCTGTAAGAAGTTTTTTTTGTTTTGTTTTGTTTTGTCTTGTTTTTTTTATAGTGTTTTCTTTTTCATTTGTTTTTGGGCTTATTAATGTGAAGACATTACAAAATAGTATTTGTTCAAATAACTCTTACTATATGCTTACATATAAAAAGGACATAAACTGTACACTATAGAAAGGAGTAATTGTGATTGACTAGTTAGTCAAAGTAGCAGTTACTACACTGCCTAGCTAATGCTTGATACATAGTAGATACCCAATAAATACTTGACTGAACATTTTTTTTTCTTTTGAGTTTTGATTTAAGGGAAAAGTGTATACAGTAAAAGAAAAGAGACAAAGCTTATTATATCAAAATACTGAATGTTTATATCTCCCCAAAATTCATATGATGAAATCCTAATCCCCAATGCGATGGTATTAAGAGGTGGGGCTTTTGGTAGGTTATCAAGTTATGAGGGCAGAGACATATGTAGGGGAATAGTGCTTTATAAAGGAAACTCCAGAGAGTTCTTTAGCTCCTCTGTTATGTGAGGGTAAAGTGAGAAAGTGGCCATCTATTAATCAGACAGCAGGCTCTCACTAGACTGAAATCTGTTGGTGACTTGATCCTAAATTTCCAGGCTCCAGAACTGTGAGAAATAAATTTCTGGCATGTATAAGTCACCCCCAGTCTTTGGTATGCTTCTTTTCGCAGCTGGGTCTGAGACACAAAGCTGATAAGGATGGGAATTCTACTTAAAGAGATTTGATCTCAGTGAAGTTCAGGTATTGGGAAGTTAATTCCTGTGCAGAAATCTAAAATAAGAAATAAATTTTTACTGAGGAAGAAGGGGATGGACAGGATAACAGGACAGAGGATATGCTCATGGAGATTACTTTGTGGGAATTGTTTTTCTGTACATTTTATCATTGCTTTTAGAGACTATCAGGTATTTGTTCAGTTTGTTCCAGTAGACATTTCCATTTACTTTACATTTTCATATTCTAAAGAACAGTTCTGTGACCTATATAGTTATGTTTGATTATAAGATAATCTAGCATCAATAAAAGGATAGTAGCTTCACAGGAAATAAATGTATCTCTCACACCCCCTCTTCCCTGCTTCCTTTATAGAAGAAGAATCAGAGATCATATAGTGAGGGAGACAAGAGAACAAAATCAAAGTCCTAATTTCACTACTTATCAGGAAAAGTACTGTGCCTCAGTTTCATAATTTTTAAAATGAAGAAAAATTATCCTTATTAATAGGGTTATTATCCTTACTAGCCGAGGCACTGTTCCACAAATTCAATGGCAGTCATTTTCTTCTTCCCCAATGGTTTTAGTAAGTGTACTATTTGTGAAATAGTTAAATGTCAAACTAAGCCAAGCAAACATCTGAAGTAGTTTATGGAAGGATGTGTTTTAATTATCCAAACTTTATTCTGAGATAGCTATATGACAGGAAGACATACTTCTTTAGTTTTGAAGAAAAGTCAACTGGGGCTGGATATGAAATGAGACAGGTTCAGGTTGGCAATATTCATCTGAGAAATATATGATCAAAGTGTTTCTTAACCTCATTCAAACCAAAATTCTTCAGTTTCTCTGTACCAAGTACAGAACATATATGTAGCCTTGTTTTCTAAGGAATCAACAAGTTTTGATATCTGAGTACAGACTTTCTTACCTCCCAGGCTATGACTAACTCATGCCTTCTTCCACTTCTTCCACTTACATTGGTGGGTGCTGTCTTTGGAACTGTGGATTAAAAATAGGCCAGAGTGAGGACAATAAATAGATGTTTAATTTGAGAGTCCTTGTAAGAATATATTTTGACACTACTCATTTCTGAAAAGTCCCAAAACAAACAATTTGAAAGTTAGAATGGTCATATTCCATATTAATTAAAACAAAATGCCTGTGACAGATACCCTGATTTCAAATCTATGTGGGAGAGTTTTATATATATTTTTCATGGCCACACAATGCATTACCAAACTAATCCTATTGTAAATGTTCTGTGGTAGTAAGATTGAGATTGTAATTAACACTATAGTTAAGGACATCTACTAATGGTTAAATTTCATTCTAAAAATTCTCTCCTTTCTAATGATGTGACTCTCCTGTGGTCTCAAGGCTTGAAGGGCTCCTAGAAAGTAAACAGGTTGTCTTATTACTGCTTTACCAGAACCCCCAGGAAGCTCCAATTTAAGGAAATGTGGCAACAGTTCCATAGACTGAGAACCTATTTAAATAAATAAACATTAAAAAAAAACTATCAAGAGTGAATCTCTCTGTAAATTATATAACTCTGTAAATCTCTCTGTAAAATATATAACTACCCGATGAAATGTTTTCAAATGAATAACTATTAAAAGAATAAATGTGTCAAAGGAATAAATTTCTCCTTCACTGCACCAAACCACAAAACTTGCAGTTGAAAGGGAACATTTTCAAATGAAGAACTGTTAAATGAAAAAAACTATTAAAAGAAATCATTTTCTAAGCTATGAGCCCGCATTAAAAATTTTACACTTCAGCATTGCTTTTATATCCTTGCATATAGTTTTTAAATGATATCGATAAACTCATAAACAATAAATTCACTCTCATATATTACCTACTTGGATGAAAGGTTATTAATTACTGGTAGATATTCATACAGCATTTTATGTACAGGAAAAACTGATGCAGAATTTATATTCCACTAGAAAGGAAAAAAAAGGAGGTGGGAGAGAATAGTCGTGAATATATAATTGGCTCCACTGAATAAAGACTTTTATTCACCAGGGTTTAAATTTCAGTATCTTTGGGCACTTTCCTCCATGAACATGAGTCCTCATCTTGCTCATGCACAAGTAGAAGGATATATACAGCAGCAGTTACCAATCTTTCTTTCACAGTGACGTATATATTAAAATTATTCATATGTGGAGTTCACTCTCATGAATTCCCTGAGAATTAAATGGAATTGGATACCCCTTTGTCTCTCATTCAAGAAATCACAAAATATTCAACTGAGAAAAAAATGATGGTATCAGAGCAATAGCTGTGATATGTACTAATTTATATAAAGAGCAAGCAAATCATTAATTTGAGTTTTTATTAGTAGTCATAGTTATTGCTAGATATAGCAACCTATGACATATCTGTTTGACACCAGGTCCCCAAGACACTGTTATATAGTCCTAGTTCTAAATTTATCTTCTAGTCCATGGCATAGGGTAAGGCACACAGGAGTGGAGCTGGGTTAACTGTATGCATAAAAGAACAGGGATCTAAGGTTCCAAATATTCCCTCAGTGGCTAATCTCAGAGTTATGAATGTTGTGATCATCAATGCAAGTCAAATAAATAGATAAGCAAATTATTTTGTTGACACAATGTTACTATGGCTTCTTATAGTACCATTTGTTTGTAAAAAATGAATGAACACACACACACACACTTCATATTCATTTTTGACAACAAACAGTTAAATAATATTATGAGTATTATCTACCAGAAATATTTACTTTGTCTATTACACTGGAATCACTAAAGTTATGCCCTAAACTTAGGATTTTGAATCCTCTTCCTTGAGGATACTTTCCCTATAATCATGGATTTTGTGGAAATAATAGGCACTGAATATTCTTTTCCATTTTATTCAGCTATCAAACATCATCCAAAAGGAGGATGTTTGTAACCTTTAGCTTAGATCTGGAGAGTAGTCTGTAGGCTCTCCAGTAAACATCTCTTGAAAGTCATTTAAAAGATACGAGTAGAATAAAACACAAGTGACTATTTGATCCTTTCTTCTGAAGCCTTGGTAATATTGTTCCACAGTCCATTAATGCTTTTATTTTTTATAAAATATATTTATATTTTTCAAATATTTTAACTTTGTAATTAAAAAAATAAAAACAAACTAATAAAATATTTGGTGAAAATTTCTACTTTGAGGAAATGAGAAAGCAATATAACACCTTCTATGATGTGATTTGTTTTCCTGTGAGTAATTTCATCATCAAATTACCCATAAATGATCCATATTGGAAAATTTCTTTTATTATTTTAAATCAATCTTTGAAGTTTTCCTATTACTGCTAAATTCTTTTCAAGAGAAGATAGCCCATATCAATTTAATATAAAGAATAAGATCCTGCTCTTTCTCATCTGATCTCCAATTTTAACATATAATAAATGACACAAAGAAGGTATTATGGTTCACTGTGTTAATAATATGTGTCTAGGGGCACCTGGGTGGCTCAGTCAGTGAAGCATCTGACTTCGGCTCAGGTCATGATCTTGTGGTTCTTGGGTTCGAGTCCCATGTTGGGCTCTGTGCTGACAGCTCAGAGCCTGGAGCCTGCTTCAGATTCTGTGTCTCCCCCTCTCTCTGCCCCTCCCTTGCTCATGCGCTCTCTCTCTCTCTCTCTCAAAAATAAACATTAAAAAAATTTTAATGGTATATGTCTATAAAATCAACTGTTCTTAATTTAAAAAAGCTCACTAGCTATAATAGGAACTACTCATAGAAAAGTTAAGTCTTCAAACACATAGCAACAGCCTAAGTGTCCATCCTAAGATGAATAGATAAATAGAATACACATGCTTGAATGTTATTTTGCCAGAAATGAAGACATTATGCCAAGTGAAATAAGCCAGACAGGGAAATACTGTGTAATCTCACTTATGTGTGGAATCTAAAAAAAATGGGGTTGCTAGAAACAGAATAGATTTGATGGTTGCCAAAGGTGGAGAATGGTGGGTGGGAAAAATGGGTGAAGGTGGTCAAGAGGTAAAAATTTCCAGTTATAAAATAAAAAGTTCTGGGCATGTAATATATGGGATGGTGACTATAATTAACAATATTGTGTACTTCAAAGTTGCTGAAAGATCTTAAAAATTCTTATTACAAGGAAAAAAATTGTAACTATGTGAGGTGATGGATGCTAACTTACTCATTATGTTGTAACTTTAAACTAATACAGTGTTATATGCCAATTATATCTCAATAAAACCAAAAAAGAAAACACACAAAAAAGAAATATTAAGGCTTTAATAGCTAGGCATCAGACATTGTATTTTGTTGTCAAGATCCCAGTGTTTTCATTGGGTACTCTAATTCTAATGGTTTAAATTTCCTAATTGTATACAGATGATCAGTGGAACCTATGCTCATTCATTTCCTTTTGAAGTTGGTGAGACACAGTCATCACTTCAGTCAACACTTTGGAGTCCACTTATTTTAATTATATCCTTTCGTTTACAAAAAAACATATTCATGGTATGTAGAGATTTGACTTAATCTTTCAGAGCCCTTGTGGTATCAAGTTCCATAATTCTTGTTAGAAGTATAAAATTAATATCTAATAAATGCTTTCATTGAGTGGAGAGAAATATGTATTTGTTGAAAAATAAAATACATTTTCAATATGGTTAACAAAAACCTGGTTTAGAATTAAGCAGCTAGATGCTTTTATCCCTTGTTTTGCTACTGATAAATGTCATGAGCTTATTGGATTAGAGAATCAAGTTTACATGCATGGTTAATGAGTTCAACTCTAATTCTTCTGTTTCTATCTGAGCAATGCTGTTCCATAAATGGATAATGTAATTAATACTTTTCTTATAAGCTGAAAATGCTTTGCTGTTTTAGTGCCTTATTTGGCATGTTGAAATGTAGACTATTGTCACGTTTCAACTTATACATTAGAAATATTGTTATAAACACTCAAAGAGACCAAAATATAGTACTTTAATTTAAGCATGCATGACTTTAGGCATGAGTCTCCAAGAACTCTTTATAAGTGTAATACTTTGAAAAAGTCAGTAGTTTGTAAAAGTCAATCATGCTAATATCATGCTTCAATTCATGTTAAACTAAACAAAATAAGATAGTATAAAATCATTTGCCAATCTTCTTTTTTCCTGAAAACTTTCTAATATTTATTACAGTAGATGTTTACATAGCCTATTAAATGATACAGCTCTTTAGAGATCTGGGAGAGGCTATATAATTTAAGAGCTTAATGGTAATCCAGCAACTGATTTGAAAACCAAGATACAGAAGAATAGAAAGGAAGGGACATTGTTTATAAGATAATGGTGGGAGTCAAGAGGGAAATTAAAAAAAAAAAAAAACCTACCTGAATTGAAGTATGTAGCACACAAATATTTCAGTTAACTCAAAATCATTTAAGTTTACTTGATAAAAAGAGTTAAATTTAAATAGTTTCTAAAACAAAAAAGTACTAGTGGTGTATCCTAAAGAGTTCAAATAATGCTTTTACTCCTATCACTAGGATAGATAAGGTGTGTGCACAAATTGAAATACATTTTTGTGGGAATGAGAAAGATCTGGGTTTGGATCTCAAGCTTAGCATTCTAGTTGATTAGTTGAAAATATTTCTTAACTTTTTGTCCTTCAGCTGCTTCACAGAGATAATAATAGTACCTACACTTTAAGGTTTTTTTCATAATTATTTACCATAGTACCTGGAACTATAACTTATAAATACTATGTAATGTTATTATCTACTTAGATTTCAAAAAGAGAAAATGGTGAAGTGTTCTATGATAAACAGTAAAAGTTTAGCATTGAGTCTATACATATATAATCTCAAAAGAAATTATTCTTTTGGAAATCTGGATAATATTGTTTTGATAGTACCATGGGAATTATGCTTTCAAATTTGTTTTAACTTGGAAATGTAGGCAAGATGCTATTTCTTATTTACAAAAGAGGATATTTTAGAAAATGTAAGATTTCTCTGATTTATGAACCTTCTCATAAATGGCAATAGTCAAAAGCACAGTAGGTTAATATATACAATAAATGATGTTTACCTCAACTCATATTCTCTTAGCTTTATTTATATGGCTCCCCAAGGAAGTAGAAGCAGAGGATGGGTAAAATAATCTTTAAAAGAGATTTGTTGATGTATGTGGTAAAAAGAGGATATTGAAAATGCAAGAGGAAGAAGGAAATGGGGTGGGGGAGAGATAACTTGAAATCACTATCTTTGGTGAAGGGTTAGAATTCCAGCTTTACTTCTTAAGTGGTGACCTTGTACAAGTTTTTAAAACTTTCTACTTCTGTTTTCTCATCTGTAAAATTGGGATAAACACTTCTTGCTTTAGAGGGTTGATATGACAATGAAATGATATCATAAAGGACATGTACTTAGCATAGAGCTTGAACATGGTTCATGATTTATGACTGATATATAGTATTATGGGGACTAGGAAGATATGAAAAGTCATACTTGAGTGTCTTACATTTACTCCTGGGTTGATAACCTTTCATCACTCTTTTATCTTTCATGTTCAAGACTTCTACAACTCTTCCATCATTTTGCTATTAATCAGAAAAGCACATGCCCCAGGGCACGTGGGTGGCTCAGTAGGCTAAATATCTGACTCTTGATTTTAGTTCAGGTCATGATCTCATGGTTTGTGAGATTGAGCCCTGCATAGGGTTCTGTGCTGATGGTGCAGAGCCTGCTTGGGATTCTTTCTCCTCTCTCTGCCCCTCCTCTGCCTCTCTCTCTCTCTCTCTCTCTCTCTCTCAAAATAAATAAATAAACATTAAAAAAAAAGCAGATTTCTTTTATAAAGGCTTTTGCTAAAATTACTTACTATCTCTGCTTGCAAAGTGCCTCTGAAAATGGAGACCTATTTCTTGAATATATTTTGTAGAAAAAACTTGCCTAGGCCAAAGTAGCTTCATTAGTTAAAAATACTGTCTGCTTCATTTAATAGTATTTTCTTTTAGACTTTCTTAATTACTTCAACTAAATGCTTAATTTTTTAATAAATCTTTTTTTAGAAACATATACTAGAGAGACATTTGTGAACCCTACAACGTTTTGTCTTTTCTCTGCACACATCAATGCCTGACAACAGTAGATTTTCTAATTGTCTCTTATAAGTAATTCTGTCCAAGTCCCATTTGGTCTGGTCTTCAAAGCCCCATTAAATGCCATTTACAAGGCCAATACACATAACCCTAGAGAAAACCAATACAAAAATATTAATTTTATTGTGTTTATTTCATAATTTGTGAACTCAATGAAATTTCCTAAGTAATTATCATGAACAAGAACTGTGAAGGTATAAATAGGAACAAAGCAAGATCCTTTCAGAAGTAGGAAGGTAATGGAGATTGAAAGAACTTTTAATAGGAAATTAAATGAGTCTTCTGGACTTGGGATGAGTCAAATGTAACCTCAATTGTTAAAGTGAGATTGGCCAGACAAAATCACAGAATTGCTAAGAATCAGAGAAACGAAATTTTATGATCCTTTTCCGTTACCCTCCTTTAGCTCATATATATATATATATATATATATATATATTCCATTCTCATATATATATATATATATATATATATATATATAATTTTAGCACAAGGAAGGTTTTGGAAAAAACATTGTAAGTTTAGTAGAAAAATGTGTTGTGGCATCTCCTTACATCCTTAGCTGTCAATAGAAGGGAAATGGGAATGTTGTTTCCCTCTCAAGCTAAGTGAGAAGAGGAGGAAATCACTGCTACAGAGTACAGATGCTTACATCTCACATCCTGGCTGAATGCTGTCGAGCTTCAGAATTTTGCAATATGGCCCAGTCTGATGCTATTTTACCAGAGTGGAGACCAAAATAGCTCTTTAGAACATCAAGTTTGGCAGCTCAGGAATGTGATTACAGGGGGCCAAGTGGACACTATGGAAGGTAAGTTTAATTAGGCTGGCTGGGATCACTCCCAAGTAAACTTCCTGCTAGAGGATAGGATAGTTTCCAAAGAACTCAGTGCATCTTATAAGAGAAAGAAGCAGCATGTGGACGAATGCTGTTACACATTGCACTCAACACCCATGTGAGTACTACACCTTCTTTTTATCTTGCCTATAAAGTGACTGGAGCAGCAGCTGGAAGGTGAGGGAAGAAGTGGAAAGAAAGAAAAGACAAATGAGCTCTTGGTTCAAGCCTATTCTGGGAAAGAACAAGAGAAAGCATGGACTGGATGTGAGATTAAAGTTTTTATTTAATTTTATTTATTTATTTATTTATTTATTTATTTATTTATTTAATTTATTTAAATTAAATTAAAATGGAAGTTTTTAATACCTGAAAGTGATACTTCCCTAATATCTAAAAGTGCCTTGGATGTATATAGTTGGGGCTGAAGTCAGAGATCAGAGGAAGCATAATGGAGAAAATAAAATTATTTTATGTTAAAATTACACAGAATTCAGTCTGTTAGTAAACCAATTACATAACTATGATGCAGTGCAGAAAATGCTAAGACTAGGAAAGATTTTCATCTGATTGTCTACTTGACACTCATTTATCTGGCCAAGCATTTACCTATTAAATGTAGAAAAAATATTTTGCTTTCTGTGGCCAGAAATATGTGTGTGTCCTTTTCCATTTCAGAGTCAAGAAAGAATGGCAGGTCAAAATACAATGTGCCAAGCAACTGGAAAACTATATGAATGTGAAACAAATTTTTTAAGCAAGTTCTTTAATTTGACACTTCTCTTTTTCTGCTCCTTTTGTCTTGTCTATGCTATAAGAAACAAAGAAAATGGCCATATACTGGTACAATTTCACAATCTACTTATAGACTGGTATCTGGCTAGATAACAAATGCTAGATAACAAAAGCTAGACAGGGGTAGAGACGGAGATTTAGAGGAGAGGCATCATGTGTACTGTGCACCACATTCTGAAAGGTTCCCTTGATTCCCAAGCCATCAGGTGGGCTGAGTGGCCAGACTTGATGGTGCAGTCTGTGGCAGAGACTTCTCAATAGGACGGCATCTTGGAGGAGCCAAATATAAGCCAAGAAAGTGGATGATACTTATTGTATCAATAGACATACATTTAACCTGAAAATATTTCCTAAATGTGAAAAAAGTGACATGCATAATTACTATTGTTAAAACTTCCATTGAACAAAGTAATAACTCATTTACATTGATGAGGATGATGATGATGATGATGATAAGTAGCTAATATTAAGCATTTACCATGTGCCAGGCACTATGTTAAGCTCTTTACATGCATTATATTATTTAATATAAACAGCCAATGGAGTAGGTTGTGATGGTCTCCATTTTATAAGTGGGAAAATTGAGCCTTGAGCAATTTATATATCTTATCTATTTCACTGCTAATAAACAGCAGATAACATTAATCCAGATCTGCCTAATTCTAAAACTCAAATTTTTAATTACAGGTTGAAGATAGAACCTTCTTTTCTTTCTTTCTTTTTCTCTTTCTTTCTTTCTTTCTTTCTTTCTTTCTTTCTTTCTTTCTCAATCTCTGTTATTTCATCATAAATTTGTTTTTGATGTTTATTTATTTTTGAGAAAGAGAGAGAGAGACAGAGTGCAAGTGGGGAGGGAGAGAGAGAGAAAGAGACACGGAATCCAGAGTAAGCTCCTGGCTCTGAGCTGTCAACACAGAGCCCGAGTAGGGCTTGAACTCAGGAACCATGAGATCATGACCTGAGCTGAAGTCAGACACCCAACCACCTGAGCCACCCAGGTGCTCTTCTGTTATTTCATTATTTGAAATAAAGAACTGCAGATATTGAGATTTATGCTAAGAGCTTTGATAATAATAAACATTTTATACTACAGAGAAAACCAAACCTTTCTAAATAATAGATTACATAGTTAACTCTATCTTATGTCCTTTTCATTTATATTCAACAATTAGTGTTATAAATGCATAAATTATGGAATATTAAAGTTCAATTAAATAAGAAAATTGCTGTTGTATTCATTTTTACATATTTTTCCATTTCTACTGTAGTGTATATTTTACATTCACTTCCTAAAATGTGATTTTTTTTCTCTTGTGTTCTCTTTTTAAATGATAGAGAAAGCATTTCCTTTACCCAACCCAAAATAATATATGGGTTTGATGATAGTAACACATTTCCAAAATAAAACAGAATTATATCTATCTGCCTATCTATCTATAATCTATCTATTTATCTATCATCTATTTATCTATCTACTTACCTATCATCTATCTACATATATCATCTACAAAAACTTCTACGAAAATTATACTATAAATAAATAAATACAAATGTGCATTAAAGTAAAAAACATATGTATATTACTATTTTGATATTCTAATAATAAGTCAGATTGACCCAATTTATCTTATATTTATTGACTGTTAAGAGTATTTTGATGAGTCTAAAATTCAAAATATATCTTAGAGGAAACTGCAAAGAAAAATTATTTTCTTTTGGTGTGTGGGAAAGAAACAATCCCAAGGTAAAAATGCTTTACTAAACCTGCATTGGGATTTAGAATATTCAAGTAAATAGGATACTTTTAAAGGAACATAAAACTTTCAACTCAATATCTTGAACGTGAGACCTTTCTCTTTCTCAAGAGCTTCTCTTTCTCAAGTAGCTCTGTTGATTTTCAGAGATTACTTGGTCCGTTAGAACAGGATCATCTTTTAAAATGCAGAACATGTACTTAAAAGAGGCAGAGTATGTCAGTTAAGAGGGCATCTCAGGATATTTGTGTCCCTTTTAATCTGTGCTGCCTGACAAAACAGACACAAAACTCAACACTTGGTTCAGCACCATTAGTAGTTTTAGCCCTGTGTGGTACCAAAGTACAAGAAGCATTAAGTAGACTGTACAAGCCTTCTTCAACTAACTTTCAAAGGGGTGCATTGCAGGCAGTTTTCATGCTATTTCTTTTCTCTTCCATGAGATTTTAACAGACTAAATAAAGTATGCCATGTATATAGAACTAATGATAAAATGGAAAGGCTTGAGTTATATGATTGAGGTAGCTGCAGGAAGAGATGAGGGTCAGGTCTTTCAGAATGTATCATCTGAATGCAATTTAGCTTGAAAAATAAAAGTGCTTTTGCTGAAGTGTTTTTAAATTGTACAAGGAGATTTATACTATAAAAGTCTAAAAGGATTATTCATCCGAAACAGATTATTTATTTTCAAAATGAATATTTATAGAGAGCCTCTGAATTAGGCGGTAATCTTTGCCTTTGTTTAAACACAATTAACAATATGCAAAATAAGGCATTTTTTTTTAGAAAATATGTGAGCATGAGTACTAATATTGGCAGTCATTTCAATATCTACATAGTGACTGCATAAAATGAGAAATGAGTAACCTGTTATACTCTTAATTAGTGAACACCTGTACACAATGAAAGCATGGTTGATTTATGAATGCATGAAAATCTAACCAGGCAATTAATATTCAATTTAAAATTCAAACTATTGAAAAAATAGCAGAAAAAAAACAACTTGTACTAGGCAAATCACAAAAGCAGAAAAATTGGATTTTCTGTGAATGAATCTTTTCCAATATATTTAGGCTACTTTATCTTTTATTTTCTTGATTGCTTAATTTTTATATAGAAATAATTTGAATAACTTTTGTACAGCTATTCCCACTTAGTGCAATAAATTAACCATTTGGTATTTTTGTCTTTTTTTCAAAGGATTAGACCTAGTGTGTTTTAGAGGAAAAAATCAACTCTTTTGATAGTTTATTTTAATTATTATAAGCTTTATTCAATTTGTAAGAATTTACAAATCACATTTTTGGTTCAATTCTATAACCATAACACAAAATGAACAATTAATTCTTATTCTTCTATCTATATGTATCTCTTACCTAGGTACTGGTTGGATAGGGGCATGTGAAGGAAATAGAAGGAATATTTCCTTTAATCTGTCAACAAAAACATACAGAGTACCAGTGCCAAAATATTGTCTTAGGTGCTGAAGATATAACACTAAAACATTATACAAAAATCCTCATCCTCAGTGCACTGAAATTCTAATGATTGAGATTCATATATTATCAGAGTGTAAAAATATTAAAATTATTTTTTTTTCCTCCTTGTATCTGAAATTTACCCTTTTTTCTGTTTTTGGATTGGTCTCATCAGCATTATTCACATCTGTGTTTGCCTAAGCTAGTGCCCTACTAGACATTTTTTAGTAGACAATTTTATAGGACATAAGAGATAAGTCCTTAAAAGAGATAAGTCCTTATTGATAAGTCAATAAAACTTTGTTCAAAGTAATAAAAACTTTATGAAAATTTTTTCTTTATTTTTTTTCTTTTTCCAGATTTTGGGGTAGATATTTAAATTTTGTTTTTTAATATTTTTAATTGTTTTAAAGTTTATTTTTGAGAGAGAGCATGACCGCCCAAGTTGGAGAGGGGCAGAGAAAGAGGAAGAGAATCCTGAGCAGGCTCCATTCTGTCAGCACAGAGCCCTATTCGGGGCTCAAACCCTGTAAGCCATGAGATCATGACTTGAGCTGAAATGGAGAGTTGGATGCTTAACCAGCTGAGCCACCCAGGTGTCCCTAAAATTTGTTTTTAAATAAAATTGCTAATTCCTCTATGTGACCATTAAAAACATTTTAGAGATAATTCATTCCAAAAGACCAGAAGAATGCTGTATTTTCTGTCAGGAAGGAG
The DNA here is from genome assembly GCF_007474595.2 of Lynx canadensis. Lineage (NCBI taxonomy): Eukaryota > Metazoa > Chordata > Mammalia > Carnivora > Felidae > Lynx > Lynx canadensis. The sequence goes on from NC_044312.2 coordinate 33,632,754, forward strand.
ATGGATATTTATTGTACACATAGGTGTCAAGGGGGCAGCAAGTCAACTTAAGATGATGTTTGCCTTTGCAGAGTATAATTTATGACATGTAGGTGGTGAAGGGCAATATAGAGTTCTAAGGAAGTACACTGAAATTAAAGTTTACTGTTAACCACTGGAGAAAAAGAGGTGGGCATATCTATTCTGAATTTTATGGATTTGCTATATCAAATGAGTACATAATTAGAAAAAGAAATTAACTGCTTCAATTTCATGGTAACTTGAAGATGAGTGCTAGGGTTGGGAGGAAATTGAAGCATCTAGATGCATTTGCAGAAACAAGAAGAAAAAGATCTGAAAACAAATAAAATGAAATAATTATTTTAAAGGAAATAATTTTATGATGTCTAGGTAAGTGAATCCAGAAAAAAAAAATTATACTAAAGCAAGCAATCATGGTTAATTCAACTTGCTTTCAAAGTGATTAGCGCATGCTAAATTGAATTCTGATTCTCCAAAATTCTTACCTGCTTCATTTGTACGGATCATTCGAGATGGGGTGCTTGGATCTCCAGTCCCAATTGGATTGGTAGCCACCACTCTAAATTCATATTCCACCCAGGGGTTAAGGTCCACTGCCATGGCTGACTCCATGTCACCTGTTATGATTTCTGGGACTATGGAGAGGAAAGAGATTTCATGGCATTAGGAGGACTCAGAAACAGTTACAAATGGCGATCAAGGATATCACAGGTATAACAGAATCAGTAAACTGATGCATAATTCCTTATTACACAAGGTAATGGTGTCATCTCTGGTCTCATTAGTAAAATGAAAATCAATCTTTAGGAAGTAAGCACTTGTCCATATCAAAGATTGTTGTAATTAGAATTCTTTCATTTCATCTTTATACATAAATTGCTGTAACATAACTTGCCATTATCTACACTAAAAATCATTTTGTCAACCTCTCAGCATCAAATAAGAGGCTTACTAGTGCTATAATTTAAGCAAATAGTTCTTAAATTTCTAGGGAAATTTCTTGAGCAGTTTGTGTCTCTCAGTTCTGGCAAGCATGCTTAGCCACTTGGCAGTTCAAAGCTGCAAACCCCTCTAATTTAAAAACAGGTTTGTGGAATCTAAGCAGAAGCTCTGCACTCTTCTTGGAATGATTTTTGTGCTAAAGTTTGATTTTATTAAAACACAAAATTGTCAATACAATTACCATGGAGTAAAATACTTTTTACTTAGTATATATGCTATATTTGGGACTGTTTTTCTTGTTCATTCAGCTCTGCTGTCTAGGAAATATTTCGGGAAGAACATTTGTCACAGGTGTGGAAATAGGGAAATAGGAGAACCTTTCTTAGGATATGCAAAGATCCTCTGGATTTATGTCAATACTGGATTTCTGTGTAAGCGTGTTAAGATGGGGGAGGCTCTTGATTTGATGACTGTTCAATTTTACTATGACAATATGGAATTTGGATTTTACATGAAAATATCTTTTGAAATGTGTCAAGAGAATGTTAAAAAATAATCAGTTCTGTGAAAGGTGAATGATCAGAGCATTGGCAGTGTGGGCTGCCTGACAAACGTCATATTACTGCAAAGCTGAATTTTTTTGAGGCAGTGAAATGAAGACCTGGAGAAAAGTCTGCCTGACTGCACTGGCAGCTGAGCAACATCCTTGGAGTCTAAGACATAGGGGAAAAAAGGCCACTGCTCAGTTCATAGCTTGGTGAAATGCTGCCTGCCAAATATAACATGGGAAGATTTCTCCAGACACTTAGCCCTCCCTATCTCCTAGCCTACACTGTATCATCAATACTTGCTTTGATCCATCAAAGACTTACCTCACTGTTTCATTTACTTCTGTTTACGTCAGTCACCTCAAGCAACTCTAGACATCTAAGTCATCCCTCATCGTTTTTATTCTAATCCCCATAGAATTCTGCACATATCCATTTCTGCCCTAGTTCCCCTCCTTCTCTACTCTGTGAAATCTGTTTACTGTGGTCTGGAATTCATAATCCTTTATTAGCAAAATCTCCTGTATATCATTTTCCTTCCTGAACATCCTTCCAACTTTTACTTTAATATAATCCTGAATCCCCAGTAAGGAAATTTTATGCCTCTGAAGGGATGGCTCTCTTAAGATATAGTAGACAAGAGTAACCAGTCCATCTTGGTTGTGTACACCCTCTCCTTTGTCTCCAATGGATTTTTTCCATTAGCATATAAGCATGAAGGTATTTTCCCCACCAAAACCCTGCAAAAACAAAACAAAATTCTCTCAAAACTTCCTCTCCTTCTAGCCTTCATCCAGTTTCTACTTCTTGAGAGCTGTTTATGCTATTATTTGCTGTCTCTAATTATTTTCCTTTTTACTCACTCTAAACATAAAGATGGGAAGAAGATATCCTACCTTTAAGCTCTTACCTCCAGCTTTCTCCCATAACCGCTCCTGTCAAGATTGTCAATGGTCTTTATTACTAACCCTATTGTCAGGTCTCTGTTCCTCATCTTTCTTGAGCTAACATCATTCTTTGACACATTCTTTTTTCTTTGAAATACTTTTTAAAACATAACTTCTGTTTTTTCTGACATGACTATGTCTTATTAGTCACCATTGCTGATTTCTTTTCATCTTTTAGATTTACCCAGTTCTACTAACTCCTTGGTGATCTTATCTAGTTTTATGGTTTTAAATACCTTCTGTGTGCTATGACGCCAATTATTTTCACCATGAGCCTCTTCCCTAGACTCCAAACTCATTTGTCCAATGGCCTAATGGACATTTCTATTTGGATAGGGTTCTCAACCTTAAATTCCACCTCCTATTTCTGAAGTATTCCCTATTCAGTGAATGATAATTGTATTCTTATGGGTGTTGTAGCCAAGATCTTGGAGTTATCCTGGATTCCTTTCTTTTCTCCTTGTCTCACTTTAACCCATAGGCAAATTATAAAATTGCTGATATCAAAATATGATTTCTTCACTTCCTTTTGCAACAAAACTTCTTAAAAGTTTTGTCTATGTTTTCTTTCATTCTTTCTTTTTTTAATGAATTAACATACAGTGATATATTAGATTCAGGTGTACAATATAATGATTCAAAAATTCTATGCATTACTCAGTGCTCATCAAGAGAAATGTGCTGTTGATTCCCTTTATCTTTTTACCCTTTCCCCCACCTACTTCCTTTCTGACAACCACCAGTTTGTTCTCAGTATTTAAGAGTCTCTGTTTTTTTTTGTTTGTTTGTTTGTACCTTCTTTCTGTTTGTTTTTGTTTCTTAAATTCCACATATAAGTGAAATCATATGGTATTTGTCTTTCTCTGACTGACTTCACTTAGCATTATACTCTCTAGGTCCATCCATATTGTTGCAAATAACAAGATATCATTCTTTTTATGGCTTTTTAACATTCCATTATATACATGTAGCATATCTTCTTTATCCATTCATCTATCAACAGACGCTTGGGTTGCTTCCAAAAAAAGTTGCTTCCATAAAAAAGTGCTACAATAAATATAAGAGTGGGTATATCTTTTTAAATTAGTGTTTCCTTTTTCTTTGGGTAAATATCCAATAGTGGAATGACTCATTCATATGGTAATTCTATTTTTAATTTTTTGAGGAACCTCATACTGTTTTCCATAGTGGCTGCACCAATTTGCATTCCTATCAACCGTGCCCAAAGCTTCATTTTCTCTACATTGTTGCCAACATTTATTATTTTTTATCTTGTTGATACTAGCCATTTTTACTAGTGTATATCTCACTGTGGTTTTAATTTGTATTTCCCTGATGATTAGTGATATTGAGCATCTTTGCATGTGTCTTTTGGCCATCTGTATGCCTTCTTTGCAAAAATGTATATTCAGGCCCTCTGCTCATTTTTAAATCAGATTATTTGTTTTTGTTTTTGTTTTTTTTGGTGTTGCATTTATATATATTGGATATTTACTCCTTATCAGATATATTATTTGCTAATATATTCCCCCATTCAGTAAGTTGCCTTTTTGTTTTATTAATGTTTAATTCACTGTGTAAAAGCTTTTTATTTTGGTGTAATCCTAATAGTTTAATTTTGCTATTATTTCCCTTTCCATAGGAGACATATCTAGAAAAATGTTGCTATGGCTGATATAAAAGGAATTACTGCCTATGCTTTCTTTTAGGAATTTAATGGTTTCAGGTCTTACACTTAGGTCTTTAAACTATTTTGAGTTTATTCTTGTGTATGGTGTAAGAATGTGGTCCAGTTTTAATTCTGTTGCATGTAGCTGTCCAGTTTTCCCAACACCATTTACTGAAGAGGGTATCTTTTCCCTATTGTATATTCTTGTCTCCTTTGTTGTAGATTAATTGACTATATATGCATGGGTTTATTTTGGGGATCCTTATACTGTTCTATTGATCTATGTGTCTACTTCTGTGCTAGTACCATGCTGTTTTGATTACTACAGCTTTGTAGTATATCTTGAAATCTGGGAATGTGATACCTCCAGCTTTGTTCTTTTTTTTTTTTTTTTTCAATATTGCTTTGGTTATTCAGGGTCTTTTATGGTTCCATACAAATTTTAGTATTTCTGTGAAAAAATGCTATTGGCATTTTAATAGGGATTACTTGAAGTCTGTAGATTGCTTTGGATACAATGGACATTTAAACAATATTGGTTCTTCCAATCTATCAACATGGAATATCTTTTCATTTGTTTGTGTCATCTTTAATTTCTTTCATCAGCGTTATAGTTTTCAAAGTACCAGTCTTTCACTTCCTTGCATAACTTTAGACTAGGTATTTCATTATTTTTGGTGCAACTATAAGTGGAATTGTTATTTTTAAATTTTTCTTTCCTCTACTTCATTACTATTATATAGAAATGCAACAGATTTCTGTATATTAATTTTGTGTCCTCTGACTTTACTGAATTAATTTATCAGTTCTAGTAGTTTTTTGTGGAGTCTTTAGGGTAGTATCTATATAGTATCACATCATCTACAAATAGTGAGCTTTACTTCTTTCTTACCAATTTGGTGGCCTTTTATTAATTTTTCTTGTCTGATTTCTGTGGCTAGGAATTCCAGTGTTATTTTAAATAAAAGTGGTGAAAGAGGACATCCTTGTTTTGGGTTCTGATCTTAGAGGAAAGGCTCTCAGTTTTCACCATTGAGCTATGGGGTTTTCATGCATGGCCTTTATTATGTTGTCAGATATGTTCCTTCAATACTTACTTTGTTAAGTTTTTTTTATCATGAATGGATGTAGTTCTTTGTCAAATGCTTTTTCTGCACCTATTGAGATGATCATAAGATTTTTATCCTTTGTCTTGTTAATGTGGTATATCACACTGCTTGATTTGCAAATACTGAAACACGGTGCATCCCACTTATTGTGGCAAATGACCTCCTATTTTGAACCCATTTTTGTGAGACTTTAGTCTTTATTATTTTACTAAAATTGCTATTGTCAAGGTAACCAATGACCTCCATGTTGCTAAGATCAATGATAAATTCTCAATCTTCATCACACTTCACGTGTCAGTAGCATTTGACACAGTTGATTACTTCCTTTTCCTTAATGAATTTTATTCTTTTGTCTTCCAGGATATCACGTTGTCTTGGTTTTCCTTTTAACTAAATGGTTAGTTTTCTTTTGTATCCTTTGTCTTTTTCCTCTTTTCTACAACTTCTTACTATTGAAATGCTCCAGGGCTCAATTTTCCTACTTTTTTCTTCTTTATTTTGTGTTCATATACTTTACATGACATGCAATCTTATGTTTATAAAAGAAATTTATATGCCAATAACTTTCCAGTTTATATCTTTATTCTAAACCTCTCTCTTAAACTGAATCCTCATGTATCTAATTGCCTATGCTTAGGGGCTCTATATCCACACATACAGGGGCCCTATAACCACAGTGAACCCCTGTATTCACTGGGGGTTAAGGCTTCAACATATAAACTTTGGAGGAGTCACAATTCAATCCACATCAGGCAGGTATCAATTTTAAATAAAATGATCAGGATAAGTCTCATTGAGACGACACAGTTGACTGAAGTTTTAAAGGAAATGTGGATTTAGTTATGCCGATATCTAGGGGAGAAGCATGTCAGGTAAAAGGCACAACTAGTGTAAAGGTATTAGAAGCATTATATGTAAGAACGTTAGAATATTGGTGAGTCAGGAGCAAAGTGAGCTCTGGGGAAAATGGTAAAGATGAATGGAGAATGATAGAAGATGATAGGACCAAGTCACATAGGAGTTGGGTTTTCATTCTGAAAGAAATGGAGAGACACTGGAAGACTGATATTCTAAGTCTTATCTTTAATACATTAGTTCAGACTATGTTGAGAATAGGAAGGGGGCGCCTGGGTGGCTCAGTTGGTTAAGTGTCTGACTTCGGCTCAGGTCATGATCTCATGGTTCAATGGTTCGTGGGTTTGAGCCCCACATCGGGCTCTGTGCTGACAGCTCAGAGGCTTGAGCCTGTTTCGGATTCTGTGTCCCCCTCTCTCTCTGCCCTTCTCCTGCTCACACTTTGTCTCTGTCTCTCAAAAATAAATAAACATTGAAAAAAATTTAAAGAACCTTTAAAAAAATAGGAAGTAATTATACTTAAATGAGGTAACAAGGATGGGGCTCTTATCTGGTAGAATTAGTGTACTTATAAGAAGAGATTCCAGAGCACTCACTTCCTTTTTTCTCTTCCATGTGAGGACACAGTGAGAACGCTGCAGCTGCAAGCCAGGAGGAGAGTTCTCACCAAGAATTAAATCAAATTGGCCGGCACCTAGATCTTAGAATTCCCAGGCTTTAGAAATGTGAGAAGAAAAAGTTCTGTTATTTAAACCACCAAGTTTATGGTCTTTTGTTATGGTAGCCTCAGCAGACAAATACACTGCCTATACCATAATACTTCTGATCCTCCTTACAATATTTCTTTAATTTTTTTGTTCACTAACTTCTTTGTGTTGTTTCGTTTTTATTTTTTATTTAAATTTTAGTTAACATATAGTGCAATATTGGTTTCAGGAGTTGAATTCAGTGATTTATCACTTACATGCAACAACCAGTGTCATCACAAGTGCCCTCCTTAGTACCCATCACCTCTCTAGTCCATCCCCCACCCACCTCCCTCCATCAACCGTCAATTTCTTCTCTATCAAGAGTCTCTTGTGCTTTGTTTCCCTCTCTTCTTTTCATCGCCACTTCCCATATATTCATCAGTTTTGTTTCTTAAATTCCACATATGAGTAAAATCATCTGGTATTTGTTTTTCTCTGACTTATTTTGCTTAGCATAATACACTTTAGCTCTATCCACGTTGTTGTAAATGGCAAGATTTCATTCTTTTTGTTGGCTGAATAATCATCCATTGTATATATACCATATCTTCTTTATTCATTTATCAGTCAATGGATTTTTGGGCTCTCGCCATAGTTTGGTTATTGTTGATAATGCCGCCATAAACATTGGGGGTGAATGTACCCCTTCATATATGTATTTTTGTATCTTTTGGGTAAATACCTAATAGTGCAGTTGCTGGATCCTTGGGTGGTTCTATTTTTAGTGTTTTGAGGAACCTCCATACTATTCTCCATAGTGGTTGCACCAGTTAGTATTCCCACCAGCAGTGCAAGAGAGTTCCCCTTTCTCCACATCCTCACCAACAACTGTTGTTTCTTAAGTTATTCATTTAAGCCATTCTGATGGGTGTCAGGTGGTACTTCATCATGCTTTTCATTTGTATTTCCCTGATGATGAGTGATGTTGAGCATCTTTCCATGTGTCTTTTAGCTATATGGATGTCTTCTTTGGAAAATGGTCTATTCATGTCTTCTGCCCCTTTCTTAACTGGGTTGTTTTTGGGTGATGAGATTGACAAGTTCTTTATAGATTTTGAATACTAAACCTTTATCAGATTTGTTGTTTACAAATATCTTCTCCCATTCTGTAGGTTGGCTTTTAGTTTTATTGATTGTTTCCTTGGCTGCACAGAACCTTTTTATCTTGATAAAGTGCCAAGAGTTCTTGTTAGCTTTTGTTTCCCTTGTCTTTGGTGATGTGACTGGTGAAGTTGCTGTGGCCTAGGTCAAAGAGGTTTCTGCCTGTGTTCTTCTCTTGGATTTTGATGGTTTCCTGTCTCACATTTAGGTCTTCAATCCACTTTGTATTTTTGTGTGTGGTGTAAGAAAGTGGTCCAGTTTCATTCTTCTGCATGTCACTGTCCAGTGTTCCCAACATCATTTGTTGAAGGGACTGTCTTTTGTCCATTGGATATTCTTTCCTGCCTTGTTGAAGATCATTTCACCATACAGTTGTGGGTCCATTTCTGGGTTTTCTATTCCATTCCATGGTTCCATGTGTCTGTTTTTGTGCCAATACCATACTGTCTTGATGACTATAGATTTGTACTTGTTTATTATGTTCCCTCTTTATTGTTTGTCCTCACCCATGAGAATACAATATCCGCAAGGATAGGGCCTAGAATACTACCTGGAAGGTGTTTGACAAATTTATATTGAATGAATGAAAGAGGAGTTCAAATTGCCAAGTGTGATAAAAATTACATTTAATTTCAGTTTTAACCTTGATGTAATTATTTCAGGCTTTACATTAAAAAAGAAAACGAATATAAACTATAAAAATCCTTCTTCCCAAAGGTACATATATTTATATTTTCTTAGAAATAACTATAGGTTTTATTTTTTTTTCAATATATGAAATTTATTGTCAAAATGGTTTCCATACAACACCCAAAAGGTGCTCATCCCAAAAGGTGCCCTCCTCAAAACCCATCACCCACTCTCCCCTCCCTCCCACCCCCCATCAACCCTTAGTTTGTTCTCAGTTTTTAAGAGTCTCTTATGCTTTGGCTCTCTCTCACTCTAACCTCTTTTTTTTTTCCTTCCCCTCCCCCATGGGTTTCTGTTAAGTCTCTCAGGATCCACATAAGAGTGAAAACATATGGTATCTGTCTTTCTCTGTATGGCTTATTTCTTTCTTTTTTTTTTTATTTTAACGTTTATTTATGTTTGAGACAGAGAGAGACAGAGCATGAATGGGGGAGGGTCAGAGAGAGGGAGACACAGAATCTGAAACAGGCTCCAGGCTCTGAGCGGTAAGCACAGAGCCCGACGCGGGGCTCGAACTCATGAACCGTGAGATCATGACCTGAGCCGAAGTCGGATGCTTAACCGACCGAGCCACCCAGGCGCCCCTGTATGGCTTATTTCACTTAGCATCACACTCTCCAGTTCCATCCACGTTGCTACAAAGGGCCATATTTCATTCTTTCTCATTGCCCTGTAGTACTCCATTGTGTATATAAAACACAATTTCTTTATCCATTCATCAGTTGGTGGACTTTTAGGCTCTTTCCATAATTTGGCTATTGTTGAGAGTGCTGCTATAAACATTGGTGTACAATGGCCCCTATGCATCAGTACTCCTGTATCCCTTGGGTAAATTCCTAGCAGTGCTATTGCTGGGTCATAGGGTAGGTCTATTTTTAATTTTCTGAGGAACCTCCACACTGTTTTCCAGAGTGGCTGCACCAATTTGCATTCCCACCAACAGTGCAAGAGGGTTCCCGTTTCTCCACATCCTCTCCAGCATCTATAGTCTCCTGATTTGTTCATTTTGGCCACTCTGACTGGCATGAGGTGATATCTGAGTGTGGTTTTGATTTGTATTTCCCTGATAAGGAGCGACGCTGAGCATCTTTTAATGTGCCTGTTGGCCATCCAGATGTCTTCTTTAGAGAAGTGTCTATTGATGTTTTCTGCCCATTTCTTCACTGGGTTATTTGTTTTTCAGGTGTGGAGTTTGGTGAGCTCTTTATAGATTTTGGATACTAGCCCTTTGTCCGATATGTCATTTGCAAATATCATTTCCCATTCCGTTGGTTGCCTTTTAGTTTTGTTGGTTGTTTCCTTTGCTGTGCAGAAGCTTTTTATCTTCATAAAGTCCCAGTAGTTCATTTTTGCTTTTAATTCCCTTGCCTTTGGGGATGTGTCGAGTAAGAGATTGCTACGGCTGAGGTCAGAGAGGTCTTTTCCTGCATTCTCCTCTAGGGTTTTGATGGTTTCCTGTCTCACATTCAGGTCCTTTCTCCATTTTGAGTTTATTTTTGTGAATGGTGTGAGAAAGTGGTCTAGTTTCAACCTTCTGCATGTTGCTGTCCAGTTCTCCCAGCACCATTTGTTAAAGAGACTGTCTTTTTCCCATTGAATGTTCTTTCCTGCTTTGTCAAAGATGAGTTGGCCATATGTTTGTGGGTCTAGTTCTGGGGTTTCTATTCAATTCCATTGGTCTATGTGTCTGTTTTTGTGCCAGTACCATGGTGTTTTGATGATTACAGCTTTGTAGTAGAGGCTAAAGTCTGGGATTGTGATGCCTCGTGCTTTGGTCTTCTTCTTCAAAATTACTTTGGCTATTCGGGGCCTTTTGTGTTTCCATATGAATTTTAAGATTGCTTGTTCTAGTTTCGAGAAGAATGCTGGTGCAATTTTGATTGGGATTGCATTGAATGTGTAGATAGCTTTGGGTAGTATTGACATTTTGACAATATTTATTCTTCGAATCCATGAGCAGGGAATGTCTTTCCATATCTTTATACTTCTTCAATTACCTTCATAAGCTTTCTTTAGTTTTCAGCATACAGATCTTTTACATCTTTGGTTAGATTTATTCCTAGGTATTTCATGCTGCTTGGTGCAATTGTGAATAGGATCAGTTTCTTTATTTGTCTTTCGGTTGCTTCATTGTTAGTGTATAAGAATGCAACTGATTTCTGTACATTGATTTTGTGTCCTGCAACTTTGCTGAATTCATGTATCAGTTCAGCAGACTTTTGGTGGAGTCTATCAGATTTTCCATGTATAGTACCATGTCATCTGCAAAAAGCGAAAGCTTGACTTCATCTTTGCCAATTTTGATGCCTTTGATTTCCTTTTGTTGTCTGATTGCTGATGCTAGCACTTCCAACACTATGTTAAACAAGAACGGTGAGAGTGGGCATCCCTGTCATGTTCCTGATCTCAGGGAAAAAGCTCTCAGTTTTTCCCCATTGAGGATGATGTTAGCTGTGGGCTTTTCATAAATGGCTTTTATGATGTTTAAGTATGTTCCTTCTATCCTGACTTTCTCAAGGGTTTTTATTAACAGGGGTGCTGGATTTGTCAAAGGCCTTTCTGCATCGATTGACAGGATCATATGGTTCTTCTCTTTTCTCTTAATGTGATGTATCATGTTGATTGATTTGCGAATGTTGAACCAGCCCTGCATCCCAGGAATGAATCCCACTTGATCATGGTGAATAATTCTTTTTATATGCTGTTGCATTCGATTTGCTAGTATCTTATTGAGAATTTTTGCATCCATATTCATCAGGGATATTGGCCTGTAGTTCTCTTTTTTTACTGGGTCTCTGTCTGGTTTAGGAATCAAAGTAATACTGGCTTCATAGAATGAGTCTGGAAGTTTTCCTTCCCTTTCTATTTCTTGGAATAGCTTGAGAAGGATAGGTATTATCTCTGCTTTAAACGTCTGGTAGAACTCCCCTGGGAAGCCATCTGGTCCTGGACTCTTATTTGTTGGGAGATTTTTGATAACGGATTCAATTTCTTCGCTGGTCATGGTCTGTTCAAGCTTTCTCTTTCCTCCTGATTGAGTTCTGGAAGAGTGTGGGTGTTTAGGTATTTGTCCATTTCTTCCAGGTTGTCCAATTTGTTGGCATATAATTTTTCATAGTATTCCCTGGTAATTGTTTGTATCTCTGAGGGATTGGTTGTCATAATTCCATTTTCATTCATGATTTTATCTATTTGGGTCATCTCCCTTTTCTTTTTGAGAAGCCTGGTAGAGGTTTGTCAATTTTGTTTATTTTTTCAAAAAACCAACTCTTGGTTTCGTTGATCTGCTCTACAGTTTTTTTTAGATTCTATATTGTTTATTTCTGCTCTGATCTTTATTATTTCTCTTCTTCTGCTGGGTTTAGGCTGCCTTTGCTGTTCTGCTTCTATTTCCTTTAGGTGTGCTGTTAGATTTTGTATTTGGGATTTTTCTTGTTTCTTGAGATAGGCCTGGATTGCAATGTATTTTCCTCTCAGGACTGCCTTCGCTGCGTCCCAAAGCGTTTGGATTGTTGTATTTTCATTTTCGTTTGTTTCCATATATTTTTTAATGTCTTCTCTAATTGCCTGGTTGACCCACTCATTCTTTAGTAGGGTGTTCTTTAACCTCCATGCTTTTGGAGGTTTTCCAGACTTTTTCCTGTGGTTGATTTCAAGCTTCATAGTATTGTGGTCTGAAAGTATGCATGATATAATTTCAATTCTTGTATACTTATGAAGGGCTGTTTTGTGACCCAGTATATGATCTATCTTGGAGAATGTTCCATGTGCACTCGAGAAGAAAGTATATTCTGTTGCTTTGGGATGCAGAGTTCTAAATATATCTGTCAAGTCCATCTGATCCAATGTATCCTTCAGAGCCCTTGTTTCTTTATTGACTGTGTGTTTAGATGATCTATCCATTTCTGTAAGTGGAGTGTTAAAGTCCCCTGCAATTACCACATTCTTATCAATAAGGTAGCTTATGTTTATGAGTAATTGTTTTATATATTTGGGGTCTCCCGTTTTTGGTGCATAGACATTTATAACTGTTAGCTCTTCCTGATGGATAGACCCTGTAATGAGTATATAATGCCCTTCTTCATCTCTTGTTACAGCCTTTAATTTAAAGTCCAGTTTGTCTGATATAAGTATGGCTACTCCAGCTTTCTTTTGGCTTCCAGTAGCATGAGAAATAGTTCTCCATCCCCTCACTCTCAATCTAAAGGTGTCCTCAGGTCTAAAATGAGTCTCTTGTAGACAGCAAATAGATGGGTCTTGTTTTTTTATCCATTCTGATACCCTATGTCTTTTGGTTGGTGCATTTAGTCCATTTACATTCAGTGTTATTATAGAAAGATACGGGTTTAGAGTCATTGTGATGTTTGTATGTTTTATGCTTGTAGCGATGTCTCTGGTACTTTGTCTCACAGGATTCCCCTTAGGATCTCTTGTAGGGCTGGTTTAGTGGTGACGAATTCCTTCAGTTTTTGTTTGTTTGGGAAGACCTTTATCTCTCCTATTCTAAATGACAGACTTGCTGGATAAAGGATTCTCGGCTGCATATTTTTTCTGTTCATCACATTGAAGGTCTCCTGCCATGCCTTTCTGGCCTGCCAAGTTTCAAAAGAGAGATCAGTCACGAGTCTCTTAGGTCTCCCTTTATATGTGAGGGCACGTTTACCCCTTGCTGCTTTCAGAATTTTCTCTTTATCCTTGTATTTTGCCAGTTTCACTATGATGTGTGGTGCAGAAGATCGATTCAAGTTACGTCTGAAGGGAGTTCTCTGTGCCTCTTGGATTTCAATGCCTTTTTCCTTCCCCAGTTGAGGGAAGTTCTCAGCTATTATTGGTTCAAGTACACCTTCAGCACCTTTCCCTATCTCTTCCTCCTCTGGGATACCAATTATGCGTATATTATTTCTTTTTAGTGTATCACTTAGTTCTCTAATTTTCCCCTCATACTCCTGGATTTTTTAATCTCTCTTTTTCACAGCTTCCCCTTTTTCCATAATTTTATCTTCTAGTTCACCTATTCTCTCCTCCGCCTCTTCAATCCAAGCTGTGGTCATTTCCATTTTATTTTGCAGCTCATTTATAGCGTTTTTTAGCTCCTCCTGACTGTTCCTTAGTCCTTGATCTCTGTAGCAAGAGATTCTCTGTTGTCCTCTATACTGTTTTCAAGCCCAGTGATTAATTTTATGACTATTATTCTAAATTCACTTTCTGTTATATCATTTAAATGCTTTTTGATCAGTTCATTAGCTGTTGTTATTTCCTGGAGATTCTTTTGAGGGGAATTCTTCTGTTTGGTCATTTTGGATAGTCCCTGGAGTGGTGCGGAACTGCAGGGCACTTCCCCTGTGCTGTGGTGTATAACTGGAGTTGGTGGGCGGAGCCGCAGTCAGACCTGATGTCACAGTCAGAGTGGTGTGTGCCTTCTCTTCCCCTCTCCTAGGGGCCGGATTCACTGTGGGGTGGCGGCCCATCTGGGCTACTTGCACACTGCCAGGCTTGTGGTGCTGGGGATCTGGCATATTAGCTGGGGTGGGTAGGCAAGGTGCACGGGGGCAGGAGGCGCAGGCTTAGCTCGCTTCTCCTTAGATGATCCACCTCAGGAGGGGCCCTGTGGCAGCGGAGGGAGTCAGACCAGCTGCCGGAGGGGTGGCTTCTCAGAAGCACAGCTTTGGGTGTTTGCGCGGAGCAAGCAAGTTCCCTGGCAGGAACTGGTTCCCTTTGGGATTTTGGCTGGGTGATGGGCGAGGGAGATGGCGCTGGCGAGCCCCTTTGTTCCCCGCCAAACTGAGCTCTGTTCTCCCGGGCTCAGCAACTCTCCCTCCCTTTGTCCTCCAGCCTTCCCGCTTTCCTAGCAGAGCTGTTAACTTATGACCTCCCAGATGCTAAGTCCCGCTTGCTGTTGGAACACACTCCGTCCGGCCCCTCCGCTTTTGCAAGGCAGACTCAGGGGCTCTGCTTGGCAGGCGGGCCACCCCTCTGCCCCGGTTCCCTCCTGCCAGTCCATGGAGCGTGCACTACCTCGCCGCCCTTCTTACCCTGTTCCGTGGGCCTCTCTTCTGCGCTTGGCTCCGGAGTCTCTGTTCTGCTAATCCTCTGGCAATTTTCTGGGGTATTTAGGCAGGTGTAGGTGGAATCTAAGTGATCAGCGGGACGCGCGGTGAGCCCAGTGTCCTCCTATGCCGCCATCTTCTGACTATAGGTTTTAAAGTGTCTCCCTCACCCTATATTCTAAATCTAATCCCTCTTTAAAAATTAAATAAAAATATTTATAAATTCTAATTTTTTGCTACTTGTAAGTAGTATATACTGAAGATATTAATATTTTTGATGAAATAACATTTTATGAAATAAATTAAAAACAAACTTTTATAAAATTAGGATTTTGTTTTCAAGTGCAATATTGTGGAGATAAAAGATAGTGGTGAATGTATGCTAAAATAAATATTTTTAAAACCTTGAAGGTACTTGTTATAAAGATTTTTTTTTTCTGGAAGTATGGGAACAAGATATTTTCAAAGAGAATATCTGCTTCAGTGAGAATACAGTGATTAAAATGATTAAAAAGTGACTAAAAATAGTGAAGAACCCCATATTGATTCAGGGAGAGAAGCTTGTTAAAATGACTTTGTTTGTAAAAGAATTACATCCTAGAATTTAATTACATAATTTAGTAAGGTAAATAAGTCTGTCTTGTTGACAAATTTAATCAACCAATCAATCAGTGGAAAATATATGTAGATAGAAAACATATCCACTGAAAGAATAGTTAAGAAACATGTGTGAATTAAGTAAACAATGACCAATACATTCTATGATTATAGGTGATTTTGTTATTCCTAAGAGGACACAATAAAATAGTAAACTGAGTAATACTATTCAATAACATAAAGAAAAAAATCAGGTTTCCACATCAAAAACCATTTATTTTAACAGAAAAGGGGTCTGCAAATGAAATTGTCTATTTCCTATGGCTATTTTCATACTTCCTTCAAAATGAATGAATTGGTCACATTCACAGTCACATTTTAGTCTGATTGTTGAACAGGCAATATTAATAAGTTAATTTTAAGTATCATTAGTTAGAATGTCCATATGCATGCAACTCATCACTTGGCAAAAATAAGTAATTCACTATTTTGTGTATAAAGAATCTTAGGTAATTTTTAAATATTCACTTATTAACTGCATTAACTTTATCAGAGAATTCAAATGCCAGATCCATTTCTTCTTTCTAATAGATATTTCTGCATTAGAGTTTATCTCTACTGAAGTTGATTTAGATGAAAGGCAACTATGAAAACAAAAGGTCCACTGGCCTTTTGGGTCCACTGGGAACTAATGTGGTTCCAAAGGGACTTCTTTCCTTATTATAGGCATGAAAAAAAGTTGTGGTAAGATTTAGCTGGGGACTAAAACCATTTAAAATTGTACTTTAGAGCAGGTAAAAGTTGAGTACTCCTCCTGGGCATGCTTGCCTTGAGGATGGCATGGAGAAATGGAGAAATTAGTGACCTCATTAGATAAGGAGTCATCTTGCTAGAATCTTATTACTTATCTATTACTCTAAATAATTACTCTAGAAAATTATCTATTAGACTCTATTACTTACAGTCTTATCAAGAGCAAATAAAATTGATCATTTATAGAAATATATGTCTGAGAATTATGTATTTCCTTATAATTATAGTACAAACATAAATTTCTTAATGAGTACTTGCTGAACTGAATTTTAAAAGAACTCTCAACTTAAAAATGTTCCAGTGCTCAAGTTAAATTAGAAATATTACAATGCAACTTTATAGGAGAGACTTTTCAAACAAGTAACCCCCCAAAATAACATTTAGTCCAAATGCCTAAGCCCTACACACGCATGCACATGCAACACACACACACACACACACACACACACACACAATCTCTCTTTCATTTTCCCTTTGCCAAAAAATTCTACATTTTATATATGTATCTATATATGCACATACATACACTTTTATTCTTTCTATCTATCAAACAACAAAAATAAAAGCAGGTGAATCAAGATGTGAGAAATCAAGATACGAGTGACTAGGAAACTGGTTGTAATAGGAGGAAGATTAGATGTCCTGGATTGCCATGTCATGTGTTAAGGTAAGAAGGACAAAAACATGGGCATGGAATGAACAAGAAAACATTTGTATGTATTGCAATGTGCTCATAAGGAAAATGTCCCACAAAGTATGGGCAGTGTGGCAAGAGTGGTCATGTAGCATAGCTACAGGAGGGAAAATGCACATGGTGAGTGCACAACACCAGATCTAAGGTGAATCCATTTCCTGGCTGCAAAGCAAAAAGTTTGGGCTGTCACACAAATGAAAACATAAAGCACTGTGGCAGAGGTTATAAGTTTTCTTGAATAAACCTGTTCATGTGGCTTGACTTTGTGATTTTTCCAGAATTATCTGTTGAACCTAGAGATTCCCCAAATTTCTTTTTTTTGTTTATTTATTTATTTATTTAGAGAGAGACATAGACAGCATGAGCTGGGGAGCAGCAGAGAGAGAGAGAGAGAGAGAGGGAGAGAGAGAGAGGGAGAATCCCAAGCAGACTCATTGTCAGCACAGAGCCCAATGCGGGGCTCAAACTCACAAAACCATGAGAACGTGACTTGAGCTGAACCGAGAGATGCTTAACTGATCCACCCAGGGACCCCAAGTCCCACAGTTTCTTGAATCTATAGAGCTATCACAGGGTTGACATGGAGCCAGAAATGAAGCTAATACCCATCATTATATATGTTACAAATTAATATGTATATATGTATAATACATTATAATGATAAAATAAATTCTATAATTTAATGTAGGAAACTAATATTTAAAAAAAGCTAATACTATTTTGCATACAGATGAGTATACTTCCTCTCTCCCAAATTGTAAGTTTTTATACAAAAATAAATTTCTGTTTAAACTTAATTTATTTAAGCAGCAAAATGGACCACTCGACTTCTGTAACATTCTGGTTAACTGAGTTTTATGGTTACTGCACTCAGAAATTTTACTTTTATATTTTACTTCTAAACAGAGTAAATTTTATATTTATATATAAAATAAAACAAAATCACAAATCCTTACTCAGGATGGGCAACTACTTCTGAAGATTGTATTTTATATATATTACATACTTTTAAATACTAATATTCTATATAAGTTTCTAATAACTATCAAGTGATTGTAATTTCCCTTATGCCTGCAGACTGCCACATTTGGAGAGATAGGAGTGTGGTTACAACATTAAAAGCAAACTATCAGGGAAGAAAATGACTTTAAAAATAGGGCAATTATTACACAAGCATGTTTAAAGTAAACATTAAAATGCCACATTATTTTAAATAATGTAATTTTATGTTAGATTTCCTTTTGGAAACGAAACACATATAAAATAAAGGAAATAAAACAGGTGTGTGACTATAAAGAGGTAGCACAAGGAACTAGAATAATGGAAAAATTCTATATCTGATTGTCTTGGTGGTTTGAGTCTGTAAAATAATATCTCATAAAATTTTATGGGACTGCACACAGAAAATTTGTATATAAAAACTGGTGAAATATGAATAGTCTGTAGCTCAGTTAATAACATTGTACCAATGTTAATTTTCTGATTTGAGAATTGTACCATTGTTATGTAAAATGTTATAATTAGGGAGAGCTGAGGAATGGGTCCATAGGACATCTTTGTACTATTTCTACAATTTCCATTTGAACCTAAATTTATTTCAATAAACAAACAAATATAAATGATATGGTTTCTTCTTGGGAATTGAGAGAAGAAAGCAAGGTAGCTTTATAAAAGGAGGCAAACAATGGTTAGTATTGTAATAAATAACAGTTGCCAGAATCCAAAATGATCCTATTGAGATTGCTAGCAAATACAGTTTATGACATAGGAAGCTACTCAGGTTGCCTCTGATGTTGTCTTAGAGACTCTTACTTGTTTTTACTGTTTGCCAGCCCAGCGAAAATGGGCTGCGAGCCTGCAGGTTGTAGGAGGAGATTGGACTGTGGTTGTCAGATGCAGGACTCCAGGAGAGTGTGGCTGTGCTTTCCGTGATGTCTTCTACAATCACTATCCCTGGTGGGCCTGGGGGACCTAGAGACAAAAGGGAATGGATAAATTTAAGTACAAGCCATGAAGAGGAGCTGTTGGAAAATGTATTTCCAATAAAGATCCAATCAAACTATCTAACCATCCTGATGAAATACATATTTAGTAATGAAAATTGACAGTAAAGAGAAAAGAGATGCAGTTTCCATGATTTCTACGGTAACTGAATTATAGATTTGACTTTTTTGCCTAACATTTTGTGCTTGGAAGAAACTACCTATTAGCATTATATTGTACAGGAAAAGAAACAAAAAGAGAAACACACACAAGAATATGAATGTCAATATCAACTATGACTGTTGAAATATATCACAGTTTACAGAGGCAGCAATAGAGTGAAAGGCAATCAGAAACCTTTGTTCTGAAAGGTATCAGAAACAAAAATGATCCCATTATTACTAAAGCTCTATAGGTGTATGGGCCTAATTTTTACATTCTGGAAACCTGCAGTGTACACATACTGTGATGTAACTCTCAGGTAGCTTAAACTTTAACAAGGGAGATATAAAAAGCTCTGAAATGATAGTTTAGGCCAGAGAAGGGTATACCCTAGAAGTTAGGCATGGAAAATTTTTGTGAGGGGTTAAAAAGGAAGGTGTGATCTGGTGGTGGTGGTGATGATGATGATGATGATGATTATGATTTTGAGCAAGGGTGGGAAAGTGGTGAATCAGAGAAGATTATTTTCCTTATGATCATGAAAAATTGGCATAGAATAGTGATAATCTATGTGCACATAGACTCTACCTTCAAGAAACAACTGTGATATTAAGGAGGAAATATATCTTTTGTACTATCACTTCTAAAATAGTGTTATCTAATAACATTTAAAGATCTGTAGAGTGTTTATAAACACTCTATTTATTTTATTGGTTTATTTTAGTGGCTGAAAAGCATGCTACGTTTTTTATTAATATCTTTCTATTCCCTCATATGGACAATTCAGGCTGTAAGGATGTTTTATTTTCAATGAAAAAAAATAAAAACCTCTCTTAAGTATTTTAAGATATTTTCTGAATTAGTCCTACAGTACCATTCTGGTTTCACTTGATTCCCTAGTCCACCTTGATGTCATTGTCATTCACACCAGACATCTTTGATGACAAACCAAATTTACAAATTCTTAATATGAATGGGATCTTTAACTACTTTCTTTGGCTCTGGTCTGGATTCTAGTCTAACTTTGCTGAATCAGATTTGGTGATTACAACATCTGATCAGGAGGGCCTGACCTAGTCTGTAAGGAGCTAAGAATAGTGGAGGGATGGGAGAAATGGAGGCAGTTAGTAAAGACCTCTGGGTAGAGAATTTTGAGGAAGGAACAAGGAGATGGAAAAAGAATTTTAAAAGCCTCATGAAGCAAATGACATTTCAGGAAACAAGAAGTGAAAATGTTTATCAATTGATTCCATTCAGATTTAGGAATTTATAATTTGGTTTGTTTATCATCAAAGATGCCAATGGTGTGAATAGCCATGGTGTCAAGGTTGGCTAGGGAGTCAAGTAAAGCCAGAAAGGTGCTGATAGACTAGAATAAAAGAAAGGAATCAAGGAAATCACATTATTATGATGGAAAGTATAAGAATTGGAATTTGTGAAGAGAAAATTCCTAGTAGGATACTTTAGAATGAGAATTTGTGTTTATCTGGAGGGGAGTGGGGAATATGGTTATTAGGCTGACAAGGTCAGCCTTATGTAAGAAGGACTTATGGAAGAATATGTTTGATGTGTCATCTGTATGACTGTGCAAAGCATTAAAACAGTGGCTAAAGATGAGATGAGGTAAATAAATGAGGTCCAGGTGCTGATGAAGAAGATGTGTAACAAGTTGTTAGTCTGGTGACACGAATATAGAAGAGCAACTATAATGATGATAACATAATAATGATAAGAATATTAACTGTAATAATATTACTAATAGCTACCATATCCACATGTCACTGTATTAAGGCCCTGTACTAAGTATTTTTCAAACATTAACTTGTTCATTTATTTCTATGTCACTTTGAGATTGGCATTATTCTTATTTCATAGAGGTTATAATGAAATCTCAGACATTGGTTAGTCAATAAATAAATAAGTTTCTTAGTCAATAAATCTTATTATATGTTAGGTGTATGGTAGGCAGTGTGTATCAGAAAATCCATTCTTATGAGGAGAAGTTTTTTCTCAAGTCATTCTGTTAGTGAATGGCACAGCTAAGATATGAATTTGGATCTGATTTTAATGCCTTATTTGTTCAAATAAGCAAGGAGTACAGATTCTTTCTCCTTTCACTGTTAATATAGAAAGTAGTTTTAACTGAAGGAAGGGAAGACAGAGAAAAAGTGTATGTTAAGGAAAAGCACATTTAAATTATGTGGTAGATATATAGATGGCATTTGAAGAAAGCATTTAGGACTTTGTGGCAGTCTGTGTATAAGACGGACACCATCACTTCTTTCTCCTGTACATGCAGGCCATTGCCTCTTTGAAAGGTGGAGCCTATTCTTTCACCTTCCTCAATCTGGACTGGCTTGTCAGTATCTGACCCAAAAGACAATGGTAGAAGTAACACTACATGAGTTTTGAGGAGGCCTTTATGAGTATTAATGCTCTAGAAATGTTTAAGTTAGTTTTCTTAAAGAAAGGTATATTTCTTTAACAATAGATAATATTTATTCTAAATAATTTAAAAAAATTCAGCTAGAACAAAAAGGAATTTACAACATAATTAATAAATACCCAAGTATTTTCTCTATATGTGGCTATTTTCCCAAGTATAGGCCTTAGCAAAATAATCAGTGAAAGTAAATAAGATTCATGTATTCAGGACACTCACTGTGTGCAATTATTTATAATACAAACCATTGTAAATAAGTAATTGTCCAATAATCATGTAATATTTAAATTATTAAATTTTATGATAAAATATTAGGTAGCCATTAACTGCCTAATATTTAAGATTATTTACTGATGTGGGAAATGTTCACATTATAATAAGTGAAAAAAATAGAATACAAAATTATATGTAAATCTAAGTGTATAGTTACTTCCCAAATACATAATGAAAAGACTGGAAAGAAATGCATTAAAGTATGTATGGTGTTTATTGCTTGGAAATGAGGATGTAGATGATTTAAATTTTATTCTTTACTTGTTTGGATTTTCTGATTCTGCACAACAAGCAAGTAAAATTATTTTTTAAAGTCATTATTTTAATTTCTTTTTACATTTATTTATTTTTTGAGAGACATAGAGCATAAGTTGGGGAGGGGCAGAGAGAGAAGGAGACACAGAATCCGAAGCAGGCTCCAAGCTGTCAGCACAGAGCCTGACGTGGGGCTTGAACTCACAAACTGTGAGATTGTGACCTAAGCCGAAGTCAGATGCTTAACCTACTGAGCCACCCAGGCACCCCAAAGTCATTACTTTAAAAAAAGCTTCCAATGTTGTATGTATGTTCTATTGTAAGTATATACTATTTAACCAAACATTTATCTGACATTGTGCATAAAGCAATGTGCTGAGTGGTGAGAGATGAGTGGGGCAAATGCCTTATAGGAGGACAAGATAGGGCTTTCAGCTCTAGATATGTTAAAATCCTGTGGCAGAGACAGATCTTTTACAAAAAACAAATGCCAGATAATGATAATGTTATGTTCAAGTGTCTGGGGAGTATATTTTACATCTCATTATAGCAGATCTTAAGTTGGCTATAATTATTTTTCTACAATTTCCACTGGACTAAATATTCAACATAGTACTTGGCATTTATTAGGCCCCAATAAATATTTTTACAAGGAGAGATGAAAGATAGAAAAAGAAGGTAAGAAAGGACAGAAGAGTTGTGTTCTGAATTTGGAATATTGTGTAATAATTAATAAGTAAAAGAATGTTTTAAAATTAAGTCATTACCATATAAGACAAAGATTCAATATAATATAGTAACTTCTTTTTTTGTTAAATTAAAATATACTTAACAGTTTTTTTTCAATTGAATAAAATGGTAATAAAAATGAGAGAATAGCTCCATGAAAGCAAATAAGCATTTTTGAATAATTCAATAAATTACTAAAGCCTATTAAAGCCTGTGGACAGATAATTTTTATAATTCCATATAAATTTAAATATTTTTATAAATATATTACTCTAAAATATTCTGAAAAATTAGTGATGTGATTTACCTTTTATGACAGGTTAAATATAATTTTCAACCATAATACAAATGAAAATAAGATTTATGGATATTATATTAGTACTGGCTTATTAATGCTCCATCTACAGAAAAATATACATTTTAGACATTATATACTGAATGCTGGCTGTAATCAGCTTCCTGTCTATATTGAGGAGTGAATTACATTAAAATTATATTAATACAATCAATACCTTTGTTTTTAAGGCCTGTAATAATGGTGATATTTTTGCTCTTTTTTCACATTTTTTTTAGAGAGTAAATTTCTCTTCAAAGGCTTTTACTGCTAATCTGCATTATACATCTTGAAAATAGATTAATAAGAAATAAATATCTCACAGATGACAAATGTGTGATAGCAACTAGTGTCTGAATGTTATACAAATGCTTCTCATTTAGCAGAAGTCAATATAACTTTTTACTTAGCTGTAATAATTCAGTATATGATTGGCAGGAATCTGGAAATTCTCCCTCATCCCCCAACAATGCCATTATATAGGATCACTAAAATAAATATTTTATTTGAAAATAGATAATTTAGAAAAATGGACAGAGTCTCTTCATTTTTTCTTAGTGAGGACTGCTGAGCAAATGACAAAGCACAAAGTCCCCTGGCAGAAGCCATGTTCTCATGAATTTAATTTATCCTCAATCAAAGTCTCCCTAGGACTGTTGTTAGGTTGCTATCAGATCAACTCATTTTGTTGGCCTAATATTCAGTTAGACAATTTTTTTCTCTTGAGAAGACAGTGACTTTTAAAGCTGAAAAACAAATAAAACGTATCTCTTTGTAACCTCTAAAGCTGTTATCGTTATGCTGGGAACAAGGATCTAAGACTTCATGTGATAATTAAGTAATAGTATACAGCCTTGGAATTTTTAAATTAACTTCAGTGATGTCATTCAATCTTATTTTCAGATGAGGAAGGAGTACTTGAAACAGGAAAACTCCTCAAGAAAAAAAAAAAAAACAAAACAGGACCCAAAGAGTCTTCCTGCTTTGGGGAAAAAGGTAGGAATATGGTTCAGCTTTACTTTCAACAACCAGAGACTGGTATTTCCTGTTCAAAGTAATTATAACAAAATAATGTGGTAATAAGTAGGAAATGACTTCTTGTGAAGTCATTACCCATTCTCCTTGCAGACAACAACTGGTGGATCCAGGCTGAGTTCTTGTCATGTGATTGTCCAACATCTTTTGAGGAAAATTCTTAAAAAAATATCCCCTAACACTGCCACTGACTCCCCATGCCAATCATTTTTTCTGACCCTTTCTTACCTAGATAGCATTACTTTCTCTGCCTGAATCTGACACCTACTGATTCAACAAATACCCTATTGTTACATGTTATATTTTACATTTTATGCAGAACTGACATTGTTTTTACTTTATTTGATTTGGGGGACTTTCATGTCATTTTTTTTTTCACACAGAGTTTTTAAGTGAAAAAATTAAACTTGCTGGGATTTAAAACATTAAAACAGATCTTTGGCTATATTGTTTAAAACTATAATAAAAAATTGATAGCAAATATCCATGGTATACTAAATCAGTTCTATTTCTAATCCCATAAATATTGCTTGGGGACCAAACCTTTTCTAAACACATGCAGGACTATGCTGCAGCAAAAGGACAGTCATTCATGGCAACAAAGTCCTGAACATGATTTTCTAACTGAGTGAAGAGGAGATTCAGCTATTGTCTGAAAAATTAGATTAATGCAGAGAAATAAGCTCAATAACTCAAGACACAAAGAATATTTTTAATGTTTATCATGCAGTTTAATTACATGAAATGAACCAACCAGCACAAAGGACCATTTTGCACAGACCCAACTTAAAAGCCCATATATAAGTAACAGCAAAACATTTCATTAAAAATAGTAGTTCAATCCTCTCAAAATGATTTAGAGGGATCATACTTCAATATAACAAAGCCATATGAAAGCCCACACCTAACACCATATTCAATGGTAAAAAACTGTGAGCTTTAAGCTATGCTAGAGCTCTAAGGTCAGGAATAAGACAAGATGTCCACTCTCACCACTTGTCCTATGCACAGCAATCAGAAAACAAAAAGAATAAGAGGCATCCATATCAGTGAGAAGAGGTTAAATTGTCACTATTTGTAGATGACATAATACTATTCATGGAAAACTCTGAAGACTCTACCAAAAACTGAAAGAAGTAATAAATGAATTCTATTAATAACTAGTAAAGTTGCAAGATAAATAATTATACCCAGATATTGGTTGAATTTCTATAAATTAATAATGAGGTAGCAGAAAGAGAAATTAAGAAAAACAATTCCATTCACATTGCACCCAAAAGAATACCTAGGAATAAAGTTTATCAAGGAGATGAATAACATACACTCTGAAAACTGTAAAACATTGATGAAAGAAAGTGAGGACAACAAAAGCAAATGAAGATACACCATGCTCATGAATTGAAAGAATATTGTTAAAATTTCCATACTATTCAAAGCAATCTACATATTCAATGTAATCTCTATCAAAATACCAATAGCATTTTTTTCACAGAACTAGAACAAATAATACTAAAATTATATAAAATAGTAAAAGACCCCAAATAGCAAAAGCAATCATGAGAAAGAAGAACACAGCTGGAGATATCACATTCTTAGATTTTTGACTTACTACAAAGCTGTAATAATCAAAACAGTATGGTATTGGCACAAAAACAGATACATAGTTCAGTGGAACAGAATAGGGAGTCCAGAATCAAACTCATGCTTATGTGGTCAATTAATATATGACAAAAGAGGTAAGAATATGCAATGAAAACAAAAGACAGTTTTTTCAATAAATGACATTTGGAAAACTGGACAGCTATATGCAAAGTAATGAAACTTGGTGCTTCCTTTGGCAGCATATTATATTAAAACTGGAATGATACATAGAAGATTAGTATGGTCCCTGTGAAAGTCATTCATACAAATTTGTGTTTTATTTAAAAAAAAGAATGAAACGCACAATTTTCTTACACAGTATACAAAAATAACTCAAAATGAATTAAAGGCCTCAGAGTAAGACCTGAAACCATAAAACTCCCAGAAGAGAACATAGAAAGTAATTTCTTTGACATAAACTATAAAAACATGTTTCTAGCAATGTATCCTGAGGCAAAGAAAATGAAAGCAGACACCAAATGAAAAACTTTTACACAATAAAGGAAATCATCAACAAACGAAAAGTCAACCTAATGAATGGAGAAGATATTCACTAATGATATATTCAGTTATGAGTTAATATCCAAAATATATAAAGAACTTACACTGTTCAACACCAAAAAAAATAATAATCTAACTAAAAATGGGCGGAGAGACTTACAGACATTTTTCCAAAGAAGACATACAAATGGCCAAACATACTCATGAAAAGATGCCCAACATCACTAATCATCAGGGAAATGCAAATAAAAGTGCAAATCACCTTACACCTATAAGAATGGCTAATATCAAAAAGATAAGAAACAAGTGTTGGTGAGGATGTGGAGAAAAAGGAACCCTTGTGCACTGTTGGTGGAAGTGCAAATTGGTGCAGCCACTGTGGAAAAAATTATGGAGGTTCCTCAAAAAATTAAAAATAGAAATACCATATGAATCAGTAATTCTACTACTGAGTATTTACCCAAAGAAAATGATAACACTAATTCAAATGGTATATGTACTCTTAGTTTATTGCAGCATTATTTATAATAGCCAAGGTATGGTAGTGACCTAAGTGTCAATAGACGAATGGATAAAGAATATGTGATACACACACGCACACACACACATACACACACACACACACAGAGGAATGAGAGGAATATTACTTATTCATAAAAAAGGATGAGATGGAGATCTTACCATTTGCTACAGTATGGATGGGCATAGAGGGTATTACGCAAAGTGAAATAAAGCAGACAAGGGAAGTCAAATAACATATGATTTCACTTATATGTGGAATACAAAATCCAAAACAAATAAAAAATAAAAATAGACCTATAGATACAAAGAACTGATAGTTTCTAGAAAAGAGGATGTGGGGGAATAGGCAAAATGGGTGAGAAAGGGTGTAGGAGATACAAGCTTCCTGTTATGGGATAAATAAGTCATGAGAATAAAAGGTGTAGTGTAAGGAATATAGTCAATGGTGGTAATAGCATTATGTGATAACAGATGTAGCCATACTTATGGTGACCATAGCATAACCTATTAACATATTGAATCACTATGTTGTACACCTGTAACTAATATAACATTGTGTTTCACTTTACTCAAATTAAAAAAAAATAATAAAAAGTAAAAGGTAAGTTAAAAAAGTAATAGTCGATAACGTGAATAGATTTTCTGTAGCACATCACATACTCATGCCTATTAATAGCTAGTTGCTGAATTTTTCATCTTTATACTAGGTATAAAGACTTATGCCATGCCCTATTTAGGAGGTATGATTTTATTGATAATATATTTATTTTTATACAAGAAAATGTATCCTGACGTATCCTTGTTATACTCGATGGACACGTCCAACTTGAATAGTATTGCATCTTTCCTTCTTCTCCTGGGATACTTCCTTAGCACCATTATGTTCTTCATTACATCTAGAGGGTGTTCTTAGATTTCTTTAATATTTACTAATTAAGTGACCCTTCCTACTGTTCTCATTCTATGAAAATAACCAACTCTATTTTTACCAGTGGCAGATAAAGATGGAAATAAGTGATAGAGTTCTAATTATTTTTTTCAAAAACAATTAGTTTTCAATTATTAAGCTCACCTTTTTTTCTTTCTTCTTTCCTTCTTTCTTTCTTCCTTCTTTCCTTTCTTTCTTTCTTTCTTTCTTTCTTTCTTTCTTTCGGTACCTATCTATCTCCTATCTATATCTATCTTCTATATATCATTATCATTATTATTATTATTATTATCTGTACATCTATACAATGGCATGAAGTTTTGTCCCTCCTCACTTTGACCATTTAATACCTGTTTAGTCTTCAAATTTCAAATCTCTGCTCAAGTTTTACTTTCTTTACTCAATAACTACTAAATTTCAATTTTTGTGGCCTAGAGCCTCCGAATTGTATTTTGTACAAAATTCCTAGGAAATTTTATGCACCTTATATTTCAAGGAAAATTAATCTAAAGAAAAAGATTTCATAAACAGTCTGAAGAATCTTATCCCAGGTCTGGATCTTTATGTCAGAGCTGTGTATAAGTTTCTGAAACTTGGGCAAATTTTTGAACCTCATTAAGCTTCAATTTCCTAACCTTTTATAAAGGGAAATATAATATCAATCTTATCATTACTGTGAGGATTACATAGGGTAATGTACATAAAAAGGACTTTGTAAATAGGTAGACTAGCACTGGTTGGGCCTCTCAGTAGCTTGGTAACTTGACAATGTCATATGATTTCACTATGCTTCATGTTTACCAATAAAACCAGAACCTATGTAACACATTTGGTTCTATCAAAAGGAAAGATAGAAATGAAAATAATTTGAAAAAGAAAAAAATACCATTATTGGCAGATTCAACACACAATATCTTCTGGGGAGCTTTAATGTAAAATGAAAAAAGAATAATGCAGAAACAATGACTCAATGTCCACCTATCAAGTTTAAGGCACTGTGTTATGTACTTTCCAATCTTACAGCAATCAGGTATTTTTTTTATTATTTTTTTAATTTTTTTTTTAAATTTTTTTTCACGTTTATTTATTTTTTTTTGGGACAGAGAGAGACGAGCATGAACAGGGGAGGGGCAGAGAGAGAGGAGACACAGAATCGGAAACAGGCTCCAGGCTCTGAGCCATCAGCCCAGAGCCCGACGCAGGGCTCGAACTCAGGGACCGCGAGATCGTGACCTGGCTGAAGTCGGACGCTCAACCGACTGCGCCACCCAGGCGCCCCGCAATCATGTATTACAACGT
Source organism: Lynx canadensis (assembly GCF_007474595.2). Lineage (NCBI taxonomy): Eukaryota > Metazoa > Chordata > Mammalia > Carnivora > Felidae > Lynx > Lynx canadensis. The sequence continues at coordinate 33,661,641 of NC_044312.2, forward strand.
CATTTCCACAAACGAGGAAAACAGAGACTCAGAAAGTTCAAGCGACTCATTCAAGGTAACATGACCCAGTGATGGACCTGTGGTTCATTTCTGATTCTTAATTTCATATGTATCAGAGATTCAACTCCATTCTGTTTATTTTTTTTTTTTAATTTTTAACGTTTTTTTATTCATTATTTTTGAAACAGGGAGAGACAGAGCATGAACAGGGGAGGGTCAGAGAGAGGGAGACACAGAATCTGAAACAGGCTCCAGGCTCTGAGCTGTCAGCACAGAGCCCGACGCGGGGCTTGAACTCGCGGACCCGAGATCATAACCCGAGTTGAAGTCGTCTGCTTAACCGACTGAGCCACCCAGGCGCCCCTCCATTCTGTTTATTACATAAGACTACTTCACATAATTCAGCACAGACACATAAAATGTAAATTCATAGCATTAAAATGATTATTGGCAGGGGCAAATTTTTTATGGCTTGAAAATGGATTTAAAGGCAGAAATGTATGATAGAATGAAGTAGACTTTGTGGTTGACTCCCTAATACTCTACTTGCACCAATGTGGTATAGGGAATTAACTACAAGTCTATAGGTGGCCCTGATTAGTCTATCCATTTGGTGATCTCACCTGCCCCGGTGGTGATTTGTTTAGGAAGCTAGGAAAAAGTCAATCATATCATGGCAATCCTCTTACGTGGTGTGTTGGTTCATGGTCTAGACTGTCAAAACCAGATGAAGAGATGGACACTTGTAGAGATATGCTAGTTCTTTTGCTTGTTGTATGGCAATAAGAAAGCACTAAACCTCTATTATTCTTGGCAGCCAGCCTATGACTACCATGAGCTTTAGGTGAGGCCAGCATTGTAGACAACAGTGGAGAGATGGAATCAACCTGAGTCTTTGGGAAAAACTTGAAACAATGGATAAATCAATTTAAAAATCTGATTTAGTTTCCTGTCATGAGAGCCAATAAATTTCCTTCCTGTTTCAGCGAATTTGACTTAGTTTTCATATTACTTGTAACTGGAAGCATCAAAGGCAAAAGATAACTGAAATATTTTTAAAAATTTAAAATAAATCCTTTTTTTAAAAAAGAAATGTTGATTGAAATATTAAAACTAAATGCAAATAACAAAGAAAAAATCATTAGTTAGATTCTAATTACATAGAGTATATAGGAAGAAACTAAATAGGAATGATAAAGAAAAGGCTTATGTGTCCACTAAGATTCTATATCCATGAAGCAAGTTTTTATACAGTCAGTTGATACATTAGCCAGTTGACAGCCCAGCACCTTATTATCTTGCCTTATTTGGAACTGTAGGGGCCCTAACCTGTGTCCCTGAAGCTCTGTCATGTATATTTTGATCTACTACTTGGGACATGAAACCTCTACAGTAGCTTTAATCCACTGCAGTAGGTACATCCCTACATTTATTGAATCTTCCCCTGAATTTCTCATGAACTCCACTTAACTTGTATGGTCACCAGTTATACGTAGTTCAATTCATACCTGAAATCTACCTGCCCGATAGGTGAGTGTAACTTCCTTGATACTTATCATGCCAACCTTCAAACTCAGTCACCTCTGTTCCTGGTTATGAAAAAACATAACATGTAAACAATTTATTTGAACAATGGTGACTCAGATTTCCCCTTTATACCCCATTATTCTTCTAATTTATCCATGAAATTCTGGATAATGTTTCATTTTTTACTCTTCCCCTATAATATCTAATGTGTTAGTCCACCTCCCATTTAAAAACAATTACTGGCTCTCCACTATCTACATAACAAAGTTCAAACTCATTGTCCTGGTCTTCAAGGTATTCCATCAACCTACTTTTCTCCGTTTTTATCTGATCAAATTTAAGCAGCTTTCCCTTTCTTCAAAAGACTGTATTGTCCAGTCTTTTAGTATATCTATTTATCCCCTTCTACTACCAAACACAATAATAATAAAGGGACCTGTCCATCTTAAGTACTAGCCAGAGGAAGTCATCTTGAAGTCTTCACTGGAAAAAAACATCCTTTCAGCTTCACTATCTAAAGAACTGTCTGTAACCTAGAGATGCAAAGTACATTCCTGAGTCATTTTAGTTGAAAAATGATAAGGGCTATATGAGAAGGAGGTCTCGTGGTATACAGTCAGCCTTCATCATTCAAATCTGTCATATTAAGCTTTTTGTTTTTATCTTACATGTAACATCTCCAACCCATTCTTCTTTTTTTTTCTTTTTCCTCTTTTAAGGGGGTGTAGCAATGAGAAACACAGAAGATAGTCAATTATAGGCTTATATTAAAATTTTAATTAAATTATAGGTTTAATTAAAATTAGGTTTTCAACTTGCTCTAAAATTCCCTGATTTTTAATACTTTGTTGAACTTTATTGTCATAGGAATACATTGGTTAATATTGTACATCTTTAATAAGCCCCAACTCTCTATCAAAAAGTGATCATTCCATTACCCTACAGGTAAATTCCATTACCCTACAGGTAAATTTTGAAATCACTTCAATAATTTCATTGCATTATGTGTTTACTTATCTGGCTGTTTGCTTCTATTTGGCCAGCTGTTCTATCAGTTCCCAATTGACTTGTTTTTTGTTTGTTTTTGTTTGTTTGTTTGTTTGTTTGTTGTTTTCATCTCCAAGAGTTTGTTTGAAAATTAGATATTGTTGAAGATTCTCTTTCCAGATCATTTTGCTATATAACAAGTCTTTGCATTGATGAGGAATTATTCCAGTGTTAATCTTTCACAAACCAAAATTTTTTTTACATTTTTAAAAATAGTTCAGTTATCTTTTGCCTTGATGCTTCCAGTTACAAGGAATATGAAAACTAAGTCAATTCACTGAAACAGGAAGGAAATTATTGGCTCTCATGACAGGAAGCTAAATCAGATTTTTAAATTGATTTATCCATTGTTTCAAGTTTTAAATTTTTAAAAATATTTCAACATTTTAATATTTCAATCAACATTTCCTAAATTTTTAAAAAAGGATTTATTTTAAATTTTTAAAAATATTTTATTTATTTTTGAGAGAGAGAGAGAGAGTGTGTGAGCAGGGGAGCAGCAGAGAGAGAGGGAGACACAAAATCTGAAGCAAGATCCAGACTCTGAGCTATCAGCACAGAGCTGGACGTGGGGCTCAAACTTGTGAACTGTGAGATCTTGACTTGGGCTGAAGTCGGACGCTTAACTGACTGAGTCACCAAGGCGCATTTCAATCAACATTTCTTGTAAAAATGAGTGTATGTGTGTCTGCTGCAAAAATAGGATGTATTCATGAAAAAAATTCTAAGGTACTTATAAAGATGGTAATGCCAAGCTTCAAAGAACTGTTCTGTGATTGCATCTGTAAGAAACTTCTGAAAACCCTTTTCCTACCACATCATTCCCACATAGTTTTACCTCCTATTTCACTGTGTCTCTCTGCTTATATGACATGGAATATATTTAATATTAAGTGCTTATGATTATTGGTTTTCAGTTACTACTCCTTACCCTGCCCCAGTCTTCCCTATTTATCTGATTATTAAAAATGTAGTTACTAGAGCACCTGGGTGGCTCAGTTGGTTAAGTGTTGGACTCTTGATTTGGGCTCAGATCATGATCTCATGGTTCATGATTTGAGTCCCACGTAGGGCTCTGTGCTGACAGTGCAGAGCCTGCTTGGGATTCTTTCCCTCTCTCTCTCTGACTCTCCCCCCCCACCCCAACCATCTCAAAATAAATAAATTAATTTAAAAAATGTAATTACTCACTTTGGGAAAGATAATTAGATATTCATTCATTCATTCATTCAAGAATTTGCTTAACAATATTGAAGAAATATCTACTGTTGCCATACCCTAGGGTAAGGATTACTTTCTAGAGAGGAGAAGAAGAACAAATAATGAGATAGTTTCAGATAATATAAATGCAAAGAAGAAAATAAAGGGTGAAAATCAGGTGGAAGAGACATGAGAAACATTAGATGAGACACTGAAAAATAAATAAAAGAAGCCAGCTAACCACATATATATTATGAGCAAGTTTTCTAGGCAAAGTGTATCAATGACAAAATTCCTAAGTGTTGATGAGTTTGGCATATTTGTGGAACAGAAAGAATTCTGGTGTGGCTGAATCAAAGTGAAGAAAGAATACAGAAGAGGGTGAAAATGTTGGAAAGTGGGCGCCAGACAACAGAGGGTTTTGAGGCAATGATGTTTGATAACACATGAGAAAGTCAAAGGAAAGAAGCCATTGAAATCATAGACCAAGCCCTCAGTGGCTGTAGGAAAATTTTGGGGACAATCTAATCATTAAAAATATTAATGATCAATGTTAATGCTAAAATTGCAAAACCTTTTGCAGTAACATTCTGGGAGCAAAGTAAGTAAATTGCAGTGATTCAGTAAATCACTTTTCCAATGTTGTTTTATTATATTGTTGCTCAGTTGAAGTTGCCAGGGTAGTTTCAATGACAGTGGTAGTCTCTAAAGATGTTTTGGCCCACCAGTTTCTGGCAATCTTATATGAGGGTGTGATGATTCTTCTACTTATGTTGTAAGTAAAACAAAACACAACACAACAAAACGACACTATCCCTTCCTAACACCAGTCTTCTAAGGTGGAATTTCATGACATTTATCCTAGTAAGTATAACTTGTGAACATGTGGTTGTTATTGGAAACTCTGACTCCTTTGCATTAGATGGAGCTGTGTGACTGGTTCAGACCAGTGAGTTATGAGCTAAAATGACTGTTGCCATTTTTGGCTGAAGCATATAATTACCAATGTGAGACTCTCCTCATCACTACGGTCAAGATGTTTAAAGAATTCTATGCTTATTTTCAGAAAGTATAAACACTTCTTAGTCAATTATCACAAAATTCAGATGAAAGGTAAATTCAGCAACAATTGCAGGTAGTTCAGTAGGCATAATATTTAATGTAGTTTTACATGAGTTGAAGTTGTGCACACTCTGTATATTCCAATAGAAAAATAATACTGTCCATCCATCGAAGGTGATCTTTCTGAAATGGAAAATAGACATTTGAGGATCTATTGTACAAATTGCAAGAACAAATAAAAATAATCAACTTGTTTACTACAAAACCTTAAGCAACCCATGCTATTCTGAAGTTAATTTATTAAGTTAATATTACATAAATCCTAAGAAAAAAATAAATTAAAGAAAACCTATAGGAAAAATATATGTGGTGCTAAATATGCAAGGTGCATGTTTCTGCAAAGCTTTCTATAAATCCAATATTGAGGTTTATTGTGTATGAGTCATTACAACTCTGCAATGCAAATTAAGATCAGGAAAATAAAACATGTACTTTTAATTTTTTTCACTATTCATTTATGAATAATTTATAGATACCTTTGTGGCTTACGTTCCCAATTATACCATGAAGTGAATTTAGAATTATTATTTCCAAAGACACACTAGGAATATATTTATAACCCATTCTCTTAAGACGGGTGCATCTTTGACAGTACTATGACTAAACAGTAAGTTAAAAACTTTCCTTAATATGTTTTTTTTCTTTCTGAAGTATCCATTTATGCTTACTGTCGTTTATTTAGATTTTCTTTCATGATTTTTCTTGATACCAACAACATGTTCTACAAGATATCTGTTAAGATAAGGGACATGTTTCACAGCCATGGAAATGAGCAAAGTTGACAAACATGTATCTAGGGTCATTAATTTCATACTTTAACTGAGCAAATCAGTAGCCCATGAAGGACTTGAAAAAAAAGAAGTATTACTCCTAAGTGCTTAAGTTACTGGCAATGGCTGACAAAATGGAGAAAGAACTGTGTTAGGGTTATCTCGATGGTTGTTGTTTTATACTCTGAGGATTTTTTGCTATACAATTATAAGAAGACATATACCACTATGCAATGTAACATTAAGAGCTCGGCACAGACTGAAAGATGACTGCTGTCAAATGGTGACAGTGAATTTGATATAATCCTGATGCCACCATCTACCTCATTTGGAGAAATGGAGACAGTGGGCTCTTGCAGAACACTTAAATAGAGCAGTCCTGAAGGTTGGTTAGCTTGTAACAGATGTTCCATATAATGGATGAATTACAGGGAGAGTGTCTGTAATACACTCTATCTCATCCAGTGGGGTATGATTGATACTGCTTATTAGCCTGACTTAACATTCTGTGAGCTGAGGTTGTGAGACAAATATATGAGCCTTGATTTACAGATACATACAGATCAGGTGATAAAATGTCTTTGAAACAGTGATTAGGTATTCAAATGAAGTTTACTAATAACAGTTCTATTTCTTGAGTTGCCACAAAATAAATAATTATATGAACCAATAACCTCCTGAACAAAGCACATAATTCAAAGAGACTTGTTTTATGTTATAGTTTTCTGTGATTAATGAACACTTAAATTAGCAAATCAGAATGCTGGACAAATGAGAAAGCTAATGCTGTGGCATAGATGATTACCTTATGTGTTTTAAAAAATATTTGTGTCGTTTGAAATTTTGTCCTTTTACCTAGGATATTTTAAAATCTAAGACATAATTTCCAGGGAACCTAAAATCATTTATACTATTTGGTTTCAATTTTTAAAAATTTAAGTATTTATTTTACAAGTTCAGTACTTCCAAATCCTTTAGTGCCCTTGGTGGCTTATAACAGCTTTCTAACCTTTATTGTAATTTTTGCATTGTTCATTGTCAATTAAACTGAAGGTATGGCAAAGTCTTATATAACATTCATAGAATGAATATATGTTTTAAAAATATTGAATACTATGATTTAAAATCAATTTATAGTATGTATTTTGTGTGATATCAAGTTAGTAGGTATTAGATATGCAGATATTGATGATCGTTACTATATAAAAAAAAGTATCTTAGAACTATCCATCTAGGCTCATCTACACACTTTTTCTAAACTGAAGTATAATTTGTGCATTTAACTTTTAACTTCTTTTTTAAACTCTTGTCTTATCATCTTGGTTCTCTGTATCTGAAGCCCTTCAGCATTTATTTCACATTTGGGAAATTCCTTTGTACACTAAGATAGCTATTACATTTTGCTCAAAGATGGAAGCCATCACAATGGAATCTTTAATACATGTAAATATGTGTTAATATGAACTCATATTTCACGCTTCAGGAAAGTGATACAAGCTGTCATTGCTTCAGTTTACTGAATATACTGAGATGGTCCGGATGGTGTTTCACAGTTTATCCTAATGACAATAAACCAGCAGAGAGCAAAATTATGACAAACCTATAAACATGCTGATTTGACCCTGAAGAAGGAGAAACAGTCAAAATGCTCCCAATCACCTTTAGCATGTATTATAAAATTTTAATTGAACAAAATGGGCAAAACAATCAGAATATTACTGGATATTTTAGTCAATGGATAATCAAATAGGATTAACTGTTGGAGAAATGTATACCATTTTTCTGCCCATATATACCATGAAGAACAATGATTCATTTCCTTAAAGATTAGAGAAATAAAAATTCTTTCTCTAGTTTAGAATATCAACAATAATATCTACCATTTACAGAGAATCATTCTACCATTTGAGATCTCATTTCAGTCTCCTATTAAATCTTCAGATTAGATATTATATGCCTATTTTACAAATGAAGAATCCAAAAGAGGTAAAATGACTTGCTTATGGTTATCCAGCTAGTGTCAGAGTGAGATTGAGAGCTGGGGCTGGGTTATTTTTATAATGCTACACTGTATTGGCTGTGCAAACTAGTTACACAGCCATTTTAAACAATTTGAATCATTTTTAAATCAGGCTATTGAGATTCAACTAACATTTACTGAGCACAGCTATAAACTAGGTCTAGTGCTAAGTGCTTGGGTTGTCCAAAGATACTGCTTTTCCAAATGAAGCACAAACACAGAAGACCTTTCTTTGCTACTTTTTATACACCTTAAAGTTATGCAATTTTATTTTCTCATTGCCATAAATAACCTTGCAGCTGTCACTTTTATATCTCAGCTTCTGAATGCCTGCCCACTTTGAATCTTGTAGTGGTTATTTTCTATCTTAATGAACTGTTTCTATAAAGCCAGGAAGTATCTTTCCCCTTTTCCTCCTCAGTTTTTAGGTACCTCAGCAATGATCCAGAAGTTTCTGAATGTAAGACCTACTGATAATCAACAACATAGAGTAGAGGCCCATGTGCTCATGACTGCCAATATTTATACATAAAGTGTCAAATTAGATTTTCCTAATACATACTAAAAAATAAAGTTAGACACACTCTAGTTTAAAAAAATAAAAACAAGAGGGAGATATTTATATGAAATATTTTTACCAAGAATGATTCACTGATTCTTTTCTTTTCTTTCTTGGCATTAACAGACATCATCTGCTGTTCAGTTTCTCCCCTACTCTTTCACCTCAGTTCCTCTAACTCATTAGAGAGCTAATTGCCTTTGTAATTCCAAATTAAGGAGTACTTAGTGAAACGGAGACATTACCTTTGCCAGGTGTTTGGGAGAACAAAATCTAATCTTCAGTAAAAGTCAGCAAAAGTTTCTTCCAATCAGTGCTGGTCCTCTCTCTGTTCAATATTCATGGATTTTTGTGTTGTTCAATGAAGAATCATTCAGAGACTTGGCTACATGTCATATGTTACACAAAATCAGGAAAATAATTAAGAATTGAGTATTTTGGAACATAGGTTGAAATAAAACAAGATTTTAGGATAGAGACTAAAGTGAACTTACCAATTTTCCATTGTTTTTGGAGGTGTGAGCAGTCATTGGGCTGATATTCCACAGATGTTTTGTTTGGAATTCAGATGCTTGATTACCACATACAGGTTATGAAAGAAGGGCCATGTAGTATTTATATGCTGTGTGAAACTGTATTCTAGGCTTTATGGGAAAACAAATTACTACCCAATACTGAAAAGACATGCTAAAACAATCTATGTAACAGTCACAGAAAACAAATGCATTGAGGAAATTAAAAAGATCACATGTTACAAAGGATCGCTGGTTGGTTTAGGTTGTGTCTATAAAAACTATGAAAAGGGAGTAAGTAGATGATTTTTCCAAACAATTAAAACAAATGAACACAGGTATAAGTACTCCAGTATTTTGCCCAAGTAAATATCGGTGAGTTTAAGACAACCTTTTGAACATTAACACCGTTTTTCATTTTGTGTTGTTTTGTTTTCATGACTTTTGACATAATTTACCCGTAAATAGGTAAGAAATAATGAATATCGAAGGTTTGAAAGATCAGCAGTAACAATTGAAATGAAAGTCAGGTGCTTTTTAAAGCAGTTGGAAGTTTTATCTTTCCTTCACAATTGTGGCGATCATAAGAAAGTTTAAAATGAGAGAATGAGAAGAGATCATGCAAACAGAGGACTGTTTCTTTATTATTGCTTAGTAATCCTGGTGACGTTTTGTCCAGAAGTGATTCTTTTCTACCAAAACCTAGAGTGTCTGGGTAGGAAGTCCCACAAGATGTCCTCAGAAAATAGTCATTAGAATTTGATATCTTATATGATTGGCAAGGCATGGGGGTCAGAGAAATTTCAGATTTGTCTGGTGGTCATTTAGACGAAAATATAAGACAGAAAGTGGTGATGAATAATGTTGAGCTTCCTGGTCATGTGGTCCAAGATTAGAAATTTAAGAGGATTACAGAGTGTGAGACCTATTCTTAAAGGCAGATGTGAGTGAAAAACTGCTTATTTTCAAGATAAGCTACACTATCTTCTATCTCTTTCTTGGCTTAACAAATGTCTTTCATCCAGCTCATGTATAAAATGTTCTGACTCCAACACAGAGATTGTCACTCCATTCCCTTTTTATAGGACTCTTTTTTTCCCTCTCCTTCTTTATTCCTTCCTTTTCTCTCTCTTTCTTTCTCTTTCTTCCTCCCTGCTCTCCCCCTTTCTTTCTCTTTCTTTCCTCATTCCTTCCACAAATATTTATTACTATTTGTCGGGAACTATAATGTGTCAGGAACTAAGTAGGTCCAGGGGATACAATAATGAATAAAACGAAAATGATCTGGCAAGTGATGATGGAGGGCAGTATAGTAATTTAAATTGCTTACTTTGAAATTAGTCTGCCTATTCACTATTCCACAAATCCTAAATCTCCTTGAGCCTTAGTTTCCTTATCTGCAAGTTGGAATTAAAATTGTATTCCTCTCATTGTTATTATATGATACGCTCAATAGATAAAGTGAAATAATTCATATGGGCCTTTAGCACAGTGCCTGGCATATAGGAACTAAATAAATTTTAGTTGTTTTATTATTAATGGAGCTTATGATCAGAGAGTAAAATGTGCTGCTCATACATCTGTATTATTTGCAAGGTAAGCTACACTATCTTCTGTCTCTTTCTTGGATTAACAAATGTCCTTCATCCAGTTTATGTATAAAATGTTACATTGTAAAAAGATATCTTCCTTATATTACATTGTAAAAAGATATCTTCCTCTATGTCATGGACACAAGCTGTTCATGGCTAGCAGGTTCTTAGCATAGCACTTGCCACGTATTATATGCTTTCTAAATGTCTGATGAATCAGTGTTGCATGAGTGAATGAAAGGTGAGCAAGGTTAAAGTTAAGCAACCTGCCCAAAGTTACATGACCAGTAAAAGCTTGTGAGGATGTGAAATGGTCTGTCTGACTTCAAAGTCCATGCTTTCCTTTTATGTATTATTGCTCACCTCTCTGCTCCTACTGTAATTTGGTTATTACACCTATCATGCCACAGGATTTGCACTTGCCAAGGTTATCATTACCTTCAAATTGCTCAATCTAATGGTAAATATTGGTTCTTATCTTACTTGCATTTGACTCCGTTGCCTATTTTGTCCTTCCTGAAATTCTCTTTTCTCTTTGTCCCTAGGACTTGATTTCCTTGGGATTTTTCCCAGTAGCTTGTTTTCTCCAGCAGCCACTTCTCAGTCTTTGTAGATTCTTCCTCCTCTTCAACATTAGTGTTTCCTGAGTTTCTATCTTGAGCCTTTATCTTTTCATTCTTTACATACTATCTCTGTACTTTCATTTCCATCTGATTGTGCTTAAATCTACATATTAACTTCAATGTTTCTCTCCTAGCTCCATCGCCACAAATCTATTTGCTTACAGAATATTTCTCTCTGGAGAGCCTTATCTTAAATGCTGTCCCTTTACTCCCAATCCACTTCTCTCCTTACCTTCCAGACTACATGAAAAGCATGATCATTCATTAGGGAGGTTACATAATTTATCATCAAAACCAGGAAAATTTTGAAAGTGAAGGGGCTTCAATAATAACTACTCTGTCACTCCTAGTTTAATTCGGAACTGTCTTAGTCTTGCCAGAATGTATGGTCTCCCTGCCATTGACCGCTAAATTAAGCCTCACAACTGGCATTAATTTTTGACTCTTCCTTCTCATTTTTCACAGACAGTGAGCCACCAAGTTCTATTGATTCTGTGTCCTTCTATTTTTTTCAATATGTACACTCTTTTAAATCTCCATTATTATTGCCTTTTTTCAGACCTTTTTTTATTTCTTGTGAAGATTATTGCTATAGCTTCTTACTTGGTCTATTAGCAGCCACTGGTCTACTCTCCTCGAAAACACCCTCTGCAGTTTTCAGAATTATCTTCTTACAGTCTATATATACTCACATCCCTTTCCTGATTTGGTCTTTTGATGGATATCCATAACTTTAAGCATAAAGGTTAAGCTCTCTCTCATGGCATTAGAAGGCACTTATACCCAATCCCATCTCATCACTTCTCCCTCTTGCATACTAGAATTGCCATGGCATACAGTAGGTACTCACTAAATAATGAATAAAATAAGAACTTAACACATAGTCCACACACCAAGAACTTACCTCAACAAGTTTACACAAATGTGAAGTGATAGTGAATGCCATTTTTATATCAAGATGGATATGTAAGAAAATAGCTTAAGTCTGTGGGACAAAATACATAGTGAAATCTGATCACCTTATAGTTTGTGACTCAAAAATATAAGATATAAAATCCAGCTGATTAGAATTTTTCTCAAAATGGAGGAGTGAAGTTGGAGTACTGTTTCAAAATAGAAAAATGTTCCTATCAAGAAACCTGTGAAAGTCAAAGTCATTTGACTGAAATATCAGTGTCAAAGAAAATGTGCCTTCTAGCAGTTCTCAATGTTTGTTGAGTGAACAAAACACAAACTTAGTCTCCATCAATTGGTTGTCTGTACATGATAACAATTTTTTGTTTGTTTTTAATTTGCAGGTACACACACACACACACACACACGCACACACATTGCTTTAATCATTTCCATCAGTCAAGTCAATTATCAACCATCACTTCAATGAACCAAACTAAATGTGCTGCAGAGAATCCAACACATGATTGACCAACAAATGTTAATGTCAAACTACTTACTGTAGATAAAGTCTAAGCTAGGGAAGCAAGCCATTGGTATAAATTATTTACATAATCTTATCCAGTACTATTGATAGCAGTGATCTAAAATTTCCACAATGGTGTAGGATGTTTCAATAAGACACTGAATGAATGAGATTAGAGTTTCTTCAAGAGGGAGGATATTTATCTACCCATTTTAAAGATTATTAATGTTTAAAAAATGTAATTATATTAACTGAATAACCTCCATTCTGCTCTAAAACATAAATTATTTGCAAATTTATTTGCCATTACTATTAATTAAAATTAAAATTACACTGAAAACATTTGTCATTGTCCTGTGATCCCCAAATGTTGGCCAACCCAACTTTGTTTTTATGACTACTTGGTCTTTTTCTTTGCACTAGATTTGTTATTTATTTATTTATTTATTTATTTATTTACTAGAGACTCTTTTGAGTCCAAAACATTGCTTCACCATATGAAAGCTTGTGCAATCTGGAAGTATAAGGTCAGTGTATAATGATGGGAAAGAAAAACTATGCAATCTCTATTTTCCAAAAGAAACTTGTGTTAAATAATTGTACATTTTAAAGTTTGAAACTTTCAGAAATGGCCAGATGCTAAAGATAAGCACTTATATCAGTTTGGAATCTATATGGTTCACAAGGGTAGTTCTTTAAGAAATGTAAAGATAGAGCCCATTAACACATTAATACTGCTTTATTCTCAGATCAGATTCTCAAATTAGAAATATGTTCAAGGTTTTCACTTAGTTTCTCTTTCACAAGTGTTTCTCTTGAACACTTTCACAAGAGTTCAAGTTTCTCTTGAACCCTTTCACAAGTGATTCTCTTGAACACTTATGTTCAAGAGAATTCACTGAATTTCTCTTTGTATGGGAAAGTTATAGTACTTGTATCCTTCCAAGGGCAAAAGACAGAAAATTCTCCAACTTTTCTCTCTAGTTAGTGAGAATCACTGAAAATTATAGCTTGGAGAAAATTTGTAAAGTATTTAATCAAAGGTTCCAACTGGTTTCCATCAGGTAGTAATGACATCTTTAGGTTATCTTCTGCTATTTGAAAATGAAACAAAAGAAAACAAAATGATAACACTTCACAAGCAGCTAAAATGTAATGTCTCCGTTATTGGCTACATTTAAATCAATAGTTTGGTAATACCAGCTACTGCATGATGATAAGAGTTTTTGGTGGGAAATAAAATGAGATATGAATAATGTTTAACATAATAAACAAATCTTTCAAATGGGGTAGAATAATTAAAAAGATATTTCATGCAAAAAGCTGATAAACCTCTGAAAGGCTCTAATAGGCTAATTTTACAGACGAAAATACTAAGATTTAGACAATTTTGTTGTAATTGTAAAAAAATAAGATATTTTAATATCCTTTGCTAAACTCCTTTCCTTCAAAGGAGTAATACATAATTAATAGCTATAGAAGGTTGGCTTCATGGCTGTGTAACCTGAACAATCACTCAGGTTCCTTACTTTAGAAGATCTCCATATGTGGATTAGTGCTCTGCTGTCATAGTCTTGAAATTTTTACAAAGTTTTGACCCAAGGGCTCTGCATTTTTAGTTTGCACTGGGTTGCAGAGATTATGTATATGCCTACACTGTCACTTAGTATTTCATAATTTCCCCTAAAAGACTGAAAGTTACCCGGAGAGCTTTACTTTTTTAGTGTTTCACATGCATTTCTGAAGATGCCTCTCACACTAGCAGACTAGTGGCCATAGAGCCACACAAAGGGGTGAGGCCTTGGTGTCTTCATCTTTCCATTCCAAATGCCTAGCTCAGTGCTTGATACAGAGAAGGTGCTGAATGAATGGATGAGGTAAATGAATAGCAAATTATCAACAGATACCTGTTGATTTATTAATAGACAAAACAGTCAAACTTTTAATAGTTTTAGATTCTTAGTGACTAGGTGATTGGGAGAGGTTAAAGGTAACATATTCAAGGAAAAATCTTTCTTGAAAAGAATAAACGAATTGAATTGATGGAAAGTGTAAAGGAAATAAGATTGAAAGACAGGTTTATCCCCAAGTTGACAAGTGATAGGTGGGAGGAAGGGTGAGTGGTTATAAACAGTGGGATATCTTTAAACAAATTACATCCTCAGGTGGACTGTTTCTTCTCAGAGTCATTTATACACATGAGATTCATCCTGTAAATTGTAACCCAGGAAATGAAATTGTGGTCCATGTTTGGAGAAAGGAGTGCATACGGTATGCATTCAGGAAGAACCAAAAGATTATTGATTCTTCTTTGACTGTCCCAAGAGTTCTTGACCTGCTGTTTTGTATTAATAAACAGTATTATGAGTATAAAATTTGCATGAAGAAGTGAATTTTTAAACTCTTTTTTCTGCCTCTGGGCAGAATAAACAGAACTCAATGCTCTGGTCCCCAGTCACTGCAGCTTAGTTAAACACATTTTATTCTCTGAACCATGATAGTTTCCTACAATTATATTGGCTTTGGGAACATGTTTCTAACATTCATTTTTGTAAAATAAGGTAACAAAAAGCTAACACTCCTTTTATGGAATCTTTCATATTGTGTTCAATCATCTCTCATATTTGTGGAGAGTATTGGTTCCTTACAAATTGTGTATCTCATTTAGTGTTATCTCCGAATGATCAATTTCCTTTACCCTGGATCATGGTACAGTTCTATCTATCTGTAAAGAGGTTCCCTATAGCATTGTCTAGCCTTACTTTCTGTTTTGTGCTATATCACACTTGAATAAGTGACTTAAATTGTGCACAGATGTCCAGGTGTGGCTTTAACATCCTTTGTATTTCAGCAAAATAATTATTTAACATATTCATTACTTCTATTATCGTTCTGCAAATATTCATGTGGTGCTATAATGCTGGTTCACTGAATATTAGGTATGTGAGAACAAGTGATTTATGCTTCGAAGATTTTATGGGAAAATTCAATTTTTGTAGGATGATAAAATAGTGGAAAAGAAGATAATAATAGAATGACATTCACAAACAAAATGAAGCAACAGTGGAAACAAGCATTTGGGGAAATGTAGCTTTAAAGTAGAGAATGGGAAGAGAAGCAGGAGGTGTTACTAGTCAGGAACACTCAGATTCTAAACAGGCAATATGAAGTTTTAGGGCTACACCCCTGAGCTCCAATTTGATATGCTTATGGGGCCAGAAGAAGAATTTCAGGATTTGGTAACATGCACAAAAGAATTTCATAGACTATCTCTGATGGGACAGGAGATGATAAAAAAGTAGCTTCCATCAGTCTTGGGGAACATAGATTTTTAGTCCCCTGAATCTCCACTGAAATAGAATTACAGGGTTATGGAACTATATCCCTTGCCACCCAAGAATGTTCCTCGTGCTCAACAATGAACAAAGTGAACTGCTGAGACAATCCAATGATGGTATTCTATAGGAAGATGTATGATGGAATTGTCTTTACTGTTCCCATTTTTATGTGACACATACTTGAATAAGTGTACTTTAAGGATTCTACTGCTGGAATTATAGCCAGCATTAGAAAAACTCCATTTAGAATGCTCAATTTTGGCCCTGTGGCCTGTACTATTAGAATTCTCTAAGTTTATAAACCAATGAATGGGAATAGGAGAAAGAATAGCAAGGTAAAACTATTTTAAGTTTTATTTCACTAGCCAACATGAAAACAGCAATAGTCAAACATCCAAGCTGCTTCAATTACCAGGAACTGTTAACAAAAATAGTAAAAATAAAAAAAGAAGAACAAAAATCTCATTAAGTTTTTAAATCCATGACCAACCAGGCAGAAAAGGCAAGCTATTTTTAGTAATTTTAGAAAAGTAATGCAAATACATAATAGAAAATTGGTGACTTGATCAAACTTACTTTAAATGAAAGCTTGAGCTGAATGTTACGTGAATATTCAGACAATAGAAACCTGTCTGAAATTTCTTTTGGACATAATTCCAAAATTTATGCATTTTATCTTCTCCTAGGCATAAAGCCAAAGGCTAAAAGAGCAGAACACAAAAAAGCTGAACCTGAATTATGTTCTAAACCCTGTTGAGTTTAATTTTACTTACAAAGCAGAATGTTGGTTTGCCACTTAAATTTGCCCCTCACAACCCTGTAAAAATACCTAGTTTCTTGTTATCAGCCTCCAAATTGTGTTATTCATTTGGAAAGCTCCAGTTTTAAGAGCATCATTCTAAATTACTAGGCAAGTGCTACCCAATAAATATACATAATCTAAAACAGACCACAGCAAGAGAAGAAAGTGATTTTCCATAAATTTGACCGCAGTATGGTGTTTGCAATTCCATGAGACGTTATAACTTCAAAATGCACAAAGGAAAAAATTTAGCTAAATGGAATATCATGAGAGGATGAGCACTTTAAAAGGTTGATGTTTTATAAAAGGGTAATACAGATACACATTTTTCAGATAAATTTGGAGAAAAGTTCAAATAGCCTTTTGAACAGAAACACACCGCAAAATGAACAAACCACTCAGATACCCCTTATTTCAAAAACAACATTTTACTTGGACCAATGATGGATGCACTACCAAAAATCAATAAACCTGTAATAATTTATACAACTAAATAAAGATATGTTGAAGCTTACTATATGCCTTATGTTTCCTATTCAAGATTTTTATAATATAATGAATTCTTAAAAATTATGAATGGAAAACAGTCCAAGTGGATAAAGGCAAGTTGATCTAAAATATGTTTTTTGCTATGGATTGTGAATTTTTACTTTCAGAGATCATGCAAAGTGTCTTAGCATGCAATACTCTCATCACTCAAAATGTAATTGTTAAGATCAAAAAGGAGAGGCACTAGGTACGATTCTGGCAAAGTTCTATATCTTATCTTGAATTTAGTTTATGGTGAATTCACATTTGTTTTGTTGAGTTATACACCAGTACACAAATAATTTGTGGAATTTTCTGTAGGTATATTGTATTGCAAGCTAAAAGAAAAGAAAGAAAAAAAGAAGAGGAAGGAAGGAAGGGCAGGAGGCAGGAGGGAAGAGAAAGAAGAAGGGAAAGAAAGAAAGGAAGAAAGAAAGAAAAGAAAAAGAAAGAAAGAAAGAAAGGGAATATGCATGCTAGGAGACTGTATTTCCCATACTGGAGAATAATGTGCTAAAGGAAATTGGTGCTGTAGTCATTTATTTAATTCAATTCAAATAAGATGTAACTTTATAGGGCTGCAGAATTTGGTAGCCTGGTTCCTAGGTGGAAACCACTTAACTGTCATTTCTGCACATTCTGTTGACATTTCAGACTTAAAAAACCCTGTCATTGAAAACTTACAAATGCCACCATATTAGGCATGCACTTTTCCTGTTTTTGGGAAGCAGAATTAGAAGTTAGTGGAGGAAAAAAGTGCCTAGGGCTTCCACTAACTTTGCATTTGAAAACCACATCTATACACACACAAAATTTTATCCCTGTAGTCCCAATATCTGTGGCTCAACTGTTTAAAACTTCTGTTTTTATATTAAGTTGTGACACACTAAGTGACCATTTATTACTAAAGGTGTTTAGACCCTGAAGTTGAATCTACAGGTTTTGTCTGTTACTAAGAAGCAGTTTTCCATGTAATCTTTCCAAAGGCAAAAGGTTAAACAAAAATAACATATATTGTAAAATTGAAAGTAAAATGCACAGTACTGATGTGCTCAAAGTCCATGCATTTAAATTCCTTTGTATGATAATTTATGGTGATCATGTCTTCAGACTGCACTATTAGCATACTCACCCCTAACAAGAAGTTCTGCCTCATCTGACACACTGTCTGCTGTGGTCTGTACCCTGCAGCCATATCTCCCAGCATGCATCAGAAGGATGTTCCTGATCATTAAATCTGCAGAGGATGCTTGCTGAAAGAGGGATGAAGTGCCAGTTTAAAATGTTGCAAATCTGCCTAGTTCAAGGTGGTTAAGGAGAACTTTGCACATTCAGTCAAAGGGCCCATTTTTGTCCTTACAATTTATATGACAACAATACAGAAACCAAACATACCCTATTTTAAGGAACACATGGAAGTTGTTTTCAACAATTTCTAATATAGAGTTTGAACACTTATATTGCATATAATGTTTTAGCAGCTACAATACTTAAGAGATATTTAAATATGCACAAACATTAATATATTTAAAAGGAGGGGCGCCTGAGTGGCTCAGTCGGTTAAGCGTCCGACTTCAGCTCAGGTCATGATCTCGCGGTCCGTGAGTTCAAGCCTCGCGTCGGGCTCTGTGCTGACTGCTCAGAGCCTGGAGCCTGTTTCACATTCTGTGTCTCCCTCTCTCTCTGACCCTCCCCCCGTTCATGTTCTGTCTCTCTCTGTCTCAAAAATAAATAAACGTTAAAAAAAATAAAAAAAAAATATATTAAAGGATAGGAAAAATAATCAGTGAGCCAAAATTATTGCTTTGATATTTAGAGACAGGTCTATATTGTGGCAAGACCTTAGTTTTGAAAGGAATAGAAACTTGTGAAAATTAATTATGAGAAGATAGCAGTCAAAGATATGCTGTGTGGCTTTATTGAATGGCTGCTTTTGTGAGTACACTGTAGGCAACAGAAAGAGAGGGTTTAGGTTACAGATTGCTGATCCAACAGCCATGCATCTTACTTAACAAAGACTTATTCCTCCCATAACCACCACCATCAGGGAGTAGGGTCAGCCTGAATCTTCTGTTAATCAACGTAGTTACAAACACAAAGGATGTTCAAAACACTTGATTCTTGGTTGGGAGCAAGATGATTAGAACATAGTTGAAGAATAACTGCAGTTAAGGAGATCAATAAGTTCCAGGGAGAATATCTTTAGATGTATCAGTTCATGGGAACTATGATGACCCTACACATTAGAATGACAGGTACAAACCTTTCATTACTTAATCTTGGCTTTCATTCACTCTATCAGGAAGGATAGATTTCTTTTTTGTGTGAACATGCAAGATATGGAATTCACAACTCATAAGTATTTTTTTTTTTTTGGATAACAACATAGCAAAACTCCAATACCCTCTTCAGTTTTCATGTTGCAATAAAAAACAATTGACTGGAATGAGAGTAGAAGCACATAGCTGAAATGACATTTTTTTAAAAAAACTCAACACTTCTCTTCAATAGTAGTTGAGCATAGGAAAGAATGTTAAATGCAAGCCACAGAGAAGCACTTCAGATTAGAAATCTTTAATTTTTTGCTGGAATAGGCAAATTACCTGAAAAAAATGATGCATTTGTCTTTAGAGGGGAGTACCCCATTGATTATTTCAGTTCATTTTAATTTTTTAATCTTATTTTGTTATCTCATTTTATAAAATTGGTCTGTATCTTCTTTTGATACAGACTAATGGGTTATATAAAAATCATAAAGTGAGAAGAATTTCTAGAAATTCTTTGGATTCTTTTCATTATCCATAGCAATCATGAAAGTGTGTGAAGTAATTGGAAGTTTTTACCTCTCAAATTATGTGTCTTTATTTAAATGAAATGCTTAACTGTATACTATGTTTTAAACCATTTCTTTCTGGTATTTCATTTCTGTTTTTTTTTTCTATTAGTCTATTATAGGAACTTTTAAGGGTATTGAAAGTTTCTCTCATGAAATAAATGTTAAGACATAGTCAGTTTTAGTCATTAATAAAGGAAAGCTTCATGGTGAGAATGCATTAAATATCATAATAATTATTTCAAGGAATGTGACATTTGTCCAGTGAATGTCCTACACTCCTAATTTCCTTAGGATAAATTGATACTCTTAAATTTCATTTTCTCATCTCTATGGAATAAGCACTTACTCATTTCAAATCTGAAAAGGAAATTTATACTTTAAATCTCTTGGTTTAATATAGGTAAACAAAAGCAAATTGTAGACATTATAAGCCATAATTCAGCTTAAAATCAATATAATTAATATTGTATAAATAAACTGATATTTTTATGACTTTATGTGGCATGGGTACATTTTAGGTGTGAAAATTTCTTTTTCCCCCTGGATTTTGAAGTTTTCTTTATAGGGTACTGAAATCAATTGGGAATCAATATGCACACTATAAATCCAGAATGAGCCCTATGTCTAATGGAAAAGCCAGGAGAGGCCCTGAAAATCAGAGAGGACTTATTATTTCCATAAATAATAGTTCTGAAAGACTGGCTTGGTGTTTTTGCTTTGGTGTTTTTTATTTGTTTGTTATTTTTCAATATCACAAACTGGTGGTAGTTTTATGGCAGAAAAAGTAATGATTTACATCAGTTTTCAAACTCACATTATTGAAAAATTATTGTGTAAAATAACATTCTTGTGATTAAATAATTTATTGTCTTAATATCTGGAACTTTATCTTCTCAAATCACTGATTTCTTTTTGCCCTGGATGAAAGTCCCAAACCTTTGTCCTTTCTGTTGAATTATAGTAAAAGAAAAGCTTAATGGGATTAAGAAGAGTCTTCATTGAAAATCACATAAGTTTCTAAGGAATTCAGGAGGATGAAGTATAGATTATCTTTGCTATGCTGTCTTTTACTTGATATCCACAATTAATAGTAGCAATGCTTTATTAAATGTTCTGAGGCTCCATCACCATCTATCCGGAAGAAAAAGTCTACACCCTATTGCATTTATGTCAATGTCCAAGACTGAGGAGTGAAATTGTCTCATTTTGGGCTCATCCCTTCTCTTTTGGATATATCTGTGTTGTATTTTTACAATTATAAACAGGGAAGATTAAAAGTGAAATGAATGGATTGTGAACAGTAAACCTAAATTACCCTTTCAGTAGATTTACTGATCTTTCAAGAGAAGTAATGAGAAGAATTCATGTGGGAGCCCATTATACTCAATCTCAGCCCACAGTATGTAGTTCCTGAGAGAGAACCTCCACAATTTAGTGCACTTCTAATGAAATGGCTACTTACAGCAGATGCTTGCTTTCTTAAGCATAAACCTCATTTTCACTTTTTCTCTCTCAGGAGTTACTCTGTCTTCTCTTGTTTTCTTTGACACTTGCTTTATATCTTGTATTTCATGCTTTTTTTTTTTTTTTTTGGCTTTATGAAGAAATTGTGTTACATGTTACTTCAAATGAACTTCCCCACAACCTGTACATAGCACAAGCATTGTGCACCTAGCATAGTGATTGCCACATAGTGGGAGCTCAACAAGTATTTGCTGAATGTATGAATAAATGAAGCCTCTTTAAGAAAGAAGCTGGTACACTTATGGGTGAGCATAGCCTAATGCATAGACTTGTGGAATTACTATATTGTGCACATGAAAATAATGTAACATTTTATGTCAACTATACTTCGATAAAAATGAATAAAGAGGTTGTATTTTTATTTTCTGTGAGGGCAGCAACATGGCTAATTCATTTACATTTCTTGTTCACAGAGTCTCACTAGAGCAGTTGCTAGATTATTATAATTTTTATTTATGACTTTGAAATAATATAGGAAATGTCATCCTTCCACTCAAGTCCAGATCTTTATTGGATTTCACTTTGACTAAATGTCCTGCTCATCCAACATAAGAATATTAGTTAAGACTTCTTAAAAATGGAAACTCATATAACTTTGCTGTTCAAAGTGTTGGCTGGCTCTTATTGCCTTGAAGATAAAGTCCAGTCTCCTCATTTGAACACAGAAGACTCTTCAAAACATGATGCCACCTCCTATGACAGCAACTTGCGCTTCTACAGCTTTACCTTCATATTTCCACATCCATGGGAATACTTCCCATAATTCTGCCTATTGTTCTGTTGCTGATGCTCTTTCTCCTTTCTTTGCCTGAGAAGATACGTCTGGTTATAGCTCAAATGCCTTCTCCTTGGTAAAGTCTTTCTGGACACTGTCTAGGCTTCCTTAATTCTTCTACTGTTTAGTTATGCTTCAATAGCATTTTACTCATGCTCCCAACATCTACTATGGGCAGTCCCAGAGCTGAGCTAGGTGCTGATGTAGCCAACAATCATTGGGTGAGCTAATGAATGCATGGACATTTTGCTTCCTTCCTTCTCTGTGCCTGACATACCTCCTCCATCCCCTTTTTTTATCTTTCAAAGAAATTAGTAAGATACAGTAAGAAAAGACTGGAGAAAGACATTAAGATAGTGGAAAAATATGTAAGGAGTCATATACAGATTTTGGAAAGACTGAGTTGTGTGAATCCCTGCTCTACCGTTTATTAAATTTTTAACTTGGAAAACTACCCTGTCCATGAAGAACTTCTCTCACAGCTGCAATATGATAATGCAGGGATAGCCCATAGCAATGTGTCTGGCACATAGTAAGTGTTTGATAAATGTTATCTGTTTTAACAGGGCACTGTAATTGCATTCTTAGCCAAGACGAATCTTTCTTTAATTGGTATTCACTCCTTCAACAAATGTCTATCAAAGTTTTGCATAGCTGTAGTAAGGTTTCTGATAAGTACTTAGCTTTATTATATATATATATATATATATATATATATATATATCCCTCTTTCTCTCTTATAAGGAAACTGCTGCACTCAGAATAAGAAGACCTGAATTCTTGCCTTAGTTTAGCAACTTCCTTAGCCCTGCAACTCTGGAAAAGTCACATTATTGGGATAATAACAATTGCACTGTCTCTCTCATGAGGGAAATCAAGTGAAACAAAGTACACACACGAACTATTGGGAAATGCTTCAAAAGCGTAAAATACTTTTAAAACATTTTTTTCCCAGCAGTATTTAGCAGAATGCTGTGCACATAGTAAGCATTCTGAGAATGTTTAGGGAATGAATCATCTAAACAACAAGTAACTTGAATTGAGTGTTTTTGTAAATAGTGGACTCAGAAACCTGCTGGAGATGGCAGTCTGTGCCGTTATTTAGGGCTCATTCAACTTTTCCCAAGGGGCTCAAATAGGGTATTTCCAGCTTCTGCAGCCCTTGCCAGACACACAAACCATTCCCCTCTCCAAAGCAAAAGTAACATAGCATATAAATTCTGTGAGATGCAATAAAAAAATCTTTTCTAACTTAAAAAAACTGGGTATCAGTTATGAGATATGGATTATTAGATATGATTGATGTTATTGACATAAAATCTTGAATACTGGAAAGATTTTCCTTGTTCAGTATTTCTTTTTTTCAGAGGATGATTTAAAATATCCTACCATGAAAAGGAAATTATATATATATATATACACACACACACATTAGTTTTCTTTTTATAAC
Source organism: Lynx canadensis (assembly GCF_007474595.2). Taxonomy (NCBI): domain Eukaryota; kingdom Metazoa; phylum Chordata; class Mammalia; order Carnivora; family Felidae; genus Lynx; species Lynx canadensis. The sequence goes on from NC_044312.2 coordinate 33,685,286, forward strand.
TATTTTTTCTTAAACCTTTATATAATAGGTTTTATATTCATGATGGCGTAGGTTTTAATATATTTTTTATTTATTTTTTTTTATTTATTTAATTTTTTTTTTAAATTTTTTTTTTCAACGTTTATTTATTTTGGGACAGAGAGAGACAGAGCATGAATGGGGGAGGGGCAGAGAGAGAGGGAGACACAGAATCGAAAACAGGCTCCAGGCTCTGAGCCATCAGCCCAGAGCCTGACGCGGGGCTCGAACTCCCGGACTGAGAGATCGTGACCTGGCTGAAGTCGGACGCTTAACCGACTGCGCCACCCAGGCGCCCCAATATATTTTTTAAAAAGATGACATTAACGTGCATGCCTAAATAATTGGCATATTATCTGAAATAGAAAAATTAATTGTTGCCAGTGAAATAATACTGGCCAAAAAACTACTTGACAAAAACATTTATGGCTATAATGGTTAAATACTAAATGGATCCGACTATGCATTGAAAACTAAAAATAGGTAAAAATGGCTTTTACATCCCATTACTAGGACTTTGGTATTCAATTTTCAACACATATACTAATAATGTATTTTTAAGTAAGAAGAAAAATGCAGAAACAGTTTTACTTAGTGACATAGGTTAAGAGGAAGGAGTTGATAACTCTGATGAACTCAGAATACCCAGATATCCAAGCTGGGTTATTTAGTATTATAAGCACAAAGTCAGGAATTCATGGGAACAGTCCACTGTCTTGGTTAAAATGAAGATTAGACATTATTAAGCAGCTCAGAGCAAGAATATGCAAGACAAGTTACAATTAAATTTTAGTGTAATAAATTTAAAAATAAAAATGTTAAATCATACTCATTTCCTAGATGACAAACTTGAATATATGAAGAATACTGAATGAATGACAAAATGCCATGTGTGGCACATTAATGTTCCTTCTTTCCCAGGTAGATGTATAGGACTAGGGAATGTGACATTTAACATGTCAGTGGATGCCAGATGTTTGTTCCCAAATGTCTCTTATCTGAAAGTATGTGCATTGACTCTCTGTTTTCTAGTGGCAAGGTAAATGGGCATTCCTTTATTTAAGATTAACATAAATGACCAAGGCAAAACGGGTCTGCTATAGATTGTGTATGTAACCCCCCTCCCTCACATATTGAAATCTAAACCCTAATGTGATGGTATTTGGAGGTGAAGTGTTTGGGAGGTAGAGTAGTGCCTTTACAAAAGAGACCCCAGAGAGTTCTCTTACCCCTTCTAATATGTGAAGATACAGTGAGAAGATGGCCATCTGTCACTAGACACTGAATCTGCCAGGGCCTTGATCTGGGCCTTCCCATACTCCAGAACTGTGGAAAATAAATTTCTGTTGTGTATAAGCCACACACACTAGGATATTCTGTTATAGCAGCCTTTATGGACTGAGACACGCTCTAAGTGCTTACAGTGTCTTTTCTATACTATTCCAGTGTCTCTAAGTTAAAGGAGACATGAAATAGATGAGGTAACACAAATTATCAGCATATTCATTCTTGAAGTTATTCTTAGCTCCTTTCTAACTGTTGCTAAAGTTTCTTTTACATACCTGCTAATAATATCTGATGTAATCACCTTTTATTATTAATGAAATGATCGCTAATTAATTCAATACTTATTTCTATGGGCTATAAGAAGTTTTGGGTATACATATATAGACTCTGCACGTGATTGTCTAGTTTAATGCAGCTTTGATGGAAAAAAAACATGAGAGTGTGTGGAGTAGCTTTTCTCTTTCTGTGTGCTTCATATAGTTTTAACAATCATTCCATGAGCATTGACTTCTAAATTTAGGTTTTAAATAGTAGCTTTCAAACCAGCTCTTTATATCCTCCATGCTATCCCCTATCTCTCTCTCACCCTTACCCATCTGACATGCCATTGCTAGATTTGTCTTTCCCCAAAACTGATTTTATTTACAATCGCAAAATCTTCACTGGCTATCTTTACTTATGGCCTACAAGGTGGTCCAACTTCTTAATCAGTATGTAAGGCTGGAGTCAGCCTACTTTGTCTCTCACCATAACAGAAAATGTACTCTCTGCACCTTCCCTCAAGTGGTTCCTCAGTGACCCGCCAAAGTCTCCAAATGCTGTCTCACATATTAAGGAGTTTTTCTTATTTAAAAAAACAAAACAAAACAAAACTTAACTGACTACTAGGACTATAATTTGTGGGTCACAGCGTAAAATGAAAATACAGATCCCCTTGTCCAAAAATTGTTAAGAATTTCAAAATGATGACAGCGGAGCACTACACCAAGCACAAGGCCTTTCTCAGTGTGCCCAACCCTCCAAGCCACACTGATATTGTCTGTGATCTACTGGAACACATATGAACATTATAGGCAATGGTGCTCTTTGGAATAAATACCACAGGAGTTGGCATTTTTTCCTAAACTGTATAATGCCTATCTTTCTCTGCCTTAATGTCTGTATCTTTTCTTAAAAGCCCCACTGTGGGGCTTAAACTCATGACCCTGAGAACAAGAGTCACATGCCCTACCCACTGAGCCAGCCAGGCACCCTTGTATCTTCTTTTATATTCTTGATTTGTACTTTTACTCAGTGTAGAAAATAGAAATAGAATAGATTGCATCTTCTTACATTTGTGTTAAAAATACAGTGATCTAGAAAGATGTTACTAATCAAGACAGAGAAAATGTTTTCCTTTAGAGTGAATTATACCATTGTCTAGGAATGGAATAATCTTACTATCTTTTACCAAGCTTATGCTTCTTAAATTACTTCTCACTGGTGTTACATACAGAACTATGTATCCTGAACTAGTCAGGAAAAATTTTGTTCATCCACGCATTAACATGGCTTTGATTACAGCTAGTAATGGCATGACCACTAGGAAAGCTCCAGAATAATAAAACTTTACAGTAGATACATATTTTATTTTATGAGAACTCATGGCACATGCACAGTTATAAAATTATTCATTCATTCACTTATCAATCATTTGTTAGAGTAACTATTTTGTCTAAACAGGAAATTGCAAATACTTGGCACCTTTGAAGTTATGCCCTTTTCCTTTACTCATAGAAAATATACCTGAGATTTGACCCAACCTATGCATTCTGCTCAACACAGCTTCAGTTGACTGGAATTTGTACAAGATACAAAATCTGTCATGTCTGAGCTGCACATGCTACAAGATAAGAGAAAAAGTATGCCTTGGAGAAATGCACAATGCAATGTGTGAGGTAGACAAATAGCTATAATACAATGTTATATGTTAAAGAATTTAGTAGTATAAAAAATCATTGTATAAAATACCTATTTTAGTGTGAGAAGATAATTACCAAATCGTCTTGTTTAACTAGTTCCTATAGCAGTCGAGAAAATTGAGGATTAAGAGGTGTAGGTGGCTTATTCAAGGGCAAGTTAAGTGTGGAGATAGAAGATCCTTGGGTACCAGAATCTCAGTCAAGAGATCTTTCCATTCTACTATTCTGTGTATGAAACTAATCCTTATTATTCTGTTTAAAACTGTAGGTAATTTGATTCGCTAGTACTAATTAAAACAAAATTTGGCAAATGTATAAAAATAAAATGGTTTCATTGTGTAGTTACAACCATGAAATTAGAAATTGCTTTTATTAGAAATTACTTTTCTAAATAAGCCACAGAATTATTCTGACAGCTTATGCTTTTCATCAACCATATCTAGACATGAAATGCTACATCTCGCTTTAAAATGCTAGAATCACCTTTTTTTATTTTTTATTTTTTTAAATTTATTTATTTTTGACAGAGGGAGAGAGAGAGAGCGAGCATGATTGGGGGTGGGGCAAAGAGAAGGAGACACAGAATTTGAAACAGGCTCCAGGCTCTGAGTTGTCATCACAGAGCCCGATGCAGGGCTCGAACTCATGGAACACGAAATCATGACCTGAGCCAAAGTCAGACGCTCAACCGACCCAGCCACCCAGGTGCCCCTAGAATCACCTTTCTGATAATACACATGACCCATCACCCTCATTTGTTCATGGTATTATCCACCTTTTCTGACTGTTAATTCAACATCAAGAGAATCTTATATATATGGCCCTCAGCTAACTTTTTTTAAATGAAGACATTGGCAGTTTGTAATGGCATATCTTTAGTTGAAGGAGAACTGGCCAAACTTGACTTCTTAACCTAAGCATGTAATCTAGATGGATCAACATTTTACTGATACATCAACATTTCTGTTCTCTTTTTCTTAGTCTTGGAATATTTTCAATTTATCTTTTAAGGTTAACAATATTCTGTTATACCATAATATACAGGTTTCCAGAATAAGTTGCATTTTATTCTGCTACTGATTTACACTGCAGCAAAGTCAATATCTACATGCAAGTCTGGCTATGGGAAGAGTGATCAGGCAGTTATCTGTGGAATTTCTATTTCTTCCCTGAAGTCAGCAAAGGCCAGGAATCCAGAATATAATAGCTCTCATCTCACTCATTAGTTAGGACCAGTGTTGATCTGGTATTATTATAAGGTCCTAAAATGTTGGGAATAAGTAAGCCACTCTATGTTTCATTGATTTTCACACAGAACTTTAGGAATGATTCTGGAATTAGGCCACTTCTTTGCATGTCTTTGTTTTACTTGGGTCACTTAGAGTTAAGCAATTTACCACTGTTGTTCTCTGGCATGATGGGGGAGGACAGGGAGGCTAATGCTGAGTCTAGAAGACTAAATGAGAAGAGATCTACCTGCTATAATCTACTGCTTCTGTTTGCCTCCTTTCAGTGTCATTGGTTAATGACCCATTTGTTTATGATCATAACTATTACTCCTTCTGGGGGACTGATTCTTCCCCTGCTTTTTAATCCCAAACCTCTCCCTACAGTACAATATCTGCCAATAATTGGAATGAAGCATTAACGTTCCATATGAATTAAATTTAATATGTTGAGATTCTCTTCACTTCTACCTTAGTTATCCCTTCTCTCTTTCAGCAAGACATTGCACTATGAGGTATTTAAAATTTATTCCAAGAGCCGATGGTGAAACATACTCTATTTTATTATGGCTAACCATAACACTATACTGTAGCAAGTCTCTCATAATCTTTTTTATACTACATTTGTTTCTATGCTTTATGATAACACTGCTTGCATATAATGCTGCTCACAGAACTTATTAGGTCTAGGACTTTGCCTCTTGTTTACTGTGGTAGATTAAAGATGCTCACATAGACTTTTCTACTTGTTCTCTTGAGAATCAAGGTCTAATTTCCTACTCCCTGAATCTAGACTTACGTCAATGACTTTTTGATTAGCAGAATATTGCAGAAATTATGTCTTGGAAATTCTGTGGCTATATCATAAGACTTTCAGCTTCTTCCTAGGCCCCCTGGAACATTTTTTCTGGGAGAAGCCAGCTGTTTAAAAAGTCAGACTCTCCTGATGCTGTCATTCTATAAAAAGGCCAAACATTTATGTGGAGAGACTTCATGGAGAGACAGAAGTCCAGATATTCTAAGTTTTAACCATTCTAGCCCAACCACCAGACTTGCAAGCAAAGAAACTATCTTGGGCATTCTAACCCTGGAAGAAATACAACAAAGAACTTGCAATCCTTCTAACATCCAGATTGGAGACTTATGGCACATAGTAACTACTAAGCCATGCAGGCTATCTTCAGCCACTTGGCTACCCCAGCTGAAGGCTCAGCTATTGTGGAACAGATTCAAGCCATCCTTGGGTTTCAGGCCACCCATCCTTGCTGTTCGTTGTCTGATATCCTGACACACAAAACTGTGAGCAGTGAAAAAGCAGTTGTCATTTTATAACACTAAGCTTAGGTGTGCCTTGTCGTACAGCAGTGAATAACCATAAAATAATTTGGTACCTGGAGGTGGGTGCTGCTGTAACCCAAGCTTAAACATGTGGCATTGGCTTTGGGGTTGTTATACAGAAGCTGAAAAGGCAATGAAGACAGTATAAACGAAAGCTGGAAGGATCACAAGGAGACTATTGATAAAGGCTTTAAAGGGTTGAGAAACAGTGAGGAAATATTTATTGCATACTGAAGAAAAGATGATCCTTCATATGCAGTGTTGGAAAGTTTGGTAGCACTGTCACCTGAGATATTGTGAACAGCACATTATTCACAGTGAACAAACTGAATTTGCTTAAGATTTTTTTAGGAAGAAAATTAAAAGTACCAACAGGTTTCTTTTAGCTGTGTATAATAAGGTGTGAATACAGAAAAACAAGCTGAAAAGAGAGAAGCACTCATTTCTGTAGCAGCATACACAGAAAATCAGAAGGAGCCAGGACTATAGATTCAAAAACAAAACTACTTCTCACTCCACCCTCATCAGGTGGGAAAGGACTAGCAAAGTAAGAAATGGGCTTGGCAAACATCAATCCAGGCTGCTATCAGATAAAGTCTGTCCCTGGGTAAAGATCTCAAGTGTGTGTGTATAAGACAGACACCGTGTTTATACCAGAATATTTTCCAGTGACCAGACCTTCAGTCCAAGACATAGAAGAACGAAAGAAACTTACTGAAGGATGGGAAAACATTGAGGAGATTGTAACTGGAGGCTGGAACAAAAGTGCCTGAGTTATGAACAAGCAGAAGAATTAGCAAACCCCTCGCCTATGTTAATGTGGGAGATACAAAGGGTTCCTAATGAAATTATGGATCTGATTAAGGGTATTTATAGGGAAAATGAGTATTGAAAGTATTGATTGACTGGCTTCTTTTAGTTGTTTGTGATAGTGTATGAGAGAAGTGACTTGAGTTAAAAAAATAAGATCTTCATTCTTAGAGAGAAGTTAGAGGAAATATTTTCAACCTAGAACTTGCTGGGTTGAAAAATAACCTTATTTCTCACTTCATCTTCTTGAGCTATAAATGAACTTATAACAAGAAAAGGCCTTTGTATCTATTGGATAAATATCACCTAAAGAAATGTTTAGCTATAGTTTGATCTTGTGAGTATCAACCATAATTGGAATTCATTCTTATAAATAAAGATGACAAATAAAGGTGATATTCAGTTTACTAATATACCTAGTGTCTGGCATATAGAAGCCTCTTCACATATATGAAAAAAATATGGCTTTCTATGGAATTTGTGGGTTTACAGACATTTTGAAAGAAAACAATGAGCAAGAATAGTGGAAAACTTTTATACCTAACCTTTTTGCAAAAACATAATATTCCAAATGGAATAATTAATTTTATATAAGAATTTCTAAAGATGACTTTGCCAATTTAAGATCTAGCTGTTTCAAGTTTTCCTTCACAATTCAAGTTTTTCAGGTATTCACATTAAATTGTTTTTAATGTTTATTCATTTTTGAGAAACAGAGAGAGACAAAGTGTGAGCAGGAGAGGGGCAGAGAGAGAGAGAGAGAGAGAGAGACAGAATCTGAAGCAGGCTCCAGGCTCTGAGCTGTCAGCACAGTCCAATGCAGAGCTCGAACCCATGGACTGTGAGACTGTGACCTGAGTTGAAGTTGGACGCTTACCTGACTGAGCTACCCAGGAGCCCCAAGGTATTCACATTTTATTTGCAATATTATTACATATTTTAGCAAGTACAATCTTCAACAAGTAGTTATATTATTTCAACTATGAGCTTCATGAACAAATACTATTCTTTTCCTAGCCTAATTTGATAGTTACTAATGTTTATGAACAAGTTTCTGAATGAAAAAGTACTTCACTGTGAAAGAAGTCAGTTTGGGTCACAGCATCCAGTTAAGTGCTGTCTTTCACAGACATGAAGATTCTCATCAACATCAAAAATAGAATCTAAGGAATTCAAACACATCAATATCAGAAAAGACTATTCAAACTATTGCTTATATTTTGAGCCACAATAGCAATCTTCCAGTGAATATTAACCAGAAGAATAGTTCCCTTAAAAGAAAAGGTCAAATTGAAAAAAATGTGTCAATCAAAAGCCAACTATGAAAAGTTCAAGGTCAAGACTCTCAGTCAAATTCAGCTGACATTTTGAAAGCTAGTCAAGACATTTTATCACAGAAAACTCATTTTTAATAACAAGGCTTTGCAATTTTATCAATGAGAAATCACCAGTTATTTAACATATAAAAATCAGAGTTTATCAAAATCTTTTAAAAATCATCAATATTCTACCACTTCTAACTCTTCCTTGACTATGGAATACAACTTCTGATATTTCAAAGAATATTTACAAGACTCTTCAAGGCTGCACATCTTTGGATTGACAGCAACACCAATAATCATATATGCATATATATTTTGTTCTAAGATTTCCTATTAGTAGGGCTTGAGTTTTCCATTGTGTATGGAATGTGTGTGTGTGTGTGTGTGTGTGTGTGTGTGTGCCTGTATGCTGGTTTTACAAAATAAGGCATGCTGATCTCTTACCCAGATAAAAGTACACTGCTCCATTTTCTAAGATTATTGTTGCTTTTAGAGGAAATCTTTATTTAGCTTTAGAAGACATTTTTATCATTTATCATGGTATTATATACATGAATACATTCTTAGCCATAGGGAAGAATTCAGATTTGAGATTACTTTTCCAGTTTGGAAATCCTTTTGCATTAAGAATTTTCGAATTCTAAGGACATCATGAGAGTTTGAAACATCTCCCATTAATTGAATAGGTATGCAATATTTAATAAAGGAAAATGTGATTTTGGAGCTATCAATGTTCCTTCCTGAAAAAATGGTTAGTGCTAATTAAAATTTTTTCAAACGATATCACTGATATTGGATACCATATCGGGAGAGTGTTTTGGATTTTACTCTTCAAATATAACCTTCAAAAATCATAGAACTTTAAAATTAGAACATTAGGAGTCACCAACTAACATTTTCACTTTGAAGATGAGGACTCAGAGAGGTGACGTGACTCATCCAAAGTAATACAGCTAAGTGGGGACAAATCTGGGCCCACATCAAAAACTCTTGACACCCTCTCTCAACCTTATCTTGTAATCTTTTGCTATACAATAATGTCACTCAGTAACATGATTTGATATTCTATCATTTCTGGGAAAATCCTGGCAGCATCTATTTAAAATAAAAATAATTTTGTTCTTTTTCTCTGCAATCCATTCCTGTATACTCATGCCATAGAAAGGAAATTGTTACTACCCATAGATACAGATGTATAGAGATGTTTTTGGTAACATTCTTCATAAATCTCTCAAAACAGAAAACAAAGTTAATATTTATTAATAGGGAAATGGCTAAATAAATTGAGGTATGGTCATACCATGGACTCATGCATGTATCAAAAAGAATGAATTAGAGATATATCAGGTAACATGAAGAATTTTCAACATTTTTAAATAAGAGTAATGAGATGCAGAAAAAGTATTTAAAATATGTTTCAATTTTTTAAAAAATCATAATTTTCCTGTACATATATAATTTGTCTAGGATTACATTAGTGCAGAGCAAAATATAAAGGGACATATATTAGAATATTGACAAGCTTAGCTAGGAATGGTAAATGCTGTTATGGGAGCAGAAAAGTAGAGAGGAATTATGCATGTATAATAAAAGTAGTATGCATGATATGATCTCACTGGTGTAACACATGTGTCTATGCATACTTGAAGAGGTGCATGAAAACATGATTACAAAAATTAATGGTGCTTAAGTTAGTATGATACCAAGGAATATTTATTCTTTTTTTTTCTAGTTTTCAATATGTTCAAATAATTTATATGTATATATGTATACACACATATGTACATGTATAAATCTATCTTCATTTTGGTGAAAAAATTAAAAATAGACTTTGATGTAGAGCTGAAAGATATGGTTACCATATAGAAGCACCAGCTAAGTGCTTTTCAATGACTGACTGCAGAGTACTATAAACTAATCAGCTTGTGTGGCTAAAATGATCCAGACCTAGCAAGCAGCAATTTCTACACTATGTCCAAGTGAAGAGTACCTTTCTGTTTATAACTGTAGGTGGTCATTTAGAACTTAGTCTCTTTTTTTAATGATTCTGCTTCTTTGACTTATTATCTTTTTGAGGCATCTGTTAACAAAGAGTCTTCAAATTTTCTTTTGCTAAATGTCAGAGTGGTCTAGCACTATGGTTGTACGTTAACAGTCTATAGCTGAGTGATACTGGTCTTCGTGTGATATATTACTCTATATATTCTATTAAAGTCTCTTTGTAAAGGTAATATTTTAGTTAATCTTGGGGAAACTGCTTCAGTGTTGTCTTGCTATTATCTGCTCTCCATGCTTCTCAGTCCAGCACAATTGCATAAATGCTGGCAACTGCATTCAAACCTCAAACCTATGTTATTTTACTTTTAACATTAAGAACTATTAGTGGGTAACATTGATGTCAGAGTAAATGTAAAACTTACAATGCTATATGAGACCCCAATGAATGGTTAAGAACTTCTAAACACATGGAAGATGACATTTTATAACTGCTCTTCAGATCTTCAGATTTGACTAGAGTTTGATGTCACTAGGGTGTTCCTAGTTGGTAGACTTAATCTTTATTGTTGGCTTGGTCAAGTACACTGCACTATGTGTAAGCCACTTAGAAACACTCAGTAATATGTCTTTAAATTTATCTTGGCTGCACATGGGATTTTTAAGCAGACCTAATGCAACCTATTTTTGAATTACCTTTTGGTATATTAAGCTGTCCAGTTGAGTCGATTTTTTAAGTCCTTTATTTAAGTCCCATATTGAGATTATAATCATGACTACATAAGAAATTCTTGAAGAATTTCCGAAAGGACTTTGATGGTATTCATGGTATTCTTACATATTACCAGCTAAAAAAACTTAATGAAGAGTTAATTTTCTGCCGTTCTGTTTATGATGGAATCTTTACCTTTGAGTACAAGAATTTCAACAAAACTGCATAATGTGCACTGTACTCATTATAAACTTTGTCAAGTTTTGCATGTCTTAATATACCTTAGTCATCTTTTTTATCTTCCAATATATTTTGGAAGCTCTTAACATATTTTGAATTATCAAGTCTAATATTCACTTGAGGAACACATTCACATCCTACATCTATATTCCTTTATTGTACCTTAAAGCCACAATTATAAGTACAATAATAGTAATCTATATCAGTATATTTCATATGAAACAGAATTATTGAATGTAGAACCTGAAAATGATATGAAATTGAACTAATTAATTTTTCATCTTTACTATTTTCCTTAAGTGACTTTACTGTTATCACAGCCTTATAGGGTAAACTGTTTATTTAATTCTAGATTGTGAACAGTTTTATAAATATTTCCATTCTCTTCAAGAGTTTCAGCTGTAGCAAAATCAGTGATAACAAAAATCTATACCAACCATTCTTTAATGAGAAACAACTGGGAATGCTGGCTAAAACAGTCTATGAATTTATTTTGAGTATGGAATATTCAGTATGTTCCTTTTTTAGATATATCCACAATCTTTTTCAGCATTCATTAATAAATATACCTGCCTTTGTTATTGTCAAGATAGAACTAAAACACACAAATCACTAAAACCAATTTTTGGAAGAGACATTTAACATGGATTATTTTAGGATAGATAAGGTAGCTAATATTACAATTATCTTCAGAATATGCTATTTTCCTGAAATAACAATTAATTCATTTTTTAATTAAACAAGTAAGATTTCTCTGTTAATTACTTTTTTCTAACTGTTGCCAATTTTCTATTAAAAGGCAAAGTGTTAAAATTCCCTAATATTTTAAAAAAGAAAACACAAGTCATATAAAATGGAAAAATGACTTTGCATAACCAGATCAAGCACTTTGACTTACTTAACTCAATAAAAAAAGGCCAAATCAGACAGTGACTACATAGACAGTTAACCTAGTTTGTGTTGGTAGTGACGGCATATGTTGTTTTAGTGTTGTGCAAATGACTATTTTTCCCTTATATAACACCACATGTGTAATCTAGTTTTTGGGTTAGTCTTAAAAATGATACCATTTGGAATACTGAAAGAAATGATATCTTAAAATGATATCTTAAAAATGATAGTTGAAATTAAGGATCATTTAGCACTGATAATTGACTGTGTGGTAGACTGTTGCAGTGATGGTCCCAAAGTTTTTTTTTTATGTCTTCCTGGAGTCCACCCTTGAGTAACCCCCACCCACACTCACTGTACTTCACAAAGTGACTTGCAATAGTCAATGAGATACTAGCAAACATGGAACAAACAGATGCTTGTAATGTACATGTGCACTGGAGATTGCTATTTTGAAACCTGTAACAATCATGTGGCATAACCTGGGCTGGCCCACTATAGAGTGAGAAACCACTTAAAGTGGGGATGCCTGGGTGGCTTAGTCGGTTGGGCGTCCGACTTTGGCTCAGGTCATGATATCACAGTTCATGAGTTTGAGCCCCACGTCCGGCTCTGTGCTGACAGCTCAGAGCCCAGAGCTTGCTTCGGATTCTGTGTCTACCTCTCTCTCTGCTCCTTCCCTGCTCACACTTTGTCTCTCTCTCAAAAATAAACATTAAAAAACAATTAAAAAAACCCCAGAGACCTACCATCCTAGGTGCCTCCCCGCCCCTCTCCCCGCCAAACAACTCTTAGTTGACCTGGTAGTTGACTGCAGATGCATATATAAGCCCAAGTGAGAACAGCAGAAAAGACAGCTCAAATGCCCATCTCAAATTACTGACCCATAGAGTTGGGTCATAAATTTTGTGAAACTCTTTTTGCAACAAAAGCTAAGAAAAAAGAAACTGGAACCATAATTGAATGAGACTTTTGTTAATCCTGGGAAGAGGGTTCCAAGTTGAAGAAATGTAAAAAAAAAAAAAAAAAAAAAAAAAAAAAAAAAAAAAAATGTGGCCGGAGGATAGATGGTGGTAGATTACAAAAATGTTTGCAATACCTTGCAGTTCTTCCCAGCAGAAACCTGTTTCCCTACCCTTTGAATCTGGTATGGCCTTAAAATAGAATGTGACAGAAGTGGCATTGAACAAGTTCTGAGCCTAGGCCTATGGGACCACGATGTTTCTGCTCTTGGACCTTGGAACTGTGAGACCTCCATGTGAACAAGTCTGGGCTAGCCTGTTGGACAGTAAGAAACATGTAGCTCATTTGCCCCTGTATCCTTAGCCTATACCCAGCCTGTTGAGCCAGCTTCAAAGTTGACTGGCAGCTGACTACAGAGGCATGAATGAGTCTTGCTGAGACCGTGATCTCCAGCTGAACTCAGCCCAGATTGCCAACCCATAAAATCATGAGCTAAATAAATGATGGTTTGAAGGCACTTAGTTTTTGAGTGATTTATTTTGCAGCAAAAACTAATACAAACTATGTTCGTTTAATGTTCATCTCTATGTATTTAGGATAACTACTCCTTAATTACTTTTCTATAGTTGAATAACTAGGAAACAAAAGTAGATATACAAAAAGAATTCATTGATATTTAAACTGTGAAATATTCTCTCTCTCTCTCTCTCTCTCTCTCTATATATATATATATAATCAACATCTTTATCAACATCTAAAATATAAAAATAAACACACCAATGGATTATTTCAGTCAGAATTTTGGTATGTGACTAAATGTGGCTGGAAACAGCAATCTGGGCAACATCTCCCCTCCTCCCCCGCAAAAACAAGTTAACTAAGAAAAAGTGATCTTTAATGTCTTTTGCCTGATTATTCTTAAAGACAAATAGAAACATCTTATTGAAATTCTTGCATCTCTAACATTAGCTAAAGTTGTTTAAACATTGAAGATATTCTAGTAGCCTGTTCAGAATCATTACCTATGTGATGGGCACTGTGAGCAAAGCATGTCAGAGGTCTCTTACTTCAGGAAAGCCAGTCTTTCAGTATTCCTTACTACTTAAATGATGGATTATGGCAATTAGACTGCAGATTTCAGAAATGCTTGTGCAAAATACCATATATTTAATAAGTATTTTAAAACAAATTTGTCAGTATGCTTATTTATTTGTGGGGCTATCACCAGTTAAAAAGGATAAAATATAATATTTTATAGTTTCAAGTAGGCTTCTTCATATGAAATCTCTCAACTGTTTAGTACAACATAATATCTTCACAGTTTATGCATTCTAAATTATTTTAGCTAATTTTGCTTCAAGATAGTTAATCCTTTTGGTTTTGCAGACGTGTAAATTATATAATGAGAAAAAATTTAATTTTAGGATAATTTAAAAATTATCAGTTGGATTATTACCTTACCTTATACTAATTGATTGAAAAACCTTTGGTAATGAACTTAGTAATAAATTAAATTGAATATTAATTCTAAGAACAAGTCTTTCCGCCAATGACATCCTTGGTTAATAAGTCAAAATTTTCCTCCAGAGTTTACCTCTCTCAACAGTATAATATCTCAATACTATAACACTTATCACATTAAATAGTTATTTAAAAATCTATCTAGATTAGGAGTTCTAGAAGAGAGAAATCACACGTTACTCAACCATATATTCCCTGCCCTCATGTAGTACTATACATATTACAGGTAACCACTAAAGTTTTGTAAAGTAAAAAGAAAAAAAAAAAAAAAAAAAAAAAAAAAGACTAAAATCTTTCCTGATATTGGTATATTCCTTTATTTATTTATTTATTTATTTATTTATTATTTTTGGTATGGTAATTTAACAAATGAGCAGGGAAATGAGAAAGTCACTATATATAAGAGCATAAAATTCTATTTGTTTATATGATAACTCATTTAACAAATATTTTATTTAGCAAATAATCTGCCAGGAATTATATCAGTACTCAAAATGGTTAGCAAGGTAGATATGATTCCTATCTTCAAAAATATATAATTTACTAAAGCAATAAATATGGATGGAAGCAGAAATTCTGATTTTAGCCTGTTTCCTTAACTGTGTTGTATTCTTATAATTGCCTCTAGAATAACAAGCAGACTCCTTAAAAAATCACATAATACTTCTCAGGGAATCACCTCATGACCCTGAATATTGAATCTTTTTTTTTTTTTTTTAATTTTTTTTTTCAACGTTTATTTATTTTTGGGACAGAGAGAAACAGAGCATGAATGGGGGAGGGGCAGAGAGAGAAGGAGACACAGAATCGGAAACAGGCTCCAGGCTCTGAGCCATCAGCCCAGAGCCTGACGCGGGGCTCGAACTCACGGACCGCAAGATCGTGACCTGGCTGAAGTCGGACGCTTAACCGACTGCGCCACCCAGGCGCCCCTGAATATTGAATCTTAACACTGCAATAATTAATTTCTTTTTTATATACTCCATAGACAGCTTCAAGCAACGTGTAAATTTATGTAAAACATATACTTATGCTAAGAAACATACAATTTAATTTGGAAAAATCTGGCAGCTTTACTTTTACCAGGAATATGTAACTTGCTTTAATTGGAACCAAGAATAATCATAACTATTTGCTTAACTTTCCAAGGTTATATGGGCAGCTTTCTTTAAAATGGAACTTCTGTAGTAATATTAGATGTAATTTGCTTAAACTGTAAGACCACTGTTTGTTATTGGGATTTGGTATACAAAACCTTAGTATTTTTCATATTTTTTTCATGCTCTCTCCCTACCTGGAATGTCTTCTCCCCCTTCTTCTTCCTGCTTTGCCTGCAATACATATGTTATTCTCCTGTAAGAATAGTCTCAGGTGTTATTTGATTCAGAAAGTATGCTTTGCTTCCACACATTGGATGATACGCAACTTGGACTGAGTTTCCTAAACACAGTTCTTCCATTGCTCTTGCCACATACCAGTTTATATGTGTGTTCCTCTGTTAAGACCCAATGCTCCTCAAAGGCAACACTCTATCTCAGTTGTATTCATATACCTCCCACAGAATGTTTGTTATTGATTACTACAGAACCTTCAGTTCCTGGACAGGTATCTAGTATATAGGTGCTCAATAAATCTTTATGGAACTGATATAAATTCTGAATTCATCTGCTGTTCATTGATAAAATACTCTGTAGAGCCATTAATTATTTGGTAAACATAAAAGTATTGTGCTTTCCAAATTCTCTAAATTGATCTTTTCCATTTCTTTTATGTGAGGGATATCAGATGAAGAAAGGAAGTGAATAATAATAGCCCAATAGTTATCTCCAAAAATTTCTCTTCCTCCTTTTACAACAGAAAAAACATCTTTGAGAGGCTACCTACTGAGTTATTAATTCTAGACTCTTAAAGTGCACTTTTGTATTGTAATATGATAAAAATAGTCCATGTAAGAAACTAGAGGATTTTGAAAAGCTAAAAGCTAAACACATCATAACACTTAGGCATGCTTTAGA
Source organism: Lynx canadensis (assembly GCF_007474595.2). Lineage (NCBI taxonomy): Eukaryota > Metazoa > Chordata > Mammalia > Carnivora > Felidae > Lynx > Lynx canadensis. The sequence continues at coordinate 33,701,585 of NC_044312.2, forward strand.
CTTTAATACAAAACAGATGTAGAAAGAGAAATTTCAAAATAAAAGTAGAATTTCAAAGATGTCTTGAAAATAATGGCCTCTCAAAAACCAAGTCTTTGAAAATCACTTTAAGAAATAATATAGGAGTCAGTCTAAAACACAATACTTACATATCAATAGTGCTTCAAAATGTAAACTGAACCATGTTTGCTTATAAAATCCTAAACTTTTGGAAAAAAGACAGCCTCTTTAACAAATGGTGCTGGGAGAACTGGACAGCAACATGCAGAAGGTTGAAACTAGACCACTTTCTCACACCATTTACAAAAATAAACTCAAAATGGATAAAGGACCTAAATGTGAGACAGGAAACCATCAAAACCTTAGAGGAGAAAGCAGGAAAAGATCTCTCTGACCTCAGCCGTAGCAATCTCTTACTCGACACATCCCCAAAGGCAAGGGAATTAAAAGCAAAAGTGAATTACTGGGACCTTATGAAGATAAAAAGCTTCTGCACAGCAAAGGAAACAACCAACAAAACTAAAAGGCAACCAACGGAATGGGAAAAGATATTTGCAAATGACATATCAGACAAAGGGCTAGTATCTAAAATCTATAAAGAGCTCACCAAACTCCACACCCGAAAAACAAATAACCCAGTGAAGAAATGGGCAGAGAACATGAATAGACACTTCTCTAAAGAAAACATCCAGATGGCCAACAGGCACATGAAAAGATGTTCAGCGTCGCTCCTTATCAGGGAAATACAAATCAAAACCACACTCAGGTATCACCTCACGCCAGTCAGAGTGGCCAAAATGAACAAATCAGGAGACTATAGATGCTGGAGAGGATGTGGAGAAACGGGAACCCTCTTGCACTGTTGGTGGGAATGCAAATTGGTGCAGCCGCTCTGGAAAGCAGTGTGGAGGTTCCTCAGAAAATTAAAAATAGACCTACCCTATGACCCAGCAATAGCACTGCTAGGAATTTATCCAAGGGATACAGGAGTACTGATGCATAGGGGCACTTGTACCCCAATGTTCATAGCAGCACTCTCAACAATAGCCAAATTATGGAAAGAGCCTAAATGTCCATCAACTGATGAATGGATAAAGAAATTGTGGTATATATACACAATGGAGTACTATGTGGCAATGAGAAAAAATGAAATATGGCCCTTTGTAGCAACGTGGATGGAACTGGAGAGTGTAATGCTAAGTGAAATAAGCCATACAGAGAAAGACAGATACCATATGGTTTCACTCTTATGTGGATCCTGAGAAACTTAACAGGAACCCATGGGGGAGGGGAAGGAAAAAAAAAAAAAAAAGAGGTTAGAGTGGGAGAGAGCCAAAGCATAAGAGACTGTTAAAAACTGAGAACAAACTGAGGGTTGATGGGGGGTGGGAGGGAAGGGAGGGTGGGTGATGGGTATTGAGGAGGGCACCTTTTGGGATGAGCACTGGGTGTTGTATGGAAACCAATTTGTCAATAAATTTCATAAAAAAAAAAAAAAGAAAAAAAAATCCTAAACTTTATGTGGTATTAGAGAATAAGGACAGTCTTTTATTTACTAAGGCTTTTAAAAACCAAAAAAAAAAAAATAATAGTCTTTTATATATTATTCCTACAAGCTGGAAATTCTAATATCAAGGGCATTATTTTACTATGAATTTCATCATTCTGCAGGTTAAATTATATCTCCTGGATACATAGATACACATAAGGTACTTTTTAAAAAATAACACCAACAGGGCACCTGGGTGGCTCAGTGGTTAAGCATCTGATTTCAGCTCAGGTCATGATTTCACAGTCAATGGGTTCAAGCCCCACGTTGGGCTCTGTGGTAACAGCTCAGAGCCTGGAGGCTGTTTTAGATTCTGTGCCTCTCTCTGCTCCTCCCATGCTCATGCTCTCTCTCTCTCTCTGTCTCTCAATAATAAGTAAACACTAAAAAAAATTAAAAATAACAACAAGAAAAAAACCCTATAAAACATATCGACATTGCTTAAACATGGTAACTAGAATCCATTGAATATTTCTCTTTTATTACCAACTCCTGTGGTTATTATTTCCAAAGAAAATGATTACTTTTAGCACAATATCAAGAATATTTAAATTTTCATATGAAGCAAAATGAATAAAACTATTGGTTACTGATATTCTTTATAACTTCAATAGAAGTTAGAAATTTTTCTTGGTTAACAATAATAAAAAAGCTATTTAGATAGTATAGTTAACATATGTTTCTAAATGGTCTACTCTAAATGGCTGTTTTAGTTCATCTACTCCTATCTTCACTGATTCCTTTAGCAACTCTACAAACATTTATTTAGTCTTTAATGTACTCCAGGTACTGTGTTAAGTTCAGAAAATAAACATATACTTAACTTCTGGAAATGTAGAGGCTAGAAGGGAAAGAATCAAGTACTAATTTACAGTAGATTTTGATACTTGCTTTGGTGGAAGGATGGGAAAGGTATAATGGATGCACTGGGAGAATGTGTATGAGGAAAAAGTAAGAATCTGAAACCCTACCAGCTATCCGACTTGAAAACTGGGTTTTGGTAGTCTAAAACTCACATGAAACCAACAGTCCTGTAAGTAATATAGTAGGAAAACAGAATTTTAAATGTCTCAAATATGGAAACAATATTTTCTTCAGAAGAATGTTGCAACTCTTGTACTCTACATTCATTGTCTCATCTTCAGCTGCAAAAGCAATGTAACATAATTTATCTCATATTCATTTTGAAAGAATCTTCAAAAGACTAAAAAGTGAAGTTGATAAAAATGGGTTGATACATTATACACTGATACAATTACAACAGCCAGAAGAGTGAGCTTTTATAAATAGGAAAACACACCCATAGAACATCTGAAAAGGCAAGTATGGGAGGATATTTTAAGATGTTTTTCAATCCATCATCAGTAATTTTTGTGAGAGGATTTTTTAACACAATTTGGTGATTTGATATTACAGAATATTTTAGTTTAATTTTTTGATAGTGTTCAAATAAGTCAGGTAAAAATAGGCTGAGTTGTCCAGCTAGAGAGGTAGAACTACAGAAAAGAAACACAGTCTCTCTCTCTGTCTTCAATTTTCAAAATGCTACTGTGAAGAATTATGGGTAGTTTTCATTCTTCATGTCTTTGTTTCAAAAACATCAAACTATATTTGGAATAGCATTCATGGCAATGAAGTTTTAAGCTCAAAGAAGCTTAAATGATAATGGTGGCTGTGTTATAAATGTGCTTGTGTTGCCTAGAATCTCAGCAATGATGTCCCCTCCATGCCTCTTCCTTCCTGGGGCTCAGTTTCTTTATTTACATATAACTTGTCTGACACAATGTTATTGTGGGAATCAAATGAAATAATTCATATAAAAGAGGAAGGGTAAAAGTTCTCTTTATGATGTAAATTCTATTTATATATTTTAGCCTAGATCTTAATCAGATAATGAATCTGTTTCAATTTTATTCTGAAATGATTAACTAAATATTAAAGAGTCCGATTTATACCTTTGCCTTTAAAAATATACATAACAGGGGCGCCTGGGTGGCTCAGTCGGTTAAGCGTCCGGCTTCGGCTCAGATCGTGATCTCGCGGTTTGTGAGTTCGAGCCCCGCGTCAGGCTCTGTGCTGGCAGCTCAGAGCCTGGAGCCTGCTTCGGATTCTGTGTCTCCCTCTCTCTCTGCCCCTCCCTCACTCATGCTCTGTCTCTCTGGCTCTCAAAAATAAATAAACATTAAAAAAATTTAAAAAATAAAAATATACATAACATATTTTTGGTAAAGTTACAGGAGATAGTTCATGATAGTAAAGTTTGCAAATATTAGGAAAAAGAACTTGCATAGGATAAATGTAACCACATAATCATAGTATAAACTTTATAGGAGGTGAGTAATTTTAGATGAATATATGAAAATCTTACCAGCAATGAGAATAATTGACCCACAAATTTTAAATTGAATGAAGGATATTTACTATAATTTCACATTAAACTTATTGAGAAAGTAGGAAATTTAAAACGTCATCTCCCTTTTACCACAAATAAAAACAAAACCAATTATTATATCATAGGGTATTTGTGAGGGTTAAATGAAACAGCATTTGAAAAGTTTAGCATGTTGCCAGGTACCTAGTGGGCATTCAGTGGATGAGAGCTATTATGATTATTTTTATTATTACTCATCTCTGTTTCCAGTGTTTCTAAGTGATGGCATTTGCCATTACGGCTCTCAGGTCAGAATTTCAGAGAAACTGTCTCTGAGATGGAGACTCCATTAAGGAATGCCTTTGGGATCAATATTTGTGAAAAATGAAGAAAGTAGAATTGAGCAGAGGACGTTGTTTAAATGCATTCACAACAAAGTTTTCAGCTTATCCTTTATAACCATCCCTAAGCATTCATCATCCTTACCTTTGGTCATGGACTGAAAAGCTGGGGCATAACTTGGGCCAGACAACTCTTTTTGGCTGCGGGCAATTCCCAGAGAGGGACTTTGGTGAAGAGAGCAGCCACCAATACTTTCAGTGGCTTGGGAAAAGAGTACCTCAATTTTTAAAGGCAATCTGGGCAATACACCATGGTGTCTACTACAGTGGCCTACGGTAGCCTCAGTTAAAATGGACACAATTAGTTATCCTTCCTAATTCAATTCATTTGAATAGGCCCACAAATCAATTTGAATAATGAAAGGGAGAGGAATACAAGAAAACAAGAAAATGGGAATTTAAAAAAAAATTATCAAGATTTGAATAGCATCCTCTTAGGAAACAAATAAAATCAAATACTGTACAAAATTGGATTATTGAGAAAAGATGAGTATTAGGATTTAATAGTAATTTAGGTACTCATTTCAGTAACTTGACTTGAATATTTGACACACCTGGAAAACTACAATTTTATAACTTAAAGATACTTTTATCTACTTATTTATTTTAAGCTATTTAGTACATATATATTTATAAAAATATTTGCTGTCTTATAAAAATAAATCTTTATTAGATTGGAACAGGGAAGGAGTTCCAGAGTCAAGGTCCATTTGATAATTCATCAGTGTGCAGTTGCAGGACAACTGACAGAAATTTAAAGTAATAACGGATAAGCACAATCGAAATTCTCAACTGAAACTCAAAGTATTTGGAGTGTTATTTTGTGTGAAAATTTATATTAGAGGTTTGTTATGTGTATTAAAAAGACTAGTAAGTCTAAGTAAGTAATTCATTATTGAAAATGACTTAGAATTATGTAAGAATGTATTTTCATGAAGTCACTGAAATAATCAGATAGACTTAATAGTCAAAGTTAAAAACAATGACATGATTTTGCAAACACGTACTGGGGTCTACCAATGGTCACATTTCTAAAGAAACAGACACTTTATTCCAGATTAAACTCATCCTTTGGTTGGATTAAAAACAATCAACCCAAGGACAATGTAGTATTATAGAAATCCAGCCTGAGTTAATACAGGGAAAAATAATTTTGGAGAAAAACAACTTTCAAAAGGAAAAAAATATGGAGTCCTCAACATGTAAGCACTTCTTAATCTCTGGAGGTAGTGAGCTAATAGCATATTTAATTTCTGGAGTTTACAATCCAGGAAAGCAAATTCTATTAAGAGGTAAATAGTGCTTTATATTTCTCATTCTCCCCCTTTCCCAATGCAATAACCGGAAATATCCTAATTGGTTCTGATGAAAATCTCTAGAAAGTATGTATTTTCATCCCCTCAGAGATCACAGAACACAGACTATGTTGATCAGATTTTTCCTGCCATAGCCTACACTAAAATTGACTTTCTCTATCAAGAAACTTTATTTTTCTTTTTTCTCTCTTTCAGAAAAACAATAACAAAAAAGTAAACTTACAGTTCTTCACTAAAAACACTGAAGAGGGGCACCTGGGTGGCTCGGTCGGTTAAGCGTCCGACTTCGACTCAGGTCATGATCTCACGGTCCGTGAGTTCGAGCCCCCGCGTCGGGCTCTGTGCTGACGGATCAGAGCCTGGAGCCTATTTCAGATTCTGTGTCTCCCTCTCTCTCTGCCCTTCCCCTGTTCATGCTCTGTCTCTCTCTGTCTCAAAAATAAATAAACGTTAAAAAAATTAAAAAAAAACACTGAAGAGAAACTAGTGACTTTCATATCACCCATACGCTATATAAATGTATTATAAAGATAAAACAGCTACCAACAATGGACCTTTAAATGAGCAAAAAAAATCTCTGTATCTTCACCATATTACCACACCCAGAAAGTTTGTTTTGGTGGACTATATTTAAATGAACAAAGTGAGTCCTGTGATTTGAATGAGTAACGTCTTTTGATATGTGATAATGTTGGAAGCATTACCTGATTTTGCTACATTTGACCAACTATGAAGAGGCTCACTTCAAATTTTGCTTTGTGGGACCCCCTGCTAATCAGAGTAAATGGAGGTGGATAATCAACATGGTATTACTACTCAGCTGTGATCCTGGTGGTATTATGGCCCACAGATTATGTAGGTAACATCCCCAGAATTTAAGGAAGACTCTCCCAATAATTGACTGTCTTAGATGTCACCGAGGCAGTCACCTTTCATTCAGTTCCAAATTTTGCTCAAGTGAATATCCAATTTTGTGTCAAAGTAAAAAAGCAAGTACATAAACTATCCTGTTATAAGAAAAGGTTTTAACAGAATTTTATGCAGTATTTAACTATATTAAAATCTCTGAAATAATGCAATAGTTGGCTAAGTCGAGAAAATGGTTTACATCAAATTATTAGTTTTTTTTAAGTAGACATTGTCTTTTTTGTTTTTTAATGTTTATTCATTTTTGAGAGAAAGCACACATGAGTGGGGGAGGCAGAAGGGAGGAGGACAGGGGATCCAAAGTGGGCTCTGAGCTGACAGCAGTGAGCCTGATGCGGTGCTCCAAGTCAGGAACCCTGAGATTGTGACCTGAGCTGAAGTCAGATGCTCAACTGACTGAGACACCCAGGTGCCCCTCAAATTATTTTTTTATTCAGCAAAGATTGACGAGTGTCTATTCTGTGGACATCCATAGTGCAGCATAATAAAAAATAAAACAGCGTATTAGCTTCTGCTTTTAGGGACCCCACAGTTTAGGTTGTTTCATGAATATATAAAATGTTATAGAATAATAGATTTTAATGGCATATTTTGTTCCTGTTCATAGGACTGCATGAAACATATACACATACCAAAAAAGATGGGCATTCTTTTTTGCTATGGAAGCTACTACTACTTTGAAGATAGTGGGTGGAGGAATTTTTCTTTAAGCAGGGAGAATGGCTGTGGTAACTTTTCCAAGAATAGTCTGAAAATTCTAGGGCCTTTTAGGGTAATTTCTCTCTTTCTTAAGAGACCAAGTTTGACTGATGATTATTCTGTCCTATTAAAATTACAAATTGGCTTCTTTTCTTAAGTTAGATGAAAGACCTGGAAAGTGGTGGTAAAACAAATATGTGCAAGTCAAAAGTTTATAGCAGAGAACAGAAAGTTGGTGAGTTACCAGGATGCTGGGATTTACAGCAAGACCTAGATCTAGGAGGCAAGTAATCAAGTGATGAGGAAAGACAAGCCCTTTGTCAGGGAGGGAGAAGTTAGGGCTCAGAGTTTAGGAGGCCTTATTACTTAAAAGTACAAATATTACTAGTGAGTATAATGAACCAAAGAAAATGTGTTCCTTTGATAGAGCTACTGATCCTCTGCCCTTTCACACACTTTCTGATTAATTATGAAATGCCTCCAAGACCTGCTAATGTGATGAAGAAGATGTAGTAGATGCTGTAGAGGTCCTCAGAACTTTATGCCTTAGTAAACCCTGACAATGTGTCCAATGATTTCATTCATTTTTACAACATTAGCATTGTTCCACTGGGAAAGAGAATGGTGCCAGTTAAGCACTTACTGTTTTCCATTCTGAGACTTTTACAATCCTTAGGAAATAGATGTTAATTCCCAAGAAGATAAGCTAGGAACAAAAGTAACTATAATATGAAGACTGGCATAGGCTAGAACATTTCAACTAATGTCAAATCCTTATGATACTAAAGAATTTGTATTCTAGCCCCTTTTATCTACCTAATACTCCACAAAAATCATAGATATGAAGCAGGTATGTTCCTTTATGATTCCTATGTTTGGTATACAGATTATCACAATTTCTCCTATTTTCCAACACTCTGACATTCAGGTCTGATTCGTAATGGAATGGACTAGTTCATAGGAGTGAGTTCCTCATCACTAAAACGGTTCCAGCAGATGCTAATATACTGATGGAGTATCAGCCTAGGACAAACCCTATAATTTCCAAGATCTCTCACAGCCCTGAGATACCATATCTTTTCTCATTTTAGGTTGCCTTTCTCTTTCTTCTTTTCCCATCCTAATGAGGTCTAGGTCAGGTAGCACCTTCTCCCCAAATAATATTACTTCATATAATTGTTATGATGAGTTGTATATATAGCTTATATATATGTGTGTATATATATATATATGATATATATATGTATATATATCATATATATATATAGCTTATATATATGTATATAGCTTATATATATGTATATGTGCGTGTGTATACACACACACACACACAGCCAATGATATTTGGCTGTAATAAAAAATAGTAATTGTTTTTTATAGCCATCTTTTTTCTTGAATTGCTTAATATTCTATGTTATCTTTTATTTCTTAAAGACTAGAACCAAATCATCTTTTCACTTTTATTTCCCACAGTTTATAGAGAAGGGATGAACACATATGGTCAATGAATATGGAAAATGTACGCTTTACAAAGAAGAAAGAATAAATAATGCAGTTTAAAAATCACGCTGTATTTAATCTTGTAACCCCAATTTAGTATTCATGTGCCCTGGAAAAGTCTTATGCTTCAGTTTCCTCATTAAAAAATGATGCCAAATATCTCTACTATGCCTTCCTGGGTATATTGTTACAACCAGAGAATTCAGTAAATATGAAGGACCATTCAAATAGTGCACTTTCATTTGGTTATTGTCCATTTAGTTACAATTTAGCATGTTTGGAGAATTCATAATGGAAAGGGCAATTCTTCTTTAGTGGAGTATCCTGATTACAAATGTTTAAGTTTTTTCTCTTCCAAAAAACAGAGCAAATTTCAGGCTTCCAGTATATTCAGTGTAACTGTTCTTTAACATTATAAAGATTAAAACTAGCTTATATCTCTAACGAATAATTAGGACTTTCAAGTCTCTGAAAAAACAATGGATAACCACAGTTCTCCATTAAGATTGTAACTTTGGGGTTACCTGGCCATGCTCAGGTACTGTCCAGACATCCTGAGAGTATTAGGAGGTTCTTGCAGACCTCTGACCAACATAAACAATTGTGTTGAAACACAATTGTAAATACCTTATTTGATAAGAGGATGGTTATTTAAGGCCAAACTTGTAGTGGTCAACTCCTCATTGCTTAATCAGTCTAGAGTGAATATAAAATCCACAATAGCTTCAATTCCTGCTCCCCACAGCTGTCTGAATTGTCTCCTCCCAAAAAACAAATCTTAATCACATGACTCCCTGCTACCTTCCAAATACAACCCCAATTCCATGGCTTTAAAGTCAGTGCCTTTTACACTGGTCTCTGCTGCTTTTCTTTAAATGTATTCAAAAACTATTCACTTATTGTGTACTATGTGCCCTCACTATGTTGTTAGGTCTAGTGGTTCCTCACTGTTCCTGAAACATGTTCTAAACTCTTCTGTCCCTTCTGTCTTTGCTTTATCTGCTCACTCTGTCTGAGATATAGTTTTCTCTCCTAGCCTTCTGGCAAAATCCTACCTTTCCAGCTCAGGTTCAGAAACCATCTCCTCCTGACAGCCATATGCACAAAGTTCTCTGGTGATAGCACTGTTATAGCAGATAGATCACTAGCTCATCCTGCGGTCTCTCCCTTAAACTGTGCTCTCTTATGGATGGAGGGCTGTGTATTTTACTTTCATCCACAGCACTTAACTTGTAATGACGAACTGAAATTAATATCTTAAGGATAGCCTCACTAACTTGTCACATTTAGTTAATTCATATCATTGCCAAAAAAAAGTGATTTGGGTGAATGGGATCAAATATTTATTTGGATTGCTTTGACCCTTTTAACAGTGGCATTGGTAATTAGGATTCACTTCAAATCAGTCAAAATCCTGGATTTGTAAAACCTGGCATAAGTAAAAGGGGCAAGGGAAATAGAAGCATTTTCAATACAGATGTTTTAATTTAAATTTCAAAGCAATAGTTATTATTTTTTTAACAAGATGTGATTTTATGTTTTTTCATTCTCTTGTAATGCAGTCTGAAAGCTATTTTATTTAAAACAAAACCATGTATATAACATTATATATAGTAGTATGATAGCTACACTTAAAAATTTGTTTACAGTTTTATCTAAGAAACAATGGCTGTGTATAAAAGACACCAGTACAATTAGTTGAAAAGTAAAGAACTCCATTAAGCTATATTTTGCCATCTACGAGATGCTAAATATCAACACCATTGGAATTTTTTCTCCCAGAGATTTGGTTGATTCACTTGATGCTATGCAGTGTTAATGTGCTCAAAAAGTATACCCCTCTTCCTTTTCTGATTTACCCCTATTCAATTGCCCCCTGGTAGGTTAGGTCTAGGGCAGTTAATTCAGTCAAAGGCACACTCTGTTCCTGGTTAAGCAGTCCCTGAATATGTTTGGCTTTCTTACTCTGCTGTACTAGCCTACGTCTCCATGGTCCTTCAATGGCTTTCCCTTAAAACTCAGAGCAGTTCATAAATCATCTTCTCTTCTGAGGCCTATCCTGTCCTTATTATCACCAGAGTCTTCAGTTGTCCTCTTAAACAGGAGGTAGCCCACAAGTCCAGAGGCATCCCAAATTTCCCTTATTTATAAAACTTTTATTTCTCCTCTTAAAATATATTATTTGGGGGATAGCATGCTTTTTTTTTTCTCTGCCTTATCAATGTCATAAAATGGAATTTTCTCCAGTATATATCCTTGAAGCCAGCCAGGACTCAATCAGAGTTGGAGGTAATTAAGAGGAAGGGGATAGATAATTTCTTTATAGTAGTTAGAGCTTCCAAATATTTTATTTTTTTTATTTTTTTTTAAAATTTTTTTTTTCAACGTTTATTATTTATTTTTGGGACAGAGAGAGACAGAGCATGAACGGGCGAGGGGCAGAGAGAGAGGGAGACACAGAATCGGAAACAGGCTCCAGGCTCCGAGCCATCAGCCCAGAGCCCGACGCGGGGCTTGAACTCACAGACCGCGAGATCGTGACCTGGCTGAAGTCGGACGCTTAACCGACTGCGCCACCCAGGCTCCCCAACTTCCAAATATTTTTAAGTACATATGTATTTCTATTAATTATTCTAAATATACTAAAAATGATGAGTGCTAAATTACCTTAAAACTAAATATTATTCTCATTTCTCAGTATGATAATGTGCTTTCTTTTATTCTATAGCTTCTTATTACTGTCTACAATCCAGAGCCTACGTTTAACATGGCCTTTATCATATGGATTTGCATGGAGTAAGGAGTCAATTTTTTATGTCTTAAAGGCAAGAACAGCATATATACAAAGAGGGATACAGCAGGTATTGTCAACTTCCAACTTTATAAAAAAGATTAAAGGTATTTATTGCTACAAATGAATGATATCAAACTAAAGTGGCAATGTCTAAGACGAAAATAAGAATTCTTATTATATAAGAATAATTTTACCAGGACCATTAATTTCTCTCGATATTTTAAACAAAAAGGGGTCCTGTTTACATGAAGAAAACCCAATATTCATTTAAGACATATTTTTACTTTATGTATCTGATCACTCAGAGTGAATTTTTACAGATAATCTTAAGAAGATATATTTTTGTTAGTACATTTTTGTTTTGAAATGTGATATTTTTGTATTACATTTTTCTGGTTCTGTTTTATTTGTTCACAATCTTGAAGCAACTGTTAACTCCAGGTAAAGGAAAAAGGAAAGTCACAAATTAGGGAAAATGAGTTTAATTTAACATGATCTAAATGATTTGCATATAGCATAACCATTAATAATTAAAATTAATTTATTTGATTAGATGTGAATGATGTGGTTAATTATTTCTTATATATATTATCTCTCCCATTAATTTCAAAGTAAATCAGGATGAAAAGAAACATTTAGAAGGAAATGTTTAATTTTGGTTACATTGGCAAATGTAACAAAGACAGTTCATATTTATTCTTCTACTAATATTAAATTCTAAAGTGAGAAGGGACATTAGAAATTTTCTGGTTTAATCCACTCACTTCATTTGTCTATGAGATTATTGCCCAGGAAAGCCAAGTGGCTGGCTTTTTGTTAGAAAGCTGATTAGGACTTGACCTGGGACTGGATCCAGAAAATTTCTGACTTTGGATCTGGATTTTTTTTTTTTCCCCCACTGTATCATATTACTTGTAAAATAAAATTCAATATAAACTGAGCTTTATATATATATTTGGTCTTACCACAGCTGTGGTTTTCTAGTGTTTCCCAAACTGTTTACAGAAGAATAAATGGATATTAACAAGTATGGGGAAACATTTAAATTTTTTTAAATGTTTATTTATTTTTGAGAGAGAGAGACACAGAGTGTGAGTGGAGGAGGGGCAGAGAGAGAGGGAGACACAGAATCTGAAGCAGGCTCCAGGGTCTGAGCTGTCAGCATAGAGCACAATGTAGGGCTAGAACTCACGAACTGTAAGATCATGACCTGAGCCAAAGTCGGATGCTTAACCAACTGAGCCACCGAAGTGCCCCGAGGAAATACTTTAAGTTGGATTTTCAGGCATAAATTACATTTGGATTCACCTCTTCAGCCAAAATAAAAGGGATATTTTAGGCAAAATCTCTCTCTGTTACCCTACTTCCATCATCCTTCTCTTCTTTCATCATTATTTCATTCTTTTATCTTAAACAAGAACTTGGGGGAAGAAGGTCTTTTTTCACTTCTCTGTTGAGAACACTGATGTTCTATAGCATTTGGCTCAAAAGATTCCCACTTCAGTTAGTTGATTGCCACAAAACTGTGTAATACGGGACAAGATATTACAAGGGAATGACTTGGTAGACAAAAAATGAATATGCCTTGTCTAAGGCTGACATGTATTTATGACTATTGGTTGATGTTTAAGGTCTGCTTAAGCTCATGTTTAATTCCCTTGAGGAGTTAAAGAATCTTCAAAATTACTATTTCTTGAGGAGTAGGATAGGCAGGCTTATTTCATTTATTTATTGTATCATATTTACTGTTTAAAGTGCTTTAAATAACACTAGTATGTAGCAATATAACTTCTAAGAAGTAATGTGTAAATGTTGACAAAATTAATCAAGTAAATAAAAGTGAGAAATAAACCAGATTTGCATGATGAAGGATTTCCAATTACTTACTGAGCTTTACAAAATTACTTCCAATTTGACATAACATATAATAATGAAAGAAAGTAATAGTTTGAATCAAATATATTTTTCCCTATTTTTCCTTAGCATTTCATAAATAATAAAGTTTTACATTTGAGTGTAAATTTTAAAAATTATAGTACTCGACAAATAGAAGTGTATTAACTTACGGCCCTGATGCTTTCAAAATGTCCACCTTCTTTCTCAAAATCAATAGGCTGTCCTTTTAGTGTCCAGTAGAAAGTGACATCCAAACTAGCATCATGAATTGCTTTGCAATTAAGGACAATGCTTTCTCCCACTGTTAACTCTGTTCTTTTAGGAGTAAGTTCTATTCTTGTAGGTTCTATAGAAATAAAAATGCATTAATTAACATAATCAACACATAGTATTTCCCTGTATTTTATATTTTAAATAATAGAGAAAAACTTAAGCAAAGAATCTATACAATGCAGTTGCTCTGGATACACATCTTTAATTTTTTTTTTTTCAACGTCTTTATTTATTTTTGGGACAGACAGAGACAGAGCATGAACGGGGGAGGGGCAGAGAGAGAGGGAGACACAGAATCGGAAACAGGCTCCAGGCTCCGAGCCATCAGCCCAGAGCCTGACGCGGGGCTCGAATTCACAGACCGTGAGATCGTGACCTGGCTGAAGTCGGACGCTTAACCGACTGCGCCACCCAGGCGCCCCTGGATACACATCTTTAAATAAACTATTATTAATTGAAATATTACCTTTTTTTGTATGCTAGGGCATTTTAGTATGCTTTTGTAGGAGACTGATGGTTTAAAAGTTGCTATTCCTATTAAGAAGTAAGCATAGATGAAAAAGACAAGAAAATACATAACTATAAGCAGCATTTGGCATTCCAGAAGAAGGAAAATTAGAAAAAAAGAAGTTGTAACCTCCTGGTCTACCTTCAAGGATCATCAAGTATAAATAAAAGGATTTTTTTTAACAATAAAATATGTTCCATATCTAAGGAGGAAGAAGTCAGGTGAGTTCACTTCTTTAAAAGTTATAGAAGTCAGCTCCTCTCAAATTACTATTTTAACACAGACAAAAATATAATACTACAACTATGCCAACTTATATTTGCTTTATACACTACAAAACCCTTTTATGAATAGAAAATGCACTTCTCTAGCTGATTATAAAATAATTTTGATAAATTGTGGATGGTTTAATTTAGATCCAGAAAGAAAGGCAAATTATTGAATGGAAAATTTTTTGAGAAAAAAATGTGTGTTTAATTACTAAAGGATTCAATTAAAAATTTAAAAATAGACATTTTTACTGTGTTTAAAATAAGTTTGAACCAATAAAGGCTAATACTGCTATTCATCTAAGAGTTATTTAAGCTAGTGATCAGATAATTGAAATATGATTTTTTAAAATGAAGTAGGAAGGTGATAGAAATAGGATTTTGATTTAGTCTTTTTTCCTAGATTCCTGGTTGTAGATACCTCAAGAAGACTGACACAAATGATTAAAAATTAGGCTAATTTTCCTATTTTAGCTCTATTGTTGGCAATAGCATAGTCTGATGAAACATCATTCTTAACCACGGATAAGATCCTTTAATATGCAACATCCTTTTAAGCAGTCAGAGAGAAAATGAATGTAAATATTAACATTCTAAAAGTCAGATATTCCGTGTGGCTTTCTAAATTCTGACTTCATCAGAGAAGACAGATCATGACAGCATATTATAGTTTAAACATTGTGAGAATTGGAATGTTCTGGGTAACTAAATATTTCATTTAACTTGTGATTTACAGAAAACTTTTTTGATATTATTTACAAAAAAGTCTGTGAATCCAGCATTGCTTCATTATGATAAACATTATATAGCATAATAAGACGCAGATTAGCAGACTGAATTGGATTCCCATAATGCATGCTGTAAATGAAAACATCACTTAAATCATGTTCCTTCCTTCTCTTAATGTTTGCCTCTTTTCTAAAATATCAGAGTGCTGGCTATTTTAATGACACTTTTATTTGTAAAGAAAAAGAAAACATTTCTACTTTTTTGTAGCCAAAGCATGATTCACTATATAATACATGCCCACATGGAAAAAATCAATCAAGGATATAGTGCAGTTGTGAAAAATATTTCTTTGCCAATTGATGAGATTTTTCTGCCTAACATATGAGATATTCTTAGTAGTAAACAATGATACGTAGTCTCAAAAAAATGTTCTAGGCTAAAATCTAGTTCACTTTAGAACTAGAAAACTAACAGAAACATTTAAGTGACAATATTTATAACACTAAAAAATGACAGTATATAAAAAATTCCATTGATGCAAGCACCAAAGAGCAGGTCAGGTAACCATTTAACTGATGCACACTCAAACACCACACATTCCTGTCCTCTGTCTGCTATCCTTTCTGCCCCAGATCCCACAGTGACAAAGGAATATTACTGATTGATGTTAAAATTGATTTTGATAGAGGAAAATATTTTTATACTGTTGGAATACTTTTAAATTTTGAGACATCAAGTAAAACTTCAGAAAGATTTCTTTATCCTCTCACATATTTTGTTCAAAGCAAAATATTTAAGTTTCTACCAACAATGTGTTCCTTTCTTTATGGTCTCCTAAATAATGGAAGGGACAATTTGGCTGTGTTAGTTCTATGTTTGTAGTGTATCTTATCAATAGAAGCATGCACACACATAGGCACAAACACAATTTACATGCATATTGTATTTATTTGCTTTCTGACAAAGCTGTGAAACTATGCTTGTAACACAGCCACATTTTCTTACCTTTTACAGATACTGAAGCTATGGTTTCAGCAGAACCAAAGACATTTTCTCCTTGGCAAACGTACTTTCCCTCATCTGATTTAGAAGCATTTAGGATCCGTAGACTTCCGTCTGGAAGAATAGCTATTCTGAAAATTATTAAAAAAGGTTTTTGCCTCTTTTACTGCAAATCAGCTAAGTAGTAAAAAATTCTGATGACGTCTGAAACCACCTCCAAGGTAATAATAAATAAGATAAAGGGATCACTGTGAAAATATGTGATAGTAGAAATGTTTTACCCTTTCAGAAATTATGCAATAAACCCACTTAATATCCTCTTATATTTAAAAGGGTCAGAGAGTTAAAGGTTATTTTTTTGACACTTTTTGACAGTTCATTTTAAAACTTATGGGAAAAGGTGACCCTGAAATTGGTTATTAAAACTTAAAATATCACCCAGCGATATTTTAATATGAAGCTTGAGTATTTTACTTCAAACCCAGAGTGACCTCAAAAATCAAATATAGAAAGAAACAGCATAAAAACATACGGGAGGACAAGTGCAGAACATAAAATTAATTGTATACAGCCAAGAGATGATTTATGGTGGTTTCTCTACAGTGCCACCAGTGCGGCAAGGGTATGAAAATGAGATCTGATACCTGATACCTGGGCTGCTCACACTGCACTTTTTAAATATAAAAACATGATACCTGAGTTTGCATTTAGGTTTTTTCGAGACCTTTGCTAAAAGTGGACCTTGAGACTTATATGAAGGTGAAAAATTAAAGCATTATTAAAAAAACTTTTAGAAGTTCAGTGAAAGGTTGACATTTGGGATTATCATATTATCCTGTGTATTCATCCTCCCAGAAATATATGGATTTCAAAATTAATTAGTACTTTTGTCCTTTTCTCCCTTTTTTGCTCCTGAAATATAACCCATTACATCACCAATGCATCAACCTCCTCAAGCAACCTGAAGTAAAATAGAAGCTGTCAGTGTCATTTTATTTGTTATGCCACTAGAGTTTGGATTGACTTTTGGGAGAAGAAGTAACAAGCTTTTGATAAGAACTAGTGGCCCTAGTGAACTTAAAATCCTAAAATTAGGTCTTTTAGGTTCTGAAAAGAATAATGTATTCCATGTTAATATAATATTAAACTATTTAAGAAACAAGAATATGTTTAGTCTACTTTCTTCATGTTATTTTAAGGTATGTATTCAATCTTGCCAATTACCCAGAACTGAGTTATTAAAAGCATTGAACTTTGTAACAATTGGATTAGATTCTAGGTTGCTGACTATTGCTTATGAATTTATAACTATATACTATCATCAATAAAGATACTAGTTTAAAAACATCATATTCTTTTCAATATACATCAAACCTGCCTTATAATGTATAAGGAAGACAAATTTAGAAACAAGCCAAACTTGGAATAGGGACTTTGATTTTGTAATATATGTCTAGGAGAGATAACTAACTTGAGGCGTTTGGAAAACACAGTGCCCTTAAAAGTTATATAAACCCATTCAAGATGGTCAATACAAAATTCTATTCATTATTTAAATAGTGCTCATTTTCTATAAAAATGAAATATATTTATTCCATTTAAACTCCAAAGATAAACATACTATAAAAAGATAAACTTGAAAGTAAAACATACTTTATCCAAACAAATAGGCATTATCTTATGAGAATTACAAAGTTTAATGAAATTTAGTTAAATTACTATAATCTATTCAGATCACTAATATCTTTAATATATCTGGATTTTACTGCCTCTAATCTAGCAGGTGGGAAGTTTGGCTTAAAATCCACTTCCTTTAAAGAAATAAATATATCTTAGACACTGGCAGTATTTCAGCTCTTGATTTAAGATAAGTCCTTTCTCACTGACAGGAGGCAATACATTATATTCTCCTTTTAAAGATAGTTTATGAACACCCCTGTACTTTAGGCCACTTGGGGGTTGAAGAATTTTGAATATCATGATTTTTTTTATCTGTCAAGTGGCAATGTCATTTAACCAAAAGCCTGTCTACCGATTCAAATGACAAATCTTTATCAGATGAGCTCATATGCATTTTTTTAATGTAAAAAGAAAAACAAATGAGACTGTGAATGTAATTTACATTATAATATCTGGCTATTTCACACATAATTACTTAGATAACTGAATATTTCATTAATGTTTTCTAGCAATTTCCAGCCTCTTTATCTATCTTCTCTCCTCTTCTATTACTATGTAACTCCTACATTTGAAATTTTCAAATTTGGGGATTCATTCTGCTGAGAAGTCCACAAATTGGAGCAGGGTAGTAAGGGAGTAGTGAAGTAAAGGTCTGTTGGGGGTAAGGAGAGATTTTACAAATGCAAACCAGCATTCTAGCATTGGGTGCCAAGTTATGCTTACTATATTCTTATCTCTAAACTTTTCTATGAGTTTTTGCCTAGACCTGGAGATGTCTTGATTCACATCTTGCACTAAATTACTGGATCTCTGCCTTGTTAATCTGCCTAATACCACAGTCTATCTAGGATAACATCATGCTTACCCTTATCTTGCAAGGATTTAGTGCTAACTTCTTTTTTTTTTATAAGCTTATTTATTTATTCTGAGTGAAAGAGAGAGAGAGAGGGAGAAGGAATTCCAAACAGGCTCCGCACGAACAACCCACATCATGGGGCTTGAACCCACGAACTGTGAGATCATGACCTAAGCTGAAATCAGGGTTGGACACTAAACCTACTGAGCCACCCAGCCACCCCTATAGCTAACTTCTTGGTGCGATCTTGATTTCCAAATTTCAGGGTCATTTTCTGGACCTTCCACTTCCATTTTTGGCTTACCTGTCAGATACCTCACAAGTTAGCTTAGGTTCTTCCAGTTAGACTGCCAGCCTAGAGATACTACCTACTTACCAACTGTCACTTTAGAGATCACGCTTTGACTTCCAGATTAGCTTTCTTTTGGTACCATATCATAGTGGATATAATATTACAAAATCATTAATCATTACTTAAGATTATATGCTTTCGGGCGCCTGGGTGGCGCAGTCGGTTAAGCGTCCGACTTCAGCCAGGTCACGATCTCGCGGTCCGTGAGTTCGAGCCCCGCATCGGGCTCTGGGCTGATGGCTCGGAGCCTGGAGCCTGTTTCCGATTCTGTGTCTCCCTCTCTCTCTGCCCCTCCCCCGTTCATGCTCTGTCTCTCTCTGTCCCAAAAATAAATTAAAAAAAAAAAAAAGATTATATGCTTTCAAGTCAGAGATGGTTGAGTTTAAGTCACTGCCATTGACTGTTATGTGTGTGATTTTAAGCAGTTAATCTCTTTATATGTAAAATTTTATAAATATATATAACTAGTTCTTCAAAAGTATTAACTAGATAATATATATAAATTATATACTTTAGTAGTGTTGATAGCCATTAATTTAAAGTGTATTAAAATATAAGTAAAGTTTGTGACAAATTTTAAAAAGGAAAAAAAAACAGAAAGTTATAAATCTCAAGTATTTTAGGGTGAATCAATAAGTCTTTTCTGAGGGAGTGATATTTGAGATGAGAACTGAAGGATCAGAGGAAGTTAACCAGGAGTTAAGAGTGGGGAAAGGAGAGGGGATAGCATTTGCAAAGGCCTTGAGGTGGGAAGGACCACAAAACCTTAAAGAATCAAATGGCCAATTATGATGACAGCATATAAAAGGGGCAGGAGTGGCCCAAAGAGGCAGATGGGAACAAGATCATGTAGGACCTAGTATAGTATGGAAACATTTGTTCTTTATTTTAAGGGCAAAGGGAAGCTACCATTAAAAAAAAAAAAAAAAACCTATATTGAGGTATGATAGTTATATAACAGGTTCACAGGTTTAAAGCACATACTTTGAAAAGTCCTCACAAATGGATGCAGACACAAAACTATTACCACAGTCAAGAGAGTCAACGCATACATCACCCCCAAAGTATTTCTGTGTTCCTTTGTGTTCTCTACTTATAATCTCTTCTTATCACACCCTTATCCCTTGGCAATTACTGATCTGCTTTCTGTCCCCATAGTAAGTTTTAACTTTAACATAACTTCATATACATGAAATCATAACATTATATATCCTTTCTGTTTAGTTTATTTCATTCAGCATAGGTGGGATTCATCTGTATTGTTGCAATGATAAATAATCCAATCCATTTTGTTGCTGAATAGTATTCCATTGGGTGTATATACCACTACTTGTTTATCCATTCACCTTTTGGTGAATGCTTGAGCTATTTTCAGCTTGGATCTACTACAAATAGAGCTGCTATCAACATTGTGTAAAGAGTATTTTATGGATATTTGCTTATATTTCTTTTGGGTAGGTACTTAGGACTAATTACTGGATCGTTTGGTTTATGTTCATGCTTAATGTTTAACTTTTTAAAGGAGATGTTGTACCATTTCCAAGCAGTTACACCACACTTTAAATTCCTCACGGCATCATCTGAGAATTCTTGTAACATTTCAGATGGTCAGTCTTCCTAATTTTAGATATTATAATAATTAGGTAGTAGAATCTTACGGGAGTTTTAAGTCACATTTCTTTAATTACTAATGATGTTGAGCATCTTTCAAGTGCTGGTTACCCATCTATAAATCTTCTTTGGTGAAGTAATAAAATATTTTAGCAATTTTTTATGAAATTGTCTTCTTATTCAGGTTTGACAGTTTTTTTAATATTCTATATATAACTCCTTTTTCAGGAAGGATAATGGCAAATATTTGCTGTCAGTTTACGGCATGTTTTAACATTTTTCCAACAGCAGAAGTTCTTAAGGTTGATGAAGTACAACATATCGATTTTATTTTATGCTTTGTGTTTTTGTGGTTGTACTAGAAAATCTTTACCTAACCTAAGGTCACAAAAAGTTCTTTGTTTGTTTGTTGTTTTGGTTTCAGGAGTAGAATTTAGTGATTCATCACTTACATGTAACACCCAGTGCTCAACACAAGTGTCCTCCTTAATTCCATCAGCCATTTAGCCCATCCCCCACCCACCTCCCTTCATTAACACTCAGTTTGTTCTCTCTATGATTAAGAGTCTCATATCGTTTGCTTCCCTCTCTCATTTATTTCCTCTTCCCATATATTCATCTCTTTTGTTTCTTAAATCCCACATTAGTGAAATCATAAGGTATTTGTATTTCTCTAACTTATTTCACTTAGCGTTAATACACTCTAGCTCCATCCATGATGTTTCAAATATCTATCATCTATCTATCTGTCATCTATCTATCTATCATCTATACTACATCTTCTTTATCCATTAGTCAGTCAATGAACACTTGGGGTCTTTCCATAATTTTTCTATTGTTGATAATGCTGCTATAAACATCAGGGTACAGGTGCCACTTTGGATCTGTGTTTTTGTATTCTTTGTGTATATACCCAGTAGTGCGATTACTAGATTGTAGTACAGTTCTATCTAAAAATTTTTGAGGGACCTCCATACTGTTTTCCAGAGTGGCTGCACCAGTTTGTATTCCCACCAACAGTGCACCAGTGTTCCTTTTTCTCCACATCCTTGCCAATACCTGTTGTTTCTTAAATTTTTTATTGTAGTCATTCTGACAGGTGTGAGGTGATATCTCATTGTAGCTTTGATTTGCATATCCCTGATAATGAGTGATGTTGAGCATCTTTTCATGTGTCTGTTAGCCATCTGGATGTGTTCTTTGGAAAAAATGTCTATTCATTTTTAGATGAATTTGCCCAATTTTAATTGGATTATTTGTTTTTGGGGTGTTGAGTTGTAACAGTTCTTTATAGATGTTTGGATACTACCCTCTAATGGATATGTCATTTGCAAATATCTTTTCCCATTTCATGGGTTACCTTTTAGTTTTGTGACTGCTTCCTTCCCTATGCATGAGCTTTTTATTTTGATATAGTCCTAATAGTGTATTTTTGCTACTATTTTCCTTGCCTTAGGACACACTTCTAGAAAAACATTGCTAAGGCCAATGTCAGAGACCTATCTGATTGTGTTCTCTTCTAAGATTTTTATGGGTTCAGGTTTCACACTTAGGTCTTTAATGCATTTTGAGTTTATTTTTTTGTGTAGGGTGAAAGAAAGTGGCCCAGTTTCATTCTTTTGCATGAAGCTATCCAGTTTTACCAACACCATTTGTTGAAGAGACTGTCTTTTCCCAATGGGTATTTTTTCCTGCTTTGTTGAAGACTAATTGACCATATAAATGTGGGTTTATTTCTGGGTTTTCTATTCTGTTCCATTCATCTATGTGTCTATCTTTTGTGCCAGTATCATACTGTTTTGATCACTACAAATTTGTAATATAATTTGAAGTCTGGAATTATGATACCATCAGATTTTCTTTTCTTTTTCAAGATTGCTTTGGCAATTTGGGGTCTTTTGTGGTTCCATATACGTTTTAGGATATTTTGTTCTAGTGCTATGAAAAATGCTGTTGATATTTTTGTAAGGATTGAATTAGATATGCAGATTACTTTGGGTAATACAGGCGTTTTAAGAATATTTGTTTTTCCAGTCCATGAGCATGGAATGTCTTTCCATGTCTTTGTGTTGTCCTCAATTTCTTTCATCAGTGGTTTATAGTTTTCAGAGTTGAGGTCTTTCACCTCTTTGTTTTTTTTTTTTTTTCTTCTAGGTATCTCATTATTTTTGGTGCATTTGTAAATGGGATTGCTTTCTTGATTTCTCTTTCTGCTCTTTCATTGTTAGTATATAGAAATGCAACAGATCTCTGCACATTGATTTTGTATCCTGTAACTTTACTGAATTTATTCATTAGTTCTAGGAGTTTTTAGATGGATTCTTTAGGGTTTTGTATATTAGTATCATGTCATCTGTAAATAGTATAAGTTTTATTTCTTCCTTACCAATTTGGGTGCATTTTATTTTATTTTGTTGTCTGATTGCTGTGGCTAGGACTTTCAACACTATGTTGAAAAGAAGTGTTAAGGGGCGCCTGGGTGGCGCAGTCGGTTAAGCGTCCGACTTCAGCCAGGTCACGATCTCGCGGTCCGTGAGTTCGAGCCCCGCGTCAGGCTCTGGGCGATGGCTCAGAGCCTGGAGCCTGTTTCCGATTCTGTGTCTCCCTCTCTCTCTGCCCCTCCCCCGTTCATACTCTGTCTCTCTCTGTCCCAAAAATAAATAAACGTTGAAAAAAAAAAAAAAAAAAGAAAAGAAGTGTTAAGAGTGGACATCCTTGTCTTACACATAACCTTAGGGGGAAAGCTCTGTTTTTCCCCATTAAGGATGATGTTCTCTGGGGATTTTTCATATATGGCTTTCTTATGTTGAGTTATGTTCTTTCTATACCTACTCTATTGAGGGGCTTTTATTATAAATGGATGTTTTACCTTGTCAAATGCTTTTTTTTTTTTTTTGCATCTAGTGAAATGATCATATGGTTTTTATTCTTTCTCTTATTGATGTATCGTGTTGATTGATTTACAAATATTGAACCACCCTTGCATACTGGCATACACCCAATCCCACTTGATCATTGTGAATGATTTTTTAAATGTTAGATTCTGTTTGCTAGTCTTCTGTTGAGGACTTTTGCATCTATGGTCATCAAAGGTATTGGCTTGTAGTTCTCTTTATTCGTGATGTCTTTTTCTGGCCTTGTGATTGTAGAATAAGTCTGGAAGTTTCCTTTCCTATTTTCTTTTTTGGAATAGTTTGAGAAGAATAGGTAGTAACTCTTCTTTAAATGTTTGGTAGAATTTACCCATAAAGCCGTCTGCTCTTGGACTTTTGTTTATTGTGAGTTTTGTTTGCTTGTTTTTTTAGAAAAAGAAAAAGTGGGGCAAGGGAAGAGGGAGGGGGAGAGATAGAATCTTAAGCTGGCTCAATGCCAGTATGGACCTGATACAGGACTCAATCTCACAACCATGAGATCATGACATGAACTGAGTCAGATGCTTAACAGACTGAGCTGTCAAGGAACTTCAAATTTTTTGTTTACTGATTCAATCTCCTCCTTCCTAGTATTCAATCTGTTTAAATTCTCTACTTTCTGCTTCAGTTTTGGTAAATTATATGTTGCCAGGAATTTACCATTTCTTCTAGATTGTCCAATTTGTTGGCATATAGTTTTTCATATCCTCTTACAATGTTTGTATTTCTGTGGTGTTTGTTATTTCTCCTCTTTCATTTGTAATTTTTTGGGTCCTTTCTCTTCATTTTTTTTTACAATATTGGTTAGATGATTATAAATTTTATTTATCTTTTCAAAAAACCAGCTCTTGACTTTACTTGCTCTACTGTTTGTTTGTTTGTTTCCATAGCATTTATTTCTGTTCTAATCTTTATTATTTCCTTACTTCTCTTGGCTTTTGGTGATGTTTACAGTTCTTTTTCTAGTTCCTTTAGGTGTAAGGTTATCTTGTTTATTTGAGATCTTTCTCGCTTCTTGAGATTGGCTTGTATTGCTATAAACTTCCCTCTTAGAATCATTTTGCTGCATCCCAAAGGTTTTGGAATATTGTGTTTTCATTTTCATTTATTTCCATGTACTTTTTGTTTCTTTGATTTCTTGTTTAGTAGGATGTTCTTCAACCTCCTTGTATTTGTAATCTTTCTAGATTTTTTTCTTGTGGTTGGTCTCTAGTTTCATAGCATTGTGATCCAAAAAGTTACATGGTATGACTTCACTCTTTTTCAATTTGTTGAGACTTGTTTTGTGGCCTAATATGTGACTTAATATTTATTCTGGAGAATATTCCATGTGCCCCTGAAAAGAATGTGTACTCTGCTCTTTTAGGATAGACTGTCCTAAATATATCTTAAATCCACCTTGTCCAATGTGCCTTTCAAAGTCTTTGTTTCTGTGTTGATTTTTTGGTTGGATGATCTGTCCACTGATATAAGTGGGGTGTTAAAATCCCCTACTATTATTGCATTACTATCAATTTGTTAGTAACTGTTTTATGTATTTTAGTGCTTTCATTAGGTACATAAATATTTACAATTGTTCTATCTTGTTGAATTGTCCCGTTTATTACTATCATATACTGTCCTTTGTCTCTTGTTACAGTCTTTGTTTAGTCCACTTTGTCTGATATAAGTATTGTTACTCTGGTTTGCTTTTCACATACATTTGCATAATAGATGCTTCTTCACTCCTTCACTTTCAATCTGTAGGTGTGCCTTTAGGTCCAAAATGAGTCTTCTGTAAGTAGCATAGAGATGGGCCTTGTTTTTTCATCCATGTCTTTTGATTGGAGCATTTAGTCCATTTGCATTCAAAATAATTATTGATTGATATGTATTTATTGTCATTTTATTACCTGTTTTGTGGTTGTTTTTGTAGTTTTTCTCTGATCCTTTCTTCTATTCTTCTTTGTCATGGTTTGCTGGTTTTCTTTAATGATATATTTGGATTTCTTTCTCTATTCTTTGCATATCTATTTGTGGTTTTTGATTTGTGGTTACCATTAGGTTTGAATATAACATCTTCTGCATACAGCAGTCTATACTAGGTTGATGGTCTCTTCAGTTTAAGCCCATTCTTTATTCCTCTCTTCCCCACATTTTAGGTACATGGTCTCATATTTTACATCCTTTTATTTTGTGAGTTCCTTTGATTGTTTTTTTTTTACAGAAATATTCATTTTTTAACTTCTCTTGAGTTTCCTAGTTCCATATTGTTGGTTTTTCTTTTGTACTGAGTCCTCTTTAATATTTCTTGCTCTGCAAGGAACGTGGTCAAAAACTCCTTTAGATTTTGTTTGTCTAGGAAACTTTTTATACCTCCTTTGTTTTGAAGGATAGCCTTGCTGTATAGAATATTCTTGGCTGCAGATTTTTCTCATTCAGCACTTTGAATATATCATGGCATTCCTTTCTGGGTTGCAAAATTTATGCTGAAAAATCCACTGATAGCCTTATGGGGTTTTCTTTGTATGGTATTTTCTTCTTTTGTCTTTCTGCTTTTAATTTTTTTCTTTATCATTATATTTTTGCTTTTCTTTCACTTTTTTTTTTTCATTTTCCTATTTTAATTACAATAGGTCTTGGTGTGGATCTGCTTTTGTTGATTTTGTTGGGGGTTCTCTGTGCCTCCTAGATATGGATGTCTTATCTGTTCAGCTTGATTGCCTTCCATAACTAACCTCCAGGTCACTGATACATTTTTCTTCTTCCTGAATCCTACTGTTCATCCCATCTATTGTATTTTTAATTTCATTTATTAGGTTCTTCATCTGGGTCTTACTTATATCCTCCACTCTTTTCTCAAGTCCAATTAGTATCTTTATGATTATTACCTTAAATTCTCTGTCAGGCATATTATTTATTTCTGTTTTGCTTAGATCTTATGCTATGATTTTGTCATGTTCTTTCATTTGGGACAAATTCCTCTGTTTACTCAATTCATCCATCTTTCTCTGACTTTGTGTGTTAATGTGAGCTATGTTCTCTGCCTCATTTATTTATTTTTTTCTCTGTTTACCATTCCTTTTTTTTAAATTAATTTATTTTTTAAATTTACATCCAAGTTAGTTAGCAACCAAGTTACTACAACAATGATTTCAGGAGTAGATTCCTTAATGCCCCTTACACATTTATCCCATCCCCCCTCCCACAACCTTCTGATCTCCATATTTAAGAGTCTGTAATGTTTTGTCCCCCTCCCTGTTTTTATATTATTTTTGTTTTCCTTCCTTTAAGTTCATCTGTTTTATCTTAAAGTCCTCATAGAAGTGAAGTCATATGATATTTATCTTTCTCTGACTGACTAATTTCACTTAACATGATACCCTCCAGTTCCATCCATGTAGTTGCAAATGGCAAGATTTCATTCTTTTTGATTGATGAGTAATACTCCATTGTGTGTGTGTGTGTGTGTGTGTGTATATATATATATATATATATATATATATATACGACATTTTCTTTATCCATTCATCCCTCGATGGACATTTGGCCTCTTTCCATACTTTGACTATTGTTGATAGTGCTGCTATAAACATTGGAGTGCATGTGCCCCTTCGAAATACCATACCTGTATCCCTTGTATAAATACCTAGTCGTGCAATTGCTGGGTCATAGGGTAGTTCTATTTTTAATTTTTTGATGAACCTCCATACTGTTTTCCAGAGTGGCTGCACCAGCTTGCATCCCCAGTAGCAGTGCAAAACAGATCCTCTTTCTCTGCATCCTTGCCAACATCTGTTGTTCCCTGAGTTGTTAATGTTAGCCATTCTGACAGGTATAAGGTGGTATCTCATTGTGGTTTTGATTTGTATTTCCCTGATGATGAATGATGTGGAGCATTTTTTCATGTGTTGGTTGGCCATCTGGATGTCTGCTTTGGAGAAGTGTCTATTCATGTCTTTTGCCCGTTTCTTCACTGCATTATTTATTTTTTGCGTGTTGAGTTTGATAAGTTCTTTATAGATTTTGAATACTAATCCTTTATTTGATATGTCACTTACAAATATCTTCTTCCATTCTATTGGTTGCCTTTTAGTTTTGCCAATTGTTTCCTTCACTGTGCAGAAGATGTTATTTTGATGAGGTCCCAATAGTTCATCTTTGCTTTTGTTTCCCTTGCCTCTGGAGACGCGTTGAGTAAGAAGTTGCTGTGGCCAAGATCAAAGAGGTTTTTGCCTGCTTTCTCCTCAAGGATTTTGATGGCTTCCTGTCTTATGTTTAGGTCTTTCATCCATTTTGAGGGGTTTTTGTGTGTGTGTGTGTGTGTGTGTGTATGGTGTAAGAAAGTGGTCCAGGTTCATTTTCCTGCATATCGTTGTCCAGTTTTCCAAGCACCACATGGTGAAAAGACTGTCTTTATTCCATTGGATATTCTTTCCTGTTTTGTCATAGATCAGTTGGCCATATGTTTCTGGGTCCATTTGGGGGTTCTCTATTCTGTTCCATTGATCTGAGTGTCTGTTTCTGTGCCAGTACCATACTGTCTTGATGATTACAGCTTTGTAATACAGCTTGAAGTCCAGGATCGCGATGCCTCCTGCTTTGGTTTTCTTTTTCAAGATTGCTTTGTCTATTCGGGGTCTTTTCTGGTTCCATATCAATTTTAGGATTGGTTGTTCTAGCTCTGTAAAGAATGCTGGTGTTATTTTGATAGGGATTGCATTCAACATGTAAATTCCTTTGGGTAGTATTCCTACCCAGGAACATGGACTTTTTTTTTCCTTTTTTTGTGTGTGTCTTCTTCAACTTATTTCATAAGATTTCTATGGTTTTCAGTGTATAGATTTTTCGCCTCTTTGGTTAGATTTATTCCTAGGTATTTTATGGTTTTTGGTGCAATTGTAAATGGGATCAATTCCTTGATTTCTCTTTCTGTTGCTTCATTATTGGTGTATAGGAATGCAACTGATTTCTGTACACTGACTTTATATCCTGCAACTTTGCTAAACTCACGGATCAGTTCTAGAAGTTTTTTGGTGGAATCTTTTGGGTTTTCCATATAGAGTATCATATCATCTGTGAACAGTGAAAGTTCAACTTCTTCCTGGATGATTTGTATGCCTTTTATTTCTTTGTGTTGTTTGATTGCTGAGGCTAAGATTTCCAATACTATGCTGAATAACAGTGGCGAGAGTGGACATCCCTGTGTTGTTTCTGACTTTAGGGAGAAAGCTCTCAGTTTTTCCCCATTGAAGATGATATTAGCATTGGATCTTTCATATATGGCTTTTATGATATTGAGGTATGATCCTTCTATCCTTACTTTCTTGAGGGTTTTTATCAAGAAAGGATGCTGTATTTTGTCAAATGCTTTCTCTGCATCTATTGAGAGGATCATGTGGTTCTTGTTCTTTCTTTTATTGATGTGATGTATCACATTGATTGTTTTACAGATATTGAACCAGCCCTGTATCCCAGGTATAAATCCCACCTGGTCATGGTAAATAATTTTGTAATGTATTGTTGGATCCAGTTGGATAATATCTTGTTGATTTTTGCATCCATGCTCATCAGGGAAATTGGTCTGCAGTTCTCCTTTTTAGTCGGGTCTTTGCCTGGTTTTGGAATCAAGGTAATGTTGGCTTCATAGAAAGAGTTTGGAAGTTTTCCTTCCATTTCTATTTTTTTGGAACACCTTCAAGAGAATAGGTGTTACCTCTTCTTTAAATGTTTGGTAGAATTCCTCTGGAAAGCCATCTGGCCCTGGACTCTTGTTTTTGGGAGATTTTTGATTATTAATTCAATTTCTTTACTGGTTATGCATGTGTTCAAATTTTCTAATTCTTTCTGTTTCAGTTGTGGTAGTTTATATGTTTCTTGGAATTTATCCATTTCTTCCAGATTGTCTATTTTATTGGCGTATAATTGCTCATAATATTCTCTTATTATTTTTTGCATTTCTGCTGTGTTGGTTGTGATCTCTCCTCTTTCATTCTTCACTTTATTTATTTGGGTCATTTCCTTTTTGTTTTTGATCAAACTGGCTAGTGGTTTATCCATTTTATTAATTCTTTCAAAGAACAAGCTTCTGGTTTTATTTATCTGTTCTACTGTATTTTTGGTTTAGAAAGCATTTATTTCTGCTCTAATCTTTATTATTTCCTGTCTTCTGCTGTTTTGGGGTTTTATTTACTGTTCTTTTTCCAGCTTCTTAAGGTGTAAGGGTAGGTTGTGTACCTGAGAACATTCTTCCTTCTTTAGAAAGGCCTGGATTGCCATATACTTCCCTCTTATGACTGCCTTTGCTTTGTCCCAGAGGTTTTGTTCTCTGCCTTTAAAGTGATGACTTTATGAGGCAGAGGTTCTGCAGTGCCCTACAGTGCAGAGTTCCCTGTTCACCAGAACCTGGCACTTTAGGGGAGCCTCTTATGTGTGCTGCCTGCATCCTGCTATTGTGTCTTTCAGTAGGGGTGTGCTTGCTCTCTGTGCTCTTAGTGAGACTCGTGCACACTGGCTGTGAAAAAGCATGATCATAGGAAGGCTTGGGTACAGGGCAGTTGTGTTAGCAACTTTTGCACTGAGTCACTAGTCCTAAGCCAGATTCTCTGAATCATGGTGGCAGCCATAAGATTAGCATGAACTAGTGGTAGCAGCCAAGGAGTAAGGTGCATGTTTGAGGTGGGGGCAATGGGAGCCCAGCAACTGGGTGTGACATACCACATCTGTACATGTAGAGGCTGGGCCCAGAGTGCAGAGGCAGCTTAGCGTAGCACATGGCACACTGTGTTAGCAAAATATGTGCTAAACTTCTAGTCCTGTGATGATCCCCCAAAATACATCAGCAGTTGGGGGTACAGCATGCAGCAGGATCAGTGGCATCTCTGTGCCCAGTGGCTGGATACGACATACTGTGTCTGTGTGTGGAGGTGCATGCATGGGGTACTTAAGGCATCAGCAAAATTTCACTGAGCCACTGGTCCTGGGCTAGATCCCCTGAAGCTCAGTGGCCACAAGGCACATGACACCAGGAGGCAATAGCTGGGTGGGTACATGTGGTGTTAACAAAATTTACATTGAGCCCAGGGATGTGGCCAGCAGGCTTAGAATGGGTGAATCTCAAGAGAACTTGTGGGTGGGGTGCACTGCTAGCTGGCTAGGTAACAAGTGCCTATGCAGTGATGCCTCCCTTAGGTAGCTTTGTGTTTATGCTGGGGTGTGGTGTAGGAAAATAGTAACTGCCAGCTCTTTTATTTCCAGAGAAATCCCCCAACATGCTCTGTAATCACTGTAAACAGATCTCCCTCCCTTTGTGCAAGCTGCCACTTCTATGTTGCCTCTTCTTGGGCAGTTGTCTCCTTAGGTGCAGGGACCCTGCTATCATTCCCCCTTTCAGCTTGCCCAGTGCTGAGCCAGCTGACTTTTAATACTCCAGGTTCCAAGTCCTGCTGGTTATACAACTCACAGATTTCAGCCCCTTTGGTTTTCAAGACCAGATGTTATGGGGATTTTGTTTTCCCTGTGTGGTCTCCCTGGTGCTTTCCCCTCTCCATACCCTGAGCTCCCTCCCTCCTGTGGGCATCTCTTAACCACTATTTCTGATCTTCCAAACCTATCAGATATGACTATTTTCTCTACATTTAGTTGTGGAGTTTGTTCTGCCTGTCTTCAGATTGCTTTCCAGTTTATTGACTCATATGTGAGTAATAATCATTGTAAATGTGGGAAGGGGTGAGCTTAGGGTCTTCCTACTCCACCACTTGCATATCCCTCCAGTGGTATTAATCTAACTTAGTATTTATTTATTGTATTTTGTTTTTGTTTTTTCCTCAGGATGTACAGTTGCCATAGCACTATTTTTGAAAAGGCTAACCTTTCAAAATTCTGTTTACTTTGTCAAAAATAAGTTGAGCATTTTTGTGTGGGTCTATTTTTGGTAGCCCTATTTTGCTCTGTTGATCTATATGTCTGTCTCTCAGCCAATATCAAATTGTCTCATTTACCATAACTATATAGTAATCTGTAATATTAAGAAAAGTAATAATTGTCACTTTATTCTTCTTTGTGAAGATAGTTTTGCTAAGAATACTATGAAAAATTATATGCCAACAAATTGGACAACCTGGAAGAAATGGACAAATTCCTGAACACCCACACTCTTCCAAAACTCAATCAGGAGGAAATAGAAAGCTTGAACAGACCCATAACCAGCGAAGAAATTGAATCGGTTATCAAAAATCTCCCAACAAATAAGAGTCCAGGACCAGATGGCTTCCCAGGGGAGTTCTACCAGACGTTTAAAGCAGAGATAATACCTATCCTTCTCAAGCTATTCCAAGAAATAGAAAGGGAAGGAAAACTTCCAGACTCATTCTATGAAGCCAGTATTACTTTGATTCCTAAACCAGACAGAGACCCAGTAAAAAAAGAGAACTACAGGCCAATATCCCTAATGAATATGGATGCAAAAATTCTCAATAAGATACTAGCAAATCGAATTCAACAGCATATAAAAAGAATTATTCACCATGATCAAGTGGGATTCCTTCCTGGGATGCAGGGCTGGTTCAACATTCGCAAATCAATCAACGGGATACATCACATTAACAAAAAAAGAGAGAAGAACCATATGATCCTGTCAATCGATGCAGAAAAGGCCTTTGACAAAATCCAGCACCTTTTCTTAATTAAAACCCTTGAGAAAGTCGGGATAGAAGGAACATACTTCAACATCATAAAAGCCATTTATGAAAAGCCCACAGCTAGCATCATCCTCAACGGGGAAAAACTGAGAGCTTTTTCCCTGAGATCAGGAACACGACAGGGATGCCCACTCTCACCGCTGGAAGTTCTAGCATCAGCAATCAGACAACAAAAGGAAATCAAAGGCATCAAAATTGGCAAAGATGAAGTCAAGCTTTCGCTTTTTGCAGATGACATGATATTATACATGGAAAATCCGATAGACTCCACCAAAAGTCTGCTAGAACTGATACATGAATTCAGCAAAGTTGCAGGATACAAAATCAATATACAGAAATCAGTTGCATTCTTATACACTAACAATGAAGCCACAAAAAGACAAATAAAGAAACTGATCCCATTCACAATTGCACCAAGAAGCATAAAATACCTAGGAATAAATCTAACCAAAGATGTAAAGGATCTGTATGCTGAAAACTATAGAAAGCTTATGAAGGTAATTGAAGAAGATTTAAAGAAATGGAAAGACATTCCCTGCTCATGGATTGGAGTATTCTTCAACATGTCATGTTTCTTTGGGGATCCAGGCTAAAATGGTTTCCCAGTTACCAAGATAGAAAAAATTGGACTATGACAAACTACATAAAGACTTATACGGTTATTACATGGAAGTGGCACACAACACTTCTACTGATATTTCATTAGCCAAAGCAAAACACCTGACCTCAAATGCGTCAAAATAACAGGGAAGTATAATCCTACCATGTGTCTAGAAGAAGAACTACCAATATCTGATCAATAGCATTAATGATTACTGTATTTCTTCTGTTATGCAAAACATGGCAGACAATGTAAAATAAATTTTAAGACACAGTCTCTGTCCATAATGTGTGAACAATTTAATTATTCACAAGGACTACAGAGAGATAAATTTATGTGTCTGGCTATAATTCTTGTGTAGTTCAGAAGAGAAGATAAGCAATAAAGCCAACTGGAAGAGTTGTTACAAGGGGACAAAATTTATATGGATCTTAAAAAATGGATATGTAGGGGGCGCCTGGGTGGCGCAGTCGGTTAAGCGTCCGACTTCAGCCAGGTCACGATCTCGCGGTCCGTGAGTTCGAGCCCCGCGTCGGGCTCTGGGCTGACTGCTCAGAGCCTGGAGCCTGTTTCCGATTCTGTGTCTCCCTCTCTCTCTGCCCCTCCCCCGTTCATGCTCTGTCTCTCTCTGTCCCAAAAATAAATAAACGTTGAAAAAAAAAAAAAAAGTTTTAAAAAAAAAAAAATGGATATGTAGAAGGAAATAGAAAAATATTTTTAGAAAAAATGAACAAAATAGTAAAGGAGGAAAAAATAAGAAAAGGGCATGATATGTTTATAAATAGAGATGAGATTAAATAAACCAGAGCAGCAGTTTTGCTTTTAGGAAAAGTTACTAATAAGGTTTGGAGAAGCATCATGGCAACAGTACTCCTGGTAGCCACTAATCAGTAATAAAAAGAAGTGCCACTGTCCTGTGGGCTGAGTGTTTTGCTGCAGTACATTGTCATGGGGTTCATGATCCAGAGAACAGGTGGGATCATGGAAGCTGACATAAATACTAGTACCCTTTGTTTTTGGCTCTACTAAGTTACTCTGAACAGAACACTCTCTCATGAGAACTCCTACAGATTGTTTTACACTGATCATAGGATGGGAATATGTCTATAAATGAGGTCAAAGGCGAGCACTCAGGCCAGGAAGAGAACAGATATACAGAAGTTTTTCTCATCTCAGAGAAAACTCACAGCCTTAGTTAGAGGTGATATGGATTGAACATGAAGGTCATCAAAACACCACAGACCCCAAAGAGGATGGATATACAAAATTTAGCACTGAATGAACTTAAAATCTACTTACCTTTGTTCCCTGCTTTGGTAAGTGAAATAGCCATCCTCATAATAAGAAAGACAATTATACATACAATTATGCTTAAAGGAGATAAGAGCTAAATGGAAACACACTTTTCTGAAGAAAGTGATATCTAAACTGAGACCAGGAAGAGTAGTAGGAGTTAGTCCAGTGAATGGCTGGAAGGTGAGGAAAGAGTGAAATACCTTAGTTAGATTCATCAACTGCTTATTGAATATCTTTTGTATTCCAAGCACTGGGGAAGTCATATGGAATATGATGATGGATAAGTTCCAGCTCGTACCCTTAGGAACCACAGGGAATAGAAGCATGAGACAAGTAAGCAGAAAATTGACATTCAGTGTAATAAACTCTGGAAAGGAGTAAGTACAGGGAACTATTTGGAGTACAAAGGAGGGACGGCTTGCCAGCCTGGGAGTTGTGATCATGATTAGGGAAGGCATACAAGAAGAGGTGACATATCATTGGAGGGTTGAAGATTAGGAAGTCATACCTTGCTTTGGGAGGGTCTTAGGCACAATGACCTATTAATAAGCCTATTGATTTTTTTTCCATAATTTATTTCACTTCTTTTATTCAAATTGCACATTGTCTCTAGATTTAACTTCCTAAATCACAGATTTAATAACTCTTTTGCTTAAATGTTTTATGGCTCCCCATGGCCTACAAAATAATGTACTTAACTCCTTAGTAGACCAGTCCAAAGTCTGCACCAAATGTCCATAACTTCTATCATCCCTTAATCTTTTACCCTGTGCTCTGCAGGCCTCCAAATTGTCTTCTAATGCATTCTCAATATACATATTTTATTTATAATTACATACACCATCATACACACACACACAAACACACACACACACAGTACTATACTAATATATTAAGTACGTTGTGAACATGGAATAATTAGAAATTATAATTGTAAGTAAAAGCAAATATGTTATGCCAGTTTTCTCCTTTCCTTCTTCATGTCCCCTAATGGATGTCTTACACATCTCAGAAATTTTCAAACCTGTGTTTGGAGACTACTGCTCTGGTCATATGAGATCACACACTATTCAATGGTCAGACTCTTACCTATTTATCACTGCTCAAGTATATATTTTACCTGGACTCCTCCTTCATTCTCTTTAATTAGAATTATTCCTTCTTTTATTTTTGTTTCCTCGGAACCTCACTGGAGCATCTGTCATATTTTACCTTAGTACCCAACAGCTGGGGTGTTTTATCCATTGAGCACAGTCTCAGCATCTTTAAGGGGATGCTTTATGATTTGAGACATGAAAAAAAGTTATTGGCTCTAATAAAAATAACTACAGAATTGAAAATAATGCAAAGGAATATTGTAATAATTGGTCAGCTTCAACTTACCTCTTCCATTGTTATACAAAAAAGTTACTAATAAGTTACAATATAATACAAATTTTACTATTATATTAACACTTTCAATGAAAATTATAAAATTATTTCAAAATATGGCAAAAAGTACATTTTATATGGTATGTAGATACATTTTATTATTCTAGATAAAATCTAGGATGAGATCTTTAAAATATAAGAGTGGGCACCTGGTTAGCTGAGTTGGTTGGGCGTCTGACTCTTTCTCAGCTCAGGTCATGATTTCACATGATTGGTGAGATTTGAGTCCTGCATTAAATTCTGCTCTGACAGCGTGGAGCCTGCTTGGGATTCTCTCCCTCTCTCTCTGCCCCTCACCTGCTCATGAGCTCTCTCTAAATAAATAAATAAACTTTAAAAAAAATAAGGGAGTTTAGCACCTGTGAAAGTCTTGAAAAGATTCTACTAATGATAAACATTCACTGACCACTTTTTATGTGTCAGGCATCACACCAGTCTTCATGCTATTTAATAAAATATTTCTAAGCACTGTGTGAGCTGAGTATTGTTAGTCTCATTTACTGATGAGAAAACTGTGGTCCATCAACGTTTATTATTTTACTCAAGACTAACAGCAATTGGTACAACCCTGATTTCAGTCGTGCTTTTTGATTTGTTATTTGTTTTCCTGCCAGTATCTTCCTGACTGATTTGTAACCTCCTTCACTTATTTTCTTCATTAGCCCCATAATAGCTTGTACTCAATAAGTGGGGACTGGATTGAACTAAATATACCCTAACCAATTTAATTTGTAGATGAAGAATTTGAGCACAAAGCAGTTCAAATCACTTTAAAAAAATGAAATTAAAAAAAATGAAATTTCATATAGTTTGTTTTGATAACATTTATTAAGCCCCAACAATATGCCAGGGCCTATACAAAGCTCTCTTAATACATTACTTTATTTTAGCCCTTATAAAGATCCCAAGATATTGTTATACTCATTTGATAAAGGAAAAAGAAGAGAATGAGGCAGAAAGGACTGACATAACTAGCAGGATTTTAGACTAGGCCCTGATGGATTCCAAAATTCATAGTGCACTTTTAGCTACCAGACATTAACCCAATGTAAACATCAAAAGAAAGCTTTGTGTAAAACCACACACTTAGGGGAAGCTCTGACTTAAAATAAAAGCTGATAGAAGAGGAAATTCAAGGGTAACAAGAGAAGACACACGTTTTCTATAGATGAGAGAAAAGGAAGAAACTAATACTCCTTAACTCGATCAGTAATTTTTAAAAAGCTAAGAACAATATTCACTCAGGGAAGGCTGGTCTGTTACCATGCTCTTTTCTTTAGATGCAATTTAGCTGAAAGGAAGACCCAGAAGGACATGTATGACAGCTTTTAGAAAGTGAGAGAGAAAGCTTCAATGAACAAGTTATTTAATTAATGCCCTATGCCTGGCTCTGAGCATTTCTACAGGCAACCTAAAGAAATTCCAGAACCTTCTGTGTTGAGCCACTGAAAATTTCAGAACCTTTCAGCTCTGAAGCATGGGTGAGAAGGAGACCATCTTTTTCTCAGAGCTGGACATCAGAAGGTGCTTGCCATGAAAACAAAACAAAACAACCCAAGCACAAGTTAGTATTGTCTTCTTTCTGAAGGACATTTCTACAAGGATTTGTCATGGACACATCCAACTTAACATATTCAGAACTACACTCAATCTTTTTCCTCAAATTGGCTTCTCACTCCAATGTTCCCTCTTTTACATGAATTTGTTTGAAAACTCTGAGTGTTCAAGTACCTATTTTTGTGGAGACAGTGTATAACTTCCTTTAGATTCTCATAGAAGTCTGTGAGGAAAATAAGGTTAAAAGCCACCATAAAATTCTTTGTTTTATAGATGAGGTAGCTGTGCCCAGAGAAGAAAAGTCTAGAGTAATTCTTCTTTTTCTCTCATAAAAAAGTGGTCAAGTCAGATCTATTGCACATATCTCTTAGACCTTTTTCCTTGTTTTTTTTTTGTTTTTTGGTTTTTTTGTTTGTTTGTTTGTTTGTTTGTTTGTTTGTTTTTGGCCTATTGGAAACTCTAAATGCAATGGGTAACAAACACGAAGTGACTTTACTTTTTTAAATGATTGCCTCTAACTTTGTTCTGTCAAATCAATTTTTCTATTTCCTTTAGACATCCAAGAAGGTCTCAGAGCTTTTAGATAATTTTCTATTTTTATAAAGATAAAATTTATCTCTAATTTCCTGTTCTTTTTCTCCCTACCTCACCACTGACAAGTGATTTGACCCAGGACCCTGCACTCAAGGAGAGTGGAGAATTGTTTCTCTTCACATATTTCTCCTTCTTCTTCCCAGTTCTCTTTCTCCTCTGTGTGTTAGAGTAGGGAGGAGAGATCTGGAAAGGAACCCAGTGTCTCTTACTTATCCAACTTTTCCAACTTTATCCCCTGCTAGTCTCCGTCCTCTGCTTCCTCTCCCCACTCCTCCATCCATTACCCGGCTCAGTGCAATATTCTTATCCCCAGTGGGATCCCTTGCCATGGGACTATTACTGCAAATCTTTGGTCCCTACCTCAAGATGGGTGCCTTTTCTCTGGTTGGTTCTTGCCTTTCCACACCCCAGTCTCATTTTTATGGCTGAATTGATTTCAAAACACAATGAAACTGCAAACCTTGTGTGTCTTTATTCTCACTGGGGGTTCTGTGTGCTCAGTCCTCACGGTCTGGTGTGTGACAATATAGAGCATAGTCTCTCTGGCACAGGATGCTATCTTGTTCAAGCCCAGGGCTGTGAGTGCCTCTGTAACTGTGCAGCCACTGCTGGCCCCAAACAACACTGGTATGCAATCCTATGCCTCACATCCTTGCTGCCCCTCTCTCTTTTTACATTGAAGAGATCACTCTAATAAATTGGACAGTGAGCAAAACTAAACTAAACTAAGCTAAACTAAGCTAAACTAAACTAAACTAAAACAAAACTACTTACTGTCCCTTACTGGGATACAGCTGCTAATCTGGGTAAAGCTATTGTCCACTGAGCCATTGTTGAAGCAGAATTCCAGAAGACTGGCTTTTGTGAGCACATCAAATTAGTCTTTGGTGCTTCCTGACTGCAGATTTTCCCACTGTAACCTCCCTTTTAGGTACCAGTTTTTCCAACTTTCTGGAAGCTCCCACCTCTGGCACTTTTTTATAGATCCCAGAAAGCTTATGCTTTCCAACCTTCTCCAAAATCCAACCAATCCATGAGAACCCTGTATGCTCTTGCCTTTCTAAATGGTGGGAGCATAGTATATCTTTCCTGCCACTCTCTTTTCTGCCTTTCATCTCTCTTGAGTTATCTTTTCCCCCAGAGCCAGGAAATAAAAAGCAAGTCTGTTTAAGAAAATGTTCAATGAAGAGACAAGATACCAGTTTGATAATTTCTCTAAGTGAGTCCTTTGAGTCTTCTTGTCACTTGAATTTGGAGGAGGGATGGGTAAGAAAAGCCTACTGCCCACTTGGACAAAGGTTGCAAAGAATGATTCTCTCTGTTTAATATTCTCTTTTTTTTTTAAGTTTATTTATTTATTTTGAGAGAGACAGAAGGCACACGTTGGGGAGAGGCAGAGAGATGGAGACAGAGAATCCCAAGCAGGCTCTGCACTGTCAGCACAGAGCTTGATGTGGGGCTTGAACTCACAAACCATGAGATTATGACCTGAGCTAAAGTCAGATGCTTACCAACTGAGCCACTGAGGCACCCCCTAATATTCTTATATACACAGAGGTGAGGAGCAAAGAGTGGTGTGGGTGGGGAAGATGACATTATGCTAAGGAGATACTTGTATAAGCAGAACCGGTTTAGCTATCTAGGTCCTGGAGGAACTATCTGGTTGACAAATTTATAGGAGTCTCTTCAGAATACTAGGTGCCTAATGTAACTTTGTTCTGGCTTTGGGCCCAGGCTTAACATGTCATTACCACTTTCTCTCACTATCACAACCTTTGAGCTTCTCATCAGAATTCATCTGTATTATTGCAATTCTGCTACCTCTGCTCACTATCAGGCCACTTCCTACATAGTGATCCCACTGCCTTCAGTGTGCCATACAATAATGTTACCAACCGACTTAATGCCCTTTCATGTCTCCACACTGCATTCAGGATAAAATGCATACTCTGTAGCATGACAAATGATATCTTTCATAATCTTAATCTCTCTCTGCCTTTCTAATCTCATCTCAGACTCCTAGCTGCTTTCTCATATCTACACCCATCCTAACTTCCATCAGTGAGCTACTTGCCATTCTTTGAAGAGTTTATGTTTAGGTCTTTTCAAATAGTTTTCTTCCATCTGCATAAGACTTTTCTTGTTTCCCAGTCTCCCATCTGGTAAATTACTAAATATTCTTTAACTTTTTGTTGTTGTTATTGTTCAGATCCCATTGGTATGATATTCTCTGATCCTCAGTTACTATTTTCCTACCCATAACTCATGATTTCCCTTCCTTTTATACTTCTGATATATTTCTCAGTATCCCAGATCTCAGAATATTATGTTATAAATGTTTTCTTGAGGAAAGAACTAAGCATCATAACACAATAAATCAACAAATGGTAAAATAGTGCTCAAGTTCCTCATCAGAATATCTGATTAATCACTACATTTTATAGTCAATTAACTTATCAAGCCACATTTTTTTCTCCTTGAAGGTCCATGAAAACAGGTCTGGTTATTTAACCACAGTAGAGAGGCAAAGAGTAACACTGTAAAGGAGAGTGGAAAGAATTTTGAGTTAATTTCATTTGATAGTATTGAAATTTCTGTCTTTATTTTTACTGTAAAAATATGTTTCATTATTTTCATGGGTTCAAGGTATATTTCACAGTGTTATCATGCATCTATTAGCATGAATGTGTCAGTTTTTCCTTATTAACAATGCAAAGCTACTAAAAATTTAATGGATGTTCTTCCCTCAACCATACTTTGAAAAGCACTATTTATTAGCCAGGTATAAACTTGTATATATTTATAACATTTTCTTTCTATTTTATATTAAAAGTTATTTCTTCCTTATAGGCTCTTGAACAGTTTGGTAAAAACCTGTGTAAACTCAATGCAAAGAGAGAGAAATTAAAACCAAATACAATAAAACTAGGTAAATGCTTTGGAGTGACTGTGCACTGAATTCTAAACTTTCCAGTGAGATGTTTCTAAAACTGAAAAATGCTGTGGAAACAGATACAGCCTCAAACAGATATTTTTTTGAGTAAAAAACATAGTTGAGGTGGCATTGAATAATTTGCCCTGTGTCTCTTCACAGTGTTCTGAACTGAATAATCTGTCATTTCACATTAACTTGGACATGAACCTGTCAGTATTTCTTAATGCGACTTAAAAGGAAAGGGCAGGTATTTATAAGACCTGAAATACTTATTGCTTCTTGAATTAATGTGAGTTTTTGCTTTTCTTTTCAATCTACTGCCTGTATAAATATCTAAATTTCATGGGAGCTGGGGATAAATTATTGCTCTTCTAAAACCTCTAAGGTCACAGAGATAGTATCCAGGGCAAAATTATGAATTTTTGATATTCCCACCTGGGATAGTTTTTAGTCCATTTTAAATTATCCTGACCTAATTAGAAAGCTTGACTGTGGCTAAGCTGTTTAATATTAAAAGAATGCACTTTATTATTTTTTGTATTAATTCTCTCTTAGCAGCTTTTCCACTATTTACCTCAAGTTACTTGTTGAGCTGAGTCAAATCAACATCAGTTAATTGATTTTTGTGTATGGCAGTGCAGGGTAAGCTAAAGTGCATTGGGCAGTCAGTACAAACGCTTTTGATCTCACCTGTTAATTGAACTTTATTTTAATTCTATGCCTCCTTTCCCTCATCTCTAAAATGAAGTCTAGACTAGATTTTCAAGATACTTTTTACTTATTTACCCAAACTCCAAGGTTTTTTTTCTCAGTCTCAAGCTACATTCCACGTTTTGTTTTGTTTTGTTTTGTTTCCATCTTACAGTGACCCAGAGAATCTGTCTGTATTTCTTTTTCTGGAAGCTGCCATGAAGTTTCTATCTCATCAAGAGCTGCCTCAAAACAAGACAGGTTCCCAGTTTCCAACTTCTAATTTATACCTAGCCATAGACATGCAGGGTGCTGTCGTCTTCAGGGGATAACATACAGTAATATAAAACATTGCTTGGCACCCTCTAGATACTCACTAATCTGTGTTTCACCTATTTGAAACAGCCTGGTTAATAACAAGTCTCAAGAGCTAATTTGGGTGGTGGGTAATAACTCTAAATATTGGAGGAACTTTAGGTCAGTACTGACTAGAAAATGTAAAGAAATCAAGCATATAGTAAATTTTCAATTGAGTTCGTTTGAGTTTGGGGCATAAACCATGCCACAAGTTAGAGAAATGTGAAGCTACTGTCACAGTAATCCAATCAGAAAAAGTATGTTACTCAACCATCTTAATTTTTCCAGTGTAAGTATAATATAACTGCATCATTTGTGCATTTGGTTTCTTTTAATCAAAATGTATATGTTGCAAAAAATTACATACCTTTTTTGTTGTTTTGATTGTTAATTTTAGACAAATGTTCTGCCACTTAAGGCCTCAGTGACTTTGGCTAAGCAATTTAATCTTTCTGAGTAATCCATTTTAAAATGAAAAATGATAATAGTTATCTGGTAGTAGTAAGAATTAAAAGTGTATAAAATGTCTTTCACTGTGTTGAGGCTAATAGAAAGCATTCAGTTGGTATGTTTTATTTAACATTAAAAATAATAACAGCTACCACTTGTGGTGTGCTTACCATGGGCTAAGCACTATACCATGTTCTCTTACCTAGGAAAGCTGGGGAAATCTTTTTTTTTTTTTTTACAGTGACATTAAGCTAAGATCTAAGTGATAAGAAGAAGACAGCCATGCAGAATCTGGGAGAGAATATTCTTGTTAGAGTGAATACGAGGCTCAAAGGCCAAACACTAGAATGAGTTAGGACCTAGCGACAGAGAGTACAGTGTGAATGGAGTGTATGGGGTGAATGTAAGTATGGTAGATATTTATATTATTGGAAACAGTTAAGTAGATTAGTTAAGCAGTTTAAATCCAACTACTATGGGGAAAAAAGGAAAAATTTATTTTTTTCTTCAGTGAGAATAATCTGAGTTGTGCAAACAGATCTAATTACTTAAATGATATTCATTTTACCTGGGAGACAAATTGGGACCATTCATACCTTTAAAAGTAATAATGTTTATATAGTATCATAAAATTAGCTGAAATAGTGTAAATCATTTTTTAAAAATTTCATAATCTTGGTCAGGTGTTTTAGTTGAAGGATGACCATTTAAAAGCACATTATTACCTTTGGCATCTTTAATTTTTTTTTTAAATTACTACTATTATTTTTTAATGTTTATTTTTGAGAGAAAGGGTCAGAGCATGAACGCTGGAAGGGGCAGAGTGAGAGGGACACACACAATCTGAAGCAGGCTCCAGGCTCTGAGCTGTCGGCACAGAGCCAGATACAGGGCTCGAACTCACAAACTACAAAATCATGACCTGAGCTGTAGATGATTACCCAACTGAGCCACCCAGGCGTGCCACCTTTGGCATTTTAAACAAGGCAATTTAGTTTTTCTTGCTATTTTTAGGACACTTTTGACACCTCTTGGACTCAGAGAAAGCTCAACTGCTACTTCAATTGCATTGCCTTGTACTAACAAACGCCTTTTATTCACTTAAATATTTGTTGAACACTTACCATATGTCAGCAATTGTTTCATGTTTTGTTCTACATAAAGGAATAATTTTTTTTCAGATACAAATTTCTCAATGGTCTTTCTGTTCTTTGAACGAAAAAATGCAGCACACTAATGCTAGCCACAAGGCTTTGGGTCTGGAATACTCCCTCACTCCACTGTTGTTTGGTTAGTCACCTGATATTGGTCCTTCAGCTCACTCAACACTTTGGTGACACTTAATTTGAGCCAGTCCCCATGTTAGATACATAACAGATACAGTGATGAATGTAAATAGACTTGGAATTGCCGTCATGGAGCTTATACCATAATGGGAAAGGAAACCTCAAATAAATATCACACTAATTAATAATAACAAATTGGGTTAAGGAATTTACTTTCCTTTCCAAAGGACAGAAATCAATCCTGATATCGATCCTTCAGTTCTCAGTTTAAATGTCACCTCCTCTGAGAAGTTTTCCCTGACTACCGCTAGCCCTTGTCTAGGTCTGTTTGTTTTGTTATACACATGCACAGAATTAGATTTCTGTCCTTTGGAAAGGAAAGTAAATTCCTTAATCCAATTTGTTATTATTAACTAGTGTGATATTTATTTGAGGTTTCCTTTCCCACTATGGTATAAGCTCCATGAGGGCAATTCCAAGTCTATTTACATTCATCACTGTACCTGTTATGTAACTAACATGGGGACTGGCTCAGATTAAGTGTCACCAAAGTGTTGAGTGAATAAATGCATGGCTGAGTGAATTTTCTTAAGAAAATATGTTGCCTTGCTTGAAAAGTATTGTATCAGTCACTTCAAATTTTTTGCCTGCTACTATTAAAATTAAGTTTAAACAATA
The DNA here is from genome assembly GCF_007474595.2 of Lynx canadensis. Classification (NCBI taxonomy): domain Eukaryota; kingdom Metazoa; phylum Chordata; class Mammalia; order Carnivora; family Felidae; genus Lynx; species Lynx canadensis. The sequence continues at coordinate 33,745,783 of NC_044312.2, forward strand.
CTGGAAATTTAAAGCCTGTGTTTAAATAATACCTATATCTTACAGATGTGTAGGGTATGTCTTAATCACACTCTGAGATTGCAATAAAAGATTAATTACATTATCAATGTAATATTTTCTCTTGATTCATTTGATGAATACCTTGGTAGTCTGTTTTGACTGGAATTTAGAGGCAGGCGTTCGAAATTGGGGCAGGCAATGCCACTTTAAAAAGGTTGAAAATGACATGAATTTACCCCGCAGTACAATTAAGATCTCTTCTATGAAACATGAACTAGGAAGACAAGCTAGGAATTAAGACACTTGGGATCTAAGTCATCTTCTGCCTCAATGGTTATGTGCCATTATGTAAGCCATTTCACTTAGAGGCAATTTCGTTCACCTATAAAATGCAGGAATTAGTCTCAGTGGTTTCTAAGGTTTCTTTCAGTTCTGAGCATCATATATAATTTACAACTAAGGAAACCCATTCAGGAAACCCAGGGAGAAAGATTTTTGTTTTAATTTAGTTATCTGACCAAATACGGAATCTATTAGAATTTTAAAGATACTATCAGACAAGTGTACACAAATTTAGATCATTCACATAAAGTTATAACTACTCCCCTTTACTTCCTGTTCTGTATTAGATTTGGCGACAAACTCAACTAAAAGGAAGGACAAAGCTATTTTTCACTAATTCTAAAACATCCTTATATTTTGGCTTAAATGAGTATTTGGGAGGACTTGGGTTAATTAAACAAGTGTTCTTGGTATATTATTAAGGGTCAATAAGTAGTAGCCTAAGTTAGAACCAAGCCCAAATATAGTCAGGATAAACAATACTTTGAGCAATGTGAAATGAAGAGCATATTTCCATACTATCCTGGAGCACAGAGTGCCTTTTAGAGGAATATGCATCTTTAAAATTTAGGACTGGTAATTAGATGTTTACTTGGAAAATTTTCATATGCCTGGGGCAGCAATCATCTAATAATGTTATTATAAGATTTGTAATAATGTCTGATCAGATGAAGCTTGATTCTTTAATTGGTTTCATAGTCTTCAGCAGTGCTGCTGGAGTATGAAGTCTCAGTGATACCTTATTTTTTAAAAACGTTACTTTTTTGTTACTCCAAAAACTATTTAAATTTTTCTTCCTTTTCCTGTATAATATACCATTTTATAGTAGAGGAATTAACAAAATCAGAAATGCCACTTCTGATTTGCTAGGACTGATAAAATAGACTTGAATCACCAAGCAGCTACTAACAGTCATTTAACAGATAAATTCGACAAAGACTTAAGAGTTAGTGATTGCCACAGAAATGAGTAAAGGAGACACTATTGCTGTTATGAGGCAGTGTAATGTGATACAGACTTTCAAGGGAAGGCCCAGGAGCTAGATAAATCTGGGTTCAAGTCATTCCCTAGTTACTTCCCACTCTGTGAAGCAGACAAGTGCCTTAACTTCTCTGAGCCTCTGTTTTGTGGATGTACTAGTCTCATGTATCTCAAAGGATTGTGGTGGGATGCACAGGTAGCGCTGTGTCTAACACCTGATAAACATTCAATAAATGTTGGTTATCATTTATAAAAGATTATAGAATTATAAAATTGCATTCCACCCTATGCTCACAGCAAGAGTTACTTTTATTGCTTATCTGATAGAAGATCACTGAACTCTAACGTTTAACTTAGCTTTGACAGAGAATTCACTATTCTGAAAGTAATCCATTTAACTGCTGAAAAGCTTTGTTGGAACTTTTTAAAAAAGCCTAAATTGAACTTCCAATTAGGTAATAATGTTTTCATATATCTATTTCTTTATAGTACACAAAGCACTTATGATACATTATCTCATTTGATACAACAACCTTTGAGGGAAGCATGGGTCATTCATTCATTTATTCATTTCCTAAGTATTTATTTAGTACCTCCTATGTGCCAGGTGTCTATCTAGGTGCCAGGGTGTTATGGCTTCATAACAGATGTGGGGGCCAAATCGTATGAAGCTGATACCCACTTTAATGAAGTAGAGGCAGAACTGGCACCAAAACCTTTAGACTCTTATTTCAGTATGCTTCTATCAAATTATTTTTAACATTAATTATTTATTTCTGATAGATGATAATTTGTCTTAGATTTCCTTCAGAATATCTCTCATAATGTCCCTTTTTTACATTAATAAACTTTATTTTTTAGAGAAGTTTTAGGTTCACAGAAAAAGGGAGTGGAAAGTACAGTGAGTTCTCAAATACACCCTGTCTCCACAAACACATCACCTTCTCCACTGTCAAAATCCCCCACCACAGTGGTACATTTGTTACCTCCATTGACGCTTCCAAAGTCCAAAGTGTACATTAGGATTCACTCTGGGTGTTATACATAGTTTTGACCAAGGTATTGTTACATGTATCCACCACTGTAGTAGGTACAGGTTAGTTTCACTGCCATAAAAATCTTCTGTGCTCTGCATATTCATCCCTCCCTGTCTCCTAAATTCTAACCACTTTTATATTTTACTATCTTTGTAATTTTGCCTTTTCCAGAATGTCATATAGTTGAGATCACACAGTATATGGCTTTTTTCATTTGGCTCTCATTGCCTCCTTAAATTTCTGCTATGCCTGATGCCATCAACCTAGTCTTGACCTTTATCACTTTGTTCTTTACCTCCAATTCATCTCCTTACAGTTCTGCTTTTATTAGACTACTCCTTGGCTGAAAACCACCAGCTAGAAATCTAGATTGCTTCTGGATTGCTTGAAAATTCATAAAATAAGCTGTACATTTATACAGTATTTTGTGGTTTTATGACTTAATTTCATGTATGCTATCTCACTTAATTCTTAAAAATGTGGTAGATTAAAGAATTACATAATCCCTTTAAAAATTAGTTGGAAAAATTAAGCAACTTCTGCAAGCAAGTAACTAGATAATTCAGAACCCATCAGAATCTTCTGGCTAAGTTCTATGCTCTTGCCACTATTACCTGTTAGTTTTCTGATGGATTTCTACAAAAATCACATTGATTTTAATTACTTAATTATCCAATATTTTTATCAACAGTATTATCATTTCCTTTCAAGTCTTTTAATGATTCAGATAAATATTTAGTGCTTATGTTATAATATATAATATAATAAACTATAGAAAATAAGAATAGGGAAATTGATATTTTTGTCATTTATTTGGAACCTCCCTCTAATTTCTCATTTATACTATTCTTTCTATGTTTTCTGTACTTCATCTAGTTATAAGTAAAGTATGGATTTTTCCACTTAATATGATATTTATTCTTGAGCCCATGGAGGGTGCTATGGGGATTAGAATATAGAATAAAGAAGATATAGCTATCACTTTTAATAAGACTGTATTTTAACTTAGAGCAAATAACAGCAAATAATAAATACAGCAAAATAACAATATTAAAAGCAAAAGTAGAGTCAAAGAATGGAGAAATACAGAATCACATTAAAAATATACATTATCTGTTAGATACTTTGTCCTATCCTAATGATTCTGTTGTTATCAGAAGTGGACTTTTGGCTTTGATTGTGTATGTCATTAATGACAAGTGTTGGACATAGGGAACTCACAAACTTAATCTCTCAAGCTCATGATCTCAACTGAATAAGGATATAAGGATCTATGCATATTCACAACATTGAGCAAGCAATCTACAAGGGTAGGTTAACAGAAAGATGGTAGTTTTAGCCCTAGAGGATCTTCCAAATTTAGCCTTGTTGTTAGGACTATGGCCTTGACTGAGACAACATTTTGACTTTGGGTGACTTATGCAATTTCTTTAAATCTCTGTTGTTTTATCGGTAAAAAGAATAACAAGTTTCCTTTTATTTTGGGTAATAAGTGACATAAAGCATATGGAATGTTAGTTGCAGTGTCTGGTACATAATAATAAATAGCAATTATTATGGCTGTTTTCACTTAGAAAAGTGTCTTTGGGAAATTGGAAGGTCCTAGGGAGGCAAACTATTCCAAGAAGAGAAGACTAAATCAGGGAAAGTGAAATAATCACTGAGCTGGAGAGGAAATTGTTTGGTTAGAGGGTACATAAATTATACTGTATAAAGAAAAGCAGGAGAAATAAGAAGTGTGGGGTAAGCAGTAGGCTTAAAGATTGATTTCAGGATCTCTGGTATTCTAAAGCAATAATGCAGGAATTATTCAGGATCTCTGGTATTCTAAAGCAATAATGCAGGAATAATGCATTTAATGCATAATAATGCAGTTAACTGTATATGTTAACTTTAGGACAATAGTTGCTAGATAAACATTGGTAGTATTGATGTCCAGGGGAATTTTTTTCTCCAAAAAATATTTTCACATCTACCTACATCTTTAACTATCCAGATCACGTAATTGTCAATATATTGCTTTGTTACATAAAGCATTCATTTAAACTGCTAACATTGCGGTAAGTGCACCAGGCTGAATGACTCAATGTATAGAATATAAACAATTTCAAGTATGTAAACAATGTAAACAATTACAAATGTAATAAAATAGGTAATTTTATAATGAGACTTGGTTTGTATCCCAGTTTCTTATTTTTATTAGCTGTTGTGTCTCAATCTTAGGATTCTTTTTAAGTTTTTTGTTTGTGTTTTTAAAGAGAGAGAGAGCATGCATAGGAGCAGCAGAGAGAAAAGGAGAAAGAGAGAGTCCCACGCAGGTTCCGCACTGTCAGTGTATGGAGCCCCATGTGGGGTTCCAACCCACGAACGCATGAGATCATGACCTGAGCGAAATCACGAGTCCAATGCTTAACTGACTGAGCCACCAGGTGCCCCTCAATCTTAAGATTTTTAAAATTAAGGTCGTCTGGGTGGCTGAGTCAGTTAAGCATCTGATTTCAGCTTAGTTCACAATCTCGCGGTATGTGCGTTCAAGCCCAGAGTCAGGCTCTGTGCTGACACCTGGAGCCTGAAGCCTGCTTCAGATTCTGTGCCTCCCTCTCTGTCCCTCCCCCACTCATGCTCGGTCTGTCTTCTCTCAAAAATAAATAAACATTAAAAATAAAGATTCTTTAAATTAATTTTTAACAAAGGATCTATCTAGTTAAACTCTAAGTGTGATATCTATTTTTCGTTTTGTTTCAACTTGCCAAAATATCCAAACTTATTATCGAAATTTTGGAAGATAATTTTTGCCAAATGCTGTACACATAGTGTTGTTTTAAAAGATACCTCACTAGGGGCGCCTGGGTGGCGCAGTCGGTTAAGCGTCCGACTTCAGCCAGGTCACGGTCTCGCGGTCCGTGAGTTTGAGCCCCGCGTCAGGCTCTGGGCTGATGGCTCAGAGCCTGGAGCCTGTTTCCCATTCTGTGTCTCCCTCTCTCTCTGCCCCTCCCCCGTTCATGCTCTGTTTCTCTCTGTCCCAAAAATAAATAAACGTTGAAAAAAAATTAAAAAAAAAAAAGATACCTCACTAGCATATTTCTAGAGCGGTTGGAGGCATGAAGGCAGTAATCAACTAGTGTCTTATTAACACTCTCTTGGCTGTTTTAAATGAGAGTAAAACCTCATTTAGCATTCTAGAAAGAAAGTACAATCTATCTTTCTCTTATGAAAGGTGAAATATTGTATAGTAACTAGAGAAAAAAGGCAGTTTCCAAGAAGCATGCATTATTTTCAAAGATCTTATTACTATTAATACTAAGGGTGAAAAGGGAAACAATAAATGGAATAGCATGTTTGAACCCTTCAGTTCTCTTGTTTCTGTCACATTTCTGATGTTTCTGATTGTGATTATCCAACTTAAGAGGTGATGATAAGCCTGAATTTCTCTTCTCTCTCTCTGTCTCTCTCTCCTGTCTCCTCTCAGTGAAAGTACACTTCTACTGGAAGTCTTAAACAATTATCTTTCTTCATGTCTTAGGAATATGCATGTTGTGATAAAATGAATGAATCGCAGAGTACTTAAAAAACACTGCCTGTAGTAATAGTGCCCCCCCCCCCCCCAGAAACTGCTATCACTCCAGATTATGTCTACATGAGAGGTCTTTTGAACCCAAGATATACCACAAATACTTAGCAAATTCAGTGGAATAAGCAATAACTGGTATGTTCTATTCTATTAATCTGTTTTTCCCCCTACTGGAAACTGCAAAAACTCCCATTTTTTTAAAACCTATTACCCTTAGTGGGGTGGGGGAACCTAATTACTTTTGTCACACAGATTCCTTCTGCAATAAAAAACCAAAAAATTTTAAAGAAAAAAAATAAATGGCAGAAGTGTAAAAAAAAATATTCATATGGGCAGTCTACAACCTAGGCGATTTAGCAGTAATATAATGCTTTTGGTGGAAAGTATATATATATTTTCAAGATTAAGTAAAAAATTTAGTTATATTATGTCAAAGAGAAATTGTGCATAAACCGTTTGTATATATACTTTAAAGAAAAATTATGATGTCAGCACTAATGTAGCCATTATGTTGGTCAGGAGTGAGAGTATTGCCAGAATTTCCAAAACTACTTTATGGCCCACCATGGTCACAGCCTTATGCACTATTCTGACTTTGATGATGGATCATTCTCTAGCTTTCCTTTTAATTTTAACTTCTAGATATGAATTTCTCAACAATATGGCTTAGTTTTGTCTTTCTTTTTAAAAAACTTCATTTATTTATTTTGAGACAGAGAGTGTGTGTAGGGGAGGGGTAGAGAGAGAGAGAGAGACAGAGACAGATGGAGACAGAGAGACAGAGAGAGAGAATTCTAAGCAGGCTCAGTACTGTCATCACGGAGCCTGATGTGGGGCTCAAGCTTATGAACCACAAGATCATGACTTGAGCCAAAATGGAGAGTCAGACGCTTAATCAACTGAGCCAACCAGGTGCCCCATAGTTTTGCCCATTTTGAACTTTATAGAATCACAGTATATGTTTTTGTGCCTTGCTCTTTTCATTCAAACTTGTTTATGTGATTCACCTATAGTGTAGGATGTAGCTATACTTCATTAATTTATATTATTGAGTAGCATTCCCTTATGTCAATATACTATAATTTATCATTTTATTGGTGATGGATATTTGGGTTATTTTCAGCTTTTGCTATTACCAGCAGTGCTGCTATAAACACTATTGTATGCATCTCTTGATGCACATGTGTAAGAGATCAGCTAGGTATATAATAGAAGTAGAAGAGTGAAATTCTTGGGTATGCACATCTTTGCTACATAATGCCAAATTGCTTTTAGACTGGTTGTGAAAATATACAATTTTTCCAGTACGCATAAGATCCCCTTTTCTCCATTATATCTTGGTATTGTCAGATTATTAATTTTTGCCCAAATTTGAAGGATTTGTAAGAATACCATATGTTTTTTTTAAATTTCATTTCCCTGATACTAATTGAGTTGAACACTTTTTCCCATTGCAGTGCCTCTATTGTGAAAACTCTATTCAAGACTTTTGCAATCTTTTTACTGGATTTATTTATTTATTTATTGTTTGTTTGTTTGTTTTGTCTTGTTTGTTTGGTCATAAGTCTGAATACTAGATCTTATTTAAATATTTTTTTAAGTCTATTTATTTTTTTAGTAATTTCTTCACCCAAAGTGGGCCTTGAACTCAGAACCCTGAGATCAAGAGTCACATGTTCTTCTGACTGAGCCAGTCAGGCACCCATTAATCTTATTTTAGTTATGTGATTGAAATATCTTGTCCCACTCCTGGGTTTCTCTTGACACTGCCTTTAAGGTGTATTTTGATAGACAGAATTTGATAATTTTATCTTAATTTTTTTTAATTTTTATTTTATTTTATAATTTTTAACATTTAAATTCAGGTTAGTTAACATCCAGTGTAATATTAGTTTCAGGAGTAGAACCCAGGGTTTTATTACTTACATATAACACCCAGTGCTCATCCCCACAGGGCCACTCCTTAATGCCCATCAGCCATTTAGTCCATCTGGCCACCCATCTTCCCTCCAGCAACCCTCAGTTTGTTCTCTGTATTTAAGAGTATTTTATAGTTTCCCACCCTCTGTGTTTTTATCTTATTTTTTCCTTCCCTTCCCCTATGTTCATCTGTTGTGTTTCTTAAATTCCATATATGAGTGAAATCATATGATATTGTCCTTCTTTAACTGACTTATTTTGCTTAGTATAACACACTAGTTCATCCACGTTGTTTCAAATGGCAAGATTTCGTTTTTTTTTTTTAACAATTTATTCATTTTTGACAGACAGAGACAGAGTGTGAGTGGGGGAAGGGCAGAGAGAGAGACACACACACACAATCCAAAGCAGGCTCCAGGCTCTGAGTTGTCAGCACAGAGCCCCACTTGAAGTCATACTCACTGTGAGATCATGACCTGAGCCAAAGTCAGATGATTAATCAACTGAGCCACCCAGGTGCCCCAAGATTTCATTCTTTTTGATCCCCAAGTAATATTCCCTTATGTGTACATATATACACCACATTGTCTTTATGCATTCTTTTTTTTAATCAACCTTTTCAAATGCTTTATTTTATTTTTATCTTATTTTTAAAGAAGCCCTTCCCTATTTCAAAGTCATGAAGGTATTCTCCTATATTATCTTTTATTTTATTTTTAAATTTCTTTAAGTTTTTACTTAAATTCCAGTTAGTTAACATACAGTGTAGTTTTAGTTTCAGATGTACAATATAGTGATTCAATACTTCCATAAAACACCCGGTGTTCATTCCAAGTACACTCCTTAATCTCCATCACCTATTTAAACCATTCCCCACCCCTCCACCACCATCATCTCTCTGGTAACCATCAGATTGTTCTCTATAGTTAAGAGTCTGTTTCTTGGTTTGCCTCCTATATTATCTTTTAAAATTTTATGTACCTAGGGCTTCAATCCACCTGAATATATATTTTTTCAGTATGTTGTGAGGTTGGTATAAATTATTTTTCCCCATGGTTTTTAAATTTTCCCCTGATCTTCAATGTCACCTCTGCCCTAAGTTTCCATAAATATACGCATCTTATTTCAGTCTCTCTATTCTGTTCCATTTGTCTATAAGCTAATTTATGTCAGGATTTCATTATCTAAATTCTATAAACTTATAAGACTGTGTTATATTGACATCATAAGGCAAATTCTCCACCTATTTTATTTTCTTTATGTGAATCTTTGCAATTCTTGACTTTTTATGCTTTTCATATAATTTTTGGAAATTGCTTGTCAATTCCACAAAGGCAAAAGTCTATGACCAATGTTAAAACACGGTTGCAATATTGATTGAGATTGTTATCTTTATAAAATTGAGTTGTTCAGTTTGTGAACATGGTATATTTCACAATTGGGATTTCTTTAATGCCTCTGAAAAAAGATTATTTTCTTTCAAGAAAATCTTGCCTATTTTGGTTAGATTTAGTCCTAAATTTATTCTGAATAATTAAAACATTTTATTTGATATGGTACCTCTTTAAAACATTTTTTACAACTATTTGTTTTTATTATTATACAGAACTACAATCATGCTAAATTCCCTTATTTCTAGTAATTATATACTCTTTTGATTTTCTTTTTTTTTTTTTTTAATTTTTTTTTGACGTTTATTTATTTTTGGGACAGAGAGAGACAGAGCATGAACGGGGGAGGGGCAGAGAGAGAGGGAGACACAGAATCGGAAACAGGCTCCAGGCTCTGAGCCATCAGCCCAGAGCCTGATGCGGGGCTCGAACTCCCGGAACGCGAGATCGTGACCTGGCTGAAGTCGGACGCTTAACCGACTGCGCCACCCAAGCGCCCCTACTCTTTTGATTTTCAATATTTGAATTACTTAATACAAAATTGAGTTTTATTTTTTCCCCTTATTCAGTCTTGATACTTTATTATACACTAGCAATTTAACATTAAGAGGATTTTATTGTTTTTTTTTATCTTGCTTCAACTAATATACATATTAAGAAACATGTGATAGCATTTATTAAACAAGCATACTAAAAATGCTATGCTCAGGGGCACCTGGGTAGCTCAGTTGGTTGTGACCAACTTTGGCTCAGGTCATGATCTCATGGTTTTTGAGTCCGAACTCTGCATCAGGCTCTGTGCTGACATCTCAGAGCCTGGAGCCTGCTTCAGATTCTGTGTCTTCCTCTCTCTCTCTCTCTCTCTCTCTCTCTGCCCCTCCCCCATTCATGCTCTGTTTCTGTCTCTCAAAACAGAATAAACATTTTTAAAAAAATTAAAATTGCTATGTTCAAATATAATCTAATTATTAAGTAGTATTTAATTCAGTGGTAGATGAACATTTCAAGAAAACATGTGCCTGACAGATTTGAAACCTACATGCACTAGAAGGAACACTTTATTGATTGTTATTCTTTTCCATACTTGAACAAAAGTTAGAATAAAATATAATTTACATGTTGTTATCAAATTATTGGTTAGCTTCTTTAAAATATTTAAATATTTTGATGCTAGAAAATACAGTCACCACTGATGCCAGATAAAATATGTTGGCATAGTTTTTCCTCAGTAAAGAATTTTTACACTTACAAAATTGCACGTTCATTTTTCAGGTGGATGTATTTATTGACCAAAGAAGAAAGGCTAGAATTCATGCCATTTGATCAGTAAAGTCATGTTGCTTTTATAATTATCTATAGAGTTCACAAATCTTTATCATTTCTTTTAGATAATGAATATAATGTGAATCAAAACAAATAAACATGATAACAAATAAATAAATAACAAATAAACAAATCAAAACAAATAAATATGATTGTATTTGTATAACTGTATCTGTCATACAGTTTGGCCAATTTGGGGGTAAGATAATAAAGAGCAGCATTCCTCCTATTTAACTAAGTTGATAACATTTTGAAAATTTTAAATGTATACATTATTATCAAAGATGGTACATAACTTTTGTTTAAAATGAATACTTTGTTTTAATGCTTATTTATTTTTGGGAGAAGGAAAGCATGAGTTGGGGAAGGGCAGAGACAGAGGGGACAATGGATCTCAAATGGGCTCAGTGCTGACAGCAGTGAGCCCCATGTGAGGCTCAAACTCACAAACCATGAGAGTATGACCTGAGCCAAAGTTGGATGCTCAACCTCTGAGCCACCTGGGTGCCCCCAAAATGAATACTTTTTAAAGTACTTGTTATCCAAGAAATCAACATTATTATTATCCAGGAAGTCATAAGTAATATTTAAGTTAGTCTGCAATTCTGACTGATTTTTAACTGATTGTGCAGATTTGGTGCCTAATAATGTTAATGCTGCAATATTGTGACAACAGAAACTGGCAAGATCCTAAATATCATGTAAATGATTTTGCTGATTAGAGCTTGATTATTTGAAATTCTAGTTGGATTCTAATTTTAGAATGCTTTTCAGTTACTATGATCCCTAATTGTTTCTCATAAATCAGATGGAATGGAAAATTACATTTTTATTTCTTATTTTTATGCTTATTTTTATGAGAAACTTTTGTGACTGATGCGTTAAAATTAATACATTATAGATAAAAACAATCCATGATGTCTTAACATGATAGCAATCTTGTTCTTTGGGAAGGACATGGACATGCAAAGGAGGTAATAAATCCTTAGTCCCTGACTTTTGACAAATTGCTTAATCTTTCTGAATTTTAGTTTCCTCACCTGCAAAATAGGAATGTTATAACCTACTTTAAAGGATGTTATATTATACATGATGTTACTCATACAGAGCAGTCATTCAGAAATAGTCATTGATTAATAAGACGAACAAATGTATATTTAAAACAGTACAAAAACTTCTGACAGTTATTTGTAGTACTGAAGACATTCTGACACACTTAAGGGAAGGGACCAAAAATGGAGTTTTCACTGAAGAAAAATCACAGGGAATGACGAGTCCATTCTTTTCAGCCAATAGATTAATAGATTATTATTGATTATACACTAAGTACCTTTCATCAGTGCTCCATCAGCCTAATTAGACCACCCTGCTTTCAGGATCACACTGAGATTAGGTTCACTTTTTCTGTGCCTAGGGATAAGTGTTTTTTATTTGGTGTGTGTGTGTGTGTGTGTGTGTGTATTTGTTGCTTGTTTTGTTTTTTGGCAGTAAATAAATTCAAAATTGCTTGTAACAAGTTGTCAGGAGACCTGAATTCCAGGTCTGTCTGCCAGTAATCAGTCTTCCAGCTTTAAGCAGATCACTATAAGGCATCAGTATCTCTGCTTCTAATAATGCTACCTTGTTAATTTCACAGACTACAATGAGCCTTGTTGCAAGAGCATCACCTAAAAATACAGCATCAGCTGAAAAGAAACCTTTGGGGTTAAGGAGGAGAAGGAGACAAATGAGATGCTATAGAAGTCACAACAATTCAGGCAGGCAGCCAAGTCACAGCTTAGGGCAGAGGGTGGTAGAAGCCTGATTGGTGATTTCACTTAGAGGGTCAGGGCTAAAGATCACACATTCCCTCAAGGAAAAAAATAATGGCTAAAGAAGATGTGGTTTGAAGTTTCTAAGAGTTTCAGAAAAACCAGCAGACAGAATCAAGAGAGAATTCTGACTGAAAGATATTATTAAATAGAGCTGAGGTCAGAGGACTGGCTTTAACCACCTGCCAAGAGCTTTTCATGTAGGAATAAAGACATATTATATCCAGGAAGCTAAGACTCCCAAACATTATAAATGTGCAGAAGATATTTCAAAATATTTCAGGTATACAAAAAATTTAAGTAACAGTCAATCTTTTATGGAAAAAAATGTACTCATTTGCTTTGAGTTGATGAAAAACATTTCTCTCCAAATTGCTCAGATTGTTTAATAAAATCTGGAAAACAGGCATAGCCAGAACAGATTTAAAGACCTGATATGAGAATAAAAGTGAAGAAACTAAGTTGGTGACATATACTCAAATTAATGTATAGAAACCACTGAGAATTGCATAAAATATTTGTACCAGGTAGCTTCCCTCATCAGGAGGAAATCAAGACAAGCAGCATTCCCACAAGGGGATTCTCATTAGATGGCTTGCATTTCGGGATCAGAAATCTCCACTACAATATTCATCTAGGATCTTTGGCTTCCCCCAAATCTCAATTTCAAGCAAACAACCCTAGGGGCACCATTTATCCTTTCAGCTCAGTCCCTCTAAAATTGCTACTCTTTCAACTGCATAGATGTCTACAATATGCTGATCCTACCACCTTTTTACTAGCCCTCACCTTTATTTCCTCACATTCCTCATCCTTCAATTTAGATAGATATATTATCAATCATTACAATCACTTCTTATGAACACAGCCTTGTCCTCTCTTTCTTTTTATTATGCCCCATACACAAATCCATTTTCTGGTTAAATCCAGTCAACCATGAATCTTTGCCATTGTCCACCAAATTGAACATAATTGGAGTAAATAAAACACATAAACCTGACAACTGATATCACCTTAAATTCATAATGGCCCATATTAAGTGGGTCTTCAGAGCTATCTGGTCGCTTCTTTCCTAAATTATATTTCAAAACTTTCCCCTCAAAATTCCCAAACATTCTTCTATAGCCCTACCTGATGAAATCACTTCCTATTTCATATTAACCCCCCTTCCTTCTGGATCCTAAGGTCTGACTTCTTTTCTGTTACTGTGTCTGCACTGCGCCTGCTCTGGACCAAGAGCACAGATTCTATTCCCTTCAACGCACCCCTCCTCACCAAGTCAAGGATGTTACTCTGGCAACATTCCTCTCTCCTGCATTATCAGTTTCCTCCTCTCTACTGGCTCTTCCTTATCAGTCTACAAACATATTTATATTTCTCCTATTAAAAAAAATAAGAAGAAACACCTTTCAATTCACTTGTTCTTTGTGCAACTGTCCTATTTTTCTGCCTGTCTTTGTAGCAAAACTCCTCAAATTAGTGTTCTATACTTTCCATCTCCTATTTCTTTCCTCTCTTTCTCTTAAACTCCTTAAAGTGTGTCTTTCCTCCAAATATGCCACTAAAACTGCTACTGGGAAGGTCACTAATGAATTTTAAGTTATTAAATCTTTCCTCATCCTACTTGCTGTGCACAGTAGGCACAGTGATTACTCCCTGTTCTTTGACACACATCCTTTACTTTGCTTCCAGGGCATGACATATTCTCAGTATTCTTCCTATTTCTTTGTCTACCTAGTCTCATCCCCTTTATTGGTTTCTTCTCATCTCCCTGAACTCTAAATGTTGGAATTTCATAGGGCTTAGTTCGTGGCTACCTCTTTTCTATTTACATTCTCCTTGCATGATTTTGTCTAGGATTACTGCTCTAAAGACAGCCTACTTGCAAATAAATTCCAGATTTGTTTGTTCAGACTGGTCCTTTTCTCTGAAGTTTAATCTCATATGTTCATCTGTCTACCGTACCTCTCCACTGACATGTCTAATGGATGTCTCACATTTGACCTGATTCTTTCTGAAGCCTGTTTCCCCTGCTGCGTTGCTCATTTCAGTAAAATGTTAGTACCATTCTTTTATTTCCTGACTTACAGTGGACATGAACTGCTCTCTTCTCTTTTATCCCATATTAAAATCCATGAGCAAATCCTACTGACTGTACATTTAAAATACATGTTGAATTTGATTACTTCTCTTTACCTCTGCTGCCATACCATAAAGCCAAATCCCCATATTTTTTTGGATTACCATAATAGTGTCCTGCTTGGTCTTCCTGCTTGTGCCTTCAGAACCTTCTCAGCAATACTTTCCTTGTCCAATGTATCTAAACGCACAATCCCTGCTATTCAGGCTTTTTTTTTTTTATCCCATCTCTATTTTATTTTTCCCTAGCACTTATTATAATAAAAAATGATCCATATTTTATTTTGTGTTGCTGATTATCTGCCTCCCTCAACTCTTTCATACACAGACTAGAATGCAAAGTCAGTGAGGATAAGGATTTTTGGTCTCTCATTCATTGCTATTTTCCTAAGTCAGTACCTGGAACATAGTATGTACAATTTATGAACTTCACATACACTGTTGAATGAGAATAATGTACATTTATATATACAAGTACAATTACATGCAACTATATTCATTATAAAATGCATGTCTAAGTAAACTCAGACTGCTATATCAAATTATCATAGAGTAGGTGGCTTAAACAACAGACATTAATTTTCATAGTTTCAGAAGCTGGAAATCCAGGATGAAGGTGCTTGATTTGATTCCTAGAGAGGGCATTTTTCCTGGCTTGCAGATAATCTGTCTTTTCACTCTGTCCTCACATGGTGAGGAGAGACAGTTTTTCTCCTTTTTTCTTTCTCTTTTTATAAGGACACCAATCCCATCATGGTGGCCCCTTCCTCATTATCTTTTCTAAACCTGATTACCTCCTAGAAGTCCCACCTCCAAATACCACCAGATTTCAGGTTAGGCCTTCCATATGTAGATTTTTCAGACTTCACAAAAATTCAGTTCATAACAATACAATTCTGTTAATATGTCTGTTTTTTTCTTTCACAGGTTAGGTGAAAAGCCTTAGCAATTGCAGCCAGGTAATTACATTCTGTTTTGTTAACTGTTATGCTTGTGTTCATCATATTTTACTGATTTTCTCAGTATTCCATGGATATGGAGACTGATCATAAAATTTATAATCCAAATTTGGACAGTATTAAGAGAGAAGAAAAGTACAAAAAATCATTAAAATTAGATTTTTTTGAAATATTTATAGATTGTCAGTCATTGATATTTTTTATATTGGTGGACCTATAAAATAGTTCTATTTGAAAGACATTTTCAAAAATAAAATTCTTTCAAAAATGCAACAAAGCATATGGCCATATACATTAAGGCAAAACCTAAATTAATCAATCTTAGTATTTATTGTATGGAATTTAAAAGTAATATAAGCAAAAAGAACATACAGTGGGCAAAAGCCAATCCCTTCAATAAATGATGTTGAGAAAACTGGACAACTAAATGCAAAAGAATAAAATTGGACCACATTCTTACACTGTACACAAAAGTAAACTCAAAACGGATTAAAAGTTTAAATGTAAAACCAAAAACCATATAATTCCTAGAAGAAAACATAGGCAGTAAGCCTTTAGACATCATCTGAGCAATATATTTTTGGATCTGTCTGCTCAGACAAGAACAAATGAAAACAAAAACAAAAACAAAAACAAAAAACCAAACATGTGCAACCATATCAGAGTAAAAGGCTTTTGTACATCAAAGGAACCCATCAACAAAACAAAAAGATAACCTACTGAATGGGAGAAGATATTTGTAAATGATATAGCTTATAAGGGGTTTATTTCCAAAATATATAAAAAATTCACACAAGTTGATATCAAAAAAACAAGCAACCCAATTAAAAATGGGCAGACGACCTAAATAAACATTTCTCCAGAGACATACAAACGGCCAACAGGTACATGAAAAGATGCTCAACATCACGAATCATTAGGGAAATGCAAATCAAAACCACAATGAGTCTCTTCAGTCAATAGTTCTGGGAAAACTGGACAGCTATGTGCAAAAGAATAAAACTGGACCATGCTCTTAACCATACACAAAAATAAACTCAAAATGAATTAAAGACCTGAATATGAGACCTGAAACCACAAAACTGCTAAAACAAAATGTAAGTAGTGAAACAAAGCAAAATTAAACTATTGGGACTTTCCCAAAACAAAAAGCTTTTGCATAGTGAAAGAAACCACCAATAAAGCAAAAAGGCAACGCGAATGGAGGAAATTATTTGCAAATTGTATGTTTGATAAGGAGTAAACATCCAAAATATATAAATAACTAATACGACTCATCACCAGAAAAAAAAAAAATCTGATTAAAAATGGCCTGAGGATCTGAATAGACATTTTTCCAAAGAACTTATACAGGTGGCCAACAGACACATGAAAAAGATGCTCAAAATGATTGATCATCAGGGAGATACAAATTAAAGCTACAATGAGATATCACCTCACACCTGCCAGAATGACTAAGCTCAACAACACAACAAACAACAGGTGTTGGCAAGGATTTGGAGAATCTTGCACTGTTGGTGGGAATGCAAACTGGTGCAGCCACTCTGGAAAAGAGTATGGAGGTTCCGAAAAAAACCAAACCAAACCAAAACAAAACAAAACAAAACAAAAAAAACACAACAAACTATCCTATGATCCAGCAGTTGCACTACTACTTAAAGAAACAAAAATACTAATTCAAAGGATACATGCACCTAATATTTATTAGCAGTATTATCTACAATACCCAAATTATGGAAACAGCCCGATTGCCCAACAACTGATGAATGGATAAAGATGTAGTGTATACATACTGGCATACTACTTAGCCATCAAAAGGAATAATATCTTGCCATTTGCAATGACATGGATGAAGCTAGAGAATATTATCCTAAGTGAAGTAAGTCAGTCAGAGAAAGACAAAGAATGTATGATCTCATTCATACATGCAATTTAAGAAAAGCAAAGAGCAAAGTGGAAAAAAAAAGAAGCAAACAAAGAAATAGACTTTCTCTTTTAAAAAGAGAAACAGACTCTTAAAATTTTTTTTAACATTTATTCACTTTTGACAGAGTGTGAGTGGGGGAGGGGCAGAGAGAGGAAGCAGAATCCAAAGCAGGCTCCAGGCTCTATCAGCACAGAGCCCAACGCAGGACTCAAGCCCACCAACTGTGAGATCATGACCTGAGCTGAAGTCAGACACTCAACCAACTGAGCCACTCAGGCTCCCCAAGAAGCGGACTCTTAACTATAGAGAAGAAACTGATGGTTACCAGAGGGTAGGTATGGGGGAAGATGGGTGAAATAGGTGATGGGGATTAAGGAGGGCACTTCTGATGAGCATTGGGTGTTGTATGGAAGCATTGAATCACTATATTGTACACCTGAAACTAGTATTACATTGTATATTAACTGGAATTTAAAATAAAAAATGAAGATGGTGAACACCTAACACCCCTTCCCCTGCATCACCTCCCTTCACAGGCTGAGTGCCTCCAGGATGTGTTGGGTTAGTATCTTTGAAAAGCTTACCCTTAAGCATGATTATAAGCCCCCAGAGCCCAGCAGCCTTTTAGGGCCCCCTCTCGCATACCCCTAGCATCAGGGCTTTTGCCTAAACCTCTCCCTGTAGCTATTAGGCAGCTTTTTAACCACTCTGGAGCTCTCCCAAGTGGTGGACCCAAATGGAAACAGTAAAGAAATCATGAGAATATGGATACAGTATTGTTAACAGAAATGCCAGAGCTTATGAATGAGTTAAAAAGTTACTAGAATTGACACTTTCCAGAAGAGAGACAGAGAGGAAGGTTTCAAAAAATTATAATTTGGAAAGGCTGTATTTATAGGAAATTGATTTTTTAATGTTATTTTTGAGAGAGAGACAGAGCATGAGTGGGAGAGGGGCAGAGAGGGAGACACAGAATCTGAAGCAGGGTCCAGCCTGTCAGCTGTCAGCACAGAGCCTTATGCGGGGCTCGAACTCAGGAGCTGTGAGATCATGACCTGAGATAAAGTCAGACACTTAATTTACTGAGCCACCCAGGCACCCTTATAGTAAACTGATTTTTAAACATTTAATGGAACATTTCTAGGATAGCAAACACATACCACCTTCAATCCAGGTTTAAACAATTGAGAAATATGCATTAGGAGCCAAATGAGGACCCAAGTATCAGCAATCAGCTTTATTTCTAGAAGGCCTGATTGATTGTAATCATGGCAAGCCTTCCTACTACTACCACAAATGGAAATTAACACTCCATGGAGAATGGAAGATCTTTACAAATTCAGGGTGAGATTTGGTGCACAAATTCTATTACTCATTTTCATTTTTGGTTCAGGTATAGAGTATGAAGGTCAAGAATAAAGTGAAAGGGGGCAAAGGATGCTAGTAACATAACATAACATAACATAACATAACATAACATAACATAACATAACAACACCCTAACATAGCATCATAACATAACAAAAAAAATTTCCCAAAAAATAAAATGCTCTTTAGCAGAACTGGATTAGAGGATATGATGGTGGTGTAAGTACAAAGCAGGCCTTCCAATAAACTGACAAAATTCTAGACTGATAACATTGATTCAGGTTTAGCATATAAGTGTAGGATATATCTCTCAAACTCATTAAACCTAAGGGTGCAGAACTGAGGCAAGCTACCATGAGATATGAGAAGTCACATATGACCAGTGACCCAATGCATGTCTGACTCTCATTAACAATCAGATAAGCCACTCCTCATCTCTTGAAGAGGGTATAGTAAAAGATCAGACGTGCTCACCCCTTTCTCTCATTAGTGTGAAGGCATTAAAGGCAGAAGGAATCCTCTAAGGTGGATGCTTAGATGTGGAACTGCCTAGAGAGAGCTCCAGCAGTTAATTTTGGGATGGGTTGGCAAAAGATGAAGATGAAAAGTGGGCCAGATCAGAGACCATCTTACTTGTCATTTATTCCATAGGTAGGGGGGGATGGGGAGACTTTATTTTTAATTAAAAATATTGTATTGAATAAATTTAATGTGAAACATTGTGTAAATTTAAGGTGTATGGAACGTTACTTTAAAGATATATTGTAATATGATTGCCAATGTAACAATATTTATCACATTACATAATTATAGTACAATGTTATGTCTATATTCATTATACTGTGTATGTTGAACCATATATTTGTGTATTTGAACCATCTTTGCATCCCACAGATAAATCACACTTGGCCATGGTGTATAATCCTTTTAACGTGTTCTTGAATTTGATTTGTTGATACTTTGTTGAGAATTTTTGCATCTAGATTCAACAGGTATATCGATCTATAGTTTTCTTGCAATATACTTATCTGGTTTTGGTATCAAAGTAATGCTGGTCTTGTAGAATGCATTTGGAAGTATTATCTCTTCCTCAGTATTTTGGAAGTTAAGGAGGATTGGTGTTAATTCTACTTTACAAGTTTGGTAGAATTCTCCAGTGAAGCTACCTGGTCCTGGAGCTTTCTGTGTTGGGAAGCTGTTCGGGTTTTGTTTTTGTTTTGTTTCATTTTTGTTTTCGCTTTTTATTTTTAGTTTTTTAATGTTTATTTTATTTTATTTTTTATATGAAATTTACTTCAAATTGGTTTCCATACAACACCCAGTGCTCATCCCAACAGGTGCCATCCTCAGTGCCCATCACCCACTTTCCCCTCCCTTCCACCTCCCATCAACCCTCAGTTTATTCTCAGTTTTTAAGAGTCTCTAATGGTTTGCCTCCTTCCCTTTCTGTAACTTTTTTTTTTCCTTCCCCTTACCCATGGTCTTCTGTTAAGTTTCTCAGGATCCACATGAGTGAAAATATATGGTACCTGTCTTTCTCTGTGTGACTTATTTCACTTAGCATAACACTCTCCAGTTCCATCCATGTTACTACAAAAGTCTATATTTCATTCTTTCTCATTGCCAACTAGTATTCCATTGTGTATATAAACCACAATTTCTTTATCCATTCATCAGTTGATGGACATTTAGGTTCTTTCCATAATTTGGCTATTGTTGACAGTGCTGCTGTAAACATTGGGGTACAAGTGCCCCTATGCATCAGCACTTCTGTATTCCTTGGGTAAATTCCTACCAATGCTATTGCTGGGTCATAGGGTAGATTTATTTTTAATATTTTGAGGAACCTCCACACTGTTTTCCTAATTTGGAAAATTAGGTTGTTTATTTGAGATCCTTCTACTTTCTTAATATATATGTTTATTAATATAAACTTTCCTCTTGGAACTGCTTTTAAAGCATTCTACAATATTAATATGCTTTGTTTTTATTTTCATTTGTTTCAAGATAATTTTTTATTTCTCTTTCATATCTTTTCTGAACCAATGGTTGTTTAGAAATGTGTTTAGTTTCTACATATTTTTATATGTTCTCACTTTGTTCTTTTGTTGATTTCTAGTTTATACCATATTAGTAAGGAAAGGTAGTTGGTATGATTTTAATCTTAAATTTGTTAAGATTTGTTTGTGGCCTAATATATGATCTATCCTGAAGAATATTCCACGTGCACTTGAGAAGAATGTATACTCTGCTGCTGTTGGATGGGATGTTCTGTATATGTCTATTAAATCCATTTGTTTTAAAATGTGATGGTTCCTTGTTGATTTTCTCACCGGATGATCTAGCCATTGCTGACAGTAGGTTATTAAAGTCCCATACAGTTATTGTATTATTGTCTCCTTCTCCCTTAAGATCTGTTATTAATTACTTGATATATTTCAGTGCTTGGGTGCTGGAAGCATATATATTTATGCTTGTCATGTATTCTTGGTGTATTGACCCCTTTATCATTATATAATGATATATTTTTATCTCTTAGTACCTTTTTTGGCTTGAAGTCTATTTTATCTGATACAAGTATGGCTATGCCCACCTTCAATTCATTTCCATTTGCTTAGAATACCATCTCCCATTCTTTCACTTTGAGCCCATGTATGTCTTTAGAGTTGAAATGAATTTTCTGTAGACAGCATTTAGTTTTTTTTTTAATCTGTCTAGCTATTCTGTGCCTTTTAATTAGTGAGCTCAATCCATTTCTATATAAGTTAATTATTGATGTGTAAGGATCTGCTATTGCCATTTTATCTTTTGTGTCTGGTTATTTTGTTTGTCTATTGTTTATTTTCCTTTCTGTTTCTGTCTACCTTTGTAAGTTGGTAATTTTCCACAGTGAGTTGTTCAATCTTCCCTTTTTTGTTTTGTTTTGTTTTGTTTCATACCTCTGCTCTAGATTTTTGCTTGACAGTTGCCATGAGGTTTACATAAAACATCTCACAGAGAAAACAGTTTGTTGATAGCAGTTTATCTTTATTTGCTATAAAGATTCCATCATTTTCCTGTTTCCCTTTTGTATTTTTTAGTGCCACAAATTATCGCTTTTTATGCTGTGATGTTGTTACCAAGTTGTGGTAGCTGTAGTTGTTTGTAATGCTCTTTTACTTCAACCTTTATGCTATAGTTAAGAGTTTAATGAATTATTCTAAGAAAGAGTTACCATATTCCAATTCTGCTGATTATTTATCACATGTGCTGCAGCTGAAGGCATCTGAAGAGAGAGACCTCAGTGACTAGGGGGAGGGGAGAAAAGGGAAGTAAGCAAAGAGAACTGCAGGAAAATGTCTTCTGCTATCTACTCCAGGAGATGAGGAGACAGTCCATAGTCTTCTGAGACCAACTCAACTTGAGGATTGTACTCTTAAGCCATGTGGCCAGGTACGCCCTCGCTTACCACCTTTACTCTCCACCTCCTCTGCCAGAAAGGGTGTGCTAGCTCACTGTCAACAGGACTCTGCCTTCTCTGCCATCACTGTTCTGCTGCTACCTATTCCACTGCCACTATGCTTGCTTTACCACCTTCTGTTCCTATACACCCACTTGCTGATGCACACATGGGTGTCTTGGTACGCTCTGCAGAAGCACCTTTTTTACCACTATGAGTTCTCATTAGTTGTAAATCAAAGGGGAAAGAAAAAAGGAATGCCTCATGCCACCATCATGCTGATGTCACTCTGAGAAGACTTATAAGACATGATTGCATTTACATTTTAAATATAGTGGTATTCTAACAAAGATATCATTTAAGAGGTTACTGAAATAGCCCAGGCAAAAGATAAGGAAAATCTAGATTATAGGCAATGGTGACAATGGAGACTATATCTTATATTTAATTTGGCACATTGTTTAGTGTAGTACCTCATATGGAGATGACATTTGATGAATTTTTATTAATATGTTTTCATATATTATCCATCACATGTATAAATTAATTTGATTAATCATTTATATCCCTTTATATTAGCTTAAAGGAAAAATATATTAGGAAAAAGTGAATTTATCTTGCATGTAAAATGGCTAGATAGTTTTTCTAACTATATCACAGTATTTTCAACATTAAATATTATCTGCTTGCTGAGAATAGTAATTACACATTCTTTACATGTTTATTTTGAACTGCAAAATTTGTTACAGACTGACATACATCTTATGTCATTTGTCACTAACAAGTTGAAATCTGAGAGTAAAGAACAAGTCTTCAAATGTTGAGAGAATGTGTTCTAATAGAAGTTAGCAGACTGTTTCTATAATTATAGTTTCAGCCCTCCTCACAATAAAATAATAGGTAAAGCATAAGTACTATTTGAAGTTGTGTGTGTGTGTGTGTGTGTGTGTGTGTGTGCATATTCCTACTCAAAAAATTTAGCAATAATGAATATTCATTACAATATATATATAAAAAGTAAACTGTACATAGAAGAAAAATATTTTTTATAATTTTTATTCCAGGTATAATGGCTGTCTATGTTTTGGGCTATGTTTTCCAATATTTAATAAAAGATATTTATATGAGAAAAATTCTAATAGTCACCCTTAAACAAGTCTCAAACTCAATACCTTTAAGCATTATTCATAGCTATTTCTTTCACAAGGAACCCCAAATCCTTTATGTGGGCTATAAAATGTCTGATTTTTTTCTATCTGCACAGCTATATTTACCATGTTTACAAAAAGCTATAGGATTTTTTTTTTTAATTTTTACTTAAAGATTGGTTTTTATGCTGCTGATGCTAGAATATCTCATGTAGTAAAATACAGCTCTTCTACTTCATAGTGTCTGATTCTGGTACTGGCCAATAGTTTAGTAAACAATCATGCTTGTTAGAGAACGACTATTAATGGAGTGATTTGGGTACAATCACAGAATTGTTTTATATACTGAAAGCTCTGAAAGCCTCTCATGGTTTGTGATCAGGCTACACTCAGTCCTGTTGTCTCTTGAGTGCATCTTCTGAGAGAACCAAACTCTGTTTGCTTAAAACAGCGGGTTCTTGAGACCTAATTCCCAAGAGTGCCTGGAATTTCAGACCATTTGGCCAAAAGCAAGTCAATAAGCTTTCCTGTCTCCGTTTCATCAGTAAGATGATAGTAATGGCTCAGAGAATTGAAAGAAAAACAATGATGGCAAAGCATTTTGCAAATACAAGTTCTTAATTGACTGGTCATTAAGGAAACCTATTAGGCAATGATGACTCCCCTGAGGCTCCTGCCAAGTCATGCTTTCCATCTAAATACAAACCGTTACACATGTTGCTTACCAGGCACACAAACATCTCCCAGTATAAGAGTCACTCTTCAGAAGTTTACATCTATCAGCACTTGCTGAGCCAAGAGATTAGTGGTCAATGAACAAATGGGCCAGAGGTTTGAAAATACCATTCCAATGCATGCCAAAAACATGACTGTCTTCAATGAGAACATATGTGATTGATGATTGATGACAGAAACTAGCCTCACATTGTCCTGAAGGGTAACAATGACAATAGCTAATATGCCATATTATTTAAGTGCTTTATAGGCATAATTTCATTTACTCTTCACAAGAACTCTATGTAGTAAGTACTAATATCCCCATTTTGGCATATATAAAAAAATGAGACACAAAAATCACGATCATACAGCTAGTTAGTTAGGTCAAAAGACTCACTGAATGTTAACAAAACTGTACTTTAAAATGATGCCTCAAGCGGCGCCTGGGTGGCGCAGTCGGTTAAGCGTCCGACTTCAGCCAGGTCACGATCTTGCGGTCCGTGAGTTCGAGCCCCGCGTCGGGCTCTGGGCTGATGGCTCAGAGCCTGGAGCCTGTTTCCGATTCTGTGTCTCCCTCTCTCTCTGCCCCTCCCCCGTTCATGCTCTGTCTCTCTCTGTCCCGAAAATAAATAAACGTTGAAAAAAAAATTAAAAAAAATAAAATAAAATGATGCCTGAAGTGGGAGGATGTCCAATTCATTTTGTGATATTGACAGCATCATCCTGACACCCAAACTTGACAAAAAGAGCATGAACGAAGACGGTATGGACCACCATTAGTTAGTCAGATAAATGATAGATAGACAGATAGGTAGATAGATATGGATACATAGATACATAGATACATAGATACAGACAGAGGTTACTAGCAAACTGAGTTCTGTAGAATAGTTTTTTAACATCATATCCAAGTAGAGTGCTTCATTACAAAATTCAAAAGTGATAACTTTATAGTTCTTCTACACATCAGTAGACTAAACAAAAAAAATATATATGTATATATATATATATCGATCACCTAGATCAGCATTCCTCAGTTGTATTTTGTGAATTACATCTAGATTGTTAGTAAGGATTCCAAGAAAGGAGTTTCTGGGATTAAAAAAGCATTAGAAATTCATGCTATACATCCTTTTTGAGAGTCATAGAGCAAATACATATATTAAATGTTCTAAGAAGTTCTGATATAAAAAGTTGGTTTAATGGTGTAACCCAGTGTTTTTAAACTTGCTTAACCAGAAAATTCATTTTTATCAGAACATATAGTAATATTTTGATGAATGGGTTTATGAAACACTGATCTATGCAGATGCTAAAATGTATTTAATAAAATTCTGTATTTATTCATGACTGAACATGAATTGGCCACTTAGAAATATATTGTTTTTAAACTTGAATAGAAATTATTTATAGAGAATCCTTAGAGAGGATGACACATGGAAATGCCAGCTTTCTTAACAAGATAACACCAGAAATATAAGTATGGAAATGAGAATGAGCTTGATAATAAAAGCCTTTGGACTATTTACAGGCTGAGTTCATGCCTTGCTGAGGAAAAAAAAAATCCAGAATCACATCATTTGATTTTTCCTGACTTTTTCTGACTGATTTTTCCCTTGCTAGCACCATTCTGGCTTCACTGAATCCCTACCCCCTGAAAACTCTGACTCACAAATGGGCAAGCATGGCTTCCCCTAATTTTTTTTTTTTTTGCCCTATTAGGAAAAGGCTCACATTAAATATATGTACATATTTGAAAGACAAAAGGGACATACATTAAAAGAATGGGTGCCAGATCTCTGACAATCTGGTATAGAAGAATACAGCTTGAACTTTGGGGTTAATTGACATCACCCTCTTCTTCTCTTTGAATTGGAGAGGGCTTATTCCAGGAACTGGTCCAGCTGCACATTGTCATTCTGTCCAAGCATGACTGTAGACCTGCACAGATGGAGTATTTAATTTCTGATCCAAGAGAAAATGAGACCTATTCTCTTTTCTTGCATAACAAGATTTTATCCTGTGAGTTCCATTTTTCTGTTTAGTTCACATTTTTCAGTGGCTAAAGTTGGCTAGAAGGAAGACCCAGTCTTCTAGTCAGGGACTGGTGTTCAGAATTTTCAAGCTTCAACCAGCTCTAATATTCATAAAACTCTTCAAATATTTTTTAAGTTTATTTATTTTAGAGAGAGATAGAGAGAGAGAGAGAGAGAGAGAGAGAGAATCCCAAGCAGGCTCTGGACTGTCAGAGCAGAGCCAGACTTGGGGTTTGAACTCACGAACCATGAGATCATAACCCGAGCCAAAATCAAGACTAGGGTGCTTAACCGACTGAGTCACCCATGCACCCTAAAGAATACTCTTTGAAGAGTTTAACACTTAGAAAATGAGGAGGAGAAGGGTGCTGTTTTCTTACAAATGTTGTCAAGGAAACATATCTCAGTGTTAGACCCAGTTTCAAATATAACTAGGGAAAACATAGAACTAAGGTAGAGTCGTTCACACATAACATTGTAGTATACAAATATAAAAATTTCCGTATTACCAGGAGTAATACATATAATGTATAAACAATTATTTAAATAATACTGCCAGGTTGCCAATTTTATACTATTTTATTCACTTACATAATGAGTTTAGGGGCTTCTGGGTGGCTCAGTTGGTTAAGCATCCGACTCTTGGTTTCTGTTCAGGTTGTGACCTCACAGTTTGTGAGCTCAAGCCCCACTTTGAGCTCTATGCTGACAGTGCAGAGCCTGCTTGGAATTCTCGCTGTCTCATTTTCTCTCTTCCCCTCTTGCTCTCTCTCTCTCTCTCTCTCTCTCTCTCTCTCTCTCTCTCCCCCACTCCCTCAAAATAAATAAATAAACTTAAAAAAAAAAGTTGATTTAGAGGATACTTTGTGCCAAGCACTTTGACAAGCATGGGGATACAAAATTGATAGATACTGCTTGTTCTCGAGGTGTTTCACTCTGAGGTGACAGTTACACAATTAGGACAAAATGATTTAAGGGCTAGATAGAGGTAAACAGTTATTCTATCCTTGAGACTGTGCTAAATTCAACTCCCTCTGCAAACTACTATTCACAGGCATCAAAAGAATGTCCCTTCCTATATCCACAATGGGACTGTCCCTCTGCTGGACATGAAATGGAAGTTCAGAAGGAGCCCCAAATCTCAGTGTGTTCCTGAAAAGGCATCCCACCCCTTCCTACCCTGAACGTAAGCAACCTTCCCTGCCTTGGAACCCTCAGGATAAAATTAATCTCATATTGCCCTCTTTCATGTCTCTTTCAGTCACTACACTAATCCCAAGACTCCCAGGCCCTCACTTATTCCATAAACTCTAATCTTTTCTGACCCCCAGTTCCACCCTTCTCTAATTTCTAAAATCTGTACATGTGCCTTATGGAAATGCAGCCAATCATCAGCACTGTCTTCTATACCTTCACTCAATTTATTTTCCCCATTCTGCTCCACTGGAAACCTGATTCTCCCCTCCTGACATTATTTTCCTTGCAGCTCTCTGATGTGGAGGTTATGTCTCCTACATCAATATTCATGTCATAGGGACAATGGATGTGGAACAGGGGACTTCCTGGTTTCTCACTGTCCTTCCAGAATATCTCATTTTCTGCTCACTGAAACAGTCAGCTTTGACTATTGTTGCCAGACCATATCTGCATTGATCCCTTATTTTAGAATTATATAGAACTTCAGCTCAGTCACTTTTATATCTTTAAAATTTTAGTTTATAAATTTAGTTCATCTAATTTTCTAACAGTACTCCTGTCTTGATTCTTAGTAGTTTTAATGCCCGTGAAGATAACTACTCTACATCTCTGGCACTTTCTGTTTCTTCCCTCCTCTGCATCAGTGATCTTGTCCTCCAACTCATCCCACTAGGCATATATTAGACCTTGTCATTACTAAAACATTGAAACCCTTTCATAATCTCAACTACAAACAAATATCTTACTCTTGAACCTCAACCCCACCCTTCCAGTTTACCTTCCTCTGCACTCTGATTCTAACAACACTTCAATCTCATCAGGACCAACAATTCATGAATCTTAGAATGCTCAGGCTACTATAACAAAATACCATAGATTGGTATGGTATTGCTCAAGCAATTCTCTCCTCTCTCTGTGTAACTATCAGTTTTTTTTTTCCCTCCCTATGAAAAACTTCTTAGGAAAAAATCTATTATTTGCTTTCTCTAAAAATTCTGCCTCATTTCTTCTTGAAAACAGTCTAATTATACTTGTGCCCCTGACACTTCCTGTAACTATTTTTGTCAGGTTACCTGTCAAGGTTACCATTGAGTTACATGTTACTAAAATTTTATGGTCAGGTCTCTGTCCTCATCTTACTTGACCAACCAGCATCATTGACACAAGGGACCACTTTAAAGTACTTTTTTCTTTTCTTGATTTCCTTTCCTTCTTCTTCTTCTTCTTCTTCTTCTTCTTCTTCTTCTTCTTCTTCTTCCTCTTTTTTTTTTCCCTCCTACTTAAGTATCTGGGTCAAATCAGTTTTCTTTTTCTGATTCTTTATTTCAAAGACCTCCAAATTTTTAAGTGTGTTCTTCTACAAACTATTTCTCACCAACATTTACTTCTTAATGATCTAATCTGGTCTCATGACTTTGATTTCAATTTATGTATTTTAGTCTCTGTAGCCTTAGAGTTCATCCCTGTTCCCATCTCCTATATCAAGAATCTATGTACATTATTATTTGTATGGGTCTCTCACTTAAATTTTCAGGGCTTCCACTTTTGCTACAACTTTTCCCATTTGTTAAGAGCCGATTCCATTCTTCTTTTCCAATTCTTTTTTTTTTTTTAATGCTCATTTTATTTTTGAGAGAGAGAGAGAGAGCACAGGGAGGGACAGAGAGAGAAGAAGACAGAAGATCTGAGGCAGGCTCTTCACTGAGAAGAGAGAGCCTGATGTGGTACTCAAACCCACTAACTGTGAGACCATGACCTGAGCCAAAGTAAGTCACTCAACCAACTGAGACACCCAGGGGCCTCAATATTCTCTTCCAATTCTTTAGGTCAACATCCTTACAGTCATCCTATACTTCTTTCTTTCACACTCCAATTCAGATCAATCAGAAAATCCTGTCATTTCTATGTTTAAAACATGTCCAGAATCACACTACTTCTCCCTAACTACAGCCAAACACTTTGTTCCAAACCTGGCTTTTCCTTGCCTAAATTTATATAATAGCATCCTAGGCTGTCTTCCTGCTGCTACCATCACACTCTACAGCTCATTCTTTACTCAGTAGTCATAACAATCCTTTAGAAAATAAGTTTGATTGTGCTCTTCTCCTCCACCTCTCCAAGGGCTCCTACTATCAGTCATAGTGACATACAAAGTACTTTGATGACCTCTAAGACCCTACATATTCTGTTCTCTTACTATCTCTATAACGATAATTCTTATCATATTTCCCTTCACTCACTCAACATTAGCAGTATTAATCTCTTTGCTGTTTATCCAATATGCAGGCCTTTTCTGTTCACATTATCTGAATTAGAAACCCTTACCCTTACTTTCTGGCACTCTTTATCCCACTCATCCTGCTTTATTCTTGCTTCATTGTACTTAACATAATCTGACAAATTACATATTTAAATTTTTTTTGTCCAGATTCCTCCAGTAAAATATAAAATATTTGATGCAGGGATTTTTCTTTGTTTACTGCTGAGTTCCCACCACTGAGGAACAGGTTGGTACTTCATAAATATTTACTGAATAAATGTATAATAACTCAAAATGTTTATTATCATATCATTCTTTTTCATTAGTGCCAGATGTATATATCCAATTGCCAAAGGATTTTTACAGCTGGATATTCCAAAAGGGCCCATAAATCAAATCCCTTCCTAGCCTGCTCATTTTCTTATCTCTCTTATTGTATATTCTCTTTCCTATTTTTATCTTAGTTAATGGCACCCCAAACCAATCTGAACTTAGATGACTCTCTCTTCCTCAATCTCACTTTACATTATCCAGTTTATCAATCAAGTTCTGTTAATTCTACTTCTTCAATATCCCTCAAGTCAGTCTTTATTTATCAAGTTCACTACTGGTGTTAATGCTTAGGGACCCATTATTTCATATGTAAATATTTATAATACATTTTTTTTTTTTATTTTTGAGAGAGAGAGAGAGAGAACTCATATACATGCAGGAGGGAGCAGAGGAGCAGAGACAGAGGGAGACAGAGGATTTGAAGCAAACTGCTGACAGCGAAGAGCCCAATGCGGGACTCAAACTCCGAGATCATGACCTTAGCTGAAGTCAAATGCTTAACCAACTGAGCAATCCAGGAGCCCCTATAATACCCTTTTAACTGATATCTCTGACTTCTTCCCAACTCTATCAAATCCATCCTTCAAATTGTATTTATTACAAATACAGGCGCTGCTTTGTTCTTTTTACTCCCAAGTACTTTGCATACTTTTGTTAAAGTACTTATCAGTGTATTTCAATTCTTTCCTGATTGTATTTTCCCATCAACTTGATAATGCACTGTAATTTACCAGTGGAACCGAAGCTCATAGTGATGAAATGGCTTGCCTAAATTCCCAGTAAGGAATTAGATTTCAGGTTTGTGATTTCTACTTCAGGACACTTCATATATATATATATTTTTTTTCCTCATGACTAAAATTTTAATTAAGTAGCATTAAATGGATAAGTTGACATAGCTATTTAACAAGAAAAAAATCCTCATCTTTTAATATAATCATCTGGATATTTTACATTACAATGATTTATTATGTAAGGATTTTATTTTTTCTTTTCTTTAAAAAACTTTTTTAACATTTATTTATTATTGAGAGACAGAGAGTGAGCAGGGGAGAGGCAGAGGGACACCACAACCCGAAGCAGACTCTTAGCTTTGAGCTGTCAGCACAGAGCCCCACGCGGGGCTTGAACTCACGAACCGAGAAATCATGACCTGAGCTGCAGTCAGACGCTCAACCGACTGAGCCACCCAGGTGCCCCTAATTTTTCTTTTCCATGAGTGTGCTAGTATTTAGAATACTACTTGACACATAGTGCTCAATAAATATATTTTTAAATGAATGAATGAGTAACTGAATAGTTTCTGAAATGTTTCCAGTGTGAAATAAAATTCACATTTAAACTCTGTGAACTTACTGGTTCACACTAAGAGCTTCCCATATAGGCAAAGCAGACTGAATATTCAAATGGAGATTTTTTTTTTTTAATTTTTTTTTCAACGTTTATTTATTTTTGGGACAGAGAGAGACAGAGCATGAACGGGGGAGGGGCAGAGAGAGAGGGAGACACAGAATCGGAAACAGGCTCCAGGCTCTGAGCCATCAGCCCAGAGCCTGTGACGCGGGGCTCGAACTCACGGACCGCGAGATCGTGACCTGGCTGAAGTCGGACGTTTAACCGACTGCGCCACCCAGGCGCCCCTCAAATGGAGATTTAATTTTTATTTTATATAACTTCTCTGTTATACAAATATATTGAGATAATGTTTTATATATAAAAGCAAAATGGAGAATAAGTAAAACCTTTAGTAAAATATAAAGTTCTTCCACTCCAAATCTTTTATTGTACCATACATTTCTAAGTCATAGAAAAAATATATACATTTATATATGTATTACATATATATGCATACATACACATTTACATATATTTAAGTAATTGTATATATTTTAGTAAAAAATGCTAATTTAATCAAAATGTTTGGTCCCATTTATAATTTCTTCACTTTTCCCTGCAGGTATAGACATGGAGGGACATCACCATAGGCTCTTCTTGGTGTGCAATCTAAATAAGAATGGGGGGGATATATTGTTTTTCTTTTATCTCAATTGCTTGGTTTCTTATGTGTTGCCCTGTTTTCTTTCAAGTTTGAAAAACTAGGCACATGTTTATTTTCATGATATTTATAACTTAAAGTTGTCCATATAAATTCCTCCTGGTTTAAAAAATACATATTTTGTTTTTTTAAATAAACAATCATATGTTATCTTTGTTTAGAAGGATCTACCCATGACTTTCCAGATTGTAAAAAGTAATAATTTCTATGCTA
The DNA here is from genome assembly GCF_007474595.2 of Lynx canadensis. NCBI lineage: Eukaryota > Metazoa > Chordata > Mammalia > Carnivora > Felidae > Lynx > Lynx canadensis. Next base: position 33,777,951 of record NC_044312.2, read on the forward strand.
TTTTTGATACAATTTATCATTAGTTGGATTAATGATAACCACAAAAATAACTGTAAAAAATTAAAAGATGGCTGCACATCTAAAATAGTTATTTTTCCTTCAGAATTGAAGATATAAGCCTCAATAGTAGTAGAGCATCTAGTTTAGTTTTTTAAAAGTAAATTAGGAGAAAAGCAAAAGAAGTGTTGTAAATCAGACTTTTGGCAGGCTCTAAGCCCAAATACAGATGAATATGTGATTTTTTTTTTAAAGATGGGGAAATGCCACTGTCATAAGGAGTGATATATGAAGAAATTTTATTTCCATTTATATTGAATAGAAGAATTTGAAATGGCGTGTCTTGAATACCATATTCAAGGGCAAGTTACCTCAAATTCTCAAGGCCATTATTATCATGATGCTTGTTATTTTGTACCTTTACTTTGACAATCCTAGGCTTAATCTCGTCTTTATTGAGCTATGGATGATTTAGCTACATCTGTTTTCCTAATTCAACAAAACACTATTCTAAAGTTAAAAGAATACTGAGTGATCTACAGGTTGAGAGTATTGTTTTTATATACACTGAACTGAAATTTTAGATAATGGTGACAAATAATGTCACATATTAGTATTCAATAAATTATGAGCAGGGATGAGGACTGAGCTAACTCAGGGAACAGGAGAGATATATCTAACAAAGTGGATGGTGAAGCATTTAGAACCAACCTCTAAGTTATGATTGAAACTAAATAGAAACCAGAAATCATAAACTCAAATGAGATGAAGACATTAGGAAATAATACCAGCAACTGCAAGTATGACAATAGCCATATTTATTTCTAACCAATGTTATAAAGCAGTAGGAGGGGTAATCTTCATGGGTAATTTTATTTTTTCTTTAAGATCTGTGCTGGGCAAGTAGTTGATGTTTAATAAGTATGTTACTGGTTTAATAAAAATATTAGCAATAAAAAGGCATATAAAAATGATCAAGACTAGTTCTTATAGCTTTTTGGTAATAAGTATATATTTTTTTTAATCTGGGAGATGTAAACACAATTTTATTTTATTTCTTATGTCCAACATAACACAAGAAATTATGTTCATCATGAGAACATAAATATTCCTCATTACAACTTGGAGCATATTGTCTCTTTATGTCTTTAGTATCCCTAGAGAAAATATAGTAATTAATTTTTATAATAAATGTAAAAAATCAGTTAATTGACAATTAATTAAACTGATATATATTGAGACTTTTCCACTTGCCAGATACTGTATAAGCGCTAACTATGAAGAGATAAGCAGATTAAAAGACAAACAGAAACAAATATTTACAATATCTTCATATTTGAAATGGTGTGTAAGATAATACAATACTCTTGAAACACAGTGCAGGGGGGCAACTTTCTTTGCTTGTGTTGGGTAAGCAGACTTAAGGCCATGGGGAAGCCTTTCTGGGGAATGATCATTTAAGCTGGATCTTGAAAGTTAAGTCAAAGTTAGGCAAATCAGCAGGTGTTAGTAAGGGCATTTCAGACTGATAGATGATCAGCATGTGCAGTTTTGCTGCACACACATTTTCTGAGTAGCTTCAATGTGCTAGACATCAGTTGTGTGTTAAGGATACAAAAATGAATAATATATAACCCTTGACTTGAAGATTCCTTCTAGTCCAGTGAAGTCAATTGGCTGATAAACACATACTTTTAATAAAAGAACAAAGCTACAATTTATCATTTATTAGACATTAGCCATATACCAGGCATAGGCACTGTATATTCATTAACTCCTTTAAATCTGCACCATGCACTTCATAATTTGTGAAACTGAGGCTTGAAAAGTTAATTTTCTCAAGGACAAACAGCCAGTAAGATGTGGAGGCTGAATTTTATCAGGCAATACCACCATTTAAGGGAACACAGAAGAAAAAAAACTTCTCTAAACAGATTATGGAGGGTTTATAGTCTGACCCTCCAAGGTAAAATTTTACTTATTTTGGTAAAAACTGAGTTTACAGGGAAAAGTCATGCTCAGTAAGTTCATTTTTATATGTAATTGAATTGCTGGAAGCAGTTATGAGCCCTTTTTTTCTCTATCAACTGTGAAAAGACATTATCTTTCTTGTTGATATTTTTAAGGAGTTTAAAAATATCTATTACCTGCATCTTTCACAGTTTTTATGTCATTTTTCTATTTAGCTTTTCTGATTTCTATCCTCACAATCCTTTGTTATTTTCTGACATTTCACCTACTGAACCAACTCTTGCTTTTGGTGGTATCCCCATCTATAAATCCATCTTTGGTATCATTAAAAAATAATCAAAATCAAATGACATTATAAATTGAATTTGAGGGTGAACCATCTTCGAAATTAGATACAAAAGTGTATTGTTCAATTTTTAACTCCAGTTACCAGCAAATACCTGATTACATGCCCTTCATAACTTTCCAATGGAACTAATACCAGTAACACAGGGCCAAATCATCTCTCCTCTCCCAGATTACATGGTAAAGGAGGTCAAGCTCATTGCGTCTCAGAACAAAGAATAGTTTAATAAATATGTACTGAGTGAATGAGTAAAGGAGAGGAATTATGATAACATTTATAACTTTACATGGTTCTTGATGAATTACATCAGGGTCTAATTATCTATTCTGGGTCCAACAGGCCCTTATGAGTACATTCCTTATGCAAAAGTATGATTAGATTGTCTTTGTAGCTGTCTGTATTGCTACAGAAAAACAGGAAATCTGGAATTTGAAACTTTTCATTGGCATTATGTGAGCAGAATCTCTATGAAAAACTATATTTTTAAGAGAAGAAAAAATAAATATATGAGGCTAAATCTGACAGCAAATCAAAGTGAATCCCATTAGCCAGCTGGAACTCCTAAATGGAATAGTTAATCCTTTGATTTTGGCAATTCTTTCCATATATGTTGGTGACAGTACATTTTGAGCAGGGAATATCTGCAGGTAGACAACCTATGTGAAGGGGTTACAGGGGTTGAACTGTCCATGAACTGCATATGTAAGTTGCTAGTCATAATTAAGGTTATTGCCAATGAATGAAAATAAACCTCAGTATGTATAATTTCTTTTAAGTCTATGTGGCCATCTTTGAGAAAATCACTGAAGGGTTTCCAATATCTTTCATTTATGTTGCTCATTTTGTAATATAATTATAATTAATAGCAAAATACACTTCCATTATTTTATAAAGTTGATTAAGTAACTTACGGCACACAATTAAAGTTTATAATAACCCTACTGACAAATTAATGCTAAGAACAAGAAAATATCAGTTGGTTCTGTATTTGCAGAGCATAAATCAAAAACACTAATTTTGCTCCATATTCAAAGAAAAAATTGGAGTGTTCATAAATATTAGATTTATCAAGGCAAGTGGGCTGCTTCCAAAGATAACACTTTCTTTTAAATATGGTCCAGTTTTAGAAACTGAAGTTTTGGTGCATTAACAATATTGCATCACTTGATTTCATTTGTAAAAAGTGCATATGATACATTTGGGAATTTTATTGCTTATTCAAAATTTAAGCATAATGTTTCATGGTATTTTCAGAAGATATATATGATTCATCCAAATTACTAAAATGTCTTCACTGGCAAGTTAACTATAGGAATGTGCATAATGGACCAATCCATGAAATCTCTATGTAAAATTAAATTATGAATGTCAAAAAATCTTAAAAACTCTAAAGTTTTGGAGAAAACAGTAAACAAGCAAGAGCAGCTCATTCTATTTCCTCAATTGTTAGTATAATTACTACTCCTATTGTCCCCAATATTAACGCAAGCCCCATCACTATCAGCACCTACAACATGTTGTGCCTTTAATATGTGTCAGGCAGGCTCTTTATGAGGTGTGTTACATCTGTTACTACTTTTATTTAATTCTCACAATAATTCTATTAGATGGTTATCTTAGTCCATTCGGGTTGCTATAACAAAATACCAGAGCCTAGTGGCTTATAAACAGTGGAAATTTATTGCTTATAGTTCTGGAGGCTGGAAGTCCAATATCAAGGTACCATCATGATCAGGTGAGGGCTATCTTCCATGTTCAGACTGCTGACTTTTTGTATCTTGACATGGCAGAAGGGGAAAGTTGGCCTTTTATAAGGGCACTAATCACATGCACGAAGGTTCCACTTTCATTACCTGATCACTTCCTGAAGGATTCACCTCCTAATACCATCATCTGGGGGATTATGTTTTCAAAATATGAATTTTGGGGAGACACGAACATTCAGGCCATAGCAGTGGGTGTTACTTTTAAAGGTAAGGAAACATGTACAGAAGGTAGGTAAATAGTTCATGGTTACAGAGTTTTTAGAAAGTTGCATACGTATCGATTGTGGCCCTTAGAGAGCTCTTAGTCTAATTTAGAGTGAAGTTATCCAGTGATGTCAACCAGGCTCAACTAGAACATTGAGGGAGGCCAAATTTACTATGCATGATTTGGCTTTTCCTTTCTTCAATAGCCTCAGATACTCAGTGTTATTCCTGCCTCAAGGTGTCCTATTAGAAATAAATCTGAGCTATTATTATCATCTCTCTAAACTCACTGCCTGTGTACATGCTAGTCCCTCTGCTTGGATTCCCCCCACTTTCTCTCTAGTTGCTGTTCCAGGATGAATTAAATTCTCCTTCTAAGATCACCAGAACACTCTGTATGTACTTCCATTATGACATTTATCACTATTGTGTTGAAGTAATCTCTGTCTATGTCTCCCTTTCCCCAGCCTCACTCATATGGAGTATAAAGCAGGAAAGTAAATTTTAGATTTTTAGACCCCCATTGCAGAGGACACTGTTATGGCATGTTTGCTTCTTGAAGCATTCTCATTCATTGACTTTTCTTTTTCTTATCCCCTATTTCACCTGCTTCCCTTCTAGTAACCATTAGTTTGGTCTCTATAGTTAACAGTCTGTTTCTTGGCTTCTCTCTCTTTTTTTATTTTCCTTTGCTCATTTGTTTTTGTTTCTTAAATTCCACATATAAGTAAAATCATACGGTATTTGTCTTTCCCTGACTGGGATGAATATCTCTCGATGGACACTGGGCTGCTTCCGTAATTTGGCTATTGTAAATAATGCAGCAATAAACATAAGGGTGCACGTATCCCTTTGAAATAGTGTTTTTGTATTCTTTGGGTATATACCCAGTAGTGCGATTACTAGATTGTAGTGTAGTTCTATTTAAAAATTTTTGAGGAAGCTCCATACGGTTTTCCAGAGTGGCTGCACCAATTTGCATTCCCACCAACAGTGCACCAGGGTTCCTTTTTCTCCACACCCTAACCAACACCTGTTTTTTCTCGTGTTTCTTGATCATAGCTATTTCAACAGGTGTTAGGTGATATCTCATTGTAGTTTTGATTTGCATTTACTTGGTGATGAATGACGTTGAGCATCTTTTCATGTGTCTGTTGGCCAACTGTATGTCTTCTTTGGAGAAAGGTCTATCCATGTCTTCTGCCCATTTTTTAATTGTATTATTTGTTTTTTGGGGCGTTGAGTTGTATAAAGCACTTACACAACTGACTTTTTATCATTTATGCCATTTGCAAATATCATTTATCCCATTCCATCAGTTGCCTTAAGTGAAAGAGTTTTTTATTTTAATGTAGTCTCAATAGTGTACTTTTGCTTTTATTTCCCTTTCCTCAGGAGACGTATCTAGAAAAGTGTTGCTACAGTCGATGCTAGAGAAATTACTACCTATGTTCTCTTCCAGGATTTTTATGGTTTTAGGTCTCACATTTAGATCTTTAATCCATTTTGAGCTTTGGTCTATGGTGAAAGAAAGTGGTCCACTTTTTCTGGTGGTTGTTTTCTAATTTCATAGCGTTGTAGTTAGGAAAGATGACTGGTGTGACTTCATTTTTTAAAAAAATTGTTTATACTTGTTTTGTGGCCTAACATATGATCTATTTTGGAGAATGTCCCATGTGCACTTGAAAAGAATGTATATTCTCCTGTTTTAGGATGGAATGTTCTGAATATGTCTGTTAAATCCATATGGTACAGTGTATCATTCAAAGCAGTTGTTTCCTTGCTGATTTTTCTGTTTGGATGATCTGTCCATTGATGTAAATGGGGTGTTACAGCCATCTACTATTATTGTATTGTTATCAGTTCCTTTGTGTTTGTTATTAACTATTTTATGTAGTTGGGTACTCCTATGTTGGTTTTATAAATATTTACAGTCGTTATATCCTCTTGTTGGATTGTCCCCTTTATTATTACATAGTGTCCTTATTTGTCTCTTGTTACAGTCTTTGTTTTAAAGTATTTTGTTTGATATAAGTATTGGTATCCTGGCTTTCCTTTGACATCCATTTGCATGATAGATGTTTCTCCACCCCCTCACTTTCAATCTGTTGTTTTTAGGTCCCAAATGAGTCCCCTACAGACAGCATATAGGTGGGTCTTATTTTTTTATCCACTCTGTCACCCTATGTCTTTTGATTGGAGCATTTAGTGCATTTACGTTCAGAGTAATTATTGGTTGATATGTATTTACTTCCATTTTTGTTACTTGTTTTGTGGTCATTTCTATAGGTTTTCTCTGATTGTTTATTCTTTTGCTTTCTTTCATGATTTGTTGGCTTTCTTCACTTGGGTTCTTTTCTCTTTATCTCTGTATATCTATTACTGGCTTTTGATTTGTAGTTACTATTAGGTTTGTATATAACTGCATATAGCAGTCTGTATTAAGTTGATAGTCACTTAAGTTTAAATCCATTCTTTACTACTTTCCTCCCCACATTTTAAGTATATGATGTCATATTTTACATTCTTTTATTTTAGGAGTCCTATGACTAATTTTTATAGAAATATTAATTTTTATGCTTTCATGTTTTTTTTTTTTTTACTTTTCATACTCTCATGTATGGTCTTTCTCTTTCACTTGAAGAATTACCTTTAATATTTCTTGTAGGGTTAGTTTAGTGTTCATGAACTCCTTTAATTTTTGTTTGTCTAAGAAATTCTTTATCTCTCCTTTTATTCTGAATAAAATAAATTGCTGGATAGAATATTCTTGGCTGCACATTTTTTTTTTCTTTCAGCACTTTGAATATATCATACTACTCCCTTTTATCCTACAACGTTTCTGCTGAAAAATCTGATAGCTGTATGGGGTTTCCCATTGCATATAACTTTCTTCTTTTCTATGTCTGCTTTTCACTTTTTCTCTTTATTGCTACTTTTTGACATTTTAATTTCTATGTGTCTTGGTGAGGACCTCCTTGGGTTGAATTTTTTTGGGGGGATCTATGTACCACCTGGATCTGGATATCTTTTTCTTCCCCCCAGTTTAGGAAAGTTTTCAGCTATTATTTCTTCAAATAATTTTTCTGCCCTCTTTCTCTCTCTTCTGAGATCCCAATAATGTGAATGCTATTATGCTTGATAGAGTCACTCAGTTACCTAAGACTATTCTCAATTTGCACAATTTTCTTTCCTCTCTTTGTTCAGCTTTTTATTTCCATTACTCATTCTTCCTGCTGCTGATTTGTTCCTCTGTTTCATCTAGCCTGCTATATATGTCATCAAGTGTATTTTAATTTCATTTTTGTGTTCTTGATCTCTGATTGGTTGTTTTTTATCTCTGTGTTAAGATATCCTCCGTTCTTTTCTAAAGTCCAATAAGTATCTTTATGACCATTATTTTAAATTCTCTACTAGGCATATTACTTATATTAATTTCACTTTGCCTGTTGGTGTGATTTGGTCCTGTTCTTTCATCTGAGAGATATTTCTCTGTCTTCTCATTTTGTCTGACTTTCTGTGTCTGTTTCTGTGTGTTAGAAAGTCAGCTACTTCTCTTGTTCTTAACGATAGTAGCTTTATGTGAAGAAAAGTTACTGTAGTGTCCTTCAGTACAGTGTTCCTTGTTCCCCGGGGCCTGGAGCTTCAGGGAGTGTCTCATACATGTGTTGCACATGCACTGATCTTAAATCTTGGCTTCTTTTTCTTTCAGGTCAGTTACCTGAATAAACTCTCTTTGCCTATTATGGACATTGTTAGGTCCCTAACAGAGGGGTACACATTTTAACAAGGTGCAATGTGGTTTGCTTGCAAAACAATACTTGCCCCTGCTACCAATGGATTTGAAGTCCTGCAAAATGCACAGGTCAGGAGATATGGTTTTGACAGGGTTTGTGCTGGTCATCTAGGGGAGGGAACCTACAGTCTGAGAACTAAGGTAAGAGTGACTGGGAAGGGTGGATCTGCTGATCGTGAAGGGTTGGGAGACTTGGTACAAGCAAATTAAGTAGCAAGTATCAGTGCTGCACTGGTTCCCGCAAGTGGCTGTTGTTTATGCAGGGGGCAGGGGAAGGAAATGTCACCTGCCAGTTGCTTTGTTCCTAGAGAGGTCTCTCTGTGATCCCTGTCTTTCTGGGGGATACTCTGAGATGAGCAAATCACTCTCTCCCTCATATCTGGCCTGGTGTTTTTCACACTGCTGGTACTACGCTGTATCTGCAATGGCTGTTTGTTGTGTTGTCTTTGTAAGGGCAGGGACTCTGCTTCTTAACATCCTCCATACTCTTGCAGAACTAAACCTGCCAATTTTTAAAATTCCACATTTTAAGTCCTGCTGGCTGTAAGAACTCATGAAATTCAGAACCGTTTTCTTTCAAAACCAAATGTTATGGGCATTCATCCTCCCTGTTCACGGGCTCCCCAGTGTTAAAGTCTGGTTTTTGCCCTTCTCTGCACCACTGTCTCACTCCCCACCATGGAAGGCCATATTCCTTTGTGCTTCCAGACTGCATTTTAGCCCTTCTTGTCTTCTTTGATGTGACTTCTCTGCATTTAGTTGTGAAGTTTGTTCTGCCAGTCTTCTGGTCATTTTCTAGGTTATTTACTCTTATATTAGTGTTATTTAGTTGTATCAGTGGATGAGACAAACTTAGGGTCCTTCTACTCCACCATTTTCCCAGACTACTTCATTGGCTTTTTGTTTTTTAATATGTCTTCTGTTCTCTCCTCCAATTTCTTTGATCATTATTTTCTGTTTCTTTTTTTGAGTTTATGGGTTTATTCCCTTCTCATCTATAATCTCTTGAGACATTCTCTTCTACCTGCTTTGCTTCAACTGCTGTCTAATGCCAGAGTCCAGCCCCATCTTTTTGCCTTGGTTGCCCACTGACATTTATATAACTCACAGATATCTTATCCTTAACTTGTCCAAACTTAATCATTGGTCTTCCTCCTCACCTCCTCCCAGAGTCATTCTTCCTCCCATGTCCACATCTCAGCAAAGGCCACACTCTTTACCTAATTGCTCAATCTGTCACACTCCTTGTCAAATCTATAACAAGCCATGCTGTGTTAACCTCCAAGGTAAACCTCAAATTTTTCTTTTATTCTTTCTCTACCACAGGCACTCTAGTCCACACCATTATCTTTAGTCTCCTGAAGTATTAACATAGCTTTTTAATTAGTGGTTCTGTATCCACACTTGCTTCTTTGCAACTCATCCCACACAGCCTGGGTAAAATTCCTGAACTCTACATAAGATCAGGTGACTACTGTGATTAATTCCCTCACTATTGTCCTTAGGATAAAATAAAAGTTATTTAACATAATACCTTTGAATTTGAGTGTGCTTCCAGTTAAGTTGTCCTGTTCTCAGTTAGAAGGAAAAGGAGGAGGAGGAGGAGGAGGAGGAGGAGGAGGAGGAGGAGGAGGAGAAGGGGATGGGAAAGGGAAGGGGAAAGAGAAGAGGGGGAGGAGGGAATTAGGAGGAAGAGTTGGAGGAGGAAGAAAGGTCACTTACTTATTCCATTTATGTATATCTTTTATCTTTTACCCTGGTCAGAACCAATGGAACTACATCTGTAAAAACTAGAATATATTTTTAATTCATGATTACCATTCTAGATTCTTATTTTGGAAAGTTTTACTAATCAGTTGTACTAATATTAAATATATAATATATTAATTATATAACTATATACATATATATTTAAATTTCAGGGAGTAATTTAAGATTCTCTCTTTACATACTAATTGAAGGTGTCATATATAATTATGTAAAAAGGGTATGGATTTTAATTGTGATTTTTTTTCAGTAATATGATAATCTTCTGTGATTTGCAGCTTCATGGTGTTTAACTGTTTATTTTGGGGGAAGTCTTTTTCACTGATAAATTTAAATGCTTATGGAGGGATCAAAAGAAATTCTGTAGCTCCCAAGAAAATCAGAAAATATTCATGTTCAAACAGCTATATATTTATGTCACTCTTTGGAAGACCTGATGAAAATGGGCCTTAGTAGCATTTCTAAGCAACTGCAGTTTTATCTGTGATTGCAATTTTTCTTCTCAATCTTCAAAGGAATTTTGATTTGATGAATGTCTGTGTGTAAGTATAAAAATGGAAGCATAGAAAAATGGTCACAGAATGACAAATGACTCTCATGTGTTGGGATTTTTAATGGTTCTTTGGCCGGGATTAAGAAAAATTTACATTAGAAATACATCTTGCAAGTTTTCGTCAAATTTTTAGCTGTGAACAGTAAAGAGGCCATCCCACAGCAGTTTAGCCACTTTATAATCACATGACTCTCCATTAACATATTTTGTATCTCCATCAGTCCACCTACCTATCCATCCATATATACATTTTTTTTAGTTATTTGCTTATTCACAGATGTTTTCTGAGAACCTATTCTGTACCAGGTACTGTGCATATTACTAAGGAAAAAGGAAACATATTCCTTTGCCTCAGATTCCCTGGTGCTCATAGTCTACTGGAGAAAATGTAAGTCTTAAATTGTTCCACAAATATTAATTCAAATTGTAGCAAGTGGTACAATGGGTCATTAGACATTCTTATTGAAGTGAAAAATGAGACCATTATCCAACCTGGATGTAAATTCAGAGAATTTTTCCTTGGGCAAGTATTATCTTACCTTAGATCTGGTAGCCAAAAGGAGTTGGCTGGGTAAACTAGGGTGGGCTAGGAGTGACAGTGGAAAGAAAGTGGTCCAGAAAGAGGGGAAAGCACATAAAATATCTCTCTGAGGCAGGAAGGAACATATGCCATTACAGTTTCTTTGCCTTTTGAAGCTTCTAGAGGCTACCCATATTCCTTGGCTTCAGGCCCCCTTCCTCTTTTTTGAATGCTAGCAAAGTTGTATCTCTCTGTGCCTTCCTCCTGAAGTCATACCATCCTCTAATTCCTATTCTGCCTCTGTGTTCCACTTTCAAGGACACATGATTATACTGAGCTCCACAGAGATAATCTAAGGAAATATTTCTTAATGTAAGGTTAGCTAAATAGCAGGCATATTCCCATCTGCAGATGTTTGTCGTGTAAGGTAATATACCCACAGATTCCCGGGATTAGGACCCAGTTATCTCGAGGGCGCTATTTTCCTGTTTACCACAATCATGAAAAAATCTATAGGTATAAATAATAAACTGGGCTTAATACTGATTGATTAGATGTGGTGAAAGATAAGAATATAAAGACTGACTTTAAACATATGGCAAATATGGTGCTTTTGTTTACTAAGATAGCAAGAAAGTAAGAGTTAGTTTAGGAATTAAGTTGAGACTGTGGGTTTAGGTTTGGGTTTGTTAAAGTGAGACAACCAGCCACATTGAGATGTTGAACAGGCAGTTGGATACATGGGTATAGATCTCAGAGTACATGTTTAGGCTGGAGATACAAATTTTGATGGTATCCATGGCTGATCCACGGATGTTAATTGATGCAATAGAGATCACAAGCAGAGAGGACATACAAGAAGAAAGCCTAGGACTGTGTGTGGCCATTATTTCTATCCTAATAAAGTCTGTGAACCATTAAGATTCATCTAGCTTGCCACTTTCTTGACTCCAGGTAGAAATTCAGGTAACATATTTTAGAAAAATAAATTATACATATTGATCTTAACAACTTCCAGGGAGTTTTTCCAGGGAGTGAAACTCCTGCCACATCTAACACAGATCTGTCCTGCTATACAATCATATGACTAACCATTCATGTAATGATGGCAACGTTATCTTTCCAGCAAAACAACATAGCAAAGCATGATGAAAACTAGGGGACTTCCAAGCAGAAAATTATGCTTGCTTTCAAGGAAGGGCTGTAAGCATTTCCCTTCTTACTCTCTATTTTATCTTGTCTTCAAGTCTCAGCAGTGGCAACACTGAACTGGCTGTTTAACAGAGCAGTGCTGTCCCAGGCCAGTAGCATTAGTAACCATCTAGAAATCTGTTAGAAATGCAAGTTCTTGGACTCCACCCCAGATCTACAGAATCAGAAACTCTGGGGATGGAGCCTAGAAATCTGTATTTTAACAAGCTTCCAGGTGATTGCTGTGCACACTGAAGTTCGATAACCACTGGTTTATAAGAGCTAATTTATTAGCATGTGAAGAATCTTAATTTATAAACTGTAGTGTTCAAGAGAGAAGCTTATTAGAATAGTACCATTTCTTAACCCTGACACATCTCTCATCTGGGTCCCATAAACACGTTTTCTGTACATAATCTCATCTTGTTTTGATCACATTCTCACCTTTATTACTATTTGTTTCAGGACTATTAGAAAGTGAGGATTACAGGTCCTAGTAATACAAGTACTATTGTTGCATTCCGACTATAAACCACAGTACAGTAAACTGTACTAATGAACTCAAATTAACTCCTTTTCATCCCAGGCTTCAGAGCCAGCAGTCTTTCTGAACTCATTCTTATCAGATATTTCTTTAAAGTTTTTCTGGTTCTCTATCCTTCCCTCTCAACTTTATTTCTTTTATACTTTTTAATTTCATGCTGTTTAGTTTTCTCTGTTTTATGACTTCTCTGCCAGGTTCTATAATAATTTTCTTGACACATATTTACAAGCCTTTGCCCTTGTATTTAGTTTATGTAACATGGCTCTTAGCTGTAGAAAAAAATGGATATTTTCAATATAATATAAAAGAAGGATGTTAATTCTACCTTCACCAATTTTTAGATGTCCAAGTTTCAAGAGAATGGGCTACATAGTCAGAAAATCTGGGCTTAAGTCCTACCTCTATCATTTACTTCATGTATGATCTTAAACATGCTCTTTTAACAGTTTTGAGCATTAGGTCTCCCATATTCAATATGGGGACAGTTATAGTACTGATTTCAGGGGTTTCCTGAGGGTATTAAACAAGATATTGCACATAAAGTACTCAGCATAGTACCTGTTGCATGATAACACTCAATAAATATTGACTATTATTACAAAGAGGGGAATGGACTTTTGGTTTATGTCTTAGTCCATTTGGTCCACTATAATGAAATACCACATACTATGTGGCTTGTAAACCATAGAAATTTATTTCTCACAGTTCTGGTGACAGGAAGCCCAAGATCAGGATGCCAACCTTTTCAGATGAAAGCCCTCTTCTGGACTGCAGAATTCTCAGTGTCCTCATATGGCAGAAAGAAGGTTTGAGATCCCTCTGGGGACTCTTACAAGGACACTAATGGAGGTTCTGCCCTCATGACCTAATCACTTCCCAGAGGTCCCAGCTCTTAATACTATTACCTTGGGCATTACACTTTCAAAATATGAATTTTGGAGAAACACAAACATTCAGATCACAGGAGTATATATGCCTTCTATGCTATGTCCTAAAGTCATTATTTATTATTTAATAACTCTTCACTGCTGATTCAAATGAAGCTGGTGATGACATAGTAATTTCCAGACCTAATTTTGTTTGTCATATATCATCATAGCAAATAATTTAAATACCACCTTAATGTTAGTGAGTACTAGTAAATATTGATTAACTCAGTTTTACTTAGAGATATTTTTCTAATCATATACAATCCAATGAACCTCTTTAATTGCATGTCAGTCACTCATTTTTATTAACTTTGAGTATTGATATTCTTAAAGATGGACACCTTTCTCTGTCTTAACATCTTTCCTGTCCCTCAAAGCATCTTGAGTCACATAATTTATTTTGATTTTCCATTCTGGGTTAGAGTTCAAAAATTATCTCCATTTGCCTTAAGAATTTGACTGAATAATAGTAAAACAAAACTTCTGGAAAATAATTTTTAAATTAGCAATGATGGTTAATTTCAACATTTAAATGAACTATTGGCACTTTAATCAGTTAAATGGCATCCAAGGTGTTTGACATTAAGGTGTTTTACATTATGTTAAATTTGTTATTAACATCACAGTTCACTATATTCATATTTATTCCACCTAGGAGGTTAAGATGTATTATTTATGAATTTGATTCTTCTTTCTGCATGAAATATTAGGACTAGATATATACAGATGTAAAGAGAAGTGCTGATTTTCATCTAACAGTAATAGAAAAACCTAGTGGCAAAACATTTCATGTTTAAAGGGTAGAAATTATGTTGGACTGATTTATTTATACTATTCCACAAACTCTAAAGCTTAGTAGTTATTTCTGTCAAACTTCTGAAATATGAGACAAGGATGAGAACATTCTCAGGGGAAAAAACAACCTAGGGCAAGAGTTGGACATTTTACTTTTAGTTTTCAATGATGCTAGAAGCTAAATTAAGGGATGGATCTTGTAAAAAAGATATTCATGAATACAACAGTAAATCCTTGGCTTCCAGGGGTGTATTAACTGGTTGTGTATTGAGTAACAAATAAGCGCACATTAGCTTTAAAAATAGTGACCAAGTAGAGAAAAATATGTACTTTTCAGTTAGTGTATATTGACAATGTTTACATAAAAACTCATATATTGCATGTACTTCTTCTATATTGTATGTAGTACTATACATAATGCAACATGGGGTATCTCCCTTCTTTTGACTCTTAAATTTGCTTGATGAAATAGCACCCTATATCTTTGCAACAGTCCTTTCACACAGACAACTCAGCACTAGGAAGGTGGACAAATATGTAAAGATGGGAAGGGAAAGCAAAAAACAAACAAACAAACAAAAAAAAAAAACACAAGCTGTGACTACAACTCTGCCTAACTCATTCTTTGTCTAACATTAGGGTTGGGTGTGGTGGGAAAAAGAGCTACTGAAGCAACAGTAGTCTCCTTTAAGCAAATATAGTATTTCATCATAGGACATTCAGGATAGGTGGGGTGGGAGGAGATATTCCATTTCAGAAATATTAAAATGAAAAAAAAGTGGGTATAAGAATCAAAAACATGTAGGAATATACTTCTAGTAAGCTGTTTATGTGATATTTTTTGGTCCTTAAACTATTTCCTTGGAATCAAGTTTATGTTTCTGAGAAAAATGCACTTTATTTCTCTCCCACTCCATACCCAAACCAATAGCAAATCAGTCAAGTGTACAAAACCTATAAAATAAACTTTTGTTTGTACATTTCAAGTGTTCTTAAGTTCATATTTTCTCTTCTCCCAATATCTATCATTTATAATCATAGGTATGAAAGTATTGAAAAGCCAGATTGATCCCTGGATTAAATGGGTTATGATTCTCCTATGGTATCATGTGTCTTCCACTTCCCCTCTTCTCTTGACTATACTAATGTGACCTGAACTCCTTTGGATTGATTAAAATCCTCTGAAACATGAAGCTAGAGGAAGAAAAGAGTCACAATTTAAGTTGACTATGACACTTTGATCAGTTTAAATGGAATCAAATGAACTGATATCTTCTTATACTTATCATGGTGGTGTAAATTTGATCAACTTCCCTGCAGAGCAACTTGTCAATACGTATAAAAATCCTCAATCACATACATATTGTTTGATGTAGAAGTTCTGATTCTAGAAATAACTGAACACACAAGGCCAAGTTGTATACTTAAGTATTTCCATCTTAAAATGGCCTAATTAGTGAAAAAATAAAAAATAACACACATTTGTTAAAGAGAACTGCTTAAATAAGTAATAGTACAGACATGAAAGCAGACGTTATACAGTCATTAAAATTTTGCTGTGGTTACATAAATTAATATGGAAAATGACCCTTAGTAAAATGTTAAGTGTAAAGCATTCAAAATTGAAATAGAGTATGCTCCAGTTGTAAATATATCAACATTCATATCTTTAAATAAAAGTGCTTTAATTTTGTAAAAAAAAAAGTGTCAAAGTATTACTTAACACTAATATGCAGAATTCTTTCAAAATTATCCTTGTCTAATTCATGGCAGTTTAATGATAGCTATACTCATGATAATCTTTAGGCATAAACACTTTAAAGGTACAGAGGGATTTTATTTAAACTGACCCAGAGATAAAATTTGGAAATAAATCAGTATCTTCTTTGATCTCTTCTCAAGTGTCTTTAAGTGATTTCTCTAGATTCATGGCTTTCTTTTCCTTTCCATTTTGTAAAATTAGTTCTCACGCCAAGAACTTTACTCTTTAATATTTTTCCACATATTTTTCTGAAATTTTTTGTTATAGGGGAGTCTGGGTGTCTCAGTCAGCTCTTGATTTCAGCTCAGGTCATGATCTCAGGATTGTGGGATCAAGCCCCATGTTGGGCTCCAGACTGAGCATGGAGCCTACTTAAGATTCTCTCTCTCCCTCTGCCCCTCCACATGCCTTGCATTTTTTCTCTCTAAAATTACAAAAAAAGGCGGGGGGCACCTGAGTGGCTCAGTCGGTTAAGCATCCAACTTCAGCTCAGGTCATGATCTCACTGTTCATGAGTTCAAGCCCTGCATCAGGCTCTGTGTTGAGAGCCCAGAGCCTGGACCTGCTTGGGATTCTATGTCTCCCTCACTCTCTGCCCCACCCCCCTCTCATACTCTGTCTCTCTCTCAAAAATAAACATAACATTTTAAAATGTTTTTAAACATAAAATAAAATTAAAAAATTTAAAATGGTTTATTCTGCCTCAGAATCAGGATGAAGTTGTTCTCTTATTTTATTCGCTCCAAAATTGCTTTTTAAAATTTTTTTTTAGGAAATGCAAAAGTGAAAAATACTCTAAAAAATGAATCCTTAAGGAAGAAGTTTTGAATAACCAATCCCAGACAGCTTTGTAAGAACTGTTTTGTTGTCTGGTTACTAGTGAAGAGAAGTTGTACTTTTCCAGTAGTAATTTACATGTAAATGGCAATCACCAAATAGCAATAATAGCATAACAATAATCTTGCAGCTGTTTGCATATTATTTGCTTCTAAGGAACCCCCAAGGAGAAATGTAAATGAATAACCATGGACAAATGGATCTATGTTTTTGCTGTAGTAATATGTGTTTCTAACTTAACCTGTTTTCAGCTGAAAATAACATAATACTCTGTTTATGCTATTGGACAGTTCCAAACCAAGCCAAATAACAGTTTAGAATTATCTCTTTGGAGAATATTCTTGTGCCTCTTGTTTTTCATAAAAGATTACCCTGTTACTTGGTGAGTGAAATTCAGAGAATGTATCAGATTTTTTTTTTAACAGTCTTTTAAAAAGAAAACTAGAAGCTCACATTCTGCTATGGTTAATGTAGAACATTTCTATGGTCTATGAAATAGAAATTTAAAATGCTAGCCACAGCTTTTCAACTTCTTCCTAGACAAATAACGTAACTGGAAAAAATATAAACAGTACATGTGGATAATGTTTTTTAGTTACTAAAAGCTATTTCCATGTCCATTTTACAATTAAAATAGAAATTCTTAGCAATTATATATAAGAAATATTTAAAGACAAGAAGGACATTCTTGAATAGAGAAACACATTCTACCCACTAAAATGATGTATTGTATTCCAAAGCCTTTGATTATGGTCAATTCTGTCAACCTATGAATGCTCAGGTAATTTTGCAAACTATAAAATATGACACTAATATAAAATCAGTTTCCAAATGAAAAAAGATGTATTAGTTAAAATTCAAAGCAATTACAAATCCCCATTAACTCTGCACAGCTGAAGAGAATAGATAAGTCTAAAATGCTCCCTGGTTTCAAATCAATTCCCTGTTATTGAATAGCTTGTACCGATAATTTATTATTGACTCAAAGAGTCATTTGCATTTTATATCAATAGCATTTCCACATGTCCATCATGAAATAATAACAGATAGGCATGGTTAAAAGATATTATAGTCTAAATAAGCAGTGCTGTCTTTATATCTGCTTTTATAGCCTTTCCCATCTTTGTTTTGTACTGATCACAAGAAATTCAGAATCATAGTGAATGAAGGTCAGCAATCTTCCTTCTGCTATAAATTTTTTTTTCAACGTTTTTCATTTATTTTTGGGACAGAGAGAGACAGAGCATGAACAGGGGAGGGGCAGAGAGAGAGGGAGACACAGAATCGGAAACAGGCTCCAGGCTCCGAGCCATCAGCCCAGAGCCTGACGCGGGGCTCGAACTCCCGGACCGCGAGATCGTGACCTGGCTGAAGTCGGACGCTTAACCGACTGCGGCACCCAGGCGCCCCCTTCCTTCTGCTATAAATAACAGTCTAGTCCAATGATAGTGAGGGAATCTCCTGCAATCCCCCAAAAGCATATGTTCAGAGATATCAATACATAAGTCAACTTAAAGCAGTTATTTTGAACAACACGTGGCACATGATATCCTGAAAATAATACAAAATTTAAAGGTAGTTACCATATTATTTTATATCGTAGCATTGACACATTAGATATTATCTTCAATGTAGACAAACCTCTATAAAGTATTCCTATGCCCATTATAAGGATGGGAAAAAACAACCCTGAGGTTCAACTAGTTAGGAAAATTTTTCCAGTTCATATTGAATGCATAATCGGATTTTGTTACAGAGATTCAAGTCAATATCACAGAGAGTATCGCTGGGAACACTCCACCCCTTGAACTCAGGATTGATTCTCTGAACTCAGAATACTTTCAGAAGTTTCTGCCTAGCTATCAATTTCATCTTTAAGAGACGAACTAACAAATAGCTGCAACAGAAAAAGAAACACTTAAGGATGAAGCCTGTGTAGACGAATCAGAAAGTGTCTGACAGTTACCTTAGCTTTATTATGATCTTAAAATGCCCTTCTGAATATTCATCACAAGCCCAAATAAAAGGAGCCTGCTTACCACTGTTCCTGGAGCCCTGGCTTTAGATATTATTTGCTATAATCTCCTTATTTGTATAAATAAACATGACTTGTGAGGTAACTCCACCTGGTGTGGTCTCCATCTATAACTCACCAAGGAGAGAATCCACTTTGGTCCAGTAACAAGAGTCAGGTTCTCAAATGTAGTCTAATGAAACCCACAGCCTGAGATATATATTAATGATTGAACAGAGAGGCACTCTATTCAATCAACTCTTTCATTCCCTTCTCCAACTGAATAATATTCACTTTTTGAATAACAAATCATTATTTTGCTAAGTAAAGTGTCGATGCAGTATAACACTTAGTATGTTGAAATAGAATACTATTCTTAACAAAAATGTCCTGCAAAAGTTAGTGAACTGCTTTTTCAATGATAATTTTAGACTGAGAACTCATGAATCCTATTATCTCAACTTTAGTAATCATAGTGGCAGCTATTAGACCTGGAACAAAGATCTTTTCAGATAATAGAGATTTTACTAGAATGAGATATTGGGGGAAAGAGATTAATATTTGCTTAGTATATGCTATGTGCTAGATTTTTTAGCCATATTATTTCATGTAATCCTGTCAAAAATATTGTTTTGAGATAGATAGTGTTAGGTTAGGAAACTTCATAGGTTTTGTATTTCAGTATTTTTCTTCTCACAGAAGAACTCTATGATGTAAATAAGACTGTATATTCATAACACTTGACAGTTGGGAAGAACATTATTTACCTCTTCGTTTTGCACAACAAGCAGTGGACATTTGAGAAAGTGATTTATTCGAGGTAAAAAAGCAAGTTGGGGCTCATGCTGGATCAGGACCCACTAGAACCCAGGTCCTGAATGCTCACCCCCAAAATTCTTAGGCACTGATGCATGGTAATTCTTTTTTTAATATAATTTATTGTCAAATTGGCTTCCATACAACACCCAGTGCTCATCCCAACAACTGCCCTCCTCAATGTCCATCACCCACTATACACTCTCCCCCACCCCCATGATCAACCCTCAGTTTGTTCTCTGTATTTAACAGTCTCTTATGGTTTGCCTCTCTCCCTCTCTGTTTGTAACTTTTTTTTTTCCCATTCCCTTCCCCCATGGTCTTCTGTTAAGATACTCAAGATCCACCTATGAGTGAAAGCATATGGTTTTCTTTCTCTGACTGACTTATTTCACTTAGCATAATACCCTCCAGTTCCATCCATGTTGCTGCAAATGACATTATTGCATTCTTTCTCATTGCCAAGTAATATTCCATTGCATATATAAACCACAACATCTTTATCCATTCATCAGTTGATGGACATTTAGGCTCTTTCCATAATTTGGCTATTGTTGAAAGTGCTGCCATAGGGGCTCCTGGGTGGCTCAGTCTGTTAAGCGTCTGACTTCGGTTCGGGTCATGATCTCGTGTTTTGTGAGCTCGACCCCAAGTCGGGCTCTGTGCTGACAGCTCAGAGCAGGAGCCTGCTTCAGATTCTGTGTATTCCTCTCTTTCTGTCCTTCCCCCACTCACACTCTGTCTCTTTCTCTCTCTCCTTCAAAAATAAATAAACATTAAAAAATTTTTAAAAAAAGAAAGTGCTGCTATAAACATTGGGGTACATGTGCCCTATGCATCAGCACTCCTGTATCCCTTGGGTAAATTCCTAGCAGTGCTATTCCTGGGTCATAGGGGAGTTCTATTTTTAATTTTTTGTGGAAACCCCACACTGTTTTCCAGAGTGGCTGCACCAGTTTGCATTCCCACCAACAGTTCAAGAGGTTTCTCTTCTCTCCACATCCTCACCAGCATCAATAGTCTTCTGATTTCTTCACTTTAGCCACTCTGACTGGTGTGAGGTGGTATCTCAGTGTGGTTTTGATTTCTATTTCTCTGATGATGAGTGACATTGAGCATCACTTCATGTATCTGCTGGCCATCTGGATGTCTTCTTTGGAAAAGTGTCTATTCATGTCTTCTGCCCATTTTTTCACTGGATTACTTATCAGGTTTGGAGTTTGGTGAGTTCTTTATAGATTTAGATGCTAGCCCTTTATGTGATATGTCATTTGCAAATATATTTTCCCATTCTGTTGGTTGCCCTTTAGTTTTGTTGATTGTTTCCTTTGCAGTGAAGAAGCTTTTTATCTTGATGAGGTCCCAATGGTTCATTTTTGCTTTTAATTCCCTTGCCTTTGCAGATGTGTCGAGTAAGAAATTGCTGCTGCTGAGGTCAAAGAAGTTGTTTCCTGCTTTCTCTTCTAGGGTTTTGATGGTTTCCTGTCTCACATTCAGGTTTTTGCATCCATTTTGAGTTTATTTTTGTGTTTGCTGTAAGAAAGTGGCCTACTTTCATTCTTCTGCATGTTGCTGTCCAGTTCTTCCAGCACCACTTGTTAAAAAGACTGTCTTTTTTCCATTGGGTACTCTTTCCTGCTTTGTCGAAGATTAGTTGGCCATACATTTGTGGGTCCAGTTCTGGGTTCTCTATTTTTTCCATTGGTCTATGTGTCTTTTTTTGTGCCAATACCATACTGTCTTAATGATTACAGCTTTGTAGTAGAGGCTAAAGTCTAGGATTGTGATGCCTCCCACTTTGGTTTTCTTTTTCAATATTACTTTGGCTATTTGAGGTCTCTTGTGGTTCCATACAAATTTTAGGATTGTTTGTCTTAGTTTTGAGAAGAATGCTGGTACAATTTTGATTGGGATTGCATTGAATGTGTAGATAGCTTTGGGTAGTATTGACATTTTAACAATATTTATCCTTCCAATCCATGAGCATGGAATGGTTTCCATTTTTTTGTGTCTTCTTCAATTTCCTTCATAAGCTTTCTATAGTTTTCAGCATACAGATCTTTTACATCTTTGGTTAGGTTTATCCGTAGGTATTTTATGCTTCTTGGTGCAATTGTGAATGGGATCAGTTTCTTTATTTCTCTTTCTGTTGCTTCATTATTGGTGTATAAAAAGGCAACAGATTTCTGTACATTGATTTTGTACCCTGCGACTTTGCTGAATTCATGTATCAGTTCTAGCAGATTTTTGGTGGAGTCTAATGGGTTTTCCATGTAAAGTATCATGCCGTCTGTGAAAAGTGAAAATTTGACTTCATCTTTGCCAGTTTTGATGCCTTTTATTTCATTTTGTTGTCTGCTGATGCTAGGACTTCCAACACTATGTTAAACAACAGTGGTGAGAGGGGACATCCCTGTCGGGTTCCTGATCTCAGGGGGAAAGCATTCAGTTTTTCCCCATGGAGGATGATATTAGCTGTGGGCTTTTCATATATGGCTTTTATGATGTTTAAGTGTGTTCCTTCTATCCCAACTTTCTTGAGGGTTTTTATTAAGAAAGGATGCTGTATTTTGTCAAATGCTTTTTCTGCATCTATTGATGGGACCATATGGTTCTTATTCTTTCTTTTATTAATGTGATGTATCACATTGACTGATTTGAGAATATTGAACCAGCCCTGCAACCCAGAAATGAATCTGACTTGATTATGCTGAATAGTTCTTTTTATATGCTGTTGAATTTTACTTGCTAGTATCTTGTTGAAAATTTTTGCATCCATATTCATCAGGGATATTGGCCTGTAGTTCTCTCTCTCACTTTTTTTTTCTGGGTCTCTGTCAGGTTTGGGAATCAAAGTAATGCTGGCTTCATAGAATGAATCTCAAAGTTTTCCTTTCCTCTCTATTTTTTGGAACAGCTTGAGAAGAATAAGTATTAACTCTGCTTTAAATGTCTGGTAGAATTCCCCAGGGAAGCCATCTGGCCCAGGACTCTTATTTGTTGGGGGATTCTTGATAATTGATTCAATTTCTTCGCTAGTTATGGGCTGATTCAAATTTTCTATTTATTCATGTTTGAGTTTTGGTAGTGTGTTAGTGTTTAGGAATTTGGCCATTTCTTCCAGGTGGCCCAGTTTGTTGGCATATAATTTTTAATAGTATTCCCTGAAAATTGCTTGTATATCTGAGGGATTGGTTGTAATGAATCCATTTTCATTTGTTATTTTATCTATTTGGGTCCTCTCTCTTTTCTTTTTGTGAAGCCTGCTAGAGATTTATCCATTGTTTTTTCAAAAAAAAAAAAAAACAACTCAGTTTCATTAATCTGTTCTTTTTTTTTTTGATGCTATATTGTTTATTTTTGTTCTGATGTTTAATATTTTTCTTCTGCTGCTGGGTTTGGGGTGTGTTTGCTCTTCTACTTCTAGTTTCTTCAGGTGTGCTGTTAGGTTTTGTATTTGGGATTTTTCTCATTTCTTGAGATAGACTTGGATTGCAATGTATTTTCCTCTTAGGACTGCCTTTGTTGCATCCCAAAGCATTTGGATTGCTGTGTTTTCATTTTCATTTGTTTCCATATATCTTTTCATTTCTCCTCTAATTGCCTGGTTGACCCATTCCTTCTTTAGTAGGGTGTTCTTTAACCTCCATGCTTTTGGAGGTTTTCCAGACTTTTTCCTATGGTTGATTTCAAGTTTCATAGCATTGTGATCTGAAAGTGTGCATGGTATGATATCAATTCTTTTATATTTATTGAGGGTTGTTTTGTGACTTAGTATATGACCTATCTTGGAGAATGTTCCATGTTCACTCGAATCGGGAGTATATTCTGCTGCTTTAGGAATGCAGAGTTCTAAATATATCTGTCAAGTCCATCTGGTCCAATGTATCATTCAGGACCATTGTTTCATTATTGATTCTCTGTCTAGATGATCTATCCAATGTTGTAAGTGGAGTATTAAATTCCCTTGCAATTACCACATTCTTACCAATAAGATTGCTTATGTTTGCAATTGTTTTATATATTTGGGTGCTCTCAAATTCGGTGGATAGATATTTATAATTGTTAGCTCTTCCTGATGGATAGACCCTTTTATAATGTCCTTCTTCATCTCTTGTTATAGTCTTTAATTTGAAGTTCTGTTAGTCTGATATAAGAATGGCTACTCCAGCTTTCTTTTGACTTCCAGTGGCATGATAGATAGTTCTCCATCCCCTTATTTTCAATCTGAAGATTGAAAATCAGGTCTAAAAGGAGTCTCTTGTAGACAGCAAATAGGTGAGTCTTGTTTTTTATCCATTCTGATACCCTATGTCTTTTGATTGGAGCTTTTAGTCCATTTACATTCAGTATTATTATTGAAAGATATGGGTTTAGAATCATTGTGTTATCTGTAGGTTTCATGGGTGTAGTGATGTCTTTCATAATTTGTGGTCCTTGCAATATTTCACCTACAGAATCCCCGTTAGGATCTCTTGTAGAGCTGGTTTAGTGGTAATGAATTCCTCCAGTTTTTGTTTGTTTGGGAAAACCTTTATCTCTCCTTCTATTCTGAATGACAGGCATGCTGGATAAAGGATTCTTGGCTGCATATTTTTCCTGTTTATCACATTGAAGATTTCCTGCTATTCCTTGTTGGCCTGCCAAGTTTCAGTAGATAGATCTGATACTACCCTTATGTCTACCTTTGTATGTTGAGGCCCTTTTATCCCTTGCTGCTTTCAGAATTCTCTCTTTATCCTTGTATTTTGCCAGTTTCATATGATATGTTGTACAGAAGATGGTTTCAAGTTATGTCCAAAGGGATTTCTCTGTGCCTCTTGGATTTTAATGTCTGCTTCTTTCCCCAGATTGGGGAAGTTCTCAGCTATGATTTGTTCAAGTACACCTTCAGCCCCTTTTTCTCTCTTTTCTTCTGGAAATCCTATGATACAGATATTATTCCATTGATTGAATTATTTAGTTCTCTTATTTTTTTCTTGTGATCCAGGATTGTTTTTATCTCTCTTTTGCTCAGCTTCCTTTTTCCATAATTTTGTCTCTAATTCACCTATTCTCCCCTCTGCCTCTTCAATCCGCACTGTCACTGCTTCTAGTTTATTTAACATTTTTTTAATTCATCATGACAATTTTTTAGTTCCTTGATATCTGCAGCAATGTATTCTTTGCTGTCTTCTATGCTCTTTTCAACCCCAGCGATGAATCTTATGTCTATTATTCTGAATTCTTGCTCAGTCATATTGCTTATGTCTGTTTTGATCCATTCTTTAACTGTCACTTCTTCCTGGAATTTCTTTTGAAGAGAATTCTACCATTTTATCATTTTGACTAGTTTTCTGTCCCTTATGAGTTTTAAAAGCTTGTTACGTGCTTTGCACCTGAAAGCACTGCTATATCAAAGGGGCATCATACACTGTCTAAGGCCTGGTCCTTCAGGAGTTATTTTTTGGAGTGTATTACTTGCTCACTTTGGTTGTTGTGACTTTGGTTATTTTATTTCTCTACTCTTAGTGATGTTTTGGACCATCCACAAAGTGTGCTTTGATTTGTTCCTTGAAGTAGCCCTATGGCCCGTCATGTTATCCTGGTGTCTTGCTGGTGGACTCAGTCTCTTTCCTCCCAGACCTTTGGTATTCAAAGTCCTTTGGCTTCAACCCCTCGTCGTTTGAGAAACGTGGGAAGTATGGATCCCTCTACTTCTCTGCCATGTTGGTCCCCTTGGTGCATAGTAATTCTAATAGGTATGTTCTTGAATAAAATCTAAGAAAAAATAAGACAATTTCCTCTGCTAAGAGAAAACAAGCATTTGCTTATCTCAGCATGCTCTTACTTTTTTCCCACTGAATACAAGCTCAGCCAATGAAATAGTGTTGCAATTATGTGACTTTGATGGACACATTTACTGGCTAGAAAAATGTCAAGGAAACAGAATTTCCTCACCTGCCATCTGTGATGTCTTTTTAAGGCAGGCAATTCAATTTGTTCAGTTATCCCCAAAGAGCTTCTTGGAATTTGTGATCCATTTGCTTTGCTATATGCCAATGCTTTCTCTTTAAAGTTACCTTAAATCTTAT
The DNA here is from genome assembly GCF_007474595.2 of Lynx canadensis. Lineage (NCBI taxonomy): Eukaryota > Metazoa > Chordata > Mammalia > Carnivora > Felidae > Lynx > Lynx canadensis. The sequence continues at coordinate 33,803,833 of NC_044312.2, forward strand.
ATTTCGCTTTCTATCAGCCATTCATACTTGCCAGAAGAAATGTGAAAAATCTACAAGTAAAATAATTTAGGACTTTCTCTCAAAGATGAGATTTGTCAAGAATAATAACAAACATAAGCATATTATACAAAAATATACAAAAATAAATATATATACACACAAAAGTATATTATTTTACTATTATAAGGAGGAAAGTAAACTTCTAATAGGCAATTATACTTTCTACTTGGCTGCCAGAGGCTATTTTTGTTCATGCCCAGGAAAAAAGTTTATTCTTTCTCTTCACAGGTAGCCAAGTTCATATATATATATATATATATATATATACACACACACACATATATATGTATATATATGTGTATGTATATATATTTAAATTAACTTTGATATTTAAACTAGTAACCAGTGATACCTGAATATATTATGTATGTTTGCACTCATCCAAGTCTAATTTATAACCATTAAATTTATTTTTTATTTGATAGAAAATCTCCCACATTTCATGGGGTGTTTTAAAAGTTGTAATTACATATCATAAATATAGGGGTGACTTCTTTTTGTTTAAATGGTTCATTGATAACTTTAGTGTCTCTTCCAGCAAGGTAAAATTTAAACTGTGCTTTCTCTTTTATATAAAACTGTTGTTGGATGAATGAATTATGAATGAATTCTGCTGACGCATCAGTCAGGGGGACTAATGCTCTTACATTCTTTTCTTTGCTTGCTGTACTGATAGATTCCATATGTGACTTTTTTAGATCAGAACAATACATGTCTGGAGTCCAAGTTTGGGCCAGATGCCAGGAAGTTTTACTGTTATAGTGGCTGAGGGACTATCTCAGGGCACTGGCAGAATGGAAGATCAGGCAGAGGTTGTTCTTTTTCAAAAGTGGTAATGGCTTCAGACAGATCTATCCAACACATTCTCTCCTCCATCTCTCTTGCGGCCATTGGCCTGAATTTTTCATATGAATGGCTCAAGATAGTATGTGAATGTAGAATGTAGAACCAGAGTTCTCTCCATGCGAACCTCACTGGTGCACATAGGAATAGATTTCTTGCTTCTGTGCTTTGAAACGAAAAAAAAAAACCTTCATAATATCATTTTAAACAAATCCAGTTTTCCATTTAAACAATAGTTTTAAATCATGTATAAAGAAAGAGAACAATATCTCGTGTCACCAAAGTTATATTATTTAAAAATCATATTATAACATTAAAATATAGGTCTTTTACCAAAGCTTTATTGGTATAAAGGTGACATTTTACAGTTTCTTGGCATATTGGGGGAAAGAAACAAGACAGAGCATTCTACTTCTCTGGCCCCAATGTTTCTGTTTTTGTTGTTGTTGTTGTTGTTGTTGTTGTTGTTGTTAAATCTTTAGGACATCACCTTTTGTTAGATCTGCCATAACAGTCCAGAAATAACATGTCTCAAAACATATTTCTCAACTTCTCCCAACACAGTGCTCTCTCCAGGCTTCTGATTTCTTGTTATTCAATCACAAATCACATTATATGTATGTGTATACTATACATATAATAAGATATATATTGCAGATGCTCTTGCACATATAGTGGTCAATAAATGTTTTATGTCACTGATTGTGATATGAAATGTGAATATGAATAATATTTTGCTCCTTAATTATCCCTAATAGTTGACTGGAGTAAAATGACAGGACAGCTTATAACTGGTGCATAGGAAATGCACAGCAGTAACCAAATCCATTTTGTTAATAAACTGACCTGAACTTCAACTTGGGATTTTAGGATGAAAACAGGTTGTGTCACATTAATCAGAGCTTTCTTTCTTACTCTAAATCTATAGCAGTCTACAATATTCATTTAGTCTTTGAGATTTGACTGCTGGAGATGAGGAGATTCTAGAGGAACTGACTGGTGGTAGATGTTGAATCATCAGTGCCATCCAATAACAGAGGCATAATATCCATGGAGCTTCCCCAGACAGTAAGATTGGAGGGTGGGTGACTGGGAGTTCTTGGAAAGTGGTAAGGAAAAATGGGTGGTGGTCATTTATCTTTGTTTGTAAAATCATGATAACATTAACATCTACTTCATACAGCAGTTGTGAAGATTAAGTAATATAATTTATAAAGCACTAAGCATAGTGCCTGATACACAAAGCAAATATTTATTATCTTTTTTACTGAATAAATGGGTTAGATGATATACACACTTAGTCTTGAAAGATGAGAGAGAATTTGCTAAATGGGGGAAGAGGTAGAACTCTCTAAATAGTTGAGACAGAAAATTTTTAAAGGACTGATAGGTAAATTCTGAGAATGAGGGAACGGCTGTAACAGGAGGCTGGAAAGTAAGGTTAGTCTCAAGTATGAAGAACTTTTTACACATCACACTAAGCAGTTATAAAAAATGGGCAGCAAGGAAGCCACTGAGGGTATTCTGTTAATGTGATATTTCATCAAATAAAAATTCTATTAAAAAAAGATAAAATAAAATTTAACATGTGACATGATTTTTAGAAGATCAAGTTATTTAAGATGGAGGCTAAGGAAAATATTTAAAAACTTACCCTGCCACAAACTGTTTTGACTATAAACAGACACTTTGACATAAAACAGACACTTTGGAAAGTGATCCAAACACAGATAAATTAAACAGATGGATATCAGCAAATGTGTATCAGTGCCAGATCAATTACAGCTTGCAGGTCTAGTATTAATTACTATGAATTGTCCAATCCTTTCTGTGAGTTTCCCACAACAATAAACTTAATCAAGAAAATAATTTTATATGAATATTATGTTCCAAATTTTGAAGTTGTCTCACAAATATAACAATATCTGTTTTTGATCTGATATCATGAACCACACCTAGTAGTTTCATTTAAATTGTTAAAATATAAAACCTTGGGTGCCTACCCAAAGATAAAACACTTTTACCTATCCTTCAACATTTAGTGGGAAAATAGGGTAGATACTCACATGAATGGCAGTTTCAAACAGATCAAGAATACAGATCCAAGGTAGACTGAAAGGTACATATTATATCTCAATTGGCTCTACTTGAAAATTTGGGAGGTAGGCAAAGATTTCAGAAGTCTAGTAAGGTGACATTCATTAGTTGATAACATAATACTATGCACAATACAATTTTTTTGGCAAAAAATTAAAAAAAATCCTCCAAATTTTACATACATGAAGATTCTTGAACTCGGGTAGAAACAAAATCTAGGGAACTAATATAATTTTTATTTGAAGTAAAAGTAAAAGTAATTTGAAACATTTATAATGTCATGTTTGCAAAAAAAATGTATTAAGGACTGTGGGAGTCTGTTTCTTGACAAGAACATGGCCTCTCCTTTTTAAAAAGAAATGGGGAAAATTATGCTCACAGTTTAAATTCCATACCCGAAACAACTGCAGGAAGCAAAATTAATTTAGTATTGTTATTTGCAATACAATAATTCTCCAATGGCAAACCTCCTTCAATTGTGCCCCTCATACCCTTTACTAAACTTTAGGCAGTTCTGAGGCTCTGAATGTGAAGATTTTGGTGCTGTTACTTTTCAAACTTTTATTTGTGACCTTCAAGACCCATCCCTAGTTTCAGGTTGCACTGTTGACATGGTTATCACTAGCAATATATAAATTAATTAAAATAAATAAAACTAAAAATTCAGTTATTCTGTAAGAGTAGCCACATTCCAAGGGCTTAACAGTAGCCACAGTATTGTAGAAAAAATCTCTCTAATCACAGAAAGATCTTTTGGATAACACTGGAGAGAGGATGAGATTTGACTGCAAGAATAAAAGACTCAAATCAGAATAAATAAGGAATATAGTTCTCTATGTTATTCTATAATGGCTAACGTGGAAGTAATAAAAAAAATTCTGTTCCAGTGTTGTTTTGATTGTCTTCTTTTGAGATAGATACATCACTTGATCCTTGCAGTGCGCTTAATTTTTCAAAGTATCATTAAGTGGAGGTGTTAGTAAATTACCCATCATAAGGGCACTCTTCCCCCTCCAATTGTATTATTTTGTATTCAGCTTAAAATTATGTCATAACTATAAAGTTGAAAATTTCAATCTTCTTATCTTTAAAATTAATTGTGCCATTTGATCAATCTCAAAATGAGTTAAATGGTTTCAAATAAAGAAAGATGTGTTCCACTTATTTTCCATCTTCCTATGTTTTTATTACCCTGATCATGAGGAATAGAAAATATAATTGCCAAAGTTTCATAACACTATACAAAGAAGTTAATTTCAGCAGGTATCCAATCATTTAAGCAGATTTCAAAAATTTTCAGGTTAACACTGGACTAATTTAGAAGAAACTGAATTTCAAAATGCAGTGCAAGCATCACAATGCAGTGATGCTTGCTGCATTTGTGTCTAGTAATATGAATCATAAATTTATGTTTTAAGCTAGAATTTATCTACTCTTCATGAATATATATCTCTATTATTCATTGCATCAGTGTAGTTATTATGGGTCATGTGTACCAGGTTACAATAACAAGTGAACGCTAAATCTCAATATCTAAAAACCACAAAGGGCCTTTTCCCTCTTACTCCTGAACATGTTGATTGAAGAATAGCTGGAGGCTCTGGTATTCACTGTCTTCAAACTCATTACTTAGGCTGTAAGAGTTGCTTCTCATGGTCTTGGTAGCAAAGGGTATGAGAACATGGGAAAGCTGTCTCTGGTTATTAAAATTCCCCCAAGAAGTGACACTGACACCTTATGCCCACATTTCATTGGCCAAAGCAAGTCACATGGCTATACCTAATTTCAAGACAGCAGGGAGGTATAGTCCCACCATGTGCTGAGGATAGAGTCAGAATATTTATGAACATCCAGAATGACTACTGCAAAAGGGAAATGCAGCATTTGGGAAAATATTTGTCCATACAACTTTGTATAAAAATGAGAGAAAGAATAAGGTAAGAAAATAAATTCATAAACAAAAGATACTGCAAGAAATAAAAAGATAATAACATTGCAGGAGGTTAACAAATATTATTGTCTTTTCTGTCAGTGAGATGATGAATAATAGAAGGTTGGGTCTCTTAAACTAGCTTTACCTATTAACCAAATTTCTCATTCTGAAGGGTATATCAGGGACATATATCTCTATGCTATGCCTCTGGATCACAAAGATAACCTGGTTGTCTGATACATGCCTTTCATCCTATCTGTCCTGCCTTTTTCAAATGTTGCCTCATCAGTCTGTTTCATTCAATCTCTCTGACCCTGTAATTTTGTCACTTTCTAAAGCGAATTGCTAACTGGAAAATTTAACTGAAACTGAAAGTGGCACCAGTTTTTAAACAGAATCTGCAAGGTCCAACAAAAGTCAGGAAAATGGTAAAAGATTGGTCTAACCTTTCCCCTTTCCACATCTGAGATATATGACCTTGGGTGTCATTTATAACCAGTGTTGATATTGAAAGGCCTTACATTTAAATCTAATGTATTTCTCTCTCTCTCCCTTGGTACACCTATGTAAGCATGTTCTGTTCCAAGGAAATTTAGGGTTACAAATTTACTTTGGCATTACATTTTTCACATTGACACTTTGGGAAGAGTTATATTCTAGTGAAGGATATGGCTTGAAATTCCCTTTTTTAATTCAATACTCATTGGGCTACAGCACTTTGAGGAGCATATGCACTAATTCTGAAAGATAATAAAATAGCATTGCTGATGCTACCACTAACTAAGCATTTTTAGTTAAAACATCCCAGGCTAAAGCCACATCAATCCCACCTTTCACTATCACCATGGTAAATGGTTCTCCTGACCCTGTGTCTTCGATCAGATTCTGAAGATGCAATCCGGGCAATCAAATTTGTCATTGGACATTTAGTTAAATACAGAACCCTTCAAGGTACTATTTATAAACAAATATAAGTCATTATTCCTGTAGAAAATTACAGTCTCTATTACAGATTATAAATTAGATTAAGGGTACTTTGTTGTACATTATATGATTTGTAAATACATTGCTCTGTTTTTTTCTTTCTCTAATGCATTTTTTAATATCTAATGAGAAAACTCATATCTAAACTTACATTTTCATTATAAACTAGAATGCATTTTTTAAATTCAGAAAATAGCTTAAGCATGTATCAGGAAAAAAGCAATTCTATATTTTTGGAAATTATCAATTTGGGTAGAATTCCTTATAATTGCAATTAAAATGTTATACTTATCTTCAGAGGTGTTCATATTCAAGTAATGTTCCTTAGTAAACTGACCACCATGATATGATTTACTTAAATGCCAAAATTTCAGCATTATTTCATTTTTTATTATTTATTTTTGAGAGAGAGAAGGAAAGAGAGAGAGAGAGCAAGCAGGAAAGGGGCAGAGAGAGGGGGACACAGAATCTGATGTCTTGATTCACAAGATGAATTCCTTATACCTCACCTTGAAGATGAATAAAGCAGATCTTCATATTTTTCCTTATACGTTGGATTGGTAAGTTGTGTCCTTGTTATACTTTTGTTGTTCATTCTGAATGTTCATTCAATCAGGAAAGTCTATCTGATGTATAAGTTGACATATAGCCCATCTGTTTCTCACTATTTACAAAGTATTACTGAGGTAAGTTTAGTTAGTAATTTTTATTTTATTATTAGAAAGAAAAAAATAATAAATATGATAAGGGACAGTTCTATTGCATAATGGAAGAGCTGTTGCTTGAGTGGGTTCTAGGAATGTGTACCTCAGGAATGCCTCAAATATCATCATATAGTGACCTGTTCTCTTTGGATATCTTTAAAAGGCAAGTAGTCTTATTATTATGTGTGATTTAACTTTATTGGATTTTCTTTAGTGATGACAGAAGACCACAGTGGCATGAAAGTACTGGATGCTGAAGACAAGAATTTGCTCAAAGGTGTTGGAATATCATTACAAAAGAGGAAGAAGTCTTCCTCCATAATAATTTTGCATTTATTCCAGAGCCAGATATGACTATGAAAATTTATTTAAAAAAACCCATAGAACTAATAAGCTGCCAAATGACTCTGATCCTCCACATGGCAATGGATAATCAGATTAAAAAATTATTGCACTTTGGGGCACCTGGGTAGCTCAGTTGATTGAGAATCCAACTCTTGATTTCCGCTCAGGTCATGATCTCATGGTTTGTGGGTTAAAGCCCCACATCGAGATCTGCACTGACAGTGCAGAGCCTGTTTGGGATTCTCTCTCTCCCTCTGTCTCTGCCCCTCCCCTTCTCTGTCTCTGTCTCTCAAAAGATAAACTAATAAAATGTTAAAAATTATTGATCTTTAATATGTGTTGGACACAATGGTGAGAAAATGTACATTGCACTCTTATAGCATTTATGTTTTAGTAGTGGAGTCATTCATATTTCATATAAGGTAATACAAATATTTATCAAAATGTTAATAAATGCTACAAAAAAAATACAAGGTATGATGAAAATATGTAATAGTGGAGTCAAGGAGAGTATTTATGAGAGTATATATAGAGCTCAAGGAGAAAAAGTCTCAAAGTTTAATTTTTGTACCCTGGCTCCTTGTTTTTTCATGGAATCTTGATATAACTAAGAGAAATACTGCATATGCAAATAGTTGAAATAATATGTGGATTTACTAGTTCATTGGAGCTTTGTGATAGAACTATATGTCTCTCTCATTTGGCCCTTTCTTTTCATTCTTCCTTCTTCTACCTTGCCCATCACACATCTGATACTGCATCAGCTTCCTACCTCTGGTCTCTTTCTACTCCTTTTTATTCCACACAGGGCTACCCAGTGATGTCTTCATGAACCAAATGTGTATTGTATTTTATGTATTATTTTGCTGCATAGCACCATTCCCATTGATTTCTATCCAACCTCAATAATATTTGTTACACAATGCTGAAAATCTATGATATCTCCCTATTCTCTGTAAGATCAAATGCTATCCTCAGCCTTGTCTTCAGGGGTTCCCCTCTGTGATCTCCACCTCTTTTTCTAACCTTTCTATTCCTTTATTCTTAATACAAAACTTCCATTGCAGTCAAACAAATCTGCTCAGAATGCCCTTTACTAAATTTATCTAGTTTTTTTTTTTTTTACAAGAAAAGGTCTCTCTACTATTCTCTATTTAAATAAATCCTACTCAGCTTTCCAGCTGTTTCACCTAAAACAAACTGTATTTTCTATAGACTATGTAACATTACTTTTTTTGAAGAATTTGATATTAAAAGTACATATATACATACATACACACATGTAAATATATGCGTATGTACAAAATCTTATATGTTAAATATACCATATATATATATATATTATAAATAGAGATTGTTAGGTCATTGAACATAAAGATTTTCTTTTACTTTTATAAACTGTATGGTTGTATACATAAATTTTTGATAACAACTTGTTAATTGATGAATTTGTGGTAATAGAGAAAAAAACTGTATGATGATAGAATCATACTTCAACCTATCTGTATAATAGTGTTTTCTGGCTTTTAGTTTTAGTTAGCCTTCAATTCAGTTCTAAAAATTTGTAGTCAGTGTGGTTTTCAAACATTTGATCCTATTGTACCTTGGCCTGATTTTAGTAACCACTGAGATATTTGCAGCATCTGGAACAAGCTCTTTATTCTACAATACAGTGCACTCTGGGATTTGTTCGAATTGTCATAATTAGTACATTTTAATATTGTTTATACAATATTTTTTTTCATTAAGTCTACTGACCTCATGCTAAGAAAGAAATTATTTTTAATAAATAAGAATTTATTTATTAGTTGTCATAAACTCTTGTATTTTCCATGAGGGGCCTTTATTTTTCTCAAAATCTGCAGGATATCTGGCACGAAGGAAATGAAACTTTAATTTACAGACATGTGAGTAAGCAATGCAGGAGTGAGGGAAAAGTCGTCTTGGGGATAATTTTATTAGTCTATTATTTGTCCACTTTATTGTGAGCTATGTTCAGAAAAGAGTGAATCCAAATTCACTAAATCCACTTTCCAAATCTACCAATTCTGGGTGAATTTATTTATTTTTTGCAACTTTAGACCTAGGCATAAATGAATATGACAGTAGTTACTATGTCTTCAAACTGCCAAAATAATAAAATTGCTTTTAGAGTTGACTGAGCTCCAGAGGTGGTCAGAGAGCCCCCTTGGAAGTAATGCTACGCACACTATTTTAGGTGATTCTGACAACAGTAGGAAATTTGATTTTATGTTGTCTGGGTGGGACACTATTTTATATAAATACCATAACATCCTTATGTGCTCTTTATTAGAGAGAGAAGGCCACTATTACCTCTTCTAGTCCCTGGAAACAGATGATTTAAGGTAATATTATAGGCAAATAGGCAAAATCTTATTCTCAAATCTGGAGGCTCTTATCATCTCCCAAACAAATGCATTTTATTTTTACATTTTCAAGGTCGTGACAGACCCTTTCTTTACTGTGTTATATGATGATTTTACCCATATAATGTGCTACAAATTTACTTTATAAAGGGTTTCTAGCATGTGTCATTGTTCCAGTATTGAAGAGTTTCCTTCATCTCTTTTTCTTTTTCTATTTTTCTTTTAACCTCTTCTCCCTATTATTCCCCTCCAAGATGTCCCAATCGTAAAGAAAGGGACTCTTTGGTAAGACTTTAGAAAGCGACAAAATTTTGCATTGCATAGTCTAGCAATCTCTTTCGCAAACACCCTTTTTAGCTGGACATCCATTATATGGCGCTTCTAGTTAAGAATACATTTTATACAATGCTGTGTCATTTGGTGGCTATTATTTTCTGATTTACTGATAGTTAGGTGTCACTAAAGGCCTGTGAACAGATGTGACATCTGCCATTCCAGGTGTGGCCTCTTCAAACTTCCCATATCATTTCCTTTTCCTCTTTCTTTCTTTCTTTCTTTCTTTCTTTCTTTCTTTCTTTTTCTTTCTGTAGCTTGAGGCAAAGACAGCAGTGGTACAGCTTACAAGGGCCTAGAGTCCCTGAGTCACCATTTGCAAGGGAACTACGTTCTTATCAGCAACACTGGCTTGAGTTTCATATGAGCTGAAATCATGGTGAACTTTGTGATTTGAGAGCTAATCTCTTACGCAGGTAGTGTTCCATTAAATAATACTTTTTTAGTATACTCAAGGATCAAAAGTTCTACTATAAAAGGTGGGCAATGCTGTGAGAGAAAGAATTGTTTGACATATTTTCCCTCTGAAGAATTTGCATGTTTTAAAGATTTACCTTTACGCATAAGGATTTGCTGTTGTGTGAATCCTTGGGCACTTTCTGGAAACGTGAAGTTCTGGCTGTGAGGAATTTTGTCCTAAATCAGAACCAGCTAAGGGGCTAAGAGGTCTGCTGGATGAGTACACTGGAGTGGAGGAAAAAGAAGGAAGCCCCAAAAGCAGAGGCAACAAAAGCAAAAATAAGTCGGGTTACTAAAAAAACAAAGGAAATAATCAACAAAATAAAAAGGTAACAAAATAAATGGGAGAAAATATTTGCAAATCATGTGGCAGATAAGGAGTTAATATCCAAAATATATAAAGAACTCATACAACTCAATAGCAAAAAAAAATAAGAAATCTGATTAAAAAATAGGCAGAAGATCTGAATAGAAAAAATAAACAAGATAGATCCAAAGAAGACATACAGATGGCCAACAGGCACATGAAAAGATGCTCAACATCACTAATTATCAGGGAAATGCAAATAAAAACTATAATTGGATATCGCTTCATATCTGTCAGAATGGCTTTTATCCAAAAAGACAAGGAATGACAAGTGTTGGCAAGGATGTGAAGAAAAGGGAATCCCTTGTGTGCTCTGTTGGTGGGAATGTAAATTAGAATATGGAAAACAGTATGGAGGTTTCTTAAAAACTTAAAATAGAACTACCATATGGTCCAGCAATTCCACTTCTGGGTATTTATCTGAAGAAAACACACACACACACACACACACACACACACACACTGGAATATTATTCAGCTATAAAAAAAGAATGAAATCTTGCTATTTGTTACATGGATGGGTCTTGAGGGCATTATAATAAGTGAAATAAATCAGAGAAAGCCAAATACTGTATAATCTCACTTATATGTGGAATCTAAGAAACAACAACAAACTAAGGTCATAGAGGGAACAGACTGGGCATTGTCAGAGGCAGGGCAGTGGGATAGGTAAAGTGGGTTAACAGTCTCAAAAAGTACAGACTTCTAGTTATAAGATTAGTCATAGGTATTTAATGTGCAGTGTGGCGACTAATAATAGCTACAACTAATAATACTGTATTATTGCATATTTTAAAGTTGCTAAGAGAGTAGATATTAAAGGTTCTTATTACAAGAAAAAGATTTTTGTAATTATGTGTGGTGATGGATGTTAACTAGACTTATTGTGGTGATCATTTTGGAATATATACAAATATTGAATAGGGCTGACACTAATATGTCAACCTCAGTAAAAATGTAAAAAAAAAAAAAAAGAAAAAGAAGAAGAAGGGAGGAGGCCACGTGAAAATAAGCTCCTGGACACTCATCAAAGGCAGCTTCAGAACAACAGGCACTTCAATAGGAAAAGTATTAAGGTTGCAGTCATTTCATAGTATGACATTTTTCTTTCTGGTAAACATTTGTACACGTGAATGCTCCAGACTTGTATGCATATTTGAGGGGTGTATATGCCAACATGACACTTGAGCTCTGTTGCTATGTGGTATACACGTTGTTCCAGAAGACAGACATCCAAAAGATTCGTTAATTTGCTGTAAATGTCACAGAGGTCAACATTTGCCTCTTTCTTGCAAAAAAAAGCACTATGTCTGTGGCCACACAGGTGCAATATATTATATTCTCTGCTTACAGTTACAGTTCATGTATCTCTCCTAGAAGCATCTGCTAAAACCTGGGTATTCTAATGACTGGAATGTTCTTCATGGCAGGGATGTGATAGAAGTAGTAGGAGTTTGAAGTCAAGTAACTCCAGAGTTTCAATTCTATCTCCCTCTCTTAGCATCAGAGTAACCCTGACAGAGTTTATGAAATTCTTCTCACTTAAGTAACTCTTTTAGATATATTAACTCCTGGTTAGTGTTAGTTTCCTCAATTGCAAAATAAGTGTTATAAAACCTGCCTTTCTCATTGTGAAGATATCTGCCTAAATTAGTGCGAGATACAAAGAAGTGCTACAATAATGCTAATTCTTCATTGTCCTGCCTTTGTTCCTGGAGTTTTGCAACATGCATCTTCTTTGTTTCTTACTGCCTATGTCAGGTAGCTCTCTTCCTAGTCCATGTGAAATATAACATGAATATTCTAGGTTAAAGTATGGTGGAAAACATTCACATATGGCAAAAACAAAAAAAAACAAAAAATGGAGGGATCAAACTATTTGGATAGATATTACCAGTTGCCCATTCTTCTCAAAGGAAAATGCCTGAGGCCATTCTCTATTTGTCTACCTATCTAATCCATCCAGTCATCTCATCTGTCTAGTCAATGTATCTAGAGGCAACTGAATCTTCACCTAAGGACCACTTGTGTGAATACTTGGTTATCATTTTCTTCATATGTACATTAAATTATATATATATATATATATATATATATATATATATATATATACAGCTTTTTATTTGGCTTCTTTCATATAACCTTATATTATGAAGAAATTTCCATGAGGCCAGTCAAGTAATGTAAAAAACAAATAGAACAAGGCATAATTGTGTTTGAGACAACAGGGAGTAGCAAAGTTTTTCACAGAGTGGGATTTCATGACCTACTAAAAGAAAAAGCCATGACTTAGACCTGCCAATTATGGCCATCCTGGATCTTACAGCTGTTCAACCGAAATTGGAAATCTTGAATTTTAGGTATAAATTTTCTGATTTTGCAGTGTCATTTAAAATTTTTTTCTAAAATCAATATGGAGAGTAAACAAAATATGCCTGGGAGTCAAATATATCCTTTACATTGCCTGTTAACAGTCTCTGCTTTAAATATACTTCAAAAACATGTTCAATGGCTGAATAATCACATGAGATTTATTCATCATCTCCCTATTCTTGTAAATCTAGTTTTTCCATTTTTTTCTACAATAAATAATGCTTCTATAAACATTCTTGAAATAAATATTGGTGTGTGTTTTCAGGGGTAAATTCATAGAAGTAAAAATATTGGGACACATATTTCCAATTTCAACAATGTTTTAATGATGTAATTTCCCTCTAGCAAAATTAGGGGCCCTTCTCAATGTCATTTTCACCAGCAACTAAGCACTAATATTTCAAAAACTCTTTGCTAACTTGATAAATGTAAATTGATATTTACTTTTGCCTGAATAATAATTGTTTTTGGGTGTATACATGATTTTTAATTTCTTTTCTTTTGAATTACCTGTTCATAAGCTGTACTTGCTTTGCTCCTAAATATTGGTGATTTCTTTTTCAATGTGTATTAACTTTTACATATTTAGGGTATATATTTTTCAGAGTTTTACTTTAGCCATCAAAATAAAGTCCAAACTCCTTCACATGACATTCAGGTACCCCCAAGTTAGGTTCCTGCCATCTATTAAGTTGCAGAACTCCTCACCCCAAACTTGCCCCATCACATCCTTTTCCAGCTTTCTTTAAGCTTCTTTGCCTTGGAAACTTCTGTTTCAGTTTCTGGATGAAATGCAATATCTCCCTTGTCTAGCTGGTGAATTCCCACTCAAATAAGGCTATATAACGCTCTGAGAAGTGCACAGGTTTTTCAGGCAACCTAGCATCAGATTTGAGTTTAGCCACCAACTAGTCTTACCACTTAGTTCTAGTTATGCAACCTTATCGAAGTTTTCATATCTGTAAATTAGGAAAAACCATTCCTAATTTTCCTCAATGGGATCAAGATTAAATAAGATGATATATGCAAAGTGTCTAGTGCAATACTTGGTTTCTAAAGATTACTCAACAAAAGATATTACATGTGACTATTTGTCCTGGAACTTCCTGCTTTTATATCTGACTATACTATGATGCCTGAGAATTACTTGCTTGAAGTTTATTTTATTTATTTTTGAGAGAGGGAGAGTGAGACCAGGGGAGGGGAAGAGAGATGGAGAGAAAGAGAATCCCAAGCAGACTCTGTGCTGAGCCCGACATGAGGCTTGGATCTTATGATCATGACCTGAGCCAAAATCAAGTCAATGCTTAAACGACTGAGCCACCCAGCTGCCCCAGAATTACTTCTTTAAAAGATAACATTTTCTACCTTGTTTTTTGGAGTTTTGTGTTTGTCTTGTTTTAAAGTAATGTATGAAAAGCAGATACTTTGACAATTTCCAGTTCTATTTGACAAAATAAAATATGTGACTTGGAAAATAATTTCAAAGTTCTACTTACTTCATAATTTCAATCCTATATACTCCTGTATGACTAGTCAAAGATCTCTGTAACTTCTTGCACATATGTTGGAAAAAATCATCATTAGCCTATGAAAGTTGCTAAGTGTGAGTCAACAATTCCTCATGGATTCCTTTCTAGTAGAAATTTCCCCCAAACTGAAAAAGGTGGTCTAATAATAGCTTCCATGTCTGTTGTAGCATCTGAAAGCACTTCTAGGTAGAATGTAAATAATTAATATAGACTCTACTCTTCAATACCTCACTGACTGGATCAAAGTAAGATTGTTAGGCTTATGGCTCTGTTTCCAAAGGTGAGTGAGTTCACAGATGAAACATGCAGCACCAAGTATGGAATAGTGTTATGAAAATTACCATTACAAGGTTGTCAGAGCAAAATTAGTACATGATGCACTCCAAGACATGGATTGTTCAGAATTTGCTTATGCATGAAATCAGAATTGGGCAAAATGCTGGAATCAGGAGGAAAGCTGGCAAGGACTCATTTGCAACTACCGAAGTGTCAATAAAAATATGACTGTTTTTTAACAGAATGTTCTCTTAAGTTGAAATCAGGTCTGAAGGGCAAAAAGAATGTGCCCATGCTAATTACTCTTTACTTATTGATTTTAAGCATTTATGAACATTAAAAAATATTTTACACTATAAACAAAATACAGATCAAAATATTGTACAGTGTATATGCTAAATATGAGTTGAAGGCATCTGACTTAGTGACTTTATCCTCTAATTCATTTAATCAGGAGTTAGAGCTGGAGCCCAAATGCATTCTTTTAGAGGCAAGAGGACAGACATTTAGGAAGGTGAAGCAAATTAATTGTCCAGGATGTTGTAGGGGGGATTCATATATTGGATGAGAGTAAAATGACTTTTAACCTTAGAGATTCTATTCTATGTTTTGTCCAAAATTCACACAACTAGAGACAGAATCCATGTCTCTTAATTCATCACACTATATCTGGTGTCAATGTTAAGATTGCTGGTATTATAGAAGGGAGAAATATCATATACTATGATCACAGATTGCTAACACTAACTAAAAATCTTTCTTTTCCAAGTGCCTGGGTGGCTCAGTTGGTTAAGCCTCTGACTTCAGCTCAGGTCATGATCTTTCAGTCTGTGAGATGGAGCCCCACATGAGGCTCTGTGCTGACAGCTCAGAGCCTGGAGCCTGCTTTTCAGATTTTGTATCTCCCTCTCTCTCTCTGTCCCTCCCCTACTTGTGCTCTATCAATCTCTAAAAAATAAACAAACAGTAAAATAAATAAATAAATAAATATAAATAAATAATATAAGTCTTTCTTCTCCTGAGTACATTTTTCTTCCCTAAAATAAATAAAATATATAATAACAATACACATTTTAGTAGTGTCTTTTACTAAAATTATTCTTTTAAATATTTCCTATCAATGATTAGATTCTTGATACATTTTAAATATTATTTTCTTCAGTTTTTAACCTCTTTACTTCATTTGTAGCTGTTTTATCCCTTTTCTTCTTGAAACTCTTTTTTTTGACCTCTGAAAAACTATATTTTCAGGACCTGATCCCACCTTTCTTATTCCACAGCCTGTGCTTTCTTTCTGTTTCTTCATCTTCCCTTCTTCCCCCAAATGCAGGCTTTCATCCAAACTCTGCTCTACACTGTGTTTCATTATGTATAGGCCAACTATGTTCATGTTTCTGCCTTTTACCAGAGATTCTGTTTTGAATCACTAGTTGGTGACTGATATTTCAAGATGGAGCTCTTGCTCTTAACCCAAATTACTAGCATTTCCCAAATTACTTATCATATTTTCCATCAAAACAGTAACTCCTTCCAATTGTGCTTTCTTTGTAAAGAGGAGAACCCATCCATTTAATTCACTCACTTTTTCATTAATATTATTAGTATATAGAAGGCTGTCAGTGAGCAGCACTCACTGTACTTGGTCCTAGTTATAAAGAGAGAGAGAGAGAGAGAGAGAGAGAGAGAGATACAGTGATGGCTCTTTTAGCAGCTTGGATAAGGCAACAAGAATCTGGATCTTGAAGGATAAGTAGGAATTTCTTAGGAGAAATGGGTAACTATAAGGTAGAGGAAGCCACATGAGAAAAGACAGTGAAATCCAAAGGGATATAATAAATTCAATGAACATAAGAAATTCTGAGTCTTTAGAGCATAAATGACATGACTCAGTGGTAAAAGGTAAGCCTAGAAAAAGTGGATTTTTCCTTATTCAGAAATATAAATTCACTTTAATCTCATATGCTTTTTTGGACATGGGCCTTCTTCCTCATTCTAGTTGCCAGGATACCATGTTTAACAGTAAAAGATCCCAAGCTGTTTCTCTGTCCACTAATATTTTACACATGATATTTTGCATGTTCCTCTTCTACTCACCTATATTATTATAATAAGCTTATATCTCTCAGCTTTGCTTAATTAGGTCCTTTCAATCTTACCTGTCCTGGTCCTATATACTACTCATGTGAAAGTCCACACTATTGCAGGAACATTCTGTGTTATTTCCATTTCATTCATTATATTATTTTATTTTCCTTATCTGAAAAATATTCTCCTTTTCCTCTGTTAAACTACATCATATTTCTCATTCCAAGAAAGGCTAAAGTCTCACATCCTACATGACATCTTTTTGATGACTTGTAGATGTCTTATCAGTATTGATATAAGCAATGTGGGAAATCCATTTTACTCATAATCTAGACTCACCTCCTCTAGGGAAGTTGTATAAATTTAAGTTACAAATTTAGGTAAAGCAAATTAAAGAGACCAGCAAATGAATAGCTGGACACTTCCTCTTCTCACTTGCCAAGTCTTATAATTACACATGCCTGTCAAGTTCTGGAGAAGACATGGGTTGGTCTAAACATGCAAAAGCTATTCCACAAGCCAAGAAGAGGTCTGAAATATTCTTTTCCTTTATATAATTTTCTTCTAAGAAACTCTTTATGGCTTAACTTATTAATATGATTAACTAATAATAAAATAAACAAAGATTATTTGGGTATTTACCATGAGCCAGGTATGGCAAAAGCAAATAGTCTACAGATCTGGCCTCAAAGAATTTATAGAATAGTGGAGGAAAAGATGCATATTTTTTTTTATCTTTATTTAGAAAAATATTTTATGTTGTTTATTTTTGAGAGAGAGAAAGAGACAGAGCACAAGTAGGGGAGGGGCAGAGAAAGAGGGAGACAGAGAATTGGAAGCAGGCTTCAGGCTATGAGCTGTCAGCACAGAGCCCAACACGGGGCTTGAGCCCATGAACCGTCAGATCATGACCCGAGCAGAAGTTCGACACTTAACCAACTGAGTCACCCAGGCACCCTGGAAAAGATGCATAATTAAGCATTTGCTGATAATGTAAAAAAAAGATAGGGCAATGACAGAAGTGTGTAGAATGCCAACAGAAAAGGGAGGAACTTGGTCAAGGAAAGCTTTCCAGAGGGATGAGTTCCAAGAAGAGTCCTATTATGTACTCAGTATTGACACTGTGGAGTCTCTAAGCCAGAATAGGTATTGCCAAGTACAAACACAAAAACACCAA
This sequence comes from Lynx canadensis, assembly GCF_007474595.2. NCBI lineage: Eukaryota > Metazoa > Chordata > Mammalia > Carnivora > Felidae > Lynx > Lynx canadensis. The sequence continues at coordinate 33,821,788 of NC_044312.2, forward strand.
GGCTTCAAACAAAAGCACTTCAGATCCCCATGTAGAGTTTATATTGTATTGGATTAGAAATAATATTAATGAAACTAATTTCCTACTTTTGGAACCCACAGACAATTAAACATGAGTAAGTTAAGAAGGGAAGCTATGTTACTTGAGGCAGGAGTTATACTGAGATAAAAGATATAAATGTATAAAATACATAGCTGGAGCTGAAAAAACCCAAAAAAGGCCTTTTAAGTAACAAAAGAGAAAGTCCTCACAATGCAATAGCCCCCAAGAAGTAGTTTGTTCCTTCATTTATTCAACAAAAAGTGACAACAAGAGGCATTACTAAGTGCTTACTGGATGTGGAAGATTAGGTTAAATAAAGGAGATAAAAAGTGAAAAACACAATGGAGTAATCAGTTAACATATTAGAAACAGTGTGATAAGTACTATGAACAAAATATGGGCTGAATATCCTGGGAACACAAGAGGAGGTAGTGATTAATGCCGCAGGTGGGGAGACATCACAGAGAAGGTAATTAGGTACTAATGATTTTAGCAGAGAGAAAAAATAAAAGTGAAGGGTATTCTAGACAGAGAAGTAGAATAAGTACAAACCAGAAAGAATAGACATTCAGAAACTTTAAAGTACAGGGAATATTTAAAGAATGGCAACATAGGCTTCTGTAGTTATCATCTTGTGATGTGATGTGCTTTGTAAGATGCTTTATACCCCTTTGGAAAAAAGCAGGATATAAACCAACTAACTAAATAAACCAATTAATTAAATATAAGCAAGTATGCTAGTGGAGGATGTAGTTGGGAGGATAGGCTGATCTTACACTGATCAAGTGTTAAGACCAATTTTAGTGTACTGAAAAGAATATAGGACTAGGAGTTAGGAAATCCTAGTCCTTCTCTAGGGTATCCATTCATCCTAGCTTGCCTGGGTTATGGAATTTTCAGTTACTTTTGGGGGGGTTGTTTTCAGTTCTATAACTGGCATGGCACTGGGTAAAATAGGATGATTGGCCACCTTAATTCTGCCATCAACTTGTCATAGTCACTTGACTTCTCTAGGCCTCACTTTTTAAATTTGTTTTAGCTATAATCAAAGTAAATTAAAATAAATTTTCTGTAGAAACTCTTCTAAGTCTATGATAAATTATTTACAAACCTGGCTGCAAATATTCCTCTCTTTTTATCCATTCCTTTTTTTAATGTGACTCTGTACTTCCTCCCACTTACCTATTTCCCACTCTGAATCTGGGCTAGTTCCATGACTTGCTTTTTGACCACCAAAAAACAGCAGAAGTGATGCTGAGCTTGTTCTGAGGCTAGACTTTAAGAAAACTTGTAAGATTTCTGTTCATTCTCTTAGAATGCTGCCCACCACCAGGTGAACAAGTTTAGATAATCTGCTAGAAAATGACAGAATATGTGGGCCAGAGATAAGTCAGCCCAGTTGTCCTGAACAGATGAGACAGATGTGATGAAAGAAGTATAAAAACTACAATCAAGGGGCGCCTGGGTGGCTCAGTTGGTTAAGCGGCCGACTTCGGCTCAGGTCATGATCTCGCGTTCAGTGAGTTCGAGCCCCGCGTCGAGCTCTGTGCTGACCGCTCAGAGCCTGGAGCCTGTTTCAGATTCTGTGTCTCCCTCTCTCTCTGACCCTCCCCCGTGCATGCTCTGTCTCTCTCTGTCTCAAAAATAAATAAACGTTAAAAATTTTTTTAAAGAATTAAAAAAAAATACAATCAAGAAAACTTCTGATCCAATATACAGCTGATTACAGAAAAATAACTACCCTGTTGACACCCAAAACTGCTGAGTGATAATAAATGGTTATCATTTGAAACAACTGCATTTAAAAGTAATTAGTTAAATAACAATAGAGACAACAATAGAGAATTTCTAAATCCAAGGTAAAGGAGGTGCCAAGGTACACTATTCTTATCTGAAATGGATGATATTCCAGCAAGGAGACCTGTAGGGATAAGGGTTGGGACGAACATTTCTCACTTAATAGAGTAAATGTAAAACATGAAGAAACAGACAAACACAACACAACATAAATTGCAGTTGAGGATATGGCAATCCTAATCAGAAGTGGGCTCCCTCATCTGAAAATATCACATCCTTGGTATTGTAATATTATTCATGTTTTGTAAGTATACTGCAAGTCAGGGGTAATGATAGAAATTTATATCTATGTAATACAAGTAATCATTACTCCTGATGTCATCTTTGAATATATTAAAAGATGAATAATATTGTACTCAGTCTGATGACATAAAATCTCTTTGCTTATAATAACCATAATTCATGCTGAGACGTCCCTGGGTAATTGGACACAAGCTTTACAATCCTGAAGAAGTCTGACTATACTTAAATAAATATTAATGGAAATGGACCAGAAAAAAATATTTGGTCCATTTTTAGAAGATAACTTTTAGCTCATAGAGCTAAACTATCAGACAGTTGATAGTAATTATGACAATGGGATAAATGGAAGAAATTTTTAATACTCTCCAATTAAATTTATTTTACAGTGCCCCACTCTGTTCTTTGATAGTCACTCACAATTTTAATTGACCTGGTATTGAAGGAAGATACATGGGGAAAATTAAGGGTGTAATTTTGCCTCCAATACAGAAAGTACATTCTGTCTCATTACATGAAAAAGGAATAGCTATTTTAATAACATCTTGTGACAACACATGGATCTCTCAGTTCCTAAAATTTTTAAGTAACACTGCATTTATTATTGTTAGAAAAGTTTTTATCTCAAGATTTCTAAATAATTTCCAAATGAATGTTAAATCTACACATATTTCATTCCCTATACTCTTCCTTTTGATCTCAGTAGTACCAAAATTTGATTTATTTCATCACATTATTCATTGTCTGTCATGCAAGCTTTTTATTATTTCTTGTCTTTTCAGTCAATTGCCAGGAATAACTTATTTTATTCTGTGTTGTTGTTTTTTCCCCCGTTTTTACTAACATTCCTCCACATAGGCATAATGACATTCTGCATCCAGAAAACCTCTTCTTTTTAACTCTGACCTCCTTTATTCTCATGGAAAATAAACCTGATTCTCATTATACAAGGGCATAAGGCATTCTGGGAAAGACACTTGGTTGAAATTTAGGAGAGGCAGGTTCATGAATTTGTAAAAATCATTTTACTTCTCTGAATCTTATTTTTATTACCTGTAAAATGAGGAAGCTGGACTGACTGATGTCTAAGATTCCTTCCATCTTGAAAAACTCTGCTTCCTCAGTATTATGGAAGGCACTGAGGAGATAACAATACATTAAAACTATATAGGTATTTCCTGCCCCAGAGTGGCTCAGGAAAAAGTGAATTTCCACAATGACTAAATGGTGAAGGGAAAATAATCTACCAAGTTTTTTTTTTCCAGTTAAGGTTTGTTGACCCCCATTTCTTTTTTTTTTTTTTATGAAATTTATTGACAAATTGGTTTCCATACAACACCCAGTGCTCATCCCAAAACGTGCCCTCCTCAATACCCATCACCCACCCACCCTCCCCTCCCTCCCACCCCCATCAACCCTCAGTTTGTTCTCAGTTTTTAACAGTCTCTTATGCTTTGGCTCTGTCCCACTCTAACCTCTTTTTTTTTTTTTTTCCCTTCCCCTCCCCCATGGGTTCTTGTTAAGTTTCTCAGGATCCACATAAGAGTGAAACTATATGGTATCTGTCTTTCTCTGTATGGCTTATTTCACTTAGCATTACACTCTCCAGTTCCATCCACGTTGCTACAAAAGGCCCTATTTCATTTTTTCTCATTGCCACATAGTATTCCATTGTGTATATATACCACAATTTCTTTATCCATTCATCAGTTGATGGACATTTAGGCTCTTTCCATAATTTGGTTATTGTTGAGAGTGCTGCTATGAACATTGGGGTACAAGTGCCCCTATGAATCAGTACTCCTGTATCCCTTGGGTAAATTCCTAGCAGTGCTATTGCTGGGTCATAGGGTAGGTCTATTTTCAATTTTCTGAGGAACCTCCACACTGCTTTCCAGAGCGGCTGCACCAATTTGCATTCCCACCAACAGTGCAAGAGGGTTGTTGACCCCCATTTCTTTAAAGAATGCAGCATGGTATTGAAAAATGAATGAGCAGAAAAGCAAAGCCTTGGGGAAAGCTGGGTTTCTGGGGGAAAACCTGGGTACTGGGAAAACCACATTGTGGACATATTGTTCTTCCCTAGGCACTGTGTTTAGCAGTTTGAAGAAGCTTTTCCTATCAACTGTGCAGTTTATTATTTGCCTTCAAAATAAGCAGAGAACTTAAATCTCTCTTCCTCAAATAAAAAAAAGGAGGGGGGGGTGCTTTGGTGGCTCAGTTGGTTAAGCATCCAATTCTTGATTTCAGCTCAGGTCATGATGTCATGGTTGTGGGATGGAGCCCTACGTTGCGCTCTGTGCTGACAGCATAGAGCCTGCTTGGGATTCTCTCTCTTTCTTTTGCTCTCTCTCTCCCTTCTCTCAAATAAAAAATAAATAAATAAAACATACGCAGAGAACTTAAATTTACTTTCTCCCTTCTCTTACCATGTGGTTACATGCTAAGTGATGGGGACTTATGGCCCTGACAGACCAGTAAAAGTTGCTGATCAAAAATGTTCTGGGCAGATTAATTTTACATGGTAAGTTATGTAGTTTATACTTATTATAGGTGAACTGGGAAACTAGATTTAAGTTAAAGGTTTAGATAGTTCAAGAGTGCTGTTGTTGTCAGGATTTATAGGTTTTGGTGAGGAATGAGGTCAAGGAGAACAACCTGCCAAGAGGACTATTATTTTAAGTCTATGGATGAAAGAAGAATGGTGGCAATAGCAACAGAGCTCCGGATGGAGGGAGATCAGATTTCAAAGGGAGATATGTAGGAAATGTTTATTTATTAGGCAATAGGAAAAGCTGCATGTGCAAAAGCTCATAAATTTTTAAATTAAAAAAAATATTTCAATTTGGTTGTCACCAAAACACTAACCCAAGCACAGAACGCTTCTAAGTGTGATGGTCTATGCAGTTGCACAAGTGGAATGCCCATGAAGCCAGCCTGTTTAACCACTTCAAACATCATCTTGCCCTGTAATTTTCAAATAGAGCCTCTTAGTTAAGATGAGCTTTTTTTTTTTTTTTAAAGAGAAAGACAAATTTGAAACTAACTATTCAGGATGAACCCATGCACATTACAGATGTATGTCCATATGTAGTATAAACATCAACTGAGATGTGCATGATGTTGCCTTTAGTCATGCAATTCTACACAGCAGGAAACTAAATGTGGGCGTGCACTAGATGGTTCCAAAAACATTATGAATTCTTAATAAATAAAGAACAATTTTAATTCTAAGTTTTTGTCGGAGACTCAGTGTAAACTAAGGCAGTTTGTAATTTAGAAAGAAACATTTAATAGTATATATCATTCTCTATACTGGAATCTTCCTTTTTATTTTATACCCTTTTAGTCTATTAGTTCTTTGTGGAATATCTTCATCTAATTAGCAAAGTGGAGAAATCATGTTACAATACAAAATTAGTAAATACAGTATTGCTAAAATATTCAGATCATTCAAATGAAAGTGTTTTATATTTGCTTACTTTCACTATTTTCAAGCATATTTGCCCAAAGAGATTTAAAAAATATATTGGCTTCCAAATAAAAGTCTTGACTTACACTAGTGTTTCTATTTATGCAAGGTGAGCAATAAATTTTCATAAAAAGTATGTTGTCAAACATGAAGCCAAATGATGCTTTTTGTTGCCATTCTTTTCTTCCTCCTTCCCTCCTTCCCTCCCCCCCTCTTACTTCTTTCCTTCTTCTCTCTCTCTTTTTTCTTTCGCTGTCTCTGTCCCTGCCTCTGTCTTTCTTTGGTGTATGTCATGCGGGAAGCTGGAAGTGAGAGATAACACTTAGAAAACAGATGTGCTGGAACTGGGGACACTGAATCACCTTTTCCTCTTCCCAGCACAGCACTGGTCTTTACTCCAGTGGTTAGAAGAATAACTTTATGATTTAAACATTTCACAGAACTAAATTTAAGGATTTATTTATTTATTTATTTATTTATATTGAGAAAGAGGGAGAGAGAGTGCAAGTGGGGGAGGGACAGAAAGGAAGAGAGAGGATCCCATGCAGGCTCCGAACTGACAGTACATAGCCTGACATGGAGCTCAAACTCAGGAACCATCAGATCATGACCTGAGCTGATCAAGAAGACACTCTCAATGTTGGACTCCTAACTGACTGAGCCACCCAGGAGCTCCAGAACTAAATTTAAATTTTAGAGTGTTTACAAATAGATTCTTCAAAAATCAAAGGTAGTGAAAGCTATGAGATTTGAAAATGCCCTTTTAAGTTAAATAATTACTTATGCAGTGGATGTGGGAGGGGCAGATAGATTGGATTAAGTTCAACATGATTCAGAGTGGAGTGTGAATAATGATCCTGTTGGGATCAGGAGGAGAGGCAAGGAGACACACAAAGAGATGCACAAATGGAGAAAGGAGAAAGTTTCTAGTCAAGGTGGGAGCACACTAAAGTTAGATGTCAGGACCAGAGCTGATAAAGTTTCTGGATCTGCCTGATCTAGGATAACTGACCAACTCAGTCTCTTTCTGGTTCCTAACCTGCTTTTTCCTTTTATTCCTTCTTTCCCTGAAAGATGCATGCCTCTTGAGGGGAAATGTTAATCCTGAACAACTGTTTCTTAAACCTGCCTCCTCTTGAGAATCATCTGTGTACTAATAACAATTTTATATTGTGGGGATTTGTTCCAGTTCTGCTGCATTAGAATTTCCAGGGGAAGTGTTCTGTTTTTCTATATTCTTAATAAGAGCCATGTACAGTCACCACTTTAGGAGAAATTATTGAGTAACGACATGAGATCATGACTGTGTCCCAAACTCAAGTTATGGTTACACAGCCTGCAGAAAGAACTACAAAATCCAGACTTGCTTTATTATTTTTATGTTCATAAAAGGCATCAATTAAAGAGAGGAGTGCATTTAAAAACTTGCATCTTTCAGAAGTAATCAACAAGTACAAGCTATAGGCTGGAGTGTACCTCAGGGAAGATAGGGCTGCTAGTTGCTAAATCAGGTCTGTGAGGTCTGAACTAGAGGAAGAAAAGGGCCATTCCTTTGCCCAATGAATCATCACAGGCTTTGGATAAACCCTGCAGTGATACAAAATATGTAAGACTAATCAGGGACTCAATGATGTTCATTGTGCAAGAAGGAGGAAATGCTGCATATCAATGCTGAAGAGGTCTATATACATATACATTATATAAATGACCCCTACAATGAGGCAGGAGGATAGGAATTACCTTTTTTTCATTCAAACATAACTGTGTACCCCAAGAACTCTGCATGCTGGAAGAAACCAGGGTGAGTGGGGTTCCTGAGAAAACCAGAAATAATGCCACTTCCAACCTATATGTTAAAAAGCACATCGTGTTTAATTCATTTTAAATATCTGGGCCTCTAACCAAGAGAAAGGAAGTTGGAAATCACTGCATTGCATTAAAATGTTATGCACAGGTGCTTGTGTACATACCGACCCCCCTGTTCTCTCCTCCCAGAACACCCATACATGCAAAGAGGACAATCACATAAAATTTTAAGTCTGAATCTCAGTATGAGGGAAGAACACAGTCCTACTGCACACACATTATTTATACAGATAGAACAGCACTAATGTGGTGTGCCACCCTCTAAATTTTTAAAACAATTTTATAATAGTGTTTAAAACCAGACAGGGACAATTTGGAGAGCAAAGCTATATCAAAGGGTTTAGTTAAAATGATTTACTTGTGGGTTTTAAACAGCATTAAGTGGTTTGTGAAAAGTGTTCTGATTTGTGCTTAATATGGATGGTGCTTAAAAGTCTGGGCACCGGAAAGGTACACCCCTAGAGACACATTCACTAGGAAAATGCAGGCCTTAAATACAGCTGGGTATTTGCTTCCAAGACTGCTTTTCTAAGTATTAGCATTTAAACCACCCACAGAGGCTTTGCAGATGCTTCACTGGGTAAATGAGGTAGAGATGAGGAAGCTCACACCTCACAGCTGCTACTTTTAATTTAGTGACTGACCTGCAAACTGGGTTGACCAGAGAGTCAGAGTTTAAAGTAGCATTAAAGAAGCTATCTTGGAACTCCAACTTCAGTTGGTTAATTTTCTTAAATAAACAAAGGGAATTGACCCTTCCTCTTCTTATGACTTTCCATTCAATTCAATGCTATTTTATTTTAATTTATTTTATTTATTTATTTATTTTAATATGAAATTTATTGTCAAATTGCTTTCCATACAATACCCAGTGCTCATCCCAACAGGTGCCCTCCACAATACCCATCACCCACCCTCCCTTCCCTCCCACCCCCCATCAACCATCAGTTTGTTCTCAGTTTTTAAGAGTCGATGCTATTTTAATTATATAAGAGAGAAGCCTCAGATCTTTATGAGAATAATACAAGAGTAGTCATAATATGATCACTTCCCTTATTATCACATCTTCCTTCAAAGAGTGTCAGAGTGCTATATGATGCTTTCTCCTCTAATCCTGATAATATCCTTTAAAAATCAGTTTGAACTATTATCATATTCACTAACATTTGGGAGACTGAGTCATGGGGACATAAAAGGCAAATGAGCTGCAGAGGATTTGGGCACAGGTGTTGTACCAATAAATTCATTTGTAAGTATTTATTAGTTTCTACAACATGCAGAGCACCATTCTAGGCTCTGGAGTTACTGAATAAAAGACAAGCAAGGTCCCTGACTCACAGCAATTATATTCTAGGGAAAGAAACAAATAATGAATGAGCAAACAAATAACATATCCAAATGTGATAAGAACATAAGATGAAGTGATGTGAGAAGGAAAATTGGGGTGGGTGTTCTATTACTAGAAAGTCACGAATGCCTCTAAGAAGGCAACATTTGACCCAAGACCTAGATATTTAGAAGATAATACTGCAGCAATAGTGTTTCAAGCTGAGGAAATAAGAGGTAGATTGCCCTGAGACAGGGATGCATCTATTCTGTACACACAATAGGAATTAGGATGGTGGGGCTGGACCTTCAGGACTAGGATTAATGAAATGAGATGAGTAATGAGATGACAAAAAATAACGAAGAAGCAGCAGCTCATATAGGATCTCATGTGTCATGGTATGAAGTTTTAATTTTATTCTAAATAAAGGACGGGCCCAATGGAAAGTTTCAAAAAGTAAACTGGCATGATTCAAGTTCTATTTTAAATGAAAATTCTGGTTTTCATTTAAATTCTGTCTAGATAGAGAATGTTATAGGGGTTCAAGACTAGACAAAAAGAGACCAGTTTGGAGGCTATTAGAGAGGATAAGCTAGAGAACATAGTGTGGATTATGTGGATAGCTAGAGAGATAAAACTACTTTGAACATTTCAACGGATTTTACCTCTGTGGTATAAAATGACTAATAATTAGGGCAGTGCACAGAATATAAGTAAATAATAGATGACAAAATAAATAAGTCCAATTTTACCTCTTTTAAAAAGTGAAATTCAAATGTAAAAAGGCAAGGATTCACCCTCTCTCAGCAGTTGAGGATGATAATTGGCCTCCTTTAACATAGTAACTATTGCTGTCTTTAATGATATTGCTAGTAAGGCAGATGGTTGATATTTACTGAGCTTTCCCATGTGCTAGACACTACATAAGACAATATGCAAAAACTTAATGTCTCACAAAAATCCTCTGAGTTAGTTATCACTGGTCTCACCTTACAGTTTAGGAAATTGAAGCTCAGAAAGATAGGCAAGCTTTGAACAGGAGACGCAGCATTTCTTTATTACATGTTTAAGAGCATAAACTATGGCTGGATTTCTAAAATGTAAAAACTGCCACCACCCTTTATTACATGCTTGTAAAATTATTTCACAGGTCCCTAGTTTGAATTCTTTCTTTCTTCCTTCCTTTCTTTCTTTCTTTCTTTTTTTCTTTCTTTCTTTCTTTCCTTTCTTTTTTTTCTTTTTTTTCTAAAATGACAATGACTCAAAAACCAACCTTGTGGGAGTGAATGAGCTAATACGTGTAATTCAGACATTCCTTGTCTGTTGTAAACCTGTAAAAAATGTTATTGATTATTGTTATTATTATTGCTCAAATCATACAACTAGTAAACAGTGATGTTAACTTCTATTTAGTTTTTCAATTTCAATAATGATATCAACAAATAATAAATATAAAAAAATGGGGTCCTACATATTATATAAAGGGTTACTGTCCAAAATCTATAAAGAACTTTTCAAACTCAACACCAAAAAAACAAATAATCCAGGGAAAAAATGGCCAAAAGACATGAATAGACACTTTTCCAAAGAAGACATCCAGATGGCTAACAGACACGTGAAAAAATGCTCAACATCACTCATCATCAGGGAAATACAAATCAAAATCACAATGAGATACCATCTCACACAAGTCAGAATGGCTAAAATTAACAACTCAGGCAACAACAGATGTTTTCGAGGATATGGAGAAAGAGGATCTCTTTTGCACTGCTGGTGGGAAGGCAAACTGGTGCAGCCACTCTGGAAAACAATATATAGGTTCCTCAAAAAATTAAAAATAGAACTACCCTATGACCCAGAAATTGCACTACTAGGTATTTATCCAAGGGATACAGGTGTGTTGTTTCAAAATGGTATATGCATTCCAATGTTTATAGCAGCGTTATTGATAATAGCCAAAGTCTGGAAAGAGCCCAAATGTCCAATGATGGATGTATGAATAAAGAAGATGTGATATATCTATCTATATCTATATCTATATCTATATCTATATCTATATCTATATAGATATCTATATCATCTATATCGATATAGATATAAAGATATAGATACTCATATATATATATATGTTTATCAAAAAGAATGAAATTTTGCCATTTACATCTACATGGATAGAACTAGAGGATATTATACTATGTGAAATAAGTCAGAGAAAGACAAATATCATATGACTTCACTTATATAAGGAATTTAAGATACAAGACAGATGAACATAGGTAAGGGAAGCAAAAATAATATAAAAAGAAGAAAGGGGACAAAACATAAGAATACAGAGAACAAACTGAGGGGTGCTGCATGGGCTGTGGGTAGGAGATGGGCCATTTACCATTTCGGGTAAGGGGCATTAAGGAAGCTACTTGTTGGGATAAACACTGGGTGTTTTACATAGAGGGGATGAATCACTGGAATCTACTTTTGAAATCATTATTGCACTATATGCTAACTAACATGTATGTAAATTAAAATTTAATTAATTACTTAATTAATATAATTAAAAAAATAATTGGGGCCCAACCAATCATTTTACAAATAAACAAGCAATTCCTTTATATTTTATTTATTTAGCAATAACTATAATGAAATGAGAGGCCCCGAATTTCTTAAATATTATTTCAACTTTCTTCATGTTCTTTGTTTAGTCAGTTTTAAAGTATAGGTCAACCAGTATCTTATAATAGATGTTAAAAAAGAAAACCCTCAAAATATGCATATATAAAACGATGCATTCCAACAGAAAAAACAGAAGTACAGAAAACAAAATTATAGATAAAGCACAAATATTCTACATATTTTTCTAGAAAAATACCATAATCAAATTTATAGGCAAACATTTTCATACTGTCTGCCCTTATTCCAAATCTACTCACTTGTATGCACAGGCACACACACATCCCACAGTATGCTGAAAATACCTTTAAAATAAATAACATCTATAAAGTACTGTAGGGGCCAAGGGCAGTTCACCCCAAAATGTGCCACTTTAGCATATTAATTGTTTTAAATAAAAGTTACTGGAGAAACAGCTGGTGTAAGGACCTTCAGATTCTCCTCTGTCCCCCTGAAAACAGGAAATAAATTTCCCATATGAATAACACGTCCTTATATTAAGAAGTAAAAAGATATCAGAGGTGTCTGGGTGGCTCAGTAAGTTAAGGGTCTGACTTCAGCTTAGGTCATGATCCCACAGTTCTTGAGTTCCAACCCTGTGTCAGGCTCTGCCTTGACAGCTCACAGCATGGAGCCTACTTCAGGTTCTTTGTCAGAGAGTCTCCCTCTCTGCCCCTCTTCCCTCTCAAAAAAAAACATTAAAAAAAAAAAAAGAAGTAAAAAGACATCCTGTCACCAGAGATAAGAACTTTAAAACTGAGAAAGCTGTAGAAACAAACCTTGTTATTTTTTTTCTAGTCTACTACTTTAGCCTAAATTCCACTTAGAATTCCTTACTAATTAAAACTCTGGAACATCTCTTTCCTGTATCCTGTCAATTCCTCACAAATTTCTTCTCTGTCTAAAATGTATAAAAATTGCCTGCCTTGGCCATTTCTTTAGGTCTCAATTTCATTAGTGGCCCTCTGTATGCACATAATAAAACTTTGGTTTTTTTCTTCTCATTAACCTGTTTTATGTAAATTTAACTTAGTCCAGATGGAAGACCTCAAAGGGTAAAGTAAGAATTTTTCTTTCTCTACATTACTAAGTAATACACCTTGGTACACAATGGATGTTGGTATTATTACTCATTATTATTATTAGTTCTCTCAATCCAATGACACTGCCTGGGTGCAATGATGGAGAATGCAAAAAATCCCAAATGCAAGCCATTTGTCTCTGTAATTGCTTTGTATGGAATTTAAGGAAGGTTGCTCTTCTGGCATCAGAAAAGGGGAAATAGATAAATAACTTTTAGAATATAGGCCTTGTGTGAAATATAATTTAGGAAAAGTTATTCATTATTTATTCAAATAAATTCAGCTATATAATTTAACTAAATATAGTTTTTTAAATTGGTAAGACAGGAAGCCATCAAAATCCTCCAGGAGAAAGCAGGAAAAAACCTCTTTGATCTTGCCCGCGGCAATTTGTTACTCAACACATCTCCGGAGGCAAGGGAAACAAAAACAAAAATGAACTACTGGGACCTCATCAAAATAAAAAGCTTCAGCACAGGCACAGGGAAGGAAACAATCAACAAAACTAAAAGGCAACCAACAGAATGGGAGAAGGTATTTGCAAATGACATATCAGATAAAGGGTTAGTATCCAAAATCTACAAAGAACTTCTCAAACTCAACACCCAAAAACAAATAATCCAGTGAAGAAATGGGCAAAAGACATGAATAGACACTTCTCCAAAGAAGACATCCAGATGGCCAACCGATACATGAAAAAATGCTCCATATCACTCATCATCAGGAAAACACAAATCAAAACCACAATTAGATATAACCTTACACCTGTCAGAATGGCTAACATTAACAACTCAGGGAACAACAGATGTTGGCGAGGATGCGGAGAAAGAGGATCTCTTTTGCATTGTTGGTGGGAATGTAAGCTGGTGCAGCCACTCTGGAAAACAGTATGGAGGTTTCTCAAAAAACTAAAACTAGAACTACCCTGTGACTCAGCAATTCCACTACTAGGCATTTATCCATGGGATACAGGTGTGCTGTTTTGAAGGGACACATGCACCCCCATGTTTATAGCAGCACTATCAACAATAGCCAAAGTATGGAAAGAGCCCAAATGTCCATCAAGGGATGAATGGATAAAGAAAATGTGGTATATATACATACAGTAGAGTATTACTCAGCAATCAAAAGAATGAAATCTTGCCATTTGCAACTACGTGGATGGAACTGGAGGGTATTATGCTAAGTGAAATTAGAGAAAGACAAAAATAATATGACTTCACTCATATAAGGACTTTAAGAGACAAAACAGATGGACATAAGGGAAGGGAAACAAAAATAATATAAAAACAGGGAGGGGGACAAAACAAAAGAGACTCATAAATATGGAGAACAAACTGAGGGTTGTTGGAGGGATTGTGGGAGGGGGAATGGGCTAAATGGGTAAGGGGCATTAAGGAATCTACTGAAATCATTGCTTCACTATATACTAACTAATTTGGATGTAAATTTTTAAAAATAAAAGATAAAGTTAAATCAAAATCAAAATCAAAATAATAAAAGAAACATTACTAATCCTAAAAGCATGCTATTTCTCCCTCCTAAAATAATTCCAAGGCCTCCTGTTCAGAAGTAATTCCTTGATGCCATTGTCAATTTCTCACTCTTTATTTTGGTGTATAGAAATGCAAATTTATTTCTGTTTTGTTTCGTATTTAAAAATTTATTTAAGCTCTCTAAATAATTCAAATAGTTTTTCTATAGATTATTTTGGAATTTCTATGCATACAATTAGATATTTTACCAAAAATAAAAGTTTTGTTTTTACTTCTCAATTTTCTTGTCTTTCTGTGCTGGCAAGGAATGCTATAGCAGAACTCTTATCTATTTTTCACTCTCAAAGGGAATAATGCTTCTAATATTTTGCTATTCTAAGTTTGTCTATCTAACCATCTATTGATGTATCATCATCTATTTAAAGATACCTTTAGAGGTCTAAGAAGTTTCTTTTATCCCCCCCCATAGGCACTAAGAGATGTTTTTAAAAACATAAACAAATGTATTTGATCAAATGTTTTTCTATTCTTTTTTTTAAATTTTTCTTTAACATTTATTAATTTTTTGAGAGACAGAGAGAGACAAAGCATGAGTTGGGGAGGGGCAGAGAGAGGGAGACACAGAATCCAAAGCAAGCTCCAGGCTCTGAGCTGACAGCACAAAGCCTGACAGGGGGCTCAAAGTCACAAACCATGAGATCATGACCTGAGCTGAAGTTCGAACCTTAACCCACTGAGCCACCCAAGCGCCCCAAATGTTTTTCTGTTCTATTGAGATAACTTAATCATTTTTCTTGTTTAATCATTAATGTGGTAAATTATATTACCATGTTTGGTTTTCCCATGTTAAACCAACTTGGTTTGCTATGTGAAGATCAACTTGGTTACACAGTATCTTTTTTAAAATTCTGCTGTTTTCTATTTGCAAATGTTTTGTTTAGAACTTTTATATCTATACTCATGAGAGTGCTTGGTTTGTATTCTTACTTCACAAACTCCCCTTGTTAGATTTAGTTAGTAAGATTACTTTGTCTCTTTTCTACACTATGAAATAGTTGTGTAAGATTGGAATCATTTATTCTTGGGTAGAACTTTCCAGTAAAAACATCTAGGACTGTACGTTGAGTGTGTGTATGTAAATGTTTTTAACTATTCATATAATAGTAGACTATTTGTATTTTCCAATTCTTTCAGTTAGTTTGTTAGTTTTATTTATTCATTTTATGTAAGCATTCAACTTTGTTCACATTCAATTATTCCTCACATTGTTTTATTACCTTTTCAATTCGTCTGCAGAATCTGTGCTTATGTTTCCATTTTTTCCTCTTATTTTTTTATATCTGCTTTCATGTTCTAGATCACTAGAGATGTAGGACTCTTTTTGTAGTCTTTTAAAGGACCAATATTTGGATTTGTCCATTTCCAATTGTGCTTGATATTTGTTTGTAATTTAATTACTTTTTGCTTTTATTATTACCATCTTTACTCTCTGTTAAGTTTAGTTTCATGTTCCTTTCCTAACTTCTTAAGATAGATGCTTAGGTCTTTAATTTCAAGTTTCACTTTCCTTTTTTTTTTTTTTTTTTTTTAAGTTCGTTTATTTTGAGAGAGAGAGACAGTGCATGTGCAGGGGAGAGATAGAGAGAGGAGAGAGGGAATCCCAAACAGGCTCTTTACATTCTCAGCATGGAGCCTGAAGATGTAGGGCTCAATCCCATGAGATCATGACCTGAGCCGAAATCAAGAGTCGGTTGCTTAACTGACTGAGTCACCCAGGGACACCTCTACTTTGCTAATGTAAGTACTTAGAGCCGTAAATTTTCCTTTAAGTTCTGGAATACACGGGAGATATGTTAAATTATTCTATGATATTGGATTCACATATTTTTTCTTCTAAAACTATTAATTTTTATTTTGTATATTTTGAGGAAATATTATATGTACAGATCAAAATTTTTATGTTTGTTTGATCACCTTAAGTTTGTATTATATAGTGACCATCTTTATGCTTCTTTTATGGTCTATTTTTCTAGGTGCTCAACATCAGGGAAATACAAATCAAAACCACAATGATATACCACCTCATACCTGTCAGACTGGCTAAAATTAACAGCACAAGAAACAACAGGTATTGGAAAAAAAAAATATATATATATATATATATATATATATATATATATATATATATATATATATAGTTTATTTATTTATTCTGAGAGAGAGAGAGAGAGAGAGCACGTGTATGAGTAGGAAACAGATGGAGAGAGAGGGAGAAAGAGAATCCCAAGCTGACACTGCAGACCCTGATAAGAGACTCAATATCACAAACCATGAGATCATGACCTGAGCTGAAATCAAGAGTCAGACGCTTAACCAACTGAGCCACCTAGGCACCCCATAGTTCTGAAACTGATACTGTTAAACACGTTTTTTGTTGTGCTTGTACTTAAATGATAAATCTTTAGCTTCCAACTTTCCTATTTTCTTATGCTTTAAACATATCTCTTATAAGCAGTTGATTGCTAGATTTTTATTTTAGTTCAATATTTATACTAATATCTTAATGATTAGGATACCTTTACTAAATTATTTCATGGTTTCTGTTTATCCCTCACTTTCTGTATATATATATGTATAATACATATGTATATATATCATATTATTGTTTTCATATCTTTGTCTTTTTTCCCCTGAAGCTTTGAGGTTAAAAGTATTATTGTTTTATGTGACAACTTTTGTTTACTTTTACCTACATATTGATACCTTCATTACTTTTCATTCTTTGTTGTACCTCAACCACCTGGGTTCACTTCCTGTTTGGGACTACCTTAACTAAAGCCTTACATTGGACTTTTCAGGCACCTAGGTAGTATAAATTAGGGTTACTGGCCCTTAATTACAACACCTAAGTGGAAGACTTACCCTTTCCTTTCAGAACTAAGACACAAAATCGATCATTTTTTTAATGGTTTTCTCAGTGGATTGATTTATATAAAGTTCAGTTTTATGCTGCAGTGGTACCAATTTGTGGGCCTAGTCTTACCAGGAGCTTGCCCTAAGCTTTGTCTTTTTCCTCCTCAGCCCACCACCAACTTGTGAAAACCAATGCTCAATGTCAGCAAATGCCTTGGAAGTGAAAATCAGATTCCACGCATGGCTTCATCACTAAAATAAGCTCAGATCTTGGCTTTAACATTTCTTCCTAACTTTCTTGCTAGCTTATTGATAAAATCAAGAAATTTAAATCATATTTATTTATATATTTTATATTTCAGTCATCATTTAATTTAAGAAGATTGGTTTAGTTTTCTGTTACATAAAACTTATATATATAGATTTTAAAATTATGTAATAAAAGTAGGATGTCCAAGAATAGATGTAATTGAGTCTTTCAAAGACTATTTTTTGGCTACTAAATTAAGTATAAATTCAAACTGTCTTTCTAATTCTCAATAATTTGTCCTCAGCTATTCAACCTTTCCAGCTTATTTCCATTTCTATAAAATGTGTACCATGGCCATATAATAGTACTTAACTTTTCACAAAAGTGTCCTGGATTCATGACTGCTTTTGCAAATTCCGAATGGTCTTTCTAAAATACAATCCACCTCTACATGTCAAAATCTTAATCAAGGACTGACCATTTCAATGTTTATTATTTTTACTTTTCACAGAGAGAAGGAGACAGAGCATGAGCGGGGGAGGGGCAGAGAGAGAGGGGGACGCAGAATCTGAAGCAGGCTCTAGGCTCTGAGCTGTCAGCACAGAGCCCAAAACAGGACTCAGACTCACAGACCATGAGATCATGACCTGAGCTGAAGTCGGAAGCTCAACCTACTGAGCCACCCAGGCACCCCAAGGACTAACCATTTCAAATGACAGTTCATCCCAGTTTTCTCTCACCTTCCATCAAGATTTTATGTTCTCTTTTCTTAACTATTGAAGTTTATTTATTTATTTATTTATTTAGTTAGTTATTATTTTTTTTTTATAGTGGAATAGACCAAGAATTGGTTTTGAATCCAAAGAGAATTCGGCTCTCTTTCTGATTTTCTAATTTCTTTGTGACTCATTTACTTTATTTAAAACAGAAATGTTTATATCTTCCTTACAATATTACCTTATTGTGAGGATTGAAATAAAGTAATGCAGACATAAAAGAGCCAGTTCTCAATAAAGGGTAGTTATTTTATTGTTATTTTACCTAATAATAATAGGTACCTAAATAATACTTACATAATGTATATTAAGTATCCTGTGTTAATAAATCTATGCATTATTACCATAAATATCTTGTGTTATAGTTATCTATGCATTAGTTTTATTGCCTATTAGGCATATGCCTCCTTTGAGAATGGGAGTATCTGTTACTTATCTTGGTATGACTGGCATAATGTCTTACATTTAATATTTAATAATTTTTGTTTTCACTAGCTGAATTTAATAGAAAAGTACTAGATATTATAGTATTAGGGAAAGGAGAAGTGGAGCTACCATTTACAATTAGAAAAAGAGAGAAACAAAAATAAATTGGTACCCTGAAACCTCCTGATACAACTAAAAACATAGAACTCATCCTATATTTTTATATCTACCTGTCATCTATCATCTATCTATCTATCATCTATCATCTATATATTCATAAATAATTCTGTTACCCAAACAAAATAAGCATGCTAATGATAAAATTTGTTTAGGTTATTTTTTTTTAATTTTAGAAGTTTATTTATTTATTTTGAAGGGGAGGGAGAGAGTGGCAGGGGGGAGAGAGGAGGGAGGGAGAGAGAGAGAGAGAGAGAGAATCCCACACAGGCTCCACACTGTCAGCCATGCAGGGCTATATCTCAAGAACCATGAGGTCATGACCTGAGCCTAAATCAAGAGTTGGATACTTAACTGACTGAGCCACCCAGCAGCCCTGAGATTATTTTTTATGAAAATGATCTGCAGGTTGTTTTTCACTGTCATCAAGGTTATTAGGTCTATGCCTTAATTTTGTAACCAGCCCTCTAATTCCCATCATTAATCAACCATAGTTAAATTAGATTGTGATTTATGCAAAAACTGAAAAGAAGTGACTATGTAACTCTCAAAGGAAGTTAAAAATCTCCATTATAAAATACTTTTTTCTAAACATTCTAAGAATCTTCTCTCTTCACTATTTTATATTCAATGAAGAGTCACTTGGGGAGATAATAGGATCAGTCACCAACTTGTACATAGATGCTTGAATTCCCATGTATTTTAGATGTTGTTTGTATTAAGGACAAATTAAGCTGAAAGTTGTAGTCTGGGGGGCTTTTGGATAAGAAAAGTCTTTAAACAATTAATGGATTGTTCAAGTTGTGCCTATGTGGAAAGTATAACCAGGCACCTTGTGCAGCAATTTATAGTAACTGGGGTAAATGAACCATAGTCAGAAGTAAAATTTATGAACTGTTTGTTAAATTGGTAATTAGCTAGAGATGCAATGCTACAAACTGGAGGTGTTCATAGCACAACAGAGCCAGGATTATCTTGTAGTTTACAGTTTAAATTAACTGACTTCTTTAGTGTTATCTCCCTTGTGAGTTATGGTCTGTCTTGTTACGTATAACATTCTTTTTTTTTTTTTTTTTCAAGTGGAAACAAGAAAAACTGGTGGTAAGATCAGGAAAAAAAGGTGAAGGCTTTTGAAAAGAAATCTTTATAGATTTTCTGGAATCTTAAACTTGGGATATATGAGCAAAAATAATTAAAGACATTTTACATGCACATCTTCTGTGTTCAAATGGATATCGTCAATTTGAAGATTTGAGATCAAATGTTATATTATCTAAACATACTGTTAAGAGTAGAATGTTTGAAAATGCGAGAATCCCTTTGTTTTTCCACTTGCATTCAACTATTTGGCATGGTGTGAGCACATTGTTACTCAGTAAGTTTGAATTATTTGTGCTTATTCATTGTCTAATGTAGATCAAGTTTAGAAACACTGAATACCTCTCAAAACAATGGAGATCTACAAGGGGAAAAGTATAAAAGCACAGCCAAGAAACATCCTATAATGCAATCTTCAGACTTATTTTGTCAATAGCATCTGATCAATTGATTAATGTGTAATTGATAAAAAGGACAATAAATATTTCTTATAATTAGATGGCCAATCAACATCAATGTAGTCTAACTTACCATAGAGTAAGATGTAGAAAGAGAAAAGTAAAAGTAAGATGAAATTTTGGCCACTGTGTCTTAGTTTTTCCGTTTGCATCTTTTATTGGAAGTAAAATTAGATTTAAATTAAGTTCTTTATTTGGAAGGTTTTCTGGCCTTTTGTGAGGGATGTGTGTGTGTGTATGTGTGCACTCACGTGTGTGTGTGTGTGTGTGTGTGTGTGTGTGAAAATAGCTGATAAAGTTGATCATACAGCTTTTTAGTACAAACTGGGGAGCTAAATCTTTACCACATAAAAGGAAGTCTATCACTATTCTTCATGTAGATTGAAATGCAGCATCACTGCTAAACAATTTGATTGCTATAATCATCATAGAATCATTGACTAGCAGCAAGCTTGGCTTTAAAGCTCAGCTTTGTGATGGGCGACTTTAAACAAGTCACAATCTCTTTGAGTTTATAACTGAAAACTTATATGTCAAAGATGGCAATATCTAAATAACAGGGTTGTGAACTGGCACATATTGAAACTAAATTAAAAGTTAGAAGTTGACATATTGTTTATCTAACTTCCCACTAACTCAGCTTCTTAGCAATTATATCAGTTTGAGCATTTTCAATAATGAGAAAGTATAAGACAGTCTTTTCCTTTGAGTTAGGATTTCAGATGTCATCGAGATTGACCAACAAGCTATAAGGAAAGGAGGAGAGAGAGAGAAAGGGACGTTTGAGTACAGATTATCAGGTGAGAAAATGAAGAACCTGTTTGAGGGAATTGTGAGCATCCATGCAGTTTGAGGTTAGAATACTTAGGGTTTTTTGGGAGGAGGGCAGAAATGAGTAGAGACAGACACATGGAGAGAGAAAGACAGCTGAACAGTTAATAAGGCAGGTATAGACTCTGAACTCCATGTTGGTAGTACCCTGTGTGTTTCATTCATAACTCTGTTCCTGGCACCAAGCACTGACATATATAGGCACTTAAAATATTAGATAGAACCATATGAAATTTTTGTTATTCACTCATTTCTAACAGACAAAAAATGGCAATTTCATATAGTTCAACCTTATATTTGTCAGATGGATTAGTGAATAAATGTGGAAATAAAATGGAGAATTTCAAATGTACTCATGAATTATGGTTGTATTCAATAGAAGATTCAGATCAGTAGCTTCAGCAAGAGGATGACACACTCAAAGCTGTGCTTTGGAAAGATTCCTTGGGCTATAGGGTGAAGCATGGTTTATATGGGGAGAGAAAATGGACACAAATGAAAAGTATAATTTAGGATGTTTGCTACTTGAGACATGTTAAGGGCCTAAACTTGGGCATTGTCAAAAAGAAAAGGAAAGAAAGGGAAACCCAGGGTACAATGGTTAACCATATGCTTCATTTCATTTGAAAATCTAATTTTCCACTGAGTGAAGGTATGTTCAATTGGCCTCTTGATTGAAATGATGGTAGAATAAGAGAGGGGCCTATTCTTATAGAATTACAACTGAATCTCTAGGGTAAATTACATAAATTCTTCTATAATACACCTCTAAAAGATTAGGCCAAGAAGCTTGAATTGTTTTCAATACCAAGTAGTTTTTCTCTCTGAAGATGGAAAAAAAATGTAGCAGGAGGATTAGTGTTTTTTATCTTTTCATATGTTCTGATCAAATCTAAACTATTTGAATTATGTGATTAGAAATATATTATCTTAAGAAAGTTCCTCCTACAACACTACAAATTTGTGGTGTTTACCTTAACTTTACTTACTGATTATAAGGACAGTGCATAAAAATTATATACAATTTCTTTGTGTATAAAATTCTATATGAATAATTATAGACAATAATTACATATAACTTGTAAAATACAGAAAAGCACAAAATTAGAATTATACATAATCCATCTCTTAGAGATAACTTGTGAATAGTGTATACTATATTGATAGTCTCTGTGTTTTATACTTTTGTGTTCCCATGTTTACAGGCTTGGTTTTATCTGTTGGAAATGTTCTTAGTTTTCGTTGTCTCCCTTTCGTATTTCTGTCAGTGTCCCAGAGTCTTTTCCTCAGACATTAATCTTGACACCAGTCAGTTGAACAAACCCATGTCAAATTGTTCTGAGGTTAGTAGGGCTCTATGCAACTCATTCAGACTGAGGCAAAATATTGCTTCCCACCTCTCACATCTTATGTAGAGGTAATGTGCCTCCTGGAAAATTTGAAACAGTGCATAGCCCCTCTGGCCAGAAGTAGTACATAGAATTATATGATTGCCAGTATCCATGGATTTCAAGATTCTTCATTTATATTCAATATTTTTTCATTTATATCACTAATTATTGACATCATTGCTTATTTATGAATCACTTAAATCCTAGCATTTATGTCTTCTCTCATCCTATTTATTTATGAATCACTTAAATCCTAGCATTTATGTCTTCTCTCATCCTATTGCTGGATTCATAATCTCCAAATTTATTTTGAATTATTGTGGATAGAATAGGGATAGTAATAGTTTGCCACCTTAAAGAGTGGCTTCCATGTAATAGAGGTTTTCAAGTCAAACATTGTAGTGAGGCTCAGTTACTGAATTTGGTAGATATGGAAATAAAGCAGAGGTTAGTGAAAGACTCCCTCTACCAGCTCTTACATTGATTTTGTTGAGTTTCAGAGGTCCAGGCTTGAACAAGCTATTGATCATTTCTTAATTGGGTCCATTTTATTTGAAAGGGTGATTCTTCTTAGGAGCCAAGAATTTGTTGATCTATATTCATAATTTCCAATGCTGCTATGACTGCATTTTTCCTCTTTTGTGTTTCTACTGGCATTTTATTTTTTTATTTTTTTTTTTATGAAATTTATTGACAAATTGGTTTCCATACAACACCCAGTGCTCATCCCAAAAGGTGCCCTCCTCAATACCCATCACCCACCCTCCCCTCCCTCCCACCCCCCATCAACCCTCAGTTTGTTCTCAGTTTTTAACAGTCTCTTATGCTTTGGCTCTCTCCCACTCTAACCTCTTTTTTTTTTTCCTTCCCCTCCCCCATGGGTTCCTGTTAAGTTTCTCAGGATCCACATAAGAGTGAAACCATATGGTATCTGTCTTTCTCTGTATGGCTTATTTCACTTAGCATTACACTCTCCAGTTCCATCCACGTTGCTACAAAGGGCCATATTTCATTTTTTCTCATTGTCTACTGGCATTTTAAAAGGAAGGTGGTGAAAGTAAATTAGGCAGAGCCTTCTGCCATTAGTTTTCATGGAAACCAGGAAGTCAGCTTCCTAACCTCATCACAATGAATGTGAGGCTATTTTCTTCTCATCCCCTTAAACTTGGTGGAACTTTGGAATAGCGAGTAAGAATCCCCAAGTGATAACATATTGTATATTGTAAGCTGTTCATAGGTATTAAATCTTATGAAGACAGTTATCAACCTTCTCTTACTTTAGATAAATAATGTCATTTTGATCATTTTATTCCTTTGAAGCATAGATTTTAATCTACAAAGGAAGTGAACTGATATACTCTTGGTATATGAAAGCTCATTTTCTCTCATTATATAATTTCTTAGACACTGAAAAAAAAAAACCAAGATACCTAGGGTCTACATTGTTTTATGTTCTTAATATGTAAAAGACATTGTCACAGAGGAAACAACAAAACAGCTTGTTCATTAGCAAACACAGCATGTAGGTGGAAACAAAGGGACAAAAACAAGACTGTAATTATCCCCATGAATTCTTCTTCTTCCTTTGAAAAAGAAGACCCTATTTTCCCCTCAGTAACAATGTCCTTTAGGGCCTGCACTACAAACATATTTTTCCATATGTCTATGAGTCAATATGTAAGCCTGATAATTTTTGCCTAATAAACACAACATGAATTCACACTAGAAGCCAACTAATGGGTACTTCAAGTGCAATTTTCTGTGTGTGTTAAATGAATAAGTTGAAAACTTCATTGTTCTGAAGCTCCTTTGGTGAGCAGGGGAATATTACAAGGGATTTTGGACAGTACCATAAAAGAGAAATTACACTATAATCCTGTCCCTTCATAGGATAAATTTTATTTTTTTGGATGCAGGATTTCTTTAGCACCCATTTGGATTATAGTCCATATTTCTAACACTGGTATCCCCCTCTGCCTAGAAATGAAAAGTTGTACTTTAACCATTTTAATATTTCAATAATTGTAAATAATTTTTAAACATGAATGGCACATTCCATGGGGTTCAATAATAATTTATATATGTGCACATGGAAAGGAAACAAAACAGAACAATAAAAACAACAACAAAAACTGTGTCTTAACCAAAAACTAAGTATTTTTCATTTTAGCCAAGATTGTCTTTGCCCACAAAAAGTACAGGAAATTGAACATGTAATAATGAAGGCTTAATATTTGTGCACTGCTGGAGTGCTTCTGGGTGATTATATTTTAACGAAAGTTAATGGCTAAGTAATGGAAATAATGAGCTGAAGTGAAAATCCAATATAAGTTTGATGAGCAGAACATTTTGAATGAAAATATACTAGAGGAGAAAATCTCCATGGAACATTTCACGTCTTAGTACTCCTGGAGCTTATTAGTTTAGTATGAAAATGGACATGACTGATTAAGAAATCTAAATGAATGTGTGCTAGTGATCTTTAAAAGTGATGGGGCAAATGTGAAGTTTCCTTAAAAGAAAAAAAAAGAGAAAGAGTAAAAAATCCTTTAAAAGCCTTTTCTGTTTCCATTAACTCTCCACATACATTCATCTGTTTGCACATGGCCTATAATACTGATTACAGAAGTAAATGTTCAGTCTGCTATCAGAAACTATCCAAGAGATATTGAACTAGGAGTAGGTAAGGTTGATGAGAATGGCCATGCCATAAATGATGAGAAGTGAAGATTTCAGGCTCTGATGGACAAAGAATATCACTTTAGAGGCACAGATTTAATGAACAGCATATTTATCACATGGAGACTCCTTTAATCAGAGATAATAACTTAAATCTCTAGAATTCATTCTAGAATTACTGGAGAAAGAAAAAGGGAGTGGTAAAACTTTCCAGAACTATTAATAACAAAAATATATGTCAGTATTCAAAGGTTCAAAGGCTCAACTGATTCCACCATCATCACCACCACCACTAACCATCAGCAGCAACAGCATCGTCATCACAAATAACATTCATTGAGCGTTTATTAAATGCTATACACCAGCCAGTGTATTTTACAAAATTTCATTCAATTCTCACAATCCAATGTGGTTAGTGTTTTGAATTCTAGTTTTATAAGCAAAAAATAAATAAATTAATTAATTAAGCAACTTGTTGAAAGCTCATAGTTTTCATGATAAGCCAGGAAATGAAGTCTTGATTTATACACTGGATTATATACTATTACTCACAATGTTGAAGTGCTTCATAAATTATAAGTGCTATAGCAGTCATCATCATTGTCAATAATAATGTGACTTACTATTTAAGCATAAATTCATACTGAACATTCTGTGATATAAACAAGAAATAACTACAAACCACTCACAAATTCTAATATAACTTATTTTAAAATATACTTTAGGTGCATAATTTAGGACCAAATGAATGAAATATTTTGAAATATATATATATATATTTTTTTCAACATTCATTTATTTTTGGGACAGAGAGAGACAGAGCATGAACGGGGGAGGGGCAGAGAGAGAGGGAGACACAGAATCGGAAACAGGCTCCAGGCTCTGAGCCATCAGCCCAGAGCCCCACGCGGGGCTCGAACTCACGGACCGCGAGATCGTGACCTGGCTGAAGTCGGACGCTTAACCGACTGCGCCACCCAGGCGCCCCTGAAATATATTTTGATAACAACTTGTTTGTTAATCAAAATTCTTCTAAAAGTCATATTATGCTCTAGTTATTACCTACTGGACTGTAAATTTTAGGATAATGATTTATATACTTCCTTA
The DNA here is from genome assembly GCF_007474595.2 of Lynx canadensis. Lineage (NCBI taxonomy): Eukaryota > Metazoa > Chordata > Mammalia > Carnivora > Felidae > Lynx > Lynx canadensis. The sequence goes on from NC_044312.2 coordinate 33,847,943, forward strand.
GCAAAACAGATAAATACAAGAAAAGAAAAAAAAAAAAAGACAAAGAAGATCCCCTTCCAAAACAAACCAAACAAAATCTGAAAGATTCAATCAAAATTTGACAGAAAAAGAAAAGTCAGTATGTAATTTGACATTCTGTTGATAAAACAAATGATTAACTGTTAACTTCAGTTGTTACAACATTGCATTTACAATTTAGAGTTAAATTGCTATTGACCCAAGCTTTCAATTCTTTTTTTTTTTTTTTGAGGTTCTGACTAGTTTTCAGATAATTAAATGATATTTTTCTGCAATTAACATCTTTCATTACATTTTTATGCTATTGCTATGGACATAATTTTATGTATTTTATGCATTTAAATGTTTTATTTTTCATATTTACATGTTTCTTTTATAATATATATTATTTTAACTCCTTTCTTCCAATATAATACTAATCTCTATATGTCCATATAGGAAATTGCCATTTGCTGTTTCAATCTTTAATTTGAAGTGATCCAAAATAACTGTGAAAATTGTGAATGAAGGACAAGACTAATTCATTTAACATTTCTTATTACAAGAATAACCTACAGTTATTGGGGGTTGGGTGATTGGGGAACCTATTTGATGTAGATCACATGAATGGTGAATATACTTGTATTCCAAGGAAATAAAACATGATTTGAATTTGTAACCCTAATGTGAAATATGCAAGACACAAAGATATCAAACCCTTAACAGTTTTCTAACACCTCCACTTAAATTTTTATATACAACTCTTATCAGTCGGTGTGCTTTATAACAGAGAAGTGACATAAAATTTCTATAAGAAAATAAGGTGTCATATGAAACTGAAATTCTATTTAAGAATGTATAATATATACATTGGAAATTTTAATTTTAAGTTTCTATTCATATGTTTGGCATGCAATTTTTTCAAATATCTACATATGTCTTCTTACATTACTTTATGGAATTCTTTCTATTATTATTTAAGTCTTAGCCTTTTATTTTAATACTTGATGCTTAATATTTTTAAATTTCTATTTAGATTGTATTTTTAATGAAACCTGGAACTACAAAATAAAGTAACATACTGTACATTAGTAAAGACAATATTTTGCAAGTGTGCCTGTCAATTTTAAGTGTAAAATGCCTCTGTAGTCATTAAATTAAATCAGTTTATAAACATAAACATCTAGATCAGAGTTTACAAACATAAACATACAGATCAGAGTAGCAAAAGGCTGATTAAATGTAGCCCAGTCTTGCTTTTACTTGAATAAATAAAAACACAAATATTTCACATTTTAGCCTCCTTCCTGAATAGCACTTTGACCAGAGTATTTGACATCTGGAAAACTGAGTGATCTGAGTTTGAAGCCAGTGTATATGTCTCACTAACCTGAAGGGATAGCAGTGAGGAGAAAAGGAATCAAGAAAACTGGAAAATTCACAAACTGTTTTTCAACTTCTGGAAAAAAAAAGTTTAGTATGTTTATATTTGTTGTAACAGAAAATTCATTAATCCTGTTCCTTTCTCAATACATTTGCTTTAACAAATGAGATGCTATCTAATTTTTTAAACTCATCAGTGATGTCTATGTATATTTGCTGAGGAAAATTCTCTGGTGGTGAACTGAAATAAATAGGATAAGACTCACATGCCACCCATGAACACAAATAATGCATTTCAAATGTAGTGGTTTGTACCAATATGGCAAATACATTTTGATGATATAAAAATCTTTGATGCATTAAAAAACATGATAAACTTTTTGATCTAATTCTACAAAAATATTTTCTTCTGCTTTAATAAGGGTTGTGCCAGGTTTTGTTTTTGTTTGTTTAAGTTTCTATGAGCAACAATACAAAAAATTCAATTCAATCATATGCATTTTAACCATATATACACATATTTATGATTTTGTACCTCCCACCCTGCCTGAATAACAAAGATAAATTCTCTTTCAAAACAAGACGATCAGTATAACCCATTTTAATTATAGATGATCACCCTTTTCAGGCATCATACATCATCCTTGGGCCTGAACTGAACCAATTAGTCTGTAAGTTACTTCATCTGAGACAGGCAATTTAAATCAGTGATTCTCAGATTAGAAGGGGAAAGAAAAATTTCTACAGTAAATTTTCAAATATTTCAAAATATTCCAAAATTACCTAAAGAATTATTCAAATGGACCCCTAATACTGACATCAATTAATTTTTCTATATGATTACTTAGATCCAGACAGATATAAAACAAAGCATGATCTGCTTATCCTTATCGATAAAATGATAAATAACACTTTAAAACAACCTATGCAACCTCATTTCAACATATTAGAGGATATTATTTTCTCAAAGCTGAATCATCATTTACAACACAAATATGGTAATAATTAATAGAGCATGGGCTTTTGAACTTGGCAAACACAGTCCTATGATGGTTTGATTCTCTCATCATTTTTTTCCCATTTGTACTACTGTGATGTCCTTTGGTTTTGCTTACCAAAACCAAATCTGTACACATTAAATATTCCTCTGAACATTTCTCATTTGTCTATGGCAACTGAAGGAATTCTATATTATTTTGCCTCAACGAGATTGAAAAAAGAAGTACAAACCTAGACACAAATCTTGCCTGAAAATACTCTGCCATAAAGCGATTACCCAAAAGATTCATGTTTATATCATTTAAATATTAACATTAAATTATTATAGATAACTTGTGAATCTCCAAATCTGCAGACCCTAAATGAAAGCGAAAATAACTAGCTTAATCAAAGTGTGTGATTTCTTCATAACCTGGTGAAATTCCCATCACAACTGAAACACCATGGAGGCAAAGAAATCTGATCATATTGAAGTAGAAATCTGAATTCTTTTTAATCGCTATATAGACAAACCATATTTTAATCTGTTCATGAAATATAGTTCATTATAACTGCAAAAACTCTTTCTTGTATACTCTGTATCACCTGAAGCTTCAAAAAAATGTTTGGTAGTTAAGAGTTTGAATTATGAAATAGACTTCTAACCTTTTATTCTCTCTAACTGCTTTGTCTCCCTTCTTCCAAGAAATGGCTGGTTTTGGAGAGCCTTGGGGTTTGCACTCTATGATGACTTCTTGGTCTTTGGTAATAATTATTGTTTTCTTCATTTGATTCAGTGCAAAAGTAGGAGCTGAAGCTATGAAAAAGAAAATGTTAATTCTACCAGAAGTAATGATAATAAATCAAAAATTTTCAACTTTTCTGTGATACATTTCTTTCTTTTCTTTTTTTTTTTTACTATTTAATTTATTATTTTTTTTTATTTTTTTAAATTTACATCCAAATTAGTTAGCATATAGTGAAATAATGATTTCAGGAGTAGATTCCTTAATGCCCCTTACCCATTTAGCCCATCCCCCCTCCCACAACCCTTCCAGAAACCCTCAGTTTGTTCTCCATATTTATGAGTCACTTCTGTTTTGTCCCCCTCCCTGTTTTTATATTATTTTTATTTCCCTTCCCTTATGTTCATCTGTTTTGTCTCTTTAAGTCCTCATATGAGTGAAGTCATATGATTTTTGTCTTTCTCTGACTAATTTCAGTTAGCATAATGCCTTCCAGTTCCATCTACGTAGTTGCAAATGGCAAGATTTCATTCTTTTTGATTGCCAAGTAATACTCCATATATATATATATATATATACCACATCTTCTTTATCCATTCATGGGATACATTTCTAATAAAACCACAGGTTATCTACACATGCAAAAGGCACTAACTCAAAATTTAAACATATAATTATTAGCAGATCATGGTTTCATATTATGTGGGGTCCACAGACAGACTGTTTCAAAAAATGACATGCTTTAATTATGATTATCAAATTTAATTTTGAAACACTAATATGAGCACCTTGAGCAAAAGGTGAAGGTGCTGGCAAGAAAGTCTATTTGGGGCTTCCTTTGGAAAAATAGAGGTTACATGTAGAGAAGGTAATCCTATGTCATCCACTTCCTATCTTGGAGTTTTACTGCATATTTTACTTTAACATTATACAAAATTAACTGTAGTTGTTTTAAAATACATTTAAAAATTGAATTATTTAAATTTCAATTAAAAATTTCACTTCATTGGTAGCAATTATTCAATTAGGTCTGACACTTCATTAATATTAATATTGCTTTCACTCGATTTTTGTGAAGATACTTTTGATTAGTTCCCCAAGTAATTCTGGTGGACAGCTGTGGGTTGAGGACCCTGGACTAAAAGAACACATGACATAGAGACCAACACACACACACACACACACACACACACACACACACACTTTTGAATCTAAAAGAAAGAGAGCCTGGGAGATATGTCTACAAGTCTACTGTATCTGAGGCATTTATTTTAACCAATTTGATATAATTATTTTATGTCCATTATACAGCAGTATAATGCATGGCACAAAAACATTAAAAGATATGTATATAACAAAAAATATATGTGCTTGTAATTGAGAGGAGATAAGAATTGATAGAGAAAAGGAGGAAGGAGTTAAGACAGTGGAGAAATAGGAGGACCGGGATTTTCCTCATCTCTCAAACACAGCTGTATTGAGCTCATATCACTTGGAACACCCAGGAAATCGATATGCAGAGTCGCAGAAAAACTTCCACAGTTGGACGGAGACAGCTTGGAAGGATTGAGGTGTGGGTATGTGAATTGGGGGAGATAAAACAGCATAGGCATGGAGGGGATGAAACCCTTTCTGTGGAGAGACAGAGGGAAGGTTGTGAAAGTGCAGCATTGAGTTAGTACAAGAGGAAAACCTCTCTGGACCACAGACTGGGGAAGGAGAAATATGGAGAATGTCATTTTTTTCTGTTTTTTTTGTTTGTTTGTTTGTTTTTGTTTTTTGGGTTTTTTTTCAAACAGCTCTTCAAACTGAAACTTGGAGCTTTCAAAAGTGCGCAGCTTTCTCCAGAGTGAAGCCAGGAGCCATGGTGTGCATTCCTGGGGAGAAAGGACCTGACCCCAGAGCACATAGCGCAGTGTAGCGATCTCTTGGTGCACTGGGATAGAGCAGGTCCCTTCCTAGAGTACTTTGGAAAGGTGGTTTATTGCCTCCGCCAGGACAAAAGACCCTGCAGGTGCCAGCCAGTGGTCTTTTATCTGCAGGTTGGAGAGACTCCACTCTGGAACAGGGGAGAGTTGGGTCCTTTACGACTTTGATTACCTAGTACCTAGAAGGTGCAGAACTGTGGAGCAGGGAAAACTGACTGCCTGAACAGCATGGTTTGAGGTCCCTGGTATGGGGAGAAGAGCCTGGAATGTCACCATTTTTCCCCTCAGCATCAACATGGTGGGACTTCAGAGAGAAGCACAACAGCCCCCAGTGGAGGCAGGGCAAAACCCTGCCCCTCTGTGCCTGGCAACTGCTTATTTACTGGAGCAAGACTGACTCATCCAATGCAGCCAGCCTCTCCACCAGAGCAGCACAGCTACCGTTCCCAGGCACCAACAGACAAACTGTTTTTCTCTTTTATTATTTTATTTACATTTTCCTTCCCTCTTCCTTTTTTTTTTAATCAGGCTTATAGTTTCTGATTTATTTTTGGTCAATTCTTATTCATGCATTTTCAGGCATTTTCATTCTATCCTTTTTCCATTGTTTCTCTTTCTTCTTTATTTTCATTTCTCCTTGTCTGTAATTAGCCTCATGGTTTTTTGATTCTCTTTTTTTTTCCCCTTTCATTTTTCTTTTTTTATGAGGTCAAGGTTCCCTTCTCTTTCTTTCTTCTTTCTTTCTTTCTTTCTTTCTTTCTTTCTTTCTTTCTTTCTTTCTTCTTTCTTTCTTTCTTTTTATTTTCCAGGGTTACTTCAACAAACAAATCAAAACACATCTGATTGAAAGTCCAAACATTCCACCACTACAAGTGAGGAGGAGCTCTGCAGAGGACTGACTGGTGGGATAGAGCAGCCAAAACATAACAATAGAGTGCAAACATCATTCACCAAAAACACTTTCTGGAGAGCCAGGCCCTGGACAATGTATGACTCCTTTTTAATATAATAGTACTCTCAGGTGCAGGACACATAACAAGCTTTTAAGACATGCAAAAGATAGAAACTTAGCCAAAATGACAGTACAGAGGAATTCTCCCCAAAAGAAAGGTCAAGAAAAATCACAGCCAGAGAATTGCTCAAATCAGATATAAAAAATGAATCTGAACAAGAATTCAGAATAACAGTCATAAGACTCATAGCTGGGCTTAAAAAAAGCATAGAAGACACCAGAGAAACTCTTGCTGCAGAGATCAGCAGAACTTGTCAGGATGAAGCAAAAATGCTATAACTGAGATGCACAATAAACTAGATACAGTGACAGCAAGGATGGAAGAAGCAGAGGAGAGAATAGGTGAAATAGAAGATAAAATTATGGAAAAAATGAAGCTGGAAAAAAAGAGGGAAAGGAAATTACTAGATCATAAGGGGAGAAATAGAAAACTAAGTGATTCCATGAAACAAAACAATATCTGTATCATAGGAGCCCCAGAAAAAGAAGAGCCAGAAAAAGGGGCAGAAGGTTTATTTGAACACATTATAGCTGAGAACTTCCCTAATCTAGGGAAAGAAACAGGTATCCAAGTCCAAAAGGCATAGAGATTGCCCTTCAAAATCAACAAAAACAGGACACCATGACATATCATAGTGAAACTAGCAAAATAAATAAATAAATAAAGAGAGAATTCTGAAAGCAGCTAGGGACAAAAGGTCTTTAACCTACAAGGGTAGACACATAAGGTTAGTAGCAGACCTCTCCACTTAAACTTGGCAGGCTAGAAAGGACTGGCAGGAAATATTCAATGTGCTGAATAGGAAAATATGCAGCCAAGAATCCTTTATACAGCAAGGCTGTCATTCAGAATAGAAGGAGAGATAAAGACTTCCCCAAACAAACAAAAACTAAAGGAGTTTGTGATCACTAAACCAGCCCTGCAAGAGATCCTAAGGGGGACTCTGTGAATCAAAAGCAGCAAAGACTACAAAGAACCAGAAAACATCACAACAAATATAAAATCTACAGATAAAAAATGTCACTAAATTAATATCTTTCAATAATCACTCTGAATGTGAATGGACTAAATACCCCAATCAAAAGACATAGGGTATCAGATCGTTAAAAACAAACAAACAGACAAAAAACAAAGACAAAAACAAAAACAAAACAGATCCAATTACCAAGTATATGCTGCCTACAAGAGACGGATTTTAGACCTGAGGACACCTGAAGATTGAAAGTGAGGGGATGGAGAATCATCTATCATGCTAATGGACATCAAAAGAAAGACAGAGTAGCCATACTTATATCAGAAAACTAGATTTTATTTTTTATTTTCTTACAATTTTTTAATGTTTATTTTTGATAGAGAGAGAGAGACAGAGCATGAGTGGGGGAGGGGGCAGAGAGAGAGGGAGACACAGATCCAAAACGGGCTCCAGGCTCTAAGCTGTCAGCACAGAGCCCGATGTAAGGCTTAAACTCATGAACCATGAGATCGTGACTTGAGCTGAAGTCAGACATTTAACTGACTGAGCCACCCAAGTGCCCCAAGACAAACTAGAGTTTAAAACAAAGATTGTAACAAGAGATGAAGAAGGGCATTATATCAGAATTAAGGGGTCTATCCAGCAAGAAGAACTAACAATTGTAAATATTTATGCCCCCAATGTGATTCCCAAATATATAAATCGATTAATCACAAGCATAAACAAAACTATTGATAATAATACCATAATTGTAGGTGACTTTAATACTTCACTTATAGCAATGGACAGATCATTTAGGCAGAAAATCAACAAGGAAACAATAGCTCTGAATGACACATTGGACCAGATGGACATAATAGATATATTTAGAACATTTCATCCTAAAGCAGCAGAATACACATTCTTCTCAAGTGTACATGGGACAGTCTCCAAAATACATCACATATGGAGTCACAAAGCATCTTTCAATAGGTAAAAAAAGATTGAGATCATCCCATGCATATTTTCAGATCACAATGCCAGGAAACTTTAAATCAACCACAAGAAAAAATTTTGAAAGCCCCCAAATACATGGAGGTTAAAGAACATCCTACTAAATAATGAATGAGCTAACCAGGAAATTAAAGAAGAAATTAAAAATTACATGGAAGCAAAGGAAAATGAAAACATGACAGGCCAAACCCTTTGGGATGCAAGCAACACGGAACACGGCAGGGATATACACTCTCACCACTCTTCTTCAACTTAGTGTTGGAAGTCTTAGCCTCAGAAGTCAGACAACAAAATGAAATAAAAGGCATCCAAATTGGCAAAGAAGAAGTGAAACTTTAGCTCTTTTCAGATGACATGATACTCTACATGGAAAACCTGAAAGACTCCACCAAAAAAACTGCTAGAGCTGATCCATGAATTCAGTAAAGTCATAGGATATAAAATCCATGTACAAAAATCGGTTGCATTCCTATACACCAATAGTGAAGCAACAGAAAGAGATATCAGGGAATTGATCCCATTTATAATTGCACCAAAAAACATAAAATACCTAGGAATAAACCTAGCCAAAGAGGTAAAAGATCTGTATGCTGGAAACTATAGAAAGCTTATTAAAGAAACTGAAGAAGACACAAAGAAATGGAAAACATTCCATGCTCATGAATTGGAAAAACAAATATTGTTAAAATGTCAATACTACCCAAAGCTATCTATACATTCAATGCAAACCCTATCAAAATAACACCAGCATTCTTCACAGAGCTGGAATAAACAATCCTAAAATTTATATGGAACCAGAAAAGACCCTGAATAGCCAAAATAATGTTGAAAGAAAACCAAAGCTGGAGGCATCAGAATCTCAGACTTTAAGCTGTAGTACAAAGTGATGATCATCAAGACAGTATGGTATGAGGCGCCTGGGTGGCTCAGTTGGTGGAGCGTTTGACTTCGGCTCAGGTCATGGTCTCATGGTTTGTGGGTTCAAGACCTGCATCAGGCTGTGTGCTGACAGCTCAGAGCCTGGGGCCTGCTTCAGATTCTGTGTCTCCCTCTCTCTCTGCCCCTCCCCTGCTCGCACTCTCTCTGTCTCGCTTAAAAATAAATAAACATTAAAATATTTTTTAAAAAGACAGTACAGTAGGGGCACAAAAACAGACACATAGATCAATGGAATAGAATAGAGAACCCAGAAATGAACCCACAAATATATGGGCAACTAATGTTTGACAAAACAGGGAAGAGTATGTAATGTGAAAAAGACAATCTCTTTAGCAAATGGTGCTTGGAGAACTAGACAGCAACATGCAGAAGAATGAAATTGGACCACTTTCTTACACCATACACAAAAGTAAATTCAAAATGGATGAAAAACCTAAATTGAGACAGGAAACCATCAAAATCCTAGCCTACTAGGCTAAATAATTTTGTATGCCTACTAGGAGTAGAACTTATAAGAGGTACTTTTGAAAATATGTCTAGTGAATGAGAAAAGGACACATTTGAGAATATTTCTATGTAAACAATTAAGGCTGAATTAGCTTCTTCACCCAGAAATATTGGAGTGTAAGCTGACATGAAAGTACATTCATATTTGATTGGTTATACTGCAGGAGATGGAAATTTGGGCTCCTGTATCTACTCTAAGTGGGTTTATCACAATGTGGAGAAGTTCTAAGTGCAAACATTCATAATTCAATAAGGTGATTTATAGAATGTTACATTTAGCTGATATGTAAGTGGTAAGTTTCCAGATTCCTGGGATCTTGGGTATTTCTGTTAATATTGTGCTATGGGAATTTTAGTGCAGAGCAAGAAAGTGCACTTGGGCTCCTACCCACCTTGGGAGACAGTGAATTTTGATCACTCAAGTCTCTTTCTTTGTATTACAAATATCCCAGAGCAAAGTTTAGGAAACTAGAATGCAAAAAAGTAAAATCCATTCCTGTGGCCCAAACATGTTCCATTGAGTAGCCTGTTCCACTGGATGGAATCTTTCTTGTGGTACTTAAATAATGAAGTGCTAGTGTCCTGGTTACACTATCAAGGGTGTAACCCTCTGAGACAGCTGGGTTTAGTCTCAGAAAGGCTTTCCCTTTCAGGTAAGGCTAATAATGGTAGATACCCCATGATGAGAGGGTGCTTTACCTCACTCGGAGTGCTGCCTTTCCCTTGGAATGTTGTCTTGCCTATTGGTAAGTAAGAGCTGTGTGGGTAAATATTAGCATTGCTATGGAAGAAGGGAGAGGCTGCTAGAAATCGGCATTATGATCCCCTGCCCTCAAGATATTATTTTATGAAAATTAACATATCTCTTACATGATTTTTATATACCATAAAAAAGATAGTGTGTAAACCTATTAAAACTAAAGTTGAAAAGACCTTATAAAAGAAGTGATGGGACAAACTGTACGCAATGTAAACTTGTCCTGCAAAAGCTTAAAAACATATATCAGGAAAACATATCATTTCTTTTAAAGTAATAAACTAGATTTTTACAATTACATCATAAAACTTCAGTATGGTAAGAATTAAAGCATGAAAAGAAGCAACACATTTTTCCTATTTATTTACTTAGATTGCATACCTAGAATCTTCAGCTCAGCACTCGCAAAAATGGCTCCGTATTTATTTTCGGCCAAACACTGATACATTCCAGCATCTGATTGATTCACGTTGTGGATCATCAATACTCCATTAACCATCTCAATCCTATTCTGTAATAAAATAAAAATAAATAGGTAAAGAAAATGAATAAATCATACAGATTTTGCAGTTACTCTCTTCTAGGACGAGGGAAAGAAGCCTCCGATGAATGCAGTTGAACATTATTTGACAAGTTAATAACACAAATTTACTGTTCATTATTTTATGATAAAATGTCTTTTGTAAATTATAACTATTTCTTGGTCAAAAAAGACATCATAACAGTATTTTACTGTAGTTACTCTTAGGAGTTTTAGTTTCAGTTTTGCTTTTATACTGAGCAGTTGTTTTTTTTTTTGTTTGTTTTTTTTTTTTTTTTTGCTATACTAGATCAGCCTATAAAATATAATCAGCAGATAATGCTTTTGGTTGAGCTCATTTTACATAAGAAGAAGGGGTTCACATGTGGAAAAAATTGTGACTGTAGACAAGTAAGATCAAAGTTAAAACCAGCCCAGGTCAAACGAAGAATCCTTTTGCTAGGAGCACCTGTGTGCCTCAGTTAAGTGTCTGACTTTGGCTCAGGTCATGATATTGTGGTTTGTGGGCTGAAGCCCTGCATCGGGATCCATGCTGGCAGTGTGGAGCCTGCTTAGGATTCTCTCTATCCCTCTCTCTGCCCTTCCCCTACTCACACTTTTTCTCTCTCTCAAAATAGATAAGTAAACATAAAAATAAAAAAGAATCCCTTTGTTATATTAATGTGATCAGAAGTTTACCTTTTCTCACTTCCTGACAAACTAAAACAAATAAAAAAACTGCCCTGCAACTGGATTCTGTACAAAATTATTGACCAAAAAATATAAACTCATTATCAGATAAAATTTAATATAGAACTCAGAAAACTGAGCATGTGCAAATTGGGGTCAACTGAAGTCAAGAGCTCATTTCAAAAACAAATTTGAAATTTAAAATGCTGTTAAGGTATCCTGTCTACTTAATGCCAAACAAATAATTCTTTCAATTTTAGTGATCAGTGGTTTACCTATCAACAGAGATGCCAAGTAAGTTTACATAATTTTCAAAATAAGCCCATTCACTTTGCAACAGTATTATCTGCCAGTGGAATTTAATTTACTGGGATGCTGAAAGCAAATATGACCAGCATAGTCTTTTCTCAAGGTTTATCTGGTATCCCCAGGAAATTAGAGAGAAAGAGACAATGAATCAATGAATCAGGATTCTCACACCCTCAGTTTTAATGGCTCTATAGTTATTTGTATTTCTGTATTCGTTTTCTGTAATTGTGTTTTGTTTTGGCCTAACCGGTTTTATTTTTTATTTTTTTTTTTATGAAATTTATTGACAAATTGGTTTCCATACAACACCCAGTGCTCATCCCAAAAGGTGCCCTCCTCAATACCCATCACCCACCCTCCCCTCCCTCCCACCCCCCATCAACCCTCAGTTTGTTCTCAGTTTTTAACAGTCTCTTATGCTTTGGCTCTCTCCCACTCTAACCGGTTTTATAAGAGAATGTTGGAGCTGGATAGGACTGTGGGGATGATATGATCCAATCTCTTCATTTTATAAAGGAGAGAACTGAAGCCCAAAGAGGTGAATGACAGACAAGAGACCTCTTGGTAGTGGTAGGACCTGGGCATAATCTGTGTTTGGAATTTCAACTTCATATACCACCCTTCCATTTTTGGCCATAAATAGTGAACTATCTCGCCTTGCCCTCCTTTCTACAAAGGCCATACAAGGGAGTTGGCTAAAATTATTACCATCATTTTAAAACTAAACAGTAATTGATTTATTTTCAAATCCAGTACATGTTTCAAAAATATGCAAAGTTACTAAAAAAAAATGAGTTTTTTAAATCCTATTAAGTAGGATGTCACAGAACCTGTCCAAGATACAGAAAGCTAGGATTCTATAATAGTCTCGTCTCTCACCAGATACATGATCTTGGACAAGTCACTTTACTTCTGGGGCAAATTCCACCATCTGCAAAGTGACACAACAAGCTAGATGATATCTAAAAGTCAGCTAGAGACAGCAATGAATCTATGATAATAATTGATATTTTCCCATGAATTTATAGGATCAAATAAAACTTAAACTAACAACATGTTCCTCAAAAATTAATGAGGTAATTAAAAAGAAAATTTTAGGGGCGCCTGGGTGGCTCAGTCAGTTAAGCGTCTGACTTCGGCTCAGGTCATGATCTCCCGGTTCGTGAGTTCGATCCCCGCGTCAGGCTCTATGCTGACAGCTTGGAGCCTGGAGCCTGTTTTGGATTCTGTGTCTCCCTCTTTCTCTGACCCTCCCCCATTCATGCTCTGTCTCTGTCTCAAAAATAAAAATAAACGTTAAAAAATTTATTTATAAATACATTTTATTTCTCACTTCACTACATTAGGAGGCATATATAAGAAATGACTTTCAATAAGACAAAAGGAGGATAGTTTGTCATATCCTGTGTGAAATCCTGTTAAAATTACACTGGAACAGATTAACAGTTACCAACAGTACCTGAGGCAAGAGGGACACTCCATTCTTCAGCCAACGGTATGTGGGTCGGGGTTTTCCAGTAGCCTTACATTCCCATCGGAGAGGGCTCCCACTGTCCAACTGAGTGTCATTCAGTTTTTCTACCCAGTGTGGATAAGCTGTAAGAGTTTAAGAATTAAAGAAGGATGACTTCATTTTTCAAACACTTTACCAAATTCAAAATTCATGTGGAAATATTACTTGCATTAATTTTTTTTATAATTCACATAATTGTAGGTATTCAGAAGAAGCACAACATTGCATTGCACACAGAACTCTATTTCCTGTGTAAAAAGATATAGCAGTGATAATATTTTGATTATTTAAAACACTTTTGTAAGCTAGGTCAAGTATATCTTATTGTTTTACCCAACTTACAGCAAGTGGCTACAGTCTCCCCAAGGTATCAGAACTTGTTTAATAGGAAATCAAGTACTTAGAGGCATCCTTTTTTTCCAGACATTGAGGCAGCGTTAGTGCAAGGTGACATAATACAAAAAGACCATTTATTGAATAATTGCTTTGCTTTTTTATTTTTGTTTTGTCTAAAATAAATTGAATTGCATAGGAAAAATAATTTGTTAATTCAAATTTCTCTTGGTGTAAATTTTTTTATATATTTATTAACATTCTTCAAAACTTTTTAAAATCCTTTTTCAAAATTACAACAGAGAAAAACTACTTTATCAAGAAAGAGATAATGTACTTGTTTACAACCTGTAAGACACAAAATAGTGTCTTTCCTCCATTGGATAATTTTTAAAATAAAACTACTAAAAACAAATGACTCTTTGTCCACAAAAACACTGAAAAAACTGAAACAATAGTTATAAATATTGAACAATTATTTTTATCTAGCAAATTTTTTGGCATTAACCTATAACATATTTTACTTTGTGACAGTGAGGACTTTGATCACTGATTCATTCACTTCATACTATTTAGTCCTTTCTTGGTCTTAGAAGTTATTAAGGATATAGGAGCATCTATGTCATTTCTTTTTTAGGAGTTTATATTGTGGTAGAGGAAGTCTAACGTCAATGCTATAGGATATGGTAGCACAAGAAAGGAAAGAAGATGTACTAAAGGAAACTGCACCTGAATACTAGAATAGTGGGTCTAAAGGGACAATAGTGGGTCCAAAACCTAAGCAGTTTAAAAGGGAGGAAACAGAGAGAGAAAGAACTCTCATTTATTAATCGCTAGTCCTAGACACTGAGCTACATTATCAATTAATCCCTGTTACATCGATCCTAAAAAAACAAACATCTAATTTTATGAATCAGGAAACTTTGGCTCAGAGAGGTTAAAAAAAATTTACCCAAGGTCACACAATTAATAAGGCATAGAAACCACATTCAAAGTCAGATATTTCTGACTCCAGGCAGCATACAATTATTTCATTCTACTCTGGCACATTAAAACATGAATTGGAAGCATTTATTGCATTCCTAGTGTGTTTTGCCTTCTCCTGATCTCTGAATGGGAATTTTGTTTTCAATATCTCATTGGTCTTCTGGATAATGACTGTAAGGAGCCTTACTTTGGCATATTCAGAATTTGTAGGCCTTTGAACACATTCTGTGATCCAACATCAACATCCGATTCAATATCATCAGCCTAGGAGCTATCAAGCAAAAATCTTGCCATGGTGAGCTTCAAATATTAGCTTTCATGACTTTCATGCCTGTCTTTTAAAATGAGTCCCTTTTTAGTTATCTCTCATGCATGCTAAAAATGCTGATAGGAATGGTAAGATACAAAGGTAACATTAAACTCTACTTTCTCATTGGGGCTTTCTGTAAACTTTACTACCCTGCTTTGCCAGTCTACTTCATACTATTCATGATCCTTGTAATCCAAGCACACAGGTTTACTGTCTCCTAAGAACACCCTGCATCTTCTTCAAATTGTTAAATCCACCTGGAATGTTCTACTTTTCTTCTTTGTCTCTTTTAATTCTAATAATAATTCAAGTTTGAGTCTAAATCATATAAGGTTTCCTTTTTTTAATTTTATTTTTTATTTTTTTAAATTTACATCCAAATTAGTTAGCATATAGTGCAACAATGATATCAGGAGTAGATTCCTTAGTGCACCTTACCCATTTAGCCCACCCCCCTCCACACAACCCCTCTAGTAACCCTCAATTTGTTCTCCATATTTATGAATCTCTTCTGTTTTGTCCCCCTCCCTGTTTTTATATTATTTTTATTTCCCTTCACTTATGTTCATCTGTTTTGTCTCTTAAAGTCCTCATATGAGTGAAGTCATATGATTTTTGTCTTTCTCTGACTGACTAATTTCACTTAGCATAATACCCTCCAGTTCCATCCATGTAGTTGCAAATGGCAAGATTTCATTCTTTTTGATTGCCGCGTAATACTCTGTGGTTATGTATATATACCATATATATATATATATATATATATATGTATACCATATGTATACCATATATACCATATGTATGTGTGTGTGTGTATATATATATATATTATATATACATATATATATATATACACACACACACCATATATATATGTTATAGCCCATGTATATACACACACACACACACACCATATATATGTTATATATGGTGTGTGTGTGTGTGTGTGTGTGTGTGTATATATATATATATATAACATATATAACATATATATATGGTGTGTGTGTGTGTGTGTATATATATCTCATCTTGTTTATCCATTCAGCTGAACAGAATGCTTGATAGGAAAAATAACAAAACAAAACAAAGCAAATCTTTGTCTTGGAAAAGCTTAATAATCAAATTGTAGACATTGGAAGGCATTAAAATTTGTGAGGGCACTCTCCAGAGATCTTTTAAAAATAAGGAAATCCATAATACTACACTACAATGAAAATAAAATTCTATTTCTTATTGGATATTTGGGGAAATTATTAGTTGTGGGGCACATGATACATATTTAAACTCATAGATCACATATCTTTATATAATATTTTTCTCTACACAAAGTACCTCCTGTTGAGATTTCCTTGCATATAAAACTGCTTAAAATTGTTTTAATTTCCTTCCTTCCTTCCTCTTTTCCTCCTATCCTCCTTACTTCTTTCTTCTTTTTGTTTTTTCATTGTTTCTTTTCATCTTAATTGAGAACTTTAACAAATAGGGTTCAATTTATGTTGGAAATATAAAGACTAAAAATTTGTGTGACTAGTAAATTTGTGTGACTAGTCTTTGATTAATCATCAGAAGTTAAAAGACATAGAAATAATCAAAGAAATTATTTCACCTATAAAACTACCATATGTTATAAAAAAGACATATTTAATAGAATACATATGTAGTTTTTTTCTAAGTTTCATTTGTTATCTTTTCAATTTATTCAATTATGTTTTTTTGTAGTTTAATATTTTTTTTGATTTCATGAGGATTGTTATTCGAATGTATTGGTTAAATAACACCTGTAAGTTTACCTTTATTTTTATTATTTTAGTACCATGGACTTTTTGTTGTGTTATTTGTTGCATTATGTTTACAATATAGATCTTTTTTTAAAATTATTATTATTTTTTTTGAGAGAGAGGGGGAGAGCATTGAGGAGGGACAGAGAGAGAGAGAGGGAGAGACAGAACCCCAAGCAGACTCCACACTGTCAGTGCAGAACCTGACATGGGGCTTGATGTCACACACTGTGAGATTATGACCTGAGCTGAAATCAAGAGTCAGAGGCTTAACCAACTGAGTCACCCAAGGACCCCTACAGAGTCTTAATTATAAATACCGTGTGGCTTAAATTTATGCCTACCACCTATGTTGGCACTCATTTTGTAATGATTTGACCAAAAACAACAACAACAACAAAAAAAACAGAGACTAGAAAGGTTGTCTTACAACCTTGGCTCATCCATTGAGCTAAACAACTAACTGAACATGTAAAACATTCCCATAATTACACTTTCATGAAGACAGTGAGAACACAAGAAAAACTATATGTTTTCAGTACTCAGTGAATATTGACCATTTAGGTTAAAGTGTCAGCCTCTACTTTTCTCATTGGTTGAAGATCAGGTTACAGAACTTCCAACAAAAATCCATTCTCCTAAAAGGAGAACATTCCAAATACAAACCATGGATACAGTGAAATATTCATGCATCATGCTATTCTGTATCAACTGTCAGGAGGAAATGCTAGCCAAGATCCTTAAATTCTACAGAGTTTCATGGGTGAGGAGAAAAGCCCTTATGTCAAAGGCAACAGATTTAAAAGTACAAATTGGGTGACTATGTAATAACCAAGACAGTTCTGGAAGTGAAATAGAGCTTTTTGTTATTGTCCCAGTGCTACAGACATAAACTGAAACTATTTGGGCAAAATCAGGAGCAGCGTAGAAAAACTACCCTAAAAATGGGCTACAGTGAAAGGCCAAATTCTTCCAAGATACCTTCCCAAACTGTCAGATGTTATATACCAGAGTAGCCAGCTAGCCCAGTTTCTTTTTCTAGTCAATAATCTTAATTATTCTCTATTCAAAATGATGCATGTTTTGGGAAGGTCTGTCCTTACCTGGCTGGCCTGCATCGTACATCTAATTGTGCATGACAAGGAGAGTTCACAGTTTGTTTCTTAGTAGTACACTCTCTTACCAGAAGGTAAACCAGTAATATTGAGTGAAATCAATTTTATTTCTTTTTTCTTGGAAATAATCATTACTACAATGAATCAAGTAGCTGGAATGGAGAGAGGTACAATGGAGTAGTGCCATGTGGGAGGTTCTGTCCTGTACTGTAAACCCAATTATAACTTAGGTGTGGGCCAATTTTCACCACCCAGAAAGATTTGGAAATTTTCCCAAATTGCCTTAAGAGTAACAGTCTCTCCTTGCATTTCTTTGTGTGGTTTTGAGTGACAATGCTCTGGATGAACACTTGTCTTTCAGTATCAGATTTTTATTTGTAGAGAGAAACTGGTATAACTTCACACTTTGGAGTATAAAACAACATAATGTATTTGAATGTTAATTATTGTTCATTGGGGTACAGAAGCAAGAATTTTTACCCCTATGGCTACACAGTTGACCTAATGATGCAGTAAGAAATTGTGAACAGTTTGCTTTGTGAGTTTCATCAAACTATAATACCCATGGCCTAAATAAACAAACCAGTGCTAGTGCTTCAATCTTACAAACTTCTAAATGGCTCTATGTTTTTCTTCAGGATGCTTTCCCCTGTTTAGCCTTTAAAGAAAGGCTTAAAGATATCCTTTGGAAAGCTTTCTCTGATTCATCCCAGTAGATGCAGTAGAATCTGCTCCCACAATCCTTTGCACATGCTTTTATCACTGCAGACAACATGCTCTGTTCTAATGTGGGGTTTGCATTTCATCTAATCTGGTGGACCACAAATTCCTTCAAAGTTCTACTGCTAGTATGTAGAGCAATAATAGGCTTTTAATAAACATTAATTGAATAAATGAATGAATGAAATATGTATGGTAGAGTAGTAAGTTTGGACTACTGAATTCCTAAAGGAGTTATTAGAGATCAAGAAAGAAAAATCAGTTTAAATTCAGATATTAATGTTTCAAACTGTTCTTTAAGAGTTCCTTTGCAGGGCATTAAGCTTTTTAGGTGAATGGATCTTGAGATACAGTGACAGTTGTAGTTGTTTGGTGGGTTCAGCCAAATAGGCAATTTGGATAGTTTTATATTGAAAGCATTTGAATTTTCTTATATCAATGTTCTAGATTATAGTGTTCCTCTTTGTGTGTATGTGTGTGTGGTTGTGTGTGTGTGTGTGTGTGTCTTCATATAGGAAATAAGAATACTATCACTTACCCATTATGTTTAATGTACATTATAAAAGCAAATATGAAAAGTAGATACAACTTATGATCCTCAGAAGTAAAGATGAAATTGTAGATATTTTTTGAAGTAGATTTTCCCAGTTCTTATACACAACCTGGTTGGTTCTTTGGCATTTTTGGATATATAAATGTTTGTATGTTGTAGAGGCTAATTATCATACAGATATATTAATATAGGCCAGGGGTCAGAAAAGTTTTTCTGTAAAGGACCAGATAGTAGATATTTTAGCCTTTGCAAATCAGCTACTTAATTCTGTCTCAAATGCCTCATTCTGCCATAGCAGTGTAAAAGCTGACATAGACAATATGTAAACAAATGGGTGTGGTTGTGTTCCAGTAAAATTTTCTTTTCTTTCTTTTAAAATTTTTTTAATGTTGATTCATTTTTTTTTTTTTTTTGAGAGAGAGAGACAGAGTGTGAGTCGGGGAGGGGCAGAGAGAGAGGGTGACACAGAATCTGAAGCAAGCTCCAGGCTCTAAGTCGTCAGCACAGAGCCTGATGCAGGGCTCAAACTCATGAACCATGAGATCATGACCTGGCCAAAGTCGGACGCTTAACCGACTGAGCCAACCAGGCGCCCCTAAAATTTTATTTTCAAAAAAGTGACATCTGGGCAGGATTTGGTGCATGGGCAATAGATTGAAATTCCTGATTCAGGCCAATGGCAAGAATAAATTAATAAAGGTTACAAGATTTTTAATTTATTAGAGAATGGCTTTGGTGCAAGGAAAACATCTCATTTTTTTTTTAATTTTTTTTTCAACGTTTATTTATTTTTGGGACAGAGAGAGACAGAGCATGAACGGGGGAGGGGCAGAGAGAGAGGGAGACACAGAATCGGAAACAGGCTCCAGGCTCTGAGCCATCAGCCCAGAGCCTGACGCGGGGCTCGAACTCACAGACCGCGAGATCGTGACCTGGCTGAAGTCGGACGCTTAACCGACTGCGCCACCCAGGCGCCCCAACATCTCATTTTTAAGTATAGCCACTCTCTATTCTATACAAAGAACCTGCTATTTCCCCATTCATTTTTAATTTAAAGCACTTCTGTGTATAGCATAATTTTACATGATGTTTTACCATGCAAAAATAGTATGATTATAAATTATTACTTGGTTTTTATGTACTACCTAACAAACAATATGTCGTTCAAATTAATTTGCATTTTCAATTTGACCCTTGGGAATGACTAGAGCATCATGCTTTGCTGAGAACACTTACTGTATACTTGTAATTGTCCACGGAAGGAGTTTTTTCCACGTGAATTTTCAGCTCTGCACTCATATAGGCCTGCATCATCCAGCTGCACGTTGGGTATTTCCAGCACTGCCTGAGATTTCCGCAGACGTGCCTTACTAGGAATATAACCATTAACCTTCATCCATGTGATTGTTGGAACTGGGCTACAATAAAGAGCAAAAATACTGTTAATACACTTTCCATTATTAGGAACATAGATTCTATTATCTGGTAATTTAAGCACTTAATCGGCTGAGTGCAATAAAGTGTAATCACAATTAAAGACCACATGCTGGTTGATATACTTCACTTTCCATGTGTATTGTCTGGTAAATAGTTAAATTCAAGGAAGATAGTTTCCTTTTCTTTCATATTTCAGGAAGGCGATTCAGAGACAATATTTTATACATTTTAAAACATTATGCTTTATTTAAAAAACATTTTAAGATTGTTTGAATGGCAAAGGTAATTTATGAAATTACAAAAGTAATGTATGATTATTCCAATACGTTGAACAAATGACTCATGAACTAAATGAACTAAGAACTCTTTTTGCTCCAACCTCTGCAAGTATCTTCTTTTTCAATGACAAATGCAATTTGTTTGTTATCCCCTACCTTGTCTTAATGATGCATATATATATATATATATATATACACATATAATTTATTTTTGTTTTGTTTAAAAATGTAAGTCATATACTTGATATTTACTAAAAAAATTAAAATCAAGATCAACTCCTGACTAACTCTATTTGATGGCTATATATTATTCCATTATATAAACATATCAGAATTTAATCAACCAGCCCCTATATTTAGACATTAAGTGTAGTCCCAGTTTCTCTCCTTTCCTTTTTATTTTTTCCCCACTAAGAAACAATATTGCTACAAACAACTTTGCACATATATCATATACTATAGCTTTTATTTTCTACAGCAGACATTCACAAAAGTGAAATTGATGGATCAAAGGGCACCCACATTTTTCATTTTAATAAGTACTACCAGATTGTTTTTCAATAATATAGTAGCAGTTTCCATATCTATCAGTAATATATGAGGCTGTTACCCCATATCTTTGCAACCATTTTATGTGATCAATCTGTTTAATTTTTGTCAGTATTGAGAGGTAAAAAATGTTTTGTTACTACTTTAATTAATATTTCTCTGAACTCAAAGAAGATTGAAACTTTTTTATATTTTTATTGGCTATTTGCATCTACTTTTCTTTGAATTGTTTGCTTATGTTATTTTTCTATTTTTTCTTTCATTTTTCTATTTGCCTATTTGCATTTTTAAAATTTATTTCTTAGAGTTCTTTGTGTATTAGAGCCACTAAGACTTTGTTTCTCAGAAAAATTCTCCCTCAGGTATTAATAGTTTATGGTGGCTTATACAATACACTTTTATATACAGTTTTAGAAGAAACAAACATATGTATAGTTTCCTTCACAACCTCTAAATTTTTGTTTGTTTAAAAAATTATATGTACACCTAAGTTTATGTCCATATTTTATGCATTGTTACTGCCAGTATTTTGTGTTTTGTTTTTTTGTTTTTGTTTTGAACAGTTTGATCTTTAATCCACCTGGAATATATTCATCTTTTTGGTGTGAGATAGGGAATTATTGCAGCATCATTACAGTAAAACTCCTTTCCCCACAATATTTGGTATCTTAAGTTTGTCATATAATTGGTTCTCACATACTTGAATTTGTTTCAGGCTTCTCAGTTCTGTTCCACTGATTTATTTATTACTATCTATATTTAATGCACTTTATGGTTTGGACCCAGTCTACTTTCTCAGTTTGATTTCTCACTATTTCCTTCCATATCTCGTGACCCAGAAACATATCTCTGTGTGTTTCCAATTATATCTGTTAAAATCCTACTAATCCTCTGAGGCCCATCCTAAATTCCTCCTCTTCAGTAAAGTCTTTACCAAAGTCTGCAGGGATTTTTTTTTCTGTTAAATAACAAAGTGCTTTGTGTATCTCCTATAACTCACATCTCTTATAACCTTCTACCACAGATTGTAATTGCTAATTATTAGTTTTTTACACTAATTTTTCTTATAGTGGAGATAGCAATGTTCACTAATATAAACAATGCTATGTATTTTGAACACCTTTTTGATTTGTTCCTTAGGAATAAGCGTAGTATTGAAATTTCTGGATTATAGTTTGACAATTTTTCTTATTTATTTAGGTAGGTACATATATCCAACATCCAGGAGGAATGAACCTTGCATTTTAGAATAATCTTTACATTGGCATGGCATATCATTCTTTTAATATGTATGAGAATTAATTTGTGATTTTTTAAATGAGGATTTTTACATCTATATTCAAAGGTGAGAGTGTCTTCAGCTTATTAGGTTTATTCGTTTGTGTGTGCGCTTACTTTTTAGTGGTTGGTTTGTTTACAAGCCAGTTTTGACGATTTGGTATCATAGTGATGGAAGATAGCTTAGTGAACATGCCAAAATATCCCCCTCTCTCTGATAGCTTAAATAGTAGGGAAATTATATGTTCCTTAGGATACTGATAGCATTTTCAAAAAAAGTTACCTGGGTCTGCCATCATTAGTGGAGTTAGTTTTTTTTACAATGATTGCAGTTTCTTCTAGGTTTTCTTTAATTGTGTTGGGTTCTACTTATGTCAACTTTGGCAATTCAGGTTTCCCTAGAAAATCAAGTACTCCATCCATAATTTCAACATTTTAGCAATAAGCTGTATAAATAGTGATTTAAAATTATTTAAAAATTCCTCAGTAATGAGTGGTTGCACATTGTAGTAGTAGTTAAATGTGGGATCCATTGCTAGACTTCCTGGGGATAAAAAAGCTCTGGAACTAGAAGTTATTTAACATCTTATTCCTTCAGTTGCCTCAAATGTAAAATATGGTGGAAATAATACAATCTATTTCAGAGAGTAGTTGTGTACATTAATTATTTAAAGAGCTTAAGACAGAGCAAGCGAACAAAAAAAATATTTGCAATAATATGGCAAGGATGTTTGTATTTACTTTATAATTTTAGTAGTATATGCTGTCATCCCCTCCCCCCAACTTGTTTAGCTTTGCATGTTGGTTAAGAGCATGGAATTCAGGGAATACAATTTAGGTTAAAATACAGTTTGAACACAAAGATGCTATGTGATCTTAGGAAAGTTATCTAAGTTAATAAATCTAATGTCTCCATCTGTAAAATGGAGATATTTGCTCCTTAAATGGAAATACATATTTTTTTAATTTCTTAATGTTTATTTATTTTTGAGAGAGACAGAGACTGAATGTGAGTGGGTTGGGGCAGAGAGAGAGGGAGACACCGAATCCGAAGAAGGCTCCAGGCTCTGAGCTGTCAGCACAGAGCCCAAAGCGGGGCTCGAACTCAGGAGCTGCAAGATCATGACCTAAGCCGAAGTCAGAAGCTCAACCGACTGAACCACCCAGGCGCCCCAAGAATGGAAATATTTTGAGGGCAATGGCATTATCACTCTTGTTCGTCAATATGTTCACAGTGTCTCATAGAGTGCTAGACACATAATTAGTATTTAATAAATTTATGAAATAATGATTCTCATATTATTTTGAGCTTTAAGTGAGCTTTGTTTTTGTAAATTACTTAGCAAAATACATTTCAAATAGTGAGTACCCAATAAATATTAGATGTATTGATTTTTAAATGATTAGCTTTGTTAGAGTTTGTCTATTTTATTGGTCTTTAAAATAAGAATTTTGAGTTTTTACTTTTTTATTTTAATTCAGGAGTTTCCATTTATTTATTTATTTATTTATTTATTTATTTATTTATTCCTCTTTCTTGATCAGTACATTTATATTGTACTTCTAGCTTTTTGAGCTGAAAGATCAATATAGTTATTATTTATGGTTAATAATAAAATCATTTAAGGCTGTCTTTTCCTCTGATATCAGACATAGCCACAGGCCATATGTTTTGATAGGTAGAGAGAGTGACTTGTACAGTTTCTGCTTTTTAGAATTTGTTGAGTCAATCTTTATAGCTAAACATAGGATGAATTATTGTGAAAGTCGCATGTCTATAAAAAGGTATATTTTATTTATAATAAAAGTTTAAAATAGCTTTTAGATATTTTTTGTTAACACTAAATGTGTAAACAAATAAAATAAAGTGTACACAAATAAATAAATAAAGTGTAAAACACTAAAAGTATTATTTTAGTGTTTTCCAAATGTTTTAAAAAAGTTAACTTATGACAAAATAAATCTTCTGTGGAACTTTGTAATGATAAAATAAGAAACCATGTAATTAAAAAGAAGGAACGAATAGAGTTAAAATGTCTTAAAGTTCTTCTACTTTGGGGAAGATGGTTAAGATATGAACTCCAGACTTTAGGAATGCATGGTAAAATTAATAGGGTAACTATTAAAAGCAATATAATTTTCCAAACAAATGTAACATATAGCAAAAAGTAGGAAGCTCAACCCTTCCCAGAATCCATTCCTTTTTCCTCCTGGGTACATGTTTGCTTTTTTTTTCCATGCAAATAGGTATGACCATGATACTGATTTCTCACCATGAAATGTAGTGGAGTTATTCCCCAACAAGTCTCTATTCAGTCTTTCCCTGTTGACTAAGTGGATCTTAATGCCCAGGGCAATTTTGGAAGTCAATGGTTGAAATAGCACAGATTAGGTCTTTAAATGACTGTATGGAGGAAAGTGTCAAACTACTATTTCACCAGTGCCAATCAAAAATTCTCTTTGGATACTATGTGAATGATATATAAATATTTATCCTTGCTAAGGCCCTAATATTTGAAGATTTATTTATTATACCTACTAGCATTATTTTACTAGCATAGAAATTGGCATATAAAAATGTATAACTGTCATAACAAGACATAAAATATTTGGAACAGTCAGGATGAAAGAGATAAGGATCTGGTACTGGGTAATAAGAAAAGGAAGATCCCGTTTATGTAGTGGCAAAATATCTGGTAAAACTTATACCTTTGATAGTTTGGAAAGGTCATCCATATGTTTACATAGCCTAGTCAAGGAATTGGAAAATAGAATACTAAAAGTGTGTGTGGATTGTTACCAACTTTATTTACCAAAATATTAGATAAAAGAGATTAGGTCAGGAAAATACAGGATGGATTGTCAGTAGAATTAATGAGAATAGAAAGACTGCAAAATGTGGGACCCTGGTCAATTAAGTAGATTAATTGCAAAAATGGCCTCTATTCTTAATCACTCTCTATATCCATATCTTTTGATTTCGGTTCAGGTCATGATCTCACAGTTCCTGGGATTGAGCCATGTGTGTGGCTCTGAACTGACAGTGTGGAGCCTGCTTGGGAATCGTTCTCTTCCTTTCTCTCTCTGTTCCTCCTCCAGTTGAGCACATTTTCTCTCTCTCTCTCTCTCTTTCTCTCTCTCTCCCCCAAAATAAATACATAAACTTAAAAAATAATTGGAGTTTGGAAGACAAAAAAGATAGTCTGTTGACAAGTACTTTGAATCTGGGCTGTCTTATGACTTGCTTTGGGTATTAAAATGTAGCTTTACAAAGATTTGTGTGCTTTTGCTCTTTCCCTTGGAAGCCTGCCTTTGCCATGAGAACCATTTAAATTCGCCTTCAGAAGAATGAAAGAGCACATGGAGTACAGCCACATTGTCTAGGCAAAGGACATTCCAGGCCAGCCAACTTCCGATGGACTCTTTAGCTGACATGTTTATAATCTAGTTCAGCTGGTATCAACCCAGTCTGAGACAAATCTGCAGAAATACACAACCATTTCTGCTTTGTTATAAATAATAAATGGTTATTGATTTAAGCTGCTATTTTGGGTTTTTTATGCAGCATTGCTATGGGAATACATAATTGATACAGTTAGAAAATCTCATTTTTTATAGATCCTAGAGAGTAGGAAATAAGAATAAAAAGACAAAGGGTAACAAGGGGCTATTAACAATCAATCTCATGGCAAAATTAAGAGTTTTGATGTTCTCAACCAAACCTGATGATATCAAGGTAGCTGCCATTATATTGAGGAAAAAGAGTCTTGGGGACTTATTTCCAGCAAATAACTTTAAATGGAGTTACTAGTACATGGAATTGTGTGGAAGCAAACAGATCAGAAGCCAGTTAGATTTTGAGATAACTGCATTGCCAAAGAAACCAAGAGTCTGAGTTTAAAGCAACAACAAAAATTTGAGTATTTGAGTCTTAAAACAAATTTTAGGTTTCAAAATGTAGACCAACAGGAGTTTAAGTTACAAAATTTGAGCCCACAAGGAGGGAATGCTCCTCAACATACATTTCAATTATGGCCATGGAGTAAAACAAGGAAAATGTTATAGAGTAGAGCCAAGATACTCTGAAGGGTAAACAAGGCAATTTCTTCCGAAGAGTGATATCAGTCTCTGATTAAGAACCCTGTCACACTCCCACACCCTAACACACACACACATAAAGGAGAGGGGCTTTAACATGAATGATTTTGCAGAAGAATTTTATATTTGTGACAGACAAGTGGCTAGTTTGATTCTCTCATTCTATTTTCTGAATGGAATATGTTTTCTGGGACACCGGGGTGGCTCAGTTGGTTAAGTGTCCAAATCTTGGTTTCAGCTCAGGACATGACCTCATGGCTTCGTTGGTTTGAGTCCTGCATCAGGCTCCATGCTGATGGTGTGGAGCCTGCTTGGGATTCTCTTTCTCCCTCTGTTTCTGCCCCTCCCAACTCACGCTGTCCCTGTCTCTCTCAATATAAATAAATAAGCTTAAAAAAGTAATGTATTTTCTCTAGATCACCAATTATTGTTCCACCATTATGTGAGGACACACAATTTATCTTTTAAGTATCAGAATCAGGATAATCCATATCTGGCCCTGATAGAGATCTAGAAGACTTGAGGGGATGCAGAGACCAGATGGGATTTGGTTTATTTTCCTTGGGGAAGGGGTGAGTATATTCAATGTGTGGGGAGAATTTAAATGTTCTTCAGAAGGATAGATTGGCTAAGTGTTAAAAAAACACATTTCCCTTTCTTCCTTAGTCTAGTCCCTTAGTCAGGGGAATGTGATTGAGTTCCGGCCAATAGAATAAGGAGAGATTAATGTACCAAACATCATTCAGGTACCAAATCCTCCACTTCAAATTTCACTTTTCCCTGATCATTGGTAACTCTTGATGAAAAATATATAGGGAAATGTTTTTCTATCCTTACAAGGAAGCAGTGATTTTTTTTCAACGTTTAAAACATTGCTATTCATAAAAAATATTGATACATTTGATTGAATTAGTATTAACAATTTATTTTCATTAAAGGACACAACTAGGGAGAACTTATTTGCCACACAATTTCTAACAAAGACTAATAAATAGATTAAATAAAGAACTCTGACAAATCTGTAAGAAAAGTCAACTTGTAAAAATGAGCAAAAGACAAAAGAGGAAGCATATATAATCAAAATGCATTAAATCTTTTTAATAATTGGGAAAATACAAATTTAACCTCAATGAAATTCCATTTCATACCTAACAGATTAGCAAAATCTATAGGTCTATACATGTAATACATGTAACAGAACTCCAATGGGTCTAAAGGGTTAACTTGCTTCAAGATAACACACTCCTTACTTGCTGACCTAAACCCTGAATCCATGGCAGATAGATCACTGGCCTTGAGGAGTAAATGTCCAAAACTTTCCTGGGCAGCAGAGATCAGCAAGTCTGTTTGAAGCTGCCTCTGCTTTCTGATTAGCCCAGCCATTTTTTTTTTTTTTTTTTGCAAACTGTTTTTCTTTTTTCAGGTCATGCAAATTATTTTAATAACCTCCTTTTGTGTATCTGTAGAGTTACTTTCCATTACAGACAGAACAGAGTACTCCTCCACATCATGAAATAAGAACCAGCCCCGTGCCCTTGCACAACTCCAAGGCACTGAGATAAAATTTGTTATCTGACATCAACAAGTCTGTATGCAATCAAGAAATGTTGCAGACCACTGCACTCCCTTTACTGACTAGCTACCCTAAACCCCTTTGAAAACCTCAGGCATCCACCTTCTCCCCAGGTAGCCTGCCTCCTAAGTAAAGATCAAATTCCTTTCTGGTCAAAACTTGTCTCTTGAATATTGGCTTTTCCAGAAACAAGCAGCTGAACTTGGGATTTAGTAACACTCACAAACACACACACACACACACACACACACACACACACCACGATTTAAAATAGAATTCTTGCAAAGAGTATATTATAAGGTCTTGCTTTTTATCCAGTGTGACATTGTGTCCCTTTGGTGTATCTTAGTGAATTTACATTTCATATAATTATCTGCAAAAAGTGTAGATTTATGAGCTCGCTGTCTATCCCATCAGTTTTTTTGTTCCTTTTTTCCCTTCTTTTCCTTGTTTTCTGTTTATTATTATTATTATTATTATTATTATAGTATTTCATTAAACTCCTCTACTGGTTTTTAGGTATAGCTGTTTTATGTGTGCATCATTGTTGTAAGGCTTGCAATATTTGCCTGACAGCATTACACTAACATGTCTCGCTTCCCATCCTTTGTGCTATACTTATCCTGCACATTATTTCTATATACTTTACAAACCCTCTGATACATTGTTATTATTTTTACTTTAGAGAAAAAGTGGAAATTAGAATATTGAGAAACTAAAAAGTAAATATATTTTATATTTGCACATATTTATATCTATATCTATCTATGTTATCTATCTATATCTGTATCTGTATCTATATCATCTATATATATCATCTCTCTGTATATCTAACATTTCTTGCTCTTCATTCCTTTGTGGGGATCCTATAATTAGATTATGATGTATTTTTCTTTGTGTTTAAATTTCTTGTGTTTCATTGAACTTTGGGAGTACGTGAAGTTATGTTTTTCAATAATGTGATAACTTTGGTCA
This sequence comes from Lynx canadensis, assembly GCF_007474595.2. Taxonomy (NCBI): domain Eukaryota; kingdom Metazoa; phylum Chordata; class Mammalia; order Carnivora; family Felidae; genus Lynx; species Lynx canadensis. The sequence goes on from NC_044312.2 coordinate 33,877,173, forward strand.
CAATCTTTTTTTTTTTTTTTTTTGCTTGTCTACCTCTGTCTTCTGAAATTTTTATATACATTAGATGATTTAATTATTATTTCACAGATCTTTAGCATAATTCAGTTTTTTGCTCTCTATATACTGTATTTTGTATTTTATTTTTGTTTCATCTTCAAGTTCATTCATCTCTTCTTCTACAGTGTCTAATATGCTATTAAGCCTATCAAATACAATTTTCATATGAAAATAATCACTTCTGGCTTGATATTATTTTCTTAAATCTAGATTTCTATATTTTCTCAAAAAATACAAAATTACTAAATACTTTTCATGGCATCTTTTTCTTCCGTCTTTAATCTTTATATCACTTCTACATTAGTTTGTGTCTAGGGGCTTGGTAAATAGAATTATAGCTGGCCGTTATTTACCTAAGAACACACTACCTCGAATAGTCATGACCAAAATTAAAATTGCTATTCTCCACTTGCGTTAAATTTTTAATGTCTTAATTTTGAGTAGTTTTCCATTGACTTTATGATTCCTGCTTGAACCATTTTAAGCTATTTTATTTCCTTAACTATAATAAAATCTCAATTCCTATACTTCCCTTCATTTAATCTATCAGGGAAAGAAACCCAATATGAACAGAAACAAAACTGCATATGAAGGCAAAACTGTGGGATAAGGATGAGTACACCCAAGATAAGAAATTGCAAAGGACATGAGAAAACACTTCTGGTAGTAGATGTACAAAATTGTGCTTTGATGACATAAGAAAAAAGGAGATCTAATAAGTAAAAAATCAAGAGAACTTAACTATATGCCAGACCTGTATTAGAAATGAATATAAATAAAATATTTATTTTTGGCCTTAAGAAATCTATAACCCAATTAGAAAGAGAAAAAAATGAACCGAATGATTCAAATACAGAAGGGGACAGTGTTAAGAGAATGCAGTCAAGAAGGCTATTTATGGGGCATCTGGATGGCTCAGTCCGTTAAGCATCCGACTTTGGCTCAGGTCATGATTTCCTAGTTTATGAGTTAGAGCCCTGCATCAGGCTTTGCTCTGACAGCTCAGAGCCTGGAGCCTGCTTCCAATTCTGTCTCTCTCTCTCTCTCTCTCTCTCTCTCTCTCTGGCCTTCCTCTGCTTGTGTTGTCTCTCTCTCTCTCTCTCTCAAAAATAAATAAACTTTTTTTTTTTTTTTTTAAAGAAGACTATTTATTTCAGACTGGAGGGGCTGGGAATGATACATGAGATGCACCATCAAGGATGAGGAAAATTCATCCAGGCAGCAAAAGCACATTCTTGGCGGTAAAATCCATGTACATGAACACAGAAAACTGTCAGATAGCATGGCAGGCAGATTAGTGGAACTTCACATAGCTTGGTAGCCTACATTGGATGATGTGTGCAGGAAAGGACTGGCAAGTTTATTGAAAGTACACATTTTCTCTTTAAAAACAAAGATATCTTCAAATTATGAAAGTTTTAATGCTGTTTACTTCCAATTTTCTTTCTTATATCCTCAAGATGAGTATCCTAAAATGTTTGCCTCTAAGTTGTTAGAAGCTTTGGACTGTGGATATTTTGAAAAGTATTGATAGAGCTTATTTGGAAAGATTTCTGTATGCAATGGAATACATATGCTATTATAAGATGAAATAGTGATCCTGAATCTACTGGCCATGCTCACTTTTTATAGGCATTTTGGATACCCCATTATCATTTACCTTGTCCATGACAACTCAGGGTAATCAAATAATTTTTACTGCTTTCAAAAAACTTATTTGTAATCAGGAAGAATTAATTCATTTTTTGTAGGTGTTTGGGATATAAAAATTTTGAGTAGAGTAAGATTTTAATTTGTTTGATATTATTTTTCAAAGCAAGTTTATTTTCTTTTTTTTTTTAATTTTTTTTTCAACGTTTATTTATTTTTGGGACAGAGAGAGAGCATGAACGGGGAGGGGCAGAGAGAGAGGGAGACACAGAATCGGAAACAGGCTCCAGGCTCTGAGCTATCAGCCCAGAGCCCGACGGGGGGCTCGAACTCACGGACCGCGAGATCGTGACCTGGCTGAAGTCGGACGCTTAACCGACTGCGCCACCCAGGCGCCCCAAAGCAAGTTTATTTTCAATAATAACATGGATATAAGGTTGTTGCTTAAAAAGAGGACTGATTTTAGCTATACTGAAGGGATGAGTAGAAAAATCAGCTTTGATGGTAAGCCAGAACATACATTTTTCCCTATTTCAGTCTGTTGAAATTATATCCGTTCAACTCCACATTTGATTTTCATGTAGAATAAGCAATGCAACTTAAAGAAGATAAAGGAGATTTTATCTAACTAATGTTATACAGAGGACGGCATTATTCATTTGGCTCAAAAATATCTGTTAATAACAGTAAAAGATGATGTGAAGCCACATTGAAATTCTGACACAAGCTTTTTGTTAGGTACTATTGTATTGAAGTGACAGGATAAAAAGTGCCTCCAAATGTAGTTCTAGAAAGTAAGAAAAGTGTTGGATGAACTTTGGCCATTGTTGCAGTCATTAAAGGTATTTTTTAAAGATCAGTTTTATACATAAGATAAGGTAATGTGTAGAATCTGTCAAGGCAGAAGGAATACTTAGCTGTAAAGATTTAATGATTTCAAAGGAAAGTACTCCCCAACTGCAAATCACCATTTATAGACAAATTGTAGGTCTGTCTAATGGAGCTTCCTATTTTCCTTGCATAAGTCACAAGTGAGACATGAATTTTACATCTGATGTGAAAATATATACAGTTATGGCTCCTTTGTGACTTGCACAAAAAAAGAAGGAAACATTGTATATCTTTGATTGAAACTGAAAGAACTAAGTTTTATAACTTTTCTCTAAGAAAGCACATAAAAAACCATCATAAAAAAAAAAAGCTATTGAGCCAAAGGTATTTTTTTCTTTTATGATTCCATATCCAAAAAAAAATAAAAATAAAAATAAATAAAAGAACAAAATCAACTATTGTTGGTGATCACTGCAAGCTACATAATATGCAAAATGTTTGAAGGCAAAAATTTTCTTTGTGAAAGTTTGGAAACTTTCCAGGAATGTGATGCCTGGATGTTTTCTTGAGGCAAGAGACCCTTATCTTAGCCACCAAATAATCACACTAATTGGAATTTTTTTGAGAAGAAATTAACTGCATTTAATTTAAATATATGCTCTAGACTCTTTTTTTTCTGATTCTTTGGTTTTTAAAAATGTTTACTTATTTTAAGAGAGAGAGAGCACAAGTGGGAGAGACACAGAGAGCGAAAGGAGGCACAGAATCTTCAGCAGGCTCCAGGCTCTGAACTGTCAGCACAGAGCCTGACTCAGGGCTTGAACTCATGAGCTGTGAGATGGTGATCTGAGCCTAAGTCAGACACTTAACCAACTGAGCCACCCAGGTGCCCCTATGCTTTCTGATTCTTGACCAATGTATTAACTCATAGCCCTCTCATTGTATTATTTCTGTTTAGGACCTTAGAGTCATAGGTCAGAAATATTGTCCCATCATTTTTAATTATCTTAGGTGAAGGACAAAATTTAGGTAAAAATCTCAATAGTCTCTTTGAGATCAAGGACTGGCATAACCTTTATGTTTTTATCATTATTTTATAAAATTTACTAATTTTCTTTTTATTAAAAATAATACTGTTACAGTGAAAACAGTCCATTCTGAGGTCAACTTGTGTCCCAAATAGAGGCAGTTGGATGCCTTCCCTTCTAAATTCAGTTCTGCCAGGTGCTTCTTATCCTTCAAATCAGAGGAGACTCTTGAATCCATCCATACAAGGAGAACTCAGAAGAATCACATGCCAGGTTATCTTTGCCAAGGAACATGATTAGGTATGCAAATGCCTGAAGGAAGTTTCTGGAATTATGGTATATTCATTCATTCATTCTTTCATTCATTAAACAATTATACATGATTATACCTAGTATGTGCTAGGATTTACAATAGAATTTAAGGTTATACTGGTGAACATGATAGTATGGAACTTTCATGCAAATAGGTAATGATTTAAAGACATGATTTAAATTTTTTTTTTCAACGTTTATTTTTATTTTTGGGACAGAGAGAGACAGAGCATGAACGGGGGAGGGGCAGAGAGAGAGGGAGACACAGAATCGGAAACAGGCTCCAGGCTCTGAGCCCTCAGCCCAGAGCCCGATGCGGGGCTCGAACTCCCGGACCGCGAGATCGTGACCTGGCTGAAGTCGGACGCTTAACCGACTGCGCCACCCAGGCGCCCCTAAAGACATGATTTAGAGGAGGTGCTGAGATAGGACCACCCAATCGAGTATGGTGGGAGGCAGAAAACATTTCCTTAAGCAAGTAATTAGTTCATAGTTGAAGAATGAGTAGGAGTTATCCAGGCAGAGACAATAACTTCTTTTTTTTTTTATATATATATATGAAATTTATTGACAAATTGGTTTCCATACAACACCCAGTGCTCATCCCAAAAGGTGCCCTCCTCAATACCCATCACCCACCCTCCCCTCCCTCCCACCCCCCATCAACCCTCAGTTTGTTCTCAGTTTTTAACAGTCTCTTATGCTTTGGCTCTCTCCCACTCTAACCTCTTTTTTTTTTTTTTTCCTTCCCCTCCCCCATGGGTTCCTGTTAAGTTTCTCAGGATCCACATAAGAGTGAAACCATATGGTATCTGTCTTTCTCTGTATGGCTTATTTCACTTAGCATTACACTCTCCAGTTCCATCCACGTTGCTACAAAAGGCCATATTTCATTTTTTCTCATTGCCACATAGTATTCCATTGTGTATATATACCACAATTTCTTTATCCATTCATCAGTTGATGGACATTTAGGCTCTTTCCATAATTTGGCTATTGTTGAGAGTGCTGCTATGAACATTGGGGTACAAGTGCCCCTATGCATCAGTACTCCTGTATCCCTTGGATAAATTCCTAGCAGTGCTATTGCTGGGTCATAGGGTAGGTCTATTTTTAATTTTCTGAGGAACCTCCACACTGCTTTCCAGAGCGGCTGCACCAATTTGCATTCCCACCAACAGTGCAAGAGGGTTCCCGTTTCTCCACATCCTCTCCAGCATCTATAGCAGAGACAATAACTTCAAGGAAGAGTTAATAGCATGTGCTGCCTCATTGGGAGTAAGAGAGAAAATGATGTATTTAATAAACTGGTGCTTGGTTGGAGGTAGCTGGTGACAAGGCTGAAGAGCCAGGCAAGGGAGAGTATGAAGTGCTTTAAAAACAATTTTAAAGTATTTTTCCCAGTGGTATTGAAAAATCATTGATGTGTTTTTTTAAGCAGGTGTGTAATATTCATATTTGAGTTTAGGAAAGGGCTCTACAAACTTTTTTTAAAGAGAGAGAGTCTCTTTTTTTAAAGAGACTAAGCATTTTAGATTTGCAGACCACATGTAAGTAGTAATTCAACTCTGCCATTATAGTGTGAAAGCAGACATAGGCAATGTACACATGAATGAGTATGGCTGTACTCTAATAAAACTGTATAAATAAATTTAAAAAAATGTAAAATAAAGGTGACCAGGGGGCACCTGGGTAGCTCAGTAGTTTAGGTACCTGACTTTTGATTTCAGCTCAGGTCATGATCTCACAGTTTGTGGGATTGAGCCCCATATAGGCTCTGCCCCTCTCCTACTTGTACATGCATACGTTCTCATTCTCTCTCTCTCTCTCTCTCTCTCTCTCTCTCTCAACATAAATAAGTAAACATAAAAAAAATAAAGGTGATCAGTCTGTGGTCCATAGTTTGCCAACCCCTGGTTTAAGATCATCTGTATGCAGTAAGAAGAATGCACTGAATATAAGTACTATTGGGAGTAGGGAGAAAAACTAGGAGGCATGAAGAAATCTCTATGAAACATGACTCTGGTCTGGACAAAGGTAATGGAGTGGGAATAAGAAGTAAATATTTAAAATATTTAAGACGTAGAACTAACAGAATTTGATACTAGGTGAAATATGAAATATTAATGAGAAAGAAAAGGTGACTAGGTTCTGGGCATGTGGCTCTTACGACTGGGTGATAGCAGGAGATAATATATATTTTTTAAGTTTATTTATTTATTTTGAGAGAGACAGAGGCAGAGAGAGAGTGGGAGAAAAAGAATCCCAAGCAGGCTCTGCACTGTCGGCACAGATCCCGACGTAGGCCAAGGTCATGACCTGAGCCGAAATCAAGAGTTGGACCCTTAACCAGGCACCCAAGGAAAGAATATTAATCAGGGTCTTACTATACATCAGACACTGTTCTAAGCACTTTATATATATTAACTCATTGAATATTTATTCATTTCTCCCTCCCCCCCTTCCTACCTTCCTTCATATTGTGGTAAGAACACTTAAAATGAGATCTACTCTCTTAACAAATTTTTAAGTATCCAAAACAGTACTGTTAAGTATCAGCACAGTGTTGTATAGATAATCTCCTAAACTTAATTACCTTGCAAAACTGAAACTTTATGCACATTCAATAACAATTTCCCATTTTCCTCCCCCCCCACCACCCTGGCAACCACTATTCTATCCTCTGGTTCTATGTGCTTATTTTATATGCCTTATGTAAGTAGTATCATGCAGTATTTTTCCTTCTGTGATGCTTTTTACTTAGCATAGTGTTCTCAAGGTTAATTGATATGGTGAGATTTCTTTCTTTTTTAAGGTCAAATAATATTCTATTATATGCATATACCCCCTTTTCCTTATCCATTCACTTATTAATGTGTATTTAACAATAGCTGTACCATTTTACATTCCCACCCACAATGTATAGGGTCTCAATTTCTCCACATCTTCACCAACATTAGTTTTTTTTTTTTTTCATAATAGCCATTCTAACAGGGTAGGATCATATTTCATTGTGTTATTCATTTGTGTTTCATGATGATAAGTGATGTTAAGGATCTTTTCCTATACCTCTTGGTCATATGCATGTCTTCTTTGGAGAAATGTCTATTCAAGCCCTTTGCCCTTTTTTAATTATTATTATTATTATTATTATTACTTTATTTGATTTTGCTATTGACTTAAAGGAATGCTTTATATATTTTGGTATTAGTCCATTATCAGATACAGGATTTGCAAATATTTTCTCCCATTCTTTTTTTTTTTTTTTTTTTTAATTTTTTTTTTTTCAACGTTTATTTATTTTTGGGACAGAGAGAGACAGAGCATGAATGGGGGAGGGGCAGAGAGAGAGGGAGACACAGAACCGGAAACAGGCTCCAGGCTCTGAGCCATCAGCCCAGAGCCCGACGCGGGGCTCGAACTCACGGACCGCGAGATCGTGACCTGGCTGAAGTCGAACGCTTAACCGACTGCGCCACCCAGGCGCCCCTATCTCCCATTCTGTAGATTGCAATTTCATTCTGTTAATTATTTTCTTTACTGTGCAAAAGCTTTTTAGTTTGATGTAATCTTGCTTATCAATTTTGCTTTTATAGCTTGTGCTTTTATTGTCATATCCAAGAAATCATTGCCAGATCAATGTCATAAAGATTTTCTCCTATGTTTTCTGGTAGGAGTCTTACAGTTTCGGGTCTTAAGATTTAAGTCTTTGATTTATTTTGAGTTGATTTTGTAAATGGTTTAAGATTTTACTCTTTTGCATGTGGGTATTGTGTTTCCAGCACCATTTGTTAAAGAGACTATTCTCTTTCCATTGTGCCCTCATGGCGCTCTTGTCTAAGATCAGTTCATTAAATATGTGTGGGTTTATTTCTGGGCTCTCTATTCTGTTCCTTTGGTTTATATGTCTGTCTTTATGCTGGAACCACAGCTTTAGTTACTGTAGCTTTATTTTATAATCTGAAATCAGGAAGTGTGATGCCTCCAGCTTTGGTCTTCTTATCAGGATTGTTTTGGCTATTTGGAGTCCTTTGTGAATGTTAGAAAATGCTTTTTTTTCAATTTCTATAAAAAATAGTCATTGAGATTTTGATAGAGATTGCACTGAATTTGTAGATTATTTTCAGAAGTATGGACATTTTAAATCTTCTAAACTATGAGACAAGACATCTTTCTACTTGTGTCTTCTTTAATTTCCTTCATAAATGTCTTATAGTTTTCAGTGTACAAGTCTTTTATCTTCTTAATTAAGTTTACCCCTAAGTATTTTCTTCTTTTTGGTGGTATTGCAAATGGGATTGTTTTGTTAATTTCTTTTTTTAGATTGCTTGTTGTTATTGTATAGAAATACAACTAATTTTTGTATGTTGATTTTCTTTCCTGCAATTTTACTGAATTCCTTTATTGGTTATTACATTTGTTTTGTGTGTGTGTGTGTGTGTGTGTGTGTGTGTGTAGTTTTTAGGGATTTTAAGGATATAAAATTGTGTCATCTGTAGATAGATAGTTTTGCTTATCCTTATCTGATTTCGAAGACTTATTTTTTCTTGCCTATTGCTCTGACAATTCCAGTATTATGTTGAATAGAAGTGTTAAAAATTGGAGGGCCTGGGTGGCTCAAGAATAGGTGTCTGACTCTTGATTTCAGCTCAGGTCATTAGCTGATGGTTCATGAGTTCGAACCCTGTGACTGGCTCTGTGCTGACAGTGCAAAGTTGCTTGGGATTCTCTGTCTTCCATTCTCTCTCACATTCTCCCTCTCTCCCCCCCCCCCAATCCCACTTCCCACTCTCTCAGAAGTAAAAACATAAACATTTTTAAAAATGGGCATTCTTGATTTCTTCTTGATTTTGGAGGAAAAAAAACTTTCACTTTCTCATCATTGAGTATGAATTAGCTGTGGGTTTTTCACATACAGCCTTTATTTTTATTAAGGTAATTCCTTTTGATTCTTAGTTTATTGAGAGTTTTTATCATGAAAAGGTGTTGAATTTTGTCAAATGCTTTTTCTGCATCTAACAAGATGTGGTTTTCATCCTCATTCTGTTAATGGGGTGCCTCTTAGTAATTGATTTTTATGTTTGACCGTCCTTACATCCAGGAGATAAATCTCATTTAGGCAGGTTGTATAATTCTTTTAATATGCTGTTTAATTTAGTTTGTTAATATTTTGTTCATGATTTTTATATCTATCTTCATCAGGGATTTTGACCTGTTTTTTCTTTTAATTTTCTTGTGTGTTCTTTCCTGGCTTAGGTATCAATCAGGGTAATGCTGTCCTAACAAGAATTTGCCAGTGTTTCCCCCTCTTCAATTTTTTAGAAGACTTTGAGAAGTATTTTAATTAATTTTTCTTTAAATGTTTGATAAAATTCACCACTGAAGTCATGTATCTGGGATTCTCTTTGTTTGGAGGTTATGGATTACTGACTTAATCCCTTGGCTAGTGATAGATCTGTTCAGATAGTCTATTTTTATTATTCAGTCTTGGTAGGTTGCATGTTTCTAGAAATTTATCCATTTCTTCTAGATTATCCAATTGTTTAACATATAATTGTTCATAGTAGTCTCTAGTTATTGTTTTATTTCTGTAGCATCAGTTTTAATGTATTCTCTTTCACTTCTGATTTTATTCATATGAATCTTTTTTCTTATTTTCTGAGTCTAGCTCTTGGCTTGCCAATTTTATTTATCTTTTCAAAAAGCCAACCATTAGTTTTGTTGATTTTTTCTACTGGTTTTCTGTTCTTTATTTTATTTATATCTACTCTAATATTTATTATTTCCTCCCTTCTGCTAATTTTGGGTTTAGTTCATACTTTTTCTAGGTTTTGAGCTCTGAAATTAGGAGGGTTACTTTAGATTTTTTTGTTTTGTAATGTAGTATTTCTCACCATTAACTTCTTTCCTAGTAATCTTTTTTCTGCATCTCATAAGTGTTCATATATTTTATTTTGTTTTCATTTATCTGAGGACATTTTCTAATTTCTATTTTCAGTTTTGTCTTTGACCCATTGGTTGTTTTTGGTGTGCTGTTTAATTTCTACATACATGTGAATTTTCCACTTTTTACTTCTGTTATTAATTGCTTGTTTCATTCCAATGTGGTTGGAGATGATTGATTTCAATCTTCTTAAATTTCTTAAGTATTGGTTTGTGGTCCACCGTGTGATCTATCTTGGAGAACATTCCATGCGTGCTTGATAAGAATGTATATTCTGCTGTTGTTGAGTAGAACGGTGTGTATATGTGCAGGACCAAATGTCCATCTGGTCTATCATGCTGTTCAAGTCTGCTGTTTCCTTGTTGGTTTTCTGTCTGGATGTTCATTATTGAAAGTGGAGTATTGAAATTTCCTCTTAATATTGCATTCTTGTCTAATTCTCCTTTCAGGTCTGTCAGTGTTTGCTTTAGGTATTTAGATGCCCTGATGTTAGGTGCATATATATTTGTAATTATTATATCTTTTTAAAAATAATGAGCACTGGGTGTTGTATGGAAACCAATTTGTCAATAAATTTCATATATATATAAAAAAATAAATAAACATTAAAAAATATTAAAAAAATAATTATTATACCTTTTATTATTTGTAATATATTTGTCTTTTTTGACAGTTTTTGACATGTAGTCTATTTTGGCTGATATAAATATAACCCTACATTTTCTTTTCGGTGTCATTGGCATGGAAAATTTTTTTTTTCCATCTCTTCACTTTCAACCTATGTGTGTCCTTAAATCAAAAGTGGATGTCTTGTAGAAAGAATATGATTGGATTTTGTTTTTTATTCCCCCATTCAACTACCACTGTAGGCCTTTAGTTTGGTGTGTTTAATCATATCAAGTGGAGAATGTTTTTTGTTGTTTATTTGTTTGTATTCCACTTGCTCACTTTGCAGTAAGTCAGGGGGTGGGGTCTGGCATGAACTAGCTTGCTAGTTCAAAGTACAGCTTTTGTTCTCCATGGTCCCGGAGTTACTAGCATGTGCCAGATCCCATTAGCACTCTGGGACAGGTGACACTGAAGCCAGTAGCTCAAGCAGCTGCCAGAAAGATCTGATGTTGAAGATATATTCCAGTCCTTTCTTTCCATTCTAAGAAAGAAGCTGAGATCTGGAGTTTTCCTTCCAATTGGATGATGCTATCTCCACCGAAAAGCTTATGGAAAGAACGAGTCTCATATATTCTTACTGGCTTTTCTCTTGTTCAGGATGCAACAGCCTCTCATCTAGTTTCCAGATTTCTCACACAGGGCATTGCTCTGTGTACTGTTGTTGAATCAGTATGCCTGTGGGGTGAAGGAAGGTCCAGGGCTTTCCATTATGCCATCTTTCTGCTATTACTATCCTGAATTTATTTTTGTAACAACTCCATGAAATAGAAATTACCATTTTGTCAAATTTACACATGAAGTACAGAAAAAGAACTTTGGAGTGAATTCTCTTAAGACAGGAGGAATGTTATTATATGCAAATGCAGGTAAGGACAAATCAGTAGAGAGAAAGATATTGAAAATATTGGAAAAAGTTACCAATTAAGTGAATAAGCTGAGAAAGTAGAAAGGGATAAGATGCAGAATGAAGGTGGATTTGCATCAGTGATAAGGATGCCTTTTCTGATGTTGTTGTGCTAAAAAAAGGAAAAAGGGTGTGTAGGGCATTTGGGAGGTTTGTAGGTTTAGAGTCAAGAAGTCAAGACCATTTTGTCCAACAGTTTCAATTATCTCTCCAAAATAGCATCTGACATTGCCTGCTGAAGCAGGATATGGAGGTTTGAGGAGAGTGGTGAGTGTTGGAATTAGTCACTATAAAGACATAGCAGGTTAGTGGCACTGAGGGCTCAAGTAAGACTAGGGACAATACATTATAGTGGAACCATTCTGTGGAGTTCCCTGCTTTCTTCAGTAATACTAAGCAGCTTGAGTAGAGGCACACAGATTCTTCAGTAATACTAAGCAGCTTGAGTAGAGGCACACAGATTCTTCAGTAATACTAAGCAGCTTGAGTAGAGGAACACAGATACAGATATTAAATGAGTAGATTCAGTAAGCATTCAAAGAGTGAATATAATGAAAGAACATTGTGGCAAAAGAATTAAAGATGCAACAGAAAGTGACTGAAACAGTAAACCATGTATCTTAGTTTATATACGGTAAAAGATAAAGACAGAGGTCCTAATAAAAAAGGAGAAATTAGAAATCATGGATAAAGTAATTTTGATGTGGCTGAAGACTGAATAGAATTGCCAGTAACACGTAAAATATTTGTAAAGATGAGAAGTAATATAAAGTGTTATAATTGATTTTGTTATTTCAAATGCAATATAATTCCTTTTCCTGTTTGCACCAGAAAAATTGAATTGTTTCCCAGCTCCTCTTCCAAATTTGATGCTTATAGTTTAGAACATTTCAGTGTTTGCTTGTCTGAGTTTATTACAATGTATTATCTTTAAGATTTTTATTTTACTGTTTTTTTTTATTTTTTGAGAAAGAGAAAATGTGTGTGTGTGTCTGTGTGTGTGTGTGTGTGTGTGTGTGTGTTCAAGCATGAGTTGGGGAGGGGCAGAGGGAGAGGGAGAGAGAGAATCTTAAGTAGGCTCCACGCCCAGCACAGAGCCCAATGTGGGGCTCAGTCTCATGATTATGAGATCATCACCTGAGCTGAAATCAAGTGTTGGACTGAGCCACACAGGTGCCCCTACACAGTATCATCTTTAAAACTTTGTATGTTTCGTAAAAAATAGAAATGTTGGATTAAACTTTACATGCGGAAGGGTTTGCTGTGCAGAAAGACTACAAATCTTTTGATCACTCACTCTATATTAACCTCCTATTTAATTTCATTCTGTTTTCATCTGCACAGAAAGTTTTAGTAAAGCATACATTACTTTAAAATACTGCAAAGGAACTACTTTATTAAAACAAAAGTTATATTAAAATAAAATTTTAAGAACTGGGCGCCTAGTTCAGTTGGTTTTGCATCTGACACTTCACCAACTGAGCCACCAAGACACCCCAGGAATTCCATTTGGATGCAGCAATGCTGGAATAACAAACATCGTCAGACAGTTCTTTCTATTAACTCTTTAAACTTTCAATTTTGATAAATATGTAATCATAATAAATATATGTCCTTGTGATAAAATTCCCAGTAATATTTATTCCAAGTAATGCATTGCTAAGAGAAAAGCTAAAGCTACTTAATATGTTTTCTTTCCTAATTAATTTTACAACAGGATAAGAAACATCATGCATTTTCTCTCTAGAACATTTCTAGTTATTCTTTTTTTTCCTAGTTATTCTTATTTGTAACCCTGTCATTTTGAACCATTTCCTGTTTTGGCTAGGTTAAGGGATTAGTTTGAAGTTGATAATAATACTTAAAGTAGGTCATGGTAAAATAAATCATAATTCCTTAATATGCTAAACTCAGTCCACAAACATACAATAATTAAATGTCATGGCAGGAAAAAAATAGCATTTAGAACATTTGAATAGATAACCTGATTTTCTGTGTCTAATGATCTTATAATAACATTCTCAGAGTGACTGCCCTCAGATCTTCATGGGGAAAATATCTCAAAATAAAGTATCTCTTGCTCTCCTGCATCTTCCCAAGTTCTTGAAACACTGTTTCAAGTTGAATTGAGTATATGGTTAGATACATTAGCATATAAGATATTGAAGTATATAGTTCACGTGTTCATGGTTAACCTTATGAGTTCTATCAACAATAAAGGAGGAAAGGAAAATCTCCGCTTTCCTGTGAATCTTTTCATCAATAAGTTAGAAATACAATAACATTGATGCTAGTAGCCACCAGAGTTTTATGTAAAGCTAGTGTCTATATGCTGCTATACAGTGGAAAGTATAATAGGTAAATCGTAACAAGATGAGGATTCTAGACCTAGCCTTGTGATTTTATGGGAAACTCTTGGAAGTTATTTAATTTATAGTTAGGCCTTAATTTGCCAAGATTGTATTTGAGAAGTGTGGCTTTTCTGGTCCTTCATTCATCTATGATTCTTGAACCATAAAATCTAGATAGCTATTATTAACTGTGCTTTTACTTTGTTCTCAAATTTTCTTTTAGTATCTCATTTAAATTTCACAGAAGCCTAAGATGTATGTTTTATTTTGTCTATTTCACGGGTAAGTAAACTGATAGAAAGGAGGACACTTATACACAGGAATGCATGCATTCACATGTTATTGGGAATGCAAACTGCAGAGTGGTCCAAATGCAGAGTGGTACAGGCACTCTGGAAAATAGTATGGAGATTCCTCAAAAAGTTAAAAACAGAACTACCCTACAATCTAGCAATTGCACTACTAGGTATTTACCAGAAAGATACAAAAATACTGATTTGAAGGGATACATGTACCCTAATATTTATAGCAACACTATCAACAATAGCCAAATTATGGAAAGAGCCCAAGTGTCCATCAAATGATGAATGGATAAAGAAGAAGCAGTATGTGTGTATATATATATGTATACACACACACACACACACACACACACACACAATGGAATAATACTCAGCCATAAAAAATATGAAGTCTTGCTGTTCGCAACTATGTGGATGGAGCTAGAGAGTATTATGCTAAGTGAAATAAGTCAGTCAGATAAAGACAAATACCATATGATTTCACTCATGTGGAATTTAAGAAAAAAAAGAAATGAACACAAAGGCGCAAAAAGAGAGCAGCAAGCCACAACAGAGTGTCTTAACTATAGAGAACAAACAAGGTTGCTGAATGGGGGAATGGGTTAAATGGGTGGTGGGTATTAAGGAGGGCACTTGTTGCAATGAGCACTGAATGTCATATGTAAGTCATGAATCACTAAACTTTACACCTGAAACTAATACTACACTGTATGTTAAGTAACTGGAATTTACATAAAAGCTTGAATCTACAGGGAAAAAAAAAATTAAGCAATCCTCTATCTGAAAAGAATGATAACTCTGAAGTCACTATTCTTATACATGTCAAATATACACATTCATGAATGTTATCTCTTTGGATCCTAGGATATTTATAAAGAAGACATGGACAGAAGTGGACAGACAACGTGATTTACAGAATACATGGCATATTTGTAGTTATTTGTCACAGTAGATTATATGAATCTGTGGCATAATCTCTCCGATGATTAAAACGCCTGCTGGTGACATAATATGCTAATTAGAAGGCTGTGACTTTCACCTACTTTTAGGATAGTAAATTCTGTTCTTTACTACAGCTACATTCTTTACCATTAGGTGGATAGTGCTAAGTACACCAATCATGAAAATATATATTACTGATTATATGATTGGTTACATTGGTACAAATTAATTCTATTACTCCCTACCCTCACCTGTACTATGAGTTCAAAGCAAAGCACAAAACAATTAGTGAGGGTTTATACTTATTCAATTTATATTTATGTAATACAACGTTTTGAATGAATTTCTACTCAATTAAAGGGCAAAACAAGTCTTAATACTTGATTTTTTAAAATAGGAGACATATACAGATATTGAACCATGAATTAACAGAAAATATTAGTCATTATTTTGTTTTAAAAAAGAGTGAAAAGGCTATGAATGTTTATTCCCAATCTTTACATGTTTAAAATTTACGTTATTTATTAGAATATTTTTTAATTAAAAATACTCACAAAAGCATTGATGCACAAAGAACCAATGAATCATATAAGGGGTAGATTATTCCACAGTCTACCTCGGTTATGGAGAAACAGAGTTTCACACTTGCCTTTCAGTGTCTTTTTTATTGAGTTGTATTGATATCTGTATTCCAGTTGCATTTTTAAAAATAATTGTATTATCTACAGATTCTAAAGTTGCTGAGGTCCTTTCTAAGTAAGACAATTCCAGCCAATATTGTAATTAAAACCAGAATATGGTGCAAGCTATTTTCTTTGACCGTTTTTTCCCTACATTCAGATCGTATAGATTTTACAGCAATAGTTATGAGGCCATTACTACTAGTGATGGAACAGTATTTATCTATTTTGTACATATATATATATATATTTCTAAATATTTGACTCTTGGTATTTATATTTTGTAGTTTTTGGCCTCCTGTCATTCTCTAAATTAGCATGTATAAGTAGATGCTG
The DNA here is from genome assembly GCF_007474595.2 of Lynx canadensis. Classification (NCBI taxonomy): domain Eukaryota; kingdom Metazoa; phylum Chordata; class Mammalia; order Carnivora; family Felidae; genus Lynx; species Lynx canadensis. The sequence goes on from NC_044312.2 coordinate 33,893,179, forward strand.
AAACAATCATATAAAATATTAAATATTATGAAAGTAAAATGTTGACTTAGTATGTAAAATCAACTCTAGGAAACAGTCTTTAAACTCATGGGGGAAAAAAAAGAAAGATTTTTGACCTGAAAGCATATTTGGGAATGATAAAACTGACAAAAAACAATCCCAAGATTTCATATATATGGAAATATTGTTGTAGATTTAGAGTTTCTTTGGACTGTTAAGCCACATGGCAATACATATTATTAGCAGAAAGGCAGAGATTGAGTTTTCTACAATTCATTTTTAGTTAAAACTATGAAAAGCTAAATGGTATCAGGGAGAATGGAGTTTGTAGAATGCTAGCATCTTGGTTTAGGAAAAGCTTCAGAAAAGGACTGTGTCTTGGTCGGTAATTCAGAAAGAAGCAGAACATTGGGTCATAGGCAATTGTTTTATAAAATAAACAATGCTTCACAAAAATTCCAGAGAGCTAGGGTGAAAGAATTAACATGTTACTGATAGGTCTTTAAATATTGAGTCTCTTAGTGAAACCTAATAGTAATTTTATGTAGTAGGTATTGTTATTTCCACTTTATAGATTTTGAAAATGCGATTCGAAGAGAGTAAGTCATCTGATATCATATAGCTGGTAAATTATTGAGTTGATATTTGAAATTAAGTATCTCAAACTACCAAACCTTTGTTCTTGTCCTGTCTCTTGGCACTGAAAATACATCTTATTCAACTTTAAAATATTTATAGGTCTCTGTGAATTTAATCTGGCAAATTTTTCTTCTTCTTCTTCTTCTTCTTCTTCTTCTTCTTCTTCTTGAGAATTGTAGGTTAAATTTGACAATTACCTCTGTTCTACCTCCCCTGTTTTAAATTCTCTCTGAGGAAACATTCTATTACTTTTCTATTGCCAGAGTTTGGCCATAATTTTTTCTAATAAATACAAGTAAAACATACTATATTCCACATGGGGATTGCTTTATTTCTACCTTCTTGTTTTGATAAAGATGATTAAGGTAGCTTTACATTTGACTTTTCACTTACTTGTTACTAACTAAAAATGATTGAGTGGGAGACAGCTAAAAATTGATAAAATATATAGGAAAAAAGTGAATCTCAAAATATTGGCTATCAGACTGTGAAGGACAATGATCCATGAAATATGCCAAATAAGCACACGGAGCATATAATTCACTGCCTTAATTTGCTACCTGTATAAATTTTCCAAGCAACAGGAATGGGAGGGAAGACTCAGCCTGGCTGCCTTCCTGAGCTGAGGACACAGATTTGGAAGTCTGGAGAAGCTAAGGCAGCTAGAATTCACAGTATTGAAAGAGGAGAGCTGCACTCAGATGAATGCTAGGAATGCGCAGAAGACTTTCCTTGAGTATTCAGTTCAGTACTCATCAGCATGTGCATATGAAAAAACAACTTCAAGATGGAAAAGGATGTCTTGAAAGGATTGGAAGAAGCAGTGTTCAGAATCTGCCCAGGCAAGGAATAGTTCCTATCCTGACAGCCAGAGTGGAAAATTTCATAATTTAGGACTCATTTGCTAGAGTACTACAAAGTCTTGCTTCAGTAATGAGGAAAAAAATAACCCTAAATGAAATGCTGCACAGGTCTTTTTAAAAACAGCATAAAAAAATAGACCTGAATGAATCAGACTGTTTCCAAGTTACTTAACCACATCTCAGAACAAAGGTCAAGAATATAAAAATACACAACATCTAATAATGTAAAATTCAAATATCTGGCACCAATAAAAAAAATTCTGGGTATGCAAAGAATCAAAAATTATAACTCATGTTGAGAACAAAATTAATCAACTGAAATGGCCACAAAAAGGATACCTATGACAGAATTACTAGACCAGAACGCATAAGCAGTTACTTCAATTAAGTTATATATGTTCAAGAACCTAGAGGACATATTTAACATGTTATTTAGGGAAAAATAAAAACTATGTGTATACAAAATTTGAAATGTTCATAGAAGTCATTTTGGTAATAGATGAAACTTGGAAGCAACCAAAATGTTCATCAAGAGATGAATACATGAACAAAATATGATAGAGCCATAATATGGAATACCACTCAGCAATATAAAGGAATCAACTATTGACATGCTCAACAACTTGTATGAATCTCACAATAATTGTTGTAAGTGAAAAATATCAGACAAAAAAGTGTATATTATGTGATTATGGTTAAATAGGACTTTAGAAAATGCAAACTAATTGGGGTGCTTGGGTGGCTCCATTAAGCGGCCAACTTCAGCTCAGTCCTCACGGTCTGTGAGTTCAAGCCGGGTCAGGCTCTGTGCTGACAGCTCAGAGCCTGGAACCTGTGTCTGATTCTGTGTCTCCCTCTCTCTCTGCCCCTCCCCTGCTTGCTCTCGGTCTCTCTGTCTCAAGAATAATAAACATTAAAAAAATTAAAAAAAAATGCAAACTAATATATAGCAACAGAATAGAGGTCAGATAAGTGGTTTCCTGAGGTTGGCAATGCATAGCTAAGAAGAAGGGAAATACGATAAATGTACATGCAGAAATTATCATGGGTACTAGATATGGTCACTATGTGGCTATGTGAAAGTTTCATGGATGTATATATATGTGAAAATGTATTGCTTTGCATAGTTTAAACATTTTGTCACGTGCCAATTAGATCTTAATCAAGCTTTAAAGAAGCAGTCTAAATTTTTTTAAACATTTATTTATTTTTTGAGAGACAGAGTCTGAGCAGGGGAGGGACAGAGAGAGAGGGAGTCACAGAATCTGAAGCAGGCTCCAGGCTCCAGGCTCCAAGCTGTCAGCACAGAACTCAACGTGGGGCTCAAACTCATGAACTGTGAGATCATGAGCTGAGCTGAAGTCCGACGCTTAACTGACTGAACCACCCAGGTGCGACAAGAAGCAGTCTAAAGAAATACTTGAGTAGTACATTTAATTTACCTAATTGGATTTTTGACTTCATAGATTTTATTGTCTTTACACATTTAAATCATTGAAAATGTATTAGAATATGCATTCTTAAATATGCTTCAAGTAAAAAAAAATTCTTGTTGAAAAAATAAAGATTATGTGTTCTTTCCATTATAGTCCTTTAATTCCAAAAATTAAAACAAAATAAGAAACTAATGGGGGTAATCATTTTATGTATAATTTCTTTAGATATAACTCTTTATGTCTTTTCTATTTTCTGCTATTTATGACTTATAGTCAACAAAATCCAGAGACTGAAGAAATGATTAAGGCAATGGGCAGAAGGATTTTTTTGGACTAGACTCCTTTGTATTTTAATCCCCAATTTTAAAAGGTGTGTATGTTGACTCTCACTGATAACATGGGTGGAAGTAACTGAGACTGTTGGTGCTAGAATAACTTTTGTTGATTTAAAAAAATAAAAATGTGCAGTCAACAATCATCTTTCTAATAGATTTTGAATGCTATAGGGGAAACATTTTTATTAACTCAGATTTTAACAATAATACTGCATATAAATGGAGGAAGAACATGTCATCACTCAGGTTCTGACTGACTTGATCACTATGTTAGGGTTGAGCATATGCCACTTTAATCTTAATTACTCTAATTCATCATATCCAAGATACCTCCAATTGTAAGATACACCATTATTTTAAGAATTGCTAAGAAAGAAAATATTGCTGATTAACTATGACATACCATCAATTGTAATATACATCTGGATTTCATAGATTTTTTTTAAATGTGTGCTTTGGGGTGTATTATATTTATACTTTCTCTCAATAGAGTGTGGCTGAGTGTAATGGCATTACATGAAGGTGGAAATTAGAAGATATTCCTTCCCTTTGTGTCTCTGTAAGAAACACTGATATGTGCTCTTCTTTCAGAAATGTTGAAAGGGCTACATTTCTCTGTAGGGATGTATAAAACAAATGACCTGATTCATAATGTCCCTTCCTTTGAGAAAATGGCCATAAATAAGACATTATTAAAGTTGTGACCAAATTGATTCAATCCCCAAAAGTAAAGAAAATAAGGGAACATAAATGACCCAAAGTACTTGTCATTTGCCTTTTGTCCTATAATAGCAGCTGACACATGTCCCCACTGAGTATCATTTTTGTAGCTATTGAATATCAGCTAAAATTATTCTTCAGAATAAAAAATATTATTATAAATGCTTGACATGAAACTATTCTGCACCATATAGCTACCAACAAAAACAATGACAGGAACAGAAGGTAGGTGTTGCTATATTGCATTGCAAATAAAAAAAAAGAAGAAGAAAAAAACAGGATGACAGATGTTTAGTTTATGTCTTAACATTTTCTGCCTTGAGAAATCCTTTATGTGGTTTTAATACTTTATTCACTTACATACACATACATGCACACACTTAACATGTTTCATATGTACAAACAATACATTAAACCTAATTGCACCAAATGCTAACATATACACATGATTCCACCACTGAAAATCAACCATACGGCTATGAACAATTAATGAAAAAAGTATCAAATCAATAAAGAATGAAACTTTACTTCCCTGTCATATGAAATAGAAAATACTTAGATAGAATGAAGTATCATAAAATGATTTGTCTAAGGCAACAATGCATGAGCTATAAGACAATTCAGGACCACTTTGATTATACATTGTGCATACAGATACATTTCATTTAATTGCATATTTAAAAAATACTATTAGATTCACAACATAGAAATGAAGAATATGAAATTGCAGTGTTTTAACTTCACAGTAAATTGTTTTCCAATAAATATTATTGCAGAGATAAATGAATACTAGCTAATGCTACCTTTAAGTAAAGGCATAGGAGATGGTTTTGAGATGGTTCAATTAACACCTTTTCCCTATGACTTCACCCTCCATCTGTCCTCTCTTAATGACACCCGTTTCCAAGTTTTAGAAGGCCCTGAGTGGGATATTCCAAAGACCAAGATGGAATTATGTCTCTGATTCCTCATTTGTTAAGAACATTAATGTGAACGAATGAACTTTAAATGAACTTTTGTGTCTTGGTGCCGTGGGAATCAAAATATAAGGAAAGTTTTTTTCCTATATCAAATATCAAGCAAAAACTAAAGACAGAGGTATGATGCATCCTCCAAATGCCAACAAAAATTATGAATTGAGAAGAAAAAGACATACTAGAATTGATGGGATTATGTATTCACAGAAATATTTCAGACACCACAGCATTGAATATAATTGCTGGATATGTGACTACTGAGGCTAAGGTGTTTCCCTAAAAACTTGAAAGAAGCAACCAATTTAAATATGTAATTAATAGGGGCGCCTGGGTGGCGCAGTCGGTTAAGCGTTCGACTTCAGCCAGGTCACGATCTCGCGGTCCGTGAGTTCGAGCCCCGCGTCGGGCTCTGGGCTGATGGCTCAGAGCCTGGAGCCTGTTTCCGATTCTGTGTCTCCCTCTCTCTCTGCCCCTCCCCCGTTCATGCTCTGTCTCTCTCTGTCCCAAAAAATAAATAAATGTTGAAAAAAAAATTTATAAAAAAAAATAAATATGTAATTAATAAAATAAAAATTGTGCTTTTGGAAATTGTTATATATAGTCATGAGGTTGTTTAAAACTAATAGTTTTTGTATTATAAAAGTTTTGTATTTTCAACTGACAAAGTATATTGGAAACATGGAGAATAATAATTATAGTAATAATAAAATTACTTTCTTCCTAACATTACCCTGACAAGTGCCATAAATACAGTAATATTTTGAGAGGAAAAGGCTAACCCATCAATTTATAGTGACTTTAGAGTTACAGTGCATGGGGGATTCCACCCTCTTTGTTCTAACTTTGCTTTGAGTCCATCAGCTTTCTGATTGGTCATATTTCTACTGAGCCCATTATTTATTTCTACAGAAAACCAGTCCTGGTTACTAGCAAATTATCACAGTTTCTTTTCTGATTCATCAGAGTGACTTTGGTAGGAAAATTCAATCTTGCTAGAACTCATGTTTCAACTGCAGAAAATGTGTTTCTGAAGTGTGGACATAAGGAGTATACATGACTGCATGAAACTGCACCAAGGTGAAACCATCCTCTGCGTGCAGCCTAATAGGGACTCTCAACTTTTAGCTTTATAATCTATATGCCTGGGCATATGTGGTCTCAGACTTAGAATTCCTTAATATGTTATTTTATTTCTGCTTCCTTGTGAGCATATACACATAACTATTATAATGATGATGATTTAATTCAGTAAATGAATGTTCGCTTTGTCCCAACTAAGTGAGCATGAATTTAAGACACAGTGATTACACAGATGATGTTGAAAAGGAAGAAAGAGTGAAATAAAATGTAAGACTCTATGCTTTGAGTAACTACCTCAGGGGTTACCTCCAGTGTCAGTGGAAACTACTTATGTAGGCAGATGAGGTCTGGGTATGATAGCTGTATGTGAATTGGAGTTCTAGGAACCCAGTCTGGACCTACAGGCTGTGGAACAAGGGACTGAAAAACCTCAAGTGGGAAAATTAAGAGTCGAAGTTGGAATCAACAACCAAATTAAAAGTCCAAAAGAAGTATTAGGCTTAATGGGATAGGAAGTTATGTGAAAACCAGGAGTAAATCCCTGCGACCTGTAAAAACAGAAATGATAAAGTGCCCATTGCAGAGCTTGATATAAAGCAGCACTTGGAGAAATTCCCCAAACTGGTAGAACATTAGTATGGTGAATTTTTTGAAGGCTGTCTCTAATCTACTTCGCAGCAGAAATAAGAGAGCCAAATTGTCTTAATAATAACGGACTTTATGGTTTTGGCATATAGAATAGGAAGGAAGAAATGGGACTGAGGGATTTTTAAGTGGCTGAGAGATTGGGACAGAAGGTTTGAGGGAAGACAATGATGATGCTTGATGGGAGACACTTGGATACTAAAGTTAGGGACAGGGAAGTATCAAGGAAGGAATATCATATGAGCAAATCATACATGATCATGATATTGACAGATATTGAAATGAAAAGTGCAAAATGTAAAAACATAATACTAATGTTATGCATATTACCAATGTTTGTATCTAAATTTCCAACTTAGCATCAAATCATTCTGAGTATTGCATATGAAAACATCTTAAAATTCTAAATTAATCTTTATCTAGTGGACAAATTTTGATGCTGCCCTTGGTCAAACAATACCAATAAGGCAAGAAAAAACTTACACTAGATAGGCTTAGTTCATAGTACAATGAATCGGTAAGACCCTTACCACTTTTTAGAAATGTACTGTGATAGCTTTAAAAAGTAAGTATTCCCATTAAACATATCAGCCAGAATATCTCAAATAAAGAGACTACAGCACTTTTGCTCTGACATACATCCACTTTAAAAGTGGTATTATGGGTATTAAAATTACTATTAGAAGAGATAATCATTGGGCACAAAATTTAAATTTCTAGAACATTCAATGGGAATTTGGGGTAATCAATTACATAAAACATATAGAAATATACACTGGAAGAATTCAAAATAAGGAAACTGAGGTCAGGAGAATAAAGAATTTTCCTAAATTTACTGCTGTTTTTAATCCATTGAGCAAACATGTCAGAGATGTGGTTAGAATTGAAGGGAGATATGGAAACCATCCAGTAGGAGGTAGAGGTCAGTTTTAAGTATGCTGAGATTTTGGACAACTTTTTGGTTAAGATTTCTTTTACTTTTGCTCCACTAAAGGCTCACTCAGATATCAATATTATGTATCTGGTGAGTTTTTTGGGGCTTAGTTTCCAAAGGAGTTGGAAACCTTTGATGGATATATTGATTCTTCATAATCTCTTTATGAATATTAATAGCTTACCAGTTTTTCATCTCACAGTCAACATCCAGTAGAAGAGGTTATTCTATGAAAACTCCAGGAACATTCACTCAAAATAAAGCTGTTAGATGACCCTTCACTAAACCAAGTAAAAATATGTAATTTTGGGATAATCTTCTTCTTTATGACCTTGGCGGCTTGTCCTTCATACTAATATTCCCAATTCTTGATCATTGAGATAGTTAAGTGCATTCAGAAAAATATTTGCTGTAGTAAAGTGGTAATTACACTCAGTGACTGAAAATCAGTATGTTAAATTGAGAACAGCATTTAGTTTTAGAACCTGGTTCTGCCTTCTATAGCTTGCTAGCTGTGAGGCTTTGCACAAATATGTGGTTTTTCTGCTGAGGCAAATTAACTAGGTCTATGGTTTCCCTAGAAAAGCTAGAAATATGATGCCAGCTAACAGTGACTCCAAAAATGAATAATTATGCAAATTACTGGCTCTGTTTGCTTAGAAATAGTTGACATTTTTGAATGCAAAATACATAAGTAACCAAAACACATAGTTGGCACTATGGAAAGATGTTGAAAATATAAAGAGCACCAAGTGAAGAAGCATAAACTATTAGCCTGTCAAGCAAGTCCACAAGTGTTGTTTCCTGTGAAGTCTCAGTTTCTCATCTACAAATTGATACTGGGCTGTATGATATTTAAGATTGTTTCAGCACATATCTCCTTTGGGTACCACCTGAAATGAGGATGCATCCTTGGTCTCAATAATAAAGAAGAAACCAATAGCTCAGAAAGGTAATTTTCTTCACTCCATAATTTACCACTGTCCTATGATAGCTAAACATTTATTAATTCCTAGACACAATGACTAACTCCCATCCCTAGATCTTCTGTCAATCTAATGATTAAGTAATTTGAATTTGGTTTGATAGACAAATACTATCAACTCTAATTTTTTTTAATTCCTACAGCCCCTAGTGACCGGCAGTTCCAAATAAACAGTATTAATAAATTATCAATCTGTAACTAAAGAGTAGGCTCTTTCAGAAACATTTGCCAGTTGTCGACCATGGGAAGTCTCAGGGGAATATTTGTCATTCTCACAGTTACAATGGGACACAAGAGCAGCCATTTGAGACAAATTGGCTAAGGACTAAGAAAAGTAAAACATAAACTATAGCAAAAATGACTTTATGAATTGATAACTGGCACTTTCGTATTTGCAATAAACATATAAAAAGAGAAAAAAATACTTAACCTTCTGGTTTCTTAATAGACATTTGATGGAGTAACAAAAGATGGTTTGTAAATGCTATCTGAAAGAGAGATAATCAGGAACTAAGAAAGGCAGGAAATTGAATGTGTTCTTCCCTCCCACCTCACTGCCAGGTTTCAGATGATCCTGGAAAGGTCATCCACATAATTATTACAGTAACTGGTTCAAGGCCTTTTGAGCACAGCTGATCTGATTGTGTGTTAATGGCTGCAAAAGCAAGATAAGGAACATGAAAAGTTAAAAAGAAAGAAAGAAAGAAAGAAAGAAAGAAAGAAAGAAGGAAAGAAAGAAAGAAAGAAGAAAGAAAGAAAGAAAGAGAAGATCTCCCTGTAACACTATTAGCTTGTAGAATTGTCATAGCAGATAAACTGATGTTGCTTTATGGCATATGGCTTTTTTATTACAGAATAACCCCAAGTTTGCCCTTGTGCATGGGGTCATTTAAGCATCAATGACCAAATTTTACTTCTTTGTTGTTGGTAGCTATGTGACATATCTAGTGATCTTTTTGGGGTCTGCAAAAGGTCACATGATGAAATGAAATCTGTCAGAAAACTGTAGCTAATGTAATATGGTCAGAATTTTCAGGGCCAAGACACATGAAAGGCATCTGGAGACTTCTGTCTGACCAAACCAAGGCAGTAACATACTTCCTGTTATGAAAGATTGGCCACATTTCTCATACCTGAATTAAATTCAATAAATAAAGCCAGCATCTACTGCATGTAAAAATACTGTAGGGATACAAAACTTTAGCACAGTAAGGAAGACAGATATACACAACTGACCCCATAAGGCACTCTAAATGGTAAAATATGGATGGTGATACAGTTCCAATGGTAAGAGATTGGATTTCAAGTAAAGTAGGCAGGATTCAGCAGAGAAGCTGCATTTGACCTGTTTCAAAGACCAAATAGAATTGTGAGGGCAGGATATTTTAGACTGGCAGAAGTGAGTTACAAGACCACAGAAGTAGAAAAGTATGTATGGATGAGGTATAGGAAGAGGTGTGGTTGATTAAGAGGTAAAGTTTGAAAATGTAAAGTGGAACTTGTGTCAGTCCACCCTTCTTACTCTATTTTGTGATATGAGGGCTGATGATGAAAACAAGATGGGAACCTCTGAGCTTTCAGGTTTAAGTAATTCCAGCTCTTCTTGTTTTTCCCCACAACCCTAGAGATGATAGCTGCTTTCTGCAGTTACTAAATGCCCCATACTTTAAAGTTCCCATTTTACTCTGTGTTGTCTTGTTAACAAGTTATATAGATGAGACTTAAAAACTGAGCACGATCAATTGAAAATATCACCAACTTCCAATTACATTTGGAGAGGACCATTGAAATGAAGTATGAACTAGGGACCTACGGGATTTCTTACTTGCATTGTCCTTTGATCTCTTATCTCTCATTTCCTTTCAGGAGTATTGTGTTCAGTGTTTAAAGCAGACCTGATAGATACCAAAGACACCCCTTCTCCCCTAACTAACGTCTCTGAGCTGAATGCTGAGCAAGAAAAGGCAACACTCTCCATTTCTACTTCCTGCATAAGCTACTTTAAAATATTATGCAATAATGTAGTTAACAAAAGCAGCTAATTAAGCCTGCCTGGCTCTAGACTCTTAATATTCAGCGTGAGTAGGTAGATGAGTGGCCAGCAAAAAAGAATGTTTATTTTAAAATTTTCATTTCCAATCCTGACCCAGACCATTTCTTTCTTTTCAGGAAACATTCCGTCTAGATTATTAGGAGACAAATGGATATTATATTCTTCCATCAGTGTGGGTAGAGTTTCTACTGCCTCTGCTGATAATCCATTTTTCCCTGTAACAACTTTTTTTTTTTATCACAAACTTCTACATTAGACCCAATCTAATTCTGCTAGTTTAGTCCCAAACTGTTGGAATTTCAAGCTCTCTCACCTCGATGAAACTGGAGAACAGTGTATGAGCAATCTCTTGATAATAGCATTCCATATGTCTGCAACAGCCTTTTTATTTCCAAAGTAATTAATCACCATTCTTTTTTTTTCTTCACTTTTCTGTATTTCTCAGGCCTTTGCATACCTTTGTTGCCCTATGGATACTTTTTAAGCATTTCCCATTTTTTGGGGGGGGGAATTCTACCTTTGCAGAATTGACCAGTACTAAACAGAATGTGTCATAGTCACTTCACCCATATTTTCTGTACTCAGTATTGTATAATTCTATTTGCAGAAAGATTTCTACAAGTATAACTCATTCCCATGTTGCATTCTGTTGCAGTAGCCTACAGAGAAATGCTTTGATTTTTCCTAAATTCAGATTTAAATAGAGATTTATTTAGAAGACAACTTGAAGCTTTTTGCTCTCGTATTGACTTTGTATTTAACTTCATATTAGGCATATTGGTGAACTGGTGTGATGCTATGATATAGTGAAATTCGATAACCTAAAATATTTTTTCTGCTGCTGTTTTTCTTTAAGAATAAAGAAAAATATCAGCTTATATATTTTTAAATGATCTGTGAAACTATGGCTGCATTAATTTACATCTTCTAAATTATAAGAACTGAATACCTTTAGAAACAGATTATATAGAAGTAGATGTACTTACTTTTTAAGATGAATAAAAACGTAGTTTGTGAGCAATGGATCAGTATTCTGATATGTTTTGAAAGTTGTTAACAATCAAAGAAATTTCCAGTATGGCTTATGATATTCATGAATGATATCATTGGTCAGAGAAAATTCAAGAGGTGGAATCTGTCTTTATTGTATTTAAGTCTCAATTTAAACTGGAACAAAACCGATGGGCAATGTAACTCTAAAGATAAAAATTGACTGTGGGAGGACACCTCAGTCAAAGTGTATACTGTTGCTTATTTAATGACAGACTGAACTGAAGATAGTCCAGCTAAGTCCAGCTAAATGTATGATGATAGAATGAGAATAAGGATGATGGAAATCCTTAGAAATTAGTACAGTGCCTGGAACATAGTTATTTCTTAAAATCTCCAGACTTGTACTCAGTTCTAAGTCCTTTCAAGGTACGTTAGCCCATTTGCATTTACCAGATGAGCTATACAAGCACACTTCTTGCTTTTTGGCTCCTTTGCGTTAATGAATTAATTATTTTTCCTTGAGAGAGGAGTATCTAGGAAAGTAGTGGATTTAATGAATGACATGATATAAATGGTGATTTCTGGTAGGAAGTCTGAGTTGCTCCAGTAAGGGTGGGAGAAGGTAAAAGTGGGAACAACAAATTTTGTACTTTTGATCTCCTTGTTTGTCCTTCATGCCATTATTGCATCAAATATCACTCTCTCTGACATATGTATTTCACTATGTCCTTCACACTGGTATTTATTTATTTTCTGATTTATTTTTTAATTATGTTTTAAAAATAGACTTTACTTTTTTTTATATATATGAAATTGATTGACAAATTGGTTTCCATACAACACCCAGTGCTCATCCCAAAAGGTGCCCTCCTCAATACCCATCACCCACCCTCCCCTCCCTCCCACCCCCCATCAACCCTCAGTTTGTTCTCAGTTTTTAACAGTCTCTTATGCTTTGGCTCTCTCCCACTCTAACCTCTCTTTTTTTTTTTTTCCTTCCCCTCCCCCATGGGTTCCTGTTAAGTTTCTCAGGATCCACATAAGAGTGAAACCATATGGTATCTGTCTTTCTCTGTATGGCTTATTTCACTTAGCATCACACTCTCCAGTTCCATCCACGTTGCTACAAAAGGCCATATTTCATTTTTTCTCATTGCCACGTAGTATTCCATTGTGTATATAAACCACAATTTCTTTATCCATTCATCAGTTGATGGACATTTAGGCTCTTTCCATAATTTGGCTATTGTTGAGTAGACTTTACTTTTTAAGTGCAGTTTTAGGTTCACAGATAGCATAATTAAGCAGAAAGTACAGTTACAACATACTTCCTGTCCCATATACCCAACAGCCCCCCTCCCATGTTATCAAACACTTCATCAAAGTGGTACAAGTATTACAATTGATGAAGCTATATTGACAAATTATTATCATGAAAAGATGATAATGTACTTTAGGGTTCACTCTTGGTTTATTCTATAGGTTTTGACAAATACATAATGACGTGTCTCCAACATTATAGTATCACACAGAATAGCTTTATTACTGTAAAAGTTCTCGGTGCTTCATCTAGTCATTTCTCTTTTCCCCTAGCCCTGGCAATACTGATATTTTTACTGCATCCATAGTTTTGCCTTTTCCAGAATGTAATATAGTTGGAATCATGCAATAAATAGCCTTTCTAGATTGGCTTCTTTGATAAATCTTCCTCATTTTTAACCTCATTTTATCCCTCAAAGGAAACAACCAAACTTTTCCTAAGAATCAATAGGTAAAGGAAAGATTTTGGGATCATTTTTTTAAAATAGTAAGTATAATTTGGACATGATAACATGCCTTAAAAATAAAATAAAATGAGAAGGAGAAATTGTAGGTCTAAGAGAGATACTGGTGGAGTGAGGTAAGAATAAGCAGGAAAAAGTGAGGACTAAAATATAAGTGTAAATGTAGACATAAATGAGAAAAGATGAGAGGGCAAGAAGTAGAGGTATGAATGTAGGTGGATTTGTTTGGGAGATTAGGAGTTAATCAAAAGATTTTATGCATAAAAGGCTATTTATTGTTTATTTATTATGTGTTACTAATAAAGACTTGAATTGTATTAAGTAGACAGAATCTTTCTGACTTTATTCATTCCCGCAACAAATATTTCCTGAGTGCTGTTACGTGTCAAGCACTGTGGTAGGCACTAGGAATAAGTAAAGAATGTAGTCATGATTCCTGCTTTCATGGAGTTTAAAACTTATTCCATTTGCCTCCCTTATCTGTCATCTTCCTTTTCCCCCAGACTCCCTCCTTTGCTTTGTGTACTGCCAACAGCTCCTCTGGGCCTGCAGGTAGGCTTCTGGTTGCCTTTAGCCATGCGAGCCACCAGAGATGGGGAGGCATGAAGAAAAAGAAATAAGGAAATGAATTTCCTGACCCTTTCCTTAGCCGTGTTCTTTTAATGCATTTCTTCAGTGTCTATAGTTGCCTTGGGGGCCACAGCCCACTCCATATATCCAGCTCTTTCTGGTTTTGGTGACATTATTATCTCCTCCTCCTTTTTCATTCTGGCTTAAGGGTGGGAATGACTTCTTGGTATCACTAGTCTACAAATGCCTCAGTTTTTTGTTTTTTTTTTTTTTTTTGTTACCTTAACCTTGCTCATGGATATTGAATGTGTGCCTTTAGTAAACTCTTTTGAACCATATGAGTTGTATCCTGTTTCCTCTTGGATTTATGCCTGATCCAGTGGGGAAATAATCAGAGAAACTTATATGTAAATAATATAAAATTGTATTAAGGGTTATGATGAATAATACCCCAAATATTTAGATAGAGAATAATGAGTGTGAGTTACATAAAGTAGTAACAGCTTTTCTCTTTAGAGGGTTATATTTAAGTTGAGGCCAAAGGATAAGTGGGAGCTAGCATGGAAAGAACAGGGAAGAGTGTTCCCTATAGAGGGAAAGCAATTGTAAAGTCCATGAGATAGCAAAGAGCTTGGTATCCTGTATGCCAGAATTTGGTTATAATACCCCATGAGGAACATTTGTTTAAAACACTATGTGAACACACTGAAAGGGGATATCAGCTTGAGTGGCAAGGTCCTGATCAGTATCTAATGGTATATAATAAAGTTCTTGGGCAGGCAAAGATCCACCAGAGAATGTCCTTGTTAAAGTGGGAAACAGCTCAAGTGGGCTGTGGGAACTAAGCAGATGCTCAGGTATTAATTTGAAATTTCTATGATTATGTTGGGATGCAATAAGGATCTATTCCACATGATTGTGTACTCTAAAAAAATTAGCACCTGCATGGCTCAGGTCATGATCTCAAGGTTTGTGGGTTTGAGCCTAGAATTGAACTCTCTACTGTCAGCATGGAGCCCCACTTTGGATCCTCTGTTCCCTCTTCCCCCGCCCCCCTGCTGCTCATCCTCTATCTTTTTCTTTGTCTCTCAAAATAGAAAAAAAAATTAAAAAAAGTGTTTTAAAATAATTAACACATGTAAAGATGTTATTTTTAAATTTTGTTTACTTTCATCAGTGGTAGGTTAATCTTTAGGTAGAGGTAAACTCTCCATACATGCTTTTTTCATAATTATGACACTTCATAAAAAGGATATCAAGTGAGCAACAGACTTTCTTGATAGGCTGTGTGTCTTTATCTTCCCTTTTGCTTACTTATGTTGGGGGAAAATGGGGAGAAGGAGTAACAAAGGAGTGGAAAAGATGAAGAAAATAAAGTATTAAAATAACATAATTTGACTGTTGGATTCCACCTAGAATGAAAGGGATTTTAAGGATCAATTTACTAAACATATTTTAAGAATTCCAAAAGCAAACACATCTAACTTATTAAATAAGCCTGCCTGGGGAAATATCCCAAATTATTTTTTTTCCTCTATAAATCCATTTCTGTAATATGTTTTACAATATGACCTTCTTTTGTTTGTAGTTTTAATGCAAATTCTGGCATTTAGGAATTACTTAACTGCAGGAAAAAAGAATTATTTAACTGCAGGATATACTAAAACCTTTGGCATTAAGTAAAATATATTATTTTTGTATTTATCAGAATCCAGCTGATTACTCAGGACATTTTCAGGCATACTTGACACCTCAGTATGGCAAATAGTGAAAAACAATAATTTTAAGGTTGATTTAATCATGTCCATTTAACCAGTATCTTTAGGTTTGGAAAGCTTCCTCAGATATCAGCCCAAATACCCCCTAGATGAATTTTTAGTTCTTGAAATATATTTCTACTTACAGGCATATTTTGCTTACAAATGGAATACATAACAATTTATTTTGTTTTCAGTCTATTATGATCATGCTTCTACTCAGATTTAAATAGAATTGCACATGTGTATGTTAATTCAATCAGTTTTAAATTTTAAAAAAAGCGTGATGTTCACTATGTTCATTCCTTAAACCTCTTCTTACTATGAGTTTTTATATATAAATTTACTATAAATATGAATTTTTCAAATTTACTAATATTTTTTCTCACCCATAAGCTAAACCTACTTTAAGCACATTTATATAGCATGTTTTATCTCCAAGTACTTTATAGCTATGTTGTGGGAGCTAGCTCACCACAACTGAAGTTAAATGATTAGTAACTCTGATAGAGATGCATTTATGTAAATTATAATTACAGAGTCTAGAAAGGACCCTGAGGTCTTATCACCTTAAAAATACAAAACAACACTCTGTTTAAAATAAATCATAATACTCTAATCAAATATAATCCAAATCTTACTCCTGCCTCTATGCTCAATAGTCATATTATAAACATCATTGACAAGTGATTATATATATTATAGGATTTAAGCCCTCAGAAATAGAATCATTAAGTCTAGCAGTCATTATAGTGTGATATATATCATCTTTCTCATTTGGGGAATGATTACATATTGTACATATTGACAGCTGGTGCTATCATGTTATCATTCTTTCAGAAAATACTAATCAATTGGCTCACTGTAACTACTATCTTTATGATTTTTATACTGTTGTCTCATTATATCTTATCAGAATCTATATCATATGCACAAAAAGCAGATAACACCTTATCTTTTTATCCATGTTTTATTTATATCATTGTTGAATGATATTTAAGAATGACATTGAAAATTTAAGACATATAGGCAAAGAGATGTAAGGCTCTTCTTTTACTTAGAGAAGTTTGCTTTATGTTAAAATAGCAAGACTATATACATTACTATTCATAGAAATCACTAGAAAGATAATTATAATTGGTTACTTCATCAATTCCCATCTTCCTGTTTTTTTCTCTTTTCTTTTCTTTTTTATGAATAGCTACCAAGGAGCTTCTGGGAAAATTAAATCTAGCAAAATAAGTGATCCAAAAATAAGATATATCACACTTTAATAAATAATTGTATCTAATTATGGAAGAATGTGTACTTACTTGCCAAGTGCAAAGCATTCCATCTTAACAGTTGATCCCTTAGCAGCTGTAACCGTGAAAGGAAAATGGACCTCAATTTTCGGCTCATATTCTCCCATCACACCTGGCAAATAGAGAGCATTCTTTAAGCATAAAATTAATGTCACAATTTCCTTCCAATTCTGGAGATGTTACATTGAAAAGCACCGTGGTTTGGTTGTTAATGTCTGTTTGATGACTGCTAAATTTTTAATGCATTGAAGTAAGAAGTACACTTGGACTCAGTCTGAAGTTGCATGTATATTCAATACCATTTCAAGTAATAATTATTAGAAATGTTAATCAACACTGCTAGTTTAGTTACTGATTACATTCCAGGGGAAATAAATAACTATGAACATTTCCCATGATAAATGATTGTGGTTTTTTTCTAAATAAGTAAAAACTTTCTTTATCATTGTCATAAAAATGAATGCTTATTCATTAAGTCAACATATATTTACTGGAGGACAGCTATGCTAACCACTAACATATATTTATTGAATATTTATCATATGCAAGCATTTTGCTAGGCATTGTGGGGATTATTAAGATAAATCAGCCATGGGCTGTGCTCTCCAGCACTCAGCAAGTGTATTCTCAGACAATGACTCAATATGGAAGAAGAGCAATATATATAAAATTATTGTAATTCAAGATAGGAAGTGATGAGTGCTATGAACAAGATATCCTTAAACTATTATGTACATTTGAAGCACTATATATATATATATATATATATATATATATATATGAATAGTTAGGATTTGAATAAGTAGGGAAAAGATAGGAGAGAAAGCAAATGAAACTCTAAGAATAAAGACAAAAAGGTGGGAAACTACCAGAAGTAGGAATATCAGCTTTTCTGGCATGTTTGCTTTATGAAGAGAAATGATACTGGGCAAATTTGGAAATATAAATGGAGTACAAAAAGTAGAGGGCTTTGATGACCAGAGTAACACATTCAGACTTTAATCTGTAAATAATTTGGACCACTTGGGTTTTGAATAGAGGAGTGGTATTCTGCTGAGATGTATATACTGAAATTGGAGCAGAAACCAGTACATCAATAACATTATTTCAATAATGCAAGATAGAAGGAATAAAGGTCCAAACTTGAATTACAGTGGTAGAGAGAGAGAGAGAGAGAGAGAGTGAGAGAGAAGAGGCACTAGACAAAAACAACAACAACAACAACAACAACAAATAAGTGAGCTTGGCACACATTGAGGGTGGTTGCTGGAGACAAGGGTGTGGACCTCTTCAATAATGACACTAAAGCTTTCAGCTTCGGGACTGGATGATGATGTGAATGAAAGGAAGAAGAACACAGCTACAGTGGAAAAGCTGATGACACTCAGTTTAGGAGTACTGAGTTTGATACCTATAAGATATTCAGAAGAATCTGAGTAGACAACTCAATGAGGGAATGAAGCTCGGAATGAGTTCTGGACAAGTGACAGACATTTAATGTCATCATTTAGAAGTGGCAGTTGAAGCTCTGAGATTGGATATGACTTTCACCTAAACAAAGACCTGGCTGAGGACTGGTGAATTCCTGTGCTAGTGCTCTCAAGCAACCGAGGAGCTAATTTCCTCCCCCAAATTTTAGGAGATCCTGTATATAAAGCAGTATAGAGGAGATAGTTATAATTTAGTACAGATGTTTCTCTGAGCAGCTTGTATGTGTTTGGGGATGTTTGTGTTTATGGGCATGTGTGCACATCTAGGCCCATGTGCATGTATAGATAGTGCTATGTATAATCTCTCTTTGTGTATGTGTGTGAGATGAGAAAGGACAGGAGAGATGAAAACTAGAAAGAGTAAGAAAAGTGATATAAGATATAAAGGCAAAATGTACTGGATGTACAAAGACAGAAAAGGTTACCTTTGGCAAGAAAACTTTTATGTATTTATTATCTATCTATCATCTATCATCAATCATCTATCTATCAATTATTAATTTGATATGGACCTTGAAGAAAGAATGTGGCCCACTTTAGATGGAAAGTATTCAAATTCACTGAGGACAAGAAGATTATCTTTGCTTTTTCTTTGTTAGTGTTTTGCAAAGTAATCATAGACAAATATCACTGATATTTGCACCAAAAAGATTGGCTTCTGAACATAGCTTTGCTAATGACTTAGACTGTTCCATCTCTGATAGGTCAGTGACTTGCAGGTCTCATTTTTCTAATCCATACTCTGAGGAACAGAAGAGAATTACCACTGATGTAATGTATTACTCCAATACACTGATTCCTTTGATTGCTTTCTAGTCCAGCGTTCACTGAACCAAGAGCCTGATTTGTATATAGCAAGTGAATTGAGTGGTTAGTCTTATTTTATCAAAATGAATGTTTAAGCACTTCTCTTTCTCAACACTATTTCCTCTTCTACTTCTTTTCTCAACTATATATGAAATATAAAATTGAAAGGTTTGAATAAGAAGCTTCAAATTACATTATCTAATTTGAGCTGCACTATAAGGTATAACTCTTTCTAATTTTACTCTTATGGTGAAGATATAAGGACAGATGAGAAAGCTCTTCACCTTTCTTGTTCTTTGACAATTGATTACATTCAGCAATTAAGTTTTGCCCTACATTTCATGGGACAATTATGTTAGAGCTGAAGTCCACGTTAGTGTATATAATTTATCTTTTTTTTTTTTTTTTTTAAGATGAGAGAGTTAAGAGTCAAAGAGGTCAGGTAACTGGCTCAAGTTCTTATAGAATGCTGTTGGCAGAATGGCAAAAATAGGAATTTTCTGACCTTAGGTGTTTAACAGCTATTTGCTTGACATCACTCTATTGAGGGATTTCAGTCACAGCAGTTCAGGCATAACCACATGTACTACATCAATCATTGACTGTCTGTCATGGATTAATACCCATATCCATATTTTAATTTCAAGTTTTATTATTTCAAGTCATATGTGGTGTAGCTTGTAATTTGTTTTGTTGGGTAGGGTTTGATGTTAAAGGAAAGAGAAGCAGTCCTATAAGACACTTAGTTAAATATCAAAATATTAGGCCTATCTCTTTATTCAAGGTAGTTCCTTTATTTTTATTTTATTTTATTTTATTTTATTTTATTTTATTATTTTATTTCAGTTATTTATTTATTTATTTTTTCTCCCTGGAGACACTGTACATGTCTTCATCTCTTTCTCCATACGTTTTCTTGGATAGTAGGCTGCCCTATTAAAATTACATGCCATTAGAAGATGACCCCAAATTACCCTAATTCCTGATAAACAAAGGTCTTCCAGCTGAGACAACATTATTCTCCTTCTATGTCTTCATGGTTGTTGTTTTTTTTTTTTTTGGCAATTCAAATATAAATTTTATTTTTTTTATTTATGATAAATCATCTTTTTTTATAACTTGTTTTATTATTTTTTTAAATTTACATCCAAATTAGTTAGCATATGGTGAAACAACGATTTCAGGAGTAGATTCCTTAGTGCCCCTTACCCATTTAGCCCATCGCTCCTCTCACAACCCCTCCCGTAACCCTCAGTTTGTTCTCCATATTTATGAGTCTCTACTATTTTGTCCCCCTCCCTCCCGGTTTTTATATTATTTTTGTTTCCCTTCCCTTATGATTATCTGTTTTGTCTCTTAAAGTCTTCATATGAGTGAAGTCATATGATTTTTGTCTTTCTCTGACTAATTTCACTTAGCATAATACCCTCCAGTTCCATCGACATGTTGCAAATGACAAGATTTCATTCTTTGTGATTGCCAAGTAATACTCCATTGTGTGTGTGTGTATATATATACACATGTATACATATATATATATATATATATATACACACACCACTTCTTTTTTATCCATTCATCCATCGATGAACATTTGGGCTCTTTCCATACTTTGGCTATTGTTGATAGTACTGCTATAAACATGGGGGTGCATGTGTCCTTCAAAACAGCACACCTATATCCCTTGGATAAATGCCCAGTAGTGCAATTGCTGGGTCATAGGGTAGTTCTATTTTTAGTTTTTTGAGGAACCTCCATACTGTTTTCCAGAGTGGCTGCACCAGCTTGCATTACCACTGATTTTCTTGTTTATTCCAATTACTTGCAAAGAGTTAAGGTGCTTTTCCCTAAGTGGAATGTAATTTCCAGTACTGTTTCTTTAAGTGTGTTGCAGACTAGAGAGCCAACAACATCCAAAAAAATGGAAAACTTACAAAACTTTCATTGTACATGTTTCAACTCTAAGCCTAGTGATAAATAATCTTTGCAGATGTTTCATTTGTAAATATCTTTTTTTAACTGTCTTTAGCAATTTGAATATAAATATGTAAGTATTGTGCTGTGTAAGTGACCTGGTAAGGAAATAAAAGCCCAAATAAACAACAACAACAACAACAACAACAACACAACACCAGTAAATAATAATGATAATAACAATAATGATAATGACAAATATGAGATGGAATGAAAGGAAAAGACTGAATAGTTCACATTGTGCCAATAGACTTTGTGCTATGTACTCATCTTTTTGGGACACACTGAATATCAACTTGTGATTTGTAGATAAGTGATGTAAGTCCCAGCTCCAGCCCTGGCTCTATTGAAACATTGAGGCAATCACAAACCCTCTCTGGGTCAATTTTCTTCTGTACAATGCGAATGTTAATATTACGAATGATTTAAAAATCTAGAAGTATGTTAGGGAATATATATTGCACATTCATATGTTCCTCTTTACTACTGTAGTCAAATTAATTAAAAGTTATAATCTTTGAAAATGTTATCCAGATGCCGTGTTTTCAATTCCAAAATGGAGTCCTATCTGATAAGCAACAATTTCACAAGCCTAGATAGACAACATATTGTTTTCTCTCTTCAAAAGTACATATTTTTCTGAATCATACTTTCTCAAGATGAATCATTGTTATGTAAATAAAGTGATTGGTGAATCTCTTGCCAAGAGGAAATAAATAATTTGTGTTATCTTCAAATAAATGTACCATTATGAGTAGTATTTATCTAAGGAGATTGAAAAGAACTAGAAGTGTTTATTATTAGATGTTTTTCATGACTATTACATATATTCTGAAAATCAGAGAGACCAATAGATTTTGTTTCCCTTTCCACACACCAAGAAAAATTTGATCAAGGGGATGCTTCACACTGTAATGTGTTTCCATTGATTACTGAATTTTTTTTTTTTTTTTTTCAACGTTTTTATTTATTTTTGGGACAGAGAGAGACAGAGCATGAACGGGGGAGGGGCAGAGAGAGAGGGAGACACAGAATCGGAAACAGGCTCCAGGCTCTGAGCCATCAGCCCAGAGCCTGACGCGGGGCTCGAACTCCCGGACCGCGAGATCGTGACCTGGCTGAAGTCGGACACCCAACCGACTGCGCCACCCAGGCGCCCCAATTGATTACTGAATTTTAAGACGTATTTTCTTCTCCTGTTCTTGACACTGTGATTTAGAGAAATATATGCATCTCTCTCCACCATAATCTGAAGACTCAACCCATGTGCATCAATAACTGGGAAAAATAATTTATAAAAGTAAAGTCTAAAGAAATCAACTATATATTTTTTTCTGAACAAAACAATAAGCTCTCTAGCTTTAAAACAATAGTCTCGATAGAGAAAATTTTAAAAGTTTAACAAAGAGTTGAATATTCACTATGAGAAGTATGTTAAAAGCTTTCCTTTTATTAAAAAAAAAGTTTTCCATTTTTAGGAAATTAAGTATGTTTGATATTTTTTTAATGTTTATCTTATTTTGAGAGAGAGAGAGCATGAGCAGGGGAGGAGGAGGAGAAGGAGAAGGAGAGAGAGGGAGAGAGGGAATCCTAAGTGTTTTCATGTTCAGCCCGACATGGGGCTTCATCTCACAATGGTGAGATCATGACCTGAGCCAAAGTCAAGAGTCAGAAGTATAATCGACTAATCCACCCAGGTGCCCCAGTATGTTTGCTATTTTTATAAATTTGTATTTACAAATACAATTACAGAAACTTCACTGTAAATATATCTTCATAACCAAAAACATAAGTCCAATTTAAAACTCTCATGCATGATTTTCTTACTAAGTTTTCTTTGACTTTGTGCATTGTGTGTGTGTGTGTCTGTATGTGTGTCTATGTCTGTGTGTCTGTCTGTGTGTGCCTTTCAAATATGAAAAAAATATTGGTACCTGCTATGATTAGCAGCTGTATTTCTATATGGTTTATTCAAATATTTATTTCTACTAGTGTATTTTTCCATTAAAAAGAGAAAGTAAAATGCCGCAGATATACAGTGGACTTTCTTCACTGCATTAAGCACATTAAACACAAATTGCTATATTCACAGTCCCTTCTATAAGAAACTAAAACTAGTAATATAGAAATAAGATAAAGGTAAGACAAGGCAAACCTAAGTTATGAGAAAGCAGTTTCGACACACACACTATCTGGAAGGTAAAGAAGATCTATTCAAATCAGAAGGTAAGACTAAGCCAATTGGAAAGTAAAAAATAAAATAAAATAAAATAAAATAAAACAAAATAAAATAAAATAAAATAAAATAAATAAAAAAATAAAAACTATGTATAAGAGCTTAATTGCATTATTGGGAAATATATAAAGGAAATAGCCATATAATCCTATTACTAAGATTCCTAGGACTGTTTGGATTCAGCTACTTTACAGTCTTAGTCCCCATGGAGTCGGGCCATATTGCAAACCCTAATCTTGGAATTTTCGAATCTCTCCTTTATCTTACCATGCTATGTATTTCCTGAAAACAAAAGTCTCTTATTTAGGTTCACTGGAGTGAGCTTCTATACCTTATAACTACCTAGAAAACCACATTACCTTTTAGTTCTAGATTCTTTAGCATTATTCAGAGAAATTGCTCCTTCCAGAAAAGTTTCTTACCCATAGCTGTCTATTTATTCATACAGTAATCACTGAGAGGTCATGGAACTTAAATATCCTTGGAGGAATTAGTTCTGCTAGCTCATTTGATCAGCTGCCTAGTTGCATAACTTGGGGGAAAAAATGTGACAAATGGGTTGTTTTAACTATTGTTAAAAGTTTATTTTTACACTTTAATCTGCACAGATTGTTTTCTCACTTCAGTCTTGTTATTGAGAATGCCAGCATTCCTGCTGTTAGCACTCAGATTTGAGATACTAAACATACCAGGCCCTGATTTACTTTGTAAACAATTCACCACATATTTTATTTTATAAAAATTCTTATGGGTTTCAAAGACTTTATGAATGATATGGTTCAAAAGATAAATCTTTCCAGAGGGGGGGATGCCAATTATCACAGCTTCATCATGGGGCTTTATGTGCATTAAAGATTCTAGATGTAAAGAAAGAAAAAACTTTTTGAACACCTGCTGTAAGCCTAGTGCTGTAAGTGTATGTAACTATATTGTCATTTAAATCTTACAAACACAACAAGATAGGCATGATTATCTCCATTTTAATTAAGAGGAAACTGATTATTTGAAAGGTTAAATAACTTGTTCAACATCACTGAGCTATTAAATGACAGGTAAGAGCTACAAATCTAGGACTACATTAATTCTGAAGCCAACTTTCCCTCCTTATTCTATGTTGCTCCCCAGGAAAAGTTCCCACTGTTTGCAAAGCAGAATTCATTTAGTCATTTCCAATTTTGTAGACAACTAAATTCCACTTCAAATACAGGGTATTTTCTTATCCTCTACATCCTCCCCCTCCCCATCCAACCAGGTTAATCTCTGTTTCTTTGTCTGTCTGTATCTCTCTCTTTCCATTTCTAATTATCTTTATCTATCTATCTATCATCTATCTATATGTATATCAATACCCATATCATTTCTCTAATATATACATATACATATAAATAATATATTAGAGAAATAGTACTATAATATACATATTTTCTATATATTTGATTTCTCTATATATTCTATTTTCTCTATATTTCTATATATATATTATATATATATAGTATATATTATAGAACTGTTTCTTTTTTGTAAAACTAATTACAATTGTAACTGTTCAATCTGATCGCACTGTATCCCTTTGCTCAATTTCTGTTTCTCTTGTAATCTATAAGCTTAAGCAGGACAGAGACCACATTGTTTTGTTACCTTTGTAATTCAAACAGTACCTGGTACAAAGTCAGTGCTCAAGAATACTTGATACCTTAACCAAAGAATCTATTTGTCAGGGTACCTGGGTGACTCAGTTAAGTGTCTGACTTCTGCTCAGGTCATGATCTCACGGGTTACAGCCCTGCGTTGGGCTCTGTGTTGATAGCTCAGAGCCTGGAGCCTCTTTGGATTCTGTGTCGCCCCCTCTCTCTGCCACTTTCCTGCTCATGTTCTGTCTCTGTCTCTCTCTCAAAAATAAATAAACACTTAAAAAAAGAATCTTTTTTAAGATGAAGGCAGAATCATTGGTAATCACAAAATTCAGGTTTTTAAACTTTTGTAATGGGTGGCAAAGGTGAGATGGAGTGCAAATTCAAGGGAGGCAAATAGGTTAAGAAACAGAGAAGTCAGGATGTTGAATGGATCATTGTTATAAATGTGGATGTTACCCAGACAGAGTAACATTGGTAAAGGAGGAAGACTAAACTAAGAGGATGAAACATTACTGCAATAGAATTCATTGCAACTACTAAAAACATGCCATGATCCTTTTTCTTAATTTACTGATGTTTTCATTTCTTTGTTTTCCACTCAAAGACTTCAATGTTCTAGTCCTAAATTATCTTTTCAACTTTACTTCTTATTCTTCCCCTTCATGCATCTATGCATGATTATTCTATGTAACAAAAATGCTTGTTATACTCAAAAATATACTTTACTTGTAACTGGTTATGAGCTATCCACATGCTGTGTGCTCTTATCTAAAAATACCTTAATATCATCCCATGCACACTAAAGTTTATCTATCAGTAAACTTCACTTCACATTCCATCTCAGAAGACAATGACAGCAATGGTGATGATGAAGAAGG
Organism: Lynx canadensis; assembly: GCF_007474595.2. NCBI lineage: Eukaryota > Metazoa > Chordata > Mammalia > Carnivora > Felidae > Lynx > Lynx canadensis. The sequence continues at coordinate 33,919,273 of NC_044312.2, forward strand.
GAAAGAGGAGGAGGAAGAAGAAAAGACAGGTGAGAGGAAGGAGAAAGAGAAAGAGAAGAAGAAAGAGAAAGAGGAAGAAGAAAAGGAGAATAAATAAAAAGCGAGAGAGAAGGCAAAAAAAGAAAACAAGAAAACATCCACCCTCCTAGTAAAACACAAACAACTTCTATAATAACCCCAGAAAGAAATTTTGTCCCATATTTCTGGATTACTGTGGTGTCTTATTTCTTTTGATACTAATTATGTTATACCATGCATTACAGTTATTTATATACAGCTATTCCAATTATCTTACTAGTTGAAAGCATCATGGTCAAATCTGAATTCTGCTATCTGGCCCTAGTCTGTCTTTCTGATGTCTTTGAAACGTGTCCTTCAAAATTGCAGGTTGTTATAAGAAAACTTATCTTTTTGTATAGCTGTTTTAACTCCTTACTCTAACTGCTCATCTAAAAGTAATGTGCGTTTTCCTTTATAATATTCACTTGGCTTTCATTACTCAGCAGAATAGAGCTGTGACATACTGCCAATCCAGTCTTTTTTCGAAAAAGCCATTCAAGATTCCAGATCAGCACTTGAATCTGTTGGTTTGTCTTTCCTACTACTAATACAAGAGCTATTGTCCTGAGCCAAGCAAGCAAATAAAGAACAGCAGACAGCAAATATAACAAATATTTTATATTTAATGCTAATTCTCTGCTTCAAAGTAAAATCTGAACCTTCTAGCAATGCATTGAAAAACCTTACTAATTTGTACTTTTCCTCTCCAGTTAATCTTGTATTTAGTAACTCTTCTCACAAATCTTACTCTGTAGCCACACAATACTTTTCTCCATTTCTCAAAATAACCATGGCACTTTACAACCACATGCTTTTGCCTTTTTCTGTACTTCATGTAACCTCTCCCTCTATTTAATAAACTAACATTCAGTTTTTAAAATCATTCCCCAATTTCATCTCCCCATCTTTAGAAGAATTAATTTCACTGTATTGTTTTCACAGTGCACAATTCAAAACATTATTTTAGTGCATATCTCATGGCATTTTAATGATGTTTACTTTTTTATATTCCTCACTGCATTATGGTTTCTAGCAATGAGGAAATGGAGTTTGTTCTTTTGTATCTGCAGTGCCAATGTATAAACTGATGAACTTCTATCTGGCTACATGTCATTCTTTGGATGAGCCTGGGTTCCTTGGTTCATAGTTTCTCCCATTGAATTCTTGATTTCATTTTCCTACTAAAATTTTGATTCACTATCTTGGATTGGTTCTTACAAACATTTCTTTGTTCCTCATTTAAAGCTTGAAACTGTTTCAGGAGCAAACCAAGGAATTTCCTCATAATCTTTCTAGGATTTCATGTTCATGTCTTTTCTGATTTCTTTCCATAAACATAATGTAATTTAAATCTTTGACCTTAATCTCTGTTTTATTTGGTCCCTGATTCTGCTATCTTTTCCATCCAATCTATTCTGTAAACAACTCCAGCTTAATCTTCATAAAATAATATTGTCATCATTTATTTTCCTCTCTTAAAAAATTAGTGATTTCCCATTGTCTTATTGATAAAATTTAAACTCCTCATTTTGTCATGTAAAGCCTTCAAAATCTGCTCCAAACCTAATTTATCAACCTTAGTTTTCACTTGACTAGAATAAGCCCACTGCTCTGGTTAGACTGTCTCCAAAATGGCACTTATTTATTCCTGTGTTATATTTAAATTATAAACCTATATACCCATTAAAATACTCTGCATTAAGAAAGATGGGTTAAGTTTCTTTCATCAGGATTACCTTCCACAACCACAGTACTCAAAATGATGGCTCCATTCCCTAGATTCTAATAGCACTTACCACTTACATTTATCATCTCTACTTAGTCATGTTTTATTTAGTGTTTAATGTTTACATGTCCTGTTTCTCTAATGAGATAAATAATTTATTTGTGGCTAGAACCATGCCTTACACTTATTTTTGACTTATTAAACTCAGATCATTGTAGTTTCATACACATAGATAGTCTTAGTTTACTATAAGCCAAGTGATAAGGGATAGTTATTGAGCATGAATTATACATATAGCATAGAAAATTCAAATTCATTTAAAAATTTTTCATTACTCAAGACTGGGAAAACATCATAATCCAGAATTTGCTCCAAATCCTTATAGGTAATTTCAGATTTTAATATCATTTGGGAAGAAAAATTAAATTTACCAGTTTTATTCTCTATAGATATATAAATGAAAGATACAATATTTAAAAAATGATTAACCCATTAATATATTATGATACTGTTTTTTTCTTGGTCATTAAAAAAATTATCTTAGGTTTTAATACTGATGAAATGGAGATTCTGAAGCCTGTTAATGATGGATAGATTAAACCACAATGTATTTGAGTTTTCATGTCTTTCACAAAAGAATATGTCTTGGAAATACAGATCAACAGGACTATATTAATAAGTTTCCTTATTATTTTTCTTTATTGAACATATTATCCAGTATTAAGCCAAAATAAAGGACAAAAAGAATTTAACCACAAAATAATTATAATTATTGAATATAACTATTCACATTAAAAAGCAACAACAACTAGGAACTGGTATTTAATAGACTGCAAAGGGTACACTTTTGGTTTTTTTTTGTTTTTTGTTTTTTTTTGTTTTTTTGAAAAAAGAAGGGAGTGAACCAGAAAAAGAATTTGTAATGGACAGGGTGTCTTCCTTTGCAAATTTTCCTAGTTCCACTTGGGTGTGGGTAAATGCTTCCTAAAAAGAACCAGAAGCAGGGCTTCTCACTTTCAGTGAGTAAGTGCTCGCTGAAAACATGCTAGTTATACACATGTTGGATTTCTAACACTGAAAAGTCTTTGGAAATCTGTTTGTTTGTTTTGTTTTTGTTTTATTTTTTGTTGATTTTTTAAAATGTATTTTATTTTTCATCATGATGAGGGTACTCTTTAATCCCTATCACCTATTTCACCCATCCCTCCACCCACCTCCCCTCTGGTAACCATCGGGTCTCTATCATTAAGAGTCTGTTTTTTGGTTTCTTTCTCTCTCTCTTTTTTTCCCTTTGCTCATTTGTTTTGTTTCTTAAATTCCACATCGAGTGACATCATATTGTATTTGTCTTTCTCTCACTGACTTATTTTTCTTAGAATTATACTCTCTAGCTCTATCCAAGTTGCTGCAAATGGCAAGATTTCATTCTTTTTTTTATGACTGAATAATATTCCCCCTCTCTTTTTCTCTCTGTATGTCATAACTTCTTTATCCATTCATTTATTGATGGACATGTAAAAAAAAATAAATTACACATCAACTTATTCCAGCTCAAAAAATTTGTTCCCAGGTTTAAATTGGTTTAGTGAAATAATGGCTTGGGGAAGTAAGCAATTTAATGATAGATGCAAATATGATCTGTAAGGTCTTCTTTCTTAGTTTTAATATGATTTGCTTATATTGCTGGTCATTCAATTTGTGAATAGTTTTTGTAGGTTATAACCCACTCCCCCTGTTATTTTTATCATCTTTTTTTTACAAGATTTCTAAAGTTGTAGAGATAAATTAAAATATAAAATTACAATTAGATAGGAATTTACCCAAAGGATGCAGTAGTGCTGATTCATAGGGACACATATACCCCAGTGTTTATAGCAGTGCTAACAACAGTAGCCAAATTATGAAAAAAAAAACCCAATTGTCCATCAACTGATGATTGGATAAAAAAGATGTGGTTTATATATACAATGGAATACTACCTGGCAATAAGAAAGAATGAAATATTGCCATTTGCAATAACATGGATGGAATTGGAGAGTATTATGTTAAGTGAAATAAGTCATTCAGAAAAAGACAGATATCATATGTTTTCACTCATATGTGGAATTTGAGAAACTTAACAGAAGACCATGGGGGAAGGGATGGGGAAAAAATGGTTTCATCAGAGAGGGAGGCAAACCATAGGAGACTCTTAAATACAAACTGAGGGTTGATGGGGGAGAGGGGAGGGAAAAATGGGTTATGGGCATTGAGGAGAGCACTTGTTGGGATAAGCACTGGGTGTTTTATGTAAGCGATGAATCATGGGAATCTACTTCTGAAACTAAGAGCACACTGTATACACTCTATGTTAGCTAACTGGATAATTAATTATATTTAGAGGAAAAAATAAAAAATAATAAAATTACAATTGGAGAACTAGTGTGACATTTCAGGTCATGCACTAATCACTGTTGGATGTGTAAATTTAATATAGTAATGAAAATTATACTCAGTCCTTCTTTGGAGTTTACCATGTACCAGGTACCTCTCCAAGTCCCTTAGATATGTCAACTGTAATTCTTAGAACACTTAGAATTGGTCTAGTAATTTCCTCATTTTACCTCTCAGAAAACTAAATTAGAAAGGTTAAAACTTGTCCAAAGTCATGGTTATTAAACACTACATGCAGAATTTTAATTCAAGAAGTCTGATTCCAGAGTCCATGATGTTCTCCACAATTTCATATAATGAATGAATTGTATTCCATGTGTTCTGTACTAAATCAGTGCCAAAGACACTTTGAAGCCAAAGACATTTTTCCATACAAAATTGTAAGTATGGTTTGGTTGTTATTTAACTTACAAAATGCTGCCTAGTTCGTAATAAGTGATCTAGAATACTAACACAGCTCTTTGGACTTCAGGGTCCTAGAAGCAAGGATTCTTATGGTTAAGAGAGTGGGGAAAATAAATCACCTCTCCTCTCTACATATGCTTTCTTCATGGATGCAGAGACAGACTCAGACAAAAACTTGAAAGAAAGTTGCTTATTTTTTCATATTCTGTTTTTTATTTACTTTTCTTTCCTTGTTCCTTTGCGTATGTTTTTCCATCTGTCTATAATGCCAGCCCAGAACTGGGGCAATTTACAAACTTTTTTCTTCCTCAAAACCGCACTCAAATGTCAACTCCACTCTGCAGTTTCCTGATGGCCCTGTGGAGTTGGTTCCTGCTCTCTTTGCACATCTGACATATGATACCTCTTTATTTTACTGTTCACACATTGTGGTGTTACTTAACAAAATTATCACCTTGTCTATCTTCCCTATTAAATGATGCGTTCTTTGAGGATCAAAGGGTAAATTATTTATCTTGAAAACCAAGAACCAAAAAAACTGTGAACTATGGCATATTCTTTATATGCATCATTAATCTTTTTTATGCATAATTATTCTAATCTTTACAATATGAAGGCAGATATAATCCCTGTTACGTGAATTAAGAAACCAAGGTTTGAAAAGGTGGATCATGTAATTAAAATGAAGCAGTACTGGGATTACAAAATAATTAAGTCTGCCTCAAAAGATCTCTGCCAGACTCTCTCTGTCTCTGTCTCTGTCTCTCTGTGTGTGTGTGTGTGTGTGTGTGTGTGTAGAGAGAGAGAGAGAGAGAGAGAGTTTAAATGATACTAAATTCCTTTTTATTATTTTTCATAGTCTTATCCAACTCTCTTCCCTTATAACCCCTTTTTTTCTAGGAAATTGTGTCAGTAAGATGTTAAAGGTAAAAAAGATATAATTTAACTCATATATGCTCTAAAGTAAAAATGACTGGGGCACCTGAGTGGCTCAGTCAGTTAAGCATCCGACTCTTGATTTCTGCTCCGGTCATGATCCCACCATTTGTGAAGTCAAACCCCACATCAGGCTCTACGCTCACAGCATGAAGCCTGCTTGGGATTCTCTCTGCTTCCCTCTCCCGCCTCTCTCTCTTTTTCAAAATAAATTAAAAAAAATTAAAATTTTTAAAAATTAAAGATTACTGATCTCTAATTCTCTTTGTGGAAATTTATTTTTTAAAGCACAATGCTTATTCACCTAAATGACTACTTAATTGGTGGAATTTTAGCTTGAGTTGTTTAAGTATAATGCCACAGAGGGGGAATAGGTTGTAGATAGCGGGTCTATTGCATTTAGCCATATCTGCCTGAGAGTCCATTTCTGAGATTAGAGCCTCTAAGTTTTTCTCATTGTTTCTTTTTAAAATTTGTTCTCTGCTTTCACTCATATCTGAATTTCAAATTCTCTAAAAGCTGCTTGAGGATACATCTTTTGTTTAAATAAAGTTAAAGTCAGAAGGGCCTGTGGCAGTGACCAACTATTATTGGTCCTATAGTGACCAATAGGACAGCTATTCATACATAGGAATAATTTCTAATTTGGCTATATGTAAGACATGTACTACATGTATTTCATTATCTGGATGTCAGGATGACAGCAAAAAACTTCTTTATATTACTTTTAATTAATTTATTAAACCAGTGAGTGATAGAAATATTCTGTAAGATTCTGAATTTGATATAGTCTTCATTTTCTCTTCTTCATAATTATTTTCTTTTAGTACTCTGACATTTTAAAAGAAAGCCTACATTTAAGGGAAAAAAGTGTGCTGTAATATCAAATAAACCTACTAATTATTAAGGAAATTAGGCTATGTATTCTCTTGACAGATATTTTGTCAGATAATTAACACACTATATAACAGTCAACCTTACATTCTCCATAGATGAATTGTGTCATTCCCAAAAATCAGCATAACCCCAATTTTACTTATATGGGTTACTCGTTACACTCTAATTTAATACATTTGATGGATTCATTTTCTTGATGAATTGAGAAAAAAAAATCCTCACAATGTCTATTCCAATGAAACTGAGAAGAAGCAAATATTGGTTCTATTATAAACATGCTACTCATAGTGAGGATCATCTCTAAGTATACCCTTTAAATTTGAAATAGGTAATATTGAAGTAATTCAAACCCTTGATTTGGCAATGATGTCATAAGTGAGGCCTAATGATACAATGGAAAACACACTTACTATGAGTTAGAGGTCTAGTTCCACATGTCCTACAAACTCTGACCTTGAGTGAGGTCCTTAATGGGCTGGCAACTGAACAATGAAGCGTAACATTTAGCAATGTACTTTTTAGAGTCATACAAACATAAAGAGGACCTGTTACCTGTCCAAATGGCAGATTCTTTAACTATAAAAGAAAGATAGGCTCAAAATGCTGTTTTGTTGTGAAGAACGAATAAGAGAATGTATGAAAAGTTTTCAGCACAGGTGCCTGATGCATAGGAAAAATATCAAGCATTATGAAGCCTTCCACTAATGTAGCTGCTATCTTCCTTACACAGCACTGAAATATATGGGTTATAAAATAGTAAGATGAATCATTGAGTTTTAAATTATTTTGAATAATGGTGAAATCATACTTATAAATGTAAATGGTCTCCCAGTATGTCTTCTTTGAAGAACACATATATTTGAACATATTAGTTTAAGTACGTTTATTTAAAAAATAAGAATTGATTTTTCTGAAAAATTTGCAAAATAGCTCATTGGGATGAACTGTGAAAGAAACATTCTAAATATTACAAATTGTTTTCCAGAAGCAGTTTTAGAACCCTCAATATCCTGGATGTGAATTTCAGCACTGAATAACAAAAGTGATCACAAAATAAAAATATAATTCAACAAAGAAGGGTATCAATAAAGACACATATTCAATATCCTTGCAGGATAAGAGAACCATTAAAGTATCTACCATAACATTATTCAATTTTAGACAAACTAAAGTAAGACAAAATGTTAAAATTGGTTCAGGAGAAAAAAATGGAAAGAAATTATTTAAAATGATTTGTAAGGAAACTTAAGTTTATTTTTATAAACCTTATTGGACACTCAGAAAAAAATCAGGTGGATCATATTAAAAATAGCAGTGCAAGGCAAGATGAAAACAGACAGCACAGGGAAATGGGCATCTTATTAATAATAGAAAGATTGTCTAAATAAAGTGAAAAGACCTACAGCACCCATGGCAGCTCAATTATGAGGACACTCTTCAAGACACAGTTTATTAACCTAAATTTCAATAATTATCTTAAAGGTGGTCTAAAACTATTAATTAAATACATTTAAAAATATTCCAGAGGCAATCAACCAATTGCAGAAATACTTTGATTGCTTTATGATCACTTTAAAGTCACAGTTGCTAATTGAGATAGAATAAAATGTCAGACATTCCCTAACCTGATTGAACATAAAAATTCCTAGTGATGTAGTAAAAAAAAAAAAAAAAATCTCTAATGTCCACTTCTAGCTTACTAAATCAGAGCAGCTAAGGGAAGGACCCAGGAATCTGAATTTTTAACAGGATTCTCCCAACATGATTCTGTATATTCTTTCAGCCAGCTTTCATTTGGAAATCCTATCTGGTATAAAAAAGAACTTAAAAACTATGAAGAGGTATATAATATTAAAAAAAAAAAAAAAACCTCAGCATATGTTTTAGTGTAGTGGGAAGTGGTTCCCAATTGTATGTAATATGAAATATGTGAGAAGTGCTATGGAAAATGAAGATTCCTGGGATTTACAGGGTGAGGACAACTTGCACACAGATATCAAATTACCCTTTTCTTCCAATCCTCCCTGAAGGACAACTGGAATAGAACGACTTCACTAGTGGGGTCCAAGTGGAACATTTGGAGACCAGGTTATCCTGAGAACTGCCAGGGAAAGAGTAAGTCTAAGACTATTCTTTTTGGAAGTTTCCTGAAGGGTCAGCCTTTAGAGGCTAGAAAAACATTCTTAAAGACACTGCACCATCTCTTAGCTGATGTGGTTTGGACAGGGCTGCTGACTCATTGGACTCACCAGACTCTTCCAGTTCAGGGAGAAAGATCATGTGGACTTAATTCTTGCTAGTGCTTTCAGTTGGAAGACAGCTAGCTAATGGGGTCATCTGGGGAGGGAGGAGAGAAAAAAACATTCCTTGTGTCTCAACAAAGAAGTGTTTATTAATAATTTGTTCACCATACATTTCTGGCATTGAAAATACTGATCTGTAGTACCACTTCAGAAATTCTGACTGGATGGATGTTAGGTATGCCCAAATTTCCATTTTTTACAAGAATCCAAGATGATTTTCATGCTAGGTTTTGAGGATCACACTACTAAATGCTGGCCTATTAGATGCAATTTTATAGACTTCCAAAAAGTTTTGAGAAATTTTATTAAATGTTATTTCATTATTATTAATTGAAATCTACTTATCATAATTTATATTAGTTTCAACTTTACAACATAGTGATTCAACAATTCTATGCTTTACACAATGATCACCACAATAAATGTAGTTAGTATCTGTAGCCAAATTTATTAAAATATTATTGACTGTATTTCTTATACTGTACTTTTCATTCTTGTGACTTATTTATTATATAATCATAAGTTTGTACCTCTTAATCCCTTAACCTGTTATGCTTATCCTCCCTGTGGCAACTATCAGTTTGTTCTCTGTATTTATGAGTCTGTTTCTGTTTGTTTGTTTGTTTGTTTTGTTTGTATATCTATTCATCTATTGATGAACACTTAGGTTGCTTCCATATCTTGGCTATTTAAAATTATGCTGAATTAAATAATGTGCAGAAGTGATGTTTTGTCATGGCTAGTGAAGTACCTTAGGTATTGGAAACAATATCTTGGTGAAATGGAAAAGACCTCAGGAGTTGAATTGGAACTGGAATTGTTAACCATTTTGTAAAATATGTTATTATAGAAAGGATCTTAATATGGGGATGATAAAATGTCTAAACTTTCAGGTAACGAGGATAGCATGGATACTTGTCTCAAAGGGTTATTGTGAAGATTAAATGGATTACTACATACAAAGCAATTAGAAAAGTTAAATAGCAAGCTGGCAAATACAATTTCCATGAAGATATCATAAGGTTATGTGGGTGGGAATTATGAAAGTGGCAGATGATTTTCAATACAGACGAACATAAGGACATGATTTTGAATAAAGCCAACTATCCTTATTATATGGCAGATTCTATTCCTGTTTATTGTAACTAACTAGCTGTAGGATCTTTGACAATTCACTCAAATACTTGCAGACAGAATGAGGAGTCAGAAAGGCTTCTCAAGAAGAGAGAGCAAGAACAAAAGGATTGAGTCAGAAAATTCTGGTGTAGGATTTAAATAAAGAATAATTGAAGGCAAGTGACAAAATATAAACTTTTCCCCTGCTACTCTTCCCCCCACACAAAACTTCATTAAAATGTCTGAAGAGTTTGAATTTGCACAGTAAACAATAACAGCAGCAACAAGCACTACAGTTGTGGAACCAGGAAAGTAGTTTCTATCTTCAATGACCTACACACTAGTGAAATACAGTGGAGATTTTGTCATAAATACTGTGTTAATAATTAACTTTTACTAAAGCTTACTACATAACAGGCACTTTTCTAATCACTTTATTCATATTAATGCATGAGTCCTAACAATAATCTCATGAGACAAGTATCCATGCTATTCCCGTGTTCAGATGAATAAACTGAAGTTCAGACAGATTAAATATCTTTTCCAAGGATAATATAGGTAGTAAATCAAAGCCAACTTTGTGACCAATTTACTTGAACAAAATAAATCAAAATGGATTCTAGTTTAAATCTCTGAAATGATGCTACTCTTATGAACTTGCTTCCTGTAAGTTTTTTTGATAGATGATAAAGGAGATGGTATAACAGCTAGTTTACTGGCATTGCACCTGCAGCTTTTCTTTTCTTCTATAGTACAGACCATGCCAATGCTTTTGAAAGTGAGTTTTGGATAAAGATACTATTCACCTTATGTAAATTGTAGTAAAGGTGGTTCAAAGCCACTGATCTATGCAAGAGGTAAAGAGTATTATAATTAGAAATTGTAAGAAAGAGATGAATGAGAATAACATCACAGATGTAGAATTCACAGGGCTTGCCAAACCTATGGAACCTATTCATGTGGTCATGAGATTTGGAGGATTCTCACTTACGCAGATACAATTAGATATTTAGAATAAAGATGATTTTACTAACAACACAGCTGGAGAAGTTAGTTTTCAGGAAGATTGTAAATTCGAAACAGAAATTGAAGTGCTCATTAAAGAAAAAAAAATTAAAAATGCAGGTGGGCCTCAGGAGTAGAATCCTGTAAGAATATCTGTATTTATAAGATTAACTGTCCTTAAATCATTTATAAAACAATGCCAAGTGTAAACAAGGCAGACAAATGGGTGAATGGACACAGGTAGAGAGCTAAATAGAATGATTGATTTAGGGAGTGGACTGAGAAGAGATAGTTAAGTTCCAGATGAAACTCTGTGGGAGAGTCTACTGCCAGGTAAGTCTAGAAAAGAAAATATTTTCAGATTTAAACAGAAACCACAAATAGGTCAAGAATGGTGAAGGCTGAAAAATACTGATACATTTGACTAACAGATAACCAGTTTTGAGAACACATGTTGAGTGGTGTGGTAAGACTAAATGCCAGATTTCAGGTTATTAAATAAAGGAAGATAGTGTAGCAATGGAGATAGTGTAGTATGACAATAGAAAAGGAAGTCAGATTAACATAACTGAACATACATCTTCCACCCTTACAAAAAATAACTCAAAGTTCATGCTCCCTTCTCATATAAAGAATGATATATTCAGTGTTACAATGCTAGTTATCAAAAGTTTACATCTTTTGGGATCTTATTTTCTAAATTACAATAACATGTTTCCAAGTAGGAAACAAGTAAATAGCCATGTAGGAAACAAGTAAATAGGTTAGATACATATTGAATAATTTTATCTTATTATTTGTAAGGATTTATTAAATATTTCTTCAAAATTTCTAAAAAATATTGACAGTTAATGAAATGATGAACATTGTTTTTCTTGGTAAAAATTATTATTTCTAGGGGAGGAATTAAGATGGTGGAGAAGTAAGGGGACCATGGGTCTTCCTTATCCTTAAACATTGCTGTATTCAGGTCAGATTACTTGGAACAACCAGGAAATTGATATGTGGAGTTGCAGAAGGAGCTCCACAGTTGGAAGGAGACAGTTTGGCAATTGCGAGGTGCATGGATGTAAACTGGGGGAGAGAAAAATGGTGGTGCCATGGAGGGGAGGGAACCCTTTTCTTGGAATGACAAAAGGGAAAGAAAGAGAGTGGTGTTGAGATACTGTGGCATCAAGTTAGCACAAGAAGAAAACCTCTCTGAACCTTGGACTGGGGAGTGAGAATACTGAGTGTCTCATTTCTTTTCTGCAAACAGCTTTTGGAGCTCAAACTCTGAGGTTTTGAAAGGGCCTGAATTTCTCTAGAATGGAGCTGGGGCATGCGTTCCTGGGAGGAAGGAGCTGGCCTCAGAGTGTATAGCATGGTGTAGTGATCTCAGGGCACACTGGGAGAGAGCAATCCCCTTAATGGAGTACTTTTGGAAGAAGGTTTATTGACTCCCCAAAGGGAAAAGGACCCTGCAGGTGACAGCCAAAGGTTTTTTATCAGCAGTGTGGAGAGATGTTACTCCAGAATAAGAGAGTGGATCCAAGGCATGCTGGGTTCTTTAAGACTTTGGGGTTTAAATCCCAGCCATGCACCCAAGAAAAAACACAGTAGAGTTGTGGCTCAGGGCAAATCGACTGCCCTTGCCATTCTGTAAGGGCTGCCTGAAGAGAGGGGGTTAAGATCCCCTGTCCAGAGACAAGAGATTGGGATGGAGCCATTTTTCCTCCCAATACAAAGTGGGACTTCAGAGAGCAACACAGCAGCCCCTAGTGGAAGTAGAACCAAACCCTGCCCCTCCATGCCTGGCAGCTCATTTACTGGGGCAAGACTGGCTCTGAGCCAATGCAGCCAGCCTCACTTTCAGACCAGCACAGACCACTTTACCCCTAACCCCCAGCACTAACAAACAACTCTTTTCCCATTTTTTTCTGACTTCTCTCTCTCTCTCTCTTTCTCTCTCTCTCTCTCTTTCCTTTTGGGATCAGGCTCATAGTGAATCAGGCTTTTTTATTCTTTTCTTTTTCCTTCTTTTCTCTTTTCTTCTATATTTTTTTTCCTTTCTTCTTTGGAATCAGCCTTATAGCTTTTGATTCTCTGTTTTTCTTGTGTGTGTGTTCCCTTTCCTTTTCCCTTTTTATGGAATCAGCCTCCCCTCCCCCTTTTTTGTTCCAGGGTTACCTCAACAAACAAATAAAAATATACCTAGTTAAAGTTCCAAACACATCATGACTGCAAACGAGAAGGAACTCTGAAAAGGACTGACCAGTGAGAAAGAGCAGCCAAATTCCAGCAATAGAGTGCACATATCATACACCAGAAACACTTCCTACAGTGCCAGAATATGGACAGTGTATGGCCCCTTTTTAAATTTTTTTTTTTGCAACGTTTATTTATTTTGGGGACAGAGAGAGACAGAGCATGAACGGGGGAGGGGCAGAGAGAGAGGGAGACACAGAATCGGAAACAGGCTCCAGGCTCTGAGCCATCAGCCCAGAGCCCGACGCGGGGCTCGAACTTCACGGACCGCGAGATCGTGACCTGGCTGAAGTCGGACGCTTAACCGACTGCGCCACCCAGGCGCCCCTGGCCCCTTTTTAATATAGTAGTAATCCCAGCTTCCAGAAACATAAGTTTTTTAAACATGCAAAAGATAGAAGCTTAGCCAAAATGGCAGGATGGAGGAATTTTCCAAAATATGAAAGGTCAAGAAGGAATCATAGCCATGGACTTGCTGAAAATAGATATAAGCAATATATCTGTACAAGAATTTACAACAACAGTCATAAGACTACTAAGTAGGCTTGAAAAAAACATAGAAGACACCAGAAAAACCCCATGCTGCAGAGATCAAAGACCTACAATGAGTTATGATGAAGTAAAAAATGTTGTACCTGAGATGCAAAAATAAACTGGATATAGTAACAACAAGGACTCATGAAACAGAGAATGAATGGGTGAAATAGAAGATAAAATGATGGGAAATAATGAAGTGATAAAAAAGAGGGAAAGGAAATTACTAGAGCATGAGGGCAGACTTAGAGAACTAAGAGATTTCATGAAACAAAACAATATCCTTATAGAGTCCCAGGAGAAAAAGAGTGAGACAAAGGGGCAGAAGGTTTATTTGCACAAATTATAGCTGAGAACTTCCCCAATCTGGGGAAGAAAACAGGCATCCAAGTACAAGAGGCAGAGAACTCCCTTCAAAATCAACAGAAACAGGTCAACACCATGACATATACTGAAACTGGCAAAATACAAAAATAAACAGAGAATTCTAAAGCAGCTAGGGATAAAAGACCCTTAACCTACAAGGATAGACACATCAGGTTAGTAGCAAACCTGTCCACTAAAACTTGGTAGGCCAGAAGGGAGTGGTAGGAAATATTCAATGTGTTGGCTAAGAAAAATATGCAGCCAAGAATCCTTTATCCAGCAAGGCTGTCATTCAGAATAGAAGGAGAGATAAAGATTTTCCTTAAAAAACAAAACTAAGGGATTTATGGCCATGAAACAAGCTTTGTGAAAAATTTTAAGGGGGGCACTCTGAAGAAAAAAAAAAAAAAGAGGAGACCAAAGCCACAAAGACTACAAAGGACCAGAGAATATCACGAGAAACACCAACTCCACAGGCAACATAATGGCACTAAATTCATATCTTTCAATAATCATTCTGAATGCACATGGACTAAATGCTTCAATCAAAAGACATAAGGTATCAGAATGGAAAACAAAAAACAAAAAAAACAAAACAAAACAAAACAAAAAACATATTCATCTATATATTGCTTATAAGAGACTCATTTTACACCTAAGGTCACCTGTAGATTGAAAGTGAGGAGATAAAGAACCATCTATCGTACTAATGGAGGTCAAAAGAAAGGTGGAGTAGCCATACTTAGATCATACAAACTAGATTTTAAAACAAAGACTGTAACAAGAGATGAAGAAGGACATTTTAATCATAATGAATGGGTCTATCCATCAAGAATATCTAACAATTATAAATATTTATGCCCCCAACTTGGTACTCCCATATATATAAATCAACTAATCAGAAACATAAACAAACTCATTGATAACAATACCATAATAATAGGAGACTTGAATACTCAGCTACAACAATGGACAGATCATCTAAGCAGAAAATCAACAAGGAAACAATGGCTTTGAATGACACATTGGACCAATAGACTTAACAGATATATTCAGAACATTTCATCCTAAAGCAGCAGAATACACATTCTTCTCGAGTATACATGGATAATCTCCAGAATAAATCACAAACTGGGTCACAAATCAGCCCTCAACAGGTGCAAAAAGATTGAGATCATCTATGCATATTTTCAGATCACAACGCTATGAAACTTGAAATCAACCACAAGAAAAAATGTGGAAAGCCCTCAAATACATGGAGGTTAAAGAACATTGTACTTGGGGCGCCTGGGTGGCGCAGTCGGTTAAGCGTCCGACTTCAGCCAGGTCACGATCTCGCGGTCCGGGAGTTCGAGCCCCGCGTCAGGCTCTGGGCTGATGGCTCAGAGCCTGGAGCCTGTTTCCAATTCTGTGTCTCCCTCTCTCTCTGCCCCTCCCCCGTTCATGCTCTGTCTCTCCCTGTCCCAAAAATAAATAAACATTGAAAAAAATTCTTTAAAAAAAAAAAAAGAACATTGTACTAAATAATAAATGGGTTAAAAGGAAATTAAAGAAGAAATTTTAAAAAAATCATGGAAGCCAATGAAAATGAAAACACACCAGGCCAAATCCTTTGGGATGCAACAAAGGCAGTCCTAAGAGGAAAGTACATTGCAATTCAGGCCTATCTCTAGAAGCAAGAAAGCTCCCAAATATACAACCTAAATTATACCTAAAGGAGGTAGAAAAGGAGCAGCAAAGAAAAAAAAGGGAAATAATAAAGGTTAAAGCAGAAATAAATAATATAGAAACAAACAAACAAATAAACAATCCCCCCAAGCCCCACTAGAACAGATCAATGAAACTAAAAGCTGTTTTTTGAAAGAATGAACAAAATTGATAAACCCCTAGCCAGACTTCTGAAAAAGAAAAGAGAGAAGTCCTAAATATATAAAGTCACAAATGAAAGAGGAGAGATTCCAACCAACACCACAGAAATACAAACAATTATAAGAGAATACTGTGAAAAATTATATGCTAACAAACTGGACAATCTGGAAGAAATGGAGAAATTCCTAGACACTCACATAATACCAAAACTCAAACAAGAAGAAATAAAAAAAAAATTTAACAGGCCCATAACCAGCAAATAAATTGAATCAGTTATCTGATTCTATGATATTCTATAAGAATAATCAGTTATCTTCTCATTCTATGAAGGCAGCAATCTTGATTCCTAAACCAAATACCCCACTGAAAAGTAGAATTATAGTCAAATATCCCTGATAAAACTGGATGCAAAAATTCTCAACAAGATACCAGCAAATCAAATTCAATAGAACATTACAAGAATCATTCACCATGATCAACTAGGATTTATTCCTGGGCTGCAGGGCTGGTTCCATATTCACAAATCAATCAATAAGATACACCACATCAATAGAAGAAAGGATAAGAACCATATGATCCTGTCAATAGATGCAAAAAAAGGCATTTGACAAAATATAGCCTCTTTCTTAATAAAAACTCTCAAGAAAGTCAGGATAGAAGGAACATAAAGACTCCTGGGTGGCTCAGTCAGTTAAATGTCCAACTTCAGCTCAGGTCATGATCTCATGGTTAGTGAGTTTGAGCCCCACATCAGGCTCTGTGCTGACAGCTCAGAGCCTGGAGCCTGTTCGGATTCTCCATCTCTCCCTGCTCCTCCCCTGTTCACTCCTGCTCTCTCTCTCTCTCTCTCTCTCTCTCTCAAAAAAGTAAGTAAACAGTAAAAAATTTAAAAAAAGAAGGAACATATCTTAACATCATAAAAGACATATATGAAAGGCCTACAGCTAATATGATCCTCAATGGGGAAAAATTGATCTTTCTCCTGAGATCAGGAACGAGGCAAGCATGTTCACTCTTACCCCTGTTGTTCAACATAGTACTGGAATTCCTAGCTTCAAAATTCAGAGAATAAAAAGAAATAAAAGGCATCCAAATAGGCAAAGAAGAACTCAAACTTTCACTCTTCAGATGACATGATACTCTGCATGGAAAATCCTAAAGACTCCACCAAAAACTGCTAGAACTAGTATGTGAATTCAGCAAATTTGCAGGATATAAAATCAAAGTAAAGAAATTGGTTGCATTTCTATATACCAGCAATGAAGCACAGATAGAGAAATCAAGGAATCAATCCCATTTACAATTGCACCAGAAACCATAAAATACCTGGGAATAAACCCAGCCAAAGAGGTAAAAGATTTGCATGCTGAACAATATAGAAAGCTTATGAAAGAAATTAAAGAAGATGCAAAGAAATGAAAAAAAAAAAAACATTCCATGCTCGTGGATTGAAAGAACAAATATTGTTAAAATGGCTATAGTACCCAAAGCAATCTACACATTCAAGCAATCCCTTTCAAAATAGCACAAGCATTCTTCACAGAGCTAGAACAAAAAAATCCTAAAATTTGTATGGAACTAGAAAAGACCACAAATAGCCAAAGCAGTCTTGAAAAAGGAAAGCAAAGCTGGAGGCATCATAAATTCAGACTTCAAATTATGTTACAAAGATGTAGTCATCAAAAACGGTATGGTACTGGCACAAAAACAGACACATAGATCAATGGAACAGGGTAGACTACTCAGAAATGGACTCACATATATATGGCCAACTAATCTTTGACAAAGAAGGAGAGTATCCAATGGAAAAAAGACAGTCTCTTCAGCAAATGGTGTTGGGAACATTGGACAACACCATACGGAAGAATGAACCTAGACCACTTTCTTACATCATACACAAAAATCAATTCAAAATGGATGAAAGACCTAAACTGAGACAGGAAACCATTAAAATCCTAGAGGAGAAAACCAGGCAGCAACCACTTTGACCTCAGCCACAGCAACTTCTTCCTAGATAGATCTTCAGAGGCAAGAGAAACAAAAGCAAAAATGTACTATTGGGACCCCAGCAAGATAAAAAATCTTCTGTACAGCAAACAAAAATAAAAGGCAACTGATGGAATGGGAGAAGATATTTGCAAATGACATATCAGATAAAGAGTTAGTATCCAAAATCTGTAAAGAACTTATCAAACTCAACACCCAAAAAACAAATAATCCAGTGAAGAAATGGGCAAAGACATGAATAGACACTTCTCCATAGAAGACATCCAGATGGCCAACCGACACATGAAAAAATGCTCCACATTACTCATCATCAGGGAAATACAAAGCAAAACCACAATGAGATACCACCTTACACCTGTCAGAATGGCTAACATTAACAACTCAGGCAACAACAGATGTTGGCGAGGATGCGGAGAAAAAGGATCTCTTTTGCATTGTTGGTGGGAATGCAAGCTGGTGCAGACACTCTGGAAAACAGTATGGAGGTTTCTCAAAAAACTAAAACTAGAACTGCCCTATGACCCAGCAATTGTCCTACCAGGCATTTATTCAAGGGATACAGGTGTGCTATTTTGAAGGGACACATGCACCCCCATGTTTATAGCAGCACTATCAACAATAGCCAAAGTATGGAAAGAGCCCAGATGTCTGTCGACTGCTGAATGAATAAAAATGAATTAATATATATATATATAATCTTGCCATTTGCAACAACATGGATGGAACTAGAAAGTATTATTCTAAGCAAAACAAGTCAGTCAAAGAAAGACAAATATCATATGATTTCACTCCTTTGTGGAATTTAAGAACACAAATATAACATAGGGGAAGGGAAGGAAAAATAAGATAAAAACATGGAGGGAGGTAAACCATTAGAGACTCTTAAATACAGAGAACCTGAGTGTTGCTGGAGGAGAGGTGGGTGGGTGGATGAGATAAATGGGTGACAGGCATTGAGGAGGGACTTGTTGGGATGAGAACTGGGTGATGTATATAATTTATTAATCACTTGGTTCTACTCCTGAAACCATTACTACACTGTATGTAAACTCACTTGAATTTAAATAAATAAATTTTAAAAAATTCTTATCTTTAGATAAAATTTCAAATTGTTTCTATAAGTCTGTTTGAGGAGAAATTGAATTGTATGGAATGACTGATTATCAAGGACATCTAAGGAAACTGAATATTCATTTTATTCAGAAATCATCCAATAATTTCTCTTTTTTTGTCCTGAGATATTTATTTATTCATGTATTTATGCATTTATTTATGTATTTATGCATTGATTTATTTTTTATTATTTCAGGTTTTTAATTAAATTCTAGTTAGTTAATATATAGTGTAATATTGTTTTCAAAGGTAGAATTTAGTGATTCATCACTTACATATAACACCCAGTGCTCATCACAGCAAGCACCCTCGTTAATATCATTACCCATTTAGCCTATCCATCACCCACCTCCCATTCATCAACCCTCAGTTTGATCTTTATAATTAAGACACTCTTATGGTTTGCCTCCTTCTTCTTTTTTCCCCTTCCCCTATCTATGTTCATCTGTTTTGTTTCTTAAATTCCACATATGGGTGAAATCATATAGTATTTGTCATTTGCTGACTGTCTTGTTTTGCTTAACATAATACACTGTAACTCCATCCACATTGTTGTAAATTATCCAGTGATTTCTTGATGTCTTTGTTTCATTTGTTTCATATCAAGATGATAAGCTTTCCAGAGAGACACAGAAAAATAAATAAAAGATTAATAAAAACCAAATAAATTTCTATGTTCCTGCAGAATTCAGCTTCCTTTATGTAGATAAATATATTTGAGTAGGATTGTTCTTGTACAAAGCTTTCAAGTTCCCTAGGAACTGTCTGTAAATTGAAAATCTGAACAAAAAGTTCAAACTACCAAGAAGTGAAGAGATGAACACAACAAACTTTTGCAAACAGGAATAAGCCAGCTCTAACACACTGCTTCAATAATCACAAATATTGCACAAAACAAGTAATAATATTTTTATCCAGATTTCTGTTTGGTCTTTGCATTAGTTTTTGATGGTCATTGTAACAAAATACCACGACCTTGGTAGTTTAGACCAATACACATTTATTCTCTTAAATTCTGGAGGTCAGAACTTTAAAACCTGAAGATTAAAGTGTCATTTGACTTAAGTCTCTGTAGAAGGCAGGGCTACCTTCCCTCTGGAGGCTCTAGAGATAATCCATTTCCTTCTCATTTCCAGCTTCTAGCACTACATTCCTTGCATTCCTTAGTTCCTGGCCTTTCCTCCATCTTCAAAGCACATCACTCTAAACTTTGCTTCAATCATCACATTGCCTTTTCCTCTTCTGTATTCAAATAACTCTCTCTGCCTTCCTCTTATGAGGGCACCAGGTGACTACATTTAGGGCTGATACTAATCATCCAGAATAATCAAGGTTAATCAAGATTAATGTCTCCATATCAAGATCCTTAATTTAGTCACATCTGCAAAGTCCCTTTACCATACAAAATAACATTTAAAGTTTCTAGGAATTAGAACTGGGAGGTTATTATTCCACCTACCGCAATCTTCAAGGGCATGCCATTTTTTATATCTTTATATTGCTCATGGGATCTGTATTATTTAGTAATAAATTAATGAAGCTATGTATAATTTCCTTGTTGGCACAATTCTTGTCTTAAAATAAACCTGTTATCCACACATAAATTCTCAGCTTATGACTTTGCCTGTAACTCATTAAAAAAAATAATGTGTGAAGGAATGGGTAAAATAGGTAAAGATTGAGTACACTTATTTTGATGAGCACAGAAATTTATAGAAATGTTGAATCATTACATTATACTCTGAAACTAATATAACACTGTATGCTAATTATACTTTAATAAAAAAAAAATCCATCAGATTTCCCGCCACCAAATAGTAGGTTATCTGCATCTACAATCCTTTTACTTTTCTTTTCACTGTAACAACTGATGAAATCTCTAACAAAAGCCAATCTTTCTGCATTCATTCTAAATCTATTCCCACTCTTTTTCTCAAGTTAGTTCTTCAATTATTCTTGTTTCTATTGTACTTTCCAACTCCAAGAATGGGAAAAGGACTAGGGACCAGTTGGTTTATTCTTTCTTTCCCTCTTTCCTTATTTCCTCCCTCCCTCCTTCCCTCTCTCTCTTCTTTCGTTCTTTCTTTCTTTCGTTCTTTCGTTCTTTCGTTCTTTCATTCTTTCTATTTCTCCTTATAAATTATCCTTTCTGTACCACTATGGAGCCATTATAGCCCTAAGGAAAGGGACTGGAGGAATGTTGCCTTAGGAAAGATGGGTATAAGAGAAGAGAATAGGAGAAGATCCCATCTGGACTGGAAGAGGAATGAGTAGCCTGGTCCTGTACATAGTGGACTGTGGGGAGTTGCTTTGTTATATCTTCTTGAAGAATTAAACCTATTATCAGAAAGTGGTGATTCTCTCTATCCCTAGAAATACATTTAATATCTTGTATGATATAGTTGAACAAGTTCAATTTTTTCACTTTAAGCCTTATAAAGTTTTTAGAACAGTGACTTACATGTAGCAATTAAATGTAAATATTGATTACATAAAAATAAAGTTAGCTAAAACTATCTTCAAAATTGGGCTGGGAACACAGATGAGAGAAGAAATAAAAGTATGAAATTGCCATAATTAAGACAGAGATAGTAAGACTCTGAAGGGAGACTAGAGGGAAGAGTGCTGTGGGAAAGAGGCAGGAGAGTTTTGAGGGAGAGATGTGGCAGCTGTAGGAATGAAAACTTGGCAAAAGATAAATGTGGTTATAGAGGAGTGTTCAATAAATTTGTGTTATATGGAATGCCAGAACCATTAATTACCCTATAAACCATTAGTAAAAATTGATATTACTCATAAATGCTTTTGAAACTAGATGTTTGTTTTGCTTTTAATGAAGTGATATGTGAGATTGGCCTCATGGGGCACTCGATGAGAACAGGCAGATCCTAGGATACAAGTTACATTCAGCATTTAGGGTAATATCATCCTCTCTCATAACTATACAAGATGGTTATTGTATTTGTTTTGCCCTCCATTATAGCCTTAGTATCTCACAAATTATCTAACACATAGTAGGCATAGGATACACATTTGTCACCCTATTTGTGAGGGTGATTTCATACAGTGTCAGCCAAGGAAATCTGATAATGTTACTCATGCACTTCAGAGCTTCTAAAGCTTCATCATCTATGTTTTAGATACATACATTTCTATGTGTATGCCAGTTCAAATTATCTTGGCCAGATTTTTTACTTCTTGAACTGCCACTGCAAACAGCTCTGTGCAGGAACAAGTTTTACACACTTGCAACTTAAGGGCAACCTGCAAGTGCAGAATTAACTGCCTGTAGTGCCACCCTTAGGCACTGGGAGGTGGGCGGTCACTGATACCTCCACAAAGGAGACTGTTCTGAGCGCATTTCATAAGGCTCTGTTCATGCAAGATCATGCTCCAGCTGCCTGTAAAAGTGGTCATGTCTATAATGCAACCTCCTTTACACTGTTTCACTCCTCAACTACGCTCCATCCCTCACTTCTGCTCTCTGGGATAAATTACAATTAACTACTACTTACAAGCAAATTTTGTTTCAAGGTGTGCTTTAGGAAAACCCAAGCTAAGGCAATAAATTCTACAGTACATTTTATAAAGTAAAATTTTACTTGTACTTGAAAGGAAATAATGTGCCTATATATATATATATATATATATATATATATATATAAAACTTCTATTATTTTTAGAAAGGTCTACTTTTTTTTCAAAGAAGTATAAAAACACAGTGTTCTTGAAATAATTTTCATAGCTAACTGTACAGTTACAGCAGATTAAACGTAATTTTTATATTCAAACCCCTGCAGAGGTGTTTGCCAAGTTTGCAGATATATCCATTACAATGCCTGTCTCTGCATTGAGAGGTTTGTAAAACCCAGCAGGAATTACAGCTGACCGTGCTGCAATAAATGGATTCACCCACAATTGGATTCTATTTTTATTTTCAGACTAACTGTTGAATATATGCCACCTACTTGGGAAAACACTCAGGGATATGTCTTTATTATGAATATACTTTTCAATTATTTTCTTTTTGAAGAGATATCAAATAGTGATATGAAAGTTTTGAATTAAAAACGATTCCAGTCTAATCTATGCCTTTCTTGGAGTAATGTTAAAAGTTTCCTGTTTTTCACACATTATCCTGGTATGAATTCTATGGCCATTCAGTTAGCTCACTATTTTTTAATAGAAGTTGTTAACTTAGGTTGCATATAAATGTTAAGTCTCGGAAGCTTAGAAGTTAGTATGGATTGACTGTAGAATTGGTTCCCTTCTGAAGTAAGGGTGAGGCATGATCAGGTGAGGTGTGTTGATAGACAGCTCTGCTTTGATGTGAGGAAAAGAAACTGGTTTTCAGGCTGCACACACCCAAATGCCAGAATGAGAAGGTCTCATATTGTGTGTCACCATAACATTAAGTACTTCAGTCTTCCATGAAAAATTCGTTTATATTGTGAAGAGATATGTCCTTTGGCCTTTTTGCACGTAGGTACAGGGAAAGAGTAGGATTCTGATATTTCACTGACACCGTTGTTCAACATACATACCTTCAACCCCACTTTGTCCAGTCTTATGCCCCCCTCCTCAACTGATTTCAAAACTTTTTAAGCTTCCACTAGGCACGTGGTCCTCAGCCCCTTCTTTAAATCCTTTCAAATTTATTCTAGGTTTTCGTTTTCTCCATCTGTTAAGTCTTTTAATTCACATCCTCCCTTATTCTTCAGAAATATATCACAATGTCTCCTTTGTTAATCGAATATTCCTCTCCTTCATCATTCTTATTGATGATGTGGATTTCTTCTCATAGGGTCTCAGGAAGGGAACAGGCAACAAATACATGAACCTAATCCACCATTTTGAGCTCTATGCTCACATCTTCTTGTTCAATACTCATCTCCATAGACTTTCTTTATATGTCACTTCTACTTTTCCTATTACTTCTCTGACTTTTCACTATCTTTTGTGGGATTTTTATTCTTTACTCTTTCAATGCAATTTGGATTATGCAAGGCTTGTTCCTAAGCTCACATCTCTTCATTTCACACTCTTTCCATGGACTTGCTTAATCATAGAAATGTTTTCATTTACCATGTGCATTGTGATGATTCATGTTCATATTTCAACAATATTATTAAAACTATTAATTATATTTTAGAAAAATTTTAAGAAAACACACTCAAAGTATATCAAACTCTTATTAATGCTACCAGCCTGCTTTCCTGTTATATTCAATTCAAAGTTTCACTTATTAAAAACACATCTCGTGCAGCATACACATCTAAAAATAGCTCAAAACCTATAAAATATGATATTAAATGATAACTGTATAGTAATAATTTATAAATGTCTGTTGATTTTCAGCTTTCACAGTTTAATGGGAAAGTTTAGAATACTTGTAAAAGTGTAATGATAAAGGTGTCAGATAAAAGGACATAAGTGTAATGTAGACAGGGTGAAAGAAAAAGTAGAGATAAAAATATCTTCATGTTGTGTATTAAGAAGTCAACAATTATTTTCAAGAGTTAAGAGAAGGGTAAAGATTTAAGTACCTTATTAAAGTTAATGGTAAAACTGTTAATGGTAAGCAATGAAAAACTGTTATATAAATACAAGAGGAGGATAGAAATATATATACTCATATGTATGAAGGAGTCAACAATTATTGTCTAAACTTGATTAAATAAGAAACAGATATTTTCTAGCATTATACGAGAACCTCATGAAAGAAAAAAGAATTTAAAAAAGTTGGCTGTAGGAAGTGGGGCTTGATGGGAGGGAGATGTATTTTTTTTCTCCATCTGCACTTATAAACCATTACATTCATTTGATATTTTTTATTAAAAAAATAAACAGTAGGCAAATAACTACCAAGGAAAAATAACTTTAGATAATTTACATAAAGAAGAAATGTGAATCTTCTAACTTCTCTTGTAAAATCTTAAATAACTCTGTCATCAAATAATATAACTGAACTTCAGGAAATGTTTTCCACCTGTTTCTTTTTAACTTAAATATGAACCTTAATATAACAGTTTGTTTTATTTATTTTTATTTGCTTTAATAACTTTTTTTATGGTACTGCTCAAATAATGATTTTTTAAAATACAGACTCATAAAAGAATAAAAAGTAGTCAACAATGTCAACTGCATCAGTAAATTCAGGTACTATGATATATACATATATATATATATATACACACATATACATATTTGCATATGTATATATATTTGTATACATATTTGTACACAAATTTGTATACATATATATGTATATATATATTTGTATATGTGTATATATATATATATAATTTTAGTAGACACAGTACTGGTTATATATATTAAAAAAACAGTGTACACACCTAAAGGAAATAGAAGCAGAACAGCAAAGGCAGCCTAAACCCAGCAGAAGAAGAGAAATAATAAAGATCAGAGCAGAAATAAACAATATAGAATCTAAAAAAACTGTAGAGCAGATCAACGAAACCAAGAGTTGGTTTTTTGAAAAAATAAACAAAATTGACAAACCTCTAGCCAGGCTTCTCAAAAAGAAAAGGGAGATGACCCAAATAGATAAAATCATGAATGAAAATGGAATTATGACAACCAATCCCTCAGAGATACAAACAATTATCAGGGAATACTATGAAAAATTATATGCCAACAAATTGGACAACCTGGAAGAAATGGACAAATTCCTGAACACCCACACTCTTCCAAAACTCAATCAGGAGGAAATAGAAAGCTTGAACAGACCCATAACCAGAGAAGAAATTGAATCGGTTATCAAAAATCTCCCAACAAATAAGAGTCCAGGACCAGATGGCTTCTCAGGGGAGTTCTACCAGACATTTAAAGCAGAGATAATACCTATCCTTCTCAAGCTATTCCAAGAAATAGAAAGGGAAGGAAAACTTCCAGACTCATTCTATGAAGCCAGTATTACTTTGATTCCTAAACCAGACAGAGACCCAGTCAAAAAAGAGAACTACAGGCCAATATCCCTGATGAATATGGATGCAAAAAATCTCAATAAGATACTAGCAAATCAAATTCAACAGCATATAAAAAGAATTATTCACCATGATCAAGTGGGATTCATTCCTGGGATGCAGGGCTGGTTCAACATTCGCAAATCAATCAACATGATACATCACATTAACAAAAAAAAAGAGAAGAACCATATGATCCTGTCAATCGATGCAGAAAAGGCCTTTGACAAAATCCAGCACCCTTTCTTAATAAAAACCCTTGAGAAAGTCGGGATAGAAGGAACATACTTAAAGATCATAAAAGCCATTTATGGAAAGCCCACAGCTAACATCATCCTCAACGGGGAAAAACTGAGAGCTTTTTCCCTGAGATCAGGAACACGACAGGGATGCCCACTCTCACCGCTGTTGTTTAACATAGTGCTGGAAGTTCTAGCATCAGCAATCAGACAACAAAAGGAAATCAAAGGCATCCAAATTGGCAAAGATGAAGTCAAGCTTTCGCTTTTTGCAGATGACATGATATTATACATGGAAAATCCGATAGACTCCACCAAAAGTCTGCTAGAACTGATACATGAATTCAGCAAAGTTGCAGGATACAAAATCAATGTACAGAAATCAGTTGCATTCTTACACACTAACAATGAAGCAACAGAAAGACAAATAAAGAAACTGATCCCATTCACAATTGCACCAAGAAGCATAAAATACCTAGGAATAAATCTAACCAAAGATGTAAAGGATCTGTATGCTGAAAACTATAGAAAGCTTATGAAGGTAATTGAAGAAGATTTAAAGAAATGGAAAGACATTCCCTGCTCATGGATTGGAAAAATAAATATTGTCAAAATGTCAATACTACCCAAAGCTATCTACACATTCAATGCAATCCCAATCAAAATTGCACCAGCATTCTTCTCGAAACTAGAACAAGCAATCCTAAAATTCATATGGAACCACAAAAGGCCCCGAATAGCCAAAGGAATTTTGAAGAAGAAGACCAAAGCAGGAGGCATCACAATCCCAGACTTTAGCCTCTACTACAAAGCTGTCATCATCAAGACAGCATGGTATTGGCACAAAAACAGACACACAGACCAATGGAATAGAATAGAAACCCCAGAACTAGACCCACAAACGTACGGCCAACTCATCTTTGACAAAGCAGGAAAGAACATCCAATGGAAAAAAGACAGCCTCTTTAACAAATGGTGCTGGGAGAACTGGACAGCAACATGCAGAAGGTTGAAACTAGACCACTTTCTCACACCATTCACAAAAATAAACTCAAAATGGATAAAGGACCTGAATGTGAGACAGGAAACCATCAAAACCTTAGAGGAGAAAGCAGGAAAAGACCTCTCTGACCTCAGCCGTAGCAATCTCTTACTCGACACATCCCCAAAGGCAAGGGAATTAAAAGAAAAAGTGAATTACTGGGACCTTATGAAGATAAAAAGCTTCTGCACAGCAAAGGAAACAACCAACAAAACTAAAAGGCAACCAATGGAATGGGAAAAGATATTTGCAAATGACATATCGGACAAAGGGCTAGTATCTAAAATCTATAAAGAGCTCACCAAACTCCACACCCGAAAAACAAATAACCCAGTGAAGAAATGGGCAGAAAACATGAATAGACACTTCTCTAAAGAAGACATCCAGATGGCCAACAGGCACATGAAAAGATGTTCAGCGTCACTCCTTATCAGGGAAATACAAATCAAAACCACACTCAGGTATCACCTCACGCCAGTCAGAGTGGCCAAAATGAACAAATCAGGAGACTATAGATGCTGGAGAGGATGTGGAGAAACGGGAACCCTCTTGCACTGTTGGTGGGAATGCAAATTGGTGCAGCCGCTCTGGAAAGCAGTGTGGAGGTTCCTCAGAAAATTAAAAATAGACCTACCCTATGACCCAGCAATAGCACTGCTAGGAATTTATCCAAGGGATACAGGAGTACTGATGCATAGGGGCACTTGTACCCCAATGTTCATAGCAGCACTCTCAACAATAGCCAAATTATGGAAAGAGCCTAAATGTCCATCAACTGATGAATGGATAAAGAAATTGTGGTATATATACACAATGGAGTACTATGTGGCAATGAGAAAAAATGAAATATGGCCTTTTGTAGCAACGTGGATGGAACTGGAGAGTGTAATGCTAAGTGAAATAAGCCATACAGAGAAAGACAGATACCACATGGTTTCACTCTTATGTGGATCCTGAGAAACTTAACAGGAACCCATGGGGGAGGGGAAGGAAAAAAAAAAAAAAGAGGTTAGAGTGGGAGAGAGCCAAAGCATAAGAGACTGTTAAAAACTGAGAACAAACTGAGGGTTGATGGGGGGTGGGAGGGAGGGGAGGGTGGGTGATGGGTATTGAGGAGGGCACCTTTTGGGATGAGCACTGGGTGTTGTATGGAAACCAATTTGTCAATAAATTTCATATATATATAAAAAAAACATTATACAAAACATTTCAAAAAAAAAAAAAAAAAACCAGTGTAATGTTCTGTAAAGGCCAAAGGAAACAGTTTATGAATGGAGGGACTGGTGCTGATAGGAAAAGGGACAATATAGTAATTCTATTGAAATAGGATGGAGGAGATACAGTGTGGATAGAGATGTAGTTAGATTTCATTTTATTAGTAGGAAGATAAATTTGAAGTGAAGTGTTCTTTGTCGGGCAGTCTTAGTAGGATTGAGAGGAAGTGCTGAAGGCCCATTTGAAGTGGTGATCATGAATCAATGGTGGGTGAAATTCTCTAGCAGCTCTCAGATTCTCAAAGCAGTCACAGATTAAGGGCATAGCTGAATTCATTAGGAGTTGGGATTTTGCCACACAATCACAATAGAAGACAAAGGGGCAAGGGAGTTTGAATAGCAACAAAAAATTATTTTAATTATTCTTGAAATGTTTGACCATGGAAGGTAGAAAGTAAAGTTAAGTCATACATCTGGGCCATGAAATAATAAAAGACAAACAAGTGACTGTTGAACATGGGTATTGAGCTTATTTATTTATGTATTTATTTATTTAAAAATGTTTATTTATTTTTGAGAGAGAGACAGAGACAGAGTGTGAGCAGGGGAGGTTCAGGGAGGGAGGGAGACAGAATCCCAAGCAGGCTCCAGGAGCCAAGCTGTCACCACAGAGCCGGTCATGGGGCTCAAACTCAAGAGCTGTGAGCTCATGACCTGAGCCAAAGTCAGATGCTTAAACGACTGAGACACAAAGGCGCCCCTTGGTACTGAACTTTTAAGTACTAGTGAAACTGGATTTGTACATGTAGTACTCTTGCTCATATGGTTGGTGTAATGTTTAGGACAATTACGTGAAAATAAGACAGCCACTGTCAATCTCAGCCACTATCAAAGTGTACATTACTATTACATAAATGGATAGTGTTAATGGAACTAGTTATTGACTAGGCAGCAAATTTTTACAATTTTCAGGCAAAGATGTTTTAAATTCTTAAGTAATTAAGGAGAAAATGCTCAGAAATTTTATGGAAATATAGAGAATCACCTCAATTCTAAACTTTTAACTAAATACTTTTAAAAATCATATCTATTTCCTTTTTGCTTTTCACCCCCTAGACATTTTCATGTAATCTTGAAGTTGACATACTATATTCACAAACATGGCTTTAACTGTAGTGAGGGAATGCACCATGATGACTTTTAAATATTTTTCTAGCCTTCTTTTATGTGTATTACACATATATATCTAAATTCCTACTGCATATTTCCACATGGATTTCCCAAGATTTCAACTCTTCATATTAAAACCTGAATTATTGGGGCGCCTGGGTGGCGCAGTCGGTTAAGCATCCGACTTCAGCCAGGTCATGATCTCGCGGTCCGTGAGTTCGAGCCCCGCGTCGGGCTCTGGGCTGATGGCTCAGAGCCTGGAGCCTGTTTCCGATTCTGTGTCTCCCTCTCTCGTTGCCCCTCCCCCGTTCATGCTCTGTCTCTCTCTGTCCCAAAAATAAATAAACGTTGAAAAAAAGAAATTTTAAACCTGAATTACTCACATTTGTCAACACCGCGATCTATTCCTTCATCTGTGTCATTTCTTCTTATGAAGTGAACTATCACACATTCAATGAACTGTGCCTAAATTTCCTCCTACTCTAGAACTTGGCATTTAATTAATTATTAAATCTTAGTAATTTTCCCTTTTTAACATCCTGCATATTTTCTTCTCTTCAATGACATTACCACTGTTTTCATTCTGTCCCTTGTCACCTCTCAGCTGGTGAATTTCAATAGTCTGAATTGGTTTCCCAATTTCTCTTCTTTTTTCCAAGCTATTTCTCCATGCCATTATCTAGCTGTGTGAATTTGGCAAGTCCCTTTATGTATCTAATATTGGCTTCTTCATCTCTAGACTGGATATTGTATTTGTTCTCTCTACCAAATAAGATGTGTATGTGTCACACACACATATGTTATATTATATATAATATACAATAATTATATATTATTATATTATGTATTATATGTATATTATATACATACATATAGTGAAGTCTAAATATATAAAATGAGAAACTAAGCAGTAAGATATACACACACACACATATATATATACATATATATACATACATATAATGAAGTCTAAATATATAAAATGAGAAACTAAGCAGTAAGCAAAAATCTTGTGATGAAACTCTGGACATACACTGCACTGGCATATATTCCAAAACTAAGCATATAAAAAAGTAATGTTGAAATAGATTTTTTAAGCTTGGCAATCAATCAGGATTCTCAAGCTCACTTCTTAATAATGCCTTCATGGATTTTTTATTGCATGACAGAGCAAGCCACATATCATATATCAACTGTAATATAGTATTTGACTTCTTTAATGCAATGCTTAACTGTAAATGTCTATAACTACAAATGAGGCATTTAAATTTGAAGATACTTTAGATAGATGGCAATACCTATAATTAGAAAATCATAATTTTGCCTGAATTGCACTTAAAAGTTAAAGTTCCACCTGCTTCCATTATTGGGAAAGTAATAATAACAATTATAACTATTCCATGAAGTATTAAAAGCTGAACATTCAATTTGAAGGTAGCTACAATAAAAAAGTAATGAAAAATGAACCTATAAAATGTTTGCAATTCATACACATATGTTATATAGAGGCATTAAAGAGCAAAGAAAATAACTAGTCTTTATTACAGTTGATCTTTTCAGATGCTCCCTTTTTTTTTTTTTGTCATTAGGATAGCATTATGGTTAATATCTCTCATCCAAAGATCATCACTTTCCTATGCCAAAATTTTGATCCTAAGGTATGCATAATCACAGACTAAAACTGTAGAGTTTCTAAATTTGGTAATTAAAAGATTTTTGCATTAGGCTTAAATGTTTAGAAAAACAATAATACATCTTTATTTTTCACATTTGAGGTGGCTGAACCATTTTAATCCAGGCTATGCAACTTACCATCATTACGTAGAGTGAGTGGTGTTGGAGGACTAAGTACTCGAGCATTTGTCACTGTGTTTTTCACCAGACAAATATAGCTGCCAACATCTGATGTTTGGACTTTAGATATATAGAGGTTGCCTGTCTCCTGGGAAATGAACCGCCGGCTGTCTTCCGCCACAAAGGAAGGGAACTCATTAAATACCCAGCTATAGATGATCTCTGAAAATACACAAAATTCAATTGTTGAAAGACACAGATTATTTTAATAGCAGTTAAAACTCAAACAACAAATCCTTTACTAAGTGTTAGGTATATTGCAAGGCCATACACATTGGATCCACATATCTATATAATTTAGCTTTTTATGCTAAAAGACTGTTATTCTTAATGATTACAAGAAGATCAAAAATATTTCTTAAGGATGCTTAGCCTATATTCATTCATTGATTCATTCATCCATTCAATTCCAATGTGTACTGAATTCATATTAGATAATTGGCACTGTGATAGCACTGAAATTAAAAAGATGAGAAAGACAGTTCCCCATTCTAAAAGATCAAACTAATGGGAGATTTATGCAAACCTATCAATCAATATGGAATAAAGAAATAGAGATATTTCCTCTGTCTTAAAGAAGACATGGGAACAGGATACTTAAGCAATCATATTGGTCAGTAAAAACTTCCGGAGATAAGAGACACTAAGCTACAATATTTACTCACTTATTTAACAAATATTGGCTTGTGGTCACAATAGAAACCAGGTATTGTTGTGTTTGTTTGTTTATTTGTTTGTTTGTGAGAGGGAGAGAGCATGAACAGGGGAAAGGGGCAGAGGGAGAGAGAGACAGAGACAGAGACAGAGAGAGAGACAGAGAGAGAGAAAGAGAGAGAATCTTAAGCAGGTTTCATGCTCAGTGTGGAGCCTGACGTCGGGCTTGATCCCATGACCCTAGGATCATGACTGAGCTGAAATCAATAGTCAAACGCTCAACCAACTGAGCTATCCAAATACCCCCAGATATTGTTCTAAGAAGGAAAGAAGTTTGTGTTCTCAGTCTGGAGTTTTCATTATAGTGGGAAAAAACCAAGAATACACAAACAAATAAACATCAAGTGGTGATAAGTGCTGTGAAGAAAACTAAAGTATATTAAAAGAGAGAGTTATAAGGGTGAGAAGGACATGTGAAATTATATTTAAAGTCTTTCACTTACAATTGGATAGAGAAGACACAGTGTGAGGACAAAGCAGGAACCAGGAGGAGGGGAAGCAGGAGGAATAATGTCCACTAGCTTAAGAGGCTATTTTCAACATAGCCATGAAAGATATAAATGATTTGCACTAGAATGGTGGTGGCAGTGATGCTATTGTTTCTTGTAAAAATTTGGTAGTAGAGCTGGCAGGAATTGCTGATGGATTCATTATGGAATGTGAGACAAAGAGGGACCAATGATTTAAGTTTTGGGCCTGAGTCACTGAGCAACTAGAAGAATGTATTTGCTTTTACTAAAATGGGCAGACTTTTACTAAATGGGCAGTTCTTTAGAGATATGGGTGGAATAAAACCAGGAGTTTAGTTTTGGCAGATTGAATTTGACATAATATCTGGTATCAAATTAGAGAATTGATAAGGCAGTCATACATTTGAATAAAGAGACCAAGAGAGGAATTTGTGTTTGTGTTATAAATTTGGAGTATTAAAAGGTTAGTTTGACTTGGCCAGGTGAAGAGTGTATGGTGTGTTGAATGTATTCCAGTCAGAGAAGACAAATGAGAAAATTCATTCACACAAGGAATTGGATAGTATGAATGGACCACCACAAACAGTTTTGTGTTATTAGACTCATAATTTTGAGGAAGGGAGTGGTAAGAGGAAAGGTTGGGGAGATTAGTGGTAAACCCAAATTACTAAACACAGATTAACATGGTGTGTGTCTGTTATATTAAGAAACTTGTGCTCAATCTTACGTGTAATGTGGTACCACTGGATGTTTTTCAAGAAAGGGTTGACATAGATACATATATTAGTAGGTTATTCTGGTGATTCTGCAAAAGTTGGATTTAATTAAAAGGAAGGTTGCAGCAGAGAACAATAGGACAATATTGCATACTGAAAGTGAAGGCTGAAGAAATCTGAATCAGAACCATGATCATAACAATGAGAAGAAAGATGTTGATCCAAGAAATATAGCAGACGGAAGGCAAAGAGAGAGAAAAATAGTTCAGGAATACTCTCACGTTTCACTTGAGTGATTGGGAAGAGCATAGTATAAGAAATTCAATGGAAATACATTAAGTCAAACTAGTTTGAGGAGAAAGATAATTGGTTCATTTTCAGGACATTTTGAATTGGAAGTCTGTGAGGAAAATCCGGTCAAGGAGTTAGCAGTTGGCAAATAGGTGTTTGAAACACAGGAAAGGAAATCTGAGGTGAAGGTTAAATTTGGGAGTTGTCAGTATATTGGTATTATTGAATCCAAGAAGGGATGAGATTAATCAGGAAGAGTAGATATGGTGAGAAGATACTCTGGGAAGCACAAACATCTAAATAAATGTAAGAAGGGGCGCCTGGGTGGCTCAGTCAGTTGAGCATCTGACTTGATTTCGGCTCAGGTCATGATCTCATGGTTTGTGAGTTTGAGCCCCACATCGGGCTCTGCTCTGATAGTGAGGAGCCTGCTTGGGATTCTCTCTCTCCCTCTCTCTCTCTCTGCCCTTCCCCTGCTCATATTCTCTCTCTTTCTCTCTCAAAATAAACAAACTTAAAAAAATGAATTAACTAAATAATGGTACAAAAGTGTTCAAAGGGTAAAAGGCAGAAACTGTTGGAAAGACTCAAAGGGAAAAACATGCAGTGTTATAGGTGCCAATGGCTTAACCAATTCCACAAGATTAAATAATGTCAAATAAGGAAAAAAGCCCAATAAAGAAAAATTTTACTAAAGATTGACTTTGGGGTATCACTGAATAGCAACTTCAATAGCATTCAAATCTCGATAAGCATTTGAACTATCTATGTTATGATTGAAAGAGCAGATTCCAAGGCCCCCTTTCTCCTACCTACCTACCATGAGTAGTTAAAAATAAATTCATCAGTCTGGCCTTATATAGTTTCCAATGGGGAACCTGGCATTTATTCAGCCTTTCTGGATACTCAAGCAGAGCCTTGAAGATTATCCATTCATATTGAGAGTCAGTGTAACTAATTTTGAAACTTTATATGTTGATGATTAACTTTTATTACTCTCCTAATTTATTACTATTATTTAATTTTTATCTTAATGGAACCAATATTTACAGTAAAGTAAGTCATTAATTTTCATGAATATGTGTTTAAGAAAGGTGGTGTCATCATAGACTAACTTTTGAGAGAGATAAGAAACATTTTCATAGGCATCATCTTAGGCAGAGGTATTCTATACAATCAGTTAATAAACATTAAAAATGGTATTTCTTCTGTCGTCAAATTTTCCCCTTCCCCCATGTGTTTTCTTCACTTAGTTAAATTTATTAGGACTTTCAGAGGCAGTGTAGCCAAGTCCTGACTCAGCTATTTATAATTTGTTTAAATTAAGCAAATATTCAGCTAACTCTTTGAGATTCAGTTTTGTCATCTAAAATGAGAATAATGTTGTCTGTTTCACAAATTTGCAAATAAGATAATTTAACCAAGCACTTACCAAGCAATAAGTATTTATAATATGTGAAAATTAACATTTCTGATATCCTCTCCCCCCATTATTAGGTTAGGAGCTTTTTTTAATGTATTTCACTTAAATATAAGGAAAAGATCAAAGAGGATCTAAAATAACACTGAAAGAAAAAAAAATAAATAAAATAACACTGAAAGAATTAAATATTTTTAATTTATTTTAGTTTATTTTAATTTATTTTAGTTTAAATATTAGTCTGTTTTTCATAGAAAAACTTCAATTATGATTGAATGTTAATTCTAAGATTTAGCAAATATTTATTATTTCTAAGTCATATAATACAGTTGTAAAAGATGCTTGAAAATTCTGAAATGTTATATCACATTAACTTATAATTACAGTACGCATATACAATATAAA
This sequence comes from Lynx canadensis, assembly GCF_007474595.2. Taxonomy (NCBI): domain Eukaryota; kingdom Metazoa; phylum Chordata; class Mammalia; order Carnivora; family Felidae; genus Lynx; species Lynx canadensis. The sequence goes on from NC_044312.2 coordinate 33,954,811, forward strand.
AACTTTAAAATATTTTATCAAATGTTTTACAACACAAACTGTTTTTTAGAGTTGCAGTTACCCATTTGACTGTCTTTAGTCCACTTGATATTTTTTTAAGAATTTATTAATGGCATCCATGTGACTTTACTCAAAGAAAACCCAGAGTATAATTAGAGTACTTCATTCTATTCTTGCATTACTCAACTAGATTCTAAATTCAAGGGCTTCTCACATTTAACAATATGAGTTCTTCTAATTGTTATAGTATGAATTTCATTTGTTGTTCACATATCACTCACATACATTTTGATATTTTTTCAATCTATTTTAAATTATATTTTACTGGCTTTATCTCAACTTTTGGCTTGTATTACTTGAAATTTGGGGAAAGAGAAAGCAGTGATCAATTAAAGACTACCATTCATTGAAATACTATTTCTTATAGTGTTATTGAGTCAATATTTTGTAAAATATTTTCACAATAGGAAAAAAGTATATAAAACTGACATTTTCTCAAATTTTACAAGTAAATGAGTACTTGGGGATTAAAAATGTTTATTTAGTTCTTAAAATAAGTTTACAGTTTTGCATAACAAAGCATTTCACAATGCCAAGAAGGATAAAAAGTAGAAATGGTATACAATAGAAAAGGTGACAACCTGAATTTAGATTGAATTTCCTCACTGTGCCAAAAGTGGAAATATTGAACTAGGTTAAATCTTTTAAGATGACTACTTACTTCCTCCTATAAGGATTTTCATTTTCTATTAGCATTTTTAAAATATCCTTTTCAAATTTTTCTTTGTTATCATAAAAAAACAAGCATTAATTATATTTTTATTAACATATCAGGGCCTGAGGGTTGTAAAATTCAGTAAGATAGTAAAAGAGTTGGCTTTGGTGTCATAGTGTAGTTTCACACACCACTTTGTTTCATGTAAATTGTGTTTGGCCTTTAAAAAATTAATAAAAGTTGATTTGTTAAGTATTAAGATTTTAATATTGTTGTTCATTTCAGAAGCATATTGAGACTAGTTGGTCAATTGTGTTTTCCCATTTGTAAAAAGGTTCTCTTTAATAGCATGTTTAACTAAGACAATTAAGAATGTTTTAGAAGTTCTTCATATAATTCTTTAGTGAGTACTATTTTAACAAACAAGACTACCTTTTGAGATGTCCTCTGCACCCTAGTTTATGAGAGTCTCTCTTAAGGATGCTTCTTTATTAGATTCATCCAAGGGCCACATTTTGGATATACTTTCTTGAGATCATCTTTATGTTAATTTTCACTAGTTCATTTTTGATACTATGTGGTAGTATACATTTGGCCTACAAGCACATGTGTTGTGAAAGCTTGAAAGTTCGGGTTCTCATGGGAGACTTTTGTCTTTCTTCCTAAGTCAGTGAGAGGCATTCTAGTTCACTGAGGGCAAAGCCAATTACAGGCCTGGCTTAGTGGAGACATTGCTATTCTAACATCCCCTTTCAGGCAGACCCAAATACTTGTGTTTTGTCTCAATATAAGCATTTATCTTCGAGCTCCTAGACTCTAAGATCTATTTCCATAACACAAATAATCTTATGAGGCTTCCCGGATCTCCTCAAGATTAACACTATTCCTAGATCTTAGTTAGGATTTCAGCTCTGTATTTTCGTTATTTGTTTCTGACACCTGGGGATTTCCATTTCTTCTTGTGATCTTAACTTTAGATTGAAATTTTCTTTATTATACTCGTCATTTTTAAAATTTTGGTAACAGGAAAGTTTCTAGGTGGGTTTTGTCTATTGTCCTAATTGAAGGTCCAGGTTTCATGGCTTTATGCCTTGCAGACTTTCAACACAATTGCCGTAACTGATTCAGTGTCACAAAACAGACTATCTTGTCTTTATGCCCCTGGAAAATAAGATGATTACTTAAATGATATATTTCCACGTCTACAGAGTATGAAAACATGAGTACGCATGAGGAACAATGTTCATTTTTCTAAACTGCAGTGCCATTAATGAAACAAGTTTGAGAAAGGGAATGAAATTACATACTAGACTCTGAAGTCCTTGAAACAATTTCAATGAGTAATCATATATGATTCATTTCAATATCCTTTAATATAACTACCATTTTTCTTCCTAACAATGTATGTACACCTTAGAAGCTCTGGGTCAAAGTATTGGAGAGAACACAATGGATATAGTATCTGAGTTGTTCGCTGACCCAATTAAATAATGTCCCTCTCCTAGGAGCCAACTTTCTTTATCTTTGTCAGCCATAAAAAGGAAAACCTTAAAACCAGAAGCTTCTCTATTTTTATGATATGCTCAATTTTATGGTTTGAGGTAACTTTTTCAAAATGATGGATACTATTTACCAAAATCCCTGATCTTACCCTACCTATTGTAGCTATTCCTGTAATAAGTGATTTAATGTTATATCTGTCAAAGAACTATAATTATAATTTGTTCTTTATTACAAAAGTATAATTTTTAGTTTGCTTCTTAAATTGTTTGTTTTGTACTTATAGTTTGATAATTTTTGCATTATTTTTTACTGAATGTTGCTTGGTAAAGTATCTGTCATATGCATTTTTTTTTATTTTATTTTATTTTTTTTTTTTAATTTTTTTTTTCAACGTTTATTTATTTTTGGGACAGAGAGAGACAGAGCATGAATGGGGGAGGGGCAGAGAGAGAGGGAGATACAGAATCGGAAACAGGCTCCAGGCTCTGAGCCATCAGCCCAGAGCCCGACGCGGGGCTCGAACTCACGGACCGCGAGATCGTGACCTGGCTGAAGTCGGACGCTTAACCGACTGCGCCACCCAGGCGCCCCTGTCATATGCATTTTAATTGCCTTATAATTATTTGTTTGAACAATTACATCATCCATTATGACACTTCTCCCTCCTTTTTCTTCTTTTGATGAACAAATTGATGTGAAGATACTTGAATAGCAGAACTTGTAAACTACTGGCAGAAACAGTACAGCTTTAAAAATTGGAACTACAATTACTTTGTTTATATAGAAAGCTTGCAGCATTTTGGTTTTAAATTAATAACATCATGAAGGAAATTATAGAGAACTGTCCTATCAATCATCCATTACTACTAAGCACAAAGAGATGCAACCTGAAATTAGTAGCAAATATCTTTTTATGTTGCTGATTTATACCTTCATTGTGATAACAAGTGCCACATCAATTACTCTTGGCAGGGCAGAGACAAAATCTACTTTTTTCATCACTATATTCTCAGAATCTAACAGGATCCTGACACGTTTCTGCTCAAAAATATTTGATGTATAAATGGTCAGGATATTATATATATATATATATATATATACACACTTATAAAATACATATGTATATATATGTATTTTTATAAGTCTCTACATTTTATTTTATTATTATTTTATTTATTTATTTTTTAAATATAATTTACTGACAAATTGGTTTCCATACAAACCCAGTGCTCATCCCAACAAGTGCCCTCCTCAATGCCCATCACCGATTTTCCCTCCCCCCTCAACCCTCTGTTTGTTCTTAGTATCCAAGAGTCTCTTACAGTTTGCCTCCCTCTCTCTCTGTAACTTTTTTTTCTTCCCCTCCCCCATGGTCTTCTGTTAAGATTCTCAAGATCCACCTATGAGTGAAAGCATATGGTTTTCTTTCTCTGACTCACTTATTTCACTTAGCATAATACCTTCCAGTTCCATCTACGTTGCTGCAAATGGCATGATTTCATTCTTGCTCATTGCCAACTAGTATTCCATTGTATATATAAACCACATCTTCTTTATCCATTAGTCAGCTGATGGACATTTAGGCTCTTTCCATAATTTGGCTATTGTTGAAAGTGCTGCTATAAACATTGGGTTATATGTGTCCTATGCATCAGCACTCCTGTATCCTTTGGGTAAATTCCTAGCAGTGCTATTGCTAGGTCATTGGGTAGTTCTATTTTTAATTTTTTGTGGCCCCTCCACACTATTTTCCAGAACAGCTGCAGCAGTTTGCATTCCCACCAACAGTACAAGAGGGTTCCTGTTTCACCACATCCACACTAGCATCTGTAGTCTCCTGATTTCTTCATTTTAGCCACTCTGGTCTGAGGTAGAATCTCAGTGTAGCTTTGATATCTGTTTCCTTGATGATGAGTGACGTTGAGCATCGTTTCATGTGTCTGTTGGCCATCTGGATGTCTTCCTTGGAAAAGTGTCTATTCATGTCTTCTGCCCATTTCTTCACTGGATTGTTTTTCGGGTGTGGAGTTTGGTGAGCTCTTTATAGGTTTTGGATGCTAGCCCTTTATCTGATATGTCAGTTGCGAATATATTTTCCCATTCTGTCGGTTGCCTTTTAGTTTTGTTGATTGTATCCTTTTCAGTGCAGAAGCTTTTTATCTTGATGAAGTCCCAATAGTTCATTTTTGCTTTCAAACCCCTTGCCTTTAGAGTGTGTCAAGTAAGAAATTACTGAGGCTGAGTTCAAAGAGGTTTTTCCCTGCTTTCTCCTCTAGGGTTTTGATGGTTTCCTGTCTTACATTAGGGTACTTTATCCATTTTGAGTTTATTTTGTGTATGGTATAAGAAAGTGGTCTAGTTTCATTCTTCTGCATGTTGTTGTTCAGTTCTCCCAGCACCATTTGTTAAAGAAACTGTCATTTTTCCATTGGCTACTCTTTCCTGCTTTGTCAAAGATTAGTTGGCCATACATTTGTGGGTCAATTCAGGGGTCTCTAGTCTCTTCCATTAGTCTATGTGTCTGTTTTTGTGATCATATCATACTGTCTTGATGATTACAGATTTGTAGTAGAGGCTAAAGTCTGGGATTGTGATGCCTCCCACTTTAGTTTTCTTCCTCAATATGACTTTGGCTATTTGGGGACTTTGTGGTTCCAAACAAATGTTAAGATTGTTTGTTGTATCTTTGAGAAGAATACTGGTGCAGTTTTGACTGGGATTGCATTGAATGTGTAGATAGCTTTGGGTAGTATTGACATTTTAACAATATTTATTCTTCCAATCAATGAGCACAGAATGTTTTTCCATTTCTTTGTATCTTCTTCAATTTCCTTCATAAGCTATCTCTAGTTTTCATCATACAGATCTTTACATCTTTGGTTAGATTTATTCCTAGGTATTTTATGGTTCTTGGTGCAATTGTGAATGGGATCAGTTTCTTTATTTCTCTTTCTGTTGCTTCATTATTGGTGTATAAAAATGCAACAGATTTCTGTACATTGATTTTGTATCCTGAAACTTTGCTGAATTCATGTATCAGTTCTAGCAGACTTTTGGTGGACTCTTTCAGGTTTTCCATGTAGAGTATCATGTTGTCTGCGAAAAGTGAAAGTTTGGCTTCATCTTTGCCAATTTTGATTCTTTGATTTCATTTTATTGTCTGATTGCTGATGCTAGGACTTCCAACACTATGTTAAACAACAGTGATGAGAGTGGACATCCCTGTCGTGCTCCTGATCTCAGGGAGAAAGCTCTCAGTTTTTCCCCATGAAGTATGATACTAGTTGTGGCCTTTTCATATATGACTTTTATGATGTTTAAGTGTATTCCATCTATCCTGACTTTCTTGAGGGATTTTATTAAGAAAAGATGCTGAGGGGCGCCTGGGTGGCTCAGTCGGTTGGGCGTCTGACTTCGGCTCAGGTCATGATCTCATGGTCCGTGAGTTCGAGCCCCGCGTCGGGCTCTGTGCTGACAGCTCAGAGCCTGGAGCCTGTTTCAGATTCTGTGTCTCCCTCTCTCTCTGACCTTCCCCCATTCATGCTCTGTCTCTCTCTGTCTCAAAAATGAATAAATGTTAAAAAAATTTAAAAAAAAAGAAAAAGAAAAGATGCTGTATTTTGTCAAATTCTTTTTCTGCATCAATTGAGAGGATCATATGGTTCTTATCTTTTCTTTTATTAATGTGATGTATCACATTGGTTGATTTGCAAATACTGAACCAGCTCTGCAGCCCATGAATGAATCCCACTCGATCGTGGTGAATAATTCTTTTTATATGCTGTTGAATTCGATTTGCTAGTATCTTATTGAGAATTTTTGCATCCATATTCATCAGGGATATTGGCCTGTAGTTTTCTTTTTTGCTGGGTCTCTGTCTGGTTTGGGAATCAAAGTAATGCTGTCTTCATGGAAGGAGTCCAGAAGTTTTCCTTCCCTTTCTATATTTTGGAACAGCTTGAGAAGGATAAATATTAACTCTGCTTTAAGTGTCTGGTAGAATTTCTAAGGGAAGCCATCTGGTCCAGAACTCTTATTTGTTGGGAGGTTTTTGATAACTGATACAATTTCTTTAGTAGTTAAAGTCTGTTCAAATTTTCTATTTCTTCCAGTTTGAGTTTTGGTAGTGTGTGGGTATTTAGGAATTTGTCCATTTTCTCCAGGTGGTCCAGTTTGTTGGCATATAATTTTTCATAGTATTCCCTGATAATTGCTTGTATTTCTGAGGGATTGGTTGTAATGAATCCATTTTCATTTGTGATTTTATCTAATTTGGTCCCCTCTCTTTTCTATTTAAGAAACCTGGCAAGAGGTTTATCAATTTTGTTTGTTTTTTCAAAAAAACAACTCTTGGTTCCATTGATCTGTTCTACTGTTTTTTTTGGGGGGGGGATTATATATTGTTTATTTCTGCTCTGATCCTCATTATTTCTCTTCTTCTGCTTGTTTTGGGGTGTGTTCGTTTTTCTGCTTCTAGTTCCTTTAGTTGTGCTGTTAGATTTTGTATTTGGGATTTTTCTTGATTCGTCAGATAGGCTTGGATTGCAATGTATTTTCCTTGTAGGACTGCCTTTGCTGCATCCCAAAAGATTTGGATTATTGTGTTTTCATTTTCATTTGTCTCCATATATCTTTTAATTTCTTCTCTAATTGCCTGGTTGACCCATTCATTCTTTAGTGGGGTGTTCTTTAACCTCCATGCTTTTGGAGGTTTTCCAGACTTTTTCCTGTGGTTGATTTCAAGTTTCATAGCATTGTGATCTGAAAGTGTTCATGGTATGATCTCAATTCATTAATATTTACTGAGGGCTGTTTTCTGACTCACTATATGACCTATCTTGGAGAATGTTCCATGTTCACTTGAGCCGGGAGTATATTCTGCTGCTTTAGAATGAAGAGTTGTAAATATATCTGTCAAGTCCACCTGGTCCAATGTATTATTCAGGACCATTGTTTCATTACTGATTCTCTGTCTAGATGATCTATAGTATTAAAGTCCCTTGCAATTACACATTCTTACCAAGAAGATTGTTTGTATGTGATTAATTCTTTTATACATTTGGATGCTCTCAAATTTGGTGGATAGATACTTATAATTGTTAGCTCTTCCTGATGGACAGACCCTTTAATTATTTTATAATTCCCGTCTTCATTTATTATATAATTAATTCTTTATTTATAATAATTCTTCTTTAATTATTATATAATTCCCTTCTCTTGTTATATCCTTTAATTTGAAGTCCTGGTAGTCTGATATAGGTATGGCTACTCCAGCTTTCTTTTGACTTCCAGTAGCATGATAGACAGTTCTCCATCCCCTCATTCTTTGATCTGAAGATTTCCTCAGGTCTAAAATGAGTCTCTTGTAGACAGCAAATAGGTGGGTCTTGTTTTTTATCCATTCTGATACCCTATGTCTTTTGATTGGAGCTTTTAGTCCATTTACATTCAGTATTATTATTGAAAGATATGGGTTTAGAGTCAGTGCGTTATCTGTGGGTTTCATGGGTATAGTGATGTCTCTCATAATTTGTGGTCCTTGCAACATTTCACTCACAGAATCCCCCTTAGGATCTCTTGTAGGGCTGGTTTAGTGGTGATGCATTCCTTCAGTTTTTGTTTGTTTGGGAAAACCTTTATCTCTCCTTCTATTCTGAATGACAGGCTTGCTGGATTAAAGATTCTTGGCTGCATATTTTTCCTGTTCATCACATTGAAGATTTCTTGCCATTTTTTCTGGCCTGCCCAGTTTCAGTAGATAGGTCTGTTACTACCCTTATGTGTCTACCTTTGTGTGTTAAGGCCCTTTTATCCCTTGCTGCTTTCAGAATTCTCTCTTTATCCTTGTATTCTGCCAGTTTTACTATGATATGTCGTGCAGAAGATTGATTCAACTTATGTCTGAAGGGAGTTCTCTGTGCCTTTGGATTTCAATGCCTGTTTCCTTCCCAAGATTGGGGAAGTTCTCAGCTATGATTTGTTCAAGTCTACCTTCAGCCTCTCTCTCTCTCTCTCTCTCTCTCTCTCTCTCTCTCTCTCTTCTTCTTCTGGAATTCCTATTTAATGGATATTGTTCCATTTAATTGAATCACTCAGTTCTCTAATTCTCCCCTTGTAATCCTGGATTTTTTTATCTGTCTTTTTCTCAGCTTATTCTTTTTCCATAATTTTTTCTTCTAATTCACCTATTCTCCCCTCTGCCTCTTCATTCCATGCTGTGGTTGCCTCCATTTTATTTTGCACCTCATTTATAGAGTTCTGTAATTCATCATGACTATTTTTTAGTCCCTTGATCTCTGTAGCAATAAATTCTCTGCTGTCCTCTATGCTTTTTTCAAGACCTGCAATTAATTTTATGATTATTATTCTAAATTTTTGTTCAGTTATGTTGCTTAAATCTGTTTTGATTAACTCTTTAGCTGTCACTTCTTCCTGGAATTTCTTTTGATGAGAATTGTTCCATTTCATCATTTTGGCTAGTTTTCTGTCCCTTATGAGTTTTAAAAGCTTGTCATGTGCTCTGAACCTGTGAACACTGCTATATTAAAAGGGGGTCATACACTGTCCAGCGCCTGGCCATTCAGGAGGTGTTTTTTGGAGAGTGTTACTTTCTCTCTCTTGTTGTGACTTTATTTATTTCCCTACTTGTAGTGATGTTTTGGACCCTCCACCAATTGTGCTTTTATTTGTTCCTTGAAGTAGCCCTATGGTCTCTTAAGTTGTCCCATTTTCTTCCTGGTAGATTCAGTCTCTATTTCTCCTAGACTCTTGGGGTTCAAAGTCCTTTAGCTTCAGCCCTTCTTTGTTTGAGATATGTGGGAAGTATGGATCCCCCTAATTCTCTGTCATGATGGTCCAACTGAAACATGGGACTGCTGATCTCAGGGTCATGATTTCAAGCCGCATGTTGGGTGTAGAGATTACAGGGTGCCCTGCCAGCTCCAGGTGGTCTCGCCACCTAACACTTTACACTTCAAGTCGCTACATTTTAAATGTGGGTTTTTTTTTTTCACATTTTAAATTTCACTTGTAACTTTCTAAGATCTACATAGACTCATTTAGCCTTCAGAATATAAAAGTCAAAGATGGTGTTTGAGGCAGGGCTAAATGCAGCCACTGAGAAATAATGTAGGCAGTTTTAACAATCTGGAATGTATTGTCAGTGAACAAAAGAGAAACGGTCATGTTTACAAAGTTACTATGAAGTGTTTTCATGATTTCTTCTACTGGACAAATTGGATGAAGGTTGAAGGTGCATTAAATTTTGAGGTGGCCCCAACTTCTCTCAGGTTAAAGTGTCCACAATGGTCAGTCATTTCGTGAACATGTTCACGGACACTTTGTTGAAGAAGCTGACTTGGCAGCTCAAGTCATTAAATAAATCATATGTAAAAATTATTTTGGCTGCTAGATATAGGATGAGGACTGAGATCAGATAACTGGAAGTGTCAACAGTAATGATACATTATTATATTATTATATGCAAAACGTTACTCAGGGTATTATGGGGATATAAAGTGGGACTGGGAAAGGAACTAACTTGAGACTCTACTATGAGTCACACACTTTACACATTTTTTCAATCCCACAACCCGACCCCCACCCCCAGATTAGAAGGTAGCATCATAAGTGAATAAGACCCATGGACGTTGGAATCACAAAGATCAGAGTTTCAGACATGCCAGTGTGATCTACTGACTCTGCACCTTTGGGCAAGCTATTTAACTTTACTAAAGTATTAGTCTTCTGATCTGTAAAATGGAAGAAATTGTAGGTTAAATGAGATATTACATGTAAGGTTATTTCTACAGAACTAAATGTAGTCAGTTATTATTATCATTATAATCATCTTCATAATCAAAGGTCTGGAGCTCAAACAGTTTAAGGAACCAGTAGAAAATTACAGCTTACTAAGTGTCAGAAGAAAAATTCAAATTTATCTGACTCACTCTAAGCCTATATATTATCATTATATCATATTGCTTAAAAATTCATTACATTTTAATATTTCTGAACTTCAGTTTTAGCATCCATAAAATGGGATAGTAATGTTTATATTATATATTGTGCTGTGGATTATGTAAACCACTTAAATGAGAGTGTTCAACATGCAGGAACTATTCAGTAAGAAAAGCTGTTAGGTCAAGATAAATGACCTTGTGTAATGTGATACAAGGCAGATTCACCTTGAACTTTGTACAGTTGAATTTAATTTCTACAAGTATCAAGAGTTGCATCTATAAAACATAGCCAGAGGCAAAGATCCTGAGAATAACAGAATAAAGGTATCAAACTGACACTTGGTTAGTGCATAGGGGATCAGATATTTTTAAGGATGTTCTCAAGAATAGAAGAGAGAATATTTGTCATGTTTAAAAAATGAAATTACTTCAGTATAAAGGTAGGCTGTATTTTTACTTTAAATTCAGTTATCTTGGTTGAACAAACAAAAGTACTAATTCCCCTTTTACAAGTTGTGAGACATGTATTTTATTAGTTTGTTATCTAGAGCCAGAAACACCAGAATTCTGTTCAAAATTATAATATGTGACCAATAAAATTTTATATGCATATTTGCCTTTAGCAAAATAAAAGATAAAGTATATTTATAATAGAAAGAGTAGTAAACTGGCATTCTCTTGTGATCCACAACTCAAATGAATCTGAGTAAGTGAATTACAAGTAATAGAGTTCAAGTGATGACACCACCTGGGTGACAGTAGGTATTTCTACTTTCTCTGTGGAATGCTTCACGCAACAGAGTACTTTTTGTTTTTAAATCCCAAGACTCCTGTGTCTAGATATAAAGGTCATTGATAACTCATTTCAAAAAACAGCCTATTTTATTGCTTTGCTAAGGGATTTTTAAATTATTTTTATTGAGTTGTAAACTCCATCAGGTCAGGGACCAGCATTTACTCACCAGTGTATTATAGTCAGTGGCACAAGTTCAATTTAGGTTTGGAGCTTTGCATTAAAAAGCATTCACTTTAGATTTCCCACAATTCATTGTTAAAGCCCAGAAATCCTAGCTCTGAACAACAGAATATATGTCCTTTAGAATGTTGCTCAGGAAGAAGACCTTGATGTGCTTATCAAAACTGTAAAGAGTTTACCTTACAGAAAAGACATGCATGAAGAATTATCAGAAGACTGTGAGCCATTAGGCATAACCAAGGTAATTTAAGTTTGTCTTCATTAAATCAGAACATTAGACCACTTAATAATAATAATAATAATAACTGCCACCACAATAATAGTGAAGGTCAGTTTTGTAGAAACAGAATCTGAGGAGATTCTTTGAATGTGATTTATTGATGGAGTGTTCCCAGGAGAATTAAGAAATGTAGGAAATAAGAAACAGTAGGGGGTGGGAAGGGAAGAAGAAGAAGAAGGAGAAGAAGAAGAAGAATGGGGGGAGGAGGAGGAGGCAGAGGAGGAGGAGGAGGAGGAGGAGGAGGAGGAGGGAGAAGGTAAGCAAAGATGTGGTTCCTACCAGAGATTAGTTTAGGACTAATCCTACTATCTCACTTGTGACTCTGGAAGACAAATTTCACTGCAGATTTGGTGAGTGTGGCAATGGAAAGCAGAGATTCAGCATTTTGTACCCTCCTCCCCTGCATCAGTTGGGTATTAGCTGCTAGCTGGGGTAGGTCAGGTGCCATAAATGTGGGGAGCACAATTCCCTTAATAAGGGAAATTCTCTGGAGAAGAGGCAGCTGCCAGATGGTTACATTAACCAAGTAAAGGAGATCTGAGTGTGGCACCAATAGCATCTATTAAGCTTGTATAGATAGCATTTAGCATGTACCAGACAGTGTGTTCTATCTATATTAATTTATTGAATCCTTACAAGGATAGGTAACACAATTTTATGTTGAAGGAACTAAGTCACAGGGATCAAAACATAACCAAGAATTCTTTATATTTATATTTAAGATATTTATCTTATCTTTACTGAGCATAAATCTTTATTTGAAAAGTAAAAGCCTCATAGGGATTTCAAATATTTATTAGGTTGAGTTACATATGATATGGGGTCTAATTTTGCCAACTAAAACTTCCATGTTTCAAATAATAACTAATCAGAGCAAAGTTTAAATTCCACTTACCAGACAATAACAGATTTCTGGATGTTCCTAATAACCATTGGGTGACAACCTAATTAAACTGTCACAGAGCCACACAAGTCTTAACTATGTGAAATGTAAGGATTTATCTTGCTGGCATAGAAATATTACTGTAAAATAGCAGCAGAGTATACCTAAAATGTAGATGCCCATAGGGATAAAAGCAATATTATTGCATGATTACAAATATTGATACTTATACCTGATCTCCCCTGACATTAGAATTTACAGAATTTTCAAAATATTTAAACCCTTCCAAAGTCCCATACATTATAATTTTTAAATTAGTCAGTATTTTCTAGAATTAACAGGAGTCCACAAGATGGCAGTCCTTAATGAATAGATAGTATTAATCTTGGGTAATATTCCAAAGGGAAGGAAATAGAAACCTTGGTCAAAAAATAAATTTTCTCAATTTTTGTGTTATTTTGTAAAATATTAGCTTTTATCCAGAAGGTGTTTGTCATTTGTATATAAGTACATAACTAAAATAATTAAGCTTTAATTTAGTTCTATGTATTGAAAGCAAATGAAAATTCATAAGGTCAGTATTCAAAAAACTTTATATCTTTTACTGATGGTGATTTTTTTTTACATTTATTTATTTTTGAGAGACAGAGAGAGACAGAACGCGAGCTGGAGAAGGGCAGAGAGAGAAGGAGACAGAATCCGAAGCAGGCTCCAAGCTCTGAGCAAGCTGTCAGCACAGAGCATGACAAGGGGCTCAAACTCAAGAAAAGTGAGATCATGACCTGAGCCAAAGTCGGAGGCTCAACTGAGTGAGCCATCCAGGTGCTCCGTGATGATGAATTTTTAAAAGATATCTGTACTTATTTTAATTTTATGCGATACAAATTTTATGGTGCAAATTTGAATATTTATTGCAGGATAAATATTAACAGAAACAAATATGAGTTTTATGAGTTATCCCCTTCTAGTGGGTGAATCACAGAGGACAAAAGCCTCCAGAGTTGTGATTTGCCTAAATTTTGCATGTTAAATGTGGAACTTTAGTTGCTTTTGGTTTACATTTATCATATGGTTACAATAGACAATCTTCAGGTCAGATAAACTATTATAACATTATTCTCTCCCTCTCACCTTCTTCTTACATTCAATGTAATTTTACATAAATGTTCTTTGTGCTTATATGGCTTAACTAATGCTCATTACTCCTTCATTCAAATCTTTAATTAAGATAATTTATTTGTCACATTCTCATGCACCATATAGAAATAGTGGATATTATCTACTTATCAAAAGGCACTGAAATGGTTTATTTTCTGCTCTGGGGGTTTGTCCCTATGGCTCACCTGTTTCAGAAAAAAATCCTAATCATAAAATACATCTCTGCTGACATATAGTCACCGTAATAAATCTTCAAACTTCTATTTGTACAAATTCACATACCATGAAACTTTTGGCTAGACATTTTTTAGTTGATTTATTTGAAAAGACAAAAATGTTGGTATAATTTATATTAATAATATAAATGGACCAAGAATTATTTGAAATTTATACTCTTTCTAATTCTACAAGGGATTTTTCTTTAAAAATCAAATGGTTTTGATTTTCATAATTATGTTTATATTTATTTATATTTATAATTATCTTAGCCTTCATGTAGTTAATCTCTTTAAATTATCAAAAATCTAATTGTGAACTAGATGTTATGATACAGTCCAGTATTGAATAATAGGGGGTTTTGAACAATTAATACATTTTAAAAAGAGAAAATGCCCTTTAAACACTAATGTCATTAAAATAATGAATTGAGATCATTATCTTGAGCCTAATATTCATGTTAGATACAAATGTTAGATATTCAGAGATACATGGCAGATATATATTGTAGACATATAAGATCTGAATGGCAAAATATGTTGGTTATCCTGATTTAATTACTTTTCCATATTTATCTTTTTTTATTTTTCTTATTTGCCCTACATTGGCTTTGGTTTGGTCAGTGCCCTATTGTCTTTATCTTTAACAATTCTAATTCCTGAATAGAGAAGGGATCTACTTCTTAAAAGTAACCCAACTGGTCCGGACTTCTTTGTTTAATATTGGTTACTTAGATATTTTCAAGAAATGTGGGCTCTATGGTATATTTTTCCTTCTAAAACCTTTGTTTCTAGTTTATTGGTTAATTAATAATTCTGGTGATTGACTCAGTGATATTTTCCAAAATCATAAGACTAGTAGGAATTATAATAGCTGAAATAAATCTAAAAAAAGTTTAAAAATAGACAGCAATCTAAGATATTTTAAAAATATAGTTTTATAAATAGGAAAACTATATGTCTTTAGGGATTGCTGCAAATTCCAAGAATATGAGCCAGTTGTTTGGTGGAAACCACTGAGTTAGGAGGTTACTGCTAAGGGTGAAGATAAAAGATTTTGATTTATAGGGATCACCTGAAGAAATGTGGCTGAACATAAATTGTTCAAATGGAACTCAAGAAATATCCTAAATAAAATACTAGCAAACTGAATCTAACAATACATTAAAATAATAATTCACCACCATCAAATGGATAATTGGATTGCAAGGGTGATTTGATATTTGCAAAACAATGTGATGCATCATATTAATCAAAGAAAGGGTAAAAACCATATGATTCTCTCAATAGATGCAGAAAAAGCATTGGACAAAGTATAATATCCATTCATGATAAAAACCTTCAACAAAGTAGGTTTAGAGGGAAAATGACTCAACACAATATGAAAAACCCACAGCTAATATCATCCCTAATGAGGAAAACCTGAGAGCTTTTCCTCTAAAGTCAGGAAAAAGAGAGGAATGTCCACTATCACCACTGTTATTTAGCATGGTACTGGAAGTCCTAGCCCCAGCAATCAGACAACAAAAATAAATAAAAGGCACCCAAATTAGCAAGGAACTTTCAGTATTTGCAGATGACAGAATACTCTATATAGAAAATCTGAAAGACTCCAATAAAAAAACTGCTAGAACTAATACATGAATTCAATAAAGTCACAGGATACAAAATCAAAGTACAGAAATCTGTTTCATTTCTATACACCAATAATGAAGAAGTAGAAAGAGAAACCAAGGAATCATTCCCAGTTACAACTGCACCAAAACCCATTAGATACCTAGGAATAAACCTAACCAAAGAAGTGAAAGAACTGTACTATGAAAACTAAAATACTGATGAAAGAAATTGAAAAAGGACACAAAGAAATGAGGAAATATTCCATGTTCATGGACTGGAAGAACAAATATTGTTAAAATGTCTATGCTCTCCAAAGCAATCTACACCTTTAATGCAATCCCTATCAAAATATCACCAGCATTTTCACATAGCTAAAAAAACCAATTCTATAATTTGTATGGAACCACAAAAAAAACCCAGAATAGTCAAAGCAATCTTGAAAAAGAAAAGCAAACCTGGAGGCATCACAATTCCAGACTTCAAATTATATTACAAAGCTGTGGTGATCAAGACAATCAAGACAGTATGGTATTGGCACAAAAATAGACACATAGACCAATAGAACAGAATAGAAAACCCAGAAATGAACCCACAAGTTTCAATTAATCTTAGACATAGCAAGAAAGAATATCCATTGGGAAAAAGACAATCTCTTCAACAAATAGTGTTGGGAAAACTGGATAGCAGCATGCAAAAGAAAGAAACTGGGCCACTTTCTTATACCATACACAAAAATAAATTCAAAATGATATAAGACCTAAATGTAAGACCTGAAACCATAAAAATCCTAGAAGAGAACACAGGCTGTAATTTCTCTGGCATTTTCTGTAGCAACATTTTTCTAGATCTGTCTCCAAAGGCAAGGGAAACAAAAGGAAAAATAAACTATTGAGACTTCATCAAAATAAAGCTTTGCACATTAAAGGAAACAATTAACAAAACTGTAAGGCAACCTTTGGAATGGGAGAACATATTTGCAATGAAATATCTGAAAAAGGGTTAATTATCCAAAATATATAAAGAACTTATAAACGTCAACACCCAAAACCAAATAATGCAGTTAAAAAATGGGCAGAAGACATGAATAGACATTTTTCCAAAGAAGACATACAGATGACCAACAGGCACATGAAAACGTTCTCAACATCCCTGATTATCAAGGAAATACAAAGCAAAACTACAATGAAATATCACCTCATACCTGTCAAAATGGCCAAAATAAAAACAAACAAAAAAAACAGGTGCTGGTAAGGATTTGGAGAAAGGGGAATCCTACTGCACTGTTGGTGGGAATGCAAACTGGTGGAGTCACTGTGGAAAGCAGTATGGAGCTTACTCAAGAAATTAAAGATAGAACTACCCTAAAATCCAGCAATTTACTACTAGGTGTTTACCCAAAAGAAAATATTGATTTTAAGGGACACATGCACCCCAATGTTTACAGCAGCATTGTCTACATTAGCCAAATTATGGAAACATCCCATGTGTCCATCAACTAATGAACAGATAAAGAAGTGAAGAAGTGGTGTATATACATACATACAATGGACTATTACTCAGCCATCTGCAACTTGATGAAATCTTGCCATCTGCAACTACATGGATGGAGCTACAATATTATACGAAGGGAAAAAAGTCAGTCAGAGAATGACAAATGCCACATTATTTCACTCATATGTGGAATGTATGAAGCAAAACAAATGAGCAAAGGAAGAAAAAAAGAGGGAGGCAAACCAAGAAACAGATTTTTTTTATTATTATTTTTTTATTTTTTTTTAAATTTTTTTTTTCAACGTTTATTTATTTTTGGGACAGAGAGAGACAGAGCATGAACGGGGGAGGGGCAGAGAGAGAGGGAGACACAGAATCGGAAACAGCCTCCAGGCTCTGAGCCATCAGCCCAGAGCCCGGCGCGGGGCTCGAACTCACGGATCGCGAGATCGTGACCTGGCTGAAGTCGGACGCTCAACCGACTGCGCCACCCAGGCGCCCCAAGACACAGATTTTTAACGACAGAGAACGAATGACGGTTACCAGAGAGGGGGTGGGTTTACAGATGGGTAAAATAAATGAAGAGGATTAAGGAATGCCCTTGTGATGAGCACCGGGTGTTGTTATGGAAGTGTTGGATCATTATACTGTACACCTGAAATTAATTTTGCACTGTATGTTAACTTACTGTAATTTAAATAAAAAATAAAAAAAAAAATAAAGAGCCAGATACATCATATTAGAGAATGGGCAGAGAAGGAAGATAGATTTTTTAAAATTCTAGTACTCATCCCTTATTTTTAGGGGAAGGAAAAGTTTAAATAGCAGTGTTATCACCAATCATATCACAATAGAATGAAATGAGATGTGTTATTAAATACCCAGCTTCCTATTTCATTAGGGACCTCTGTGCAAGAACTAAGCCACATGGGACTCAATTCAGTGAGCACATGTTTAGGTAATGTGGCACCATAGAAAATTCATGGACTTTATACCAATGTAAAAAATGTACTTGAATGTTTTCACCATTACCTAGCTTTTCTAATTACCTGACTTCTTCAGTTCTGTTTATTCATCTATAAAATAATTAAAACACCTAACTTAGAAAATTCTGGGAGAAATTTTATAAAAAGTGTTAAAATAATTTTAGGAATATAGAAAGTGTTCATAAATGGTTATTATATAAAATGCTAGCACAGCTATACACATAAATATATACATATATCTATCTATATAGATATATCTATATCTATCTATCTATATATATATAATTTTATGTTTATCTTCTTTGCAGAATAAACCAGCAGTCACTCTAAAAATCTCATAAAACATTTCATCTTAGTTAAAAATACATTTATGCATAAAAGTGGGACTTAACTTTGCATGCCAGTAACACACCCATATTCTATTCTTGTTCCAATATATAATGCAACTTATCAATTATGTGGAATTAAACTATGTGTATATTTTTCACTCTATGTAGTTCTGCAATATTCCCATCTCACATCAAACTGGAGTTTAGAAGTAATTTTACTCTATTTATGTCATATGCCTATCAATTGATCTTAAATGACTCTCTTTTATGAGACTTTTTCAAATCTATTAGTCTGTTCAACTCTTTTTCCTCAATCCATCTTTCTTAACCATCCAATATTATCTCCAAATCTTCACAATCATCAATGCTTCATCTTAGGGTGATTCATAAATCAATATATCTCTTATAATATTATTTCCCTAGACTAGAATTTATTCTCAGTTTCATTCTGCCCAGTTACATGCCTAGACACAGCCAAGTGCAGGTGCATGTTCTTGAACAAGACTTCAGGAGTCATTTTAATTTACAATTACCTCTCCTCTGAAATTCTATAGATACATAGCACTAAATTTTGTCCTAATTTACTTGGAACAGTGACATTTGCACCTTTTTTCGCAGCAGATTATTTTTTTTTAATTTTTTTTAACGTTTATTCATTTTTGAGACAGAGAGAGAGACAGACCATGAATGGGGAAGGTCAGAGAGAGAGGGAGACACAGAATCTGAAACAGGCTCCAGGCTCTGAGCTGTCAGCACAGAGCCCGACGCGGGGCTCGAACTCACGGACCGCAAGATCACGACCTGAGCCGAAGTCGGACGCCCAACCGACTGAGCCACCCAGGCGCCCCTGCAGCAGATTATTAATTGTACCCCCTCTCAGAAATGTTCCAGTTAGGGGCGCCTGGGTGGCTCAGTCGGTTAAGCATCCAACTTCAGCTTGGGTCATGATCTCACGGTTCGTGAGTTTGAGCCCCATGTTAGGCTCTGTGCGGATAGCTAGGAGCCTGGAGCCTGCTTTGGATTCTGTGTCTCCCTCTCTCTCTCTGACCCTCCCAGCTTGCACTGTCTCTCCCTCTTTCAAAAATAAATAAACATTAAAAAAATTAAAAACAAAATTTAAAAGAAATGTTCCAGTTTGGTTATTAAATAAATTATATGGTCTTCCTACCTTCCATCATACACACAACACATTCCTCCTGTATCAGTATTAACCATGTTGTCTCATTGTTTTCTGTTCTATGTGTATATATCATCTTCCCTACCAGACTATATATTCATCTAGAGCAGGGGTTGTGTTATATGCTTACTGTACAAATATGGCATCCATTTAAGAAGTAAAATTATTTAAATTAATTTATATTTAGAACCTTTAAGAAGTATGTCATGTTTACATTAAAGGTAGTTGGGGATATAATGAATTACCCCAAAGAAATACCACTTATAGTTGCTCTAGTCATCTAAAATAGTTTCCAACTCACGAGAGTGCCCAGCAAGCAGTTGATAAATCTCTTTCTTATGATAAATGCAATGTTCTATTATTTCATAATTAGTGAAATAAGATATGTTCTTATATATCTTATATCTTTGGTAATAGAGTTTTATAGTTCTATAATTTATGGCCCTCCATGAATTTGCCCCTGCTAACCCTTCAACCTTAACACCATCTTTCCTTTCTTCAATCCATCCCAGCCACACTGTCCTTGATGTCAATTTTCAACTTAAGACATGAGCATTATGTCCGTGAGTTCTAGCGCCACTTTGGGCTCTGTGCTGACAGCTTGGAGCCTGGAGCCTGCTTTGGATTCTGTGTCTCCCTCTCTCTACCCCTTGCCTGATCTCTCTCTCTCTCTCTATCTCTCTCTCTCTCTCTCTCTCTCTCTCAAAAATAAACATTAAAAAATAAATCAAAAATAATTCAAGTGATTTATGAAGAAGTTTTTTCAGAAGGCTTGGGAGTATATGCATTTTATTATAGGTAGGTGATATATAGAAAATGTTGTGATAAGGACATGAAACTTGAGCAAATATCAATATTCCAGCCACTTGGCTGGATTTTATAAAGAGAATTTATAGAAGTAATAATATAAATAATTGTTTATACAAATGTTGGAAATGGGAGAGGCAATGAATGAAACACAAATTTTAAATGATGAATTAGGAGAACCTGTAAACACAGTTCTATTTCTTTTGTTTATTTTACTGGAGACCACCAATTCGAAGTTTGTGGTGAAGGCTTATTAATAAAAAACATGCCATCCTTGGTTTCTTTTGTATTATTATTTGTTCTTCTGCTGTCAGACCACTATTTTGGGGATTTTGCCTCTTTATACAGTTTTTGTCTTATTACTTTTAACTTAGCCTGAGCTTTTATTTTAATTACAAAGAAATACTGTCAAAATGAATGTTTAATCTACCCAGGGAAAAGAACACATACTTTCCAGTGGTGGAGCTTTACTATGGAATGGCAACAACACATTGATTTTATTAACTCTCTACTGAAGTCCTGAGATAGGATTACCACAATTTTAAAACACAGTATGATAGCTGTGCTTTATGAGTGGGCAAGCCCTCTCCTATACTGGTATTTCCACCAATGATTGCATCAGGGAAAAAAATGAAAAGGCATATGTGGAAGGTGACCAAGGAGATCTTAATAGTGTTGACATTGTTGTAATACTGTGCCCAAATAAATACTTTATGATTAGATAGTGTAGTAGTATCTTTATGAGAATACTAGGGTGCTGGCCTATATGGGGCCATTCCAATTTTAATAACGTTGGAATACCATACTCTTCTTTGTTCATCTCCTATAAATCTATTTTCCAATTTTACTTGCGTAAAATAATAGTTATTTAATTTATTCAGAACTGTATGTATGTCTGAGAGTACTCTCCAGTAATACTAATTAATATTTTGAGGATCTATAAACTAAACTGTAAATATTGTATAAACTTATTGTTTATATAAAATTTATCTTAATGCAGTAAGCTTCCTATGATCTAGATCCAGATTTATGAATTTCAGCACTATTGACATTTAAGGCCAGATAATTGTTGTGAAAGACAGTACTGTACATTGTAGGATGTTTACCAGTATCCCTGGCCTCTATTCTCTACCCTCTAGATGCCAGTAGCATCTTATCACCCCCTGCCTGCCTCCATACCAGCCATAACAATCAAAAATATCTTTAGACATTGTCAAATGCCTCCTGGGAGTGGAAAACATCCCTGTTTGAAAACCACTGATCTAGATTAATTAAGAAGTGATATATCCTGGTTAACCAACTATTTGAGATATCTGGTAATTACTGTATTTCTTTTTATCACATTTCATAAATAATTAGGTATATAGATGATAGTAGATAGATGGATAATAGATGAAAGCTAGCTGATTTAATTTGTTTTCATTTTTTTCTTATAGATTTTTTCCAATATATGAAATTTATTGTCAAATTGGTTTCCATACAACACCCAGTGCTCATCCCAAAAGGTGCCCTCCTCAATACCCATCACCCACCCCCCCTCCCTCCCACCCCCCATCAACCCTCAGTTTGTTCTCAGTTTTTAAGAGTCTCTTATGCTTTGGCTCTCTCCCACTCTAACCTCTTTTTTTTTTTTCTTCCCTTCCCCCATGGGTTTCTGTTAAATTTCTCAGGATCCACATAAGAGTGAAACCATATGGTATCTGTCTTTCTCTGTATGGCTTATTTCACTTAGCATAACACTCTCCAGTTCCATCCACGTTGCCATATGCCAAAAAAGGGCCATATTTCATTCTTTCTCATTGCCATGTAGTACTCCATTGTGTATATAAACCACAATTTCTTTAACCATTCATCAGTTGATGGACATTTAGGCTCTTTCCATAATTTGGCTATTGTTGAGAGTGCTGCTATAAACATTGGGGTACAAGTGCCCCTATGCATCAGTACTCCTGTATCCCTTGGGTAAATTCCTAGTAGTGCTACTGCTGGGTCATAGGGTAGGTCTATTTTTATTTTTTTGAGGAACCTCCACACTGTTTTCCAGAGTGGCTGCACCAATTTGCATTCCCACCAACAGTGCAAGAGGGTTCCCGTTTCTCCACATCCTCTCCAGCATCTATAGTCTGATTTGTTCATTTTGGCCACTGTGACTGGCGTGAGGTGATATCTGAGTGTGGTTTTGATTTGTATTTCCCTGATGAGGAGCGACGTTAAGCATCTTTTCATGTGCCTGTTGGCCATCCAGATGTCTTCTTTAGAGAAGTGTCTATTCATGTTCTCTGCCCGTTTCTTCACTGAGTTATTTGTTTTTCAGGTGTGGAGTTTGGTGAGCTCTTTATAGATTTTGGATACTAGCCCTTTGTCCAATATGTCATTTGCAAATATCTTTTCCCATTCCGTTGGTTGCCTTTTAGTTTTCTTGGTTGTTTCCTTTGCTGTGCAGAAGCTTTTTATCTTCATAAGGTCCCAGTAGTTCATTTTTGCTTTTAATTCCCTTGCCTTTGGGGATGTGTCAAGTAAGAAATTGCTACAGCTGAGGTCAGAGAGGTCTTTTCCTGCTTTCTCCTCTAGGGTTTTGATGGTTTCCTGTCTCACATTCAGGTCCTTTATCCATTTTGAGTTTATTTTTGTGAATGGTGTGAGAAAGTGGTCTAGTTTCAACATTCTGCATGTTGCTATCCAGTTCTCCCAGCTCCATTTATTAAAGAGACTGTATTTTTTCCATTGGATGTTCTTTCCTCTTTTGTCAAAGATGAGTTGGCCGTACGTTTGTGGGTCTAGTTCTGGTGTTTCTATTCTATTCCATTGGTCTATGTGTCTGTTTTTGTGCCAATACCATGCTGTCTTGATGATGACAGCTTTGTAGTAGAGGCTAAAGTCTGGGATTGTGATGCCTCCTGCTTTGGTCTTCTTCAAAATTCCTTTGGCTATTCGGGGCCTTTTGTGGTTCCATATGAATTTTAGGATTGCTTGTTCTAGTTTTGAGAAGAATGCTGGTGCAATTTTGGTTGGGATTGCATTGAATGTGTAGATAGCTTTGGGTAGTATTGACATTTTGACAATATTTATTCTTCCAATCCATGAGCACAGAATATTTTTCCATTTCTTTGTATCTTCTTCAATTTCCTTCATAAGCTTTCTATAGTTTTCAGCATACAGATCTTTTACATCTTTGGTTAGATTTATCCCTAGGTATTTTATGGTTCTTGGTGCAATTGTGAATGGGATCAGTTTCTTTATATGTCTTTCTGTGGCTTCATTATTAGTGTATAAGAATGCAACTGATTTCTGTACATTGATATTGTATCCTGAAACTTTGCTGAATTCATGTATCAGTTCTAGCTGACTTCTGGTGGAGTGTTATGGATTTTCCATGTATAATATCATGTCATCTGCAAAAAGTGAAAGTTTAACTTCATCTTTGCCAATTCAGTTTTCATTTTAAGGGCAGAGTACTCTACCTCCTTCATGATTTTTGTTGTACAACATACATATAGAGAAAGTTCAGTAAAGTTTGCTGAATTGAATTAGAATTAGGACCAATCATACTCATAGCACAGAACTATAAGGAACATTATTTACTTTTATTTAATGAATCAAACACATCTTAATATTTTGATACTGTTTCAGGCCATTTTTCAAATTAACTGTCAAAATAAAAAATGTGTCAAATACTGAATTGACTATATTTTGGAACAATGACACAACATTGACACTATCTGAATATCACTTTTCTCTTCATATAAAAGTGTATAACGGTACAGAAGAAATTTCAGTTACGTGAATTTTACAGTTGTTTGATTCTGCATAATTAATTTACCTTGCTAGCATGCAGACCTACCTGTAAATTATATGTGAAATCTGAAACAATATATTTAATTCACTTCTTTTACTCATTCATTAGGGTATTCTCTTTCCCCACATATACATTTTTAAAATAATGAAATATGTATTTCCAGAACTTATTTAATTGTATTAAAATGAAGTCCACATAAATTAATTCAACAAAATGCAAATATATGGTAGACAAAGGAGGAGAAAACAATTTTAGTAAATATTAATGTACATGGGGGGTGCCTGGGTGGCTAAATTGGTTAAGCAGATGCTTTGGCTCAGGTTATGATCTCACTGTTTGTGGGTTCAAGCCCTGCATCAGGCTCTGTGGTGACAGCTTAGAGCCTGGAGCCTGCTTCAAATTCTGTCTCCTTCTCTCTCTGCTCTTCCCCCACTCCTTCTCTCTCTCGCTCTCTCTGTCTCTCTGTCTGTCTCTCTCCCTCTCTCTCTCTCAAAAATAAACATTAACAATTAAAAAAAATATTAAGGTACATGGGATCTGAGCTAAATAGAAAATAAAAGAATTGGTTTTGTATATTGTTAGAGAAATTTCCATATTATTAAATCACTGTTTTAAGGCATTTATTAGAATGACTTACAAGATTCTACAGACGTTAGTTTTTCAGACTATAGAATTACTGTAGAAACACTGGATGGTTGGTGAATTAATTCACAGAAGATAGTCTACTCTGGGCAAAGCTACACAGACATTAGTGTTTACCAAAAGTAATAAATTCTAAGAACTCACAATCTACAATGAGTCAAATCATGTATATACTAATTCAGATACAAGGCAGATAATTTCTTTCAGCTAGAATTCTAGCTTTTAATTTTTTAAACCTTGCCTTTATAACTTATTCTCTATGGAACCTGACATGTTCCTCAGTCTTTCTTGCCCTGTTTGAAAATGGATATATGCTTTCCTTCACATTATTTTGTAAATATTAAATAGAAGTGACTTAAGTGAGGTACATGCTTGAGGCCTAAAACCATTCACTAAATGAAGTTATGTTATGAATTTGGAATATCTTTTCGCTAAAGAAGATATCTGAGACAACACCAATGTATATAGGAGTATATAAATTCCAAAGTTATCCCAATTGAATTGGCATTGAGCTAGTAATGTATTTTCTCCCATCCGACTTGACTTAAAATAATTTGGGGACTAGTAGCTTCTTTCACTTCCCATCACATATCTTGATTCCCAAAGGAAATGCAAAATCTGATTGTTCCAAAGAATGAAATTTTCTCTTATGTATCACATAGTTAGTGCTTTAGCACTTTTAAATATATTAAGCACTCACTATGTGCTAGGTATTTTGATAACCCTTCTCTATTATTTTTAATACTATTTGTGTTTATTTCATTTTTATATAATAAAACTAAGGATTGATAAAATCAGGCAGATATTTCTCTGTACGAGACAGAGAGAAAAGGACACAAATGTAATTGCAACCAGAAGCTCAGGGAATAGTTAAAACTGTGACTACTTCCCTGATAAAGGGCGTCACTTGGCCTACATAACTGCAGATTCGGAAACTCTTGTAGTAGCTCAGAAATTGTGTTAGCACAAATCACACTGCCTCCTCCATAAAAGTTCTCAGAATCTGAGTCCTTTATTTCTTTTGTTGGATCTCATTCTTACAAAAAAGAGACAGTATTTATCTTAAAAGCTTTAGAATTCACTTGCATGATACAAATATTACCCTAAAACAGAAGGCAGGGTGCTACATCTTTAACAATAGGGTTTTGGAGATTTTCACTCTTTATTAAACACAAGGAAAAACATAAAATATAATGATGTGCATTTTCAATGCAGGCTAACCCCTTCTACAGTTTTCTGCTGCCTGGTTCAATTTCTAGATTAAAGATTTTCTGTTAGTTAAACTTCAGACTGAAGTGTTGCAACATAGGAGTATCAATTTCCATTGGAAAAATAGTGCCGCTATTGAGTATTTTCCTATCTTACTGACCTGGTTAGCAAGCTTCAGGCTGCAGCTGCACAAAGGCTCAAAAAAGAGCTCATGTCCTAAGGGAAAAGCAAAGTTCTCAAGTACATTAAAAAAAAATAGCCCATAGTTTTCCCTTATCTTTTCCCCTTCTGTCTTTCTCTTATGTCCAATATAGAACCACTGAAATGGCACACAGAATGATCCTTGTTGACATAACCTGGACCGCAGCCCGGGAACACACATCCCTGAAGCACAGTCCTGTCACTGCCAGCCATTCTTGCCTGCATCGGTACTGTGTTAATTGGGAGAGGTCAGCCAGTTCTCTCTCTCCAGACTTTCATTCTCCCTGAGGGGAAGAACGGTTCCAATGAAAGATCCTCCATGTCTAAGGGCACCCATTTTCAATGCTTGTTAGCTTAATGTCTCTTTGCAATATGTAAGAACAGCATAAGAGAAAGCATTTATATCACTAACCTCCAGACAGGCTTTGTAGAGCAAGCTTGGGTCTGCAGCTCTTAGCAGCTGATTTGTCTTCTCCCCCATCAAACATGGGTATATTCTAATTAGAGTCACACAGATTATATTCTTATGGATTTAAAGGAATTCTGCTTAACAAGATATTTAAAAAAATGGAAAAGTCTATCTTTAATATACAAATAAACTTTTAAAGATCACAGAATAACTGAAGAATCTTTTCCTTTTTTTCTCAATGTTTTCATCTGCAAAATAAAATAATATGAAAAATTATTTTATATGTATCGTATGAGTTTGATTAATCTATGCATAAGCTTAGTCCTGTGCCTCTCATGTGAGAATTCTATAAATGTTTTCTATTGTTAAAAAGTTTTCTATTGTTTGTTTGTTAATGAAAGAATAAGTTTCTATAACATTTCTCTGCTTTGCCTGTGCTGTGTTTAAGGAGAAGCCCACATTTAAGACAATGGACTTCCATTCTAGCCAAGGCTGTTTTATTTATTCATACAGTGAGACAAAGATGACAGTGGTGCTTTAGGTTTAACTTTCTTTCACTTTCTTAGTCACATCTGGCTGCTTGATCCCCAGAGACTATTATCCTCCACATGACTTGACCCTCACTAGGATGCCAACAGATCAGCAGGCTAGAGAGAGATAAGGCTATGATATTTGATATTGTTTGGGCATTTTAATAAGGCTCACATATAACCCTTTATGGGAGAGTCTGGATTTCTTCTCATCTAGTCCAAAAATGCTACTTGCAGCTAAACACTTAACAGCAGGCAGTGTCTTTTTGAAGAAAGGAAAAGAACAAGGTGAAGCCATTCAGAGGATTAATTGGATAACACTGGCCTAGTTCCTATTATTCTCTGAAGCAATAAAAAAAAAAAAAAAAAAAAAAAAAAAAAAAAAAAAAGCAAACTAGTTTTAGAAGTTTACTACCCTGAAACACCTGAAGGAAAACTCATTGGATATTTGCTTAGGCAACATGCTAATTGCATTTTTAATGAATCAGCCAATGGGCAGACAGATGTTTATTTCTGTATTCCCTGCTCTTTATCATCCTTGGTAAATATTTTTTCCCCACTCTGCAAATATCTTCCGCAGGAGGTAAAAATAATGACCATGCCTTCTGAACATGTAAGAGAGGCTGGAGCTGTGAAGTTGGAGCCCTGTACTTTGCAAAGTATCTTTCTTAAAATAGGTTTGATAGAAGAATATGAATCTTTATTCTTGATGGAAACACAAAACCTAGAGAAGGGCAGTCAAAATGCATGTGAGGGAAAGGAAGTGAATGTCCTTTCCAAAAGTAAAAGAGAACTTGATTCCAGTAAGGAAGGATGAAAGAGAAGCCAGGGAATACACCTGTTCTTCCAGCTCCATACACGACCTCCTCCACAGAGGACTCTTAAGGTCCAGTAATCTGGAGTTCAGAGGTTTGGCAAAGGATAATACCAAACAGCACAAGTGGACTAAGAACAGAGCTTCACAACTAGTGACAGATGACTAGATGAGGCTAACTTACATTGTTGTATTTTTTTTGGACAGCATTTTGACAATACTTATCAAGGCCATGACTGCTGACTCTTTCACAAAGAAATTCCACCTCTAGGAATTTAGTAAAAATTTTTACTAAAAACTTTTTAGGAAAAAGAAATAATTTAGAATATGCACTACTAATTTATAGAATATACTAATTTCTAGAATATAATTTAGAATATACAATACCAATATAAGTAATATACACTACTAATATATCTACTAAGATTCATTGCAAAACTATTTATAGCAATAAATCCTTTAAATATTAAAATATCAAACATCAGGGTCAAGGTTAAATAAATCATATTATTTTTCAGGAATGCTATGTAGTCATTAAAATAACATTGATGATTAAATAACTTTGATATGCAATGATTCCAATATTTTTCTTATTGAAAAAATATAATCTCTAATGCCTTAAGGCATGTATTATATATAATGAATTAATTTCTCTTCTATTCATTTAGAATTGTATTACCTATGTATCATTCTTGAAAGAACTGAGAAAAAAAGGCTTAGTTTGCTTATAGAATTCTGATTGAAAAATGCTAGTTTCAGCATACTATTTTCAGGTCATATTTTTATAGAATCCAAAGAATATCAGGCTGTTACTGATATATTAATCTCATATCTTGTAAATATAAAGATATATTATATCTTGTAAATATAAAGATACAGATACAGATGTCAGCATACATATATGTAAAGATAAATATGGGTTGTGGATGTACTTTTTCCTTTCTGGATATTATTACTTTTGCAACATAAACATTTGCATTTTTCAGAATTAATAACATATACATATATATAATATATTTCATCATAGATTATTATCCATTTTGTTTGAACAATTTTTTATATAATAACTATTTCTGCTGTCTTTTAAAGGATTGGAAGTAGGGATTAAAGTGGCAATAATATGTTTATATATATGTGGGACAAATTATAACAACTATATCTTGATGGTTTATATCATGTTTCTCTAATGTAAATTGGAATTTTTACCAACTGTAGTAAAAAGCTGAAACGTTTGCCAGTTGATATGGTTAGTTGGTTAAAATTTCAAATGATTTTGTAGAGACTGCATTGATTAGCAAAACTCTCTGGGTTAAGACAAAGATTTGTCAAATAAAATAAGAGAGTTCCAGTTTAAGATGGTGATGTAGGAAGACTCTGAAATCACCTCCTCCACAGAACACATCACATTGCATCTCTTCATGGAGCAGTTCCTCCTAAAGAAGGACTGAGGGCTGACTGAATAGCTAGCAAAGAATCAAAGATAGAGACAGTGATAGTAGCAAAGGGAACTCCCACCCCCAGTGCTGCAAACCGGAAGGGTAGTACCCAGGAACTGAGAAACAGATCCCTCTGTCTTTGAGCATAAGGGAAACAGGAAAAAAAAAAAAGTTTAAAATAACAACTAGCATACTAAAGAGACAACACCAGAACTCTGCCAAATGGTGGAGGAGCTGCAGGAAAGCTCTCCGGGTCAGAGGGACTGGAGAACAGCACGATCTATGTTCCCACCCCACCCTGGAAACCTGGACCAGAGCAGAGTCCAGACACCATGCAGGGCAGGTCTGGTCTTCTTGGTGTGCTTGCAGCTTCTGGAAACCCAGGGTCCACAGGCCCACACCAGCCATGGTTGCACTAGGACACAGGGAAAAGCTATGGCTTACAAGGGCTAGAGAACTGTGGAACGCTTTTCTTGCCCTCCACATCAAGGGCCTAGACTGCAGCAGAGCCTGGCTGTCATAGGGGCAGGTTCAGATTCCATAACAAATGGGTACATTCCTCACACAGAGCTTGCAGTCTTGGCAAGCTCAGGGTCCTGAAGCCTATAGCAGCCCTGATTACACTGAGGCACAGATAAAAAGCTATGATTTAAGGCCAAGGAATTGCAGAAATGCTCCCTCCCCCACCATCTTAAAAGTCCAGATTGGAGGAGTGTCTGGCAACCATAAGAGGCAGGTTTGGATGCCATAATTGGAGGATCTGAATGACATTACCGGTGGTCCCAATGCCATAACTGGGTCTGGTCATCACACACAGCTTGTGACCTCAGAAAGCCCAGTGTCCACAAGCCCATACCAGCCACCCTGTGGTACTGGGGCTCAGAAAACCAGCTAGTATCTTATTTTTTTTTCTTATTAATTTTTTAAATTTACTGTTTTATTTTATTTTCCTTTATTTTATTTTATTTTATTTTATTTTATTTTATTTTATTTTACTGTTTATTTATTTAGAAGATAAAGCATGAGTGGGGGAGGAAGAGAGAGAGAGAAAATCTTAAGCAGGCTTCATGTCCAGCACAGAGCCTGATGTGGGGCTCGATCATACCACGGTGAAATCATAACCTGAGCAGAAATCAAGAGTTGGACGTTCTTAACTCACTGAGCCACCCAGGCACACCATTATTATTTTCATTTTTTAAAATTGTTTTGTTTTGTTTTTATTTTATTTCTTTCCTTTTGAGTTTGTTCTTTGCTTTCTTATTCTCTTTTTTTTCCTTTTCTTCTCTTTCCTCTTTTCTTTTTTTAATTTATTATTTTATTTTTCTTTAACTATTATTTATCTTTTTTTTATTCTGTGTGTAAAAAGCCACAGTAAAAGAATTACTAGCATATATAGCCACTACTCCAACTAGCCAGCAAAAGTCACCAAGCACACACAGTCTTCATAGAGGTCACCATACATAAGACCATTCCAACTGTAGAAGAAGTAGCCATTTTGCCTAACAAACACAGAGAGTTGAGTAAAATAGGGAGACAGAGGAATATGTTCTGAAAGAAAGAACAAGAAAAAAAAACACTGAAAGAATTAAATGAAACAGAGACAAACGATATGCCTGAAAAATAATTATTTTTTTTAAATCTATTTATTTATTTATTTATTTATTTATTTACTTACTTACATATTTTGAGAGAGAGAGCAGGGGAGGGTCAGAGAGAGAGTATGAATAGGGGAATTCCAGAGAGAAAGGGAGAAAAAGAATCCCAAGCAGATCTGTGCTGTCAGCACAGAACCAGAACGCAGGGATCTAATCTCATACACCATGAGATCATGACCTAAGTTGAAATCAAGAGTCAAATGCTTAACAGGCTGAGCCACACAGGCTCCCCCCAATAAATAATGTTAAGTAATGATCACAAAAATACTCACCGGGATGGGGTAAATAATGGAAGACCTGAGCAAGACCTTCAATAAAGACATAGGGAGTATTAAAAAGAACCAATGAGAGCTGAAGAATAAAACACTGAAACAAAAAACACACTAGAGGGAATCAACAGTAAATTAGATGTGGAAGAATGTATCAGTGATCTGGAAGACAGGATAATGGAAAGCAGACAAACTGAACAGCATAAAGAGAAAAGAATTTTTTAAAAAAATGAGGATAGATTAAGAGATCTTTTGGACAACATCAGTTGAACAAACTATTGCATTATAGGGGTCCCAGAAGAAAACGAGAGGGAAGGTATAGAAAATGTATTTGAAGAAACCATAACTGAAAACTTCCCTAAACTAGTGAGGGAAACAGACATCCAAATCCAAGAGCAGAGAGTTCCAAACAAAATGAATACAAGGTGGTCCACATCACAGCACGTAATAATTAAAATGTCAAAGGTTAAAGGTAAGGTGGGAGGGACACTTGGGTGACTCAGTTAAATATCCAATTTTTGATTTTTGGCTCAGGTCCTGATCTCACAGTTCATGGGATCGAGTTCTGCGTCAGGCTCCATGCTGACAGCACCAGTACAGAGCCTGCTTAGAATTCTCTCACTTCCATTCACTCTGCCCCTCCCCACTTCCTAAGTCAATAAATAAACTTAAAAAAATGTAAAGAGAGAATCCTAAAAGCAGAAAGAAAGAAACAAAAAGCTACCTGCAAGGGAAAAGTTATAAGACCACTAGCTGATTTTTCAGCAGATACTTTGCAAGCCAGAAGGGAGTGGCATAATATATTCAAAGTGCTGAAAGTAAACAAAACAAACAGACAAAAAAACAAGAATATTCTAGTTGACAGGGTTATCATTGAGAATGAAGGAAAGAGACAGATTTTCTCAAACAATAGATAAAGGGGTTTATCACCACTAAACCAGGCTTACAGGAAATGTTAAAAGGACTTCTTTAAGGAAAAAGAAATGACCATAATTAGATATAAAAATATGAATAAAAATGTAAAATATGACAACATATTTATAAAACGTGCAGAAGGGAATAAAAAGAGAAGAAAAGGGAAAAAAGAGAAACTTTCTTTTCTTTTCTCTTTTTTCTTTTTTTTTTTAGAATGTATTTGAATTTAAATGACCATCAAATTAATATGGTCTGCTATTTACTTAGAATGTTGTATATTAACCTCATGGCCACCACAAACTCAAAACCTATAATAAATACACAAAAAATAAAGAGAAAGAAAGCCAAACAAAACACTATAGATATTCATAAATCACAAAGAAAGAGAGCAAGGGAAGAAGAAAAGAACAAAAAAGAATTGCAAAAAATTAAAAGTGACAATAAGTACCTGCCTATCAATAATTACTTTAAAGGTAAATGGCCCATGCTCCATTCAAAACATACAGAGTGGTAAATTGGATAAAAAAAAATCAAGAGCCTTCTCTATGCTGCCGATGAGAGATTCACCTCTGACCTAAAATACAGACTGAAAGTGAAAGGATAGCAAAATAGTCAGTGTTCAAATGGAAATTAAAGAAAAAAATGCTGGTGTAGCAATACTTAGACAAAATAGACTTTAAAGCAGACTGTATCATAGGGTAGGTCTATTTTTAATTTTCTGAGGAACCTCCACACTGCTTTCCAGAGCGGCTGCACCAATTTGCATTCCCACCAACAGTGCAAGAGGGTTCCCGTTTCTCCACATCCTCTCCAGCATCTATAGTCTCCTGATTTGTTCATTTTGGCCACTCTGACTGGCGTGAGGTGATACCTGAGTGTGGTTTTGATTTGTATTTCCCTGATAAGGAGCGACGCTGAACATCTTTTCATGTGCCTGTTGGCCATCTGGATGTCTTCTTTAGAGAAGTGTCTATTCATGTTTTCTGCCCATTTCTTCACTGGGTTATTTGTTTTTCGGGTGTGGAGTTTGGTGAGCTCTTTATAGATTTTAGATACTAGCCCTTTGTCCAATATGTCATTTGCAAATATCTTTTCCCATTCCGTTGGTTGCCTTTTAGTTTTGTTGGTTGTTTCCTTTGCTGTGCAGAAGCTTTTTATCTTCATAAGGTCCCAGTAATTCACTTTTGCTTTTAATTCCCTTTATGACCCAGCAATAGCACTGCTAGGAATTTATCCAAGGGATACAGGAGTACTGATGCATAGGGGCACTTGTACCCCAATGTTCATAGCAGCACTCTCAACAATAGCCAAAGTATGGAAAGAGCCTAAATGTCCATCAACTGATGAATGGATAAAGAAATTGTGGTATATATACACAATGGAGTACTATGTGGCAATGAGAAAAAATGAAATATGGCCCTTTGTAGCAACGTGGATGGATCTGGAGAGTGTAATGCTAAGTGAAATAAGCCATACAGAGAAAGACAGATACCATATGGTTTCACTCTTATGTGGATCCTGAGAAACTTAACAGGAACCCATGGGGGAGGGGAAGGAAAAAAAAAAAAAAAGAGGTTAGAGTGGGAGAGAGCCAAAGCATAAGAGACTGTTAAAAACTGAGAACAAACTGAGGGTTGATGGGGGGTGGGAGGGAGGGGAGGGTGGGTGATGGGTATTGAGGAGGGCACCTTTTGGGATGAGCACTGGGTTGTGTATGGAAACCAATTTGTCAATAAATTTCATAAAAAAAAAAAGTGAAAAAAAAAAAACAGACTGTAAAAAGAGACAAAGTAGGGCATTAGGTAATGATAAAGGAATCAATACAACAAGAGGATATAATTATAAATATCTACACACCCAACACTGGAGCAACTAAAGATATAAAGCAAATATTAACAGACATAAAGACAGAAATTGATGGTACTACAATAAACAGTAGGGGAGTTTGGCATGCCATTTACATCAATGTATACATGATCCAGACAGAAAATCAATAAGGAAACAAGGTGTTTGGATGATACATTGGACATAACAGGTATATACAGAACATCCCAGCCAAAAACAACAGAATACAAATTCTTTTCAAATATACATGGAACATTCTCCAGAATAGATCACATATTAGGCCACAAAACAAACCTCAGTAAATATAAGATTTAAATCATACCATGAACATTTTCCAACCACAATGGTATAAAATTACAAATAAATCACAAGAAAACAATCAGAAGAAAGCACAAACATGTGGTGACTAAACACTACAATACTAACCATTCAATGGGTTAATGAAGTAATCAAAGAAGCAATTAAAAAATACATGGAGACAAATCAAAATGAAAATACAATGGTCCAAAATATCTGGGACACACCAAAAGCAGTTGTAAGAGGGACGTATGTAGCAATACAGGCCTACTTCAATAAACAATAAAAACCAAAAATAAACAATCTAACCTTACACTTAACAGAACTAGAAAAAGAACTAACAAAGCCCAATGTGATTAGAAGAAAGGAAATAATAAAGATCAGAACAGAAATAAATTACTAGAGACTAAACAAATAACAGGAAAAAAGTCAATGAAACCAAGAGCTAGTTCTTTGAAAAGATAAACAAAATTGACAAACCATTAGCCAGACTCATCAAGAAAAAAGAGAAAGGGCCTAAATAAGTAAAATTGGAAATGAGAAAAGAGAATTAATAACTGATACCACAGATATACAAGGATTACAAGATAATACTGGAAAAAATATGCCAACAAACTGAACAACCTAAAAGAAATAGATAAATTCCATAGAAACATGCAATCTTCCAAACTGAACCAAAGATGAATAGAAAATCTGAATAGAATGATTACAAATAATGAAACTGAATCAGTAATCAAAAACCAACAAAAAATAAATGTCCAGGAATGATGGATTCACATGTGAATTCTACCAGAAATTTAAAGTAGTGTTAATAAATATTCTCCTCAAACTAATCCAAAAATAGAAAAGGAAAGCTTTAAAATGCATTCTATGAGGGCAGCATTACTGTGATACCAAAACCAGACAAAGACACCACAAAAAAGAAAACTACAACCAACATCCCTGATGAACTTAGATACAAAAATCAACAAAATATTGGCAAACAACATACAGCAATACATTACAAAGATCATTTACTATGATCAGGTGGGATTTATTCCTGGGATGCAAGGATGATACCATTTTCACAAATCAATCAATGCCATATACCACATCAACACAACAAGGAATAAAAATCATATGATTATCTCAATAGATGCAGAAAAAGCATTTGACAAGGTTTACCATATTCATGACAAAAAATTTCAACAAAATGGGGCTAAAGGAAACATACCTCAACATAATATAGGCCATATATGAAAAACCCATAGTTAACCTCTTCCTCAATGGTGAAAATTTGAGAGCTTTCCCTTTAAGGTCAGGAATAAGAGAAGGATGTCCACTCTCACCGCTTTTATTCAACATCTATTCAAAGTCCTAGTTACAGTAATAAGACAATAAAAATAATTAAAGACATCCATATTTGTAAAGAAGAGGTTAAACTGTCACTATTCGTAGACAACATGATACTGTAGATAGAAAATACTAAAGATTCCACCAAAAAATTGAGAGAGTAAGCAAATTCATTAAAGTGGCGGGATACAAAATTAATACTCATAAATTGGTAGCGTTTCTATATGCTAACAACAAAGTTGCATAAAGAGAAATTGAAAAAAAAACACTATTTACAACTGCATCAAGAAGAATAAAATACCTAGGAATACATCCAACTAAAGGAGTGAAAGATCTGTACTCTGTAAACTATAAGACACTGATGAAAGAAACTGAAGATGACACAAACAAATGGAGGATATTCCATGCTTATGGATTGGAAGAATTAATATTGTTAAAATATCCATACTACCTAAAACAATCCACAGATTAAATGCAATCCCTGTCAAAATAACATTTTTCACAAAACTAGAACAAGTAGAGTACTCAAATTTGTATGGAACCACAGAAGATCCCCCAAAAGCCAAAGAAATACTGAGAAAGAACAAAGCTGGAGGTATCATAGTTCCTGATTTCAAGGTGTGCTACAAAGGTGTAGTAATCAAAACAGTATGATGCCGGCACAAAAACAGACACAGAGGTTAATAGCAGAGGAAAGAGACTCCAGAAATAGACACACATATTGGACAGCTACATGTAAATGAACAAAACTGTGTGGCTTTTTAATATCCTATGCAAAAATAAAATCAAAAAGGATTAAGGACTAAATGTGAGACCTGAAACTACAAAAATCCTAGAAGAGAGCACAGGCACTAATTTCTTTGACATTAGCCATAGAAACATTCTTCTAAATGTGTCTCCTAAGGCAAGTAAAAGCAAAAATAAATAGTTCGGACTAAATCAAAATAAAAAGCTTCTGTACAGTAAAGGAAATAACCAACAAAGCAAAAAGACAATGTACTGAATTGGAGAAGATATTTTCAAATGATATATCCAATAAGGGGTTAATATCCACAATATATAAAAAACTCATACAACTGAACATTGAAACAAAACAAAAACAAAAACAAAAAAACGAGCTGATAAAAAAAATGAGCAGAGGACATGAATAAACATTTCTCCAAAGAATGCATACAGATGGCCAACAGACACATGAAAAGATGCTCAACATCACTTATTATCAGTGAAATGCAAATCAAAACCACACTAAGATATCATCTCACACCTACCAGAATGGTTAAAATACAAAACACAGGAAGCAACTAGTGTTAGCGAGGATGTGGAGAAAAAGGAAGCCTTGTGTACTATTGGTGGGAATGTAAATTGGTACAACCACTGTGGAAAACAGTATGGAAATTCCTCAAAAATTAAAAATATAAATATCATATGTTTCAATAATTCCGCTACTGGATATTTACCCAGGGAAAATGAAAACATTAATTTAAAAAAAAATAAATGCTCCTCTACATTAATTGCACCATTATTTACAAGAGTCAAGTCATGGAAACAACCTAAGTATTCATCAATAGATGAATGGTTAAGGAAAATGTGGTATATATACACAATGCAGTATTAAACAGCCATAAAAATGATGAGATCATGCCATTTGAGACAACATAGATGCACCTGGAAGGTATTATGCTACGTGAAATAAATCAGACTGAGAAAGAAAACTACCATATGATTCCACTCATAAATGGAACCCCCTCCAAAAAAAATAATAAACAAAAAACAGAATCAGAACTATGAACACAAACTAATGGTTGCCAGATTGGAGGAGGGTGGGGCAAAATGGGTGAAGGGGAGAGGGAGATACAGGCCTTCCATATGGAAGGAGTAAGTCACAGGAATAAAAAAGGAGAATGTAAGGAATAGTCAATGATAATGTAATAGCTATGTAATGGGACAGATAATAGCTATATTTGTGGTGAACACAGCATAATGAATTAACTTGTCAAATCACTCACTTTTACACCTGAAATTAATGTAATACACAGTGCCACTGTTATTGGTATGATCAGTTAAGTGGCATTAACATTAATCACCCTCCACTTTTTCCCAAGTAGAAATGGAAGGAATCTTAACCATGAAAAGAAGAAAATATAAATATGTGTGCTATAAAGACTACGTATGTACAGAAAAGAAAAATGTACATGGCATTACAAAAGGAAGCAAACAATAGATATTAGCATTAAATAAAATGATATTTTTTTCAAGCATAAAATGATAGCAACATAACAAGAGTAGGAACAAGAATTTCACAGAGCTGTACAAATATAAATACTAAAATCAATTTATGTTCATGAAGAAAATGTATATTATGTATATACTTGAAATATAAAACTAAAAATCACACAAAACATATTATTCACTCAAAGATTTATATTCTAATGTTCACAGAAAATTTATTCACAATAATCTAAATTTTAAAACAGCCCATAATCAACTGGTGAATGGATAAATAAACCATGGTACTTTATGATAATGGGATATCCAACAATCAAAATGAGCTACTGATTCAGTAACATGGATGAATCTTAAAAACACTATGTTCAATGAAAGAAACCACGCTCAAGAGATGACATGCTATATGATTTTCTTTAAAATAATGTTTGGAGAACACAAAATTTAAGAATAGACAGCAGATCAATGACTGTCAGGGGTGAGAGTTGGAGGAGGAAATTGACTATAAAGAAACATTAGGGAACTTCTTATGAAGATGGAAATATTCTGTCAAAATTATGAATGTGGTTACATAACTTCATTCTTTACCCTTTTTTAATGTTTGTTTGTTTGTTTGTTTAGATAAAGAGGGAGAGAGAGAGCATGATCATGAGGGAGGAGGAACAGAAAGAGAGAAAAAGAGAGAAAGAGAATCCCAAGCAGAGACTTGCGGTGTCAGCACTGAGCCTGAAGACCTGGGGCTTGATCCCACAACTGTGACGTCATGACCTGAGCTGAAATCAAGAGTCAGATGCTCAACTGACTGAGCCACCCAGGTGCCACTCCATTCTGTATTCTTAAAGCTCATTGAATTGTACACAAAATTGTTGATGTTCATTATATGTTAATTAACTTTATTAATGTATACATTAATATAGCTAATTAAAGTAATCTATATTTAGTAAGTGATATAAAATAAAGAGAAAAAGTATTAATGACTCAAATTTTCCAATTAAGAGCATTAGTCAAAATTCCTAAAATGATGATAACATTGTCTATTTATTTGTATTTTTCTACAGTAAGATTTATGTTAAATATGATTAAGTAACAACATCACTGCATTTCTTGAAAATAAAATAATAAAGAATGATAATTTACCTTCTGAAAAATGCAGAAATGAGGTATTGAAGATGGGTGTTTTTAACTAGCCTTATAAACTGGTTTAAGGTTAGTTAGCTGTATCTATTGAGCACCTGATACATTCAAGACCATGTTTGCAGACATATAAAAGATACAAAGAGGCAAAGACTGCCTCAGCTGTCTATATAAAGTAAGAAAGATGTCAGAAATGACTTTCATGCAGTGGAGTATGTGATAGGAATCAGACAAGAGAGGAAAATTTGTAGGCACTTAAGAATACTGATAAGGTATAGGCAAGAAAAGAATGAATCTTTTCTTAGTTGATTATAAAAAGATAAAGTAAAGGGAGTATCATCACAATCACTAAGTTATGGAATATTTACAATGCAGTAGGCACTATGTTAAGCACTATACATATGTTATCTCATTGAAACTTTTCAACTACCACATATAGGTGCAAATTTGAAAATAAGGAATTATGAAAAAGCAGACTATATTATTTCCCCAAGGTCACTCTGCTGGTAAGTGACAGAGTCAAATCCTCCAATACATTCCCTGTTTGGATTAAGCTTAAGCTATTTTGAGTTAGGTTTGTAACATGTGCAACCGAGAAGTGCTAATAATGTATATGATGATGATGATGATGATGATGATGATGATGATATTACGTATTTTCATTCCTTGGCCCCATACCACATAGATATTGTAAAAAGAAGGAAGGGTCACAAAGAATTAGGGGAAGAGTGATATTATCTTTAAAAAAAAGGCCTGGAAAGATAATTTTGGTTTTCTGCATGCTTCTTTATGGACCATGAGCTAGAAATAGATTTTATATATTTAAATAGCTGAGAAAAATGGAAGAGATTAATGAAAAGTATATGGATTTCAAATGCTATAATTATATGCCACAAATAATGCTTTATTACAGCATGGGTAGCCTCATACATTTTTGTCCTATCTGTGGCTACTTTTATGCTACAGAAGCAGAGTTCAGTAGCTGTGACAGAGATCATATGGAACATAAAGTAAAAAAAAAAAAAAAATTTACTAGTTGGCTATTAATACAAAAAGGCTGCTAACCCCTGACTGAGAGGAATTCAACTTTGAAAAGTTGTGCTTAGTTGAGTGAGCTAAATGTAGTATGAACAAAGAATAGTAAGATTTCCCAGAGAAGAAAGCAAAGAACTGGACTTTGTCATTGTTGCTTAACTATTATTTTCTGTGCTAAAGAGTCTTCATCTAAAGCCGGCATCTGCTTTTGTTTTCCTTGGCTTTTCTTTTTTGAATCAATGTGATGGTTGTCTGTTTCTCTCAAAGATCTATTATATTGTTTAATTACCTGAGAAGAAGTTTGGGGAAAATAATACTAATATATTATTTTGTTTTAAAATATTCTATAATTTCAAGGCTCTTATTCTACCGTTTTTCAAGGGTAGAAACTGAAGCTAGGGTAAATTTTATTCCTTCCCTTCTGAACCAACTTTCTAGCAATTAGTATAATGGGGATTCACATCCAGCTATCTGACTCCATTATGTGTTTCTTTTTACCATCTTCCTTTTTGGGTCAGAGTCAATGAGAAGGTAAAATTACTTTGGTACATCACAGAATGTGAAAAAAAAGTGGGGGGGGGAGTATTGGGATTCCTGGGTGTCTCCTTCAGTTGGGCATCCACCTCTTGATTTTGGCTCAGGTTATGATCTCATGGTTCCTGAGTTTGACCCCTGCTCTGCGCTGACAGGAGGAGCCTGCTTGGGATTCTCTCTCTCAGTCTCTGTCAGTCCATCCGCTACTCGTACTCTCTCTATCTCTACCTCAAAATGAATTTAAAGTATTTAAAAAAAATTAAAAAAAAGGAGTATTAAATTTTTCAAAAAATGTAAGGCCTTAAATTTATAAACTCATCAATTTAATCTAACGTGGCTGTATTTTGTCACAGCCAAAAACGTGGCTGTATTTTGTATTTTGTATTTTTCACTGACTGTTCTACTGCCTTGTCCAAACTAAAGGAGTAAGCAGCTTGCTCTCCTGAACCACTGTTTCTCACATCTTCTGTGTAGAGTATCTCATAGAGAGGGAAAAAATAGACTATGTTAACAAATTGGGAATATGTGGTCAAATCCAATTAAATAACCAAACATAATTAAATAAACTCAAGTTTAGCATGTAGAAATCCCAAACAAATATAGGGAACAAGATCAGGGTTATTTCAGTTTCTAAATCTTTTCTGCTGTGCCTAAATATTCTGCAACAAACTCAGGTTGAAGTGTTTGCTTTCTGATATTTGGCTTTTTGTGTATAAATTTTGTCAGATACAGTTAAAAAACCAAATACTCTAAAACACATTGAATTTTCCTTTCCAGTGACATCTAGAGGACATATTGAAACAAAGAATAGTTCATGCAAGAAAAGAATAAAGGCATATACTTTAAAACAGATTTGTGAAAATTTTAAGGGAATGTCAATTTGTACCTGTTGATAAGCACCAAGTTCAGAAACTAATTAAACCTTTTGTAACTAATACTTCACCAGATAACGTACTTTGGGTTGAAACAGTATTTTTGTGTGTAATTTAAGGGTATAAAAATTGTATTATTATTTTAATACTCACATAGGAAAACATGAATAATAAAAAAATAAAAATTTCTCATTTCTCTATCATTTTATTCAATGTACTTGAATATTCACCTGTTCTGTCTGCCTTTTAAATTACTGTTGAGATAGAGACATGGTAAAAATATTAAAATGTTTACATACACATAATTTATTTTCATGTATTATTTATACACTTGATTTTGGCAGTACAGAATATTTAACTCAGCTAACAATTTGGCCAAGTCAATAAAAGTAATTGATGAAATTACTAATTCATTTGAATTAATGTAATAAACATGTTAACCAGTGGCTTCTGTAGACAGAAAATGAATTTTCAATAAAATTTCACAATGATGTTGTGGAAAGACCATATGATATAGTCAAAAGGACATTGGGCTTAGAGTTACACAAGCCCGAATCTCTGGCATTTTATTTATTAGATGTAAAACTTTGGACAAGTTAGTTCTGAGCACAAAATCCCCATTTGTATAATGAAGGTAACAATAATAAACTTACAAAGCAGGGATAAAGATTAAATAAGACACTACATGGAAAATATAAAAAATTGGTTTTCATTCCTAATCTTTATCCTAATGAGATAGCTGACCCTCTTCAGAATTTAATAATAGAATTCCCTGAGTCCTAATAATTTAACTCAAGTCTACTTGATTACAAGATTTTTTTAGGAAAGAAAAATCATAATCCCATGACAATAAAGACAGATTGGTTACTTTTAAAATTAATCACAACATTTTAGGTACTTAATCTATCTTTTTCCATCTTGCAAATCTCTTTTTGGTCAGTTATTTATAACACATTAGAATACAACACTAATATATTGCAAAGTGAAACTGCACATTTTGCAAAATTGTGGCTGTCACAAAGTTAATAAAGATACGTTTGAAAAGTGTCTCCTTTCATTAGACCTTATTTACTAATCAATGAAGATATAATGAAGTACCAGAAACTGCAAGAATATGGACTCCACATGTTTCGACATAATAGTGACTGGAAATAATTGAGAAGTCTTGAGAAAATTGTTGAACTTATCAAATATTTTCGAGCCAATTACTTTTTAAGAATTACTTGTTATGAGGGGTGCCAGGGTGGCGCAGTTGATTGAGCATCCGACTTTGGCTCAGGTCACGATCTCATGGCTTGTGGGTTCAAGCCCCACTTAGGGCTGTGTGTTGACAGCTCAGAGCATGGAACCTGCTTCACATTTTGTGTCTCCCCTTCTGTCCCTCCCCCGCTCATACGCTATCTCTCTCTGTCTCAAAATAAGTAAACATTAAAAAAAAAAAAAAACAGACTTACTTGTGATCTTGGCACAAAGTTAAATATGAAGCATGGAGTGACAATCTATCTTACTATTTTATAGGAAAAAGAATGCCAAAAACACTTGAGGTTTTTTTCCTAATAGTTATGGTTATTACAGAATTTTAAAGTTATGAGACAGATTTTATAATGTAATATGTAATTTTTAAATAAAAAAGTATCAACCAAAATATTTCATTTTCACTTTTGTAAAATTTCTGTTCCCATTTTATATAGATGTGCCCTAAGGAGATAATTTCTGGTACCAGCAATCCTAGGATAAATAGGCTCTCTGAAGATAGCAATGATACCTAGTGTCCTTTTACTTTATTGTCAGGATTCATTTTTCCTTTCAGTGATCTCTTTCACTTCTCAGACCTTCAGATTCACATTTCCAAGTGCCCCTCCTCATCTTACAATTGCCTTTTGTCAGTTTGATGTCAACTAATCCATGCCAAATGGTAATTAATGTTAGCAGATAATGATTTAAGGTGTCACTTCTCTCATAGAAATTGTGTTTTAAAGAGGATTCTTTAAGACAGATCTTCAACACAAAAATGAATTTAATGCTCACTATCCTCCAAGCATTGGGCTAATTGCATTACATAAACTAGTTCTTAATTCTTGCTACAATTCTTTGAGGTAATTTTTATTATTCCTTCTTTATAGCTAAGATAAGGCTTCATTTAACAAATAAAGTCAATAGAAAGTTTCAGAGCTAGGATGGGAATCCCTGGCTGTCTGAGTCCAAATCCCAGGTGAAATATTATGGTTAGTATACTCTTTGAAAGCAGAGACTATCTCATATTTCTTCATCACACTGTTTGGGGGGGCATGTATTTATGTTCTCTAAATTTGCTGGGGCTCTCTAAATTTGTTGGGCTCTGCACACATAGTGCAGAGCCTGCTTGGGATTCTAGCGCTCTCTCGCTCTCTCTCTCTCTCTCTCTCTTTCTCTCTCTCTCTCTCTCTAAATAAGTAAATAAACATTATTATTTTTCTTATCTGTTTACTTGTACAATATCAGTTTCCTCCATGGGTTTGAGGCTGGTGAACCTACCTGTTTTAAATTACAGTGAAGTAAAAATGTATTCAATCTAGAGAAAACAAAAACTCTTTTTTTTCTTTAATAGAAAACATTTCAGCTAAAATGTTACAGCTTAGACAGGAGAACTGAAGGGTTCCTTAGATCTATCATAACCAATACTTCATAGGGAAGGAGTCTCAGGCCTATGGGGCATTGAAGAGTTCCTAGGGTTTAGCATCTGGGTCAGGACCAGGGGGGGCCCTTAATCCTCCAGTGTCAACTGCTGTTTGAGTATTTTTTTTAATTGAATAAATTATGTTACAACAAGATTAAAATTAGAAAGTATTAAAAGGACAACCAAGTGCATTATGCTCCTGTGTTTGGTGTATGCTCAGACATAGGCTTTTCTATAGCTCATTTATTTTCTAAATTCAGCTATAGTCTATGATGGCTGAAAACACATAGTATGAAGAAAGAAAATAATTTTTTGTCTATAAATCTTCTCATAATGCCTTAATCCACTTTCCTCGGTGCTTCTTTGGTAATCAATTATTATGGTTTTATTATCCTTTTCTCTGAGACCA
Organism: Lynx canadensis; assembly: GCF_007474595.2. Taxonomy (NCBI): domain Eukaryota; kingdom Metazoa; phylum Chordata; class Mammalia; order Carnivora; family Felidae; genus Lynx; species Lynx canadensis. Next base: position 33,999,122 of record NC_044312.2, read on the forward strand.
GTTCAGCACTAGCATTCCTCATGAGTGACATGTGATCAAAAGAGTAATGGTAGAGGGACTGGTTGGCATGGAGAGCATGTTTGAGAGAGTTGGACCTGTGTCCATGATTTGGAATTTCAAGAAAGCTGATATATCAAAGACTGGGGACTTATTCTGTCTGGGACTCAATCCCACATAATTTAATAAGATCATCAAGGAAAAATGGTACTAGACTAGTAGAATTGAGAATAAGTTAGGGGTCTAGATAGTAAATAGGAAAAATGATAAAAGGTTTTTGAAATATGTTCCTTATGATTTATCCCTGGCTACAAGTAGCTTTATGTACTCTGGTTTTTCTCCTATTGAATTCAAAGACTGTTGGGACAGTGCTTGCAACCTTTATTTTTGTTTTTTTATTCCTTGTCTCAAGACCTGTTAGAATTCTCTGCAAATAACAGAAATGCCAAATAAAGATTCTGGCTATCTTCTCTTAAGGATAAATTCCTCTTTTTAACAACCACAGAGCCCCTGGTTTTCTGGGCATCTAGAAGATAGATACATTAAACTTTGGTTCTTCTAAGATCTTGTATGTTTGAGAACCACAGTAATACAATATTTAAATAGTCAATGAATCATTTGATTCATTGTAATTTTGAAATGAGTAGAAGGGAAAAATATAATTAATCCCTCCCTTTAAAGAAGGTAGTGGACATGAAAAAAAGAAAAAAAAAAAAAAAAAAAAAACAGAAAAAGCATAGTAAGGAGTACAAACTTAGATGATACAAACAAATATAAATAGACTAAACTCATAGTTAAAATACAGTAGGTACTCAATAAACATTTGTTGAATGAAAAAATACTAAAATTTTTATATAATACAATAAGCATTTTTGAGAGGCTTATAATTCCATTTTTAAAAAAGTTTTGCTTCTATTCATACTATGAATGGTTTAGTATAGCTTTAACCAAAATGTAAATTATATCGTAAACAACATATCAAAGATTGAAATCCTTGTTCCGTCATTTACTAAGTACTTAAGTGTTTCACTTAATCTATCTGAAGCTTAGATATAAGAGTAATGACAATAATCTCTAACTCTCAGATACTTTGCAAGGGTTACCTGTTACAGTGAATGTGAAAATATGATTATTATATTGTAGAGTGGTATTTTTAACTATAGCCTAATACTTCATATAAGAATTTTAAGTCCCACTTCAGTGCAAGATGCTGAGATAATGTTAATGCACATAATATTAACAAAACATATTTAAAGTAAAGTAGTACTTACTGCCTTCTTTATTTAAAAATATTCATGATGATAACCTCTAAATCATAAAATAAGTCTATGTATGGTTATAGGTTTTATCAGGCTTATTTCATTTTAACAGATCTTTACTTTACAATACAACCCTGAGTTTCAAAATTACTAAACTTACAGAGTTTTTTTTTTTTTTTTTTTTTTGGTTGTTTTTTTTTTATTCTTTTTTTAAAAAATTTTTTTTAACGTTTATTTATTTTTGAGACAGAGTGAGACAGAGCATGAACAGTGGAGGGTCAGAGAGAGAGGGAGACACAGAATCTGAAGCAGGCCTCGGGCTCTGAGCTGTCAGCACAGAGCCTGATGTGGGGTTTGAACTCACAGACTGTGAGATCATGACCTGAACCGAAGTTGGACACTTAACCGAGTGAGCCAACCAGGCGCCCCTTGGTTGTTTTTTTTTAGCAACCAAAATACTTTTCAGCTGGTGTGGTTAACAATCCAGAAAAAAAATTATACTTATTTTCTCATAGATGAATAACTACTTCAGTATCCAATCAAGATGTTTTCATTCACAGATGTTACTGACAGGAGTTAATATTGTTCTCTTGGGAAGTAAACAGATATTTTGCAAAAAAAAAAAAAAATCAATCCTAGCTTTTACTTTACGTCACACAAAAAATGTGCATTGTACATCTGTTTAAGGTAATGAGAACATGTATCTTTGGGCTTATTCTGAATACTATTTAATCTTCTGTGAAACGTAACGTTTTGTAATTTTATGTAGCACTACTGCATTATAGTAGCTGCTATACTTTGAAATAGTAATATTTGAATTAGGTCACCCAAATATCTGTAATAAATATGGGTTGTAATAAACTAACAGCATGATGCTGATAGAAACTGTCTAAAGCACTATAAAACTCAATTGTTAGAATAAGCAAACTTATTTAGTTATTTAACATGAATTTAATGAATGTCTGCTGTTAGGTGTGCTAAATTCTGTACCCTAAAGAACATATAATCTTGTAGAAGTAGAGAAAAATATCAGTAAACTTTTACCTCCAACATTTTACTTAACATAACAACATTATGATAAAATGGTTGGGAAGTAAGATGGTGAAGTAGTAGGAAGGTTTGCCTGGGTTTGCCTCAAAAACAACTGAATAAATATAAAATAATTCTGAATACCCAAGAAATCAATCTGAAGACTGATGGAACAAAATGCACAACTAGTGGGAGAGAAGAGGCCACATAAAGGGAATTAGAAAGTGTGAAGGTGAGAATTGAGGAAGGAAAGGAGAAAAAGATGACAGATGCCGCAGAGGGGAGGGAGTCCTGATACAGAGAAAGAAGAAAGAGAGAGAGGGGAACACAAGGGGAATCACAAAAGGAAAACACTTTCCCTAAGACATGGACTAGGAAAATGAGAGGGTCTGATTCTTGTGAGATTTTATAAGGAGCTGAGCTAAAAGACTAGAATTTTAGGGGTCTGTATCATGGCTGGTATGGAGCACAGTAGGTGTTATAGTGCTCCTGTGGAAGGAGGGAAAATAGCCCAGTAGTTGATGGTGAGATCTGAGGATCTCCGGCACTCACTGGGAGAGGTGGTCCCCCCCCTTCTTGGAATGGATCTGGGTGAGGTGGCATTGCCTCTCTGGGGACAAAAGAGCTAATGGGTGCCACTACTATCCCTTTCCCCTTAACATAGGTGCAGAGATGGCTTCTGGAGGAGGCTAACCTGGACACTGGCTCTTTGCTGCACTTTACTCTCAAATCCATTCCCTTGTGCTTTGGTGCAAAAGCCCTTGTGGAACAAACCAGCATTAGTCCCAGCATGGAGAGACCCTCCCCAGCATAGGTCCCCACGAGGCCAGATTCCTGCAAGTTTGTAGTTTTGAAACTTAGCCAACCTCCCTGGAAGAGAACACAGGTGTACTGCATTGCCAGGTGGCCAGATGGCCTAGACACAGTCAGGGTGAGGGAGGGATCTGAGAGAAGCCTGGGAAACATGAGGGGGAGATTGTTACTCTGGAAAGGCTTCCCAGACAGCTATGGGTTTGAACTCCCCTATCCAGGATGGGAGATAGGGCTGGCGCTATTTCTCTTCCCCACCCCTGGCATAAGCTGACTTCAGTGAGCAGAACAGCACCAATAGTGGTGATCTAAACCGCTTACACAAAGCTCCACCTACTGCACTCAGCAGGTGCTGCTTTCCTAGGGCAAGTGTAATGAGAACCAGGGTAGTAGACACCTCCTCTAGAAGACCAACACAAGTTCCCTCCACACACATATCTACTGACCATAGAATTCTGCAAAGCTTCAGCTATCTAGGAAATAGTGTCAGGTTTCTTTCAGCAAGCAGATCAGAGCACACCTAGATAAAACTCACCACCCTCTGAACAAAGCCAAACTCTCACCAATGCAGGCAAGGAGAAACTCTGCAGTGGACTGACCTGAGGGAAAAAGCAGCCAAACACAACAGCAGAGAGCACAAAGCATACACCAGAGACACTTCCTGAAGGACCAGACCCTAGAAAGTATATGGCCTCTTCTTCATAAAGCCATTACATTAAGGAACATGAAAAATAATAGGCTTTTCTAACACACAGAAGACAGACGTAGACAAAATTCCAAGATGAAGAAATTCATACCAAAAGAAAGAACAAGGAAAGGTCACAGCTAGGAATCTAATCCAAATATAATTGCTTGAGGGATAATTTAAAGCAACAATCATAAGGATACTAACTGGGTTTGAGAAAAGAATAGAAGATATGAGGGAATCCCTTAATGCAGAGATAAAAAAAAATCTAACAACTAGTTAGGCCAAAATAAAAAAAAATGCTATAACCAAGATGTGAAACTGACTGGACATATTACCCACAAGTATGGAAGAATCGGAGGAAGGAAAAAGTGATGTAGAAACTAAAATAATGGAAAATAATAAAGCTGAACAAAAGAGAGAACGAATAATTATGGAACACGAGAATAGACTTAGGGAACTCAGTGACTCTATCAAACATAATAACTGTCAGAGAAAAGGGGGAAGAAAGTTTATTTGAAGAAATTATAGTTGAAAACTTATCTAAATTTTTTTTTCCAACGTTTATTTATTTTTGGGACAGAGAGAGACAGAGGATGAACGGGGGAGGGGCAGAGAGAGAGGGAGACACAGAATCGGAAACAGGCTCCAGGCTCTGAGCCATCAGCCCAGAGCCTGACGCGGGGCTCGAACTCACGGACGGCGAGATCGTGACCTGGCTGAAGTCGGACGCTTAACCGACTGCGCCACCCAGGCGCCCCGAAAACTTATCTAATATGGAGAAAGAAAGAGACACCAAAGTCCAGGAAGCACAGAAAACTCCCATCAAAATCAACAAAAGCAGGCCAACACCAAGACAGAGCATAGTTAAATTTGCAAAATATAGAGATAAAGAAAAAAAGTCTAAAAGCAGCAAGAGAAAAGAAGTCCTTAACTTACAAAGGAAGACAAAAAAAAGGCTAGCAGACAATCTCTCCATAGAAATTTCACAGCGGCCAGAAGGGAGCGGCATGATATATTCAGCATGAGAATGGGAAAAATATGTAGCCAAGAATACTTTATCCAGCAAGGCTATCTTTCAGAAAACAAGGAGACATAAAGAGTTTCCCAGAAAAACAAAAACTAAAGGAGTTCATGACCACTAAACCAACCCTGCAATAAATATTAAGGAGACTCTTTGAATGGGAGAGAAAACCCAAAGTGATTAAAAACTAGAAAGGAACAGACAAAATTTCCAGAAAAAAACGACTTGAAAAGTAACACAACGACTCTAAATTCATATTTATCAATAATCACTCTGTATGTAAATGGACTAAATGCTCCAATCAAAAGATACTGGGCATCAGAATAGATCAAAAAAACAAGACCCATCTATATGCCACCTACAAGAGACTCATTTTCGACCTAAAGACACCTTTAGATTGAAAGAGAAAGGATGAAGAAACATTTATTGTGCTAATAGAAAGCCAGAAGTTAGACATACTTTTGTCAGACGAATGAGATTTTAAACAAAAGACTGTAACAAGAGATGAAAAGAAGGGCACTATATCATAATAAAGGGGTCTGTACAACAAGATGTAACAATTGTAAATACCTATGCCCCCAACTCAAATATACAAAACAATAACAAACATGAAGGAAATAATTGAGGGGCACCTGGGTGGCTCAGTTGGTTAAGCGTCCGACTTCCGGCTCAGGTCATGATCTCGCGGTCCGTGAGATCTGTGCTGACAGCTCAGAGCCTGGAGCCTGTTTCAGATTCTGTGTCTCCCTCTCTCTGACCCTCCCCCGTTCATGCTCTGTCTCTCTCTGTTTCAAAAATAAATAAACATTTAAAAAATTTAAAAAAAGGAAATAATTGATACAATAATAGTATGGGATTTTAGCACCCCACTTACATCAATGGACAGGTCATCTAAGCAGAAAATCAACAAGACAACAATGAATTTGAATGACACACTGGACCAGATGGACTTAACAGATATATTCAGAATATTTCATCCTAAAGCACCAGAATACACAATCTTAAGTGCACATGGGACATTCGCCAGAATAGATCACATACTGGGTCACAAATCAGGCGTTACCAAGTAAAAGAAGATTGAGATCATACCATGCATATTTTCTGACCACAATGCTACAAAACTTGAGGTCATCCACAAGAAAAAAAAATTGGGAAGACCACAAATACATGGAGGTTAAAGAACACCCTAATGAAGAATGAGTGGGTCAACCAGGAAATTAAAGAAGAAATATATATATTCTATATAGAATATATATGTATGTGTGTGTGTATAATGTGTGCATATACATATATATGCATATATATATATATATATATATATATATATATATATATACACACACACACACACACAAATGAAAATGAAAACAGGACAATCCAAAACCTTTGGAATGCAGTAAAAGCAGTCATAAGAGGAAAGTATATATCAATACAGGCCTACCTAAGGAAGCAAGAAAAATCTCAAATATGTAACCCAAACTTACACCTATAGGAGCTATAAACAACAACAACAACAACAAGAACAACAACAACAACAACAACAAATGAAGCCTAAAGGCAACAGAAAAAGAGAAATAATAAAGATCAGAGTAGAAATAAATGATATAGAAACAAACAAACAAAAACAGAACAGAGCAATGAAATTAGGACCTGGTTTTTGAAAGAATTAATAAAAATTTTAAGGCCCTAGCCATGCTTACCAAAAAGAAGAGAAAGGTACTAAATAAATAAAATCATGACTGACAGGGATCACAACCAATACCACATAAATGCAAACAATTATAGGAGAATATCATGAAAAATTACAGGCCAAAAAATGGTTAATCTGGAAGAAATGGATACATTCCTAGAAAAATACAAACTACCAAAACTGAAACAGGAAGAAATAGAAAAATTGAACAGACCCATAACTAGCAAAGAAATTGAATCAGTAATCCAAACTCTTCCAACAAACAGAAGTCCAGGGCCAGATGGCTTTCCAGGAGAATTCTACCAAACATTTAAAGAGGAGTGAATGCCTATTCTTCTCAAACTGTTCCAAAAACTAGAAATAGAAAGAAAACTTCCAAACTCATTCTATGAGGCCAGCATTAGCTTGATTACAAAACCAAAGACCCCACTAAAAATACAGAATTATAGGCCAATGTCTGATCAATATGGATACAAAGTTCTCAGTAAAATATTAGCAAATCAAATCCAACAGTACATTAATACAATCATTCACCACCATCCATACTATATGGGATATATTCCTGGGTTCAATATTTGCAAAACAATGTGATACACCACATTAATCAAAGAAAGGATGAGAACCATATGATCCTTTCAATAGATGCAGAAAGAGCATTTGACAAAGTATAGCATCCATTCTTAATAAAACAGTCAACAAAGTAGGATTAGAGGGAACATATCTCAACATCATAAAGGTCACATATGAAAAACCCACAGCTAATATAATCCTTAATGGGGAAAAACTGAGCTTTTCCTTTAAGATCAAGAAAAAAGACAAGGATATACACTTTCATCATTGTTATTTAACATAGTACTGGAAGTCCTAGCCTCAGCAATCAGACAACAAAAAGAAATGAAAGGCATCCAAAGCAGCAAGGAAGAAGTAATTTCATAATTTACACATGACATAATACTCTATGTAGAAAACCCAAGGATTCTACCAAAATATTGACAGAACTGATACATGAATTCAATAGTCGCAGGATAGAAAATCAAAGCGCAGAAATCTATTATATTTCTATACACCAATAATAAATCAGGAGAAAGAGAAATCAAGTAATTGATCCAAGTTATAACTGCACCAAAACCCATAAAATACCTAGGAATACACTTAAGCAAAGCAGTAAAATATCTGCACTCTGAACTCTAGAACACTGATGAAAGAAACTGAAGAGGACGCAAAGAAATGGAAAAACATCCAATGGTCATGAACTGGAAGAATTAATATTGTTAAAATGTTTAAACTATCCAAAGCAATCTATACATTTATGCAATCCCTGTCAAAATACCATCAGCATTTTTCACAGACCTAGAACAAACAATCCTATAATTTGTATGGGACCACAAGAGACCCAGAATTGACAAAGCAATCTTGAAAGAGAAAAGTAAATCTGGATGCATCATAATTCCTGACTTCAAGGTATATTCGAAAGCTGCAATGGTATGGTCAAGATGGTATGATATTGGTACAAAAATAAACACAGAGATCAATAGGATAGAAAAGAAAACCCAGAAATGGACCCGCAACTATATGGTCAACTAATCTTTGACAAAGCAAGAAAGAATATCCAGGAAAAATACAGTCTATTCAACAAATGATGTTGGGAAAACTGAAGAGCAACATGCAAAATAATGAAAGTAGACCACTTTTCTACATCATACACAAAAATAAATTCAAAATAAAATTCCTACACATACACGTTTAGAATGAAAGACCTAAAAGTGAGACAGGAAACCATCAAAATTCTAGAGAACACAGGCAGTAACCTCTTTGACATGGGATGTAGCAACTTCTTACTACATACATCTCCTGAGGCAAAAGAAACAAAAGCAAAAATGAACTATTGGGACTTATCAAGATAAAAATCTTCTTCACAGTGAAGGAAACAATCAACAAAGCTAAAAGACAACCTTCAGAATGGGAAAAATATTTGCAAATGACAAAAATGATAAAGTGTTATTATCCAAAATCTATAAAGAACTTATCAAACTCAACACCCAGAAAACAAATAATCCAGTTAAAAAATGGAGAGAAGACTGGAACAGACCTTTTTCCAAAGAAGACATTCAGAAGGCTAAAAGACACATGGAGAGATGTTCAACATCACTCGTCACCATCAGAGAAATACAAATCAAAACTACAATGAGATCTCACCTCACACCTGTCAGAATGGCTAAAATTACCGACATAGAAAATAACAGGTGTTGGCAAGGATGTAGAGAAAGGGGAACACCTCTTACACTGTTGGTGGGAATGAAAACTGAGGCAGCCACTATGGTAAACAGTATGGAGGCTCTTCAAACTGAGCCAGCCATGTACCCCCATTCTAATATTTCTTATGACATATATACAATAGCAACCATCTGGTGTTACTCTTACTGATCTCAATCAGATATCACATTTTTATTTATTTACTCAATTATTAATGATGAAGGAAACAAAGGCAAGAAAAATGCGGTTTAAATTGAATTCCCATTCAGCCTGCGGCCCATTGATAGATGTCAGAGACCTGCAGCATGTAACACTTGCCAAAAAGTTTATGGCTGCCTTAATGACTTAAAGTTTACACTTCCTTAAAAACTAAAAACAAGCTTATCTTGACAATAGCTAAATCTTCAGGGTCCTGTGAGACCCTGCTTTCAGCATCCAGAAATTCCTTGGAGACTTAAGTTATCTATATCTCCACTCCCTCCACAAACTTGAGAGAATATACTCAGTCACTCCTCACAACCCCAGTGTAGGCAGAGACATAGCCACAACAATCAACAGTTAGAATGGCAATAAAATAATCTTGTCATAGGAGAGCAGTCTTCTGTCCGGTGGTATTTAGAGTATATGATTTTTAATTACTCAGCTGATACTCTGATACATTTCAAAAAAGTCATGCATATTTCACCTGGAATGTTTCCTAGTCAATACACTGTCTAAAAGAATGAGCATATAGTAAAAAAGAGCAGCAGCAATACAGAATGGGATCCTACTGTACCTGGTGAATGAGGCGGAGGAGAGCACATCAGAACAACCCCCTGGCCTTCCCTCACAGAGACTGCACTTCTTGTCCGGCCACTAAAATTTCCCAGATCTGTCAACATAACACAGGATTTAGATGCAAGGCTAAAAAAGTGGGGGGAAAACTTAAAGAATTACTACTTTTATAACTTGTGCCTGCTTTTCTCTCATTATCCAGACAAGGTTTATTTTTATTTGTTAAGCTGTGATAGGAAGGCCTTAAAAATAAATACATACCATCCAATTTAAATACCACAATTTTCAGATTATATGAAACTGTACACTCTTTATTTCTATTGAGGGTGCATACAAGGTGCCAGTGTAGGAAGAAAATAGACAATACATTTATAACCCATTAAATAGTCCTTTTATTTCTTTATAATATTTCCTACATATTAATTTTTCTACTGTTAATAGAACCCATTCATGCATAGTGAGAAGAGAAATAGAAGTGGTTAGGGGTACCTGGTGTCCAACCTGCTGCCTCATTATGTAATGCTAGGAATGGCATGTAAAACCAAGCATGAATTTTCCAAAGTAGAGAGACTTGTGTGCTCTAGCAGAATATAACGAAGATATAAAGTATTCTTTATCTATAAGTATGAGGGAAAAAGCCATGCTATTTTCATTTTATAGAAGCCTGGAATGGCTTGTGCAAATTAATTATACTCATCCATTTTGGTTACTCTGCAAATATTGTAGTTATCAAAATACTCCACTGTAAGTATGAAAGAGTATAGCATTGATTGGGGTTCAACTGTCTTTCCTTAAATTATATCGCACTTGCACAAATTGAAAATACTTTCTTAAAAACAAAGTGACCTAAAAAAGAATGATATATATTATTTGTATTTCTATTATTGTTTATTAATCTATTCATAGCTCAGTATATATGGCCCTTTCCTCTTCTTGGGCTAGGTTGATCAATGATGTGATTTTTAGAATAGTTTCCTAGAAACGGTAGGAGTTAAATATTTTAATAAATAAACATTGCTCCAGAATTATCAGTCTATGAAATATATTCCCATGGTGAAGAATGCTTCTTGAAAATGTTCTCCTTTTCTTTCCTTTATTCACCAATTGTAAGAGAGATTTTTTTTGAAACTTCCCATTACTTCATATTAAAATAGTATGTTACATAGTAATCCAATGTAGACTCTCAAATTTAATGTTTGTTAATCTGACAAAAGATGAGAGTAAGCAGTAAACAAAATATACTGAAATTATATGAAGGAGATAAATCACTAACTTTAATATCCTAAGAGGGATTCTATACCTTACTTTTTTTAGATATGTACAATAATTTACTGATTTAGTGAATGTACAATCAAATATTTTTTTAAATTTTTTTTAACGTTTATTTATTTTTGAGACAGAGAGAGACAGAGCGTGAACAGGGGAGGGGCAGAGAGAGAGGGATACACAGAATCTGAAGCAGGCTCCAGGCTCTGAGCCATCAGCCCAGAGCCAGACGCGGGGCTCGAACTCACTGACAGCGAGATCGTGACCTGAGCTGAAGTCGGACGCTTAACCGACTGAGCCACCCAGGTGCCCCTCAAATCTTCTTAAATACATTCCAAATTACAAAGAACTAACAAACAGTGAAGGCCTAACGGCAAATAAATACAGAAGTATTCGTTATTGATGAAAGTGTTATCTATGTTTCATTATAAATAGTTAAGCATTTCACAAACTGTATAGATAAAAAAGAAAGAGTTTCTAATTCTACTTTTTTTGGTGGTGGTTTAAGAACATACACAATAACTTCTGGTAAAGATAAGTTTACTCATTTTCAAATATGTGTGACTCAGGGCTTTAAATTCATATGTATTGATTCTTAGGGATAGAAGCTGTCTTTTTCCCAATAAATAATCTTAATATGAAAACAAGCATGTCAAGGTTTCTAATTTGACTCCCTTTGACTCTACTACTGGACACAGCACAGGAACCACACTGTGAGGCAGTGGTTGCATTAAGGCTGTGATATCTCTTTAGGGATTATATGGCTTTACTTTCCTTTTTTCATCCTCACTGAATTTATAAACTCTAAAAGGCTATTTGGATATTAATATATTAAAATTGAATTTATGAATTGATTTCTGAAACATATATGTAACTTCCAATACATTTACTACATGTTTTGTTATGTTTATTATGACATTTCAAATTAACCTATTATAGTTAAAAGAATATTTTAATAGAAAACAATCATAAGTATATAATGTTAGCAGATAGAAAGGTCTAAGAGGGATCTCTCCTGAAATACTTCATAAAGATAACACTGGTTGGTATAGTGGGTTGAGTAAATTTGGAAACAGGAAAGTTTTTCACCCCCGGAAATAAACACACACACACACACACACACACACACACACACACACACACGCAAACACACACACACATTTCAAAAACCAGTGCCTAGAAAAGTGAATTAGTTTAAAGAGTTGGAGAGACAAAGTTGCAAGAAATTGGCAAGAAGGAAAGTGCATAATGGGTTCTGGACACTGATCTTATGATCATATGTTAAATACAGTAGATTGGTTAGTTATTAGGGAGAAATGAGGAAAAAGGGTCAAGGCACCAGGATAAATCTTATACAGTTAGGAATAAAGTGTTGAGGTTTATCTGTCTCTTGGGCTTTAATTTCCTAGTCTTAAATCTGTTCTGACTAAGTGACAATGTTTGGTGTATGGGAGTTGTGTGTTTGGAAGAAGGAATGGGAATCCAGTGTTTATTTAAATTGCAGTTGGTCCTGTGGGTGGTGCTAGTAAGTTTTAGACTGTCAATGTTCCATGCATTCTCAATTAATTCTGTAACCTTAAAGGTGTGGTGAAACCAGTTAATTTATTATGAGTTATAAACTTCATAAAATTAAGTTTAAATTTTACAAAAACTTAACTATTAAAACAAGTAAAACACTTTAGATGTGAGACACTTGAGTTTTATTAATCACTAACATTTGGGTATTAGATTCTTATGTAAGATTGAAGAACTAAGATAGGTGTTCTTTCTGAGGGGAATCACAGCTTTAACTTCTGTGATTTCTATAGAAATGACTTACAGATTTTCTAATACTTGTTGCATCACCTGCAAAATTGTTGCATATTGAAGTCTTCTTTTATCACTTTTATTTTTTGTTGTTACTGTTGTTTCTGTTATCATTAGGATTACTCAGATCACTGTCAAATTTCTGTGTCTCATATAAATATCCTGTAATATAAATTGGTTGTAGCTCATTCAGAAACTACCTTTAACATTCTAAAACAATAAAAAAGAGGAAATGAAGATAGATGAATAATAATCACACTAGCTACTAGCATACACACTCTATGATAGGCATTTTGGAGATTAAATATTAATTTCTCCATTTTAAAGATTACTAAACATATGTGAAGAGCAAATAGCAACTTGACAATGATTGCACGGTTAATAAGTAGTGAGTTGGCAAATCAAAATCAACGTGGTTGTTTAAAATGATGTATTAGCACAAAACCAATTCAATATTTAGAAGTTAGACTAAGTTGATTTCAGGACTTTAAAAATAATCTTCATAAGGGTCTCTTATGAAAAATCATTTTCTGACAAATGATAGACCTATAGATGAAAATATTGGTGAAGAATGGAAAAATAATTCTTACATTTATTTTGAGCAAGAATTGAGTTAGCATTTCTTGTACATAGTCATTTGTCTGCAGGTAAAATATTTCCTAAGACACTCTACAAAAATTATGATTATTAATAATAGTTTCTAAAATAAAAAGTTGATTTTTGACTGGTACCTTGACTGAAAGCCATAGGAACTTGAAGCTTTGTGGTGTTCTTATTGGAAAATGTGAGCTCATAAACCTATGATCAATTTGTAAGCACAGAGGGCAAAGGCTTATTATCCCCACTGATTGATGAGGGGACATTGGCATTCACTAAGGTTAAATAACAGAAATAAAACTCATAGCCAGTATTTGAACCATTAAGATGACAAATTCATTTCTGGAATTAGTATGTTTCCATGTTAATAGGAGTTATTACAATACTCTTAATTTAAAATGTTTTAATAGATGTGGTTATTTCTTTAAATACTTACTTATTACACCACCTGAAGTAATCTACAATTCTTTAAAATAATTGTTATAAGTCCATGAATGTAACATCATATCACCTTTAAAAGTGTTAATTATTTAATAATGCTTTTGAAAATATCAGTTGGGTTAATTAGAGGTATCTCAAAAAATATACTTCTATTTATTACATGAAGATAAGAATTGAGATGCAGCTAGAGGTATGGTGAGGCAAATCTAAGAGATCATGACAGCTACAATGAAACTTTCTTCATTCTCATTTTTCCTTCTTATATATAACAAGTCTGATGAATAATCTCTTGCTGTGGCTTGCCATTTTCACTTGGCATATTATCAGATATTAATCATCCAGCCAAAGGTTTCACTAATTAAGAGGAAGCCAAAGTACACCAGAGTATGTTTGCCTTGAAAGAGACAATTTTAACTACATTACAAGTAAAACAGTAAATTGTAATTGCTTTTATAAAAACATCAATTATCCAGAGTGTGATAAAAATGTTTTTGATCTTAAGGTCTTTCCTTTGATATCTTGATGTATGTTACAAAAAGTTACTTTGATGGTGAATAATACATACAGTGAAATAATCAAAAGATAAAGTTATATATATAAATTTGTTTGACTAATGTGATGATAGTCTATAATCCTGGCACAGGTTCTATACATGTGACATAACTTTCTACACTCTGGGTGAGCAATTATATGAATAATTCTTTTTTTCCACTTAAATAATGCTTCTTTCTTTTTTTTACTTAAAAAGTTAATTCCAGTATAATTAACATATTTTGTTATGTTAGTTTTAGGTGTACAATATAGTGATTCAGCAATTCTACACATTACTCAGGGCTCATCATGGTAAGTGTGCTCTTAATCTCTTTCACTTATTTCACTCAACTCCCCTTTTCCCCTCTGGTAGCCATCAGTTTGTTCTCTATCGTTAAGATATAAAAAACTATTATTTTCTTACTTCTAAGTTCAAATTTGGTTTTTCAATCTCAGATCAGTCTTAATTCATTAAAGGTCTCAGGAAATTATAAAACTGAGCATCGAAACATAAATCATCATCATCATGATCATCATCAAAATATTAGTAAATAGAAAATGTACATAGACTTTGAGTATTATAGACCCATAGAGATAGGGGAAAGGTGTCATTTAGTAAAACCAGCAAGTCATTTAGTATTCCTAAAATTCATATATCTTTTGATTGTCTCTCAAGATTTGGGCCTAACTATTCTCTTCAGCTATTTTACATTATATAAGGTTAATACTTCCTTGCCTACAACCATGACTCCTTACTCCTCTCTCCCTCTTATTTATTACTCTAGCACAACTTCAACCTGAGTTAAATTAAACTCTTTACCTATTGTGCTCTTGGCAAGGGAATGTGAATGGAGAAGAGCATCAATGATCATGACTAGTTTTGCTCTAGATTCATCCATCCTACCCAAAGTAGGACCATTGTGCTACCTAAACCCAGTACATTTATGGAGTCCATTCTCTCCATCCTCTAGACAATACTTTCACATCTCTCTTTTAAAACAACCTCCTGCCCTTTCCCCCACTTCTTCCTCCTACTTCCTGGAAAAAACATAAGTAATAAAAAAATTTTTTATAGGGGTGTCTGGGTGGCTCAGTCAGTTAAGCATCTGACTTCAGTTCAGGTCATCATTTCACAGTTCATGGGTTCGAGCCCCACATCAGGCTCTGTGCTGACAGCTCAGAGCCTGGAGACTGCTTCAGATTCTGTGTCTTCCTCTCTCTCTTCCCCTCCCTGCTCTGTCTCTCTCACTCTCAAAAATAAATAAACATTAAACAATTTTTTTTTAAATCACTGATATACATTCCTCCTATGGTGGTCACTGCAATGTGTGTCCAGGATCCCCTTCAGTGAAGGACTTGTCCCAACTGTTGGGGGTCCTACTGACAGCCTTTAGCTCTTAGCACCATTATGGACTGCTTTTGCTACAGAGAATCCACTCAACCAAGTTTATTATACACGTTCCTTGGGTAGCAAACAGACAGCAACTGCTCAGTGAGTAAATATAATGACCTGACTACCTTAGCACAACTCCAGACAATCCTGAAAAGTCATTCTAACTTTAAATATCCTCCTTGGCATCAGCTGGGATTACTGGTAAACCTACATCACAGTGCCAGTTATTCTCCTTCTCACACCTGCTCCTTCCTCCTCCCTTCCAGTGGGTGAATTAAAAGGTCACTTCTTAATAACCATCATCCACACTAAACTCCACTCATGGAGGCTGTTTCCCAGGGAAGTCAACCTGTAACATCACCACAATAGTTGTCAACTTGTCTATATCTACACTGTTTCTGATTATCTTATCATAAATGAACTGTCTTTGATCTAATCAGAGACCAACCTCTCCCTTCTGCATCATCAATAATGTTCAAAATATTGGTATTTCCCCAAAGTTTAAAAGAAAATAGGAGGGAAAAAATATCTCTTTGACCTGATTTCATTCCAAGTACCAACCCATTTCTCTCCACCCATAAAACAAACAAATAAATCAACAACCACTGCAGACAACTCCAATTCTCTCAAAAACTTTTCAAATCTGGCTGTCTGCCTAACACTGACCAAATGCTACCATGAAGGAAACCAATGATCTTCATGTTGTTAAATTTATTGACCAATTCCTCATCTACTTGACTTACAATAAGGATTTAATGGAGTTGTTTACACTTTTCTTCTGAAACAAATTTTTTTGCTTGAATTTCTGCTCCTTCACTGTGCCCTCCTCTGTGTGAATGCCACTTTCATTAGCCACTATTACTGTGCCCTAATGAAGGCTGCTTTCATTTTCTTATTCTTCCTCATATTTCCAATGTCTAAATATTCCAGGGCCTCAATTTAGTCCTTGGACCCTTTCATTTATCAATCCACACCTTTCCTATGTTTATCTTATATTTAACCTCTTATAGCAAAAAAAATAAATAAATAAACATGTATACACCAAAGAATTAGAAAATGTATTCCTTCTTGGGTACCTCCCTTGAATACTAATACACACACACACACACACACACACACACACACACAGTTTGCTTGACATTTCTATTCAGATATCTAATAGCCATTGAAACAGAACATATCCTAATGGAACTCCCATTCCCACCTGCTAACCTACCACTGCCATAATATTTCCCATACGAGTAAATTTTTATTCCATTTTTCCAGATAAGATAAAATGCAAAAATCGTCTGTATTTCCAATGTCTCTCACATCCCACATACAATTCATGAGCAAATCCTATTGATACTATTTCATAATATATACAGAATCCAACAACATCTAACCTTCTTTATAGCTTTCATAGGCATCTCTCACCTTGATTGATGTGATATCACCCAACTGTTTTCCCTGCAGTTCCTTTACTCTCTTTGTCCATTTTTAGCACAGCAGCAAAAATTGGTTATTTTTTTTTAATTTAAGTTTATTATTTTATTTTATTTTATTTTATTTTATTTTATTTTATTTTATTTTATTTTATTTTCAACGTTTATTTATTTTTGGGACAGAGAGAGACAGAGCATGAACGGGGGAGGGGCAGAGAGAGAGAGGGAGACACAGAATCGGAAACAGGCTCCAGGCTCTGAGCCATCAGCCCAGAGCCTGACGCGGGGCTCGAACTCCAGGACCGCGAGATCGTGACCTGGCTGAAGTCGGATGCTTAACCGACTGCACCACCCAGGTGCCCCTATTTTTTTATTTTGAGAAAAAGAGAGAGAGAGCGAGAGTGAGGAAGGGGCAGAGAGGGAGAGAGAGAATCCCAAGCAGGCTCTGCACTTTCAGCATGGGGCCTGAGGCAGGGCTTGTGCTCAGTTCATGACTTGAGCTGAAACGAGTTGGATGCTTAACCTACTGAGCCACCCAGGTACCCCCTTATTTTAAAATGAAGGTAGGCCACCTGACCTAAATGGCTTTCCATGTTACTCAGAGGAAAAGTCAAACCACTTATGAAGGCCTGCAGGCTTAGACCATCTTGATTTTGTTGCTTCCTTGATGCCATCTCCTACTATATTCATCTTCCTTCCTTCCATACTAGCACACTGGCTTTCTTACTTTTAATCAAACAAAATATGTCAAGTGTTTTCCTGCCTCAGGGCCTTTGCATTTGCTGCTTCCTCCAACTAGAATATCTCCTACCTCCATTCCCCAGATATAATTTTGGCTGTCACCTAAACTTCCTTTAGGTCTTTATTTCAGTGTCACCTTCATGGAGAGATCCTCCCTGGGCATCTTACCAAAAAGTGCAACCTCATTATCCCATATATATTCCTTATCTCCCTTCCCTAATTAATTCGTCTCTTTGGTATTTACTCTCCAACAAACTATTATTTATTTCTCTTGTCTGTTGTGCCTTCACACGTAGAACTTAAAGTCTATGACACAGGGATTTTTGTTTGCAATGTTCATTGTAATATTCCCAGACCCTTTCCCTAGCTGTTCTCTCTGTCTAGGATACTCTTCCTCCTGGGTATTTGCACAAGTCTCCCCAACTTTGTGCAGGTCTCTGCTGGAATGTCACCTTTGCAGAGAGGACCCCCTTGAGCAATAGATTCTTTCTTCCCATTTTTCCAAATTCTGTTCTTTTTATTCTGATTCCTTTTCTATCGTAACACTTATGATCAGCAGACACATTATATAATGGGATTTAAAAAGTACTGTCTTCCCCAATCCATTAGAATATAATCTTTAAATAAACACTTTGTTTTATCACTGCTTAAAATAATGCCTAATGCATTATTCTTGTTGAGTACTTAGTCAATAAAACAATTGCATATGTATCTTTAGCATACAGTTATATTTGATGAATTTTAGTTTTAAAATATCCAAATGTTGAGATATTTTCCAAATATTATGTTATTATATCTTTTCAAAACTATAATCCTATGAGATCCAAAATTCCCATTAAATATTGAGTCTGCCAGATAACACCAAAACATGTATGCATTATAATGCTATTTCTATAGCAGAATGTTCACTCAAGATTAATTATTTTAATACTAAAAAGGTCCTATGTATACCATTTCAATCTTTAACTGAGATGGAAGGTGAATGATAGAAATTATTTTTTAAAAAGAATTTCTTTTTTTTGGTCATGTAATAATTCCAAAAATATTAAATTTTCTAGATGCAAGAAATCATAGTCTTTTTTATGGCATCTGAAGATATTCCCAGCCAAACCTCTTATGCACAGCAGTCTACACAACCACACTGAAAACTATTCCTACTAAATAAAGATGACGCTTAAAAAAATGTTCTCAAGAGTAAATATTTGATTAATTTGTCTGCAAATATTTTAAGAGAAATATTATACATCCATGGCTTTATTTTATAAAGAAAATTTTTAATGTTTATTTATTTATTTTGAGAAAAAGAGAGAGACTGCGAGAGGGGAGGGGCAGACAGAGGGGTGGAGAGAGTACCAAGGAGGCTCCATGCTGTCAATGCAAACCCCATGTAAGGCTCGATCCCATGAACCATGACATCATGACCTGAGCTGAAATCAAGAGCCAGACACTTGGGGCACCTGGGTGGCTCAGTCGGTTAAGCGTCCGACTTCGGCTCAGGTCATGATCTCACAGTCCGTGAGTTCGAGCCCCGTGTCAGGCTCTGTGCTGACTGCTCAGAGCCTGGAGCCTGTTTCAGATTCTGTGTCTCCCTCTCTCTCTGCCCCTCCCCCGTTCATGCTCTGTCTCTCTCTGTCTCAAAAATAAATAAACGTTTAAAAAAAAAAAAAGAGCCAGACACTTAACTAACTGAGCCACCCAGGTGCCCCTCCATGGCTTTTTTTAATATAAACTATTTAAGTTAATAACTTACCAGGGGGCCTTAAAACTATATTTAAAAATATTGCTATAACTAGAGAACCTTAAAATTATATTTAAAAATATTGCTATTAAAAATAAAGGCTTTGATGGCAAAAGACCTATGTTCAAATTCTAGCATCACTATTTATTAATGGTAACCTTAGGAAAATTATTTTATTTCCATATGCTTTCTACTCAAAATGAAGTAATTATTACACATGTCTTAGAGGACTACTGCAAAAAATTTCCTAACAAATGAAAATATCTTACCCACACAACTGCCAACAGTAAGTACTTGATAAATATCATTTCCCTCTAAAATTTCAGAAAGATGTATCTTATCAACTTCTAATTATAAATATAAATAATTTTTATTTTTTTCCAAATACTTTGAGCTTATAGATTTATGTGTCCTCAACTTATAATATTTGGGGAATTTCTACAGAGTTATTCAAATTAACAGGAGATATAACACTTATAAAGTAAAGAGGCAGTTCACTAGAATCATCACAAGCACAGTGGTGAACTTATCACTTTTTGCATTAAATATAAGATAATTTTTAACCTATTTATGGTTTAACCTTTTAAAAATGTAGTAACATATAGAATCCGTGACTACATTGCCCTTCCAAATTTATTCTTCTCTTTCTCCCTCCAATTTTTATTTAATTCCAGTTAGTTAACATACTAGTTTCTGGTGTGAAATTTAGTGATTCATCGGTTACATACAACACCTGGTGCTCATCACAAGTGCCTTCCTTAATTCCCACCACCTATTTAACCCATCCCCCACCTACTTCCCCTCTGGTAACCACCCATTTGGTCTCTACAGTTAAGAGTCTGTTTCTTGGTTTTCCTCCTAGTTTGTTTTGTTTCTTAAATTCCACATACAAGTGAAATCATAAATATTTGTCTTTCTCTGACTTATTATTTCATTTAGCATAATACTTTTTTTTGAAGTTTATTTATTTATTTTGAAGAGCATGAGTGGGGGAGAGGCAGAGAGAACACTAGAGAGAGAATCTCAAGCAAGAGCCTGATACAGCACTCGATTGCACAGACTATGAAATCGTGACATGAGATAAAATTAAGAGTAAGAGCCTTATCTGACTGAACCACCCAGGCTCCCCCCTTTTGTGAAGTTTATTTATTTTGAGAGAGAGGGACATGAGAGGGTGGGGGGGCAGAGAGTGAGGGAAAAAGAGAGTTCAATAGCATAATACTCTTTAGCTTCATTCGTGTCATTGCAAACAGCAAGACTTTGTTTTTTGTATGGCTAAGTAATATTCCATTGTGTGTGTGTGTGTGTATCTCACATCTTTATCCATTCGTCAGTTGATGGACATTTGGGCTCTTTTCATAATTTATCTATTGTTGATAAAACTTCCATACTCATCAGGGTAAATATATCCTTGTGAATTAGTATTTTTGTATCATTGGGCAAATACCTCATAGTGTAATTGCTAGAATATAGGGTAGTTTTTTTTAACTTTTTCGGGAACCTGCATTCTGTTTTCCACAGTGACTGCACCAGTTTGTATTCTCACCAACAGTGTAAGAGGGTTCTTTCTCCACACCCATGTCAACACCTGTTCTCTCTTGTATTGTTAGTTTTAGCCATTCCAAAAGTTGTGAGGTGGTATCTCATGGTTTTGATTTGTATTTCCCTGATGATGAGTAATGTTGAGCATCTTTTCATGTGTTTGTTAATCTTCTGTATGTCTTCTTTGGAAACATATCTATTCATGTCTTCTCTCTATTTGCAAACTGGATTATTTGAGTTTTGGGTCGTTGAATTTGATAAGTGCTTTATATATTTTGGATACTAACCCTTTATCATACATGCCATTTGTAAAAATCTTCTCCAATACTGAAGGTTGCTTTTAGGTTTGTTGATTGTTTCCTTTGCTGTGTAGAAGCTTTTTATTTTGATGAAGTCCCTGTAGTTTATTTCTGCTTTTGTATCCCTTGCCTCAGGAGACACACCTAGTAAGAAGTTGCTATGACTGATGTCAAAGAGGTTATTGCCTGTGTCTTCAATCCATTTTGAATTTATTTTTTGTGTATGATGTAAAAAAGTGGTCCAATTTCATTTTTTTACATGTTGCCCTCCAGTCTTCCCAACACAATTTGTTGAAGACACTGTCTTTTTTTTCCATTGAATATTCTTTCCTTCTTTGTCGAAGATTAATTGGCCATAGAGTTGTGGGTTTATTTCTGGGGTTTCTATTCTGTTCTGTTGATCTATGCCTGCTTTTGTGCCAGTACTATACTGTCTTGATCACTCTAGCTTTGTAATATAACTTGTAGTTCAGAATTATGATGTTTCCAGTTTTGCTGTTCTTTTTCAAGATTGCTTTGGCTATTTGGCATCTTTTGTGATTCCACACAAATTATAGGATTGTTTGTTCTAGCTCTGTAAAAAATGTTGTTGGTATTTTGATAGGGATTACATTAAATGTGTAGATTGGTTTGGATAGTATGGACATTTTAGCAATACTTTTCTATCAATCCATAAGCATGAAATGTCTTTCTATTTCTCTATGTCATCTTCAATTTCTTTCATCAGTTATCAGACTACAGATTTTTTACCTCTTTGATTAGGTTTATTCCTAGGTATCTTATGTTTTTTGGTGCAGTTGTGAGTGTGATCAATTCCTTGATTTCTCTTTCTGGTGCTTCATTATTGGCATATAGAAATGCAACAGATTTTGTATCCTGTGACTTTACTGAATTCGTGTATCAGTTCTAGCGATTTTTTGGTGGAGTCTTTTGAGTTTTTGATATAGAATATCATGTCATCTGTAAATAGTGAAAGGTTGACTTTTTCCTTGCCAATGTGAATGCCTTTTATTTCTTTTTGTTTTCTGATTGCTGAGGCTAGAAGTTCGAATACTATGTTAAATAACAGATGAGAGAGTGGACATCTCTATCTTTTTCCTGACGGTAGAGGAAAAGCTCTGTTTTTCCCCATTGAGGATGATATTATCTGTGGGATTTTCACCTGTGGCCTTTATTCTGTTGAGGTACAATCCCTCTAACCCTACTTGGTTGAGGGGTTTTATCATGAATGGATGTTGTACTTTGTCAAATGCTTTTTCTGCATGTATTGAAAGGATCGTATGGTTTTTACCCTTTCTTTTATTAATATAGTGTATTACATTGATTGATTTGTAAATATTTAACTGCCTTGCAGCCCAGGAATAAATCCCACTTGATCGTGGTGGATGATTCTTTTAATGTACTGTAGGGTTTGATTCGCAAATATTTTATTGAGAACTTATGCATCCATGTTCATCAGGGATATCGGCCTGTAGTTTTATTTTCCGGTGGAGTCTTTGTCTGGTTTTGGTATAATGGTAATGCTGGCCCAATTAATTTGGATTTTTTTTTTCCATTTCAATTTATTGGAATAGTTTGAGAATAGGTATTAACTCTTCTTTAAATATTTGGTAGAATTCCCCTGTGAACCCATCTGGCCCTGGATTTTTGCTTGTTAGGATATTTTTCTATTTCTCTGCTGTTTATCAATCTGTTCAAATTTTCTATTTCTTCCTGTTTCAGTTTTGGCAGTTTATATCTTTCTAGGAATTTATCCATTTCTTCCAGTTAGTCTCATTTTTTGACATATAGTTTTTCATAATATTGTCATAATTGTATTTCTGTGGTGTTGCTTGTTATTTCTCCTTTCTCTATTGTGATTTTATTCAGTTAGATCCTTTCTCTTTTCTTCTTGGTAAGTCTGGCTAGGGGTTTATCAATTTTATAATTTTTTTTGAAAGAACCAGCTTCTAGTTTCATCAATCCGTTTTATTGATTTTTTAGCTTCTATATAATTTATTTCTTCTCCTTTTTATTATTTCCCTCCTGCTGTTTTTAGGTTGTGTTTGCTTTTCTTTTTCTTTTTTTAAAATTTTTAATGTTTATTTATATTTGAGAGAGACAGACAGAGCATGAGTGGGAAAGGGGCAGAGAGAGAGGGAGACACAGAATCTGAAGTAGGCTCCAGGCTCTGAGCTGGCAGCACAGAGCCCGACATGGGCTCAAACTCACAAACTGCAAGATCATGACCTGAGCTGAAGTCGGACACTTTTCATAGAGTTGTGATCAGAAAATATGCCTGGAATGATCGCATTCTTTTTGTACTTGTTGAAGCCTGATTTGTAACCTAACATGTGATCTATTTGGAAACTATCCCATGTGCACTTCAAAACTATGTGTTTTCTGCCTTTTTAGAATGGAATATTCTGAATGTATCTGTTAAGGCCATCTGGTCCTGTGTGTCATTCAAAGCCATTGTTTCCTTGGTGATTTTCTGCTTAGATGATCCATCCAGTGAGGCAAGTGTGGTGTTAAAGTCCCCTACTCTTATTGTATTATTATCAATGAGTTCGTTTATGCTTGTTATTAATTGCTTTATATATTTGGGTGCTTCCGTTTTGGGTGTGTGAATATTTATAATTGTTAGATGTTTGTGCTGGATGGTCTCCTTTATTATGATATAGTACCCTTTTTCATCTCTTCTTGCTGTTTTTGGTTAAAATCGGTTTGTCTGACATAAGTACTACTACTACTCCAGTTTTCTTGTAACTCTCATTTGCATGATAAATGTTTGCCCATCCCATCCCTTTCAATCTGCAGGTGCCTTAAGGTCTAAAATGAGTCTCTTGTAGGGATGCCTGGGTGGCTCAGTTGGTTAAGCATCAAACTTTGGCTTAGGTAATGATCTCATGGTTCATGGGTTTGAGCCCCATGTTGGGCTTTGAACTGACAGCTCAGACCTGGAGTCTGCTTCAGGTTCTGTAACTCCCTCTCTCTCTGCCCGTCCCCCACTTGTTCTCTCTCTCTCCCTCTCTCTCTCTCTCTCTTTCAAAAATAAGTAAACATTAAAACATTTTTAAAAGTAATAAAGTGAGTTTCTTCTAGGCCTCATATAGAAGGGTCTTTTTTCTTTTATCCATTCTGATATCCTATGTCTTTTGATTGTAGCATTTAGTCTATTTACAATCAGAGTAATTATTGCTATACATGCATTTATTGCCTATTACTACTTGTATTCTTATTATTTCTGGAGATTTTCTATGTTCCTTTCTAGTCCTTGTCATTTTTGGTCTTTCCTTTATACTCAAAGAGTCCCCTTAATATTTCTTGGAGGGCTGGTTTAAAAACTTTTTTTAGTTTTCCTTTGTCTGGGAAACTCTTTACCTCTCCTTCTATTCTGAATGATCACCATGCTGGATAGAGTATTTTTGGCTGCATATTTTTCCCATTCAGCGTGTTGGGTATATTGTGCCACTCCCTCTGGCCTGCCAAGTTTCTGTTGAGAGATCTGTAGCTAGTTGTAAAGGTTTCCTTTATAAGTTAGGAACTTCTTTTGTCTTCCTGCTTTGAAGCTTTTTTCTGCATTTCTCTATTTTGCAAATTTAATTACAATGTGTCTTAGTGTTGGCCTGCTTTTGTTGATTTTGATGGGAATTCTCTGTGCCTCCTGGACTTGGGTGTCTATTTCTGTCCCCAGATTAGGGAAATTTTCAGCTATGACTTCTTCAAATAAACTTTCTTCTCCTTCTCTCTCTCTTTTTTTTTTTTTTGAGATTCCTATGATATGAATGTTATTATGTTTGATGGAGTCACTAAGTTCCCTAAGTTAGGGAACTTTGTCTCTTTTGTCCAGCTCCATTATTTTCCATTATTTTTAGCTTGTATATCACTTACTCATTTCTCTGTCTCTTCCATCCTTATGGTCATTACATCCAGTCTGTTTTGAATCACAGTTATTGCATTTTTAATTTCTGATTGTTTTTTGACTCTTTTATCTCTGTTGTAAGGGCCTCCCTGAAGTCTTCCATTCTTTTCTCAGGCCCAACAAGTATCCTTACGATTATTGCTTTAAATTCTCCACTTCAGGCATATCACTTATATCTATTTTGATTAGATCTCTGACATGACTTTATCTTATTTCATTTGGGATGAATTCCTCCCTGTGGGCATTTTGTCTAAGTCTCTGTCTTTTTCTTTGTGTTAGAAAAGCCTGTTATGCTTCCTACTCCTGAGAGTAATGGCTTTATGAAGAAGAGGTCATATACTGTCCAAGGCCTGCTGCTTCAGGGAATGTCTCCGGTTGTGCTGCATGTACTATGCCGCTGTGTTTTGGCTGCTCTATCCTTCAGCCTAGTGGTCTGCAGAGGCTCTCCTTGCCAGCAGTGGGCAGTGTTTGGACCTTGGCCAGAGTGTTGGTGAGTTTTAACTAGCTGTGCTCTGGTCTACTTGTTAAGTGAGACCTGATGCTACTTCCACTGTAATTGAAGACCTGTAGAACTCTCTGGTCAGGAGATATAGTGTGGGTGGGGGTTTCTGTTTGGTCTTCTGGGTAGGGGTCCCATTGTGCTAGGATTGAGGCACACTGACCTGAGAAAGGAAGTACTAGCAGAAGGCATGGGGGGCAGGATTTGGTGTAAGCATGTTGGGCAGCCAGTGTTGATGCTGTGTTGTTTACTGAAGGTGATTCTGTGTTTATACTGAGGGCCAGGGGAGGGAAATCATACCAGCTAGCTCCTTTGTCTCTGGACACGGGTCTCTGTGCTTGCTGCTCCCAGGGAAGCACTACTAGAAGAGTGAATAATCTCCCCGTGGGCATTGCAAGCATTTTTTCAGATCGCCAATTTTAGGATGTCTCTACATTGTTTGCCTGCCTTCTCACCTGGAGCAGTGCAGAGTACTCCATGCTCTATCCCAGCCAAGCCTGCTAAGTTTTTGAACTCCAAACTTTAGGGATGTGTTTTTCAGGGGGTCCTGTGCTGGTCTTCTGGAGGAGGTTTCTCATTATATTGGGACTAAGGGAGGTTTGATAGAGAAGGACAGTCAGGCCAGAGCACAGGGGTGTGGGATTTGGAGTAGGAAAGCTAGGCAGCCAGTGTTGGGGTGAGCCGCCCTCAGCAGTTGGCTCTGAGTTTATGCTGGGGCAGGGGAGGGGAATGGCAGCACAGTGGTGAATTTAGACAAGCTAATTCACCCCTCACATCTCAGCTTATTCATTGGTAAAATGACGATTTAAAAAATCTTTACCATAAAGTATTTGTAAGACTTAAATATAATATATATAGAAGTTAGTACAACATGTGGCACAACAAAATAAATGGAAGCAATTATCATCTTTACTATTAATGTTATAAAAATGCTGTTATGAGAATCATGAGACATTAATTCTAATCTTAACTCTTCTACCAGTTAGCTCTGTATTCATAGCAAAATTTAATCTTCCTGGTTTGTTTCTTCATCTATAAATTAGGGATTTTGATTGCTCAAGAAAAATAAGCTCACATGCCTGTGGAGTTGCAAGTATAACAATGGTGGTAACTGACATAGACTGAAGAGAGTATGCATCACACAAAGGCATTTATGTGTTTTAATAAACACTGTGCAGGTCAAAGGAAACAATTGTAGCCAGATTTAGCCTGAAAGAGAGTAGTTTTTCAAGCTTAACTAGATGATCTCTAAAATGCTAAACATTCTATGATTTTAACTCAGTACCTAGGATTCTAACTTCAAGCTCTCATTCAGAAACTATTTTTAATATGTAATTATATAATGCCTATTATTTAGAACGTATTCCAATCTGTAAACATAATTATACAATTAATAAATGTAATAAAGACATATGAAATATTCCTAATCAATATCCATTACTAAACTGGATAAAAAAAGAGACAGATTTTATGATTTTATTTATATTTTGATGATTGGCTTGAAAAACTAAAATAAGAAATCATTTTTATTGGCAGAAAATGTATTTAAAAGGCTACATTTTTTGTACCTTTATGGTGATTGATCTAAGGAAAAGGAACATAGGGAAAAAGTTGCTGGAATGAATAATCACTGATTATAATTGAGAAAATGTGTCAATTATACATTAGGAGACTTCCTGCTCAAGTCACAGTGAATTATATTTTAAAGCCTTTTATATAGTATCTGGAACATAATAGACAATATGTGTTTTAAAATATACTGTATTTTTAATGTATATATATAGCTTAAATCTTTGTAGTATAGGAGATAAGAATAAGTGAGATTATTCCATGGTTACACTTTTTGAGAAATAACAGACCACTGGACAATGGTTTCCCTCATAATGTAGAAAAAACTAGAATGCAGTAACACTTCCAAGCCACTAGATAGTCTTTGTGGTTTGAAGAACTGTATCAGAAGTTAAGCTTCATAGAAATGTCTGCTCTTCTACGTTATGTGAACTCATGGTGGATCTAATTTTAAACATTTAATTTATTTCTATTGGTATCTGGAATTCATGGGACACTACCGTGTTTCTACAGAGAAACTTCCCTCTGATGCATATCTTCTACCCCTCTAAGGCAATTTTTAGCTCCACTAGCTTCTACTTAGAATGGCTCCTCTGGACTGTACAATTATTTATTTTCCATATATATAATGAAAAAATATAATTAGCTGGCAAGTAGATTTTTTTAAAACTGTTTAATGTTTATTTATTATTGAGAGATAGACACAGAGTGTGAGAAGGGGAGGGGTAGAGAGAGGGGGAGACACAGAATCCGAAGTAGGCTCCAGGCTCTGAACTGTCAGCACAGAGCCCATCGCGGGGCTCTAAGTCACAAACTGCGAGATCATGACCTGAGCCGAAGTTGGTCACCCAACTGACCGAGCTACCCAGGCACCCAGGCAAGTAGATTTTTATAGAAATTTATTTGACTCTGACTATAAAATTATACTTTTTAATCTTAGCACTAAATAGTAGCAAAATAATGGGTTTTCCCATCCCCAATTCAACACAGTTCCAGATTGCATGAGAATGTCTGTATTGGTTTCTTTTGATTTTTACCTGGATTATATCAGTACTTTTGATAATTAGATGATATGTATGTTTGAGTGTTTTGCTCTTCCAAATTTGTTTTCAACTGCTGTGTTTTGCAGAGCACTTAGAACAGTCTTGGCCCCTTGATCAAATGCTTAAAGATATAAATTGTTTACCTTCTTGTTTCCCTTAGCTCATTTGCTGGTGTATAGTTAAATTAAATACCACAGATTTGCATTTTTTTTCCTGTACAAGCTATAACCTCAACAGTTCTATCTGAATAATTTATACCCTGTTTAATTTAAAAATCTAAGGAGGTTGCTTTATTTCATAACTCAGCTGATCAGTGATCAATTTTCAGTCTTTCTTAGATCTTGTTAAAAATCCTCATGTCTTGCCTTAGAGTAAATCTCTCCCCTCTGCCCTTGTAGCAGTTTTTCCTTTTCTACCATTAATTATCTCAGCAAATTTTAACCTGTGATCTTCATTTAGGCTAAACTAATATATAAAGTGGTCTTTGGGTAATACTCAAATTTTAGGGAAGATTCAGCTTATTATATACAGTGACTCACTTTTTGTACAGTTTGTCAATGGTGAAAAAAAACAAGCCACAAGTTATCCCAGGTCAGAAACCAGGTTATTGGCAGTATATCCCTCTGTTTAGTTAGTCTAGTGCCTGGTATTGGTTAAGTGAATGAATAAGTAATGCACTTAAGAAGGCAGTTGTTGCAGAGAAGTTGTTGACCTCTGTAAACCTCAAATACTGTTCTCTCTTTTTATGATTTTTCCCCATGAAACTAGACAAAAGTTTTTTAGAAGGCAGAATATACATTTAAATCAGTATTAAAAACACAATACTTTTGTGTGGAAATTTCCATCAAGTACATGAAGAAATACTTCAAAAAATAAAATCGGTTGTCACATTAAGAATAAATTCAACATACTAGTAGTCTTGCAATTTTTGTTTCTATTTTGTAGTTGCTTTAGCTCTTTTTCATTGAAATATAAGAAAACATTTCCCAGAGACTTCACAGGGTTGATTCATAGGGTGCTTTTGCCAATGGTACTTTTTTTTTTTTTTTTTGTAAATTTGCTATGGTATACGCATTGCCCACATTGTTGAGTGCATTCCACATAGTCTAGTTTAAGGCAAGGCAGACATTTTCTGTGAAGGGTCAGACAGTAAATATTTGAGGTCTTACAGGACAAAAGGCAACAATCAAAGACATTTTATAGGTACTGTCACACAATTTTTATGTCACAAACTATTATCTTTTGAATTTTTCATCTATTTTAAAATGTAAAAATAAATCCTTAGTTTATGGGTTATAAATTAATACAGATTCAGCATGTGAGCTATATTTTGCTGACCCCTCATTTACCCCACTGGAATTAGGAGGAATAGAAAAGCTTAATAGGTAATATTTAACTACTAGAGAGCCAATGACTTTTTTATCCAGTCTCTTCAAGTTATTATAGAGGAATAAGATATTTGCAAAATACAAGAGCTTAACCTCTAGAATTAGAAAGGCATGAGTTTGAATTCTGTCTCTTCCATTTATTGCCATGTAATCTTGAACACGCTTTTTTAAGTCCCATTTTTCTTACCTGTATAATAGAAATAAAATACTTCAAAATTACTATCGGGAGACAATGCTTGCAGTGTATCCATCAGTAGGCCTTACAGTGAATCCTCTATAAGTATTAGCTATTATTATTTAATGTAAAGAGGTAGCATATTCATCCTTATATCCAGAATCTAGCACCATGTTTACTAAATATGTTTACTAAAGAGCAGTTATTTTTATTCATTATTTTTATTCGTTTTGATTGATTGATTGATTCATTTATTCATTCATACATTCCTTTTCCTTCATTATACACTACTCATTGCATGGCTACTATGTGTAAGGCACCATGTTAGGTACTTAATAAACACTGTTGAATGAATAAACTTTAACTGGTAAGCAGAGTTCAGATTTAGGGAAAAGTAAGTCGTTTTATGTTCTTGATTAGAGAAGATATGGCCAATAATAGTTCAGAGAAATATTGTGATTATCTTAGCAGCTCATAGTTCAAATGCATCTCAAACCAAATATTAAAGAAAGAGCCCAAATGTTCATTGACTGACGAATGGATACACACACATAATGGAATACTACTCAGCAAAGAAAAAGAATGAAATCTTGTCATTTGTAACTACATGGATGAAACTGGAGGGTTTTATGCTAAATGAAATTAGCCAGTCAAAGAAAGGCAGAGATCATATGATTTCACTCATATGTGAAATATGAGAAACTCAACACATGAACATAGGATAAGGGAAGGAAAAATCAGATAAAAACAGAGCAGGAGATAAGCCACAATAGACTTAAATACGGAGAACAAATTGAGAGTTGCTAGAAAAGGTGGGTGAGAGGGGGAATGGGTTAAATGGGTACAGGCATTAAGGAAGGCGCTTTTTGGGATGAGCACTGGGTAAGAGTATGTAAAAGATGAATCACTGGGTTCTACTCCT
Organism: Lynx canadensis; assembly: GCF_007474595.2. Taxonomy (NCBI): domain Eukaryota; kingdom Metazoa; phylum Chordata; class Mammalia; order Carnivora; family Felidae; genus Lynx; species Lynx canadensis. The sequence continues at coordinate 34,029,921 of NC_044312.2, forward strand.
GAAGCCAAGACTATAATGTATGTTAAATAACATGAATATAAATAGAAAGTAAAAAAAAATACAGAAAAGGGAAACAAGATACTGATGGTGGTGGTGGTGGCGGCAGTGGTGATGATGATGATGATGATGATGATGACAATGATGATGATAGATAATATTTATTGAACACCCACTACCTGTCAACCACTATACTAAGGGCTTTGTATATATTTTCATCATTTAGTTCTTACAAAATATCTTTTTTATTAGGTACTCATTACTGAAAATTTTTGTTTATTTATTTTGTAATGAGGAATTGAGGCCCACAGAATTTATATACTATTACCCAACATTATATAGTAGTAAGCAATAGAAATGGAATTCCAAGTGCAACATCTGTGTCCAGAGCCCATGTTCTTAATCACTACAGAGACATTTTCACCAAAAAGATACTGACATAAAATTTAGGTGAATGAGTGAAGCTAGCAGGAGAACAGAGTGATAAAAAACAAAGCAATAACAACAACAAAACAAAACAGAACAAAAAAACACAGAGTAATAAGATATAAAGGAAAATCCCTGAAGATTGATTTGTTTGTTTCATTATTGATTGATTCTTAGTTACCTTGATAAACTTTAATTGAATACCTTCTATGTTTAAGCTGTACAAGCTTGCTGGGAATGTAAGACCAATAACACACAGACTCTGCTATAAGAGGCTCACTTATTCTTTCACTTTTTTTCAACAAATATAAATTAAATTCCTGCTAATTCCAGGCACTTATAGGCATTGTAGATATAGCAATGAAAATACTCAATTTGCCTTACAAATAACAAACGTTGGGTTCATTTTGTTTTGTTTTATTTGGTTTATAGAAAATATTCCTAGGAATTATACATTCTTTGCATGCTATCATTTCATTTTTTTAAACAGTTTCTGCCTAGCTACTATTTTAAATCTTGTCAGTTTTTATCTTAATCATTCTGAATTTTCTACACATAAAAACATAGCATTCCCAAATACTGTTTATTTTTGTCACTTTTAATCAATCTTATATTTCACTTGTTTTGCTAAATTGGTTATAATTTCAAGATTAACATTAAGATACACTATGAGATATTGAGAATTTTATCATTTTCTCTTCTTTGAAGGGAATACCTCAATGTTTCTCAAATATGATAATATTTGTTTTAAAATTAAATAGAAAAAATAAAACTAAGAGTTTCACCAATAATTTATATTTCAATCAACTGTTTTTAAAATTACCTATAGAATTTAAGTTTAATGCTCATTGCCACGTAGTATTCCATTGTGTATATAAACCACAATTTCTTTATCCATTCATCAGTTGATGGACATTTAGGCTCTTTCCATAATTTGGCTATTGTTGAGAGTGCTGCTAAGTGAAATAAGCCATACAGAGAAAGACAGATACCATATGGTTTCACTCTTATGTGGATCCTGAGAAACTTAACAGGAACCCATGGGGGAGGGGAAGGAAAAAAAAAAAAAAAAAAAAGGACGTTAGAGTGGGAGAGAGCCAAAGCATAAGAGACTGTTAAAAACTGAGAACAAACTGAGGGTTGATGGGGGGTGGGAGGGAGGGGCGGGTGGGTGATGGGTATTGAGGAGGGCACCTTTTGGGATGAGCACTGGGTGTTGTATGGAAACCAATTTGTCAATAAACTTCATATAAAAAAAAAAAAAAAAAAAAAAAAAAAAAAAATAAAAGAAAAAAAAAAAAAAAAAAAAAAAAAAAAAAAAAAAAAAGAATTTAAGTTTAATGCATTAAACTTTCAATATCTGATAATACAATCAAACTTTAATGTATTTATTTCTGTGCTATGTTAAGTAAATTTCCTAATACCAAATAATTTTTAGATTCCTAAAAATATAAAAAACCAAAAGATAAATGACAAAATTGTTCACTTCTGCTCTCTTTTGCCAATTTCCTGTTGATATTACAATAGTGCTTGCTTTGTTTATCATTAATGCATAAAGAAAGGTTCACTAATTTTACATATATATTATTGACAATATCTTTTATCAATATAAAATTACTATATCCCTTCTTGGTTGGAAACTTCACTCATATTTTATTTGCCTGCAGAACTATTTCTCACCAACCTATCCATACACACTCACAAATCAGCAAGCACACCCACATATGCTGCTATATGTGAATTGAAGTTTTAATTTTTTAGGTGTTAGCTTAAACACCAGTTCTTTAGTCATGGCTCCACACAAAGCCTCTCTCCCAATATTATATGCATACAGACTGATTACTCTTTCCTTTATCTTAACTGCACATAATTTTGTGTAATTATTTGCTAAATGCTTGGGTTATTCAAGAAGTTTCACAAGGACAAGTACCAAGTCTATACAATTTAGTGCTATATCCCCAGCATCAAAATGAATACTTAGCACATACTGAGAACCCAATGAATGAATGTTTATCCTTTATATTGTACTTGGTCTAACATTACTATTAACCATCTCTACTGTATTTTTTTGTTACAACATATTTTGCCTGTTCCTTTATATATAATCCGTTCATGTGTGTGCACATGTGTGTGCATAGAACTGGAAATTTAAACTTCATATATATAGAAAACACTTAACAATCTGATATTCTTTGAATTCAAACTGGGTAATTTAGTAAATTTACATTTATTGTCACATATGATATATCTGATTTTATTTTGTCATGTTAGCTTTAATATTGATTCCTTTTTTCTGTTATTTTTTATAAGGAATAATTTGTGTTAACTTTGGTATAGCATAATATATTCATATACATATAAAGTTGTATCTGTCAGGCTGGATCACTTATCTATCATCTATGTTCTTTTAAAAATCTCATGTTTTTTTCAAAAAGAAAAAATAATGACATTTTTATTAATAAAGAAGAGTCTGACAATTTTTTTAATGTTTCTCTATTCAAAAGGAGGGCCTTAGAAAGCTTTTCAATTATTTCTACCCATTTCCTTTTCTTGACATTAATATAATTTGGTTTAGAGTCAAAACTGTTTTTATGAAGTTATTGTGTGTGGTTTATGTTAAGTATCTCTGCTTTAAACATTTTTAACGTTCTTCCCTGAAGTAATTTTATGATAAAATTGCTTTTAGTGAAATATGTAGCTCCTCAGAGCAAAAATTCAACATTTTTTAGTTCTAAGTTGTGATTCGGGGTGCCTGGGTGCCTCAGTCGGTTAATCATCTGACTTCAGCTCAGGTCCTGATCTTGTGGTTCACAAGTTCAAGACCTACGTCTGGCTCGGGGTTGACAGCTCAAAGCCTGGAGTCTGCTTCGGATTCTGTGTCTCCCTCTTTCTCTGCCCACTCCCAGTCTCTCTCTCTCTCTCTCTCTCTCTCTCTCTCTCTCTCTCAAAAATAAACATTTTTTTTTTAAAAGTTGTGATTCTTCTTTTGATCCTCAAATTTATCTGATATTTCTTCCTAGAACTTTTCACAACTGAGGTATCTTGTTGTTACATTCAGATATGAATATCAACCTCTATGATTTATATATATTTTTGTTATGCTTTCCTTAAAAAGTAGAACATTGTGGGGCACCTGTATAGCTAAATTGGTTAAGCATCCAACTTTGGCTCAGGTCATTGTCTCACAGTACGTTAGTTCAAGCCCTGTGTCAGGTTCTGTGTGAATAGCTCAGAGCCTGGAGCCTGCTTCACATTCTGTGTCTCCCTCTCTCTCTCTGCCCCTCCCCGGCTCATACTCTGTCTCTGTCTGTCAAATATAAAATAAAAGTATTTAAAAAAATAGAACATTGCTCATTATTATTTAGCACTTAGCATACAGAAAGGAAGACTGCAGTCGACTGGATAGTTTTAAAATTTTTTTCAATGAAATAGTTATAAATAATTTCATAATTGTCATTAAAATTGCCATGATATGTCAGATTATATATCTTTATTCATTATTTTTCACAGAATATTGTGAACCCAGTATGATCTACACATTTACCTCCTTTTTTCAACTTAAAAAATTCATCTCATATTGTCTGTGTTAATTCCTTCATTTTTTGTTTTGATTTCTCTTTTGGTTCTTAGGTTAGTTTTTTTTTATCAGTTATTTTCTCTCTCATTTTTATTTCCTTGTCCTTCTCTTCAGTTTGCACCTTTATGTAATTCTGCTTGTTTACTCCTCATTATTTCCCTCTCTTCCATAAATGGCGCATTTTGGCAATCTATTGTGATTCTGAAAGTTTATTTTATTAGACAAAAAATGTCTTACTTTAAAATATATATATTTATTTATTTTGGGGAGGGCTCAAGTGGGGGAGGGGGACAGTGGGGACAGAGGATCTGAAGCAGGCTCTGTGTTAACAGGCTGACAGCAGAGAGCCCAAGCCTGATGCAGGGCACGAACTCAGGAACCTCAAGATGATGACTTGAGCTGAAGTTGGACGTTCAACCAACTGAGCCACCCAGGCACCCTTGTTTCTTACTTTTTATACTAATTGTCTTTCTTTACACTTAAGACTATTCAGGTTGACTTTATCTTCCCTTTGTTTAATAGTTTTTTTCAATAAGATTTATGTTGTTCATGTGTTCAATTCTCTGTTCTTTCTTTTTTTTTTTTTCTGTTCTTTCTTGAAGACAGATCTCCACACTTGATATTTGCCAGCAGATAAGGTACATTAATTTTTCATTTCACTTATTATGCAGACAAATTTTCTTTCTTAGATTACTTACTATAGGGCATGTCAATGTTTACAAAGCTTTTCCCAGTTCCCAGATCTAACAGACATTCATTTAGGGTAGCTCTGTTAGACTTAGTTGAGCTTGCTTATCTTGACGGCCTACTTCTGCCACTAAACTGATTGGGAGCAGCAAAAGTGACAACTCTTAATATCCAATGTTTTCAAACTTGTTTGTATTTTTAGGTCCTACCATAACCACTTGATGCATTAGGATTGTATAATTTAGAAGCAATGCACTTCCTCTAGGCCTACTTCTGATTTTGTTTTCATTTTTTTTGTTTTTTTACTTTATAGATTTACAGAAAGTGCTATCTACAAATTATTGCAAACTCTTGGTTACATAGAGAAAAATACACTGATGATTTTGGACAGCAGTATTCACATAGTAATCTTATGTCTTGGGAAAAGGATAATATATCTTCTTCTCTTTTTACAATAAGCAGAACTACTCTGCTTTATAAGGCAAAATTAGGGTGTTCCTAAGTCTAGCAACATGTTGCTTGTATTTCATACGATTTACTCCACACTTTGACATGAGGTTTTCAGATTATTATGACATTAGAGTTATAAGCTACCACTTGTGATTTTCTGCATAATCATTGATATTTTACTAGTAAGGTGAGAAAGACTCTTCAAAGAATGGTTAGCAGTCATTTCCAACTTGTGTGTGTGTTTATAAGTGTACACTTTTCAAGAATTATTGATCCAACTGCTGTGAATTCATATTTTTCTTGCTGCCAGTACCTGTCATAATACACTGGAATTCTTTTTTCCCCCTCAGTTGTAGTTACATTTTTTGCAGGTGAAAAAACACACAGAAAACTGTGAAGAAAACAGCCCTATAAAATATGAAACTCCTTAATCTTTCTTTAGGTTTTGGATAACCAAAACTATTCATAACACATTCGTGACTCTGGCACCTTTACAGGCTTCTAGATTAAATGGAGATTAACAATCTTGAAATTAAACTCTGAGATTTTGATTATTGATGTTGTTGAATATAAAATCTTGTTTCTTTGAAAATGAGAGTAAAAAAAGATCACCTTCCTTGTAAATACTGGAGAGTTTAATGAAGAAGGAAGCATCTGTTTGAAATGTGAAATAGCCACCATGAGGACTAAAACTGGACTTCGGGAAAACCTACCTAATATGGTAAAGATGGAGTGCAACAGTCACTATAGGTACAGCAGCAGGAACAGGTAATTTTGTTTTAAACTTGCTTAATAATAGAATGCAGCCGGTTGGCATTAAAGATACCAGCAGCATCCTCCTGGAAACACACACACACCACACACAACAACAACAACAACAACAACAACAACAACAAAAGACCCTGGCAAAGCAATGGCAACCACTGCACAAACACTAGGGAAAAAAACAGTAGTTCTATCTCTTTTGATCCCTAGCCTAAAATGTTTTAACTGTGTAAAGCCAGACATAGTTTTCTAAAAATATAGTATCTGTTCTAGGTAAGTAAATTAAAAAATCTTTATATATACATATATTTATATGCACACACACAAATATGTATCTGAGAGACATGTAAAAACAATGGGATTTGGATAGTTTAATGTGAAGGAATGAACAAAGTGGTGTTGATTTTATTATCAGAACATATAGTATCACATTGTCATTTTAGTGGAGACAAGTCATCAGATGCAAACAAATTTGAACCAGAAAGAATCTGGTGTGCTAGTCCATGTCTCATTGTGTCCTTACTGTAGCACACTGCTGATGACACTGGAGCTGATGCATGTGAGAGACTTAACTATTATTGTATTATCTGTCTGTGTCTACACCTTGTCTAGCATTTAGTGGGTGCTCAATAAATGTTTGTTGAATAAAGCAATATATTATTGTGATGCTATTAATAAGCAAAGAAAATATTAGTGTTGCTAAGTTTTCTTAACTCAGGTTTCTATCAGAGGAAAAATAACAAATTTTGGCATCTTTCTTGACGTAGTCCAAATTGTCCAGTTTTTATTTGCACATTCACCTAAGTGTTAGGTTGCAATATTGTAGTAATTCCATAGTAATGCCAAGTAAGGGTGACTTGTATTTCTCCTAAGGATGTCTTGATATGTAGTTAGGACAGAAAAATGGCACCTTAATATTCCTTGTTTATATTAGAGGTACCACCATGAAAAAATGGTACTTTCAGGACTTTAAATATTCAAGATTTATTACATGAAAGAGTTACTACAATGAAAATGCTGTGAGGTGTTTAACTTTCAACTTCTAATGCTGAGCCCAATCCTCAACCTCAAGTGGTAAAATTTAAACCTCAAGCCCAAATTTTAACTGAAATGGTGAATTTCACCACTAACTGCCAGCTGGAAAGACTAGTCCTTCTCTGAACAATAGCACTTAATGCCCATGCCATGTATTTAGCACTTATATTGCTTTTTAAATTAAACTTTTTTTTTAATTTTAGAATACTTTGAGATTTACAGAAAAGCTGAGAAGCTTGCAAAGAAAGTTCCCATATATTTCAAATTGTTTCCTCAGTTATTAATATCATACATAGGTATGCTATGCTTTTCACCCTTACTGAACTAATATTTATACATTGTTATTAACTAAAGTCCATACTTTTGTTAGATCTTCTTAGTTTTTACTTCATGTCTTTTTTCTGTTCCAAGATTCCATCCAAGATATCCAAGCTCCTCTTGGCTCCAAGAATTTCTCAGACTTTCCTTGTTTTTTGTTTTTTTTGTTTTTTTTTTTTAATGTTTATTTATTTTTGACAGAGAGAGAGACAGAGCATGAACGGGGGAGGGTCAGAGAGAGAGGGAGACACAGAATCCGAAGCAGGCTCCAGGCTCTGAGCTGTCAGCACAGAGCCCGACACGGGGCTTGAGCTCACGGACCATGAGATCATGACCTGAGCCGAAGTTGGACACTTAACCCACTGAACCACCCAGGCGCCCCAAGACTTCCCTTGTTTTTTGATGGGCTTGACAATTTTGAGGAGTACTGGTCAGATATTTTAAGAATGTCCCTCAATTGAAATTTGTCTGGTGTTTTTCTCACTATTAGACTGGGGTTATGGGTTTTGAGGAGGAGACCACAGACTAAATTGCCATTTGATCACAGCATATCAAGTATACATGTTATCACCACGACTTATCACTGTTGTTTCCTTTGATTTCCTGGATGAGGTTTGTTAGGGTGTTCCTCAGCAGACTTACCCCTTTTACCTCCTCGTTCCATACTGTACTCTTTGGAAGGAAGGCACTAGGTGCAGCTCACACTTAAGCAGTAGGTAGCTATGTTTAGTTGCAAAGTTTTGTTTTTTTTTTTTTTTTAAACTCTTGTTTATAACAGGACATTTTTCTGAGCACACAATTCTAGGTTGACAGCTATTTTTTCTGTTGAACTTGGAGGATTTTATCCTTTTGTCTTCTGGTTTCTATTGTTGCTGTTGAAGAGTTGTCATTCTTTTATAAGTGTTTTGTCTTTACTTTCTATTTTTTCCTTATTATTTATATTCATTTTTTTCAGAAATGACTATCGTAGTGGTACCTGGATAGCTCAGTCGGTTGAGCATCCGACTTTGGCTCGGGTCATTATCTCCTACTTCATGAGTTCAAGCCGCATGTCAGGCTCTCAGCTGTCAGCACAGAGCCCACTTCAGATCCTCTGTCCCCATGTCTTTCTGTTCCACCCTGCTTTCACTCTCTCAAAAATAAATAAAACGTTAAAAAAAAGAAAACGAAATGACTGTTGTATACTTTAAACAATTTACTTAATATATTTAATTTAAAAGATTTTTTTTCTAAGTTCTGGTCAATTTGGATAGTGTCTTGATTATTTTTTTATTTTTTATTATATTATAATATTCTTTAAGCATTTAATAAGTAGTTATTTCATATTCTGTACCTGAAAGTTATTTTATTTTAAGTGTTAGGGGTAAAATTTGATATTTTTCCAAATTGATTTTTTACTTTTAACATTTTCCTCTATATTGAATCAGGATGCTCTCCTCTAGAGAGAATTTCCATCTGCTTCTGCTTAAAGCTAGGAGGTGCTCTTATCTTGAGGCCATTTCAGTCTCCTCAAAGTTTTTTTTTTGTTTTTTGGTTTTTTTTAACACAAAGTATCAAAGCAGAGTCACTTGAATTGTAAATCTTACCCAATACCAACGTTGACGAATGATTCAAAAGATACAAGTAATGTCTTATAGAGAGTTAGTATTTCTTCCTGGAAAAACCTGAATGCCTCAGACACAGTTTCCTATTCATATTATCTTTTTATTATTTTTTTCCCTGCAATAAGACACGTTTGGTTTCTGATTTACAGATGGTGACTCTGAAAAGTGTGTGGAAACACTGATATTAAGGAAAGCTGAAAAAATTGTATTTAATTAATATCCCAACTGATTAGAGACCTTTTTGTTTTTTGTTTTGTTTTTTTTTGTTTTTTTTTTCTTTGATTTCTGCTTCATTTTATTTTATTTTTATTTTTTTTATATATATGAAATTTATTGACAAATTGGTTTCCATACAACACCCAGTGCTCATCCCAAAAGGTGCCCTCCTCAATACCCATCACCCACCCTCCCCTCCCTCCCACCCCCCATCAACCCTCAGTTTGTTCTCAGTTTTTAACAGTCTCTTATGCTTTGGCTCTCCATAATCTTTCTGGTAGTAAATACCATAAGCATGTTTATATGGAAGCTGGATCTGGGTCAGTCATTCCTTTAGGTTCTCCTTGTACAGGAACAAATGTTACAGGTTTCTGTTTCTCAAAGTTGTTTTCAGATTTGCTCAGAAAGTCTTGTTGCTGGGCCAAAACTGAGGTCTGAACCTATTATTGACGGCAGAATTTACCTTCAAACAAGATCTCCTTTATCAGGTGCTTACTGTTCACAGTTCTTATTTTTAACAAAGTGCTTCTTTCTTCTTTTAGGGGGGTGAGTGGCTTAGGGGCAGTGTGTTTTTAGAGCTGTGTCCAACTTCATACAACATGAACATTAATTATATTTTTTTGAGCTTTATATTTTGAGAGAGACAGAGACAGAGAGAATCCCAAGCAGGCTCTGCCCTGAAGGCACAGACCCCAATGCAGGGTTCGATCCCACAAATCATGAGATCATGACCTAAGCTGAAATCCAGGGTCAGATGCATAACTAACTGAGCCAGATAGGTGCCCCAACATTAACTGTATTTTATGAAGAGTACAGTGTCTTTTAACTGGAGAGCTTCTCAGGAGTGTCTAGAGAACTTATTGATGAACACTCATATCTAAAATATGTTATGACCATTAACAGTGTGATCTGTGTATGAGGTCACTTTGCAGTTAATATTATCTTCAGCAATGGACATTATTAGCATTTTGTTTAGGGGCTTCACAGCCTATCAACATTGCTAATGAAGCTAAGCCATCCCTGAAGCCTGTTTCTCAGATGGTATGCTCATCTACACTTTCAGTTCTAAACTATCTGGGCCTATATGTCAGGGTTTTCTTGTTCCCCATTCAGGCAGTGAGGTTATAAACTCAGTGCTTGATTACCAGTAATGGCTAAGACTGTGATCTTCTGTGATGAACAAGATGAGATAGGAGGAACTTACTGGGGAACTGTGGAATGTTATCAGACAATGCTGTGTATCTCTCAGATAGTGGTCTGCTGAATGCACACTCTGCACAACGTGGCCAGAGGGGGATCTGCCTTTGCTACAAATCACAGTAATGACTGAAAACCTAGCACTAGCAGCTTCCACACCAGTTTAAAAAAAAAAAAAAAAAAGTCATTGCCTCAGGGCAAACTTAGTTTATACACAGCACTTACCAGGTAAGCTTTCCTCTTGATTTTCCTTTAAAAATAATGACAGTGTAATCAGTATACTCTACTTGAGGAATCAAGCGTTTTTTTTGTTTTGTTTTTTTTTTTTAAACAGCACTTAAACTTCTTTTGACATAATATACACTAGTGGCATGAAAGCATTGGCCTGTAATTCCTAATAATAGATTCAAGCAATGAATTGAAAAAAAAAAAGTATAGCTAATGTAGATTCAAAGTGCCTTGTGCCTTTCCCTGGGAAATGCACCAGAGCTCCCTCATGTAAAAGACAACAATAACACATACAAATCATTTCATAAAAACCTAGAATCATCCTCCTTTCAGGCTATAATTTTTAAAAATTTGGGGCAGGAATTTGGTGTAATTATTATAACTTAACTGTTGGAACACAAAAACAGTTTCATGTACTGTGGTTCCTATTTTATTGCATCTGTACTGTATAGATCAAATACATTTTCTAGCAGCTTTTGTTTCTAGACTGCCTTCAGTAAAAAGGAGATCTCACTTATCATACAACAATTCCAAGAACATGGCCATATTCACGCTGCTGCACAATCTGTCAGAAATTCAGCTAAGTCACAGATGTACGCTAAATAATTACTGCCAGTTTTAATTAAAACTAGCTCGCAACTCTTAAAGTCAAATAATATCTTCATACTTGGCCTTAATTTTCTTACTGAGTAGCTTCTAATGAAGCATGACAATTTTAGGTGTACTTTATGTTTTGTTTCAAAGCATGACACTTTTCTCTTTTAATATTAAAAACAGTCATGAAATTTCCCTGTACTCCTTCATAAATAGATGATTGAATTGGTAGATATAATTTTTTACAATCTTTGAAATAACAGTTTCCATACTTAAACAGAAGTGACAATTCTATTATTCCTAATATTGTTTAATAATGTCCTTGGAATTCTCGACTGAGAGGGTGATTTAAACAAATTATTATTTGTCAAAACTAGAAAACAATATTTTACAAAGGTCAAAGCCAATTCATAATATTATATAAGATGTTGTTGTTTATAGTATTTTTATAAGCCCTCAATTTCAAGTATTTTTGTAAAATTGAGCAAACAGCTCAAATATTCTTTTCAGACATGCTTTTGACATAAAGTAAGGATTCCATTAACTCTGACTTTGAACCTTATTTAAAGTGATATTATGTCAGTTATGGTATCAGTCTTGTGTTTTTTGTTTGTTTGTTTTTGTTTGCTTGTTTTATTGGCTATGAGGGAAAAGAATATGAATACAGAAAAATATGCAGCCAAGAATCCATTATCCAGCAAGCCTGTCATTCAGAATAGAGGGAGAGATAAAGGTTTTCCCAAACAAACAAAAACTGAAGGATTTCATCACCACTAAGCCAGCCCTACAAGAGATCCTAAGGGGGACTGTGTGAGTGAAATGTTGCAAGGACCACAAAGGAGCAGAGACATCGTTACAAGCATGAAACCTACAGATAACACAATGACTCTAAACCCATATCTTTCAATAATAACACTGAATATAAATGGACTAAAAGCTCCAATCAAAAGGCATAGGGTTTCAGAATGGATAAAAAATAAGACCCATCTATTTGCTATCTACAAGAGACTCATTTTAGACCCGAGGACACCTTCAGATTGAAAGTGAAGGGATGGATGGGGCGCCTGGGTGGCTCAGTCGGTTAAGCGTCCGACTTCGGCTCAGGTCACGATCTCACGGTCCATGAGTTCGAGCCCTGCGTCGGGCTCTGGGCTGATGGCTCAGAGCCTGGAGCCTGTTTCCGATTCTGTGTCTCCCTCTCTCTCTGCCCCTCCCCCACTCATGCTCTGTCTCTGTCTCAAAAATAAATAAAAACGTTAAAAAAAAATTAAAAAAAAAAAAAAAGAAAGTGAAGGGATGGAGAACTATCCATCATGCTACTGGAAGTCAAAAGAAAGCTGGAGTAGCCATACTTATATCAGACAAACTAGATTTTAAACTAAAGGCTGTAACAAGAGATGAAGGGCATCGTATAATAATTAGAGTCTATCCACCAAGAAAAGCTAACAATTATAAATGTCTATGCACCAAATTTGAGAGCACCCAAATATATAAAACAATTAATCACACACAAACAATCTTATTGGTAAGAATGTGGTAATTTCAAGGGACTTTAATACTCCACTTATAGCAATGGACAGATCATCTAGACAGAAAATCAATAAAGAAACAATGGAACCGAATGACACACTGGACCAGATGGACTTCACAGATATATTTAGAACTTTTCTTCCTAAAGCAGCAGAATATACTCCCGTCTCAAGTGAACATGGAACATTCTCCAAGATAGGTCATATACTGAGTCACAAAACAGCCCTCAATAAATATTAAAGAATTGAGATCATACCATGCACACTTTCAGATCACAATGCTATGAAACTTGAAATCAATCACAAGAAAAAGTGGAAAACCTCCAAAAGCATAGAGGTTAAAGAATATCCTACTAAAGAATGAATGGGTCAACCAGGCAACTAGAGAAGAAATTACAAGATATATGGAAACAAATGAAAATGAAAATACAATGGGGCACCTGGGTGGCTCAGTCGGTTAAGGGGCAATTTCGGCTCAGGTCATGATCTCACAGTTCATGAGCTCACAGCTGTGCTGACAGCTCAGAGCCTGGACCCTGCTTCGGATTCTGTGTCTCCCTCTCTCTCTGCCCTTCCCCTGTCTGTGCTCTCTCTCTCTCTCTCTCAAAAATATATATTAAATTTTTTTAAAAAAAGAAATAAAATAAAAATACAACAATCCAAACCCTTTGGGATACAGCAAAGGCAGTCCTGAGAGCAAAATACATTGTAATCCAGGCCTATCTCAAGAAACAAGAAAAATTCCAAAAACAAAATCTAACAGCACACCTAAAGGAACTAGAAGCAGAACAACAAAGAAATCCCCAACCCAGCAGAAGAGAAATAATAATGATCAGAGCAGAAATAAACAATACAGATTTCAAAAGAAAACAGTAGAACAGATCAATGAAATGAAGAGTTATTTTTTTTGAAAAAATAAAATTGATAAATCCTTAGCCAGATTTCTCAAAAAGAAAAGAGAGAGGACCCAATTAGATAAGAAATCACGAATGGAGATGGATTTATCACAACCAATCCCTCAGAAATGCAAACAATTATCAGAGAATACTATGAAATATTATATGCCAACAAACTAGACAACCTGGAAGAAATGGACAAATTCCTAAACACCCACACACTACTGAAACTCAGATGGGAAGAAATGGTAAATTTGAATAGATCTATAACTAGTGAACAAATTGAATCAGTTATCAAAAGTCTCCCAACAAAGAAGAGCCCTGTCCATCCAGGGACAGGTAGAATCCCTGGGGAATTCTACCACACATTTAAAGGAGAGTTAATACCTATCCTTCTCAAGCTGTTCCAAAAAAATATAAACAGGAGGAAAACTCCCAGGTTCCTTCTATGAAGCCAGCATTACCTTGATTCCCAAATCAGAGACCTCACTAAAAAGGAGAATTACAGGTCAATATCCCTGATGAACATGGATGCAAAAATTCTCAACAAATGCTAGCAAATCGAATTCAACAGCATATAAAAGGAATTATTCACCACAAACAAGTGGGGGGGGGGTTGGTTCAATATTTTCAAATCAATCAATGTGATACATTTCATTAATAAAAGAAAGAATAAGAACCATACGCTCCTGTCAATAGTTGCAAAAAAAGCATTTGACAAAATAAAGCATTATTTCTTAATAAAAATCATCAAGAAAGGATATAAGGAACATGCTTAAACATCATAAAAGCCATATATGAAAAGTCCACAGCTAATATTATCCTCCATGGGGAAACACTGAGAGCTCTCCCCTGAGATCAGGAACACGACAGGGATGTTCACTCTCACCACTGTTGTTTACCAGAGTGTTGGAATTTCTAGTCTCAGCAATCTTACAACAAAATGAAATAAAAGGCATCAAAATTGGCAAAGAAGAAGTCAAACTTTCACTTTTTAGATGATATGATACTCTACATGGAAAACCCGAGAGACTCCACCAAAAGACTTCTAGAACTGATACATGAATTCAGCAAAGTCTCAGGGTACAAAGTCAATGTACAGAAAATGATTGCATTTTTATACACTAATAATGAAGCAAAAGAAAGAGAAATAAAGAAACTGATCCCATTCACAATTGCACCAAGAATCATAAAATACCTAGGAATAAACCTAACCAAAGATGTAAAGGATCTGCATGCTGAAAACTATAGAAATCTTATGTAGGAAATTGAAGAAGACACAAAGAAATGGAAAAACATTCCATGCTCATGGATAGGAAGAATAAATATTGTTAAAATGTCAATAGTAGCCAAAGCAGTCTATACATTCAATGCAATCTCAATCAAAATTGCACCAGCATTCTTCTCAAAGCTAGAAAATACAATCCTAAAATTTGTATGGAACCATAAAAGACCTCAAATAGCCAGAGTAATATTGAAGAAGAAAACCAAAGTGGGAGGCATCACAATCCCATACTTTAGCCTCTACTACAGAGCTGAAATCCTCAAGGCAGTATGGTATTGGCACAAAAACAGACACATAGACCAATTGTTAGAATAGAGAACCCAGAATTGGACCCACAAATGTATGGCAAACTAATCTTGACAGAGCAGGAAAGAATATCCAATGAAAAAAAATGACAGTCTCTTTAGTAAATCATGCTGGGAGAACTGGACAGCAACATGCAGAAGAATGAAACTAGACCACTTTCTCACACCATACACAAAAATAAACTCCAAATGGATGAAAGACCTAAATGTGAGACAGGACACCATCTAAACCCTAGAGGAGAAAGCAGAGGAAAAAACTCTTTGACCTCAGCCATGGCAATTTCTTGCTCGACACATCTACAAAGGCAAGGGAACTAAAAGCAAAAATGGACTTTTTGGACCTCATCAAGATAAAAAGCTTCTGCACAGCAAAGGAAACAAGCAACAAAACTAAAAGTCAACTGACGGAATGGGAGAAAATATTTGCAAATAAAAAAATCACATAAGGGGCTAGCATCCAAAATCTATACAGAATTTACCAAACTCTACACCCCAAAATCAAATAATCCAGTGAAGAAATGGGCAGAAGATATGAATAGACACTTTTCCAAAGAAGACATCTAGATGGCCAACAGACACATGAAAAGATGCTCAACATCACTCATTATCAGTGAAATACAAATCAAAACCACACTAAGATACCACTTCACACCTTTCAGAGTGGTTAAAATGAACAACTCAGGAAATTACAGATGCTGGAGAAGATGTGAAGAAATGGGAACCCTATTGCACTGTTGGTGGGAATGCAAAATAGTGCAGCCACTCTGGAAAACAATGTGGAGTTTTCTTAAAAAATTAAAAATAGAACTACCCTATGACCCAACAATAGCACTACTAGGAATTTACCCTAGGGATTCAGGAGTGCTAATGCATAAGGCCACATGAACCCCAGTGTTTATAGCAGCACTTTCAACAATAGTCAAATTATGGAAAGAACCTAAATGTCCATCCACTGATGAATGGATAAAGATGATGTGGTTTATATATACAATGGAATTATACTTGGCAATGAGCAAGAATGAAATCTGGCTATTTGCAGCAACATGGATGGAATTGAAAGCTATTTTGCTGAGTGAAATAAGCCAGGCAGAGAAGGACAGATATCATGTTTTCGCTCATAATCGGATCTTGAGAAACCTAACAGAAGACCATGGGAGAAAGGAAGGGGAAAAGAAAATAGTTAAAAACAGAGAGGGAGGGAGGCAAACCACAAAAGACTCTTAAATACAGAGAACAAAGGGGTGATCAAAGGGGTGGGAAGAGAGAAAATGGGCATTGAGGAGGGCACTTGTTGGGATGAGCATTGGATGTTGTATGTAAGCCAATTTGACAATAAATCATATTTTAAAAAAAGAAAAGAAAAGAATATGAATGCAGTGGAAAAGAGTGATTCTTCTTAGTATTTACATTTAATTTCTCATTCCATGAGTATTATTGTCTAAGCAACTGTTAGCTACATACATCTCTGTAAATATTTCTAACTTAGAGGAAAGAGCCAATAGAACAATGACAATATTAATGTCTTATCCATTTATATTTTAAGTTAACAGTTTCCCACAATTAAAAATATTTTCAGTGACTTCACTGATCATATCTGAGATATTAATAAACACATTCTATGCATATGTGGGGAAATGTAATATATAACCAAGTATAATTTACTTCTTCAACTGTGCATGAACCTAATTTAAAAACTGAAAAGAAGGGGAGAACTGGCTGGCCATTAGGGAACCTGCATCATACTGAGAGAAGTTCTCACATACTGTGATTAGTTTTAGTTTTAGTTTTTATCTTTAAGGAAGTCAAATACTTAAGCAAATAAATATTGCTTCTCCTGAAAGCAAGTGTACCAGTGGTTGCTGCTCATCTGCAGCACTGTGGTGTCCATAAGATCACAGACTTCTGCTAGATGTACTAAGTATCGAATCTTAGTTCCAACAATTAACTAGATCTTAGGCCAGTTTCTTACCCTCTTTCATCCATATAATTCACTCTAACATGTAATTTTACCACTTCATGTAAAGTTGTCATGAACATCACATGGAATAATTTGTTCATAGTATTTAACATATGTCTAGCACATTAATAAAGTCAGTAAATGGTTCCCAGTAGTATTTTTAAAATTTAGGACACAGAGCCACAAGTTAAAAAAAAATAAAAGTAAAAAATAGTTTCTGCCACGTCTGTGTGTGGAAATAGTGCTGATAGAAGTTTCTTAAGTCTGCAGCATCTAAGTCTCTAGATGGTGTCAGGTTTCATCTATGTTTATCTGCCTTGTCCAGTTTCAAAATTCCCAACAGCTCCTAAAAGCTATCAGTGTGTACTATGTGGTCTGATGACATATTTCATCAGTGCCTAGGAAAACTTAACTTTATAATGACAGGGCAGAAGAGCTTTAGCACAAGTTTTTGTTTTTTGGGTTTTTTTTGTTTTGTTTTGTTTTTTTTCCTTATTAAGAAAAGGCCATTTACTAAGGGCCCTGCTCTTTCCTACTGCTTTATCAGAAATCATCATCACCAGCATTTTCTGGAAGTCTTTTCTCAAATAATCACAAAATATTGGTTCAAGGCAGAAATGTGTTTCTTTAAGAGTGTTCTTTTTTTTAAATCATTTTCTTTGTCCTTTTAAATGCCTACTGCCCATTATTATATACAAGTCATCACTATATTGCATTGTTGTTCAGAATTTGAAAAATACCAAGTTGTATAGTAATCACCCTGCTTCGGGTTATTTTCCCTCATGCCATTAGTAGCTTTCACTAAATGCAAGAAAATCAGCTCATCTATCTTTTGTAACAAAACACATTGGAAAGGTAGTGAAAAAGAAAAAGAAGAAATTAGACAAGAATAGGTGCCAGGAGATTTAACCGTAGTGTCAGAGGCCTCACCAGTGAGCTCTGTCATCTTAGAAAAGACTTAATTACATAGATCTAAGTTTGTCTACCTCTAAAATAGGGGGTTGGAACAAATCACCTCAAAGTTCCTTTCCACTCTAAATGCGATTACATTTGGGTGCAGTATATAATGTATGTCATTTATTTAACAGAAAATAACTGATGTGGAACTTGTGAAATTTCTTAATAAGCAATGATTAAGGTAGCCTACATTGGAGTAGACTGCTCAGTATGGAGTTCATTACCATGTAGTGTCACAGAATGCTACCTTTCAAAGTAATAAAATTGAAGAGAATTTTGTGAATAGTCTAGAAACTCTTGATGGAAAATGATGAACTAAATTAATTTTACTGACACAGAAAAGACAAACATTATTTATAAAGTCAATAGGCAATATGAACAGATTTAATAGTCCCGAGATGAACTTAATAAATAGGTGGACTGGGGTACCTGGGTGGCTCAGTCAGTTAAGCATCCGTTTTCATCTCAGGTCATGATCCCGTGCTCCGTGAGTTAGAGCCCCGCGTCAGGCTATGTGCTGACAGCTCAGGGCCTGGAGCCTGCTTCTGATTCTATGTCTCCCTCTCTCTCTGCTCCCTCCGCACTCATGCTCTGTCTCTGTCTCTCTCTCTCAAAAATGAATAAATGTTACAATAATAAAAAATAAATAAATAGGTGGACTGAAAATCCGAAATGCAAGGGCAGATACTGTACTGTATAAAGCTGCACAGAGTTGTACACTAGTACGGCTTGTAATTTTAAGCAATTAAGCAAGACTCAGTTATGGGGAAAATGCCCTAGCTATACATGGATAAAATAACACTGTCCCCATTAAAAATATTAAATATCATTAAAAGATAAACATAAAAATTAACTCATTATGAATGGTTGATTATAAATGCACATATAAAATTACCTTGTGTCTAGATTTTTTTTTTAATGCTGCAAAATCCACAGAAAACAATTTACTTGTCATTTAGAAACAGATAACTTGGTTTTGGTAAGTTCAAAAGGCACAATAAATGAGCAGAACTAGTTTCCACTTGGGCATAAGACTGTTGATCCAGTGGACCTGAATTCACAAACAAAATTTCCAGTGACTTTGAAACACTAGATTTTATTCCCAGTGTGGTCTGCATCAGAAGTTAAATTAGAGACAGATATGTCCACTGGCAAAATGGCCTACTTAAACTATTGCACATCCTTTTGGGTTTTGTGAAACTTGAGCATTTTCTCTTCTAATGGATTTCAGACTCAATGAGAATAAAGTTCTTTTTGTATTATATTAAAAAGAAAACGTTTTTCAGGTTAACTTCCAAAGGGTATTAAAAATCCATATTAATGAAAATATGGGAAGAATTTTATTCCATGAACCTTTCAACTCTATTTAAAAACATCTGTAATAACATGGCATCTAATTATCACTCCTACAGGTTTCCCCACCTCCTAGGAGTTCAAAGCAATTTACATAGTTATCTTACTTTGACAGAGAAAATCATTTAGCAAGATAAAAGAAACAGAGGCATATAAAAGGTAAGAAGTTTGGTCACTAGTATACAATTTGTGATGAAATAATGACATTTATTACTTGGTGGAAGAATAAGGTGATGAGATTCAGTCATATTCTTCCACTTAAATTCTGTGTGATCTTGGAAAATTACTAATGTCTCTGAGCCTCATCAATTCTGTATAAACCTAAATCATCTTCCCTGTGCAGGACTGCAAGTTTCAGGAGCACTGAAATATATAATTCAGGGTTTACTAAGTTATAAAATGCTGTTTATAAAATATTTCATTTTTAACTTTTAACTACAGTCTTTCAAGTAGGAACAATTAGTCATCTAATTAGTCACCTGCTCAAGAAGATTGAATGTCTCATGTTTATTATAACAGTACAATTTAAAAAGTGCATGTATCCAGACCATTTCCTCATTACACTCCTTAATGCAACTGGAACCCCAGCCTTAAGTACAGTGTGGTGGGATCTTGAAGATGAAGCTGAATAAGGATCAAGTGTTGCCTAGAACAAAGGAGAGAACCACAGTCTATGAACTAAGCATAATCGCTGAGGAGGACCAGGAGTCAGGATTATCATCAGATGTCAGACGCAGGTATAAAGGCATAATTAGGCGATAGAGCAAGAAGTTAGGAATTGAGGGTATCAATAAGAGGTCAGGAAAGCCTGCAAGACAAGCCAATGCAGTGGGATTCCAAACGGAGACCCTAAACAATTTAAAGCAGGAGATTTATATATATATATATATATATATATATATATATATATATATGAAATTTATTGTCGAATTGGTTTCCATACAACACCCAGTGCTCATCCCAAAAGGTGCCCTCCTCAATACCCATCACCCACCCTCTCCTCCCTCCCACCCCCCATCAACCCTCAGTTTGTTCTCAGTTTTTAACAGTCTCTTATGCTTTGGCTCTCTCCCACTCTAACCTCTTTTTTTTTTTTTTCCTTCCCCTCCCCCATGGGTTCCTGTTAAGTTTCTCAGGATCCACATAAGAGTGAAACCATATGGTATCTGTCTTTCTCTGTATGGCTTATTTCACTTAGCATCACACTCTCCAGTTCCATCCACGTTGCTACAAAAGGCCATATTTCATTTTTTCTCATTGCCACATAGTATTCCATTGTGTATATAAACCACAATTTCTTTATCCATTCATCAGTTGATGGACATTTAGGCTCTTTCCATTAAGAGCTCACCAAACTCCACACCCGAAAATAAAGCAGGAGATTTTTTAACGGATATTGGCTGCATGGCATAGGGATAGCTCAGCTATCAGTTGAGCATCTGACTTCAGCTCAGGTCATGATCTTCTGGTCCATGGGTTCGAGACCTGTATCAGGCTCTGTGCTGACAGCTCAGAGTGTGGACCCTGCTTCAGATTCTGTGTCTCCCTCTCTCTCTGTCCCTCCCCTGCGCTCTCTCTCTCTCTCTCTTTCTCTCTCTCTTAAAAAAAAGAAAAAGAGAAACATATCTGAGGAAGCTGAGGCTTGGCTGGAGCTGTATTGTAAGAATATAGTGTAGTTAGAACTAGGAATACACACACATTAGCCATTTTTAAAATTTTTTTAATTAAAAACATTTTAATTCCTAATTGCTATGACAAAGTGTGCGAGTTTTCCATTACTCAGAAATAATTAAATAGAAGAAAATTGATAGTTTGCTACTTTTCTTCACCCAAATCTAGAAAGCCCTCTGATAATCAACTTTCAGCATATGACTAAATCTAGATTCAAACAAATCTATTAGGCAAACCAAAATCAAACCAGTATGTGGAAAGAAAAATTATTCTGTTATTATTTTTGAGTGCCCATAGTATTGTTATTCTGAGCCTCATATGCATAATATGAGATAAAGTAAATGAATAATTAAGAAATATTCTAATTATATCATCCCTGGTAGTAAGAACCAGGATTCTAAATGTGGAGATGGCAGATTCAGGTGTTGTTCTGAAAAAGGGTAAATAAAAGCCACTATAATCCTGAATTCAGATAATTAAGTATTGGTATGACCTACTTGTGAGATATTTTATTCTTATGAATACTGCACCAATAAGCAGTTCTAGTAACCTGTGTTGTTGATAATATCATTTCCCAATAAAAAAAAAATCAGAAGTTTTAGGAGAAATGATCAATCTAAACCTGACTTGTCACACTAGATGGTCATCAATAGGATCATTCTGATAGATACCAGGAACCAACTTGAAGGGGCTTCTACTAGCTAAAATAGGAAAATTTGAGTTTCAAGAAAAATAATAATGGCAATTAGCTGAATTTATCAATATGATTAAATTCATGATTTCTTTTGTTATCAAAAAATTGTTTATCTTCGAAGAATGAAAGAGAAACAATTTGTTAACTTGGAAACTGGTAAATAAAGTCAAAGAATCAAGCATTTATCCTCCTTTCTCTATATGAATTCTACCCAGGTAACCTAATAGCAGATAAGGAGGAAGTGTTGCAAATAACAAATGAAATATAAATGACAGATTTAGAATATTCTCATTTTGCAAACCCAATATATTAATGGATATAGACATTGTCCGTCAATAACTACTAACATCACCAAAAGAAGGACTAACAAACATAGTCTACCTTCAGAGGAAAGAGTATACTACCATCTTCAAAAGGGCCACACTTAAATCTGGTCAAGCCTATGGATCCAGCTGTCAATTTGTGAAAAATACAGAAGATTCAGCACCATTTTGAACTCTACAATAAATGTACTATCAGAAATTTCTAATCTATACGAAAGTCTACAGGTGAAATGACCTAGATTTTTCAACAGATGAGTTGTAAAGAAAGGAAAAGGATGAAGGGGAAATTAAAAAGTCATATTTTTAAAAGACGTTCAAGAGCAAGCTATAGGGATGATCAAATGGGTGATCAAATGGCTATTTATGTGTAGAGAGAGGTTTGAGGTTATGATGAGGCACAGTTTCTGGAATCACTGACAAGGTTCTAGTTCTTATTCTGGGTGAGATATTTACAGTTACAGAGATATTTACTTTATAATAGCTCATTGTTATAAAGTTTTTAGGTGTTTTGGGGCCTGTATTATAGAGTATATGTTTAAACATAAAACAAAACATCAGATTGACATGGCCTATTATCAAAATATGCTATTAAGCTTGGCTACATTGTTCATTAGTATATCATTTGTTACATGCAATTAGTCTCATTTTTTAGGATTTTTATGAAAGTATTTAATCTCAAATATGCAGTGATTTTTAAACGGGGAGAGTGTTAAGGGCCATATGATAGACATAACAGTAGAGATAAATCTTTAAGTCGAATGTTTTCAGAAACTGGCCCATGTTAGTACATAAAATCTACTGATAATAATTTACAGATTCAATCTTTAGAGAACTGAGGGGCAGGACTTTGTTTTCTTTTGTTTTGTTTTCTTCTGTAAGGTATCTTCAAATGTGATATATTTTATTTATACTTGTTTAGCAAACTCAACTGTCCTTAGGGCATGAAGCTGGAAATTGCCTTTCAAATAGGTGTTTAACATTTTAATATTACAGTTCATAGCTGTTTGTTTTATGTATTTTTATTAAATACTGTGCCTTCAGAATCAGAATAGAAATTTATAAGTCAAACACATACTCTAGTAATTTTATTGGAAATAAAAAAATAATTCAAATGGATGAACTTCTTTACCAAACGTATTTGAATTAAAGCCAAAAAACAAAAGCTAAATTTCGAGTTATGTTTTCAATCCATAGTGTATTTGGATATCAGAAGTTTTATTGGTAAACACTAAAATCACTTGCTAAAAGATGAGAGGAGACTTTGGAGATAACAAAATACTTTGGTGCATTTGAAAACATAACTTTTGTCACTGTGCAGATGATGAGCTAATGAGAAATAAAAGAAGATAGTACTTACGAGCGTGTCCTTTACGATTTGTTTTAAATTGCCTTACTGTGCGTAATCATAGTTTCAACTTTATTTGTCTCTAAATACTATGACTCATTCTTTAGTTACTTGAATTACATATTAATTTATTTAATAATATTAATCTACCATCTTTTGTAGTGACATTATATTTATATTTAAATATATAAAGAATATAATATTTATACATCATGGCCAAATCAGAAATATATCTGTTATTGTGTAAGCCAAACAAATAATAAGAACCAGTGGAAGTAAATATCAAATATTTAAACATAAACCTCTTGATGAGAAAAACAACTCCACTTCAATTGGATTTTGTTCTGACTTTGATGTTGTTGTTTTTACATTTGTGGACAAAAGCCATTGCTGGAAAAAAAGGCCGGGAGGAGGCAATGAATCCACAAAATTCTTTGTCATATTTCCTTTTCCTTCAACTTTATATATATGTCCTTTTTTTGTTTTGTTTTGTTTTATAAACCATAAATGTATATAAAGTGTGTTTCTCAATGCCTGACATTAAGCATGTGCTGGGTAATTGTAGCTGTAACAGAAACATCTCTCCATTTGTTATCATCAGGATCTGAGTTCCAGCTCTTAACAACAGGCTGATAGTCAATTTTAAAAAAAGAAATTCTTTTTTTCTAAATTAATAGCCAGAAATTAAGACCAGTAATTATATATAATTTAAGCAATCTAGATCTGGGGTGGCTAATATTAAAATATTCTGAATACTCATTATATTAACCAGAGTCCGTACTTTAATCAATGTCATTAAGGAATTGTAGAGTTCTGATATTTAAAATCCTCTACTAGTTAAAATTTAGTAAGCTGACAATGTTCTATAAAACTGAAAACTATTCTCCTTTGTATTCATATCTTCTTCAAGAACTTGATTCTGTTATCTAGAGTTTACAGAGTATATTTGCTTAGTTCTGTTCTCAAGGGTTCAGTATTAATGGCATATAATTGTTAAATCCTTTGATAGTTTCTTAAACTCAATAATTTTAAGATTGCTTTGACCCTATTATTAGTAAATTTCTAGTTGTAAATAAATTAAATATTACTCTCTATTCCCATGTTTTAAAGGCAATCCGGACTGGTTCTAACTACAATTAGTTAGGCCTAAAAGAAGGAATGCATTTGGCCATGAAGAACGTACAGAATTATTGCAAACATATTCACTTCCAATTTCTATGTTCTTACTGTGACACTTTAAAGTTTGAGAAACCAGATAAAAACTTGTCAAATACAATATGGTTATTGAATTTCTTCTAAGGGTATATGCAGTTAACACTTAAGTCACTCCTCTTTCCATACTAATAAGGAGGGTAAATACAAGGAACGTTTCAGTGGATTTATTGCCTTTCATTTTACCCCCCAAAGGCAGCTCTCAATTTGTCTGTAATTATGAAGAAAATCTGGAGGAAAAATACCATCTGAAATGTAAATTCAATTTTCTAGCCGAAGGATCTATATTTAAATTCTTCATGGTAGAATGTTTACTTCTGACTAAACTTAGTGATGGAAATTACTAGTTTGGTTTGCTTACACAGTAATAATAAATATATTTCTGATTTTGCCATTGTGCATAAGTGTTATTCTTTTACGTTTAGCCATATTTTATCATGTCTCATTAAGATTTAAAACATACAAATTACAGTAATAGTACCCAAACTCTAACAGAAGAGTTTCTGATCTGCTATACAGATTTCATGATTGTTGTCAAATACATATTTAAGACTCTGGCTGGAGGTGAGGGGTAAGAAATGGAAGGGTGAGGTGACATTGTAGTTTGGAAATCATTGTTTCTATCCTGGACAAGATTACGTGTTATGGTTGAATTATAAACTTGGAGGTTAAATTATTATACTTTTTGCTGTCGGTTGAAAAAAACATACCACTTCTCTACTTCTTGCTACATTTGTGCAATCAAATTTATTTAGAGAGCAATTAAACTTTTTCCTCCTTCCAAATATAGGCACAGCATACATCCCCAATCACAAAGACATTTATTATACTATTCCCAGTTCCACCGACAAAATCACGTACTAGTGTGTCTACCACTGAGAGTAGTGCCTTCCAATTAGGTGGCATGGCAGGGGGCAAAGATAAATCTGCATTTCCACTTCCAGATAGCATCCTGAAGCTAACAGTGCTGCTCAATACCGTGCACTAACTAGGAGGCTGAAATTGCTTGAAACTTTCTGGAAAATATTAATTGTGACATTTTAAAATAGATCCCTAAGGGAGTAGTTACCCTTTTCTAATCATCTTTGCCATATAGATCCAGATTTAATACCTGGAATGCAGAAGCAAACTGAATAGAGATAAAGTCTATGAAAATCAGCCTGTCATAGTATGTACTACATTCTGCACTATCCAGATCACTTGATTGCATATTACCAATTCCTCACATTTTGCCTTGTCAGAAAGTTGCAGCTGGTGATCCTGTTTCCTGGTGTGTAGTTTGAAGAAATGAGTGGATTTTAGCCATGTATTTATAATGAATGTTGTTCTAAGTTAGGGAACAAGATAGCAAATTTAGCAAATGGAAAGGAGATTTAGGAAGTAGTTGAAGAGGTCATTTTAATGCTTGCTAGAGTTCTTATTTAAAGAATTAAACTTTGGGGTGACTGGGTGGCTCAGTTGGTTAAGTGTCCAACTTTGGCTCAGCTCATGATCTCATGGTTCGTGGGTTTGAGCCCCGCACTGGGCTCTGTGCTGACAACTCAGATTCTGGAGCCTGCTTTGGATTCTGTGTCTCTCTTTCTCTCTGCCCCTCACCTTTTCTCTCTTTCTGTCTCTGTCTTTCTCTCTCTTTCAAAAATAAATAAACATTAGAACATTTTTAAAGATTTAAAGTTTAATATTATGCCAATTTCATAAGAAAGACATAAAACAGGATATTATTTCATGTAAGATATGTTAAATATTTTAAATTTTATTTATATTTATCTATAATACAACATCTATTGAAGTAAAAGGCAAAGTTTTTACAGTAAGTTCTGGATTGAAATAATCAGTGGATTTTGACAAATTGCCATTTCTCAGAGTCTATTTCTTCTCAATAACATATATGAAACTATGCCTTACTGAATTGACAGGTCCAGATATGAAAATATTTGTAAAAATACTTTATGAACACTTTACGTCCTACACCCAGAAAAGTATGGAGAAAATTAACCTCTTAAATTTCCCTAAAACTTGGTTTTTTTTTTTTTTTTTGAGGTAAAAGAAGTTTTCAAAATACTAATTTTGAGATGTCATATAGGTCAATGGAACAAGTGGTGGTCAATAAGAGGATATTGTAGGTCAATTATTGGTCACTGGACCCACTCTCTGAAAGTCCAATGTCATGTGATGTTGAAATCACTGCAATTGCCTGTTTGTGTGTTTTAATCTATTTTTTTTTCTTTTTGTTTTTTTTTTTATATATGAAATTTATTGACAAATTGGTTTCCATTCAACACCCAGTGCTCATCCCAAAAGGTGCCCTCCTCAACACCCATCACCCACCCTCCCCTCCCTCCCACCCCCCATCAACCCTCAGTTTGTTCTCAGTTTTTAACAGTCTCTTATGCTTTGGCTCTCTCCCACTCTAACGTCCTTCTTTTTTTTTTTTTTTCCTTCTCCTCCCCCATGGGTTCCTGTTAAGTTTCTCACTGCTAGGAATTTACCCAAGGGATACAGGAGTACTGATGCATAGGGGCACTTGTACCCCAATGTTCATAGCAGCACTCTCAACAATAGCCAAATTATGGAAAGAGCCTAAATGTCCATCAACTGATGAATGGATAAAGAAATTGTGGTTTATATACACAATGGAATACTACGTGGCAATGAGAAAAAATGAAATATGGCCTTTTGTAGCAACGTGGATGGAACTGGAGAGTGTGATGCTAAGTGAAATAAGCCATACAGAGAAAGACAGATACCATATGGTTTCACTCTTATGTGGATCTATTTTTTTTTCAATCGTCCTTCATTTTGCTCAGACTGGTGTCCCTAAAAGAGAATTTCATCAATTCTCCAGCTTATTTAAAAACTGTAGGTGTTTTTACAAGACTCAAGAGATTACAGACCAGCCAAAATCTCCCTCATTTTTCCTCTCAATATTTACCTACCCAACTCCTCAGTACAAACCTTACGGGCCCCACTACAGTTCATCTTTCCCACTTCACATTATGCAGCTTGCCATCTACTGTGATAGACAGTTTGTCTCCATCCCCTTTATGTCTCCTTATTGTTTTGCTGCAAACTACATAGTAACTGCACTTTTCAGTGCTGTGCACTAACTTGGAATCATCTTGTTCTAAATCCTGTTCAATCTATGAATATTCTACAAACTGGATCATAGACTTTGAAATCAGAGACCTGACTTTAAATTCCATTTCCATACTTATTAGCTAGGAGAACCTGGGCAAGTTTAAGCCTGTTTATCAAAATAGGATTAGGGCTTCTTACCTTTAAAAGTTATTTTGAAAATGTAGACAATTATATAAAAAACACTGAGCACACTGCCTGGTACATAATAAATTTTCAATAAATGTTGATTTTAGATACAATTATAATTGTTATAATTACATATTTTCTTACATGATTCTTTTGTTTTAGATACATTTATTGTGTGTTATCTCTTATACACCATGTCTGGTACATCTTGAGTGGTTTTCTCCTTCTCTGTATGATGAGCGAATAACATTCTCCCAAAGTTGTCCATGTCTGAATCTTGGAATTTGTGAATATATTAGGTAACAGGAAAAAGGGGAATTACAGTTGTTCCTGTAATCAAGGCTGCTAATCAGCTGATCTTAACATAAGCAGATTCTCCTGGATTATTCAGGTGTAACCAAAAGGATTCTTAAAAATAGAGAGGCAGAAAAAGAGAATCAGATGTGATGATGGAAGCAGTCAGAGTGATATTATGCTGTGGCTTTGAAGATGGAGAAAAGGGGTCATAAAGCAAGAAATTTAGGTGGCTTCTAGAGACAGGGTAGGGGGGAGGGTAACGGATTGGTCCTTAGGGCTTCTAGAAAGGAATGCAGACCCGCTCAACCTTGGTTTTACCTCAGTGAGACCCATGTTGAACTATCCTGCAGGACTGTAAGATAATAAAGGTGCACTGCTTAAGCCACTACATTTGTGGTCATTTGTCACAGCAGCAAAAGACAACATTTAGACCAGTCTTTTGCAATAACAACCAGCATGGTACTGGCATATAATAGGTACTCAATAAATGCATGTGTATTTAAAACACCACATTTATGCTGATTCCTTGTCATGCTGAGAGAGAGAAAGAGAGAGAGAGAGAGTATGTGCGTTTTAAGGGTGGGAAAGATAAGAGAACAGTCTCTTTTTATAGTTCTTGGATCTAGAAAACAGTGATCCTGACTACAAGAAGTAATATGTTTATTGCACTTTTTTTTTAAAGAATAAGTTGGAAACACACAAGCTTTAGAATCAGCTAGATCAGTGTTGGAATCCTAGGTTTATTTCTAAATATCTGTATGCCCTTTGGGACTGGAGCCTTATACAATATATTCCATGTCGCATTTAACTCATGTAGGTTCTAGTCACCAAAATTATATAAGTCCCCAGATATTTACACAATTCCCTGTGGCCTATAAATCTCTGTTCCCCAAGGAACCATATTTCTTTCTACAGATGATACAGGAAGTCGTAATACGGGTTGATAAATACTGTAGTACCATTTGCCTTTAGGGGAAAAGACATGACCACAGGGAAGAGGAGCCAAAGGAGCTGAAATATAACCTGGCCTTAATACCCATAGGCTGAACCCAGCAGGATCCAGCTCCCTGTGAGATTTCCTCCACAAATGGCCACTGCGGTAAATTAATAGCCCTGACTCTAATTCACATAACAGTAGAAACTTACTCAACTCATTTTAGCCCTAGTTCCCAAATCTCAGTACTGATGATGGTGTCCAGTGGCTGGAAGGCACAAAATGCATGCATTAGCACCAAGTATCCAAGAAACTTAACTCCACCAGGGATGGTAGGCATCCTGAGTTTGGGGAAGATTTTAAAGAAACCATGAGTAAGAACTTCAACTTCTTTGGGCCTCAGTTTTCTCAGCAGCAAACTATAATAAAAATGGTTTTCCTGCAAATTCATACTGAGAATTAAAATTGTTTTAAGTACCTAATACTGTACTAAGCATAATGTAGGTAATTATTAAAAGATAAGCTTTTATTTTAAATGGAGCAAATACTAATAATGCAGGAGAAGGAACCAGTACTTCTGTACTCATAAAATGTGCCAAGGAAATTGTTCAGCTGCGTCATTCCCTAAGTTTTTAAGTGCATGAAGAAAGGAGAGTTTATTCATTTTCTATACTCAGAAGTGCACTTCCAGAGCAAGACCACTCCTGACCAGCCACTTGAAAACCACCCAAATAGTGTGTGAGATCACATTGTTTCTTATTACAAATTACATCATCAGAACATTCCAGAAGCTAGAGTACCTAGCTTGACACATCTCTGGAGGCTGTGAAATTACTGAACTGTGGCAGTATAATATAAAAACCAGTAGCAATCTCAAGAAGGACTGTTGCATTTTAAAATATATAGAATTAGGAAAAGCAATACTACCACCATGGTGTGATGCAGGGAAAGAAAAAAAAATCATGAATCCATATGGCTATTGTCTTAAATCATCAAAAAGTAATTAAAACAAGTGAAATCAAAGCAGCCTACAACTACCTATAAGCCCAGATTTAATGAGTTGTGGAAAATGTAATAAACTAAACAAATCACACATTACTATTAATTAATGGGCTGTAAAAGACTTCCAGGTGGCTTAGGCAAATAATTCTTATTTTATATTTTGGAAAGAAGGTTTTTGGTAATTACGAGATAAGTATAATTTATCTTAGCTGGTTTTATCTAAAAACTGTGATATTTCTGCTTTATTATAAATGATTATTTAGATTACTTTAAATATATGTTTTCCCAATTCCTTATATGAAATTATATACATAAATTATTTCTCAATTATTTTGTATCAGATTATATTCATCTTGATATAGAAATATTAAATTTATAAACTTATAAGTCATAAATATTTTCTCCATAAATATTCTGGTTAGAAGAATTAATTTGATTGGAGGATATATTATTACAATTTTCATAATATGTATATCCCATAAATACAGAGAAAGGTTATTTGAATTCTTTTTCTGGTATCTGGCACTCTTTTGTTAATCTAATACACATTTGTTATGTCCCAGTGAGAACTCTTTATTCTTAAGGATTCAAAGATTTTAAACTGAACTTTAAGGCACTAATATTTTTATAATGAAGACATATAGTAATTAGGTTATATGAAAACTGGAACGATATAGCAATGTATAATATGCTACTGAAGCATAGAGGGGAGGAGGATACACAGAGGGTATTAAAAAATGAAGGTGGCATTTGCAGCACATCTCACAGAAATAAAAGTTCTTTTTTTTTTCTTTTTATTTATTTATTTATTTATTTATTTATTTATTTATTTATTTTTTTATATATATGAAATTTATTGACAAGTTGGTTTCCATACAACACCCAGTGCTCATCCCAAAAGGTGCCCTCCTCAATACCCATCACCCACCCTCCCCTCCCTCCCACCCCCCATCAACCCTCAGTTTGTTCTCAAGACAGAGATGGAAGACACTTACTACAATAGCTGGCATAAAATAGGTGTTTTGTTAATGTTGTTATGTAGATCAAGGCAGAGGCAACTAATTCCTCTTTCTATAATTGATATTCATTTATTAACTTAATGCATGTTTATTATATGAAAATGATTATATTGTATTTACATTTAAGGGTTCACAAATATTTGAAGTGTTTATGTCTGTTAGTGGAGGCAAACGATAATTGTGGTCTATGACTCTGTTTCAAGAGAAGATTGTACATTTTCATACGTTTACATGTGAATCATTGTATTATAATAGAAAAGAATCTATTGTCTTTTATCATTAGTTTGATGATATATTAGCGGATCCAGTTTCTGAAAACTTTGTGATAAAAGTTTCATTATGATATACATTAAAAGAAAATAAATTTTAAAATTAATTAGGAAGTTCAGGGCAGGTGTCTTTGAGAAAAATGACTTTGTGGCTGAGACGTGATGAAGACAAATAGGGAGACTTGGGAAGATACAGGGAATGAGAATTCCCATCAACAAGGCTCTTAACAAGACCTTGTGGGGCAGGTGGCTTTGTACATCAAGGAAAGAATATATAGGGCTGATGTATAGTACCAGATGGGACCCAAAAGTAATAATATCATTCAAGAAGTGTGCACAAAATGAGGTCAGAAGATGGCTAAAATGGACTATTAGGTACCAAAACATGTAGGAAGATAGCAGAGAATCACAGGCCAGAAGAGAAGACAAAAAAAGCAGGAATAATAACATACTATCCTGTGATAGTATCTACTTGATTGTAAGTGTTCAATAAATAGTAGAAGTATAGATTTCTTTGTCTGGTAAAAGAAACAAAACTATATGTAAATAACTATAGTCCTGAATATTAATAATATTAATATTAAAATTAAAATAAAGCAATCTTTAAATTTCCCTAAATTTTCCTACTGGGAGACTGTATTTGAGTCCAGAGTTTTGGGCTTTAAGTCACATAAACAAGAGTTTAAAAAATTTGTCATTGCAGGGGCACCTGGGTGTCTCCATCAGTTAAGTGACCAACTTTTGATTTTGACTTAGGTCATGATCTTGAAGTTCATGAGTTCAAGCCCCGCACTGGGCTCTGCACTGGCAGTGTGGAGCCTGCTTGGGATTCTCTCTCTCTTTCTTACTCTCTCTCTCTTTCTGCCCCTCCCCTGCTTGCATTCTCTCTCTCTTTCCACCTCTCAAAATAAATAAACTTTAAAAATATTTACCATTATAGAGAGGTCTCAGGATTCTGGAGAAAATCAAGAAAAATTTAATGGAAAACAGGGCATGCAATTTATAACAAGGGAGAAGTGGGATGTCAATAGCTATAGAAATAAGAAGGTACTACAGGTCCGTATATCTGTATGAGGAAGAGAGAAGAGGGGATATTGTAAATTAACTGCAGTAAATAATAAATGTGCATCAAAAGTGGGAGATGGTAGGGGCGCCTGGGTGGCTCAGTCGGTTAAGTGTCCAACTTCAGCTCAGGTCATGATCCCACAGTTTGTGAGCTCAAGCCCCGCATCGGGCTCTGTGCTGACAGCTCAGAGCCTGGAGCCTGCTTCAGATTCTGCGTCTCCCTCTCTCTCTGCCCCTCCCATGCTCGCACTCTGTCTCTCTCTCTCTCTCAAAAATAAATAAACTTTAGAAAAATTAAAAAAAAAGTGGAAAATGATATCTAGAAAGGTTGGTTGAGTCCAGATGTGGAATTTCTTAATTTGTGTTAATACTCAGTGGAGCATGATAGCTTTTAAGCAGAGGGAGGTCTTGATAAGAACTAACATATCGGAAAACAAAGGGTGATGATCAAACCATTCACAAAGCTATCACAATAGTCCAGATAGAAGGTACATTGAGGACTTCAACTGGGGCTGTTGCACTTTGGTAAGGTAAGGATGGACATGTGAAAATTATTGGGAAATTGGTTGGATATGGAGAGTATTAGGAGATAATGAAGACAGGCAAACAGTGATGTTCCCAAGTTTTCTAGTCTGATATCATTGACACAACTTACAAAAGAGAAATTCAGAAGCCTGGCAAATTATTATGTCAAGAATATGAATTGAAATTGTGGTGCTGAAGGAGATTTTCAACAGGTAGAATGGCAGTAGCTATTAGAAATAGAGTCAGAAACAAAGAAATGGATCTAAGAGATATGAATTTATATTCCATAAAGCTAATAGTTGAAAACTGAGACAGTGTTTGAGGTAGTTTATAGAAGGGGGAGAGAGAGAGAGAGAGAGAGAGAGAGAGAGAGAGAGAGAGAATGAGAGAAAGAGGGAGTTGCCCAAAACTTGGGAATG
The DNA here is from genome assembly GCF_007474595.2 of Lynx canadensis. NCBI lineage: Eukaryota > Metazoa > Chordata > Mammalia > Carnivora > Felidae > Lynx > Lynx canadensis. The sequence goes on from NC_044312.2 coordinate 34,063,336, forward strand.
TCTATACAGAGTAAAAACAGGATTACAAACAGAAACAAAGAAAACATATTTTATATGTTGTGGAGTACTGGGGAGGAAAGACATTAAAGAATGTGCTGCATAAAAGTAACTTCTCTCAAGCTGTTGAACCTCATATGTGAACTACTAATTTAGGAATGAAGTACTTTTAAGATATTTGAGCATCATATCAAAGAAAATGTTGAGATAGGGACTGTAGGTCATATCCTCAGGCAATGGGTAAATCAAATCAAAGTCAATATTTCCACTGCAGCTCTCTGCAAAGGCACAATATTGGATGGTTAGAGATTCTTATAAGCTTCAAATGGGATGAAGGTTAATAGTTTGTAAATTTTGCCATTTACATGTGAGTATAATTCAAGGAAGGACTTATATTCTATATAATGCTGACACTGAGCATTGTATGCTCAGGAGACCTCAATATTGTTAAAAATTAATTGAGTGTACAATGGGGAGAAAGATGGAGCTAGAACACCCATGAATTTTACTGTTGAAGGGCAAAAAGCATTTTAAATTATTGTTTTCAATAGAATATAATGTTTAAGATGTGTGGCTTTCTTAACTTGTTATTTAAATTCCACTGTCCATCCACTGCCTAACTTTCAAAGAAAAAAATGTTTTGTTTTGTTTTTCCAATTTCTTACATTATGCTTGATATCCTGTATACTAACTTCTACCTCATTCTTCTAATGGAAGTACTGTCTTTATATTCAACACTGCTGTCTTTATTGACAAATACAGTTTCCTTACCCTTATTACCTATAAATAAAGTGAATGCATTTGAAGTGGTTGGCAAATCTTGTACTGGAAAATCTATCCTCCATTGTTTTCCATGATATACTACTCAGTTTCTTTACCTTCTACTCTGTAACTGCTCTCATTGATTTAGTTCTTCTAAATAAAGGAAAAATGTCTGTGTTTTCCTCTCTCTCTCATTGCGTTAGGCTCCACTTTGATGGAAAAAAAAGCAACTAATCTATTTTCTACTTTATCCTTCACTTGAGAGAAGTCATAAATAGGATAGATATATTATCTCAAACACATCAAAGGGTCCCAAGCTATGCTAACTCTCAATTTCCTTTCTTATGCTAATGTGAATTTCTAATTTTTATTAGAATTAATATTTTATAATAAAGGAGCACAAGTTTATAGCCTAGATTAAGTATTCAGTCTTTTTAGCATAAGCAAAAACACTTCTTAACCAAACACACATGATATACACACACACACACCTGCACATCAACCTTTAGAATTTATCATCATTAAGGTAAATTGAATCACCTGGTTATATGCCTTTATTATGCAATTGAGAAAAGCCAGCTCATTTATTAAATGAGGTTTTAGGAGGTGGAAATTTCTCTAACAAGCTATTATATTTGTGAAAAAGTGGAAAGTCTGGTGAGCTGCTTTTCTCTAAGATCCTTTTAAAGCTAATCATTTTAATCATCTGTCTGGCCTTGTGATTTTCCTATTATTGTCATTTACTAGTGACTACCAACTTGAAAAGTTACATATGATTTATAATCAATAATTATTTTCTAAACTAAATAATGAAATATATTTTAAATCCATTTTAAAAGAAAGATATAATTATGAAAGTTAAATTTTAATACAGAATTGTGTTAAATATAAATGATGGGGTTTTTTGTTCTTTTTTTCCACTCTGTATAAGGTTATAAATTTTAGGAATGAAATAGTCCTACATAATCTATGAATAAAGGAAAGCAATTCTATTTTATAGTTTTATAGGAAGATGATATTTTGTCTCCATGGCAGAGGCCAGTGGGGTGGGGTTGGAATCTGTTATAAGTAAAGATAAAGGATATCATTTTGTGGTTGAAGAGTTTTAATGGACCCTAGGTAAGGACAAGCATTTCTAGTTCAGAAAGACAATGTAAAATATATGTATTAAAATATATTATTTTTCCTTAGCTAGTAATACATAAATGTGTTTAATAAGATCTAAGAAAATCTTATATTCAAAATGATGCAGAGGTGCCAGACTTGTAAAAGTAAACAAGATTATGTTGACAATTAATTTTTATGTTTTATCTATAAATACTCATTTAGCCTCATCCATATTTATTATGCCATCCAGATCTGTTAGGAAAAAAATGAGCCCAATGTAATTAGATTAATATCCACAAATTTTATATTACTAGTATTTCCAAAATATAAAAACTCAAGTAGTAAAATTTGGACCATAGTTAGAGCTTGTTTCCATTAATTTTGAAAGTAGAAAAACACTCATAACTACTAGCTTTTCAACTGATTATGGTTTATGTCCACAACAGTAGCCGTAGCTATAAATTTAGGTGCTACAAAAGAGTTTGAACCAAAGTAGGCTAAATGGGCTTTGCCACCACTATGCTGCCCCTGCTGCCATTGCCCGACATCATTGTCTACTTCCCTGTTTAAGGGCACTGCGAGGCCATTCCCATGCTGCTGGCTGACCAGGGGCAGAGCTGTTAGGAGGAGGTGGTTACCAAGAAGACCTGGCTGCAGGGCTCACTCAAGAACTCCTATCTCTATTAGCAGCTTCCCAGGTTCCAGGATGGAGACCTTACCTGCCATTCTGCCACATCTGGGCCTCTCCCTTGGCCTTTATGGGAAGGACCAGCGGGAGGTGGCCCTGGTGGATGTGGTGAATGATAGCATGGAGGATCTTCATTGCAAATACCTCATCCTCATCTATACCAACAAGGAGACATGTAAGGAGGAGGATGTGAAGGTACTGTTGTCTGAGAACCAGGCCTTCATCCTGGGCAACCAGATCTCCTTTGCTTGTTGCTGCTTCATCAGATCCTGGCCCCTGCTGCCTGCTGCCTGGGTTCCTTACATCTGCTCTCAGGCTAGTGGTTTGCCTTGATGCCTGTCCAAACTCAAGGCCTTCCTAGCTTCTTCCCCCACACAGAACCAGCCTATGAATGAATCTGGAAGCAGTGAGAGCTACCGGGAACTCTGGCAGGAGGCGGGGCTGCCTACCTTTCTTTCCCAAGGACCAGTACAATTTCCAAGAGAGGAAAAAGAAAAACAGATAGACTAACCAGATATCCTTAATTTCTAAGGTTAGACATTCTTTTTTTTAATTAAAAAAAATATATTTATTTATTTATTTATTTTGAGAGAGAGAGAACAGAAGAGAGACAGAGAAAGGGAGAAAGAGGGAATCCCGAGCAGGCTCCTCACTGTTAGCACAGAGCCCAACATAGGGCTTGATCTCACCAGCCCTGAGATCATGACGTAAGCCAAAATCAAGAGTCTGATGCTTAACTGGCTGAGTCACCCAGGCACCCCATAAGGTTAGGCTTATTCTAAAGTGAGTACAACTGCAACAGACTGAATGGAACTTATTTTGGATAATAAAGACATTACTGAGACAACCATTAGCTGTGTATCTCCTGAATGAAGTTTGACCCGGTATTGATAGTCAAATTGTCTGAATTCTATTCATTTTACCTCTTTTCTAATTAGGGCTATTTTGAGTTTCACCTGCATATTCATAGAAACCAATAAGAAGTTCTCAACATAATATTAAATTATGCATCATTAGATTTATTGCAAAAAGTAGCATTAGAGTGAAGCAGTTAGCATGTGTGCTCTCTGTGTAGCACAGTATTGGCATAACCATTCTGAATAGATAAGCCCCCTGAGATAAAACAGACCAAAAAGTAGTCTATGTGACTATACTGAAGTATAAATTAAAAGCAAGAATGATAAGAATGTAAGTACATCATATATTTTACATAGGTTAAATTCAAGTCTTTAATCAGCTGTGCAGCCACAAGTAGAATATAAGACCCTTATCACTGCAAGTTTCTGATCTCAGAGAGTCTGTGAGACCATTCAGCAACCTTCAGGATTGTTTGGGTGGTTTAATGGGATATCATATGCAGAAACTCTGCAAAAATATTATTAAGAAATCTGGATCTAGAATTAGAATAAGACCTGAATTTCACTTTCACATTTTGTTAACTATGTCTGTTGGACAAGTGAGCTCCCTCCCTCAGACAGTTTCCTGAATTTCAATATGTTTAAATGTGGATAATGATAAGTTATGGCATTTTTTTCTTTGTAATTGAATATAAAATTATATTCAAAAAGTTTACTCCAGTTTCTGGCACATAATAATCACTTAATAAATCTTAGCATTTATTGTTAGCATTTTCATTATATACTGTTAATGTTTATATCATTAAATATAAATACTATATAAGTATCTAACAGTTAAAATAAATTGATTGTACAAATTGATATACTTTCATTACAGTGTTTATTTTATGAACAAAGATAGCCTTGCTTTTCTTAATCTCATAGTGAGTGAATCAACTAAGATAAAAAATATTGAGAATATTTTAAGAAAAAAACTGGGAAAATTCTCTAAAATACAAAATAACATGAATCTTCTTACTGACAATTTACAGACATACTTTTGGTTATATTGTCATGACAGATGTGATCCTTTCAAAATATTGTCTAATTTCCTGTTAACTATTTATGGAAGACAATTCTCTAAATTCATCTACCTATTAAGAATTGAGGGTTAAACTTTTTTATTTCGTTTCAAGATTTTAAAAATATTAATTATATTAACTATTAAGCAATAAATTCTATTAAATATTATTTCTGGATTTTTTGACATGAATTATGGAAGTGACACTGGGTAGACACTCTAATGTTGACAACTAAAATAAAATAACATTTATATATACATTCTTAAAGAAGCTGAGAGCAAATTTTGTTTCTTAGTTTGACAAATTCTATCAGTATGTCCTGACTCTAAGTTTACAACCCAATTAAGCTATGAAATGAATAGGAATAGGATATGAAATGAATATTCATTACTAATGGGATCAATAGAGAGATGTTGCTACAATTCTAGAATCACTTTTATTTTTTTTTTTAAATTTTTTTTTTTTTCAACGTTTATTTATTTTTGGGACAGAGAGAGACAGAGCATGAACGGGCGAGGGGCAGAGAGAGAGGGAGACACAGAATCGGAAACAGGCTCCAGGCTCTGAGCCATCAGCCCAGAGCCCGACGCGGGGCTCGAACTCACGGACCGCGAGATCGTGACCTGGGTGAAGTCGGACGCTTAACCGACTGCGCCACCCAGGCGCCCCTAGAATCACTTTTAAAAAGTAAACTTAGAGAGCTTTCTTTTGTCTGCAGTCAAGGAAACATCTAAAATTGCTTTTATAGAGATGCCGGGGTGATTAAGTCCGTTAAGTACCTGACTGGATTTCAGCTCAGGTCATGACCTCATGTTTCCTGAGTTCAAGCCTTGCATCAGGCTCTGTGCTGACAGTGCGAAGTCTGCTTGAGATTTTCTGTTTCCCTCTCTCTCTGCCCCTCCACTGCTCATGTTCTCTCTCTTTCTCTCTCTCTCTCAAAAATAAATAAGCATTTCAAAAACTAAAAATACTTTTATAAAAATGTTACTTTTAATATTTTCTTGGAATATCTTAGTTTGCCTTAGGCATCTATTACAATATGGAAGATATTACCAATAGTGTACAAAATAATATGTAAAGATATAACTAACTTTAAACTGGATATTAACATCTGTTATGACATCAATATTAATTATATCCACAAATACCATTATAGGTATTAATGTCCATTTACTAATAATATAACTGTTGGGCTTATGGAGCTTTATAATTTATAAAATATTTCTGCAAAAATTGTATTACTTATTTTGATTTGCTGTTATGCTTATTAGAGAGGACTGTGTATACACCTCTTAAGGAATCATTTTTCTCATAGGTCTCAGAAGGGAGTTCTTTTTGAGGGTAGTGGCCACTGTGGTACTGGAGGATATTCATTCATTCCCTTACTCATTCTGCAAGTATTCACTGAGTGTTGGCTATGACCGTGCATGTTAAAGGTTGGGGATTAAACTAAAGTAAATTAATAGATAAATGATACATAAAATATATCTTCAGTGAATTCACAATCTTTAGAGTCAGTGGTATGCTTAAGTTTAGAATGGCTCTTGGGAGCCAAGGTAATTTTCATAAATACTTGTACTTCAATATAACAAGAAACAAATATAATAAAGACCATGTGAGATTATATGTATATATATATATGTAATATTTTATATTATACTCTCTCTATATATACATATAGATATCTATATATACACACATATCTATATCTATATCTATATCTAATCTATATCTATATCTGTATCTATATATCTATCTATATCATCTGTATGTATACACATACATATAGAGAGAGACACAGAGACAGAAAGAAGGTTGTGGGGGGAGGTTAGTTGTTAAATGGTAGCTCAGCAGGCAAATAGACTGTCATATATAAAGATATAAATTAGAATGAAATGATCTTAAGATAGTGTATAGTTCACTATAGCTTGAGTAACAGAAAACTGGAAAAGCAGACAGAATGTAAATAATAAATGGCTTTGAGACCGTTTGTAGGAATTTATACTTTATTCTAGAATGCATTAGAAGACTTTAAATGTTTTAGGGACCAGCAGATAATATTAGTATTCCTTGGGTAGAGGAAAAGGGAAAAAGATAAAGAATAGTAACCCTTTATCTATATACATCTGTGTCCATACAGTCAGGCTTAATCACGTAATGCCCCAGTAAACTCCATACTTGCCACTTAAGTCCTATCAAGTGGATAGAACGTAACCTTGGCACAGAGAAGTTATTCTGGTCCCAACTTAGTTTAAACTTAGAGTATAAGCACCATAAATTAGATAGAGTATCTCATCTAATTTATATACTAGGTTAAATGGACAATGTCTGAGGATATCCCAAACAAAGCTATGAAAGATGGTAAGCATTTTAATCTGAACCTTCTACTCAGACTCAGGCAACACCATTTACAGTGTGAACAAGTCTCCATTGCGCTAAATTGAAGAGGACTTTTATTAAAATCTCCTGTTTCAGATACACACGAAGACTTATTAGGATTTATAATTAGGATTTATAAAAGGATTTAGAAAACCAATGTGCACTCACAGAATTTGCCTTAACTACTAAATTTGATTGAAAACAAAACAAACAAACAAAAAGCAACAACAAAAATAGAAACAAAAAGAAAAAAATGCTGCAGAAAGCTCACATAGAAACTGGGGCCATGGGGCGCCTGGGTGGCGCAGTCGGTTAAGCGTCCGACTTCAGCCAGGTCACGATCTCGCGGTCCGTGAGTTCGAGCCCCGCGTGGGGCTCTGGGCTGATGGCTCAGAGCCTGGAGCCTGTTTCCGATTCTGTGTCTCCCTCTCTCTCTGCCCCTCCCCCGTTCATGCTCTGTCTCTCTCTGTCCCAAAAATAAATAAACGTTGAAAAAAAAATTAAAAAAAAAAAAAAAAAAAAAAGAAACTGGGGCCATGACTTCACAGGTGCTGAGGCCCTTCTCAGCTATACACAGCTAATTAGTTGGTAGTGATTAGGGGTTATTCTCTCAGTTCCTCTCCTTTTCATTCTTTGGAGAAAAATATCAGCCAAACCTAATCATCATGTGATTCTTCCACTAGGTGTTATAAAATTATGAGTAGAGTAAAGTGGTTTCTATTCTCGAGATAATAGTTGTATGTTTTGGGGAAAAAATCAAGATTTTAGAGGGTATTGAATGAGAATTCATGTTGAAAGGATCAGAAAAATATTTCTCGAAATTGTGTAGTTCTCAGTCTGGTTTTAAGATCCTTTAGTTAATTTAAGTTTGTTAGTCGAAGAGTGAGAGTCTAAACCCTGAATTTTGTTCTACTTAACATAGTATTTACAGCACTTAGTATCTTCTATATGGCAGAATATTTCCCTGGAAGGAGATTAAAATCTAGAGAATACCTATACCTTACTTGGAAAGGAGAAATTCATTTCAGTAATTAGACCCTATTTTGTATTTTCAGAATTTTCTACACAGACTCCCTTTTTTCTACCACCAAATACTACCATGTTACACTGTCATGGCATGTCAGGTAAAACTGTTACACATTCTCATTTATAGTATGTCCAAAACCAAAATCCACATAATATTTTACACTTAAATACTTAGATTCTGATCTTTGTCTCTATAATCACTGAAACTGGTTTTTAAAGGTCTCAAAATCCAAAAATTTTTGAGTATTGTTTATAGCATTTGACAATGGACAACAGTTGTCACCTTAAAACTGAATGTCATTAAAAAACCCTGAATGTCATTTATACTTCAGTCTGTTTTATTGGCTTTTTTCCTCTGCCTCTTGGCTTATTCCATTCTTGTCTCCTTCACTAACTCCTTTCTTTCTACCTTTCACTATCTTTCTACCAGAGAAATGTATATACTCCTGAAGGTTAGGTCCTTAGCCCTCTTCTTTCCAGTTCAATTTCTCTTGATGAAACATCCTTAAGATTTCAATGAGTCTGTCATTGTGTTTTGTGGCCAGTTCCTCACTGCCTTTCCTGAGCACCAACCAATATTTTAAAATATTATGTATTTTCTTCTTAAAGTTGAAATAAAATCACCTCATATTCTCATTGTTACTTTATTATGTAACAGTATTATAGATTTTTCAGTTGAATTAATCAAATCCCAGATTCTTGGTATCATTCTAACTTTCCCATATCTTTTACATTTCTACCCCCATCCATTTAATCATTTGCAAGTTCTCATTTGTTTTAGAGTCTCTTATAGATATCTATTCTATTATATTCAATACATAAGGGATTCAAGTCACTTTTGCCTTGATTACTGAAATGACCTCCTAACTTGACCTTCACAATAGAACTTTCTTGGATACATTTCCCTAGAGCAGTTAGTTGTCTGATCATCTCTGCCTGCTCTATGAGTGTGTAGAGTGAATTACAAATTTCTCTGCATTTATGATAAACCATCAGAAATGTATGCAGGGACGTCATGGTCAGAGTTGTATTTTACATAGATCATTTTAGAGATTTTAGTGGAGCTGGGGTAGGATGAAGAGAGATGTTAAGGAGTAGAAAATATAGGCAAGCAATTTTTCTAGTAGTTCTGAGGGAGATAATGAGTATATACACTAAGGAAATATATATGGAATAGGGAGATTTGTACTGATTTTGTTAGCATTAAAGTCTATGAGAATATGCATTGTTCATTTTGGCCCCCTAATATCTAGAATAATGCCCAAGAGAGAGAAGATATTGAGCAAATATTCCATGAATAAAATAACTACAGATGCTGAGCAAAACAAAACAAAAAATTCAATGCATTATGAAGTATGGTATAGGGTAAAAAAGGCAGATTGTAAGTATAGAGTTCAAAGTTAGATTTGAGTTGGAGCTGCTATTTTATTACTAGCCATGTAACTTTGGTAAAATAAGCTTGAATAGCAAGGGTCAGAAAATTTGTACATTCCTGATCTGAGTCTTTGTGGGTTACTTTACATAATGTGAGTGAAGAACTGCCTTTCTGCATTTTTAAAAACAAGAAGAAGAGCAGGAAGACCAAAGGTCAAGTCAGGCAAGTGGTTCATTTTGCTAGAGGGCATTTATCACATATGGACAGAGTTATTCATGAGTTCCATTAATAATTAAAATATATGTTTGAATGAACTTTAATAAATAAAATACTTACAAAAACATTATGTCATAGAATTAAGCATTTGAGGACAATCTGCCACAGATTTCAACTTTGATTCATTCATTATAACTTCCATTTAAAGCACAAAATTACATATTTTAATTAATTTTTTTCTGTGATCTCAAAGAATCCAAAGGAGTCACACACTCACAATTATTATATCTATTATGATCAGAAGAATTGTCCTTTAAAAGGAAGATTTAAACCATATTCTTCGAGTAAAAACTTTATAAAAGAAAAACATAATTGTTTTGTTTATAGAAAACAAAATTACAAAGTACATCAACTTATTTTGTAATAAAATTAGATAATTTTACAACTAATAAAATTATCCATGTCAATGTGATTCATTCAAATTGATATTCAAATGATTTAATGAAGTTATTATGGACAAAATATCATGGACTAATGAAATAAAGCTTTGAATATACTGTGGAGTTAGCAATTATTCAAATAATTTCATTAGCTATAAATGCTAGTTAAATGTGGTTTTAAAATCTAAGGTCAATTTTACCTTAAGTGAAGAAGTTATGAAATGCTAGAGAAGTAATTTTTGAGTTTTATATAAAAATGAAAGGTTAAATTAAAGGGCTTAAATACAAAGTCTATAAAAATCATATAATCTCTCAAAGAATTAAGGAGGTTATTTTAATCAACTGCTTCAAGGAAAACTAATGGAATATTCTGCATCTAAACCATCTAAATGCCCTGGAAAGCAGTATGGTCGAATTTAGATATGAACTATCAATTTACCAGGGATAGCATATAAAGATATTTTGAAGCAAGAGACAGCATGAGGAGATTTTATTCTTGATTCATTTTATGTTTGACTTACTAGTATGAGTTATTTCTAAAAATCCAAATTTTGGAGAGATTGCTATGAGCTTTAGATATCTGAAGGATGTTTTAGAAGTGTGTGGTGTCACATTATCAATTCCAAAGTCTCATCAGCATGGTAATAAGCTAATAGAGTGACAAAGTTTTATATGGTGTATTCTTGCATGTCACTGAAGAGAAATCACTATACTAGGTAAGGAAATTATCCTCATGATGAACATCAGCTACAGGAATAAAGTACACTCTGTCAAAAATAGTCATTATCAATGTTATTGATAACCAGTAACAATCAGTACTAGTGACAGTTATCCAACTTTGTGTTGATTTATGTCTTTCTGAAGTTAAAAACAGTTCACAGGCATGACTTCTTTATATCATTAATTTTTACTATGCCCTTATGAGGTATATATTTATTAATGCCAAAGTATATTTTTAACATGAGTGAAGCTGAACCACATTTATAAATATTCATTTAGGAAGAACTTAAAATAAAAAGTCCTCATGGATAGACATTTATACATGTAAGGGATGAGTTAAAAGGGGAAATGAGCAAGACTACAGCAGTTTCTCAAATCCATTAGCTCCTCAAATCAAAATTAAAAAAAAAAAACTATAAGTGAATGAATTGAATATCTTCATGATTACACTGTAGTTTCACTTAAATAATTGGTTCGGTTTTATGTCAGGCTAATTACACTTGCTATTGAACTGATATAGGGACGTTGTTAAGATCTCTCTATAAGCCTCAAACAAGAAATTTCCATAAGAATTAAATGTCAAGAAAGTATTTTCTCCTCTTAAGGAACTTGGGGGAAATTAGAGTCCTTTAAATGTCTGTATTTTTTCCGTTTGCTCTGACTGCTGAGAGTCCCAAGGAAATATTTACGTCTTGACCACAAGATTTTGAGACATTATGGCCTACACTATCTTGACCTCTTATTATGAAATGTATTTTTTCCTGTTGCTGTATTTATTTACTTACATATTTACCTTTTATGGTACATAATTTTATGAAACAAGTCAATCAAATCACATTTGGAATGAGATTGAGATAAAATATATTGAAAAAAATATTATGTAAATATACCTCTGCTATTTCATATTTAATATGTTGGGTGACAAGTGAAGAGGAACAAAACTTTAAAAGAAGATTATTTTACACTTAATTTTTCGACATATAGCTACATCACCAGGTAAAAGTGCCAATGCTTACTTCCTTATCCCCATTCCCTTCAAAAGCCAGGATCTATAATGATATTATCAGCTACTGATAATAGCCATAGTCATCTTTTTGCTGTCTCAAATTCATTTAGAAAACTTAGCTTTCCAGGTTCTAACCTTAGATTATCCAATACATAAAGATAATTATGAGTAAAAAATTTTATTAAAAGAGAAAATATAAGAAGAAGTAAAATAATCATATACCAAAATTAGCATACACCCCCAACTTTCAGATCTACAAAGAGACACGCAGATACTTAAACTTTTAAACTTGCATAAAAATTAAGCAACTGGCTCACTGACTAAAATTTGAACAATGAGAAGAAATGCAGAATGATTACATACTTATTTTTGTTGCTAATATTTATTTTTGTTATATCATATAAGTATTGATAAAGTGATTATAAAATCGTGGTTGATGAAGCAAACATACAAAGAATTTTGAGAAACTACAATATAAATATAGTTTGAGAGAGGAGTTGAAAATCAAATTGATTATGTCAAAGTGAATATAATACATATTTATATTAGAATAGGGAAGGATTGAGTACTATTAGAGTTAAATAAGAGGTATCATTTGCCTTAAAAAAGATGTTCATTTTAACTCTCTTTTACTAAACTGATTTAATAATAATGTCATCCTACTCACTACAAGAACTTGTTTGGAACAGTTTTATATACACCTCTAACATCTAGATTTTAGTCTCCTATAGTATTACGCATGTGGTAAATGAAAAGTAGCTGAATTTATGATTGACTTGGGAGGTGGGCAGGTTATCAAAATATCATTAGTGGAAAGCTAGACTATTTTAAAATATATTTTTGGTTAACAGAGGACAAAAAAGCTAGGATTAGGTGAGTCTCAATAACCAAATTGTGGTTATTGTATTTATATACATATACTTATACATATATGTATTTATATACATATACAAATTGTATATGTATTTGTATATGTATATGTATATAAATATGTATATTTGTTTATGTATATAAATAAATTGGATTTGCAAAATCTCATGTATTTCTAATAATACTCAAAATCAGAAAGCTTAATATGATGTGTTTGTGTCTAATATGCATATATAATTTCCAATAAATAGAGAAAGTGACTCTAATAAGATATGTTTAAGGTTATTATCTTTATTAAATATGGGATTGTTAGCATATGGATACTTGTTTCTTCAATTAAATACGTATCCATCTATAAAATATAGATTAGTCTGTTTTCTATTAATATAATTAAGGGAAATTCACTTGGTATTTATTTAACACTGTCCAATAAGTCTTAGAATCACAACATTTTGAACAATTATGTCATATTCCAAAAGGCAAAGCCCACGTGAAAGCTATAAAGTGTTATTGATATAACAAAAATAATGTTCAAATTATACAGGAGGCCAAGTCTGTTAAATACGTCTCACATTTGAATGGAGTAACCAAAATTTGACTGATAACTCAGAAACAAACTCTAGAGTGGGTAATATGATCCTCATTAGAAAGGAGAATTTTAGATCACAATAGCACTATATAGTGTAGAAAATATATCTGATGAAATTACTGGATTATATATGATGAAATTGATGTGTAAACGGTAAAAATATTTATATAACAAAAATATTATAAACTGAGTAAAGCACAAAAATATGTCTTAAGAGTAAGTACAGGACAGAGTTTACTCATAAGTATTAATAAAAATTTTTATAATCAATTTGATAATTTGTAAATTTTGCCTAATTTTATGACATTTAACATGTTTAATCGACTCATATAGTAGACTTGGAATATTTAATTTGATTAAATAGGTTTTGATAATTATCTAAACTTACTAAATATATTAGTTTTAAAATATTAGTTATATATTTAAAATTTTATATAAATAGTGGCTGATAGATATAAAGGATTAATGATTTCAGCTTTAAATGTGTGAAGAGTAATAAACATTCTCTACCCACAAAAAACCTTTAAACATTAAGCATCTATCAAAAATAAGTAGTACAGTACCTATCTATCTATAAGGTAAACAGAAAATCATGATGTAAAGGAAAGGTGCGACGAAGTTGTTAAACTTACTTCACCTTTGTATCCTTTCACTTAGTTTCAGAAACTGCTTTTTACTTTCCAAGTTCCTACATCATTTTACCCCTAATCACAAAACTACCTTGACTCCTAGAATCCCATAACACCCAAGCTCATATCCAAATATACTGCGAAGCAAGTTGATGGAGTCTTCATTCTCCTCTCTACCACCTATATTTGCATTTTTCCCCAAAGATCTTCTGGAATGAAGATAGAGCTAAACTAAAGAACATTATATATATATATATATATATATATATATATATATATATATATATTATCAAACGGACCTAATGGCCTCTATGTAGGGGAGTAATTTTGTTGCAGAAGTACCCTTCCCTATGTAAGTTACTGTTTCAACCAGGCACATTATATGTATATATGGGCTTCAGAACACAGATGAGTCTGGTGGGATGGGAATGAGGAAAGGCAAAGTCATAAGATACCACTAATGCATGCATATGTATATTAATCCATATGTTTAAATTAGGAAGAAAGTAAATATTGCTCTAAACCAAGTTTGGGACAGCTGGATGCTGAATAAGTAAGATAGATACATTGGACTTTCCTTGCCTGGTCATTGAACTGTAAATGCTGGTACCAATGTGATTACTGTGGGTTGTGGTGAGTATCTGACAGCTGTGACTGGTCTTTGCAGAAATTCTAAGATGATGCAGTCATATAGACACATAGGATCTTACAGTATATAGATTTCTGCTCTGAGGCATACAGAAAACTTTGCATATATTTTGCCGGCACTGGTGATTTGGGGTACAAACAATTGGTATACAAGCTATTATGAATTGGTGTACTTATGTCAGATAGCAGACCAAAGAGAAAAGTATAAGCCACTTAGTATTTGTTCATCAAGTTCTCTGGATTTGCTATATCTGTCTTGGAAGGACTGCTCCATTTAGAGAGGAGCAATTAGGAGGGATATTTATTTTGTTTATTAGGTTATTCTTTTGATGTGCATGCTGAAAAGTATTACATTCTGTGTTACACCACACAATATTTTCTAAATTAAAAGGAGTGTATTTAGACTACTATCTTGGTATATTTGGTGTATATAAAGTGCCTGTATGAATTCCTTAGCAAATTTATTTTAAAGATAATATTTAGATTTTTCTAGGACCTAGCTCAATGTTCTCCAAATTATATCCATTATCATTCCTTTATTCTCTTCTTTCTCCTTCACACTCTGTAATAGGATGTCTGGATTCTGGGCTAATTAGCAAAAAATGTGTGAGGGAGATTATAGAGAGAAAATCAATTATCCCATTCTTCAGGGTGTAATTTTAAATTAAAAAATCATTGTGTGATGAATTACAGAGCCAATATAAGTTACATATAAATTATTAACACAAATATGCCTAGCCACCTATCTATTTTTTAGATACTGTAATCCTCAAGAACTTATATTCAAGTAGGATTACTTACTAAAAAACGGTACTAAGTTTGTTTGTTTTGTGTTTTTACTCAGTAGCTTATCTTTAATTTGGTACAAGCTTTCATCATAAATTAAATAACTTCATGACTTTTAAGAATGCATACAGTTAATTAGATAAATATCTATTTTAGAAAATGTCTATATTCTAGTATATATGTATGATTATAAGTATGTCGTACTTTTTCCTAATTAAAAATTTGGGACATCTGACAGGGAAGTTGTAGTTGGAATTGGAAACATTAGCATTTCAGAGGCATTTCTTTAGCTTCTTGACTACAAGCAGAATTTTTAGAATATGTGATCATATAAACAAAAGAACCTACAGAAAATAGTTACTGTAATAAACTATAGAAGAATAAAAGCAGGTAAGTAGATATTTTAGAAGGCAGGGGAAAGAATTAAAAATCTATTTTTAAGTAGATCTCAAAAAATAATTGAATTCAAAACTTTCTGTGCTTTCATGAATAGCATTTTTAACCTCCCAGACTAGTGTGTTGGGTTTATTTGAAGAGGACAACATTTCGGGAAGTTTCAAAAGAAACACATTGGGGGCGCCTGGGTGGCTCAGCCAATTAAGTGTCTGACTTCGGCTCATGTCATTATCCTCCAGTTCGTGGGTTCAAGCACCCCCTGCGGGATCAATGCTGACAGCTCAGACCCTAGAGCCTGCTTTAGATTCTGTGTCTCCCTCTCTCTCTGCCTCTCCCCACTCTATCTCTCTGTCTCTCAAAAATAAATAAATCTTTAAAAAATTAAAAAAAGAAACACATTGTTTGTATAGCTTGACCAAGGTTTTACCACATTTTAAAATCTGAGGTATAAATTAAGCTTTTGCCTAACTAAACTTTAAAATTACATGTATATACACTATATACAGGTACATGAAAAAAAGCAAATACTTTACTCACAGGCAAATTGAAGTATGGCTTCTCTACTAAGAATACTTCCAAATGTGTTGGCTGCTAAACACTGATAATGACCAGAATCCTTTGCTTCACTTGGATTGCTTATAATGAAGGTCCCGTCTATCAAACTGTAGCGATAGTCACTTTCCAA
The DNA here is from genome assembly GCF_007474595.2 of Lynx canadensis. Classification (NCBI taxonomy): domain Eukaryota; kingdom Metazoa; phylum Chordata; class Mammalia; order Carnivora; family Felidae; genus Lynx; species Lynx canadensis. The sequence goes on from NC_044312.2 coordinate 34,079,573, forward strand.
ATCTATTTCTGTTCCATTTCGAAGCCACCTTAGGAAAAATCAGAAGAAATATATGTAAAAATTACTTGAGATATTATAATACTCCCTGAGAGTGTCAGAATCTCACTGGCAGGAATTCTTAAGACTTCAAAAAATGATTAATAGTGAATTTCTACCTGTAATTGGGAACTGGGTTGCCACGGGCTTCACAATTCAGTGCTACTTTCTTTTCATCAGAATCGGTCGGGAAAATTATATCATCTGGTTCTTGTACAAACACTGGCCCATAGTCCACACTTTCTGTAAGGGCCAAAAGGACACACTTTAAAATTCTCAAAATATCAAGATTCTTTTTCCATTATTTTAGTATTTAAATTTTTTCTCTTTCCTTGTATTCAAGAGGCATATTACCAAAAGAAAGTTATAACTAGCACACTACATTATTTTAGTGAATTAGAGACCTAGTTATAACTAGCAAATTACATTATTTTAATGAATTAAAGACCTGACTAGAATTTCTTAGTTGACTAAGATTTCTTTTAAAATATGACATATATGATAAAAAACAAACATATCAAATATTGGTGCTGTACATTTTAAAATATGTATCTTTGTATTCATCTAAAGCAGAGCTAAAGAAAATAATACTAAATAAAAAGTTTTTTAAAACCCAAAACTTTGTAAACTCCTAGAATGTTAAACATGTATATATATAATACATAAAAAGTCATGAATTAATATTGTGTAACTACTTAGGTTTTACAGATATGAAAACATTTGTCCTCACGTATTGTCCATACATTCATTTCTTCAACCATCAATCAAGCAATATTTACTCCTAATAATGCTGGGCTGTAAAGAATAAATTATGTAATACAAGTAAATATATTCTCATAAAATAAATGAGACATGCCCTAAAAAAAGTAAAATAACAATTAAAATATCAAAACTGGGGGCTTCTGGGAAGATGGCGGCGTAGGAGGATGCTGAGCTCACCGCGTCCTGCTGATCAGTTAGATTCCACCCACACCTGCATAAATAACCCAGAAAATTGCCAGAAGACTAGCAGAAACGGAGTCTCCGGAGCCAAGCGCAGACAAGAGGCCCAAGGAAGAGGGTAGGAAGGGCAGAGAGGCAGTGCGCGCTGCACGGACTGGCGGGAGGGAGCCGGGGCAGAGGGGCAGCCCACCGGCCAAGCAGAGCCCCCAAGTCTGGCTTGCAAAAGAGGAGGGGCCGGACGGAGTGTGTTCTGACAGCAAGCGGTACTTAACATCTGGAAAGTTATAAGTTAACAGCTTTGCTCGGAGAACAGGAGGACTGGAGGACAACAGGAGGGAGAGTTGTTGAGCCCCGGATGACAGAGCTCAGCTTGGCTGGTGACAAAGGTGCTCGCCAGAGCCATCTCCCTCACCCATCCCCTAGCCAAAATCCCAAAGGGAACCAGTTCCTGCCAGGGAACTTGCTTGCTCCGTGCAAACACCAACGCTGTGCTTCTGCCGATCCATCCCTCCGGGGGATTTGACTCCCTCCCGGTGCCAGAAGCAGATCTCTGAAGGAAAAGCTAGCTGAGCCTGCCCCTCCCGTCCCCCTGCACCTTGCCTATCCACCCCTGATAATACGCCAGATCCCCAGCACCACAAGCCTGGCAGTGTAAGTAGCCCAGACGGGCCACCCCACCCCACCCCACAGTGAATCCCGCCCCTAGGAGAGAGGAAGAGAAGGCACACACCAGTCTGACTGTGGCCCCAGTGGTGGGCTGGGGCAGACATCAGGTCTGAGTGTGGCCCCACCCGCCAGCGAAAGTTATTCAAGACAGCACAGGGGAAGTGCCCTGCAGTCCCGCACCACTCCAGGGACTATCCAAAATGACCAAACGGAAGAATTTCCCTCAAAAAAAGTCCAGGAAATAACGACAGCTAATGAACTGATCAAAAACTATTTAAAACATATAACAGAAAGTGAATTTAGAATAATAGTCATAAAATTAATCGCTAGGCTTGAAAACAGTATAAAGGACAGCAGAGAATCTATTGCTACAGAGATCAAGGGACTAAGGAACAGCCAAGAGGAGCTAAAAAATGCTATAAACGAGCTGCAAAATGAAATGGAAACAACCACGGCTCAGATTGAAGAGGCAGAGGAGAGAATAGGTGAACTAGAAGATAAAATTATGGAAAAAGAGGAAGCTGAGAAAAAGAGAGATAAAAAAAATCCAGGAGTATGAGGGGAAAATTAAAGAACTAAGTGATGCACTAAAGAGAAATAATCTATGCATAATTGGTATTCCAGAGGAGGAAGAGAGAGGGAAAGGTGCTGAAGGTGTACTTGAAGAAATCAGCTGAGAACTTCCCTGATCTGGGTAAGGAAAAAGGCATTGAAATCCAAGAGGCACAGAGAACTCCCTTCAGACGTAACTTGAATCGATCTTCTGCATGACATATCTAGTGAAACCGAATAGGAGAGATAAAGGTCTTCCCAAACAAACAAAAGCTGAAGGAATTTGTCACCACTAAACCAGCCCTACAAGAGATCTTAAGGGGAATCCTGTGAGACAAAGTACCAGAGACATCGCTACAAGCATGAAACCTATGGACATCACAATGACTCTAAACCCATATCTTTCTATAATAACACTGAATGTAAATGGACTAAATGCGCCAACCAAAAGGGTAGGGTATCAGAATGGATAAAAAAAGAAGACCCATCTATTTGCTGTCTACAAGAGACTCATTTTAGACTTGAGGACACCTTCAGATTGAGAGGGGGGGGTGGAGAACTATTTATCATGCCACTGGAAGTCAAAAGAAAGCTGGAGTAGCCATACTTATATCAGACAAACTAGACTTTAAATTAAAGTCTGTAACAAGAGATGAAGAAGGGCATTATATAATAATCACAGGGTCTATCCACCAGGAAGAGCTAACAATTTTAAATGTCTATGCGCCGAATACAGGAGCCCCCAAATATATAAAACAATTACTCACAAACATAAGCAACATTATTGATAAGAATGTAGGATAATTCTGCTGGAGAAATGATGAGTAAATGTGCTGTGGTAGTGTTGTTCTTAGTAGCTTGTACTAGTGTAAGAACTCACAGAATTATATGCAAAGTTAGGATCTTTGGCATCTTGAATTATGAATTAAAAAGAAGTAAAATTTTGTCCTTTATTTTTATTAATTGTGAATTTGATTCCATAGTGACCTGAGATCAAGGTTCTCAACTTTGCACAAACATATTTTGGGATATTCTTTGTTGTGTGGAATGTGCTGTGTATTGTGAAATATTTATAATCATCCCTGGTCCCTACCCACTAGATTCTAGCAGCACCCCTACACAATGTGTAATAATCAAAAAATATCTACAGATATTGTCAAATGTCCTCTTGGGTCAAAATTGTTCTCATGTAAAACCACTGCCTTTGAAAAATGAAGAGAGAATTAGGTCCCTGGATAGCTCAGTCAGTTAAGCCTCCAACATTGGCTCAGGTCATGATCTCACAGTTCTTGAGTTCCAGCCCTGTGTAGGGCTGTGTTGGAGCCTGGAGCCTGCTTCAAATCTGTGTCTCCCTCTCTGCCCCTCCCCTGCTTGCACTGTCTTTCTCTCAAAAGTAAATAAACATTAAAAAATTAAAAAAAGAAAGAAAACTGAATAAGGAAGATTTTAGAAAAGATGTATTTCTAATGTCTGTACTAAGCAGTTGGAAGTTCACATTCTTTGTGGAAAACCACAAGAAAATATCAGGAAAGAAATAACAAGAATCATGTCCCAGGAAACTCAAGCTTAAAAAAATTATTTCTGAAAAATATATACACCTCCATATTTAGAGTAAATTTGTTTGTTTTCTTTAAACATGTAGTCATTCTTTTTGGGCAAAGAAAAGCAAAAGTGTTCATGGCACTCTAAACATTCATCCAATAATAACTGAGCACTCACAATGGGCAGGCACTGACAAGTATTTTCTTTGAGTCCTAGAACCTAGCTGAGGTTCTTTTTTTGAAGTTACAAATAATAAAATATGACATGAAAATAACCGAAATTTGTTTCTCTATACCAAATGACATTGCTATCACTTAAAACTTTTACTCAAAAAAATTTAATAAAAATAACTACAAAAAATTACTGTCAAAATATTCTATTATTGCATTATAATGTATTTATAAAAATTTGGAAAAGCCCATGAAACCTTGTCAAACTCTCAGTTACAGTTAATCTGTATGATGAAGTTATGAAAATATAATCCCTTCCAGTGTTTACACATTATAAATATGATCATTTAAGTCAACATTGTAAATAATCATGATGCATAAAATTAACATTTAATAGGGACACCTCAGTGGCTCAGTCAGTTAAGCCTCCAACTCTTGATTTCGGCTCAGGTCATTATCTCACAGTTCATGAGTTCAAGCTCCACATAGGACTCTGCACTGACAGTGTGGAGCCTGCTTGAGGTTCTCTCTCTCCCTTTCTTTCTGCCCCTCCCCTACTCATGTTCTCTCTCTCAAAATAAATAAAAACTTGTTTTTAAAAATTAACATTTAATAAATATATTTTATATTTTTATATATTTCAAAACTCTTTAACTTTTGAGTTAGACATACTTAGGTTCAAATTATAGTACTATCATTTTCTAGCCTTGAACCTTTTATCCTTGTTACTCCGTTTATTTATTGTGGATGATAATGTCTCCTGATAATCTGAGGATTGATTGACATCAGCATTTATAAATACTTAAATGTATCACAAGTACTCAATAAATTATAATTAATAATAACAACAACTAACATTTACTTTTAGTATAATTACTACACGCCAGGCATTATACTGAAGAATTTATATCTATTATATCATGAAACACTCACAACAACCATGTGACTAAAATTAATCCTCCCTTTTTATGGATGACAAAACGGGCTGAAATTAATGAACTAAATGTATGTAGTCAATATATGGCAAACCTGGGATACAAATCCAGAATCTAGAATCCGATTACCACTGCTCTTACTCTTACTATTATTATTTTGTTATAACATTTATAAAGCACTTTAATATATATTATTATTTAATTATCTGAGCTGAGAGAATTCGAAGATAAAAACTCTGAAGTTCTGAGAGGAAACTTCTGCAAAATTAGTGGCAAAGTAAACAGTTGATTTTAACTAAGGATCTGTGGCTCTAAATCTTATATTCTGAAAATTGTCAGAACAGGACAAGAGAAATAAAGGTTGTCAGGCTGGGGAACAGCAGAGGGGTAAGATTTGCTAAATTACACATTGAAAAAATAAAAGACTGGTCTGACAAACATATATTCTGTTGTGGCTGCTCATCTTCTGTCAGCTATCTCTTTGTTGTTCATTGTCACTTCCAAAAGCATTTTAGCAAGCAATTGGCTGCCCTCTTCTTTCTTTCTCTCTCTTATATTTCTCCTAGAAATAAAGTTCATTGTAAGGGGTTGAAGGACACGTGTCTATGTAGAGCTTCCCAGTCCCCAGCAAAGGGTAATCAATGATTCTATCTCTAAAGAGATTCATTTTTAAGATTTCATACCAAGAATGTATGATTATAGGTAAACTCAGATTATTTGATTCATTCTCCTGAAGTAGTACACTACATCTATTGGTGGAGACAATTAATTGCTGTAAGCAATGCCTTTACATTTTGCAGCTTTTAGCTTAACTTGTAGAGGTGAACTTCAAAACATATATGACAATCATCACAAAGTTCTTGATAACCTATACATCAAAATCTTTATTTAACAAAGTAGGAATCTTTGAGATAGTTGTGTAACAGACAGATGCCATCACACACAATCTAAATCTCATAGGAGTAATGTTTTGAGGGATTTTTTTCTTAACATCAACTTTTTAGTGAACAGCCTACAGGATAGGTATAGTTGGATAAACTTATATTGCTAGTGGTTATTCTCTGTAAAATATCAGTTTCATACCTGCAGAAAGTCCTTCCTCAGAAAATAATTGTTTCATTTTAAAACTGATTTGTTGATTCTCTGCTACAAAGAAGGATGAAATTAACATGCCTTCTTTCACTTCCTGCTAGTTTACTCCCTAATTTTTTTTTTCTTTATGGTTAAGAATATCTGTTTGTTGGGATGCGTGGGTGGCTCAGTTGGTTAAGCATCTAACTTGATTTTGGCTCAGGTCATAATCTCAGGGTTTGTGAGATCAAGCCAGGTGCTGTTATTGCAGAGAATCCTTTCTCAAAATAAATAATAAATAAGCATTAAAAAATATATATCTGTTTGTTGTCTTCACAATTGAAAGACAACTTGGCTCACAAATTATGTGTTCATTATTTTTTTAAATTTTTTTAACATTTATTCATTTTTGAAAGGCAGAGAGAGACAGAACGCAAATGGGGGAGAGGCAGAGAGAGAGGGAGACACAGGAACAGAAGCAGGCTCCAGGCTCTGAGCTATCAGCACAGAGCCAGATGCGGGGATCGAACTCACCGACTGCAAGATCATGACCTGAGCTGAAGTCGGCCACTTAACCGACTTAGCCACCCAGACACCCCTATGTGTTCATTATTAATTTCATTAATGACTGGAGATATTTTTCCACGTTCTGACCACATTTAACATTACCAAGGTAAAGTCAGAGTCCAGCCTGACTTTTCTCACTCCTAAATGACTAGATTTTCCACCTGGATGTCCATAGGTCTCTTTCCTCATTCTGATTTTTTAAGAATTTTTAGGAATATGTATTAATCATTTTGTATAACTGGTAGGTTCAAGACATTCTTTTTCAGGAAGATTTCTTCTTTATTTGCTCAATTCTCATACCAATTAGGGATATATTTTAAGTCTTTTTTATCATCTGTGTAACAACTTTTATATCCTTATTCTTTTCTCATTTGTTTAACTTTTTGAAATATTATAGCTATATCCCTATCTTTTCAGTTGCTTCCATATTACCACTAATGAGATTTTCAATTCTGTAATGGTTTTATTTTGCTTTCCATTTGTTTCCTGAGCTCTAAAACTTACTTCTTAACGTATTATATCATCATATTTAGTTTGATTTCACATTTTTGTTCTTTAAAATGTTTTCAGCCCTGTGATTGTCAGTCACTCTCTCTAGGGGAAGATACTTGTTCAAGGTTATGGGTGGGGCCCACATTTGATGAACTGGAATCTGGATTTAACCAGCTGCGAACAAGAAACTGAGGCTTACTAAAAACCATATGAGTCAACTTTTAAGTAGATATTCCATGAGTCAAGCCTTCAAATGAGAATACAACTACAATAACATCTTGATTAAAATCTAAAGAGGGACCTTTAAACAAAACTATCCAGCTAAGCCATTTCAAGATTCCAGACCCACAGTTTCTGTGAGGAAATGAAGGGTCTTTTAAGTTGCTCAGTTTTGAGATATATTTTACATATAAATACTTAATTAATAAACTATTTTTGTCTTCCTCTATTACTTATGAGAAAATGAATTAAAGAAAAATAGTAACAATGAGGACTTTGAACTTTCCAGGAAAAATAAAGGATAAAAGTGTCATTTACAAATAATGGTACTTGTGAAAATAAAAATGCTTAATTTAGGGCCTCCCGGGGGGCTCAGTCAGTTGAACACCCAACTGACTCCTGATTTTAGCTCAGGTCATGATTCTAGGGTCACGAGATTGAGCGCCACTTTGGGCGCTGACAACAAGGAGCCTGCTTGAATTCTCTCTCTCTCCCTCTATCCCTCTCCCCTACTCATGTTCTCTCTCTCTCTCTAAAATATATTTTAAAAATGCTTAATTTAAGTTTCATTGGAATGCTGTCCTATAGCCATACACTTAGAGAATTAGAATAATTCTCCATTCATTTTAAGCATTCTTTCTAAAAATTTCTGGGGTATTTATCCAGTCTTAGCTTGATCACTTGTAGTAATACATAAAGTCTTCACAAATTACTGTTTTATTGTTGGAGTTATCTTAAAATAAAGTTCATATTGAAATAAAAAGGAAATTTGTGTCCCAGATGAAGACAGCTTTTTACTCATCTCTGCTCTAGAATACATATAGTTTACTCAAGGTTTCCTATAATTGAATTGATTAGTACCTTAATAATTCCTTTCTTAGTTTACAGAAATTTCCTATAAGATTAGAATATGAAGGTTTCATTAAGGATATTTATGTTTTGCTGATAGAATAGTATGGATAATAAGAAATTAATTTAACCAAAATGTTTTTTTTTAATTTTCCACTTTAATTTATTAAAACAAACTGTTTCCTACATAATCAAAAGAACTGGTTTTGAACCATTTTAACCACAATTGATTAATAAATGAAGAAGTATACTTTAAGAGCCCTTTTATACATCAGCTTCCATGAAACCTTTTTGCCATTATTAGTACAAAGTTATATTTCATAAGGTTTTGCTTATTCGTATGAGGCAGGGACCACTTAATTGCTTACTAATCACATTTCTTTTTCCTAGGAACACTGGAAACTTTTTTAGCCTTTCTTATGATTGGATTGGAGCCATGTAATTTCCTTCTGGACCAAAAAGATGTATGTGAAATCCAGTACTAGTCACAAAAAGTCATGCACAATTCTCCATCCCCTCTTTATCAACTAGCTGAAGGTAAAATAGCAGTAGATGCCAGTGAGGACCTAATAGAGATCAAAGGTATTAGATGGGACAAATCTAATGATACCCAAACTCTCCACATGGAAAGGCATTCATTGAAAAACTAAATCAAATGTGATCTGAATGAGAAATAAATATGTATTGTGTTAAGAAGTTGTTATAACATTCAGAATTTACTTGATTAATATTACATTTATTTTATTTTTTTAAGTTTATTTATTTATCTTTGAGAGAGACTATGAGCAGAGGAGGGACAGAGAGAGAGGGAGACACAGAATCTGAAGCTGTCAGTGCAGAGCCTTATGTGGGGCACAAACCCGTGAATGGTGAGATCATGCCCTGAGCTGAAGTGTCAGATGCTTAACCGACTGAGCCACCCAGGTGCTCCATAATTAATATTACATTTAAAGCAAAATAATTTTCAAGCTTTTAAAGAGGATATAGCTTGATTAGTAAGCCATGTTCACTGAAATACGTATAATCATTCGATTATAGGACCTGGCTTCTATTCCTCTTCCCTAGTTCAAACCTCTTGATTACTACCTAGTTAAAGTATAATCCCAGACCTAAGGCTTAAGACAGGAGCTATTCAACCACTCAACCTTAAACATAACTTTATCAGTTATAGTGCTCCAATTTTTATAACTGCTTTCTAATTAATCCTTCAGGTCTGGTACTTTTTCATATACCCAAATTCTGAAAATAGATTTTCATCCTATGTCCTTATTTATAAATCCTATTTTGTTAATCCTTCTAGAAAGTTTAATGCTATTATGTAGTAGATATTTTTACTTAATGGATGTTGTTTCTTATTTTGTATTTTCACACGAGGTTGACTTACAGTATATTGTCATATGACCAAGAGTCTGACTCCATTTTTCTTTGACCACTAAAGGCTTTCAAGCCCCATCAGTAAATTTTCCCCTTCTTCTTCATCTCAGGAAAAGCTGATAAGCCAGGCTAAATATCTGAAAAACATCCCTTCCTTGACTCAGGTGGGGAAATTTACACTCTACAAACCCTGACCCACATTGGAATTTTCACCAGTCCCCACTCCCCAGCCACAATAAAACCCAAAGCAACTCATTTGTTCCTTTGCTCAAGCCATTTTCAGACCAACCTATTATGTTCTTATCAGCAAGCCTCATGACATGAATAATAAATCTTTTCATGCCCTTCTGGCATATGTGTAGCATCATCAATCTGTACCTGAACCAATTTTGGGTTGTGGAGTTATTGATCTTACTCTCTGCAAGGAAACCACATAACAAGTTAGGGCTCAGTCATCTGCATAGAGAACAGAATTTTCTCTAAGGAAAACATTCCTCCAAAGGGATTTTCACCCATGGAAGCAATAGGTCTCCAAATCTTTAACTAAAATATAGAAGGTAGACATGTGAGAAAGGCACTGTTGAATTCCCCTGAGAGAGGTTTTTCTTAGCTTTATGTCAGGAAAACAAGATATGTTGTTATTTGGTCACAATGACCCCAGCCATGGAGATAAGCCAGGTCTAGGTTTGGAGGCAATCATATAGCATGGCATAAATTACAGATGTTTAAATTACATTTGTAAATCATGAAATCATATAAATAAATATAAATGTAAATATAAATATAAATATAAAATTTCTTTTTCTCCTTTTCCCTTTTGTTATCTATAAGCCTTAGTGACAATCCCACCCACCACAGTCTCAGCAAGCCCCCAAAACAATATGGAATTGAGGGACATGTGCTTCATCTCCATGTTTAGGCAAGTAGCTCTCAAATTATTTTAATAACAAATATTTTATTATTCACCCTTTATAATTCTTAAATTAACGGATACCTTCATACATATATCTTTCTGATTAATGAAAGGACAAATCAAAGGGAAGTAATTTAACATAGAATAGTATTAATTTGCTATGTAAATTCTCAGGAACAATTATAATAAAAGATATAAGAAACTAATCAAAAGTTTGTTCATAAAATCCCCACAATTACAAACTGATCCAAGTATGGTATGGTATTGGTGGCTCAAATATTCTGAGTGGCATTATCATTAGGTGGTATGATTTTTGAAATGGTCAACAACTCCTGGAAAAACTCTTAACAAAATTAAATATAATCTTCATGTAATTTATATGATTTTGCATTGGCATGCCCATTATATTTCAAAAAGATTTTGTATGTAATATAATACAAAGTTGGGGTCTTGTCATAGAAAATTCTAAAGAGAATTTTAATAATTTCTCATGTGAATGCCTGGAAGGACATTTAAGATCACTGTGCATTATAATTATAGGTTATTTAACATTCCTGGTCTCCACTCTCTAACTTGAAGTGATGTCATTGAATTACTGAGACAACCCAAACTACCTCACTTCTTCCTACATCTGGGAAGTAGTCACCTCTTCTTAGAATCATTAGACAGGAGAAAATAAACATGAAACCACGGATGCCTAAAATTAACATGGTATTGGCTGTAATCTTCCATGAGAGATGTCTGAGTAGGAAGATAAAGCTCTACCGTGAAATGAGGAGTCTGTTACCCATTTGCCTTCCTCCCAGTGGAGTTTCTTAAAGCACTGGCATGTTATTTGTTTATGGACACAATGGTTTCCCTTGTAGAGTCCTGTCCTAGGATCAAGCTGGTATCCCATTCTAACTCCTTGTGAAATTTCTGTCACTTATCGATAGGCCACCCACATACTAACGTTTTTCCTGCCAAGATGGTTTAAGTGTCACCTCATCTGAAAGTCCTACAGCTAGTTTCCCTAGGGAAGCCATGCTTCTTGGTGTTGGGTCATTCTGTTTCCAGTTGTTTCCTGGATCATGACCAGACACTTAAACTTGTTTTTTATACTGTAATCCTCTCTTAAAGAATTGTTCTATGTCTATTTTTTTTTCAAAGATTAGGTCCAATGTCAGACCCCAACACTTTCTATCTGCTGATAGCTCTGATTTATGGCTTTGTCTAGTTTATTCATGTAATGTGACGTAAGTATCTCAGTAATATCATCTAAAAGAAATATCAGCCTATAATGTCAAACACAATTACAAAAAAATGCACTTTTAATATCATAATATATTTTATATGATATTCTCCAGAAATTTTAAATTGTTTTATTAGAAATTACACTTTATGATGACATTCATAATTACAAATGTGAGAAAAAATTTTCACACCATGTGAACATCTAAAATGAATTCTTGAAAAAATATCCAAAACTTCCTTTAAGTTTCTTTTCAACTTAAAATTGTTTCTTTATAAAAGTTAAACAAGTGTAAACTGTCTTTATAAAACTTTCAAGGATTCCTAGGAATTGAAGAGCATTATTTATTAAAAAGCATTGTGATGAATGTTTCATGGGTAGTGACATTATGCTGTGCACATAATATAAATTGAGAGTCTAATAGATTTTTTTTGTCATTTTCTAATGTAGCTATAAAAGGAAGGTCAGATGATTCAGAGATGCTATCACTTATGAGAATGTTCAAAGTGTACCAACTCCATACAACCTTCAGAAGATGCGAAACTACTATGCTACCATGTCAACAGAAGGAGGACATTGCTTTTGCCTCTTCAATTGTAATGCAGAATACAAAGTTTAGGTAAACAATATTCAGTCAAATGTTCTATCATGGTATATAAATTCACCCTTAATTCAGATTTAAGTTTCCTCAAGTAGATACCTCTTTATTCAACAATATTTGTTAAGCTCCTAGTAAGCTGGCACTACTCTAAGTCACGAAAGCAGATAAAGAATAGTATATGAGATGCTTTTTGCACAAATGACATACAGTTAAATTGGAGAGAATAGTATACTAATGTAAAACAATAATAGCAGCTCTAAATATTAACAATAAAATAAAGAATAAAGTCACAAAGTTTCAATGAATGGTCATAAAATTCTAAGGCGTTTATTAGGATATATTTGTTTTTAAAGCAAGAGAAACTGGAGTGATCTGATTTTTTACATAGGAGTATATCACCCAAGTGAAATACCATTTCCCCTCCTAGAGGGAATTCTTATTCTTATAAAAGATCATCTAAATTTTGTATTTGAACCTCCAAAACAATTTATCAGCAAAGGTTGTTTTGAAGAAACAACAGAAAATTGTTAACACAGAGATTGCTTTGAGTTATGATGCCATTGCACATGTGCCAAATCAAATATGGAAATAAGCCATGTCAACAATGAAATTCAGCCCAAGGTACTGAGGATATGAGGCAACAAATTTGGTAAGGTGTGGGAATCTTCCACATGTCAGCAGCTACTGGTTGAAACTCCAAAGGCTGGGTAGACTCAGAGTGTTATGTAAATTACAAGTTGTGTTTATCATTGAGGAAATGTAAAAAATGCATAATTATATGCTTAATCATAGTAAAAATATAATCTGCTTCAATTGATTGTAACTTTTCCATCTGATATAGCATTTGTAGTCTCTGAAGCTCAGGAATGGACTTCCCTAGTAAAAATCTGAGCTTTCGTGTCAGCATTACTCCTAATCCAGACCTGCCTCTGTTCAAGGAAGATAAAATATTTATTTATTTATTTATTTATTTATTTATTTATTTATTTATTTATAAATGTTTGTTTATTTTTGACACCGATTTAAGCTAACCATCTTGTCACAAATAAAAGAATGAAATGCTCTCTACACTTGTTTACTCCTACTAACACCACCACCACAACAAAAAGAAATGAAGTCAAAGACCAGTTTGTTGGCTATTCATTTATAAACGGAGAAGGTAACGTTAGCAGTAGTTAACAATCCTTGTCCACATCACAAAATCCAAAATTAGTGCATATTCTGCAGGTGTTTGAGGTGCTGACTCATAAGGGCTTTCAATTAACCTATATTGCCATGAGAATTTCCAATTTAAACCTTAGTCAACTTTTTAAATCAATTAAGTGACACATTCAAACAACTACTTTTAGAGTAATTATTAACATCTTCGTGTCTTTTAAAACTAGATAATGCCTCTTCTTGGGTGGAACATTTGCAGTGATAAAATTTGAAGTGATTATAATTATTACCCAAAATAATAATATCAAATTGAAAGCAAAATACTTTCTGAGGACTTCTCTGCTTGACTCCAGTGAGCAACATTCTCCCTTCAAAGTACTGCTCCATTTCTCTTTTTTGCTTCATGATTTTAGCTCAAATATTTTTCTTCATTAACTATCTCTATTTCCTGACTGAATCAAGTATTTAGTGAGTGACTATTCTGTTTTTCTTGAAGTCTTCCTTCTTTTGCACTGGCTTTCTCCTGCTGCTGGAAGTTGACTACTACATTGTGAGCTACCCTGTGGAAAGTTTCACTGAGAATGGCTTCTGGCCAACAGTCCATGTATAATTAAAGCCCTCAGTCCAACAATTATCAGGAGCTGAATCCTACCAACAACATATAAGTGAGCTTACAAGTGGATCCATACCCATTTGAGTGTAGGCATGAAATAGCAGTCCCAGTTTGTGAAAGACACAGGATCCATTTGAACCACATCAGTGAGTTCCTGATTCACAGAAACTGTGAGATAATAAACAATAACCTTTGTTCATTCTGTTAGTATCCTCACCATACTTCTACATTTTCTACAGAGGATTCTTCTTACAATATCATAATTTTAGGGTTGTCTTCCTAACATCCATCTATTTTAATTTTCTGTGTTATCTTGTGATCATCTCAACAGGTTGGTATTCTTCTCTAGGCAAGCTAATCCCTATAGCCCATCAAACTTTGTTTATCCAGATCCTGATTATGCATTCTCCTTCAGAATGGAAGTTAGATAGAAGCCAGAGTCTTTTGTAACCAAATGTTGGAAGTCATATTCCATTACTTTTTCCACAATCTATTCTGCAGTAACGGGCTACTAGCTTTGCCCCACTACTGAAGAGAAAGAATTACACTGTAAATATCAGGAGATGGGAATCATTGTGAGTCAGTTTAGATTTTACCTACCACGTGCTTAATTATATTAGTTTCAGATTTTTTTATTTTAAGAAATAAAGTATCACACACTTGAGGTCATCTACCTTCCCAATTCTGGTATCATTTCTCTGCTTTCATTCTCCCTTCATCCTTAGAGGTAAGTGTTATAGTCAGCTTGATCCCTCAAGTTCATGTTTTTAAAATTGTACCGCATATATACCCATATATAATATCCATTGTTTTCATTTTTAAGTTCTTATATATATATATTATATGTAGTACTCTGTAACTTTGCTTTTCACTAAACATTGTATTTTGAGATATATCCATTTTGTTTGTCAAATTATATACATATATATAGTTTATTTATATATACTTATACACTATATTTATTTATATATATTTATTCACCTTAACCATTTTTCATTAATGAAAAATTACAATTTATGTATCCATTTCCTTTCTGATGAATATGGGTTGTCTCCAATGTTTTGTTATTAAACATATACTGCAATGAATATACTTTTATGTTTCTTTGTGTATGTGTGGGAGAGTTCTCCAGGTTTTATATACAAAAGTAGAATTTCTTTCCCAAATTTCTTTGCAAATGAGATTTTTACATTTTTCAGAAAAATCTTAGCTCTATCTTGGGGTACTCCTGGGCTTACATCTGAGCAGGAGTGGTATGACTTTCTATTCAGGCTCTATTAGTTTTCTCATTTTTCACAAAAGCACGTCAACCCCGGCTTTATTCTCTATTAAGACTAAAGGCAATTACCTGACAAAAGCCATATGTCAGGGTCTTATCAGAGAGAACAAACTCAAAGTCACATCTAGCCAAGATCTATCAAATTCTAGGATGAGAAAACAATAGTTATGGAAGATTACTTGGAAAATACTCAGACTCTCCATTCTTTCTGATTCTCTAAATATGAATTAAACTACAGCAGCAAAGGACTTAAATTATATGGCACTAGTCCACAGCCTGGAGACTTGCTAATGAAAACATGGTGTACCAAGTAGCATCATCAACATCACATTGGAACTTTTTATAAATGCAGATTATCTGGCCTTACTCCTGGTCTACTGAGAGTATCTATTTTAACAAGGTTCCCAAGTGATTGTATGCATATTAAAGACAAGAAGTACAATTTTAGATAATTATTTCTCATTTTGTGGTTGATTTTTGAGCTAAGTATACCTTTATTAAATCTGATAAAAATTCTTATCTACACAATAAGAATAATGTTCAGATCACTGGCTACTACATCAAATAAGAAACTCTTAATGAGGACCCTCCAAAAAAAATTTGTCTGGTCTTAGTGTCAGATATAGCGGTGCTTCTACTGAATGACTATTTCACTGTATTCTTTGGAACACTGGAAAATATGTAACTGGCCAGAGTTTATTTTTCCTTGACTGCTAATTACCCAAAATAGGGACTAGCCTATAGCAGGTATGTAGGCGCTTACAGTAGACACTTTGAATTAATATCAAGCCTGGCTCTATTTTAGCTCCTATTTTTGTTGTTTCATCATTTTCATGTGTTTTAACCCATATTTACTACCTGTATTGTATTTATCATTGTGAGCTATATTAATTTACTCTTGGAACAAAAGAAAAAGGAGTAGAACACTAGTTGGTACCAAATTATACCAAAAACAAGAGACTCCTATAGTTCTGACTACTGAATAGATTCCACTTTGTTGTTGTCTCATGAAATAATGATGCCTCAGGAACACAAAACCAAAACATCTCTGCCTAATGACTGTGATATTGGAATTAATATAGTGGGAAGTTTTTTAAGACTTTATTATTTTAATTATTTTTTTTTAGTAATCTCTACACCTAAAGTGTGTCTTAAACTCTTGACCCCAAGATCAATAGTCACATGTTCTTCTGACTGAACCAACCAGGCACCTTAACACTTATTTTTTTAAAAGCAATTTCAGATTTACAAAAATATTAAGAGGAAGGTCCATAAAACCTTCACCCCTGAACATGCAGATCTTCCCCTATTAGTGACATCATTGCCAGAATGGTACCACTTCTTTTTTTTTAACCAAAGATAAACATAAATTGACATATCATGATCACTCAAAATCTATCATTTACATTAGGGTCCACTCTTGTAAATTATGGGGGTTTAGACAAATGTTTAATGATTTATATACATCATTATGATAGTCTGAGTATTTTCATGGCCCTAAAAATCCTTTGTCTATGCCTACTCATCTCTTCTCCAAACACCATCACTGGCAACCACTAATCTTTTTGCTCACTCCATCTTTTTTTTTTTTTTTCTCAGAATGTTATATAGTTGGAATCATATAATATATGACTTTTCAGATTGGATTCTTTCACTTGGTAATACACATTTAAGGTTTCTCCATGTCTTCTCATGGCTTAATCACTCATTTCTTTTTAGTGCTGAGTAATATCCCATTGTCTGGATGTATCACACTTTATCCTTTCGCCTTCTGAAGGACATTTTGGTTGTGTCCAAGATTTGGCATTTGTGAATAAGTCTGCTCTAAATATCCATGTGCAAGTTTTTATGTAGACATAAATTTTCAATTCCTTTAGATAAATACCAAGAAGTGCAATTGTTAGATCTTATGGGAAGAATACGTTTAGTTTTGTAAGAAACCATCAAACTGTCTTCCAAGTGGCTGTATAATTTTGTATTCCCACCAGCAATTGATGAATATTCCTATTCCTCCACATTATCATGAGCATTTTGCATTTTCAATGTTCTTGATTGTGGCCATTCTAATAGGTATGTATGTGCTGGTATCTTATGGTTGTTTCAATTTTCATTTCCCTGATAACAAGTGATGTGGTCCATCTTTTCATATGATTATTTGCCATTTGTGTTATCTTCTTTGGTGAAGTGTCTGTTAAGGTCTTTGGTCCATTTTAAAAATTAGGTTGTTTGTTATCTTATGTTGAGTTTTAAGGGTTCTTTGTATATTTTTGTTAACAGTCATTTTTCAAATATGTCTTTTGCAAATATTTTCCCCCAGTCTGTGGCTTCTCTTCTAAATCTTTTGATACTGTCATTCACAGAGCATATTATGGGAATTTTAAAATTATACCAGAAATAAGTAATTTGAAAAATAAAACATGATCAAGGAGCTAACATTATACTTAAATAAAATTTAATGCCAACTCTATGAGATGATGCTCACATGGCAACAACTGGTATGAACAGTATTTATACCAGTTTTCCTGGTATAAACATGTTTTCCTGTGCTTGGCACCACAACCTAATATGATATTTCTAGAATATTTCCAATAATTTAGTTCTTGCAAAATGTTTCTTTGCATGTTTAGCCCTTCATCAATCATAACTGAACTGTAGTCCAAAGTGTATTGGACTTAAAATCTGGATATACGTAAATGAAAATTGCCTACTTATGGGGTACCATGGTGGCTCAGTCGGTTGAGCATCTAACTTTGGCTCAGGTCATGATCTCACGGTTCATGGGTTTGAGCCCTGCATCAGGGCTGTGCTGATAGCTCAGAGCCTGGATCCTACTTTGGATTCTGTGTCTTCCTTTCTTTCTGCTCCTCCTCCGCTAACACTCTGTCTTTCTCTCTCAAATATAAACATTAATTTTTTTTAATGTCTACTTGTTAGCAATTTGATTTTATCAAAGATACTTATCTGTTCTGATTTTTCACTTACATAGAAGAGTAATGATATCCACTTCAAATATTTATTGAGGGGATTATTGAGATAAGCCATACAAAACAGTCTGGCACAGAGCCTGCTAATACTTGGTTTTTAGTGTTTATCTCTGACTGCTAATTCCTTATATTATTTTGTTGATATATTTAAAAACAATGGAGTTAGAGAATATCTAGCAAATCTTGTTCAAACATAATGTTAATAGCTACTCAGAAGTCCTTACTTTAACTGATGTATTAATGTTGGAAATTTGCATCATTTATTTTCCACTCAGAAATAATGCTAAATATACTCTTTCTCCAGGATCTGGCACCCATTCCTTTGAAATGTAATTATCAAGATAGAGAAGGATAAGAGATTCACTTTAATAAGCACCAATTAATAAACTCACACGGCGAAAGAAGAGCAGAATATGCCACCTGAAAGTATGCCATTTTGGCATATTGATTATTTTGAATTAAAGTTTAAGAAACAGCTGGGGCAAGAAGGACACTCCAGCCCTCCTTCATTGTCCTGAAGGCAGGAAACCAACCTGCCATGTAAAATGGTAGGAGAGTACAAGGCATCTTTACCACCAGAAATAGGTAATATAGGGCCAAGAAGACTATATAAACAAATTTTGTTACTTGTTCACTAATATATTACCTCAAGTCAAAACCTCTTTATCCTGCTAATTCTTCACAAATTTATTGATTCTTTGTCTAAAAGGTATAATAGCTGCCTGCTTTTAATTTTGAAATTAGTTTTTTTCCCTGTTAATATCTTTTATGTCAAATTAATTATTAGGCCAGCCAAAGACTGGAAAGAAAAATTTTTCCACACATACATTTTCTAATCACATTGGCCAAGCTCTCCATTAACATCCTCCACTTTTCCAGATCTTAAACACTCTGCCACTTTCTGTTTTAGGGGTATTGACTTTTCACCTCTCTCCCCTATTATAATAGTCTTGACCCCAATGACAATAGTCTTGAAAAAAGTGTTCCTTGCATGTTTAACTCCAAAAGGTGCAGTTTTCTTTGATACTTACCATCTTGTTTGAAGGCATCTGAGGAATGATAAAGATTGATGGGGGAATAATAATGTTGAGCTGTCCCTCGCCAGCTTGGTGAAGAGACACTCAGTGTTCCTAATGAAGGATTGTTATATCGTGGTCTAGTCTTTGAACCAAAGAGAGATGAAGATGAACTCTTTTTAATTCTTAGCAAAGCAGCATATGAAGTAGGGAAATTAGGAAGAGCTCCAGAATATTCTGTAAAAGAAAAACAATAGTAAAAAGTGAATTATGAGGAGAGATTTATTTTTTTCCTGTGAATTTTTTTTTCTAAAGACATTGTGAACAACTTCCTTTGGAGCTGCAACCAAATGCAAACTACAGAGAGTGATAATAAAATAAAATAAAATGTTACTTTTATATTTTAAAGTATTTTCTGGAAATTTCTGCTAGTTACAGTTATTCTGCTAGTAAAGTCAGTTCTCTCACTTACTTGCCAAGAATCAAAGAGTATCTGGATCAATTACCTGATTTTCCCTACAAAGATGACCTCTTGGCATTGGACTCCAGCTGCCTCTTCTTCATTGTTCTTGTGTTCTTTGCCTTATTCATCATTTTTAAGGCATATCTAATCAACTGTGTTTGGAACTGCTATAAATACATCAACAACAGGAACATGCCGGAGATTGCTGTGTACCCTGCCTTCGAAGCACCTCCACAGTATGTTTTGCCAACCTATGAAATGGCAGTGAAGATGCCTGAGAAAGAGCCACTGCCTCCTTACATACCTGCCTGAAGAAGTTCTGCCTTTGTCAATAAACCCTATACCAGCTTTTTGTCTTGTTTATTTTACAGAATGCTGCAATACAGGGCTCTTCAAACTTGTTTGATATAAAATACACTTTCCTTTGTTTAGCATTTATTTTCAAACACTAACAAGCTTTTTTTTTGACATCTATTCAAAGTCGGGTTTTTTTTTATCATTATGTCTATTACATTTTAATAGTGTTTTTGAAGACAATCTAGGTTAAGCAAGAGCAAAGTGCCATTGTTTGCCTTGAATCGGGGGAGGGATGGTGGTGTTCTCTACACATTTTCTTGTGTAACTTTGCACTTTCTTTATATAATAGTTTGCATTTTGGTTATTTGCTGCCCTGGATACTTTCAGGAAGAATGACTAAAATATTCAGGGTGAGTAAGTTGGGTATAAGATCTGAAGTTTTAGCTATGAAAACAGGAAAAATCTATACCATTTTAACTTGACTGTGGAAGATGATGGTTGCACGTTTCTAATTTGTATGTGTTTCCATCTTTGTGATAAGATACTTTTTTTTTTTATTTTTTTTATTTTTTTTTTTAATTTTTTTTTTCAACGTTTTTTATTTTTTATTTTTGGGACAGAGAGAGACAGAGCATGAACGGGGGAGGGGCAGAGAGAGAGGGAGACACAGAATCGGAAACAGGCTCCAGGCTCCGAGCCATCAGCCCAGAGCCCGACGCGGGGCTCGAACTCACAGACCGCGAGATCGTGACCTGACTGAAGTCGGACGCTTAACCGACTGCGCCACCCAGGCGCCCCTGTGATAAGATACTTTAATAAATCTCTTAAATATTAAAAAAAAAGGAAGAGAGAAAGAAAGAAAAAAGGCAAAGAAGAAAAAGAAAGAGAGAGAACAAAGGAATGGAATGGAAAGGAGGAAGGAAGAAGAAAAAAGGAAAAAAGGAAGAAAGACATCCAAAAATTCAAGTCTTTATTTCCTTTGTCAGGAATGTTTGGGAATTAACTTTTTTTGTCTTAATGTTACGGTATCCATTCACATACATTAGATCAGTTCCTTATTTATTATTTAAAAAATAAGGAAAAGGGAAAAACACACATTTTAAATTATATTCTATGAATATAGATTGAATCTTCATGACCTAAAATTTATCACTTAGTAGGAAAAAATGCATCTAATACAGCATATATTTTGATAAGGCTGTAAGTTATGCTCCACGTTCTTGAAAACAGTCAAGTTCACCATGGAAAATAAACAATTTTGGATAAAATTTGTTTTGTAGACTTTGTTATATAATCCATATAATAATATTAATTATTAAGTGGGGGTGCTGTTATGAAATTCCTACTTTCATTGATTATTGATAAATGTATTGACCATATTTTACTTTAATTCCCAAGGTTTTTCAATAGAAAATGTATAGATAGTGGTTGAAGTAGAATAGACTAACACTTTTATGTCCATAGGAGAGAGTCAGGTTAGTGTTTAAAAACAAATTATGATGAATTCTAAAAAACAACTAGGAACTGGAATTGTTTTCTATGGCAAATATCAATTGAATTTGACAATTTCTTGATCTTGGAAATATTTTTAAAAATCACAGTTTTGTTCAGACTATCTGATATTTGAACTTAATGGATGTTACCTTAATTTGACAAAAAATAATTTATCTCTGTGAGTAAGCTTTCTCATAATGAAAATTATTTAGAATCATTATACTGCCTCGTAGAGATATTTCTGAATGCAAGAAGCATTTCTGTGAATTGAGAATAACACTTTAGTAGGTGTTAAGCATCAAATTAAGTATAACATTTTCTGTTTTGTGAAATCATAAATATGATTTTTCTGAAACTCAAAAAAATATATTTTTAGATGTTCTCTACATTTAAATTGAGTATGATATGTATAATCAAAGCCTATCAGGAGCTGTTAAGAGATCCATGTCCTTTAGTCCTTGTGTTCAACTTACAAGTATGGTGAAGGTGGATCAATTTTAAGTGAAAATAGCTAACCTCTCTTGGGCAAACTATATGAGAATAGATTATGAGTAGACATAAAAATCTCCTTTAAAACCTGGAATTAAACGCAAGTTTTGGCACCTAGAGGTGGAAGGTAATGAAAAGAGAATGAGTTTTCCTTTAAAGGTACTTTGTAATTGTGGTCTCTGAACTTACTTGTTTCTTAGTGCAGTCTGTTGCTTTGTGTTTTAGCTGCCTACCTTGCTTTTGTGTGTGTGTGTGTGTGTGTGTGTGTGTGTGTGTGTATGAAGTGTACCATGCTAGTATCAAAAATTAAAATGGAGTGTGAGAATGTGGCTTATAGTTTTTAAAGCTAGAGAAGGATAATCAGTGAAACTAGAAGGGCCACAATGAGGTTCAAAAGCCAGGATCATCACTGTGGATATGAAATATATATATATACATATATATATTTGTATATATATATATGTATATGTATATATATATATGTATGTATATATATGTATGTATATATATGTATGTATATATATGTATGTATATATATATGTATATGTATATATATATATATTCCCTACCGTATAAATAGATGTTATATATAAAATATAATTAATATAATATATATTAACAAAATACATACTGGCTAAAGGCATCAGTAATTGTCTTATTCCACCCCACATAAACAGAGATGAACCAAATGCTAATGTGGCTGTGTGCTCCACACCAGGGCTTTGTTTGTCATGTAATTAGTTGCATCTGTTACAGTGGAGATTCTTTTTTCATCAAAGTGAACCCAGAACTTTTGCTAGAAATTTGAAAATTTATTCATTAATTCATGTATTCAGCAAACATGTAATGAGAACTCGGTAGGGGCTAAATGTTAGGGATACAAAGGTGAAGCAGGTACTGCACTCGGCTTAAAGGAACTTATGATATAGTGATGAAGAAAGGCAACTATACATGAACTTTATTCCAACGTGATATAAAAGTAAATTCAAGGATTTAGGGGATCCTCTCATCCTGTCTATGGTCCATCAGAAAATGTTTTCCAGTTGAATTCTATCTAATCTGAGTCCTGAAAGACAATTGGTGACTAGTTCAGCAAAGCTCTGAGTAGGGAAGGAAAGATATTCTGGCAAAGGGAAGAAAGTACATGAATATCTGGAAAGGAAAGGCAATAGGGTGTGATGGTAGATTAAGTAATCAGGATCTCAGTGTGTGAGGGAGAGAGGTGGGAGGAGAAATACAGCTGAATAGGTAAACTGGGATTAATGATGAAAGGCCTAGGATGCCATGCTAAAATGGTAGGACTCTGAAATAAGAGTAATATAAATTTTAGAAACATCTTCCTGGCTGCAGTGTCGTTTGGAACAAGACAAAAGGAAAAAGAAGACTAATCAAGAGTCTAAAGCTGTAATGAAGGCGAATATCAGTCACGAATGAGGAGGTGATATAATGCGGATGGGAATAAAGATTACTGATTGATTGGATTTGAGTCAAGGAAGGGAAAATAAATCTAGGGATACTCAGCGCTACAAGAAGATGGATAAGGGTGCAGGAAAAGGCATGTGCTTGAAGTGAAAGCTTATGAATTCAATTTGGAGCAGGTGGAGAGGTTGAGGGACTTCTTAGGACATTCATTCTGATTAGAAAATTCTGTAAACATAAGGGAGATACAGACTCATGAGAGATTATTAAATGGTAACCAAATAGATAGTTATTAAACCATGAGAATACCTGTGTTTGCCAAGGCAATACATAAAATGAGGAATAGAGTGTTAAAAATGGAACCCTGACAAACACCAGTATTTAAGAGAGTAGCAGAGGTAAAGAAACCTATAAAGAGGAAAAGAAGAAAAGTGTGAAGTTACCAAAAAGAGGGGAAGATTCTTTCAAGGCTGATGAGAGAGAAGTTGACAGTGTTGAAAGGCTGGGTCTGCAGTGAAGGGGTGCCCCACAGCAGCAAAACTGCTTTACTGCTGCACATATCATGCACAGTGAATGTGTAAGTGGTCAGATTCAGGAAGTGAAGAAGAGTTTCTGAGCTCTGGAAGAGAGTCTGAAACCCTTACATTGCCAATTCCATTACATTAGACAAAAAAGATACTGGCCTTAGCCTGTAATCTCCAATAGTCTCCTGGACTGGGTGCAAGCAACTTTCAATTCAGTGAGGTCTCCCACTCTTGGGGGCAGTTCTAGCACTTCTACCTGTTGCCCTCCTAGCTGTCCAGCTTCTTTTTATGACATCTCTAATTTCCCCACTCTTCATTCCCAGTTCTGGGGACCTTCAGCTCTGGAAAATAGATCCCTCAGTATTAATAAAAGGGAAAATGATGTTTCCATCCTAAGACTTTGATTAACCCCCAACTTTGAGAGACTGAATTGATTTAACACATATGGGGCTCTCTTGGGGGTGAAAAATACTCTATCACATTCCTAAGTTTAAATTAAGGTATTTGAATTTCTATCCATCTCATCTTATTGCTCACTTCTTTCTAGGATCTCAGCCCCTTCAAGATTTACAAGCTACTTATCTTAACATCCTGTCACCACCTGCCGTCCTCAATCCCCTTCCTCTCCAGTTTAGAGTTTGTTGTTCATTACTTAGTCCCTTCAGTGTACCTTCACTTACACTGGCCCTTTAACCTCTCTTGCTTTCACAGACTGAACTCTCTGTCTAGTTTAAATTCAATTATCAACATGCTGTGTTCCTGAATGCATCTGGAAAAGAACAGAAAATAATTCGTAAAGGTCATAATTCATGATATTAAGAGCGAGTGAAATTTTCTAGTTCCTCAGCAATACTACCATATTTCCCTAATCCATTTAATATCCCATCCCTTTGGATGAATAATTTACATCTATCCTTCATCCCCAAGCTCCACACCTTCTTGGCCTTCCTGATGATGATGTTCCTATTTCATGAAGAAAATAGAAGCAATCAGAAGAGTGGGTCCCTCACATGCACACCCACCTGTATGTATGTTAATATACTCTACCTTGCTTTCATTGCCTTGCTGTGAATGAATTGTCTGTGCATCTATTAAAAGCCAGCTCTTCCAATCTTGTGCATTGAATCTCATTCCAACTCATCTTGACTTCTCAAGGATGTCTTTCTAGAAAATCTTCTCTACCTCTCCTTCAGCACCAATTTTTTTCTCCCCATTAGATTATTCCCATAACTGTACAAATATTGATCTAACCTTTTTTAAAAAGGTATCTAAACCTACCACTCCTTCTGATGATTTTTGTTAACAACTTCTTGAAAAGAGCTATCTGTGGTCATTGTGTTCAATTCCTCTCCTGCCATTCTCCCTTGAGCCTATTGTAAACAGTCTTATTTATAACACTCCACAATGACTCTCTTCTCATTGCTAAATCTAAAGATCAGTTTTAATCTACGAGCAACTTTCACCATGGTTAACCATTCTTTTTTTTTTTCCTTTAAACATTTTCCTCATATGATTCCAGTATAGTATAATACCATGTTTTTATTCCTATATCACTGGCTACTCCTTTTTTGTCTTCTCAGCTTCTAAATTCTAAATGTTGGTGCACTCTAGAGAAAATATTTTCTGGTTTAAATTGAGTCATGATGACAACAAGGTAAAAAAAAAAAAGCTTGTTGGAAAATTTCCTTTTGTAGCAGGTTTCTCACACAGAGAGTCGTGACACGGAGGCCTTTTAATTTCCAGGAAGCAACTTTATTTGTGCTGGCACCACTCGTTGGGTTCATACCCGAAGAACTGACAACCGAACATCACGTGACATATTTTTAAAATACATTTTCTATTTTTTTGTCTCCCATACATGGTAACATACACGTATATGTAGTCTGATTAAGTAGTCTCAGTTTACAAGGTCATGAGTGATGTCACATAGGCGCATAGCCCAGACAGCTTGAAGTTTTCTATCTCTTTTTTTTTTTTCCTTAGGGAGGGGACCCTACCATACTTTCAAGGTACTCTTTTTCCTTTTCCTTTTTTTCCCTTTTCTTCATTATATATATATATATATATATATATATGTATATATATGTATATATGATATATGTATATATGTATATATGTGTATATATGTATATATGTGTATATATGTATATATATACATATATATATATCATAGTCCTTCGTTCTACATAGTTTTAGAATAATTTTATTTAATGTTTCTCTACTAATACTTTACCAGTTTGTAGTCCTCTACCAATACTCCCAGATTGTAAATTCCATGAAGGCAGCAACTGGAGCAACTGTATTGATGATCTTATTCATGAACATTAGTTGCATCCTTGTGAGCAGACCTTTACTCTGGTCTGTAACTTGAACCAGCTCTGTCTTTCATATTCCAATGTTTTCCTATGCTCATTTTAACTTCCACTTGTAGTTAACAGCTCTTTATTCTCTCTTCTATGCTTCTGCCTCAGCTTCTAAATATTTCCTGACCTCTGTCACAGAAAGCACCTTCTGAGATAAATCATTTGATAAATCTTATTCAGGATTCAGAATATGTTTTTAGTCATCACTTCAAGAATTGTCATTTAAGGGGCGCCTGGGTGGCTCAGTCGGTTGAGCGTCCGACTTCGGCTCAGGTCACGATCTCACAGTTTGCGAGTTCAAGCCCTGCATCAGGCTCTGTGCTGACTGCTTGCTCAGAGCCTGGAGCCTGCTTCAGATTCTGTCTCCTTCTCTCTCTGCCCCTCCCCTGCTCATGCTTTGTCTCACTCACTCTGTTTCTCAAAAATAAATAAAATGTAAAAAAAAAAAAAAGGAATTGTCACTTAAGAAATGGAAGCATTAAAAATAAAAAAAGAAAAAGAAAAAGAAGAAAGAAAGAAAGAAAAAGAAAAAGTAAGGAAGAAAGAAAAAAGGAAGGAAGAAAAGGAAGGAAGGAAAGAAAGAAGGAAGTGAGGAAGGACAAGGGGAAGGAGGGAAAGAAGGGGAAAAGAAAGTAGGAGCATAGGTTGGGATTTCAAAAAAGCTCAGTGAAACATAAATGTTAAGTGGCACTCTGCAGGGCTCTGGACTGGTTTTCTTCTACACATTAAGTCCTTGGTTTCTTTAAGCAAACTTAAACACCATTTGCTCCCTAATTCACTCCTTTGTCATTCAGGATTCATTAATTTCTCTCAACAACTCTTCATTGAAATTCTACTATGTGTTAAGAACTGGGGATACAATTTACTGGGAGTAAATCACAAATGGTTCCTGCCTTCATGGAATTTACAATCTAGGACATTGGTAGGGGAATGCAAATTGGCAAAATATTAGTAGAGGAACATTAAATAAAATTATTCTAAAACTATATAAAACTAAGAATTATGACACATATAATGGGGGGAAAAGGAAAAAAGAAAAGAAAAGAAAAACAAAGTGCCTTGAGAGGATACTTGCCAACATCTTATTTTTTTACTTTGTTGCCATTATGACTCAGTTCCTGGCAGGAAAACTCTTCTCTTGGCTCTGGTATACATCTTCCTCCTACACCTTGGCCACTCATTTTATTGATTCAGAATTTTGGATAAGAGCAGCTTTGTCAGTAAACCTATTTGCAATATAAATTCCAAAGTTAGATTGCCTGGATTTAAATCTGTACTCTACATCATAGCAGATCTATGGCTTTGGGCAAAATACGAATAACTCTGTTTCCTTGCCTTTAAAATGGATGTAAATAGGGGCGCCTGGGTGGCGCAGTCGGTTAAGCGTCCGACTTCAGCCAGGTCACGATCTCGTGGTCCGTGAGTTCGAGCCCCGCGTCAGGCTCTGGGCTGATGGCTCAGAGCCTGGAGCCTGTTTCCGATTCTGTGTCTCCCTCTCTCTCTGCCCCTCCCCCGTTCGTCTCTGTCCCAAAAATAAATAAACGTTGAAAAAAAAATAAAAAAATAAAATGGATGTAAATAACAACTGCACTTCCTGTTGTTGTAGAGATCAAATAAAGTAATACATGTAACGCACTTAGAAATTTGCTTGTTCACAGTAAGAACTAAATAAATGATAACTATAGTATTTTTTATTATTATCTGCACTTAAGTTATTACCTCTGGTGGACATAATTGAATAATGGGCTTAGGCTTCCCAGATTTGATTGGGATACAAAATGAAAATATAAATACCAAATTTTAATATTCATTTGACTTTGAGGAATTAAAAGACTGGCGAATGGAAGAGGGATAGTTGCAATTTCATTTTCCTGACAGGTGTATTCCTATGAGTACATTCTTAAGAAAAAATTTGGGCGACAAATGGAAATTATGAATCTATAGAAAACACATCGGTTTTCGTGTTTGTTTGTCTTTTGTTTGTTTGTTTGTTTGTTTCTATTGGCTAAACCAAGATCTACTCATTTTTTCTCTGTTTTCTTATTTAAGGTTTGAAAGGCAAAGTAACTCATAATTCTTTGTTGGAGAAATCTTCATCAGTTGCTCAAACTTTTATTGAATATCTATGCTGAAGATGTCAGCAGAATCTAGTTATACGTTAATCATTTTTTCTTCTATTTTCTCACTGCTCATAGATCAGACCTTAGGGGATGTGTATTATAGTTATTTCTAAAGTGGTCTAGAGATTTGGTGATAAAACTCAATTAACCTGGTGCTCTCACACCATGAAATTCCAGCTGGAGGTTGGGTAGGAGTAAATATTAATGCCTTCATTAAATATTTCCTAATCAAATGACCCTGGGACCACTGAACCTATATTATTTAATAAAATTGTAGTCTATTAAATTAGAATGACATTGCCACCACTTGCAGTCTTGGGACTAATAGCATTTCTTTTCCATTACCTAAAAGGTCACTTTATAGATGTCATTGCCATTGAATGTAAATAATATTCATGAGATAATGGGTTAGAATTAGTAGAACTAAGATTTTTATGGCAATATTTATGAACAAATATGGATGAAAATGTTAATATGATAAAGGATACATTTTAAAATATTTAATCCCTATCATATTTAAAATTTCCTGAATTTTCTGATATCAAGTCAACTTCAGAATTATATCTTTGTTCCTTAGTATGAAAAACATGTTTGAAATGAAATTTAAAGCTCTTAAAATATTGATGACATAATTAAAATATCACTACTGCATTCTGTATTAAATCTTTTTCTGTCAATTCCCCACACAATTTTTACAACCAAATAAATCCAAGCAACACCAAAAATTCATGAAAGGACACACTTTTGTATAAATTCATTTATTTCCTATAGTTTTAGTTTGGTTTTAAATATTTATTTAAGCCCATGTAATAATACATATAAATAAACTATAGAATCAAATGGTTGATATGTGATGCTCTGAAGAATAATGTTTAATCATACACTCATAAGTCAGAGGAGCAAAGAGTGACACCATATATTGATGACACAGCATACCAAAAATGAAGAAGTCATACAATACCCAAACCTGCACTGTGACTCAATTTGGCATCAAAATCAGCCTAAGGAAATTTGATATCTGACCTTTTTCAGGGTAATTGCTAAGGCTGTCCTCTCTTTGATGAGAATTAATGTTAACTGTGCAACTTTAGCCTGCCAAAGTTATGAAGCTTGCAAGGATGGATGTAACACCTCAGTGAAGCCAGTCATGTGAACCATATTTAGAAATGGTTAATAATTTATAAATAATGTGCATCATTTCAATTTAGTTGTGTGCATCTATGGCAGAGGAGAGTTTGAAATAGCTCAAGTCAAATGTACTCTATGTCTCAGCTCAGCACTTTCAAGAACTGCATTATGTGCAAACTTCATAGTGTTTTAGCTGGAGAAGTGAGAAAGGATATGCAGAAGATTAAATTCATTTTTAAAGCACCACAGTCAGGCATCTAAACTGTACTACTCCTAAGATTTAAGGAAAAAAAAAATAACAGCATTGCATTTCTAGTTTTCTTTGCATAAGATTGAAAGATAGGCATACTTACAGGGTAAAAAGAAACATAGCTCTAAAAGTTATTTCTACCACTCCTATTCAGATACACTATTTAACATTTGAAGTCATAATGATTTAAGACGTGGAAAACTTTATTTTTTCTCAATAGTAAATGTTTAGTTGTATGCACAGATCATGAAAGTTTCTTCACCTTAATCTGGATACTATATATGTTTTTATTGAAAGAGTGGAGACAGAGAAAGACACACTTTCTCATAGTTTTTCTGTTTTGTATATTTTTTTCACTATTGTTATAAGTTTTAAAAAATCAATAGTATTTAGATAATTCATCGTTAAGCTATCAAAAGACTAAAGTGTCTAAGACTGATACGCCTGTTGTTTTCTAATCACTGAGGAAATTAGTAAGGGCAGGAGCTAGTTGTGAAATATAACCAAATTAATTTAGTAATTAAATAATTCCCTCTAGTTTTGGATAATTAAGGGTTTCGGTGAAGTTTTACGTCTGCAATGATTATATTAGGCTATTTGTCTTCTTTGTCTCTGTATGTTTAAGATAGATCAGATAGTATCTGATAATAAATCACATAAAGCTGACATTATTTAGTAATAAATGCTATGATTAAAAATAATTAAACAAAATGTATCCTTCCTCTCAATTTTAGAAAATACTCTTGGAAAAGTTAAGCTTTCATTATATGTACATATAAAAAATAAGCAAGTGTGGGGGCACCTGGGTGGCTCAGTGGGTTAAATATCCAACTTCAGCTCAGGTCATAATCTCATGGTCTGGGAGTTTGAACCCCT
Source organism: Lynx canadensis (assembly GCF_007474595.2). Taxonomy (NCBI): domain Eukaryota; kingdom Metazoa; phylum Chordata; class Mammalia; order Carnivora; family Felidae; genus Lynx; species Lynx canadensis. Next base: position 34,110,206 of record NC_044312.2, read on the forward strand.
TGTCGGGCTCTGTGCTGTCAGTTCAGAGCCTGGAGCCTGCATCAGATTCTGTGTCTCCCTCTCTCTCTGCCCCTGCCCCACTCACGCTCTGGTCTCTGTCTCTCAAAAAATGAATAAACATTAAAATAAATAAATAAATAAATAAATAAATAAATAAACTGTGTGTTTCATTATGTCCAGTGCTTCCAATGATGCAATATCAATACTAGAATTTCTAAATCTATAGAATGTGGATGTACTCAGTCTATTGTGGATTTAGAAATGGAATTCAAGATGGCCAATTACATTAATGGAATTTAAATTTTTTTTTTTAACGTTTTATTTATTTTTGAGACAGAGAGAGACAGAGCATGAACGGGGGAGGGGCAGAGAGAGAGGGAGACACAGAATCGGAAGCAGGCTCCAGGCTCTGGGCCATCAGCCCAGAGCCCGACACGGGGCTCGAACTCATGGACCGCGAGATCGTGACCCGGCTGAAGTCGGACGCTTAACCGACTGCGCCACCCAGGCGCCCCCATTAATGGAATTTTAGATAGCTAAGAATTATCTTGAAGTATGTGGGCTACATAGACATACATAATGCAATACAAGATTTAACATTTATTTAATACACAGAAAATGATCTATTATTATGTATCCCAAATCATAAGTTAACCATGGAAATACAAAAGCAATAAAACATAAAATATTTCTTTAAAAAGTTCTTAAAAACTAAGAGAAGAATAATATAAACTTCAGGGAAACCACTTTATAATCATGGAATTTGAATAAACCTCAATCTGATACTGATAGCCTCTCAGATAAAAATATAGTGACAGTTTTAAAGAAATGGTCTTCCCTGGGTTTAGTTCTTTTCAAAGAGGGGATATGTGGAAAGTGATTTTTAATTATTGCATAAGCAAGTAACAGGGTACAAAGCCACCCTCCCCATTAAGAAAATAAAGGTTTCTCTCAGGCCTGGTGGAATCCTTACTCTGCATGGGCACTGTCTTAGGTATATTCTCTGTAAGGAATTTGGTAGGTTCCAAGCAAGCTGTGCTTTCCCACTTAGATGGGCGTATTGGTTCTTGCCTTGTCCAGCTACTCTGAGCCAATCAATTTCCTTATATTGAACCTTTAAAGAAATCCCTACATTCTTGTCCTTTAGCTGTTGGTTTTTCCAGCAATCACAGTCTCATTGGGATGACCAGGCCACAAGCCACACTGTTAATAGAGAGTGGAATATGTACATAGTAGGTTACTGCAATTTAAGTTGCAGGGGAACATCTAGGAAAAAGCAATTGATACCAATCAAACGGGACTTGACATTGGAGATGGAATTTGAATTGAGCTTTGTTCATATTTCACAAATGAAAAATAAGCATTTGAACATGTGTTTATGACTTTTATTTTGTGACTTTAGCACATGAAAATGTTGCTTAAGAATCCCTTCAAGGGGCTTTAGTCATTGAAGTCCCCAAATGACCTCATTTATAAGGAGATTTTTCTTCAAAGGCAGTCCTACACCTTTAACCTTCATAACTACATGCTAGGAAGACACATACTGGAATAGTCAGAAACTGTGCAACTAACAGCAATTTATTTAAAGAAGACATCAAAAAATAATTTTTCAATGACATTTTAGCAAGGTTAGGTGAATTTTCATTTAACAGAAGAAATACCTGTAAATCATTTAAATTTTCTCATCTGCTGTGGTTATGGTATTCTAGCCTAAACTGACAGCTCATTTGGCCCAGTTACTTAGTTAAATAAAGATAAAGACATCAAGCAGGTTAAAATGCTGCATCCTGATTTAGAATGTCACTCTCACTGTCAGGGTCTCCACATCTGCTTCATCTGTGGCACTTACTCAATATCTAACAAACTCAATTTCCAGAAAGCAACTCCCAACTGTGAAACTGCTATTTCCCAGGTACTTACAGAGCACAGATTCTACTTTCCGACTCAAAGACTTACTTACATATGAATTAAGTTTCAAGGGAATAGACATCTGGTAATTTGCTAAATCTGTGGAGTGTTTTAGCTCAACTGCCTTTTACTCATTTTGTTACTGCCTTCTGGATCAGAGGGGTCTTTCTCTTAATCCTTTCCTTATGGAATAAATTACAGGGTTCAGATTCAAAAGGAATAAGGGTTCCTTAAGTTTCCCATGAATTCTAATTTTAAACCCTCTTATTAGAAAATAAATATATCCTCAAAGTCATCTGTAAACTTAAAATCCAGAGAGTATCTTTTGCAAAACTATCTCTGATGTTGTCTATCTCATGTATAGACATATATACCAATAGAGACATAGGCAGATTTTGTTTGGTTTGTTTGAAGGAAACTGAGATCAGTTTAAGGATGTAATCCTCTCATTTTTATTTAATATTATATTGTGATTATTTATTTATGTTCCAAATGTTCTTCAAAGGCATTTTATTGGCTACATAACAACCCATTGTATGTGATCTGTTAAAATGTATTTAGCTATTTCCTTAGGATCAGATTACTTTATCTGTTATATATAATGTTTCAGGGATATCCTTGTACATACATCTTTGTGTATATAACTAATATTTTCCTTAGAAAAGCATCATATAAGTGGAATTTCTGAACATGAAGATAGCTCTTGCTGATTTTTTCTAAGAGTTTTGACTTAATTATACTCTTGTTTTCATCAAGAAGCAGCAATAAATTTTTAACATTTCATTATGATATCTTATATACCATTTTATTAGATGATGCTAATATGAATTACCCTTTTAAATATGATAACAAAAAACCTATTTCATCATTGCTTAGGTTTGCAGTTTGATTATTAATCATATATTTTTTATTAATCACATATTTCTAATTAAATTATATATACATTGGTTTTCCTCTAGACTTGTAATTTCTTTTTCTGGGTTCTTAAAATACTTTTGTACACTATGACTATTAATAATCCCATTTAATGGTAATTTTTATTTGATGACAGTGTACTATAGAAAAAAATACATTTTTATGTAAGCAAGTTTATTGATCATTTTCTTTCTTTCATTTATATTTATTTACTTTGACTTTTGGATTTCTTCTTGAATTTACTTATGACTACTTTAAGATTCTAGATTTAGAAACATTAGTCAGATCCATGCTAAAACCAATATATCTATTAACTTTATGCGATTTTCAAATGTTAATTTAAAAGGAAAGTCATTGATGCAATGGCTGATTGATGCAAATTTTACTTGTTGGTTTTTCAGGGGAAGGGAACAAAAATTTTTGAATATTATTGTAAAGTTCAAAATAGTTTTAGAATATCTAAAAGGTGATACCAATTTCTTTTGTTCTTATGTCAGGTATGACATTGCCTGAGGTTAAGAGGATTGATTAGCTGTGGAAGGAAGAAAGCCAGTGAATATTTAATCCAAATTAATAAAGAATGCATTTAAGCCAGATCCACAGGTCAAAAAATGCTATTTACTTACACGGAGAAGAACCTCTTAAGACTAGTGTTGTCCCATTTGTTCAACGGTAAAGGCAGATCTGCTTTATAAAACAATACTTGGAAACCTGTAATATTAGTGACATCTTCTATATTGTCAAAATGTTTCCTTTTTAAATTTTGAGATCATCCCTAAGCCCACTTAACATCTTACTGCTGAAAACACTTTATTGTGGCTATAACTTTTAATTTCATGACAGTACAAAAATTCTGACTTTTAGGTTACACTTTTCTTCTTCTTTTTTTTAATGACAGTTGGTCAGTGGCTAAGGCTCAATGACATTTATCAGCTACCTAATTAAAATGTGGAACTTTTATAATAATTGCAAATGTGACCTTCATTTGTGTATTTTTGCTAGCTAGCATGTTTAGCCAAATGTCACAAAGAACCCTAATCTATTCCTTCCCATAATGTTTAATTATATCATATTGAAAGTATCCATTCTTCAGTTACCATTGTTTATGAAATCATACTGCTTCCCTAGAGAGTGGGGAGCTATAGTTCCAATATCCTAATGAGCAGCGTTTATAAGGCTGTGTCTACAAGCTGCCAAAACAACTGGTTGAAAAGTGAAAATCCATTCAATTAACAAGTTGGTTTGTCTTTGTGATGCCAAAGAATAGCTCTGATTTGTTTTTCTCAGTACAAACAAGGGATTCATAGACTTGGGATAGTTTGTTTCAGCTTTCTGATCTCTCCTAGCACTTTCAGATCTTTATATCTGATTGGGTGAAATCACCTCTTGGATGTTTCACGGTATTTGCAGTCTTCCATACTTTCCAAGTTCACCCTTCTCCATACCCAGAAGCACTGCCCTAGTTAACTCTCTCTTCTAAATTCTCTCCTGATCCTTCTAGTCCATGATCCACAATTTCATGAAAATAACATTTATAACACGGAAATCTGATAATGGTACATGTCTGCCCAAAATACTGCAATCACTCCTTTCAACAGTCAAGGTAAAGTGAACTTTTCTTCTGAGTGACAAGACCATTCTCATCCATTTGTGTAAATTCACATCTTCATCTTGTCTTCCTTCTCCATATTTTAATCAATTAATAATGAATAGCTACAGTTTCTCAACTCAATCAATCCAAGTTTCTTTTTCATTGCTATTTCCCTAATGTTGTTATGTGTTCATTAGAAAGTAGGGAATATTTTATGAAAATGCAATTTAGGGGTATTCCATTTATATACAAATAATCACTTATCTACAAAGATTCATAAATCATTTTATTTTGTATATAATAATTAATTCCAATTAAAAAATAAAAATCAAATATATTTAATGCATAAAATTACTTTTATTATATCATTTAAAATATGTTAAACAACCCCACAAAATTAAATCTATCTAAATATCAAAATATGTACTCTACTAAGAGTTTTTTGTTACATTAAAAAATAAGTGTCTAAATATAATAGTAATGTTTGGATGAACCCATAGAATTAGGAGACTTGATCTGGTAGGTATAAGTTTAAAATGCATTTTGGAAGAGCGGTAAAAATTTGGGTACATTTTTTTACTCAGAGTTTTTCTCATGTGTGCTGCTATGAAATTTTTGTGGTGAGAAAGATTTCAAACCCCAACTAAGAATTTACTCAGTTTCTCATTTGATCAGGAGACATTTCTCAGTGTGACTGAGAAAGTATCATGCTGGTACCTGATAGGTAGAAGACAATATATTAGAAAAATAAAAATTTTAGAAATATTTGATATTTCAAACACCAAAAAAAAAAACTTTCAAAATACAACAACATGAAGTAAGATGATAAAAATTTCATTGAATCTGGAAGTTTTTGGAAGCAAAGGAAGGTAAGTGATGATTATCCAATTGCCCATTGTTACTGCAGTAAACTGTACAATTCTTTATTGACAGTCTCAATTCAGTGTGATGTATTCCGTATTTTATATCACTGCATGTGAACATATTTTAATGACATAATTCCAACTCCTCAAAGCTGTTTTCCTCAACTTCAAATCCCAACTCTGTCATTCACTACCTTCCTGACTGCATGAATTACTGAACCTCTCTAATGCTGTGTTAAATCAAGATAAAATTAACTACTTCACAATGGCTGTCCTGAAGATTGAGATAATATGTATGAATTGTCAAGTATATTGCACAAAAGAGGAAGTCTACAAATTTTACCATGATCATTATTTTTATCATTGTTATTAAACATAATAGTACTATACCAGCTTGGAATTAAAATCAAATGTGATAGGCATCTACAGATTTTTCAAAGTAATTTGGAAGTATTTTTTATATTTTTGCTCATATATTTTTGTTTTCTTAGGACAGTGGAGACTCTCAGGTTAATTAGCTCTATTTGGGGGAGGTGTTAGGTTTTATACCATAGTGTTAAAAAAAGGTTTAGGAAAAAAAATTTAAGCCACTAGATTTTGGGGGCTTTTAATTGAAATTTCTCATCAAAAAGTTATCTAATACATACATTATTCAAGTATCTCCAGTGATGAATCTGAAATTGAGTTCCTTTAGTAAAAGTGTTCCCCCACCTGAAAGAATAAGTTTTTTAGAACTGAGAGATGAAAAAAAAATACACATGACAGAATTGAATTATTTTCTATGTCTATTGAGAAATTTAATCTGGCCAAGAGGTAGTTGAAAAAAATTGTAATAACTACATTTGCTAGTGATAATTATCATAAACATTTTCTCACAGGAGTTCTTAGCAGAATGTGCATAATTGGTAAGAGTTCTCATTTGCTGCAATAATATAAAAAGTTGAATTACTCCCCCACAGGGCTTACCAACGATGCCTTGTATATGGTCAGTACTAAGTATTGTTGAATAGACAAGAAACCTAAAAGCTAAATGAATGATCTGATTTCAATAATTTCTCATCACACAAGGGAATAATATAAAAATAACAATTTGCTAATGAGCTATACAATATTATACTTTGTATATAATATATATAATATAAGGAGATATGTATATTACATATATTATACAAAGAGATATTTTTACAGCTGTACCAAAATTTATATATCCAAGTAAGTCCCATATTTTAAAGTATTCACTTCTCTTAGTGCTACTGGCTTTTATTGCCAAAAACAGTTTTCGAACATCTATTTTGAAATGGCCTCTATAGCCTTATGAATTTATGGCTATGTTTTATTAAAAACAGCTTTATTTATGATAATAAAATGCAGTGAAACTTGATGCATGGAGAGTATTAATTAAAGGAGAAATTGAGAGAGAAAGATACTGAGGTTAGGAGAGCTGAAAATAAGCTGAAACCATACAGGGTTTCAGGGGAACCTGAAACTGTACAGGGGAAACCATACCGACTTGCTATATCAGAGACCTATAGAAAGGCAGACTGGAAAAACTGGAAGAGAGAATTGGGAGATAAACCAAGGCAGAGTTATGAAAATTTTGTTTTCTTCTGATTATTAAAGTGAGATGAAGTGGGAGCACAGAGGGAATTTATCCAAATTAAGCTATTGGTAAGGGCGATATAATTTAGACATCCATACCTCATTGCTGCAGCATTATAATCAAAGAAATCACGCTATATGAGGTAAATAGTAATTGGAATCAGATCTGCAGATGGTCTAATTACCTCCACATTTTGGCAAAGATTGGGGAGAAATCTTTAGGAATTTAAGCCATATGGGATGAGGTCATGAGTGAGAATTTGAGTTATGTATTAAAGGTTTACCTATAGGTATGGCACATATCTGATCTGTTTTCTTTATTGGCTCTGATCAACGCTGGTGGGAGACAAATGATGTATTTATATTTCTACACTTGATTTATACTTGTTAATATATTTTTCTTCTCTACGAGAAAATGGAATTGCAAATTATTGTAAAACATGTTTTTATAAAATTTTTTCTCCCTTTAGTTTGGTACTAATTGTAATTCCTTAATTAGAAGCATGGACTATGCCATAATGTGGTCATTTTTTATTTTATTTTTTTATTTTTTCCGGGTAGAAACTACGTTTTGTGTGGAACTATAGCCTTAAGTCATAACTTCAAATATAATCTAATTGATAAAAATACAAGTTTAACATTATATCTTATAGTGGCATTTTTGGAAAAATTCATTTTACATGGCAAAATAAAAAGATTATTATCATGGAAAATAAATATAACAGTTTACAAAAACTTGAACGGATATTAGTTTCATGATCACTGTCTTAAAGGAATAAGCAAACTCTATTTTTTATTTTTTTATTTTTTTTTATTTTTAATTTTTTTTTTATTTTTAATTTTTTTTTTTCAACGTTTATTTATTTTTTGGGACAGAGAGAGACAGAGCATGAACGGGGGAGGGGCAGAGAGAGAGGGAGACACAGAATCGGAAACAGGCTCCAGGCTCTGAGCCAACAGCCCAGAGCCCGACGCGGGGCTCGAACTCACGGACCGCGAGATCGTGACCTGGCTGAAGTCGGACGCTTAACCGACTGCGCCACCCAGGCGCCCCTCTAGTTTTTATTCAATGTAACACAGGCTCTCCTCTTTTTTAAGTACATTTATTAACAGTTTTTCACTGTACGCCTCACTCTTCTTTATTTCTTCCCTGGCTAAAATTCTCATCCTTTTAAAATCAACATTCATATTGGGGTGCCTGGGTGGCTCAGTCGGTTAAGCATCCGACTTATGCCTGGGTCATGATATCGCGATTCCTGAGTTAGAGCCCCTTGTCGGGCTCTGTGCTGACAGCTTGGAGCCTGGAGCCTGGAGCCTGCCTCAGATTCTGTGTCCCCCCTCTATCTCTGCCTCTCCCCTGCTCATGCTCTGTATCTCTCTGTCTCTCAAAAATAAATAAATGTTAAAAAATTAAAATCTATATTCATATTTATTTTTTAGAAGCAAATGAAAACTAGTTATTCCATAATATTTAAGATATATGTATGAACATATTTAACAATACCACCAAATCAGAAGGGTCATATTTTTAAATTTTTTTTTAATATTTACTTGTTTTTGAGAGAGAGAGACAGAGACAGAACACAAGTGGGGGGAGGGCCAGAGAGAGGGAAACACAGAATACGAAGCAGATATGGGGCTCAAACTCACAGACCATGAGATCATGACCTGGGCCAAATTTGGACATTTGACTGACTGAACCACCCAGGTGCCCCGGCAGGTTCATATTCTTATGTCAATATGTTTTGTGAGAAGCAAGTTATTTAAAAAATGATTTGTCTATCAATAAATATACAGATTATTCCTCAATTTTCCACCATTCTGTATGAAAGTTGGTAACCTGGATCTATTGGTAACTCAGCGATTCTGAGATACCCCTAAAATCATCTGTAAAATATTATGCATATAGCACTTGAGGAGAGATAAGACTACTAGAGCCATACATAGCTTTTATCAAGATTTTGTTTTGTTTTGATTTGATTTTTAAGTTCTTATTTAAAATCCAGTTAGTTAACATACAGTATAATATTAGTTATATATATATTGATTCAAAACTTCCATACAATAAGTTTTTATAGAAGCCAAGACACACAAAAACAGGTACTTTGTATTTTCAAACAGTTGTTTATAGATATGTAGTGTTCTTGAATGCTGAAAAGTATTTTGATTCAACAGAAACCCATGAAAATTTATTGCATATCTCCTGGGTACCAGAGGCTCTGTTTAGTGCTCCAACTCAATGTGTTTGCAAGAGAATGCAAATGGAGATAGGAGAGGGTTAACATGTATGTATATTCATTATAATATAAGGCAATGCAAAATACATATATATAAAAGGTCTGCAAAATGAGAAGGGGTTAAGGAAGATATTCATAAAGATTGATGCTAACTTCAATAATGTCACTTGGCTTGGGAGGAGTTTTTTTCATTTCTCATTCTTAAAAAGCTTTTATTAAGGTACAAATAAAATTGTGTCTTAAATCAAATGGTTCATTGGCTCAAATATTCCAAAAAATATGGAAATAATAGTTACTTTACAAAATTTAGGTGCTACCCTATCTTTTACTCTAGTGCCTAGGTACATGTCTTAAAGCAAATACCCATTAAAAAGATACAGCTATTGAGCACTGAATGTATGTGTAATCTTGTGCTGAGGACAGTGAAAAGCGACTCCTGAATACTATTTGACTGTTAAAAATATTATATAAGCTCAAATATCCTCTCAAGAAGAGGTGCTTATTACAGACTAAGACAATGTTTTGAATATATAAAACTAGAGTAAGTGCAAAGATGCTTAATGTTGTTGATTAACATCTAGCAGCACCTGGGTATCAAAGTCAGTTAAGCATCTGACTCGATCTCAGCTCAGGTCATGATCTCGAGGTTAGGTTTATGAATTTGAGCTCCGAATTGGGCTTTGTGTTAATGGTGCTGAGCCTGCTTGGGATTCCGTCTCTCTTACTCTCAGCCCCTCCTCCTCTTGTGCTCTCTTTCGCTCTCTCACAATAAATAAATAAGGTAAAAAATTTTTAAAAATTCTTCTAATATTGTTTTCATAAAATTTGATGGACACCTGAAACATTGCATATTCAAATTTCCTAAGATGCTACATGTTTCCAAAACTCCCCTTTCTAAGTTTGACATTCAATATCATCTGTATATTAAATCCAACTTATTAACCAAGGGTCAGTTCTCATTTTTTCCTACCATACTCAACAAATTTTCCTTGAAGTTACACTTTTTAAACTCAGTTACTATTACTCAAAGACAGATTTAAGCACAAAGGTTAATTAATGTATTATTTTTAGATGATAATAAAAGCAGATATATTATGAACAAGAAGTGCAAATTTTTGTTAGAATTTTAAGATTGCTCATCAGATTACAGAGCTAATCCTTATGAATGTTTTTAGGTTGCACTCAGTCTTCCATTGATGTGGGTTCAATCTCATTGCCCTCTTGAGCATTTTGCTAAATAAGTTGAGAGTCCTAGTCTTAAAATCTCTCACCCACTTTTGTTCAACACATTGTCTGGTTTAAAATGTCTTTGCAATGCGTTTCCTTTCCAACCAGCTAAATTCAACATTGTTTTCTAACCCCAGTTCTGATCAGTTGCACTTGAAATTTTTATTAGCCATTTTTTCCCTTGCCTTGAGCTTCATATATATATACATATATATATATTCATATATATATATATTCATATATATATTCATATTCACACATCTGCCCCTATGCTTACTAATATATAAAGTGCTAATAATATATAATCTGTTAAAAGAAAAGGAGACTACATGTATAAGGCATAATTAATCACCTTGAAAACGAAACCAAAACTATAAAAAGGACGACTTGAAGGCAATGGTGAAAGAAAATACAAGTAGTTTACTGCAGGTAAGAGAAGAGGAAATGTTGCCAAAAGATTTTTATGGATCAAGGCCGTCCTTATCATATCCATGTCCAGACTCCTCCTGGTTTGAACTGCCACTCTTCCCTTTTCATACAGATACTTCAAAAAACTCTGGGCAATTTGAAGGTAAGGACAAAAGGATCAATGTGCCATGAAAACATGTTCTAAGATGTAGTGAGGGTCCTGAAGATAAGGAAGGGTTGCAGCTGAGGTGACTGCTGAATCAACAAAGGAGTATAAAAAAGGTTTTTTTGTGGGTTCTGTGGCCTCTGGAGAGATTGTAGCTTTGCATAGTTTGCTTTTATGGTCATGTGCAAGAATTTTGTTTTTGTCCACATACTGATGTAATAAGAACTTCCTTTGAGCAGTAAACTAAGTTTATACATAGCCAAAATATTTTTTGATAAATTACTTATCCTTCCTATGCCTCAGTTTCATCATCAGTACAACCAGGAATTGAACCCTATTCTTTATGAGACTTTAAAGAAATAATACTTGTAAAACACTTGAACCAGAAATAATGCTTGGCATATGAAAAGCAGGCAATAAATCTCAGCTATCACTATAGTTATTCTAAAGCAAGCTGGAAATTTACCAGTCTACTAGAAAGGTAACATTGAATCAGATTTTGAATCACACATTCTAAGTAAATTTGACCAAAGAATGATTGCCAGTTTGTTTGGCTCCACAAGAAGGAGAATTTGGAAGTCCTAGTGTTATATTCATGAGACAGTTTAGTTTATAACTGCTCCAACTGAAATCAATCCAAAATTCTGTTTTTTACATCTGAATCCAGTCTGAATGGAGAAAATAAACAAATACCTTGTTCACAGTGATAAACTCAATTATTTCACTTCTTCTGTTGCCTTAAAGTCTACAGATTAAAAAAATACAGAAATCATTTTTAAAAAACAAACTTTTTCTTCTTAATGTGCATATTTTTATAGAATTATTCATTTTTCAATTTTAAAATGGCAATGGATTAAAATTGGATTAAGTGATTAGAAGGCAATGGATTTTTTATTTTTCTTTTGTCATGAGGCATGAAATTGTAGCTCTGTTTGTTTTTAAAAACACATTTACAGTCTCTCCTATTCATCTAGATATTGAGAAACATGACATATTTGTCTATCCAGAATGTTTTGAGACTCAACTAAAATGAAATAACAAAATTGGGGCACCGGGGTGGTTTAGTCGGTTAGCCATTTGACTTCAGCTTTGGTCATGATCTCACGGTTCATGAGTTTGCAGCTCAGAGCCCGCTTCAGATCCTCTGTTCTCCTCTCTCTCTGCCTCTCCACCACTTACTCTATCTGTCTCTCTCAAAATAAATAAATGAACTTAAAAAAAAAAAAAAACAACTTCTGGGTTCCTTTAAGAATATTTAAAATGAAGTAATAATATTAATTTCCAAACCCTTTTATAAATTTATCAAATTGAGACTTAAAACCATTCATATTAATTTCAATGAAGTTCAAAAAATAGTGAACTTTTTATTTATTTAGTTGCTTTTGAACTCATCATTCTTCAACGGCATAGCAAAGTAATAATAACAACAGTAATGAATTTAATTGTTTTTCAATTTACTACCTGCTCTTGGAGAAATACTCAGGTCACATAATAAAACAGCAGGTTGCTTTCTCAATTATGCTCTTAAACTGTTGTGAACTTTAGTTTGGCTGCCTCTTTCTGACATATAATCACAGAAACTATGGATATGAAGAGACTAATTTATTTATATAGCATTCAACAGAGCTGTTATTTTTCTCCACAGTTAAGTGAGGGATAATAACATTAAGCCATTCCTAGAACAGAGACATACAAATTTTTATCCATTGAATCCAATCCATAATAGTTTTTTTAATTTTTTAATTTTAAAAATTTTTAAATGTTTATTTATTTTTGAGAGAGACAGAGACAGAATGAGAGTGGGTTAGGGGCACAGAGGGAGACACAGAAGCAGAAGTAGGTTCCAGGCTCTGAGCGGTCAGCACAGAGCCCGACACAGGGCTCAGGCCCACGAGCTGCGAGATCATGACCTGAGCCAAAGTCGGACGCTCAACTGACTGAGCCACCCAGGCTCCCCATATAGTAGTTTTTTTTTTTTTTTAAGAATACAATAGTTAAATGATTCTGATAGACACTTAGAAATATAAATTTTTAGGGGCGCCTGGGTGGCGCAGTCGGTTAAGCGTCCGACTTCAGCCAGGTCACGATCTCACGGTCCGTGAGTTCGAGCCCCGCGTCAGGCTCTGGGCTGATGGCTCAGAGCCTGGAGCCTGTTTCCGATTCTGTGTCTCCCTCTCTCTCTGCCCCTCCCCCGTTCATGCTCTGTCTCTCTCTGTCCCAAAAATAAATAAACGTTGAAAAAAAAAATTAAAAAAAAAAAGAAATATAAATTTTTAAAAGTAAGCAGAATAGTAACAAAATTAGTTTAATTAACTGTTGTTTTAGAATAAGACCGTCATAGACTTATACCTACCTAATCATTCCTCAAGCTGATCAAGATAACATTTCTCAGTGTTTCACAGAGTCAACTAAACAAATCTGAAAACCTGTTTAGTGCATTCATTCAGGACATATCCAGAGACTATTCCTGAAAATATATCACTAATAAAGTTTCTCACCTTTGATTTCAGTAGTTTTATGACAAAGATTGTATTTATAAAGGGCCAGATTGATCCAAGCACTGCCCAGGATTTGATTATTGTGTTTGGCAAGACACTTTGGTTTGCAAGGAAAAAAAGTATTCTAATTCTAGCTAAATTAAACCATAAAGTCATATATAATTATGTAAGTTAAGATAGCAAAGATAGAATTGGTATAAGAGTAAGCATATTAGGGTTGTTTAACAATGTCACAAAAACCCAGTTCCTTCTTTGTGTCTGATAGAGCTGTCAGTTAACAAATTGCTTTCACATGTAGTATTATATATAATCTATATAACAACTGTGTATGGAGTGATTATGTATCCCTGTACATATATATGTGAAAGCAATCCATGAACTATCAAATGTCATATAAATGTGAAATGGTATACTTAACACTATTATTCTTACTCAGTTTGAAATGTTTTGACAGTAAAAATCAACTCTTCTTCACCTGATGTTTCTTCAGTATTCAAAGAAGAGAATTTGAAGTTCTCAATTTAGAAACATACCCTTGGCAACCACACATTTACGAGTCTAATAGAACAAAACTGTCAAGAACATTTTTTTTGTATTTTCTCTTAAGAATTAATAATTTTTTTATTGAGCTTGCAAAAAAAAATGTCATCAGAGCTCTAAGAAGTAGTTTTCAGTACTAGAAAAGTTCAGTGGCAAACAATAAATTCTTAATACGTCATTTTTGAAGTTCAGACCTTGGTGTGGCATCATTTATTTCTTCAATTTTGCATTTGCACTTTATAATTTATGTTGTCATACCGGTTCATTTAATATTAAGTTTCATGCTTAAAGGTAAAAGAAAAAAGTAAAAAATAAGAAAACTAAATGAGAGAACAGGACTTTTATTTCTGTAAAAAAGAGATGCAGAACATTTCTAACCATGGACAAAATTTAAATATCTATGGGCAGTATGTAAATGTGCTATTTAAAGGCCATGATGAACTTCAAAATATATTCTTGCCTTACTGTAAACCTTACCTTTCTTGAATATAAAACTGTCAAAAAGTATAAATATTGCAGTGAATATAATATTCACTGTGATAAAAATCTGCTCAATTTAACACTTTTAAAGTTGTAATAATAATCATCAAAATTTGGCTACCTGGGAAGTAGAATGGTAGTTGTTCCACTGAAGAAGAGCATTCTAAAAGTAAATAAAATGAAAAAAAAAAAAACTGAACATGAAATTTTGTTAGAAATAAAAGAGAGACCCCTTTACAAAAGAGAATTCCTGAAGAAAGCAGAAGGTTTGTTTACACTTCATCTTCATACTGGAGATATAAAACTAAGCTGTGTTCAGTACCTGAGTTTTACTGGCCTTTGGAAAAAGGTCAAAGAAGTTTTGCTGTAAGTATGTCCAGTTAAAATAATATGATACTATTTTTAGTAGGCATATTTTATTTTATTTTATTTTATTTTATTTTATTATTTTATTTTTTATTGGTCATTTAGTTTCCTATAATAAGATATATATTCTTCCTAATACTCTTTAAAGAGGCATTTTCTACATGAATTGGAGAGCTTCTCTCCAGTAGAGGGCACTGCTGTATATTTATCCAAACCCCACTTGGACATTAAGACTTGAAAAATAAAAGCTAACAGAGCAAATGCTTTGTGGATTGTCAAAACAAAGAAACTGGCATCATAGAGGAAGTAGGGGAGAGAGGAAGGTAAAGAACACTGAGAATAACATTTTACTTTTAAACATAATATTAACGTATATTTTAATCTCAGTATAAAATTGTATAAAAATCATTACCAGCCACTTTGTTTTCCCAAAAAATGATTTGAGAAAATTAAAACATATTTGACAACTAAAAGGGAGAAAATATATTCAAAGGGATTTTTATCTATACATGGTTTGTAAAAAGTATGTATTTGTTTTTTAAACAAATTTTTTTAAGTTTATTTATTCTGAGAGAGAGAAGGAGAAAGAGAGAGAGAGAGAGGGAATGGGGGGGGGGGACAGAAAGAGAATCCCAAGCAGGCTTCACATACTTGAGGTGGGACTTGAGCTCATGAACCCATGAGGTCATGACCTGAGCCAAAATCAAGAGTTGGATGCTTCACCCACTGAGCCACCCAGATGTCCCTTAAACTTAATTCTTTAAAACCTAAATTAAATGTTCTTACCTAATGAAAAACTTTCCCTGACATTTCTCTCTCTCATGAGAGTGTTAGTTTCTTCCTCTGTGCTCCCTCAGTATGCTGTACACATGGCTCCTTTCACTCTTATGGTTACATACATGCTCTGGGGCTCTAATGAATTGTGGCCTTTATGAGGTGTCATTATTCTGCCAAAGTTTGGCACAGAGTGTTTGCTCATTAAATACATATTGAATAAATAACCAATGGGCTAACTAATAAAAATAAAAATCATTTCAAGAGAAGAGTAAATTTTTACCTAGAATACCAAATTAGTGATAAAAATATAAATTCTGTGAAGATATCACCAATAGATTTATTGAATTTTCTCCAAATTGACCTTAGCATGGAGAGATGCAAATGATTTATGAACAATACATATTCTGGTAAGTCTATGCTGTCTTCATTAAGGATTTAAAGGAGTTTTTCCTTTCCTTCTTTCTTGACATAAAAAAAAGAGAGAATGCAAAAAAATAAAAAGAGCATTCTTCTAGTGAAATCAATAAATTTCTCTAGTGAAAAAATGATGAACATTATTAATTACCATAATTCAAAGAGACAATTCAAGATGCTATTTTTAAAATATGAGTGTATATAATATATATTACAAATATACATATTTATATTAATATTGTATATTTATATAATAGTAATAATTAATATTAATATATTTAATATATATACTATTAAAATCTATGAGTGCATAAAATGTAACAGTTAAAATAACTCTTGGAATTGTTTTTAAAACAATTATTTTCTGATCCTTCCTCTCATAAGATTAAATCTGTCTACATCCAGGAAATATAATCTCAGAAGTTTTATATCATTCTGCATGGTTTTCCATTGTTAAAGGATAATAAATAATATATAAATGGAAATTACATATTAAAAAACAAGATGTTTTACTTCCTAGTATCATTGGATATAGGAGACTATGCTAGCTGAAAATATAAAATATTATAATTCAAGGGCAAGTCTTTTGACAGCCAAACATTATGCCAGTGGCACAGTAAAACCAATCAGTGTGGCCACAATAACCATCAGTCTGGATTGACTTAGCTACAGAGCATCTGCAAAGATTTAGAAAATTGGCCACAATTCCCTTCTTATGACTATGCCAAAGCATGGTTAATTTATATCAGGTCTATAGACATGATTCAAGCTAAAGTGATACTTTTAAGTGATTGTAAAGTATATCTCCAAATAAAACTTCTTTAAACTGAAGCCAAATCACCAAGAAATAGAGAGATGGTTTATTGGTTTTTTTGAAGAAAGTTATTTTCTTTATTTTATATTTGATTACAATGGGTTTAATATAGTAGAAAAGCCTATATCTGGAAAGCAGATTTATATGGGTAGACAGACCAGACTCATGTTTCTTTTTCTTTTCTTTCTTTTTTCTTTTTTTTTTTTTTTTTGGTTTACTTACTGATTTTTAAGAGAGAGAAAGGGAGAACACAAGCACGGGAGGGGCAGAGAGAGGGAGAAAGAATACCAAGCAGGCTTCACACTGTCAGCTCTGACCCTGACACAGGGCTCGGTCTCAGGAACCATGAGATTATGACCTGAGCTGAAATCAAGAGTAGAATGCTAACCTGACTGAGCAACCCAGGTGCACCCAGACTTATGTTTCTAAGGAACTGACATCCTGCTCATTTATAGAGAGTAATGGCATTGCAAAACATGTAGAGTTATAGGGAAGAGTGAAACAGTGAAGTAAATTCACAGAGCAAGAGGACTTGCTTGCCTACCTCCAGCTACTCTTGGGACAGTTAGGGATACAATTAAGACTTCTTAGCTCTGATGGGAGAACAGAACAGAACAGTGTTCTACGTCTAACTAGTTTCTATAACATAAAATAAAATTTTTCTCTTAAGAATTTGCTGAAGATTTTGGCCTAGATCACTATGATTTTTTTAAAGCTCTAATATTTCATGAAACATGGAAACTTTTAGAAATGAAGGGAGGAAAATCAGATTAATTATATTTTTGAGGACAAGCACATTTAGTTTTAACATCAGAAAATGACCTGAAGTTCTTCAAAACTAACCACTAAAAAGTTCCCAAATACCTTGTTTTTTTTCCCCATTATTGTGATGAATGCTACAAATGATAAAAATGTAAAAAACTTGACTAATCAAAGACAATTCAGGAGAGTAGAAATAAAACAAATAGTAAGATAGACGGTAGAATTATTTAATTATTAGATTAAATGTAAACAGATGAATCACTGGAACTAAGTTACAAAGGTTGAAAGTCTGAATAAAAAAAAAAAAAATGAACCAGACCCCACTACATCTTGGTATCATATATAATTCTGAAATACTTAATGTTTTACTCTGATTTCATGTTGTTTATTCCCACCATCTCTTTTCAGCACTGGGCAATGAAAACTAATAAAAGTTGTAAGGGAAGAAGTAAAACTTTCATTATGCAGGTGTTAATGATTATATGAACAAATTTAAAGAATTATAAAATAAATATATAATTAATAATGAATTTAGCAAGTTGCTTAAATACAACACTAATATACAATAAATTATGCAATTGAGATTCACACACCTTATTACATGGACGCATATATATGTATCTATATATTGTTTTTCAGAAGAAGCTTTAAAAATGGTTTTAGCATATGAAAAACTTACTTATAAATTTACGTATAAGACTAAGATGCCATTTTTCACCAGTAAGATTGAAATAATTTAAAAATTTAGCAACACAGTAATGAAGTTGTGGGAAAATAAGAATTTCCTACATTAATAAGTGGCATTTTGAAATGATTAAACAATATAGGGAAAATTTGGAAAAAAATCTAACAGAACATTTATCTTTTTGACTGTGTAGACTCCCTTCTAGGAATTTATCTTAAGTACATAATTCCATAAATCTGACATAGAATGCACACTAGTTAATTATTGCATCATTATTTTTAACAGTAAATATTGGAAATGACCTAAATACCAATTCCCAGGGATCTTGTTGAATAGACTATGGTTCATCCCTTATTGGGGTTTTAAGCAATTGGAAAATCTTTTTCTATGAACTAATATGAGTTATTTCTAGGATATATTAAAGTGATAAATATCAAGCTAATATAGCAAGATGAAAAGTGTATTTGTGATATGCTAATTTTATGTAAGAAATCAAGGAAAATACACAAATGCACTCATATTTTTCAAAAAAAGAAAGAATGGTAAATTATAAACTAATAAAAATGTTCACTTATGAGGTCATATGAATAAGGCAGAATAGATATGAGAATGAAACTATTTGGAATGTATATTTTTATAGTTCTAACTGTTGAACTATGTAAATGTTTTACATTAAAAAAAAGTTTTTGATTCTCAAAATAACCAGTGTATTTACTTATTAGATTTACCTTACAAGATAGACAAGGATCATGTTATCAACACCACTATCAAAAGCAAATTTATTCAGTAAAGTTGAAGATTTATTTTGCAGCTCTTTTTGTTCTTGGACCACATTCTACTGAGTGTTTAAATCTCAGTGTAAGAAAGGGGGGATAAAATTATAGAATGGGAGTAGGTGAAAAAGAACCACGTATCATCGGATTGATATAAGGGTAGAATTTATATTAAAAAAATTAAACTAAGATTGTGTATTCCCCAGCTTTTTAAAAATGTTTCATTTTTTGTTTTTGAGAGGGGGGGCAAGGAGCAGAGACAGGGAGACAGAGGATCTGAAGAGGGCTCTGTGCTGACAGCAGAGAGCCAAATACAGGGCTAGAACCTACAAACCGTGGATGATGACCTGACCCAAGTTGGATGCTTAACCCACTGAACCAACCAGGTGCTCCCATCCCTAATTTCTGTTTTAAATCTTCTGTATCAATAAGTACACCCCAACACTCAGATATCGGTGTTACCAAATAAAAATATGCTAAATAATTTTTTCACTAAAACCTGGAATATTGGAGGGATAGCAGATACCAAGTTTGGGGGAGAGGAATTAAAAATTAAGCCTAGAATATTCTGTTGTCTCAGAATGCAAGGATATCACAAATTAATAGAGAAGGAAAAGGGCAAAGTGCCAATATGAAGAGATTTCCAATAATAACTTTGACATAATTTAAGTATCAAAATATTACAATTATAATTTCATAACTGAATAAATAAAAATCCATTAGCCCAAGTATATATATATGTATATATACACATGTATACATACCTGGTATATAATAAATATATAAATAAATAATATATACTATTATAAAATATATAATATATAATAAATATATATTATATATACATATGGTATACATATATGCATATATATGTATCATATCTATATTACATTTACGAATGAAAGCGTGTGAGAAGGAATGCACTTCTCTTTTTAACAGAGGATGCTAGGGCCTACATGTAGAAGGAATAATAGAATTAGAGAATTTTCATTTGTGTTCCCTAATGTAATAATTTATTAAGGTCAAGATAAACATGCTGATAAATCATTATGTAAATTGTGGTGTGCAGTACATTCACAAGTTTCAAGATATCATTCCACACATTGCTTATCATGCTATCAATATCAAAAATACATATACCTTTATAAGGACAAAATCTCATTTTATTCAAGTAATGGAACCACCAATCATGGGACAACACGGACATCTAAACCTTTTTCATATGATGAAGTGGGAACTATGAATCATTGCCTGTATAATAACCTTATCAGAAATATTAATATAATCAAGAGGAAACCATCACTGTAAAAACTGTAAAACACAAGGCAGTTGTCTTGGACTTTGTAAAAAATGTAATTGCTTTGAATGATAAATCAAGGGGCATTATAGATGAATGGAGTTCAATAGATATGAAACCAAATGTACTACATGATCTTTTATTGGATGCTGGATTGGGAAATTGGAGACTTGATTATGAATTGTATATTAGATAATATTATCATATCACTATTAAATATTTTGAGTATCATAATGTCATGAATATACAGGAGTTTGTCCTTGATCTTAGGGTACACGTGTTGAAGTGTCATATTAGCTACTTATTTTCAAATGGTTCAGAAAAAAGTGTACATGTATACATGCATGTGTGTATATGTGTGTATGTATATGTCTATAATTTATCCATCTATATTTATTTATGTGGATAAAGAGACACAGCAAATATAGCAGAATGTTAATAATGGGTGAATATAAATCAGAGCTTTACTCCAAAGGGTCAGATAGTAAATATTTTAGGCTTTGTGCTCATATGGTGTCTGCTATAACTTCTCAACACTGAAGTTGTAATGCAGAAGCCATACATACTACATAATGAATATGCATAGCCTTGTTCCAATAAAACTTTATTTACAAAAGCAGTTAACAACTTGAAATCGTCCATGGAACTGCAGACTCCTGATCTAAGGGAGTATTTGTATGGATAGTCATTTTACTTTCCTGTAGGTTCAAAAATAAAACTTTCTAAAAATAGAAAAATCTAGAGGCTCCTGGTTGGCTCAGTCAGTTGGGAGCCCAACTCTTGATTTCAGCTCAGGTCATGATCCCAGGGTCAGGATGGAGCCCCATGTTGGGCTTCATGCTGAGTGTGGAGACTGCATGAGATCTCTCCCTCTCTCTATCTCTCCCTCTCCCTCTGTTCCCTCCTGCTTCTGCTCTCTCTCTCTCTTTCTCTCTCAAAAAACAACAACAACAAAAAAAAAAGAGAGAAAAAAAACTATTCTGTTGAAACAAAATTATTGATTTGATGTTATTTGTATAAAAGTGGAAATGACAATAGTATTTAATAAAAAGTGACTTAGACTTTAATTGCTGTGAAGACATTGCCCTTCCCAGCAAGAAAAAAAGAGAAAGTCCAGTCACTATTTAAATTCAGGTCATTAGAAATAAATAAAAACGCCATTATCCAGAAAGAACAAAGATTTCTAAACTTAAATATGCTTTCTCTGATCCTGCTTTTGTTGTTTCTGTTTTGCTTGCTTCTAAAGCTAACATTACAAATAATGAAAGTCATAGAAAGGAACCTTCCAGACAAATAGAATTATTTGAATAATTGAATCTCAAATCGGACATATACTATTTTCACACTAAATTTTATAAAATATGTATGGTATAGAAAAAAAATTGTATCACTTACACTGTATGTGATCTTACTATCCTTGTAATAATTAGTACACCACAATACATACTATATGCACATTAGCTTTCTCTCTGAAGACTTGTCTGAAATAAAGTTGGCTCCATTCACCTACTGAAGGATATTTTGGTTGCTTCAAAGTTTTCATGTTTAGAAATAAAGCTTCTGTAAACATCCATATACAGGTTTTTGTGTGGATATATTTTTTCAACTCATTTGGGTAAATTGCAAGGATTGCAATTGCTGGATTGCATGGTAGGAAAATGTTTAGTTTTTATGAGAAACTGCAAAACTGTCTTCCAAAGTGGCAGTACCATTTTGTATTCTTGCCAGCAATAAATGGTTACTCTGTTGTTTTAGATCCTAGCCAGAATTTGGTGTTTTCAGTGTTTTGGATTTTTATCATGCTAATAGGTTAATAGTGGTACCTCATTTTTTTCTTTAATTTTCCATATTTTCATATGCTTATTTGCCATCTTTTCATCTTTTTGATGAGGCATCTCCAGTTCTTTTGCCCACTTTTTAGTTTTTTTCCTTATTATTAAGTTTTAAGAGTTATTTATGTTTTTTGGATAATAGTTTTTTTTATCAAATACATTTTTGCAAACATTTTATCTCAGTCTGTGGCTTGCCTTATTCTACTGACAGATTTTTTTTTTTGTATTTTTTTTCCTTACAGTTATAGTTCTATGATAGCTTCTGTTGTGGGAATTAGAGACCCTGAGAGAATTTTTCCAGATTATTTCTAAGCTGCTCTCCAATTCTTAACACCTTCAGAAGTGTATTTTTTGAATGGAATTTGACATTAAAACTTACCACAAAGTGATAACATAAATAAAACTAACAACTCATAGATGTATAAAAGCATTCAATTAGCTTACTGAGTTTCTTAAGATTTTCTTTTGAGGTATGAAAACCATCATATCTTCCCCATGCATTAATGTTTTACTAGCACACCATTAAGATATAATGGTACAAAAGTTAGCTAATAAGAACAGTCTGGGCTAAAAAAAATATCTGTGGTTTGAGAATGTATTTTTCAGGTTGTCATTATTAAAATGTGAGAGACAAGAATACTACGAATGAAATCAGACTGCCCTGTTTAGTTTCTTGAATGTTTTTCTCAGTGAGGAAGTACTGGCTCTACATAAAAACTGCAGAATGGGACTTCTAAAGATAACTTGTGAAATAGAGGTTAGAAGAATGATTGTGGTCAATCATTTTTTTTTTTCCTAAGTAAGATCTCTACCTACACTTTTTTTATAGGTCCCTTCTAAGCATGTGATAGAGGACCACACTATAAACACATCAATTCTGTATTATTTGCATAAATTAGCATTACCCTTTTTACTGGCAATTTTTCTATTATTTTCCTGCCAATACAAATACCAAAGGCTATTAAAGTAAGAAGAAGCTTGAGGAAAGGTAGATTACATCTTGTCACAAATCGAAGCCCGATGACTGAGCTGAAGATATTTCTGTCTTCCAAGATTAAAGTTGCCCCACTAAATAAACAGAAGGAATGGTCTGTTCACCACACTTTCTGTGGTTAAGACTTTGAACATTTACACAGCAGCTTAGGTAAATTTCAGCATTGTCACCCATTCTCAAGGTATTTAAACTTTACAGTTTTCCAGATCTTTTAGAAGTATTTTCATTAACTCCTTCAAGCATACTCTTTTTACGTAAGAAATTTCCAATTATAAAATTATGATTTTTTTCTGATGAAGAAATGTTTGGTGTTATTTAAGACATGTATTAGCAAAAAGAAGAAAAAGTAACTAGTAACCTAAAATTTAATATGACCAAAAGTAAAATAGAAAGCCATAGAGTTTTTTTCTGGGATATATGTGACTGAAATAATATCTGCTAATATCAAAATTTCTAGCAATAACATTTTTATATTTTATATTACTTATAACAAAATATATTAGTAATGTAGGACTGTAGTTACAAATTACCACAAAGTGAAAGGCTTAAAAAGTCCCAAATCAAAGTGTTAACAGGGCCATGTTCTCTCTGTAGGCTCTAGGACAGGATCTGTTTGTATCCTTCTCTAAGCTTCTGGTGTAGTCCACAATCCTTAATATTCCTGTTTATAGACACATCACTCAAATCTCTTCCTCCATATTCACATGGAATTCTTTATGTGTTTATTTTTTTAATGTTTATTTATTTTGAGAGAGAGAGGGAAAGATAGAATCCCAAGAAGGCTCTGCGTGGTCAGTGTGGAGCCTAATGTGGGGCTCTATCTCATGAACACGTGATCGTGACCTGAGCCAAAATTGAGTCATATGCTTAAATGACTGAGCCACCCAGAAGCCCTTTATATAATTTCAATAACAAATCTATTTTCTGTTTACAATTAAAAAGTTCTTATATTGGGCCAGGCAGTGTATTGGACACTAGGTACATAAAGATGACTAAAATGATTTCTTCTTTAATGTGCTCTCAGAGCAGTAAGAGACACAAAAGAGTGAGCTGATCATTTCTATAGAATGCTGTAAGTTTAAGGATAAAGTTCTGAGAGAATGTTGTATAATGAAAAAGAATAACATATCAAAATAAGAGGGTGCAAAGGCTTCTGGGAAAAGGTGACATTGAATTAACTATTGAATGACTAGTAGTAGCTAGTCCATTAGAGAAAGAACAGAAGACAGGATAAGAAATTTTGAGGAACAGGAAATAGTATTTGTGAGAAAATGCACAGGGGCCAAAAATTTGTAACACTTTAAGTTATTCACATTTCAGATTGATAGTGTTAAAAGGTACCATTGAGAAAGGTCATGCAATGAGTCTTGAGCAAGGCCAGAGCTTGAAGTATTTTTAATATATTAGGATTTGATTCTATATTATCTGTACAGACAAACAGAATTGCAAGAGTTCCAAGAGAATTTTTTTGATGGTTGGATAACTGAGGAAATTAACATTTATTGGCTCCATACTTCATGTAGATACAAAGTATTTGCATGATGCATCATTCCATGTAATCCATATAGTAAACGTGCAAGGTGGATTTTATTCTGAAGAGAAGAAAACTAGCTCAAAGATGTCAAGACATTTGCCCAAGTCATACCCCAGGTAAATGACAATATGTGATTTGTTCAAATGATGGCATTGTGAGAGATATATGTGTGTCATGGGTGAATATAGGAACTATGAAAAAAAAATCTTAGAGGAAATTCTTAGAATGAAATAAGTATGATACATTTGTAGAATCAGTAAAATAAATGACCAAACTACTGAAATTAATCTGGATATATAGTTAGCAGTCGAATTATAAAGGCATATAACCGTAAACACAGGCACAGATATGAAAAAGGTGAAAATACTTGAGAAGGGTAATAATTTCTCAGGAAATTAATGATATTGTTAAAATAGATTTTAGATAAGTTCTATTTGACTGAGATAAATGAAGATGAGAACTTAAGAAGGAAACCATTACTGTACCAATTCAGGTACAAAGTGATGACCTTAGATCTGTGGTAAGTAAAATTAGGAATGGTATAGGTGGGAGGTTTGTTGGCAATAGGACTAAAACAGATAGAATTTGTTTAAAGAAATAAAGAAAGAAATACCTAACATTAAATTAGTTGGCTACTGGAACATGAAGAATGATTAAAATATTTCAAGCCATGTAGGACTAAAAATAGGGATATGAGTGACAGAGATAGGAATTTTGCTAAAAGAATCTGAATTAGGCTTATAGGTGGTGCAGTGTGATGATACAGTTTTAGATACACTGAGTTTAAGATGACAGTAAAGTATACAAACAACATATCTAGCAGTCTCCAGATATTGTCCATGAATCAGAAGATATCATTAATGTGAATATGCAGTAGTGACAGACAAAAGTGTTGTGTGTTCTGTCCTTTTTAACTCAGATCTTTCTTCCAAGAGTTGGAAACGTTAACATATTAGAATTGGTTCTAAATAGATGGGTGGTGTGAAGTGTCAAAAGGAGTATGATTTCTATGTTTTAACTATTAGTTAAAAGAATAAATGTATATGAAATAAAGATTTTTTTCCTGGGGCTTGTATTGCAGAAATGCCACAGTTAGTCTCATTCTGAAGTCCTTTTTGGACATATACATAAGAGTATTTGAGGGCCATGGTCTATAAATAGGGTTCCTATCTGGGGACTTTAGAGAATGATATCAAAATAACACTAATACATATGAATATTGAATGTCTTAAAGTAACATACTAATAACATCCATGGTTACTTTGTATTATACCATTTTTCTTGTTGTCATATTCCTAATTGTGAATTCTTTTATCAAAATCCAGATTATGTGTTGACAGTGGGGAAATTTTGTATGGGGAGGGGGAGGTGAAGGGAAAAGATGGAAACATTTTTGTACCTTTAGCTCCATTTTAATGTGAACATAAAACTCTAAAAAATCTCTAAAAGAGGGGTCTTTTTAAATTTTTTTAACATGTATTTATTTTTGAGAGACAGAGAGAGACAGAGCATGAGCAAGGGAGGGGCAGAGAGAGAGGGAGACACAGAATCTGAAGCAGGCTCCAGGCTCTGAGCTGTCAGCACAGAGCCCGGTGCGAGGCTCGAACTCACAAACTGCAAGATCATGACCTCGGCCTAAATTGGACACTTAACCGACTGAGCCATCCAGGCACCCCTAGAGGGGTCTTTTTAAACAAACAAATTATGATACTTAAAACTGATACTACAATTGCTCTTTTAGATCTTAAGTAAACTGTATAGAGGAAAGGGTAAGATATTTCCAATAAATCACTCTCATAAAACTTCCTGAAAACAGCTAAGTGAATCCCAATAAAGGTGATCATCATGAACACCTTTAAATGTGTGAAATAGGAAATATTAATTTATTCCTGAGGGCAGGGAGGGATCAATTATACATATATGGAAACTGCACCTTGCTTAGTGGAAAACCTCAAAATATTGATGCCAATAATTGAAATGCAGCCTGTATTATTATATTGGGCAAAAGGGTTTAGATAGTAATAACTTAATATGCAGCTTTAAGGATGTGGTGGTGCAGGGACTTTAAATAACTTTGTATAAGAAATTTTGTACTGTTTTAATCAATTGATTTACAAAGGGAGATATGGGTAAGTTTCCCTTAGGGTGAAAATAGAAAATTTTGAAAAGTCCAAGAGAAGTTATTGTATTGTTTGATACACCCCACATTTCCCATACAATGCATATTTCTCTTCTGTGAACAGGACATTAAGTTGATGAGGAAATTGTCATCTTGTCCATGCAAGCTTTTAGTTATAATTGTGGAGAAACAAACAACTCACTCCTTTAACATGTAAGAGATGAGGTTAACAGTTAAGTTGGTTAATTAATTGAAAGGCCAAAGTGAATTTTGTCTACCAGCTTAATGCAAACTTTGATAGTCCAAATAGTTCAATTTTGCTTTCTAACTGCATTTCTTGCAAGCAGAAACAGATGCTTCAGGCTAAAGATTGCTCACAAAAGATTCTAATGAGATGAAAAAGTATGAATATAAATTGCACCTTATCTCTGATGCTTTAAGAGGGAATTTTCTCAGAGATTATGTTTAGAAAGATATTATTCCTGTGATGAACATAAATGCTCACATTTAATTTCACTTATTGCAGATGATATTTCTACTTTTTCTGCCTCTAAAGGAATATCTATATAGTATATTTAGTTAGATTTTTGGCAATAAGCAGTCTTTCTTTTTGAGAAAACATAATTTAATACGTTTTTGCTGTTTTTTTTTTAACTGATAGGTGAGGTAAAAGTGGTTCTTAGCTATCAGGTAGAAGAAAACACACTTTAAGTCTCTCAAACTTAAGTCACATGATCTCTGGAGCCTGTATATGACAGTGTTGAAGTATATTAGTCTGATAGAGTTATGATACTGCTGTAATGACTGCTTATAGGTTTGTGCTCTACAACTAACCTAAAACAGTAGTAAAGGTATAAAGTAGTAGGTATAAAGATTATAACTACTGAAATTCTCTTCCCTCACTTTCAAAAAAAATTTCTTATTTAGAAGTCAGAGAAATAGTAAATATTATGTTAAAAGCTCCAAATATTTTGTAGTAGAAAGACTCAGAATATTAGTATGGAGGGAAAATAACTCAAAGCATATTAATTCAGTGTAGATTTAGCCTTGCTATGGAGATTAAATTATTTATATGCAAATTAAAATAAATTAGCATTTCTCTGGGTACTGACTAACCTACTATAACTGAGATGCCTGAAATGGACTTTTTTTTTGCCTCATGTATCCATTCAAAGATGGCCAGACTTTCTGAGGCTAATTGGGTATGCAATTCTTAACTTTTGACTTTCACTTGTTCATTTATGACAGGTAGTCAGTCCAGTTTCCACCTGTTCCCAGTCAGTAGGAAGGAGAAAGGGAGCAGGGAGGGAAGTCAATATCCTATGGTGTTAAGATCAAGAACTAGTAGTGATAATCATTCCCAGAGCATAGTTAAATGGCTACACTTAGCTATAGGGGAGACTGCGTATGGAGACTTGCAGCCTCTAAGCCATTCCCCAATGACTCCAATTGGAAATCATCATAAAATAATATATAACCAAAATATACTTACTTTAGATGAAAAAAAAAATGAATGCTAGATTTAAAAGACTGTAAGAAATAAAAACTGTTTACCTGCACTTGAGAAAGTTCTGTTGCATTTAGAAAAGTAATGTGTGGCCCCAAATGCTTTCTACATTCTTTCAAACTAGGAAAATATTCCAAGGGGGAGAAATAGAAAATTTATGTGAAATGGTAGGATTGAGCCACAGAAATATCAGGTACTTTTCTCGAATATTTTAATACCAGCTAATATTTATTGAGTATATACAATGATCTTTGCACTGTTCTAAGCACTTTATACATAGTAAGTAACTTAATCCTTACAAGAACTCTTTGAAGTGATACTGTTGCCATCACATTGGAGATGAGGTTTTGAAACTTAGTGGGGTGCAATACTTTCATATGAAATACTTAATAAGTGAAGTTAATGAAGCATATAAAAATAAAATATGTTAATACTAAGGCAGCATTAAAGAAAGAAAAAAATGTGAGAATGGGGCAAAGTTTTGGCGCACTTGGGTGCTTAGTAAGTTGAGCGTCTGATTCTTTTTATTTTATTTTATTTTATTTTACTTTATTAATGTTTATTTTATTTTTGAGAGAGAGCAGAGGGGGGAGGGACAGAGAGAGAGAGAGAGAGAGAGAGAGAGAATCAAAGCAGGTTCCAGGCTTTGAGCTGTCAGCATAGAGACTGATCCAGGGCTTGAACCCATGAACCGTGAGATCATGACCTGAGCCAAAGTCAGACGCTTAACCAACTGAGTCACCCAGGCATCCCTAGTGTCTGATTCTTGATTTCAGCTCTGGTCATGATCTCATGGTTCATGGGATCAAGCCCGACATCAGGATCAGTCTCTCTCTCTTTCTCTATTTCTCAAAATAAATAAATAAATAAATGTTAAAAAAAAAGACAAAAGTTCTAGTTTAATATAGAAGCATTGGCAAAAATAGAGACAGATTATAGTATATAGCAGAGTTTGAGCTATCAAGCTGAGCAGAGAAAGTGTTATTCACAAGCCATGAAAAAAGGTAGCAAGGCAAAGAGTAGGATAGGGTTAGAGTTACTCTTCTTCAGGAGAGGAAACTTCAAGATTAAACCACAGTTTTTCTCTTGAATTAAGACTTAAATATTTCCAGGAAACCTTGACCAGGTAATGGTCATTTTTGATCTTATGAAAGGCAAGACCCCATAATGTTTCAAAATTCAACTTGGGTTTCCTTTCTGGGAAAGCTTCCCTGATCATACTTTTCATTTCCACCAGTATAAGGATTCATCATTGCTTCTTTCTTACCTCTATAAATGTATTATAGTCCTTTCCTTTCACTTACCACACTTGATTATATTAATTTACACGACTTTCTTCCTTAATAGTTTATAATCTCCTTAATGTAAAAAAAATAAAAATAAAAAAGGGGGTGCCTGGGTGGCTTAGTCGGTTAAGTGTTCGACTTTGACTCAGGTCATGATCTTGTGGTTTGTGGGTTTGAGCCCCGCGTCGGGTTCTGTGCTGACAGCCTGGAGCCTGGAAACTGCTTCACATTCTGTGTCTCCCTCTCTCTCTGATCCTCCCCCACTTGTGCTCTCTATCAAAAATAAATAAAATGTAAACACACACACATATATATATATATACATATATATATATATATATAATCTCCTTAAAAGCAGTGCTCATGTCTTTGATATTTGTGCTCCCTGTGCCTGACAAAGTATTAGCCATTTCAATAAAAGTTTATTGAACTGAATCAAATGTCTTCACAGCATATAGAAAAGCAATTGATTGGGGCTGGCACAAAGAAGGATAGCAAATATTTGAAACACGTGGTGCTATTCCCTTTTGTTCCATATACTAGACATAAAAATAACAATCATCTTATTTTATTTATTCATTTTTTGCCCTAAGCCTAGAGAATCTTATCTAGCACAGGTAGGTTCTGTCTATCAATAGAAGCTGACATAAAATGAGAGCTATTTCACAGGGCTACCACCTAGGTTAGCACTGCAAAAACTGCTCAGCTGAGCATAGTATTACTATTTTCAATCTTTAGCCAAACGATCTCAATTCAAGGTAAGAACACCTTGATTCCCTTGGAAGAAGGTTTGTAGAAACAGAATATTGAGGCTTTAGAAAAGAAAATAAATTTGGGATAAAAATGTTGGCTGATACTTCTGGAAAGGTTATAAAAGTTTAGATTCAGTTTACATTGACCCTAGTAAAGTTCTATTTTTGTTTCTTCCTCTGGCATTTAGAAAGTTGTACCATCTTTCTTCAGTACTTTTTCACCACTGTCGTAATTAAGAAATTTATAAGGGTGAATGGGAGGATGACGAGCAATCTATGCCTATCAAGGCACCATTTCCAAGCCAAGAACGTAAATTTAATTCTGCCAATATTAACACTTAATAAAGGAATTTTGCTAAAATGCCGAGCAAGACTTATGTGTGTGTGTGTGTGTGTGTGTGTGTGTTTCCCCACCTTCTGTGTACAAGATCAATGATGGCAATCAATCAACTACCTGGAAGGATTGATCTTTGTAACTGTGAAACTGAGTAGTAAGGGAATGGAAGGTATAGAAAGGAAAAAATGAGACCTTCCTTAAAGTTTTGGAATCTAAGTATTTTTTTAACTTTATTTTATTTATTTATTTTGAGAGAGGCAGAGCATGAGCCGGGGAGCACCAGAGAGAGGGAGACAGAATCCGAAGCAGGCCCGAGCTATCAGCACAGAGCCCAATGCGGAGCTCGAAACCACAAGCCGCGAGATGATGTTCTGAGCCGAGGCCAGACACTCAACTGAGGCGCCCAGGCGCCCCTGGAATCTAAGTCTTAAAATATAGCTTTTGCATTGGCAGATAAGTCAACAGTTCTTCATTTTCCCACATTGAGGGATAGTACTTGCCTTATTCATTTTGTGTTTAAAGAGTGTCTTATATCGCAGGTATACCTGTTTTGAGCATCTCCAATGTTTTTTAAGGAGAACCTTATCCACTAGGTGTCCTGCTTCCATAAGGAACTTGTTGCTCTGTTTTGTCTCAGATTTATAATGTTTGTAAATCAAAGCAACTTTGGGGGCACCTGGGTGGCGCAGTCGGTTGAGCGTCCGACTTCAGCCAGGTCACGATCTCGCGGTCCGCGAGTTCGAGCCCCGCGTCAGGCTCTGGGCTGATGGCTCGGAGCCTGGAGCCTGTTTCCGATTCTGTGTCTCCCTCTCTCTCTGCCCCTCCCCCGTTCATGCTCTGTCTCTCCCTGTCCCAAAAATAAATAAACGTTGAAAAAAAAATTAAAAAAAAAAATCAAAGCAACTTTGTTTTAAGAGTGGGTAATGCTGGTCTCTCTGTGACAAAGAGGTCAGTTGTATATAAGCAGTAGAACTGACATTTGGTCACTTCAGTTCCAAATAGTAATTAAATGTGCCTTAATATTCTGGTGTAGGTGCTATCCTGGTGATCAAATATGACTTCTGTCAACTCAGAGGTTGTATTCTCCTCCCACCCCTTGGCGAAACTCAGCAAATTGCAACATGTGGGCTTTTCCTTTTTAGAGGTGAAAGCTTTCATATTACACGCTAGGTTTGACCAAGGTTTACACAAATTAGTATAAAAAAAAAGATTGTCATTTGTGTGTTTAAGTTTTCTTCAACCTTCACCATTTTTTTGCATCACTGTGTTGTATGTATTTGAGTAATGGAATGAGAAGAATTAAAAGAAAATATCTGTTGAAGTGGCATGCTCTAATAATTACCTGGATTTAGGCAAGAATCTCTTAAGATTTCATTGAGTTACTAAAAGAATTTGCCTCTGTCATCTGCAAGTTATTTATACTTTAACATGATCATACAAATAATGGGTTTGACTGTTTGGAACTGCTAAGTAACCTGTTGTATTAGAAGCTTTCTTTCAGAGGGGTGCCTGGGTGGCTCAGTTGGTTAAATGACCAACTTTGGCTCAGGTCATGATCTTGCAATTTGTAAAGTTGAGCCTCCTGTTGGGCTCTGTATAGAGAGCTCAGAGCCTGGGACCCATTTCAGATTCTGTGTCTCCCTTTCTCTCTGCCTCTCCCCCACTTACACTCTGTCTCTCTCTCTCTCTCAAAAATAAACAAACATTGAAAAAAAAAAGAAGCTTTCTTGCAGAATATTACCAGACAGCATCCTTCCCCACAGTTACTAAAAGTCTGTTCTTGGTGTCTCTGCTATATACAATGGTGTCCTACATGTAAGAAACATCCATTGTTTTACTAATATGTACCACACCCTCCCAAGATTTTATATGCTTTTTACATAATTCTGCTTTATAAGCCAGGAGACCAAGATTTAGAGAGGCTAAGTAATTTGCTCAGGGCACATAGCTTTCATTGGAACAGATAATTCAGGATAAGCAAGTTGTTTCCACAATTACATGCTCTCTCTTAAGAACTTACAATTTAATGAGGAAGACAAATAACAAAATTATACTTTCTAATATCTGAACATTAGATTCATCATTTGTAATACTGGAATAAATCTATCCCACAGGTTTGTCATGGAGATTAAGTAAAAAATGTATATAAAGAAGATGATTTATATTTGTTATACATGCATATATAACCGGGCACAGGATTTTAAAATGCCATGTCTAATGTAGAAATTCCTGATATAATTGGAATTCTTCATTATTCTTTCAAAATGATGTATTTCTTTCTTCACCATATTGTTAGTGAGCAAAGTAATGAATTTTTCTTATCCTTCTCTTTGAGGTACCTCATAGCAAATGTTGAAGGTTGCTGTTGCTGTCTAATTGTCACATTGCACATCACCGAGTTTAGCCATGCAACTAAGCATAAAAATGGCAGTGCATAAGGTCCTTTGCAAGACTGTGGTTTCCTGAGAGCAACACCTATGCCTTATCCTTCTGGTTATTTCAATCCATTAGCACGGGGTCTGAAATACTGAACCAAAGCATACCCAATACATCAATATATATCATTATATCATATCAATATATCATTATTTTTCCTAATGGTGTAAACGAATGGAATAAATTAGATTATAGAAATTAGGGCAGGAACCTGGGAAGCTCAGTCAGTTAAGCCTCCATCTTCAGCTCAAATCATGATCTCACGGTTGACAAGTTTGAGCTCCATGTTGGGCTGTGCTGACAGGTTAGAATCTGTAACCTGCTTCAGATCCTGTGTTTCCCTCTGTTTCTACTCCTCCCACCTCATGCTCTCTCTCTGTCTCTCAAAAATAAATAATATTAAAAAAATAAGATTATAGGAACTAGAAGTTTTATCAAGGCAGAGAATTTCAGAAGAAGTAACACTAATCAGTAGTGACAAAATTATGGTCTCTAAATTTTTAAATTTCTTATCTCAACACAGCTGCTGACTTGCTATGGCATTTTGCACAAGTCACTAATACTTTCTTGAAACCAATTTATTGATCTAAAAAATAAACAGAAGATATCTACCTAGCTAATTAAAACAAAGCAATAAATCATAGTGTTACAGTGTTTTAGAGCTAGAAAAGACCCAAGAGATATTTTTCTTCCTAACACAACCCAATTTAAAGCTGCCATCCAAAATATTTAGTTGACAAAATAGAGCAAATTATGTTATTTAACCCAGGTTTCTTGCTTCCCACTCTTGTCCTGTATTTACTGTATTATCTTATCAGAAAAAAAAAACCTGCATGTTAAATAAATACTATCTGATATACTTTATATTTGGAACATATTATAGAATTTACAAAACAATTGAATAATTGTCAATCATCCTAAAGAATAAACATTGTCATTCTGACACTTTACAAGAGAGAAAATAGATTCATTAGATTTAGAATAACTTAGCCAAGTCAGACAGTTTACAAGCGACTGAGCTCACCATTTTGTCTTTATATTTCATTCTACTTTGAATAGCTGTTTAAAGTACTTCCTGAATACCATAATTGTGTTATGTTCTAATTAAATAAACTAATCCTTGTATTGTTTCCCACAGCAGTTAGTAGTTACATTTCTTTTTTTTTTTTCTTTCATAGATCCCTATTTTTGTTATTGAAAGTGTTATTTTCCTTATTTATAAATCATGAAATTAAGCTATTTTTCTCCTGGTTAGTAAACTGAGGCATCCTTAATGGGAGGAGACCCTGGGGGATTCATAAACAGATGAAAGGGCTCGCCCTTACCAGACATTTTTTTGTAGAATTCATTCAATGGATTATAATAGTTTCTAATATCAGACAGTCACATAGCGGCAGGATATAATTTGTATGTATACTAGACAGAAAATACTTAACTTGTCTTAAGGTTGATAAAACTTGTAAAGTTCTCATTTAATGATTTTTTGTTAAATGGAGTAAGACAGGAAAGTAGAAAGCTTTTGAAGGGCTTATTTTTAAATGATAAAGCAAGTGTAAGAAGTGAAATGTCCTGATAGGTTAGTTTTAGGACAGTTCTTTCTTAGTAGTGGCCAAGTTCATTGAATAAGGTAAGTGGCTGTTCATATACTTAGTAAAAGTGTAAGATCATTTGTTACACATGTCAGTGAGGTAATAGTCTGAACAGCTGCAAAACTACATGTGGACTTGATTTTTCCAAAATTAACTCTGGTAAAACAGAAATATCCCCTGTACGTTTTAGGACAGCTTATGTAGCAGTCCTGTATTACCTTAAGACACACTAAGTAGATAGAACAAAACAAAAACCAAAAACCAAAAACAAACAACCCCCCCCCAAAAAAAGGAGTTTTTCGTAAAATCAGAATCCCAGTATTTAATAACACAAGGAGAAAAAGAATATCAACTTATCAAAATATAAATACTATAGTTACTCAGAAAAGAGTTTACTCTGGTCATTTAATGCTAGCCTCTAACATAATGAAATTAGTGATTTACATAAATGTATCGATAGATACAACACTATTGTAATTGTTGGTTTAATTAGAATTTTTACTGTATTATCTTATCATGTTAAATAAATACCACCTGATATACTTCAAATTTGGAACATACTCTAGAATTTACAAAATAATTGCATAATTGTCAATCATCCTAGAGAATAAACATTGTCATTTTGACACTTTACAGGAGAGAACAGATTCATTAGATAGAATAATTTAGCCAAAGTCACACAGTTTACAAGGGACTGAACTTAGTCCCTTGTAAGCTTTAGTTAATATGGTGACTTGAATTATTTTATATATTATTATTGTTTGATTATTTTGTCTCAGTGAGTGCTACCCTACACAATGTGGGTGGGCCTCATCTAATCAATTGAAAGTCTTGAGAGAAAAGATTGAGGTTTCCAGAAGAGGGAATTCTCTTTCAGACTGCAGTGTAGAAACTCTGCCTGAATTTTCAGCTTGGTGTTCTGTGGAATTTGTACTCTAGACTGCAAATCAACTTTTGCCTGTATTTCCAGCCTCTGACCTGACTTACAAATTCTGGACTTGCTGGTCCCCACAATAACATGACATTAATTCCTTAAAATAAATCTGTCTCTTTTTCTGTTCTTTTTATATGTTATAACACACACACACACACACACACACACACACACAACCTATTAGTTCTGTTTCTCTGGAGAATCCCTACTAATATACTCTTCTACCATTATTTCCCCAAACCTATTAATTTTTAACTTATTGAACTGTAAGATGCCTCATATCCTTATAGAAGGAAGTGGATAATACATTAATAAGCAGTATAAATAGTAATCTGACTCACATAACAATTCCAGACAAAAACACTCTATCAGAATTCCAAAGACAAAGATGATATCCTGGGCCAAAATGTTCTTAGAAAATGTGGAATTCAAGTTGGAAACAATGAAATGGAGAGAATTTGAATAGGTAAAAAATAAAATAATGTGAAATGAAGAGTGTTGCAGGTGAGCAACAGTGTAACATGTGGTTTGGCCCCATAATTATCATATTCAGCAAAACAAGAGCAGTCCACTCCATATGGTTTGATGGTTTCTTTGGAGGGGGAGTCAGGGGAGATTAAATATTATTAATACTAGATATTTATATTTCTTTAGTTAAAAGAATTTCAGACTCACTACTGTGTTTGGTACGTATCCAGCAAACATTTGCCACCACTTCTGCTGATGCAGGTTGATCACTACACATGATGTCTGCTGAGGGCACCACCAGGGGCTGAAATCTAGTGTGTCTCCTCACCACGCTGGGACTGTAAGCACCACGTGGGAAGGGAGCTGTATCAACTCACACAAAGCCTCTGAATCAGTGCCAGTACTGACACAAATAGGTTCTCCAGCTTCTTTCTTCTCTTCTACTTCAAAAATGGACAGCTTCATCACTACCCTATTCATTTAACCTTCTCAAAGTATAAAATAAATTTTATTTATATGATAGATGGGAAATTCTATCATAATGTATAAGCCTAAACCAGCACGTTACCTTTTACTGACAACCATGGCTATTAGTAAGATGCAGCGCCGTAGTCCGTTTGTGCTGCTGTAACCAAATTCCATGGACTCAGTGGCTAATAAACAACAGAAAGTTATTTCTCAAAGTTCTGGGAACTGGAAGTCTGAGATCAGGGTTCCAGAATAGTCACATGAAGGCCCTCTTCCCTGGCACAAGATGCAAAGTTTGTGAGCCAACTCTCTGGGGTGTCTAATCCCATTCATAAAGGCTCTGCCCTTATGACCTAATACCTCCCAAAGGCCCCATGTCTTAACACCATATTGGGAATTAGGATTTCAACATATGAATATTGATGGCACAACACATTCAGACCACAGTAATGGGTAAATTCTTTCCAGGTAACTACTCTGGGTGTTAGAAATACTAATTTTCCTTACTTTTTCAGTAACCTTTATTTCACATTTCTATTCCCCTTTAGAGAAGTAAAAGCTTCAGTTTGTGTGTTTCATATTTATAAACCGAGTAAAGAACAGAGAACTGAACAATACCCCTTTTTTTCCTGTTGTTTGAAAAACACTTGCTTTATGATTGGAATTATTCTTGTGCAAGGTCTGACTGAATTAAATATGACTGAATTATATTGTCTTCAAACTTTTGGAATAGTCTTATAGTATTTCATAGTATTTGCAGATTAAGGGAGTATTTATCTCTAAGTGTGGGTAAATTAATAAGGGAAATAACATTTGCCAAGTGCCTAAAATGTAAAAATCAATATATTTTAACCTACAGACAATGCACCAAGGTTATGGGCACATTTAGCACACCCAGTCACTTCTGCCAGTTGAAGTTTTTAAAAGCTTTCTGCCTAGATTCAACTGAATTTAGCTGTATATTTTGAGTGCTTACTGTGTGCCAGACTCTATAGTAAAACTGATGCATTCCCATAAAAATCTATTTAACCAGAAACAACAATGAAGACAAAATCGTGCAATCCTGACTTGGTAATCAAATGCAGACTAAAACTTAGATCCCTCTGTCCACAGATCCTATTGAGCAACACCCCCATCCACCTCCCCAGTACTAAGATACATACTCAGGTCAAATGTGAATCCCAGTACCTTTCAAATAGAAAGGTGTTTTATTTATTTATTCATTCATAATTAATAAATATTTTAATATTTACATTTCCTAAACTGTATTTACACGATCTTTGTTGATGATGTCAATGTACGTCTGATGTGTAAAGATTTCTCAAAAATGTAATCTTTTTGAAATGAAATTTTATGTTACTATACACATCTTACTATGCATTCTTCAAAATAATATATTTATATATTAAACTATATGTGTTTAATAAGTTATTTCTCCTATCATTTCACCGTAGAGTGATATGAAAAATAATTGATACTTGTGATTTCCCAAGGTTGGCTTTTAAGCTTTAGGTAAGTGAATTCCAGTATGTGAACTTCCAAATTTAATACCTATAAATGAAAATGTAGAGTCATTGTAGGAATAAAATTATGTCATGTGTGAGAAGAGCAGTAAGGCCAATGTAGAGGGAATGACAGTAAGTCTCACTGAGAGCAAACGACATAGGAAAAGGTGGTTAAATTAAAAGAAGAGTTAAATATGCTCTAAGAGACTAAAAATGTTTGAACTCTTAATCTAACCTCTATTTTTATTATGGCTGAAACTTGTGAAGCAGTTTCTTACACATACACATGTACACAGTATATTTATTCTCATATTTGTGCCAAATATTGGCTAGAGAAGATTTTAATAGTTATACTTTATATACATTTATTTATATTTATATATTGTATATATTACAATATATGTAATGTATTTTAATATAACTTTTATGCACATATTTGTTGCTGTTTTATGAGTACACTGCTTTTCCTCATATTCCACCATTTAGGGGTATTTTTTTCTGCATTGAATGCTTTCTTTCTTTTTGTTAAGTATTTTTTTAATGTTCACTTTTGAGAAGGGGGAGATGCAGAGAGTGAGGGAGGGGGAGAACCTGAAGCAGTCTCACCCTGTCATTGCAGAGCCCGATGTGGGACTCTAACCCACGAACTGCTAAATCATGACCTGAGTTGTGTTTGTGTATGAGATCTGAAACGAGTAATAAAGTTATCCCTGTTAGATCTTAAATGAAAGAATACTGTTTCTTACATGAACCTGATCAAACACATTATATATAGACCATGTAGTGCAGCTTCTTTAAAATGCTATCTTGGCCTAGAGTTCTGGCGCTGGCTAGAAGCCTGTCAGTATCCTTTCCTTAGAAGCTGATTAAGATCACATCCAATCCGTTCTCTTATCAAACGTTTACACTCTGGGCCACTCTGCACCAGTCCTAATCACTCCAGGGCCTGGTACCACACAATGGAAATAGCTATGAGGCTCCAGAACCTGATGAAATTATTCAAATTAACCAACCCTCAGGAAGCCCTGAGAACCTAGCCTACCTCATTCCCTTTGCCATACATAAGCTTTCCCCACAGATCTGCTTGCTCTTCCATTGTCCCTGAGGGTGTAGCCCCGGTGAGGCTCTGCTTAGCAGCCTTTTCTTTTTCAAAGCTATAAGTAATACTGCTCAGGGTCAATGTGTTGTGTCCCACAATCAAAAAAAAAAAAATCTAAATCTGATAAATCGAGTCCATTTAGTATTTTCAGTAGTTAAAAAAAAAAGAAAAGAAATTAAGAAAAAGTAAAAAGAAAGAAAAAGAAGAGAACGACAAGGAGAAAAAAATAAATAAAAGAAAAAATAAAACAGAAGAAAAATTTGTTTAATGTTTATTTATTTTGAGATAGAGAGAGAGTAGGAAGAGGTTCAGAGAGAGAGGAGAGAGAGGGTCCCAAGCAGGTTCTGCACTGTTAGCACAGAGAATGAAGCAGGATTCGATCCCACAAACCATGAGATCATGACCTGAGCTGGAACCAAGAGTCACAGACTTCACCGACTGAGCCACCCAGACACCTCCAGAGAAAAAGACATCTTAAAATAAGCTATTGAAGGAGGCTTTTCATTTTTACAAGAATTTGGTGTATTTCACTTTAATTATGTAAATATTTAATTATTTTTACTAAGTACCAGTGACGACCTTGGCACACAAGTCCTAACACAGACTCAGCATCAAACAATTTTGTGAGTTAATGAATTGAATCTTCCTTGCTCAGCCTTCTTAAAGCCACAACATTCATATGAAATTGAACCCAAACTGAGAAATATGAGTGGCTGTGAAAAATAAACATATAGCTTCTGCTTTGTGGGAAGGATTTACTTGGTGTCTCAATTTTCACTGTTGAGAAAACATATAAGGTAGGATGCAAATAAGGAAGAAGCACCTGGAGGAATCATGCCATTGTTTACTTTCTTTATGTTTTATAAAGAGAATTCTGATACAATCCTTCATTGGAATAGCTTTTTCAGGGGACAGTTTGTTAACCTGGCATAACTGAGAGTGTAAATTCTGCTATAAAGTAAGCTCTGTAAGGACAAGATCTTTAAACAATGCCTAATGCATAGTAGGTGCCAGTGAACATACACTGAATAAATGAATGGATCCTAGATGTTGACAGCTTAATTCTCTTTATATCATAACATAATGCACTGGAAAGCTTTTAAAGAGACTATAGTATAGTTGGTGTTTTTCTTTTTCTTTCTTTCTTTCTTTTTTTTTTTTAATTCAAGTGAGAATTAAGGGCTATTGATACTTAGTAGGAAGCAGGCGAAAACAATGTAAATAGGGACACATCCTCCTTGGCCGGGAACCATCGGAAGCCACTTGGTCCAGAAAATAAAATCAATATCTTTTAGAAGTCTCTTTTTAAAGCAAATGAGGAGTCTAATGATGTGAACTGTGCAATCAGTACTATTGCAGCACTTTGTATTTTTGTAAATGGGCATTTTTGAGACAACACAACACCTTGTTTCTCCAGTTAGGAAAGAGATTGCTGAGATAACACTTGCTTGAAATGGGCCCACTTATTGCTTCAGCTTCCTTCTTTATTCTGTTGCCATAGACTCTCAAGTTATCTTTGATTTTTTTACAACTGCCTTCTAACCACTTGCTAGACAACCTTCTTGAACTTTGTGAGGGAAATTCCAAGATCCATAAAACACAAACCATCAGGAGCGCCCATAAGTGATGTCCACATTCAAGCCATGGTCCAGGACCATCTGCAGACATGTCTTTTTGATCATATGTTCAAAAACAATTTTTGAGAGCTCTCTCTTCCCTTGTTTATGCTGAACTTTCCCCCAACCAAATGTAAGTGGAAAAGCTTTTAATTCTATACATCTAATAAGCACATGTTAAAGAAATGCTTCATCACAACAGGTTATTGCATTAGCTTCTCAGCTGGTTTCTCTCCTCTCAGTTTTACTGAAGTTAATCTTGCATAGTTTTCCTCATGTTAGATTAATCTTCCTAAATTATGATTTTTATCATATTTTTCTTACTAAATTATATTTTGACTGACTCCCAAAGTGATTTTCACTGACTTTTCAGAGATCAAATTCTAACACTTCACCTGACAGTGTAAAAACCCAATATGCCCTTATTTCCCTAAGCACTCAGGCAAATAGTGCTACCAAATGTCAGCTGCACCTTTTCTTGCACCCCTCTTTAGCTCATTCCTTCCCGTCTCCAAGATTCAACTCAATTAACACCTCCTCCATGCATCCTTTCCACTTCAGCCTGCAATGATCACTTTCTCTTCTGAATTAAGGCTAATTTTTAGAACTGTTACCATGTGTTTAATTATTATCAGGCTAATTTTTAGAACTTTTACCATGTGCTATTTATTATTCTGTCTTGTTTTCTGCTTTAGTTTATTTCTGGTTCTATGTTTTGTCTCCTTATTATCACCAATAATTTACAGTTCTTTATATCTGCCCTCTGATCATCCTTGATACCATTCTAGCCCACTAACTCTATTACTTCCATCCCAATAATTCTTTAACCTCAAAAGACCCTTAATACAGTTTTCGTTATCCACTATTCCTGTGTATTTCTTTTCTTGGCTTTTTGTCTGCTATAACAATTTCCTCGTGTATATCTTTAAGTCCTTTTCTGCTGTATCTTTATTTCCTTGTCTTATAAAGCTCAAAAGATGGTTGAATTCAAATATTTGCCTGATCCATACTTATATGCTGCTCCATAACTATATTTCATAAATACAAATTATAGGAAGTAAAATTACAAGAAGGGAGCTTATTCTCCTCCTGTTGCCTTTGGGCTAGTCTTACACTGAACTTAACCAATAGAACGTGATGGAAGTGATTTGGTGCAAATTTGTGGGCCAGCCTCTGAAATGGAAGCTCTGGAAGGTGCTAAAGGAACAGAGTAATTTATGGGGTAGCTATCCTAGCCTTGGGGTTTAGGGAATGTTTCTTGGAAAAGAGGACTTCATCTGAGGTCAAATTAAATTGGGGGCGAGGCAGTGGGGATGTTGACACTAGTAGGAATGAATATGCCCATTTCTAAAAGCAAACAAACAAAACAAACAAACAAAACAGAACAAAACAAAACAAAAACTTTAGTCAATTCCTTACATTAAAATTTTTCTTTTTGATATAGAACTACCACCCTTGGAACTTTGAGGTCCCAAAATGAGGGCTTAAATGCCAGGGTGCAGTATTCACCTTTTGATCACTATACCAATGATTGGAGCCATCATGGGAACAAGGAGTAAGAACTTGACTTCTAAGTGCATGACAAAGAAAGTTAACTAAGGAGATCCTTACCAGTATAAAGAAAGATAAAATCTGACTTCTGTTTTAGAATGTTCAGATTCCTAGTTCTATGTGATTGTTTTTTCCTCTTCCACTTGGCTTATTTGCAAGGTTTGAGGACCTGACTCAATACTCATTTGGCAATGAAGAATCACAATCAAACAGTAATAATTAATATGGCCTTTTATCATTGCAAAAGAGGACAGTGACATATTAGAAATCCCAATACCATAAACATTAACATACATTTGGATTTATGCATATGATAAATACTTGTTGAATAAATGATTTTGTATTTAGTTCAACAGCAGACAAATGCTAGCTCTAAGGAGGCATGAGACAGTGATGTGTTTTCACGAATGATCTTGTATGACTAAAAGGGGAAAACAGAGTGGTAAACTGGAGTTACAGGCTATGGCCAGATAGTTGATGACTTTCATTCAATATCATTTTTTAACAGATTTTTATTTAGAAAGTCAATATAGGATTCCTTATAATTTCAGCAAAACCCAGACCTTGTTTTCTCTTGAAAATCTAGACTTCTTCGTCTGTAATCAGAAACCAATTTGAGCAGAAACCTGCCTGTTTTTGAGGAATAGTACACAGAAGCTAGCTTATCAAATTTGGTTCTGTTTAATTA
The DNA here is from genome assembly GCF_007474595.2 of Lynx canadensis. Classification (NCBI taxonomy): domain Eukaryota; kingdom Metazoa; phylum Chordata; class Mammalia; order Carnivora; family Felidae; genus Lynx; species Lynx canadensis. The sequence goes on from NC_044312.2 coordinate 34,153,241, forward strand.
GCAGTTACTGAGAATTTACTATTTTCCAGTCATTGGATGGTGGATATATATACTAAGAGATAAGGCATGATCTTAGTCTTCTAGTTCTTAACAGCTTGAATAAAGAGGCATACAGATAAATATACTAATTCAACATAATGTAGTAACTGTGTACAGTTTGCATTGAATTTTCCTTTCTGTCCAATCTCAATGCCCTCTCTGAAGATTTTCTCACCTATATGTCCTACCTAGAATTGGTGTCATCTTCCTAAAACCCCACATGAAAGTTACATCTTATTTGTTATTCTTTCATACATATTTTTAGGTAAAACTATAAAAATGTATGTCTGCCCACTGAGGTAGAGGTTCTTTGAGAAGGAGGACATGCCTTGTTCATCACTGAATTCTCCTTACTTAGTGTAGCTGAAGTGCTGCATTTAATGTTGAAATCATCCTATCATCCAGGTGGTTCAAGAGCCTACATTTCTTTCTCTCTTTCTTCCTTTCTTCCTTTCTTTCTTCTCTCTTCTTTCTCTCTCTCTCTTTCTTTCTTCTTTCTTTCTTTCTTTCTTTCTTTCTTTCTTTCTTTCTTTCACTGTATAGTTAATAAAACCTGTATTTCTCAAGAAGAAAAATTATATTGCTCCTTAAAGCATTTCTCCTGGATGTGACTATATCCTCCACTTACAAGTTGACCTCTGGCTCTTATGTATTCTGACCACATTTTTTTCTCTACCTTCTTCTGCTTGAGATGGATCTTGATTACTGACTCTTTCCAACTCCCCAGATCTCAATTTTTTTCTCTTCTTTCAATCAAGGCTAACATATAAGACCAAAATTGTATCCACTCTGATCTCAGTGACTCATGGTCACCACTCATTCTCTTTCAGAGTCAACTCTCTCATATACCCCTCCCACAGTCATGATCTGAAAAGTTCAAGCCACCTAACCAGCCATCTGTCATGGTGCCTTTGCTCTGCATCACTATTTAGCTACTACTAAAGAAAAAACAGTGCCCTTGGGCAGCAGGTTATAATCTATTTCTTTCTTAAAAACATTTCCTTCTGTAAGATAAACCCTGACAAATTTAGAAACATCAAGTAGCTTTCTATGTTATAATCAATAACTACTAAAACAAGAAAGTTCTCTTGACTTTGCTATTGCTTTAATGACCCTTTCAGAATATAAGGCATGTGATAATTAACCTGAATTTTACTAGAGTTGCATATTTTCAGAGTAATTTTAAAAATCTCTCTCTGTCCTCTAGTATACAATCAGATTCCACTGTGTGTTTTTTCATGTATATTGCAAAACTACATCTTTTTCAGTGTATTTATAAATATACTATTTTTAAAACTCTTTTCCTCACTGATTCTAAACTATAGGAGATAGAATTCTTAAATTCTTTGATTCCATTATCTTGAATAAATAAAATGATTGACCTAATTGATTTGTCAGAGGTGGATTAGTATAGCAGTTGGATAATCAAACTTAATGGTTTAGAAAAATGACAAACTTTTTATGACTCAATTTTTTATATAAAACAGAGATAATGATGGATTATTGGGGAAATTAAATGACTTAATAAATATAAACCAATTAGAATGTGCTTGGCAAGTAGTAAGTTCTATATAAGCACCAGCTAATATTTTATTTGAAATGGGCAAAAACACACATGGCCTAAATTTGACATCATTGTAAATGACTTTATGGTGGGTGTTATTCATGTATATGCTGGCATCACTTAGCATTCTTTCAGTATCAATAAACCCACATCTTTTCATTTTCTTCCAAAAAATGTTTTGGTAGGAAGTTTGAAAAATGAGTAATGTCCCTTAATTGACTTTCTTTCATTGAAGGATAGTGATAATTTAAATTCAACCTGGAAGTGAGAAAATTTAGTTTCTGGGAACATTTGATGCATGCAGCACTGAAGCAATTTCAAGAATGAAACAATTATGCAGATTATATTCAATGAAAAGTTTGGGTTTTTGATATCTGTCATAGCAAAAGCAAAAGAGCTTTGAAAAGTTATAATCAGATTCACTATTGTTTATTTACATGATAATTAATAACACAAAGTAGCAGCAGCATACACTGAAATTTTATAGATATTTATAAAAACAAATGTTAAATTTGTGTAGAAAAGATCAAGAGAGGGACTATTTTTAATGTAAATTACTTTGAGTTTGATTCTAGTACAAATTTTTATTACTCTTGCCTTTAAAGCTATATTATAATTCACAAAATTTTGTCACAAATTCTGTTCTGATTAAATGGTAAAACTATAAACTTATAGTAGGGAAGGAGTTGGTATTGTATAGTGGTTGCAGACAATAATCACAATATTTAACATTCTCCTAAGTATCCAAAATAATACCTGTGAAAATATCTTAGCTTCTTCATCCACTTATTGTATGATCTTAAGCAATAAACTTAATCTTGCCACTGTTCCAACCATTTAAGAATTTTTGTGAGGAAAAATAAAATTATATACTAAAATACTTACAATATTTTGTGAAGTAGGGTAAGCAGTACGTGTCAATGATTACTATTATATAAAGAGTGTAGCACCATGGGCATGCCTGGGGGGCTCAGTCGGTTACGTGTCTCATTCTTTTTTTTTTTTTTAACTTGTATTTTATTTTATTTTATTTTTTATTTTTTTTTATTTTTATTTTTTTTAATTTTTTTTTCAACGTTTATTTATTTTTGGGACAGAGAGAGACAGAGCATGAACGGGGGAGGGGCAGAGAGAGAGGGAGACACAGAATGGGAAACAGGCTCCAGGCTCTGAGCCATCAGCCCAGAGCCCGACGCGGGGCTCGAACTCACGGACCGCGAGATCGTGACCTGGCTGAAGTCGGACGCCTAACCGACTGCGCCACCCAGGCGCCCCAACTTGTATTTTATTTTGAGAGAGATAATAGGGAAAGGGCAAGTGGGAGAAGGGCGGAGAGAGAGAGAGAGAGACAGAGAATCCCAAGCAGGCTCCCCACTGTCAACATGGAGCCAGATGCCGGGCTCTGGCTCATGAAACCGTGAGATCATGACCTGAGCCTAAACTAAGAGTCAGATGCTTAACTGACTAAGCCACTCAGTTGCCCCAAGGATCTGACACTTGATCTTGGTTCAGGTTGTTATCTCACAGTCCATGAGTTAAAGCCCTGCATCTGGTCCTTTGCTGACAGTGCAGAGCCTGCTTAGAATTCTGTCTTTCCTTCTCTCTGTCCTTCCCTCTTTAAAAAAAAAAAAAAAAAAAAAAAAAAAAAGAGTAGGGGAGACTGAGTGGCTCAAACCGTTAAGCATATGACTTTTGATTTCAGCTTAGGTCATGATCTCATGGTTCCTAAGTTCAAGCTCTACATCAGGGTCTGTGCTGACAGCATGGAGCCTGCTTGGAATTCTCTCTCCTTCTCTCTCTGCCCCTACCCCACTTACACACACACACACACACACACACACACATTATTTCTCTCATTCTCTCAAAATAAATAACTAAAGTTAAAAAAAAGAAAAGAGTATAGCTCTGATTAAGTATTCCAGAATAATTCTCAAAAGAATTGCTTTATTTCTTGCTGAATAACCTTTATTACGTTCTGTGGTTTATCAAGTTCTTGTTTCAGGCATTAAATACAAAATTTATAATAAAAGATAAAACAACACTGAGGTAAACACAGCATGGTGCATAGATTATAAAACAAAGTCTTAATATATAAAATATTCTGCTAATGATTGTTTCCTAACTCTGACACACATGAGAAAGGATAGGTCACACATCAGAGCTCCCAGACAAGTAACTTCTTGCTTTGTTTCTATTTCCTTCTACTTTGTCAGTACTCCATTTGAAGGAAATGGGGATTCTTTTCCAGTTACCCAGAATATACTCATAAGTGATTAAATAAGTAGTGGTAGCAGTGGTCCCAGAGATGAAGGAAAAGTTTGGAGGTGCTAGTGCCATCACATCCAAAAGTGAATATTGCTTATAAAGAGTTTCACATTTCCTTGAATCTGCCCTGGATTTCTTTATCTGACTAAACTGAAGTAGCTTGTATCTTTAAATAAGTCTAATGGAGAAGAATTGGAGATTGCTTCCCAATCATCAGATTTGAAAAGCCACAGAAGGTCTGATCATGAAAATCTGCATGTGTGTTGCTCATATTTAATAAAGCTCACACAAATTTACTATTGGACTATTAAAATGGCAGAAATGCAAGGCAAACTAATGAGCTTGGAGGAAATTGCTAAATAGCAGAGCCTGAATGACATGTAGATACACTCAGAGGGGTTGTGTATATAATGCATGTTTCTGAAATATCAAAACTATGTTTCATTTTTTAAAATTAATGAATTAAAATTTGTTGACCATAGTCAGTTTTTAACACATATATTTTTTTCTTCTTTATTTTTTCTAAGAACTTAAGGGAAGAAAATGTTATAAAGGAAGTAATTAAAATGTGGAATACTTATTTCATTGTGATTTTATAGAACATTTTGTTTTGGATCAAAGGACTGCCTACTGTACATAAATATCTAAAATTATCTTTTTAAAGCAAAGTTTGATTTAATTAAGAAGAAACTCCCAGTGACATGTTAAAAATTTATCTTTATGGAGATAGTTTGAAATGTTTAGTATAGTTTCTCTGAAAATAGCTGTCTAGCAAAATTTTCTTTCTTTCTTTTTTATTTTTTAAGTATTATTTACTTAAGTAATCTGTACACTCAAAGTAGGGAATCTTCTCATCACGACTCCAAGATGAAGAGTCACAAGCACTTCCAACTGAGCCAGCCAGAGGGCCCTTGCACAATTTTCAAATTATATCTACTCTTTGATTTTTTAAAAATTCAGTCGCTACACATGATTTCACATAAACTCATTTTTAATTTTTTTAACTTTTATTTAATTTTGAGAGACAGAGAGAGACAGAGCATGAATGGGGGAGGAGCAGAGAGAGAGAGAGAGAGAGGGAGACACAGAATCTGAAGCTGTCTCCAGGCTCTGAACTGTCAGCACAGAGTCCGACGCAGGGCTGGAACCCATGAACTTAGAGATCATGACCTGAGTCAAAGTCAGAAGCTCAACCAATTGAGCCACCAAGGCGCCCCTCACTTAACTTCATTTTTATTTCATTCCCTGCAGTTCAGGATCTCTCATACAAACCTCAGATCTTCTCATGCCAAATGTGAAGAATATGACAACACTGTTTCCAGAGGCTAGCCAGAGGATGAGGAAAGATTGTGAAAGGCAAGTTTCACATTAACTCTCACAGGCAATTAAGCAAATAGAAAATTCAGATGTTCCCCCACCCCCACCACCTTTACTGGACCTCTTTAAGATTCTAGAGTAGATTTTCAGCTTATTTCTATGTGATCAGTTCTTCTACTTAATCTTGAAAGCATACATTAAAAACTTAGCATTTGCCTGATGTATGCAATCTTTTGTCACTTGATGTACAATGCAAATTTCATCTTAATTCAATACAATTAGCCTTAATGAGCTCTTTGTGATCTCTCCTAATAAGCAACATAGATAAAGCTTGTATTACCATGACCTATTTTTATCAATAGCCAGATAAGATAGCCCAAGATGACATCCGTTTCTCCAGTCTCCCTTATGGTTTTGTAATTTTTTAAGATGCTATATTTTAGCTTAAGGGGTTCAATCAATACTTACAGTGAATTTATCAATCAGTAGCTGAAAGATAATAAATATCTCTTCACGGTTAAGTACAAGTGGTCTGGAGCCAGGGTGCCTGGTTTCAGATCCCAGCTCAAATAATCATTAGTTATGGGACTTTGCCTCGTTCTCTGTACCTCACTTTCTCATTTGAAAATTAGGGATAATGGTAGCACTTGTTTTGGCAGGATTGTGAGAACTGAATTAACGAATACATGTAATGGCTTAGAATAATGTTTAGCAGTAAGTATTCAAAGTGTGTTAGTTATAACTGTCAGATGAAAAGCATGTAATGATGTTGTTGTATAAAAAATATAAAAATGAATAAGACTGCAAAAAACTGATGATCTGTTATGGAGTCTGGAGGAACTTGAAACATAGGTATGATGAATGTCTTTTTCTCCTTTGTAATTTAAATGGGCACTCTAAGAAGGATGTTGATATTGTTAATAATTAAAATAAGGGAAGAGAAAATCCAGTTGAAAGGGATTTTAGAAAGAAGGATAGATAATATATGATAGATAGATAGGTAGATAGATAGATGACAGATAATAGAGAGATAGAATATTTTACATAGATCCTTAAGAATAAACAGAATTTCAACAGGCAGAAATTAGAACACCAGTGACTAAGCTGGCACAGCTCAGGGCACATTGAAGCACATATTCCAGATTGATTAAAAAGTACTGTGTGTGCAAGATAAACCTGGACAGATATTTTGATGCACAAATACCAAGAATTCAGATTATTAAAACTAATATTTTGTACTTAATTTAGTACACATTTAAGCCTTGTGTTTGGAATGACATGCACTGCATTGGACTTATGTGTGTACTAGTCTGCGTACCTTGAGTTTTATATAACTTTGTCATCTGTGCAGGACTGTGTATCCATCACCACAGTCAAGATAACTCTATAGTCCCAACACTATAGGGATTCCCCACGTTGCCCTTTTGTAATTATATCCACCTTCCTCCTGCTTCTGCAAACCACTTGTTAAGGTCCTAAACTAAAGAAATTATCACTGTCTTAAAATATCTTGCTGTCTTCAGGGACACTGTGATTCACATACAAATTAAACCGAGCACTTCTCATATCCCCCCTAAAAATAATTAACTAGGAAAATTTTAAGAGCTCTAGATATATATTGACTTTGAATTCCTTACATCACAACCAGGATATTAAAATGGATACTCTCCACTGGTCATATTCATACTTCCTAGTTTTACTGATATTCGTGTGTGGGTGCTTATGTATTAAGTTTTATAGAATTTTATCACCTGTGTAACTTCCATCTCCACCACCACAGTTAAGATAGTCAACAGTTCCAGAATCACAAAGGTTGTGTATGTTGCCTTTTTATAACCTATTCACTTTCCTCTACCCACTTCCTCATTGCGAACTTCTGGCCACCATTTGCCCTAGCAATATGCCCTCTATTACTAAATTCTTTTTTTATTTTAAAAATGTTATATAAATGGAAAATTATAGCATATAACCTTTGGGAATGACTTTTTTCTCATCATAATTAATCATCCCTCCCTTTTAAATGTAATGTCCTAAGTATTTCCTCTACAAACACTAAGCACCACTACTGACGGTATAACAGCTAAATCCAGTGGTAGGAAGAATAACGTTCTCTGCCCCAAAGATGTCCATAACCTAATATCCATGACTGATAAAATATATTAGGTCATGTGGTAAAGGGGAATTAAGGCAGCAAGTGAAACTAAGATTGCTAATTAGCTGACCTTAAAATAGATTATACTAAATTGTCAGGGTAAGGGGACTGTAGTAATAAGATCATTAAAAGTGGAAGAGGGAAGCAGAAGAGAGAATCAGAGAAATGACAGTGTGGAAAGGACTTGGCCAAAATTGTTGGCCTTGAAGATGAGGAAAGGAGCTAAGAAACAAGGGAACAGGTGGTTTCTGGAAGCTGGGAACAATAAGGAAATGGACTCTCTCTAGAGTCTCCAGAAAGAATACAGTGATGACAATACCGTGATTTTAGTCCAGTGACACCCATTTTAAGCTTCTGACATTAAGAAGTGTAAGGTAATAAATTTGAATTGTTTAAGCCAATGGGGGAAAAAAGAATGACATGGGGACATGGGATAGAATTTGGCTTTAACATTTGATTGATTTAGTGGTCCTTAGAAAGTCAAACTGTCTGAATCATTTGTAAAATGAAAATTATAAGATCTATCTCAGAAATTATTTAAATGAATGTGTATATATATGTATACATACACACATTCACACACAGTATTTATTATACCTTTTACTTGCCAGGCATTGTTTTACGTACAGAAAGAACAGAGATAATATCAAGATAAAAATCTTACCCACTTGGTATTTACAATGGCAGCAGAGGGGTGAGGAATACACAATATACAAATCATCTAAGAAAAATATATAGCATATTAGATGGCACTACTGTTAAGGAAAAAATAAACAGGGTACAAATTCAGGATACATGCGGTGGTGAGAGCTTATGGAAATTTTCTTATGTTTGTTTTTATTTTATCAGGGAAATGGGAAGCAGAGTTATTAGCTGTGCATGAGGATGGGGATGGAGAAGTTGGAGGTTGAATTGTACATGAGAAGGCATGAAATGACTGTCTAGGAGAATGGGAGAGGAAAATAAATAACTAGGGGGATACAATATCCTTGCCTAGAAGCACCAAAAGGCCACTTGAAGTTGGGTCTTACAGTTAAGTGAGACCAGTTAGCCTGATTTTACTTTTGCCTTCAGTCATGCTCTTCTGTGCAAGTGGAAGCATGGAGTAGATAGAGAGAAGATTTAGGCCAGTGTGGAATTTTTCTAGAATGGGAACAACATTGAAAGGAGACAAGAGGAAGAAAAGTTGAGGTGTATTCAAGTGACTGATTATGACATTCCAAGTAAGGAAGCAAGTGAAGGCGTGGAAGTATTGACGGACAGTGAAAAAGTGCTAGGAATAATAAATTGTAGGTTCCAACAGAGTCAAAGATCGTTGGAACTGAACACTAGAGTGCATGATTTGGAAAAAAAAAATAGGAGAGTGATTAAGATTATTGGTGACCACACCTAGTATACAACAATGGGAATGTGTATCTGAAGAAAGTTGGAGGACAAGGTGATTAAAAGAAAAAACAAGGTACTAATAGGACTGGCTATTAATAGATTATGTGGATATTGAAATCACTAAGAATTACTACAAGAGTATTATTAGAAAAAATAACAGTAAGCCAGGTGCTTACATCTTTCAGGTATGAGGGAGACAAATGGGGAGTTGGAAGTTTACTTCAATAAGGACCGATAGGTAGTGCTTTCTGATGTCATGACATTCAAACTTATTTTTTTAAGGGAGGTAGAGGGATTAATTGTAGCACAGAGAAATAAAGAGGATACTTCTCCAGTTTCCATGATAGATTCTTCAGGGCTGCCTCACTTAACAAAGTAAGAAAAGAATGTTTGATAATTATAATGATGGTAGTAATAGCAAAATTAAAAGATTGAGGGGTGCAGGGGAAAATGTGCCTTTAGGAGATTATCAGCTTTCAGTTAGAGCATGAAGTTTAAGGGGATATCGATAGAAGAGGTGCTGGATTTAGGGGGTTTGCTGCTGACTTTGAGTTTCAGGGGTAAAGGGGTTTTAGGAGTATAGAGAATGGAATTGGATGCTAGGATGCGCAAATTCATGTGGAGATCAGAATGCAAGGATAATGGATGACAGGGAATCCTGTTAATCTCCAGGTACAGAGTATTTGTAATGAGGGTTAAGAGTTGAGGTCTGTGAGTTGCAGATGCATTTAAAGATAGAAGCACTTGGGGTGGCAGGAAGATGGCAGCGTAGGAGGACGCTGGGATCACCGCGCATCCTGCTGATCACTTAGATTCCACCTACACCTGCCTAAATAACCCAGAAAACCGCCAGAGGATTAGCAGAACGGAGTCACCGGACCCAAGTGCAGACGAGAGGCCCACGGAAGAGGGTAGGAAGGGCGGCGAGGCGGTGCGCGCTCCACGGACTGGCGGGAGGGAGTCGGGGCGGAGGGGCGGCTCGCCAGCCAAGCAGAGCCCTCGAGACCGGCTTGCAAAAGCGGAGGGGCCTGACGGACTGTGTTCCAACAGCAAGCGCGACTTAGCGTCTGGGAGGTCACAAGTTAACAGCTCTGCTCAGAAAGCGGGAAGGCTGGAGGACAAAGGGAGGGTGAGCTGCGGAGCCCCCGGACGACAGAGCTCAGTTTGGCGGGGAACAAAGGCGCTCGCCAGCACCATCTCCCCCGCCCATCCCCCAGCCAAAATCCCAAAGGGAACCGGTTCCGGCCAGGGAAATTGCTCGCTCCGCGCAAACACCCAACTCTGTGCTTCTGCGGAGCCAAACCTCCGGCAGCGGATCTGACTCCCTCCGGCTGCCACAGGGCCCCTCCTGAAGTGGATCACCTAAGGAGAAGCGAGCTAAGCCTGCCCCCCCTCCCGCCGTGCACCTTGCCTTCCCACCCCAGCTAATACGCCAGATCCCCAGCATCACAAGCCTGGCAGTGTGCAAGTAGCCCAGACGGGCCACGCCACCCCACAGTGAATCCCGACCCTAGGAGAGGGGAAGAGAAGGCACACACCAGTCTGACTGTGGCCCCAGCGGTGGGCTGGGGGCAGACATCAGGTCGGACTGCGGCCCCGCCCACCAACTCCAGTTATACACCACAGCACAGGGGAAGTGCCCTGCAGGCCCTCACCACACCAGGGACTATCCAAAATGACCAAGCGGAAGAATTCCCCTCAGAAGAATCTCCAGGAAATAACAACAGCTAATGAGCTGATCAAAAAGGATTTAAATAATATAACAGAAAGTGAATTTAGAATAATAGTCATAAAATTAATCGCTGGGCTGGAAAACAGTATACAGGACAGCAGAGAATCTCTTGCTACAGAGATCAAGGGACTAAGGAACAGTCACGAGGAGCTGAAAAACGCTTTAAATGAAATGCAAAACAAAATGCAAACCACCACGGCTCGGATGGAAGAGGCAGAGGAGAGAATAGGTGAACTAGAAGATAAAGTTATGGAAAAAGAGGAAGCTGAGAAAAAGAGAGATAAAAAATCCAGGAGTATGAGGGGAAAATTAGAGAACTAAGTGATACACTAAAAGAAATAATATACGCATAATTGGTATCCCAGAGGAGGAAGAGAGAGGGAAAGGTGCTGAAGGGGTACTTGAAGAAATAATAGCTGAGAACTTCCCTGAACTGGGGAAGGAAAAAGGCATTGAAATCCAAGAGGCACAGAGAACTCCCTTCAGACGTAACTTGAATCGATCTTCTGCACGACATATCATAGTGAAACTGGCAAAATACAAGGATAAAGAGAAAATTCTGAAAGCAGCAAGGGGTAAACGTGCCCTCACATATAAAGGGAGACCTATAAGACTCGTGACTGATCTCTCTTTTGAAACTTGGCAGGCCAGAAAGAATTGGCACGAGATTTTCAGGGTGCTAGACAGCAAAAATATGCAGCCGAGAATCCTTTATCCAACAAGTCTGTCATTTAGAATAGAAGGAGAGATAAAGGTCTTCCCAAACAAACAAAAACTGAAGGAATTTGTCACCACTAAACCAGCCCTACAAGAGATCCTAAGGGGGACCCTGTGAGACAAAGTACCAGAGACATCACTACAAGCATAAAACATACAGACATCACAATGACTCTAAACCCGTATCTTTCTATAATAACACTGAATGTAAATGGATTAAATGCGCCAACCAAAAGACATAGGGTATCAGAATGGATAAAAAAACAAGACCCATCTATTTGCTGTCTACAAGAGACTCATTTTAGACCTGAGGACACCTTTAGATTCAGAGTGAGGGGATGGAGAACTATTTATCATGCTACTGGAAGCCAGAAGAAAGCTGGAGTAGCCATACTTATATCAGACAAACTAGACTTTAAATTAAAGGCTGTAACAAGAGATGAAGAAGGACATTATATAATAGTTACAGGGTCTATCCATCAGGAAGAGCTAACAATTATAAATATCTATGCGCCGAATACCGGAGCCCCCAAGTATATAAAACAATTACTCATAAACAGAAGCAACCTTATTGATAAGAATGTGGTAATTGCTGGGGACTTTAACACCCCACTTACAGAAATGGATAGATCATCTAGACACACAGTCAATAAAGAAACAAGGGCCCTGAATGAGACATTGGATCAGATGGACTTGACAGATATATTTAGAACTCTGCATCCCAAAGCAACAGAATATACTTTCTTCTCGAGTGCACATGGAACATTCTCCAAGATAGATCATATACTGGGTCACAAAACAGCCCTTCATAAGTTTACAAGAATTGAAATTATACCATGCATACTTTCAGACCACAATGCTATGAAGCTTGAAATCAACCACAGGAAAAAGTCTGGAAAACCTCCAAAAGCGTGGAGGTTAAAGAACACCCTACTAACGAATGAGTGGGTCAACCAGGCAATTAGAGAAGAAATCAAAAAATATATGGAAACAAACGAAAATGAAAATACAACAATCCAAACGCTTTGGGACGCAGCGAAGGCAGTCCTGAGAGGAAAATACATTGCAATCCAGGCCTATCTCAAGAAACAAGAAAAATCCCAAATACAAAATCTAACAGCACACCTAAAGGAAATAGAAGCAGAACAGCAAAGGCAGCCTAAACCCAGCAGAAGAAGAGAAATAATAAAGATCAGAGCAGAAATAAACAATATAGAATCTAAAAAAACTGTAGAGCAGATCAACGAAACCAAGAGTTGGTTTTTTGAAAAAATAAACAAAATTGACAAACCTCTAGCCAGGCTTCTCAAAAAGAAAAGGGAGATGACCCAAATAGATAAAATCATGAATGAAAATGGAATTATGACAACCAATCCCTCAGAGATACAAACAATTATCAGGGAATACTATGAAAAATTATATGCCAACAAATTGGACAACCTGGAAGAAATGGACACATTCCTGAACACCCACACTCTTCCAAAACTCAATCAGGAGGAAATAGAAAGCTTGAACAGACCCATAACCAGCGAAGAAATTGAATCGGTTATCAAAAATCTCCCAACAAATAAGAGTCCAGGACCAGATGGCTTCCCAGGGGAGTTCTACCAGACATTTAAAGCAGAGATAATACCTATCCTTCTCAAGCTATTCCAAGAAATAGAAAGGGAAGGAAAACTTCCAGACTCATTCTATGAAGCCAGTATTACTTTGATTCCTAAACCAGACAGAGACCCAGTAAAAAAAGAGAACTACAGGCCAATATCCCTGATGAATATGGATGCAAAAATTCTCAATAAGATACTAGCAAATCGAATTCAACAGCATATAAAAAGAATGATTCACCATGATCAAGTGGGATTCATTCCTGGGATGCAGGGCTGGTTCAACATTCGCAAATCAATCAACGTGATACATCACATTAACAAAAAAAAAGAGAAGAACCATATGATCCTGTCAATCGATGCAGAAAAGGCCTTTGACAAAATCCAGCACCCTTTCTTAATAAAAACCCTTGAGAAAGTCGGGATAGAAGGAACATACTTAAAGATCATAAAAGCCATTTATGAAAAGCCCACAGCTAACATCATCCTCAACGGGGAAAAACTGAGAGCTTTTTCCCTGAGATCAGGAACACGACAGGGATGCCCACTCTCACCGCTGTTGTTTAACATAGTGCTGGAAGTTCTAGCATCAGCAATCAGACAACAAAAGGAAATCAAAGGCATCAAAATTGGCAAAGATGAAGTCAAGCTTTCGCTTTTTGCAGATGACATGATATTATACATGGAAAATCCGATAGACTCCACCAAAAGTCTGCTAGAACTGATACATGAATTCAGCAAAGTTGCAGGATACAAAATCAATGTCCAGAAATCAGTTGCATTCTTATACACTAACAATGAAGCAACAGAAAGACAGATAAAGAAAATGATCCCATTCACAATTGCACCAAGAAGCATAAAATACCTAGGAATAAATCTAACCAAAGATGTAAAGGATCTGTATGCTGAAAACTATAGAAAGCTTATGAAGGTAATTGAAGAAGACTTAAAGAAATGGAAAGACATTCCCTGCTCATGGATTGGAAAAATAAATATTGTCAAAATGTCAATACTACCCAAAGCTATCTACACATTCAATGCAATCCCAATCAAAATTGCACCAGCATTCTTCTCGAAATTAGAACAAGCAATCCTAAAATTCATATGGAACCACAAAAGGCCCCGAATAGCCAAAGGAATTTTGAAGAAGACCAAAGCAGGAGGCATCACAATCCCAGACTTTAGCCTCTACTACAAAGCTGTCATCATCAAGACAGCATGGTATTGGCACAAAAACAGACACACAGACCAATGGAATAGAATAGAAACCCCAGAACTAGACCCACAAACGTATGGCCAACTCATCTTTGACAAAGCAGGAAAGAACATCCAATGGAAAAAAGACAGCCTCTTTAACAAATGGTGCTGGGAGAACTGGACAGCAACATGCAGAAGGTTGAAACTAGACCACTTTCTCACACCATTTACAAAAATAAACTCAAAATGGATAAAGGACCTAAATGTGAGACAGGAAACCATCAAAACCTTAGAGGAGAAAGCAGGAAAAGATCTCTCTGACCTCAGCCGTAGCAATCTCTTACTCGACACATCCCCAAAGGCAAGGGAATTAAAAGCAAAAGTGAATTACTGGGACCTTATGAAGATAAAAAGCTTCTGCACAGCAAAGGAAACAACCAACAAAACTAAAAGGCAACCAACGGAATGGGAAAAGATATTTGCAAATGACATATCGGACAAAGGGCTAGTATCTAAAATCCATAAAGAGCTCACCAAACTCCACACCCGAAAAACAAATAACCCAGTGAAGAAATGGGCAGAAAACATGAATAGACACTTCTCTAAAGAAGACATCCAGATGGCCAACAGGCACATGAAAAGATGTTCAGCGTCGCTCCTTATCAGGGAAATACAAATCAAAACCACACTCAGGTATCACCTCACGCCACTCAGAGTGGCCAAAATGAACAAATCAGGAGACTATAGATGCTGGAGAGGATGTGGAGAAACGGGAACCCTCTTGCACTGTTGGTGGGAATGCAAATTGGTGCAGCCGCTCTGGAAAGCAGTGTGGAGGTTCCTCAGAAAATTAAAAATAGACCTACCCTATGACCCAGCAATAGCACTGCTAGGAATTTATCCAAGGGATACAGGAGTACTGATGCATAGGGGCACTTGTACCCCAATGTTCATAGCAGCACTCTCAACAATAGCCAAATTATGGAAAGAGCCTAAATGTCCATCAACTGATGAATGGATAAAGAAATTGTGGTATATATACACAATGGAGTACTATGTGGCAATGAGAAAAAATGAAATATGGCCCTTTGTAGCAACGTGGATGGAACTGGAGAGTGTAATGCTAAGTGAAATAAGCCATACAGAGAAAGACAGATACCATATGGTTTCACTCTTATGTGGATCCTGAGAAACTTAACAGGAACCCATGGGGGAGGGGAAGGAAAAAAAAAAAAAGAGGTTAGAGTGGGAGAGAGCCAAAGCATAAGAGACTGTTAAAAACTGAGAACAAACTGAGGGTTGATGGGGGGTGGGAGGGAGGGGAGGGTGGGTGATGGGTATTGAGGAGGGCACCTTTTGGGATGAGCACTGGGTGTTGTATGGAAACCAATTTGTCAATAAATTTCATTAAAAAAAAATAAATAAAGATAGAAGCACTTGGAATTGTCTGGTCAAAACTTGTCTCATCTGTCCCAGCAATTTTTGAGAAGACTAGGGCCGATTTGAATTTCCTTAAACTCCTAATCTCCCTTGCCTCAAAACGTTGCTTCATCTTTATATTTTTTCTCTTCTCCCCTTTTGCTACATTAAAAGAACCAGAGTTAACATTTGTATATATTTTACCTATAAGTACATTTTTACACATATTTTCATATATGGTCACACAAGTTGCTTGGAAAAAATAGCCTCTTAAGTAAGACTGTGTATCATGATCTTGATCTAGTTCCCTACTCTCTTCTTTGGAACTTCACAATATCAACTATTTGCTTTCTCTTTTGAGTAAAACCCATTCATTTCTATTATACCCATTCATTTCTATTATGGGTGAAAATCTTTAAGGAGGAAGATGTTCAGATAACCAACTTATCACCAGTGGAGCAGATAGGGGATTTAACCTTGGCTTTAATACTTAGTAGGATGTTGAGCAAAATACATAATGCATAATGAACCTTAATTTCCTATACAGCTATTGTAGAATTAAACATGTGAATGTTTGTGACACTTAGCACAGTGTCTGGGCCAGTGAATGACAATTAAAATTGTTTTTAGTCATTGTGCTGTCGATAGCATTTTATGCTGCATATTGCATTCTCATATTTTGTTCCAAGCCTCTGACCCACCCAGACACGTTTCATGCTTCTGTCTTCATCTTTTTTCCTTTTGCACTTTCTCTTTCTCATAGCTTTACTCATATTCATACAGATACAAGAATTTCCAAGCCAATTATTCTCAAATTTCTCTTCCCAGTTTCAAATATGTTCTACTTATCTACATTTGGTTCCCAAAGTGGCTGTATATCAGAGTTACTAAGGAAATCTTCTAAATATCCTAGACCTTCTCCAAGATCAGAATGTCCAAGAACAGAATCTGTTCTATCATTACACTGATGCCAAGAAGTATTACAAAACTAAGGATATATATTATGAACAGATTAGTTTGTCAGAAATTGCATTTTTATTTTTGGCTTTAGTGTTTTTCCCCATTGCACTTAAAATGGTGCCTGACACATAGTAAGTGATTAATAAATATTTACTGATTGAATACATGAAATAATGAATACAATGTAGAAGGCAATGAAAAGACTTGGAAAAACAATTATGAATAATGAAGTCATTAACAGGAAATGAGTGAAATGACTCTGGAAAATTCATGATGACTCTAGAAGATGATTTGTTGGCATGACAACATTGAAGACCATTAGAAGAGTTAAGTGATATTTTTTTAGCAAAGTTCAGCATTCCAAAATGAGAGGATTAATAAAATACAGAAATGAAAACATAAGAATGGGAATTAGAGATGAGGAACAGCAAAATTAGTAAATGTAGAAGGTGGTTTCTGAGTGTTGACTTGTCATGGATTAATTAAATCCATGCAACTCAAACCATATTTTCCTCTTTGAATAATAAAATATTCAATTGCAGGATCATTTTGGATATTTTCTAAAAGAATTCCTTTCAGAATAATGTTAAAAGTATTTATGCCCCACATAAATTATGATCCTTTTTTACCCCTGTACATATACTTGAAGAACACTTAGATATTGGTAGGATCCATTTTTCTATGATCTTGTTATCATTTATATTTGGAACCACGTCATAGATACATCCGTATGTTACCTCTGATTTATCTGCATTTAATTAAACAATTGTTGCCTTAAAAGTGTTGATTAAAAAATGTTTGATTTAAAACACCTGTTTAATTAAAAAATAAAGAACAAAACAGCAAAAACAAAAAAAACAAAAAAAAACCATACACCTCTCTTCTTCATCTAGAAGACACAATGGAAAAATTGTACTCTAATTTTTTCTATATATATTTTTTTATATTTCTAAGAGCATTGTATTAGTAGTGCACACCTATAATCCCTAGCAATAACTTCCATACATTTTTTCATAAACAGGTATGGGTCTTCTGCAAAATTATTTTGACATTTTAAATAGAAATAAAAACATGTGTAATTACTATTAACCTATACGATATAGTTGCCTTTAATCTTATATATTCAGAATAATAATAACCTAGGATTTACTCTTTATCTAGAAAGTTCAATAGACAAAGCAAAGTTAAAAAATAAAACTACAAATAGTAGAGGCTTGTAAGTGTTATTACAAAAGGAAAGAAAAATAATTGGCAAGGCATCTAGCAGCAGATGCAGGTGTACAATTTGTGAGTTCCACGTCAATAAGGTAATAAATAAAGTAAAAAAACAATTGGAAGAAGAAACACTCATTTTTAATTTCACCAATGCTACTAAACAACCAAAATAAGTATAAAAATTAAAACATAGTTAATTCACTTATTTGCTCCCCTGGTATGCTTTGAGTGTGAAACACTGAAATATCTTAAACATTGTTTTCTATTTTCTCCAACATACACTTGCATTGAGAACAACTCATGAGCATAAAATATTTGTTTTTAAAAATTATTGAATGGATGAATATAAAAAGCAAAATTTTGACTAAAATTCTACTAACATATTCTTAGGATACATTCCTCCTTTAGAGTTAGGAGACATAAACTAAAAGCTTCTAAAAATATCGAGGTCTAGTTTTACCTGTATACAAGACTTAGATGCAATGTTAATTCTGCAAACACTGTGAGTGGAAGGTTTATGACAATTTGTAAAGGCTGCATATGGTTTGAAATAGAGAATATGTAAAGAGGAACAGGAGAAAGTTTGAGGCTAAGTCCAGCTGGTTGCTGGGGTTGTGTTGAGGTTAAGTGGACTAAGGAACTTGCATGGGAGCAGTTTGAAAGGCAGATAATAAATGCCTGCACACAGAAGCGTCCAGCTAAAGGTAGAAGAAGATAGGTCCAGTTTGAATAATGAGAAGAGATGGCAGAAAAATTGGAAACAAAGAGGCCAGAATATCATTGAAAGCATAGGAGGCTTTCGAACAGAAGAGAATTCTCAGAAAAAAGAAGTCAGTAGTTTAAAATGCCGTAGCATTCCATTCATATTTAAAAAATAAAATAAATAAAATAAAATAAAATAAAATAAAATAAAATAAAATAAAATGCCAGAGCAAAGTCTAAACATGAAGAGGACAGAAGATGTGATAGTGTCTCAGTCAATTAATATTTTAAAATAAACTTCCATGGCTATATTGTTCTACTAGGGATTGTTATGGGCTCACAAGAGATAAAACAGTTGCTGACCCAAGAGAGTTCACAAGTGAAAAGACAAAAGAAAAAATACGAAATTTTAATGATTGCAATATAATGTTAAATTCTAAGATATAGAGTATAAGTGCTCAACATATCTTCTCAGAATCATTTTGCTAATGAAAGACTTCAAAATATGTTTCTTTGAAATTAGATGACTAAAACCACAGGTAGAAACCAAAACTGTTCATATTATTTGGGAAATGAATTCCTATGCTCATATTCTTTCTTTCCTTTATCTCTAACAACAAAAGCAATTTTTGGAAGTCAATGGTTCTGTTACTTAAATGTATTTTTGCTTGACAAAATGCACTTTCCTAACATATTAGACAGTAATTTTATTTTGTAAATATACTTTATGAATTGTAATTATACTTTAAGAATATACAGAATAAAGAGATTATGATTAAAGTGTATCATCTATATAAATCTGTGTATCATATAATATAAATAGTAAAATCTATCAGTTTTATATTTTCCCAGTCTGATGATACAATTTTATTCCATGTTACTATTGGTAATACAAAATTTCTACTCCTGCTTTCTGTTCATGCACTCTTCCTTTCACAATCACCCTGGGAATTTAGGGGAATATAAAGCTCCTGAAAGTATACAGGTATAAACCAGATTTTTGGGTCCACCTTTTTCTTCTGTCTTGCTCTGGTTCCCTGGACGATATTCATTGTCTGATCATATGTTGAAGGAGCCTCATGATCATCACTACTAAAGGAAGCCACTGATGATTCTATCTCTTGATGCCCTCAAGCTGCCAATCTTTATAATATTGGGAAGTTCTAAATTCATGAGAAGGTGGAAAAAATGGCCTTATCCTTGCCTATATTCAACTGAATATAGAGAGATACTTCTGCTGACTTTATGTAAAGACTCTAAAAAAAAACCCATAAACCACACACAAAAAAATCATCTTTTTTAATATGCTGGCTTTCACTATCTAATCACTAATTCTCAGTAACCATTCTACTCCATTCTTTGTTGTTCAAGCTTCTCTTTCCTCAAAGCTCTTTTATTCTTTCTTATGTTAAAATGTAAAATTTTCTATGCAAAGTAATTAGTTAATTAGTTGAACTATTACAATAAAATTGAATCATTTCTATATGCCAGGAATCATTCTTAAGAACTTTACATTATTTCATTCATTCATAATTATAACGTTAAGTTAGGTATTATTATTATCTCCATTTTGCCAGTCAGGTTATTACAATAGAAAAAGATTAATAATAGAGCCTGAATTCAAATGCAAGCTTTCAGATTCCATAACCCTTGCTCTTCACCATTCTCAATGGTGTCTCTCATTAGGAAAATAATCTCTAGGAATGAGGCAGCTTGAAAGCAGTTCCTTACATGAGCTATAGGTCAATCAGACTAAATGGTTTTATACATTAGTAGTATGTATATTTTCATCAAATGACAGCCTCTTCTGAATTAGGTAGAATATAGTGAATATAACATTAGATTTAGAATTATGTAGTACTTGTATCTTGGCTTTAATGTCACTATTCTTTTTGTCTGAGCCCCATTTCTCCGTCTGTAAAAATGGATGATGATGCCTATCTTTAAAATAGGACTATTCTTCTTTGAGTAAGTAACATAATATATGTAAAGAAACCAGTATGATGCACAGAGCACCTGTCAGGCTGCCAGTTACCATTAGTTTCTTCTTTCTTTATAAAAAAAAAATAGGTAAGCCATTAGATACTTTTGTAATGTAGAGCTCACGATGGTGAAGATGGTTCAGCTAAGATCCTAAATGTTGTACATTATAAAACAATTTTCTGCTATTAGCTACCAGTAAAATTAAAACTTAAATCCATGCTATGCTAGTTGGAATACCAATTATGTTTTCTTGTAGAGTGAATATGCACAGGTGATCTGTAGAACACAGAAAGAATCTACAATGAAATGTAATACTTCTCTTTGGTAAAATACTACAGAACTACTGCTACCAATGACTATTTTTTATGTAATAATTTTTCTGTAACTATATTAAAATATATTTTACTTACCTAATAATATTAGTACATTGATTATATTTGAAGTTCAGAAGTACAAATAAAAATTTGTATTGTATTATATAATGATCTAATACATGATATAATGCCTGATTCTTAAATTCTAAGACTAAAAGGAAATATGTTCCCAAACAGTTTTGGGTCAGCTGCAATACAAATTACTTTTTGTTAAAGAGAAATTTCAATGTCATACATTGTCCTAATTCTGCTTACAAAATGTAAGTCTGCTATAAAAACACTTGACTCATATCAGGTACAGAATAGCTTTTTGCTCAGCTATGCAGGTAATTCAGTTTTCCAGGTTTTGTTCCTTTACAATGTACATGGCCAGCAAGAATTATTTTCTTTTTCAGTAATGCATTCTCTAAATGAAGGGAGAAAATGGATTGTTTACTTTCTGCAATAAAATTCCCTTATTTTGGCTGCATTCAAACTCAAAGTACGAGGATTTAAATTGCTCCCTAGTTCTGTGAATCTGTAGGCTTTACCTTTGAATGAAAAAGATGATATCTTGATGGTTAGCAGTACATTGGGTTCTATATTTGTCTGTGCACATATGTACACATTTATGATACAGAAAGCTGTTTCCACTTCAACAATTTGCTCTGTAGTTCACACCAACCCAGCATTTACATGGAGGATAGGTTCAAAATTGTCTATTAAAAATATGAATAAGAGAATATGTAGAATATTCACTCTGTAGTGAATATCTTGTATGAAAGTTAAACTGTTTTAGTATGCTTTTGCCGAATTTTAATAAAAAGCTATCGCACTATGAGATATAGCTATAACTGAACCATGAAATAACAATAAAACCACCACAAATCATCTCCACCTCTCCATGTTACTTTTTTTTTTTAAGTTTATTCATTTATTTTAACACAGAGACAGAGAGAGCAAGTTGGGAAGGGGCAGAGAGAGAGAGACAGAGGGAGAATCCCAAGCAGGTTCCACAGTGTCAGTGCAAAGCCTGATGCAGGGCTTGATAGCATGGAGTGTGAGATCATGACCCAAGTGTAAATCAAGAGTCAGATACTTAACCTTTGGAGCCACCCAGGTGCCCCAAACATGTTACTTTTTTTTTAAGAATATACTATAGGAATTATAAAAGGTCAAACAAGAGTTTTGTTAATATTAGGTATCTTCATAGACTTGATTTGATCAACATTACCTATTTTTAAAAAGATAAAGTATCAAAATTGATTTAATGAAAATCAAAGTTTATTTATATGATGGAAGAACAGCTTGAAAATAGTTGCTAAGACCTCACTGTGAATTTTAAAAGTTATTATATGAGATATGTCCCACTAGAATTGCCAGATTTAACAAATAAAGAATTCCTTCATATAAATAATGTCAATTGTGGTATGTGGTACATTTAAATACTGAAAAAAAAACAAAGCAACAAAACCTTTATCTAAAATTCTGCTTTAACTGGGAATCTTATATTTTAATGTAATAACTTTAAATTCCAACTTATTTTTTAGTTCTGGTCCAAATATTTTTTAATAAATCAATTTAGGAACATCTCGGTTAAGATGGCCAAGAAGTAGGGGGACAGGGATTTCCCTCAAACACAGCCGTATTGAGACACCCAGGAAATCAGTCTGTGGAGCTACAGAAAAATCTCCACAGGTGGATGGAGACACTTTGGAGGGACACAGATGCGTATATGCGAATTGGGAGAGATAAAACACAGGTGTAGGCATGGAGGGGAGGGAACTACTTCTGTGGCTAGACAAAAGAAAGAGAAAGAGAGGCTGTGGAAGTGTGGTATTGTGTTAGGACACGAGAAAAACCTCTCCAGATCACACACTGGGGAATGAGAAATACAAAGAGTGCCAGTCTCTACTTGGTAAAAAGCCTTAAGAGTGAAAATCGAAGTTTTCAGGGCTGTGGGCCTTTCTCCGGATGTGAGCCACCAGGATGTGCCTGCCCCTGGCAGGCAGGGAGCCAGCCCCAGGGCGTGGTAGTGATCTCAGTAGCAGGCACAAGGCAGAGAACAGTCCCCTTCCTCAAGTACTGTGGGAAGAAGGTTTATTGCCTCCCCAAGGACAAAAAACGATGCAGGAGCCAGCCAGGGGCCCTTTGTCAGCTGGGCAGAGTGGTGCTACTCTAGAACCGGGTCTGTGTGATGCAGGATCCTATAAGGCATCAGGTTTTGAATCCCACCCGAGTGCCTCCAAGGCGCTGGAGACTGTGGAGCAGGGCTAGCTGGCGGTGCTACTCTGTGAGGGCTACTTGAACAGCTTGGTCTCAGACACCTGGTTCAGGAAGGAGAGATTGGGGTGTCGCCATTTTTCTCCACATCACCAACCAACACCACCGGGGCTTCAGGCAAGGGCGAAGAGGCCCCCAGTGGAGGCGGGACCACCTACACCAAACCCCGCCCCTCCACGACTGGTAACTGCTTATCTAATGTAGTAGGACTGACCCAGAGCAAACCAGAGGGCCTCTCCTCCAGACCAGCACAGCCACTGGACCCAAACATCAACAGACAACTGTCCTGTGGTTTTGTATGATTACTTAAATGAACAAATCAAAGCACACCTGGTGGAAGGTCCAAGCAATCCATCACTACGAGTAAGGAGGACTTTTGTAGAGGAGTGATCAGTGGGATAGAACAGCCGAATACGCAAAACAGAATGTACGCACACTTACTGAAGTGCCAGGCCCCGAACAGTGTAGGAGCCCTTTTTAATATAGTAGTATTCACAGGTACAGGACACACAACAAGCTATTAAAACATAAAAGAGAAACCTAACCAAAATGATGAAATGGGAGAATTCTACTCAAAAGAAATTCCAGAAGGAAATTACAGTCATAGAATAGCTCAAAACAGATATAAGCAATATATCTGAACAAGAATTTAGAATAACAGTCATAAGGGTAATAGCTGGGCTTTAAAAAAGCATAGAAGACAGAAGAGAATCTTTTGCTGCAGAGATCAAAGACATATGATAGTCACGAGGAATTAAGACATTGTATAAATGAGATGCAAAAATAAACTAGATACACTAATAAATGAATTTGTAAGCAAAATGTATTTTTGTTTTTTTGATTATTCAAAATTAGCAATTCCTTCCTTTTTTCTCTCTTACTGAACATACCTATTCCACCTTTAATAATCCAGAATCCTTTGCTGATTTTGAAATATGTTCTTAATCCCCTAAGAGTAGCATCATTTTTTGCCCCAAAGTGTGAGGTTGTTACTTTAAGAGTGTTAGAGTTGGGATGTAAGCAATTGTTATGCACACACACATTAAAACAGGGGTTCTTGGGTAGCGCTATGCCCCGTTATGTGCTCTATTCGGTCTCAGGGTCCTCCCATCCTCTCCAACAAGATTGACAAACAATAACCACCACCTCTTTCCCCTCCCTCTCTCTCTCCTTCTCTGCTAAAGCAGTGTGATCGTGGTAGTTTTATGAGAGTGAATAGAGACACGTGTGTAGGAAGTTTGGGTTTTCTTGCATCCTTGAATGCTAGAAGAGGGACCCCAGTGAATGAATGGGGCAAGGCTCTGTGGAAGAGCACATGTGGGATTCTGGCCACAAAATAGGGATGCTGGGCAGTGATGGACAACAACAGCAACAGTTATAGAAAGTGCCCTGACTGTATATGGAAAAGTGTCAGCTGTGGAAGTGTTTGCTGCATGTATGAGCAGAGCTCACGGATAGACTCAGCAATCTTTGCCTAGAATGCACATTCTTTGTCTTTAGAACAAAAGAATAGTAGTAGAGCAATAAAACTAGAATTTGAGAGAAAGCATATCTGGAAGAGGAAGGAACACAATAAAGATATGGCAAATGCAGAAATCCCAGTTGCACTTTTGTCATTGGTATCAATGTAAAATAAACATCAAGGCAACTTAGCAAATCAACTTTTTAAATTCTTATCTACTATAGAACTCTAAGCCTAAGTAAAGACTCTTCTCTAATCTTCTTTTTTTTCAGCAGAACCCCCAAAAGGCTTGGATTCACTTTAATATCCTTTCCTTAATAAAAATCTAACAAATCCAAACTTAGTGTGATATGTTATACACCTTAATAACTCCTATTCCAATATTGGTTAGAATTTACCCCATATATAAAAGCATTATTTACTTACTAAAATCCTGTTAATTTTCACATGTACTGGTTTAATTGAAATATTACTCAATTTAATAATGTTTGATTACTACTTTGACAAACTACTTTTCTGAAACATAGCTATTGTCTTGGTGAGGTTATATATACAACTGTAAACATGTGTTGTATGTTTGCGTAACTTTATTTTTATAAGAATAATTACATGAATGTGCACATAAATGTTAACATAGGTTTTGAATAATTCAAATATTTAGAATTTGGACATATGAAAAAAAATCTTTTTACATAAAGGTTTATGTAAAGTTTTGATATAATGGTCCACTGAAAAATTTAGGGCAGAATCTTGTCATTATTTTAATCTAATTTTTAGTGATATTGTTTATTCAATAGAACCCAAAATGTATTGGCAATAATGCAGTTGTTGAGTAATTTACAGGAAAAAAAATGTACAACCTGGATTGCATGTTCATTCAAAAAAAGACATTTTGTTAAAAACAAGATTTTCACCATAGTCTGTTAAAAGGAATTTAGAGGGGTCATTTTTTTAAAACAAAGCATCCCAATGCATGCTCCTTGGTTAATTAATAGATCAGAAAGTTAATCACTCAAAATGTACCTTCCTTTAAATCCTTGAGGTGGGGGGAGACTTCTTCACTAGAAGAAGGGTCTGGGGGAAATATTTAGTCATTGCAGGCCCAGGCTGGAAGATTGCTATAATCTAGCAAAGCACAAGCATTTATTATTGAAACAAGCAGTCTGGAACTTCATGGGCTTGAGTTCCAGTTCTGCCATTTGCCAGCTAATTGGTCATGGGCAAGTTGCTTAACTTCTCTATGCTTCAATTTCCTCATCAATAAAATGGTGACAAAATTTAGATTTTCTCATAGAGCTGTTTTAGGTTTTAAATGATTTTACATTTGTAAAATAATCAAGCAGTGTTGGGTACATGGTAAGTACAATGAAATCATTTGTAAACTTTATTGTTTTACCAAGAAAAGGGAAACACCAAGTCATGGCTTCTTGGGAACAAATCAGATATTGAATGCAATAAAATCAGAATTAGCAAAAAAAAAAAATACAGTCATGAAACATATTCATATGTTTGCTATGACTTGTGCTAGGCCCTTTTCACATGCATTATCTAATTTACCCTTTCAACAAGTCTGTGAGGATATGTTATTATTAATTTATAAATGGAAAAATACCTGAAGCATAGAGAGGTAAAAGGAATTTCTCTGGGTAATAACAGCTGTTAAATGGTAGATCTAAATTCAAACCCAATCCCACTGACCATTATTCCTGTAATCTTTGCATTATATAAGAATTACTGTCACATTGTAGCAAGGGTTTAGATTTTCTCCTCTGGGGATTTATGAAAAGTTGTTACATTTAAACCATTGCAACTATGAAGAGCACAACTTGTGTTTTATTTCTTTTCTCATCTAAGTAGTTATAACTATCATTTTAAATGGTCTACTGTTGCACAAGATACTTTACATATATTGCCAAACTCCATAACTCAAAGTAGAGATCATTTACATTCACAGATGAAAATATTTGGCTAAGAGAAATTAAGTAATTTACTCAAGTATATTCTGATAATAAATTTTCTAGCTAGATGGGAATCAAACCCAGGTGTGTTGAGCTCATTTCATTAAATCATATTACTTTTTATTTAAATACCTCTAGGTAAATGAGCCCATTTTTAAAATCAAAAATCTCAGTTGACATCTTATCTAAGATATTACAGATCATTCCTATATTTTCTCCCACAAAAGTCTGAAAAGTATTAATTAATGTTTAAACTAAATTTCTAAGTTTTTCAAAAATTTAAAGCTATAGGATTTCAGAAAACCATTGGCAAGATTAATTTACAAACCAGTAATTATATTCTGAATTTGATTTTGAAAACAGAAGAAAAAAGATAGAATAATAGAAAGAGGAGTAATAATAATAAGAAAAAGCAAATATTTTTAAATTGCAAAGCTTGGGAGGTCAGAGAATAGATGGAAATTCCAGAACATCTGGGGTGCTATCCCTCTACCACTTGACCAAACACTAATTCTGGGTTGAAGTCCTATTTTGGGGTAGGTGGGTAACATATAATCACAAAAAGGCTATGAATTATGAAGTCAGACTGACTTCAGTCTCAATGACAAGATCTACCAATACTTAAAGTTATAAGCAATTTGTTGACCCACACTGAAACTCTGTGGAAAAGGGCTTCCAGGAGGAACAAAGGCTGGGTCTACTTTAGGTAGTATAGATAGGTCTTTTAAAAGGCAAAAATTCCTGAATTCCATAGCAGCTGCATTAGAATTTCTTCAGACAATTGTTAAAACCAGATTCCCAGATAATAGCTTGACATTCTGAATGCTTAACAAGCATCTAAAGGGATTCTGATGAACAGCCAAAATAGGTAAAATAAGTTAGGCAAATTGAGTATTCCAGCTAGAAAAAAAAAAAAGTTACAAAAATGTAAAAGAATCCCTTGTAAACAACATAATATTACAATTAAAACAACAAGTTTGTGTCAGAAGGAAGAGGATGATGTAGCTAATAGGTTAGCTAAATAAGTAATTTACATGTTATTTTGGAAAACTTAGAAACCACTGAAATGTTTTAAATGGGAAGGGAGGGCACTATAGTTTTGTGTTTGAAAAACATTACCATGGGGCGCCTGGGTGGCGCAGTCGGTTAAGCGTCCGACTTCAGCCAGGTCACGATCTCGCGGTCCGTGAGTTCCAGCCCCACGTCAGGCTCTGGGCTGATGGCTCGGAGCCTGGAGCCTGTTTCCGATTCTGTGTCTCCCTCTCTCTCTGCCCCTCCCCCGTTCATGCTCTGTCTCTCTCTGTCCCAAAAATAAATTAAAAAAAAAAAAAAGTCCCAAAAATAAATAAAAAAAAAAACAAAAACAAAAAAAAAACGTTGAAAAAAAAATTAAAAAAAAAAAAAAACAAAAAAAAAAAAACAAAACATTACCAGTAGGGAGACCTGAGGAAGATGGGCTTGAATAGGGGAGGAAGGGTGACAGAAAGGTAAGTAGAAGGCTCTTGCTATAATCTAATTGAAAGCAAATTAAACTGTGTGGAATGAACAGGAATGGTATGACAGAACAGGAGAAAGGGCAAATTTGGGAGATAACCCCTGTTTGACAGAACTGGTGGCTGAACTAAAGAAAAGGGAAAGATAAATCAAAGTGACTTAGAGTTTTTCGGCCCCATAGATGGCAAGAATATTGGTGATACTAATAGAAGGAAGTCTGTAGCACTTTTTCCCCTTAGCTTCAAGAATGGATGCACTCACCGAAAAATAGGAAGAAAAAATTGCTTAGAAGATAAATGAAGAAGGATGATATAATATTTAGCTATATGGGATTGCTTGGGAATGCAGAAGTCAGAGGTTTGCTCTTCTTCTGATATCTAATTACAATTTTGAAAGCATCTTATTATAAACAATATGTACAAAAGGGAAAGTTAATGTATCTGTCAACTTTTATGTTTCTATTTACTTTGGTCTTTTAATCTTTCAGTTTAATGTTGAATGATTGTGATATTAATAAGTGGTATGAACACGTTTGTGGGTATCATGCAATTATCAAATGCATGTAATTAAAAATTCAGATTATTAGATTATTTAGATTAAACAGACAAAATTACTTAAGATATCTCTATGTATATACATTAAAAACTATAATAATTCAATAGAAAAGATTAATATCTATCTTCTTAAAAGGTCTGAAAATGTAAGTTGTACAAGAGTATTCATTTTTCATAGCTCTAATATTTTCCCTGAATTTTACATAGTAGGAAAAATGTGAATTTTATACCAAGCCAGAGAACATTTCTCTATAGTTATTCATCAAGGACAGTGGTATAGGTAGGTCATAATTTCCTCTCTAGCTTTTAAAGTTTGCCCTCTGAAGGTTGCACACTTCCATATTTAAAGTTTTTTTTTTTTAAGGGTAGAGAAAGATTTGGTGACAAATCAACTATATTAATAATAACTTTGGACGTATATAGGGCACACATTTTAAGGATTCTCTTAGAGGGCTCATGGAAACACTTTATATCTTTCTTTTTTTTTTTTCAACGTTTATTTATTTTTGGGGGGACAGAGAGAGACAGAGCATGAACGGGGGAGGGGCAGAGAGAGAGGGAGACACAGAATCGGAAACAGGCTCCAGGCTCCGAGCCATCAGCCCAGAGCCCGACGCGGGGCTCGAACTCACGGACCGCGAGATCGTGACCTGGCTGAAGTCGGACGCTTAACCGACTGGCCACCCAGGCGCCCCATACTTTATATCTTTCAAAGTACTTATATATACCACTATTTTACTAATAATGACAAAAATAATAGACTTCCCAAATTGGGGACATTTCTAAAACTTTCCTTAATATTCACCAAATAAGTACTATTATACATAATATTTAAAAAAAAAATTTTAACGTTTATTTATTTTTGAGACAGAGAGAGACAGAGCATGAGCAGGGGAGGGTCAGAGAGAGAGGGAGACACAGAATCTGAAACGGGCTCCAGACTCTGAGCTGTCAGCACAGAACCCGACGTGGGGCTCGAACTCACGGACGTGAGATCATGACCTGAGCTGAAGTCGGCCGCTTAACCGACTGAGCCACCCAGGCGCCCCCATAATATTTTAAATAAAACTGCTGAAAATCATAAGGAGATATTATATTTTAACAAAGAGAATAAATGTTTTCAGGCATTTCTCACATAGTCATATTTCACACTTAGATTAATAAAGATTGAGCTTGATCCTTCATTTTCTTCCAAATGATTAACTTTCAGATTGAAGAAGACAGCAAAGCCAAAAGTAAATTTTATGCCAGTCCTATGAGAAACAGAGAGACTATGTGACCAACTCTAAATTATTCACTTAATAACAGAGCAAAGGCTAAGTCCTAGGTGTTTTGGTTTTCAGTTTTATTATTATCCTCACGCTAGTATATTTCATTTTCATTGGGAATTCATGCAGAGTGAAATGTGTTGGTTATTCAGGAACTTTTAATTTTTAATTTCTTGGAAGAAAGATTAAGTCAGACACTCAAATAGGCAATTGTTTTTTGAAACTGTAATCCTTAATTATTATTTATTTTAGGGTCATTTAGGACAATAATTTAAAGTGACAATGCTAATGTTTTATAAGAAAACCTGATCACTTTGGTCTTTATCACATTTCACATAGGAGTTACTTCAAATCAGCGAGGGATGAAGATAAATTTTACTTGACCAATAGAGAAAAAAAAAAAAAAAGATTGTAAACAGGCTCTGAATGCACATCATGTAGTTTTCACCTTCTGACAGAGCAGTATTTCAGAAGATAACAGAAAGGAGGAATTTATGGCAGATGCATTACTACTTAGGAACTAATCTCACCCACATGGCTGTTAATGTGAAATATGGATTTTAATAATCCTGGCTCTGTGAGTTGTGTGATCCTGCCTGGTGGGAATGTGATTAGCCACAGCCTGCAAGATTAATTGAGATATATAGCAGATGGTTACATATAGTGAATTTCAGGCTACTCTGATTATACCAGAATTTTCATAGTTAATATTATATCTTTATAAAATTAATAAATCAACTTTTTATTGTGATAAGAAGAACTCTTCTTTCCTTAGGTCATTAAGCAGGTCACTTAAAAAGAATGTAAAGGTCTTCCAGAGAGAGAAGAATTTTTTTAATTTTTTTTTAACGTTTTTATTTTTATTTTTGAGACAGGGAGAGGCAGAGCATGAACAGGGGAGGGTCAGAGAGAGGGAGACACAGAATCTGAAACAGGCTCCAGGCTCTGAGCTGTCAGCACATGAGCCTGACGCAGGGCTCGAACTCACGGACCGCGAGATCGTGACCTGAGCCGAAGTCGGCCGCTTACCGACTGAGCCACTCAGGCGCCCCGAGAAGAATTTTAAATGTAGATAGGTAGAAGGATAGATGATAGAGAAAGAAAAGAAAAGAAGAAAAGAAAAGAAAAAGAAAGAAAGAGAAAAAGAAAAGAAAGAAAAGAAAGGAACAGAGAAAAGAAAGAAAAGAAAAGGTAAGAAAGAAAAAAGAACAGGAAAAAGAAAAGAAAAGAAAGAGAGAAAAAAAAGAAAGAAAGAAAGAAAGAAAGAAGAAAGAAAGAAAGAAAGAAAGAAGGAAAGAAAGATACAGAGGTAGACTCATAAAATTTTTTGAAACTCAGTCCATAATCATGTATATTGTTTAAATATAATTTTACTCAGGAGAGAAAATAGTTTCTGACATCAACACACAAAAACTTAGGAAATGAAAATTTTAAATCAAGAGGTTTAATTAATAAGGACAGGATTTTGTTGTTGTTATTTTGCAAAATGGATAGGGATAGCAATTTACTGCTTTAAATAATGAATAATTTTTCATCATGGTATTTTCAAACACACATTTATCTACCCAATAAATGAGCAAGAAAGCTATTCAGTCACCATTTATTAGTTTTTAATTCTTGTCAGATGATAATTACATATTTATTTTAAATAAATTAAAATAAATGCACAGGTAAAGACTATTACCTGTGTAATGTAATGAGTAAAATATTTTAATAAAAGTAGATGTGAAGCCATGTTCTAAAAACATACTTTTTCATAAAGTTCTATACAACATACATGTGTGAATTCTATTGTTATTATTATTGTACTTATTCCCTA
Source organism: Lynx canadensis (assembly GCF_007474595.2). Lineage (NCBI taxonomy): Eukaryota > Metazoa > Chordata > Mammalia > Carnivora > Felidae > Lynx > Lynx canadensis. Next base: position 34,184,684 of record NC_044312.2, read on the forward strand.
AGTATTCCTGTTGTCCCTTTCTATCATGATTCTATATATATGTGTATATATATATATATATATATATATATATATATATGGAGTCCTGAATTATCACGTTTTTATGATTTTTATACCTTTAAATTAACCAAATCTAAATCTCCAGACCTAATGCTTCAACTTCATCATCAACATTTCCCAATATGTAGGATAATTTTCAACCTATATACATTTGTGAAACCCAGCCCATTATGTATTCACCAAACGTGCTTGTCTATATCACTCCCTCTTTTAATCCATAGCAGTTCTAACAGTCAAGTAGTTAACAACAACAAAACAAAAACTTTATCTTTTTTAAACATTTATTTATTTATTTTTAGAGACAGAGAGAGAACTAGTGAGGGAGGGGCAGAGAGAGAGATAGAGGTTAGAAAGAGAGAGAGAGAGAGAGAGAGAGAATCCCAAGCAGGCTCTGCACCACCAGAGCCCCACATGGGGATTGATCTCAGGAACCTGAGATCATGACCTGGGGAGAAATCAAGGGTTGGATGCTTAACCAACTGAGCCACCCGGGTGCCCCTACCATTATCTTAACTTTATTTTTCTTTTAATCCATATATTCAACAGAGCTCAATTACTAAATATTTAATGAATGATTTTTCCCTTAAAAGTTTTCCCTTTAGAAAAGGTTTCATGATATCTTTCTCCACATTTGTTAAGGTGAAATTCAGCTGAGCTTTCAAAGTACTTTGCCAAGTTTGGCATTGCTATTAATCTAATTAAAACCTGGCGTTTCAAGCTCATCACAGTCTGCTTCTCCTTCTGCATTTTGTTTTCCAGCCAAACTACACACTTTTCCATGCCCTAAATGGGCCCTTGGTTTTCCAACCTCTAAGCATACTAATGTATGACTCCATAAATAACTGCATTCCTTTTTGCCTACTTATCCTTTTTGTCTACTTATCAAGGAAAATAAGATACTCTGGAATAAACAAATTCTCCTAAAGCCAGAAAATAGGGCCACATGATTGCTTAATTAAATTAAGTTTCTTATAACCTACCAACTACAGTGTGAACATTCTCAAGACTATAGGAATTTAAGTACACACATTAAGCAACCACTTTTCTAGTATCCACTTTTTATATCATATAATTGATCAGAAAGCATGGAGTTGTTTCCAGAGGAAGAAAGAATGAAAATTTAAGGAATCTTCAGTTGGTAATGGCAAAAGCTAAGACTGGCTATGATTAGAATAGAAAAAAAATTCAACAGCTCTTCTTAGATCACAGCTGGACTTGCTGACCCTGTTCTAGGATACCAGAACTGGAGGGAATCCTTACAATTCTGGAGGATGTATAAAAGGAGTACAATTTTATGTAAATGTTAATGAAGCATACAATCCTCAGAAGGGGACAGAGTAAGAATACTAATATGTTCAAGAGAGATTTGTACAAGTTGCTACAAGCTTTAGAGTGGAAAGTTAGTGGAATTTGGGGTGTTGGAGGATCAGCTCACCTTCTGTGATTAATCCATTGGCTTTTCACCAAATAAACCACAACTACTGCCAAAGCCATAATTATCACCTACATTGAATTAAATCTTATTAAAATGAAATATGTTATTTGGAAATGATTACTGAAATAATTGGAAACTATAAGCATAAAAATTTCCTGGCAATATATACACATTTTAAAGAAAATAAATACATTGTCTTTGAGAAAGACTCAGTTACTACTGACAAAGAGAAAAGTCTTCTACTGGGACTAACTTTTGCATTTTTTATTTTTTTAATCCTCATTTTTGCATCTTTGAAACCAGATATATTTTATCTTCAGAGGTAGCATGCATGACACAGAAGGGATCTATATATAGTGTGTACATAGATAAAACATTGTGGTGATATTTAATATTTTAAATATAGTGAGTATGTGGTGAACATTTCCTTACAAGCTGGAACTGAAATAAAATCTGGTTCTTCTTTTATTTTATAACATAGTTAGTATATTGAGATCTTTATTGATCAACATTTGACAGTAAAAAAAGGACAAAATTTTTCTGTTTCTTACTATATATTCTTCATCTTGATAGGTAAAAATAGGTGTTTTATTTGTCACCTTCATTCAGAAACAATGACATTCTAAATGGAGCAAGATGTAACTTAGGTCTACTCATCAAAATTACTTCTTAATATACAAGAAATAAATAAATAAACACCTTGGCTTATAATTTTCACCTTTCAATTCATATTAATTTCATAATTATTTGATTAATCACAGCACTTTTTAGGTCCCTATGTACATAGAGCGTGCTTGCTTTGTTTGTCTGGGACAGCACAGGGACTCTTGTAGAACTGTTGATAGAACTCAAATGTTGATAGGACAAGAAAGAACTCAAAGTTATGAATGGGTTTAGTCACTGGGAACCAGAAAACTATATCTATGTATATTATATTATATTATATTATATTATATTATATTATATATACATGTTTATTCTAGTTTTTATCTTATTTCACTTATAATGGTGCTTCAGCAGCTCACTACTGTTCCCAATATGTCCGTCACAACTTCAGGATTATTTATTTACACTCCCTATTTATAACCCTGCACATTGATAATATCATACGTGATCATTTCTAGCAATAAAATCTCAAAGTTGCTGTAGTCCAATGATAGTGAAAGTTCTAGTAGAATTACTCAAACGTTTGATATCTATGTTAAATGAATAGCTAAATTAATTAATGACCAACATCTTTATATATTGAAGTCCTATCAATGAAGGTATTAATAGAATTGCAAAGATGCATGATTAAGTGTGCATTTGGCTTTTGGAATCAAAGATATCTAAATTTGAATCATGCCTTCACCATTTTGTAGCTGTTTCAATCTAAGTATGTTTCTTAAACTCTCTGAGTCTCAGATTTCTTCAACTTCAAAATAGAAATAATAATGTCTATACATAAGGGACTTCATTTAATGCTTAACAAATCCTACACACTCAATAAATGACAAATACACTTACATGTAGCATTCTTTGCAGGAACATTTGCCCAGTAAAAACATTATCAAGGTGAAATGATATATAAATTATATATATATATATATATATATATTCATTCTACTCTCTCTCTCTATATATATACATATATATGTATATATATTATATATTCACTTTATGTGAGCACTGAATGAAACTTAATAAAAATTATCCTCTAAATTAATGTAATTTATTTATAATTATAAATAATCTAATAATAAATAGATTATTTATAAATAATCTAAATAATGATTTATTTGTTCTAATCTAGGTCAGAAAACACAAACAGCCTGATTCTGTTGACATATAGTTGATTGATATAAAACCAGGCAGTAACTTAAAATTTAAAATTAAATAAAGATTAGAGACTATAAAAATCATTCACAGTTTAAAGGGTTTAAAAATATCAGTTATATGTCTGCTGCTTAAGGTTGTCTTTTTCACTCAGTGTGTTGGAGGAAAAGGTCTTCTTGTATCTTTTCAAGGATGCTCTACCTCTTTATTTGATATTTATAAACTGTTTCATTGTATTGAAATTTCTTTATTTTAAAAGGAAAGTTATAGTACAATTCATACTTACATACTTTATTGAGTCATTCTCATTTCCAGATGTTATCATACCAACAAAAATGAACAAGAGTATTTCTTCTTTCCTGTACAGATGGTGCCTACTGTTAGTCTTAGCAAAACTTTTCAAGCCAATGTTTCAACACTTGTATAGGAAACAGCTGGATCTTCTGGACAATTCATGAATTAAGCTGAATCTTAACAGATCAAACAGCTTTGATATAAGGATACAAGGATAGATTTTGAATACTTAAATATTCTGAAAAAAGATTGATAAATACTTCATTGATGCTGTTGGTTTGGGTATAATCCCAACAATAATTAAATATTTTTTGCTGAAGATAGCAAATATCAGAAGAATGACTCATATGTCTCTAGTTTTCAATCAGAAAAAAAATCTAAGATATTATAAAAAATCATTATGATGATAATTATAGCAAAATTGCATAATAGATTTATGATGATATTAATCAACATGCCATTTTAAAATGTTTAGGATATTTTCCATTTATTTAATTTATGACATTTTATTCATTTTAACATTTGATATTGTATTGCAAATAAGTTTAAGATGGGAAACAGAAGTACAATGTTGTAGATTTTGTCTGTGAAGCTAGTAATAGAAAATGATACTTCATATTCCTGGATTTTTTACTATTGCTAGTGTTTTCTGCCAATCTGAAATACGTACCTAAAATATATGGTAGCAATATTTATAAAAAAATAATTGCAAATAAATTTTGCATAATAAAAATGTATATTTAGACATCCACCTGCATTCTTATAATGTCTTGTTCTTAAAAAAATCAAATTTGGGGCGCCTGGGTGGCTCAGTCGGTTAAGCGTCCGACTTCAGCTCAGGTCTCGATCTCGCGGTCCGTGAGTTCGAGCCCCGCGTCGGGCTCTGGGCTGATGGCTCAGAGCCTGGAGCCTGCTTCCAATTCTGTGTCTCCCTCTCTCTCTGCCCCTCCCCCGTTCATGCTCTGTCTCTCTCTGTCGCAAAAATAAATAAACGTTAAAAAAAATTAAAAAATCAAATTTGATGAATTATATAAAATGGGGAGTTAATAGGAATATGCTATTTTTATCAATAACTGTATCTCTATTACAGAACAAAAAAAAATTCACAATGACTTGGTTCGGATCACAAATTACTTGGTGCCAACTGACTCTGAAATGCTTTAATAGTAGAATCAGACATAGCTGTGTGAAGAAATTAGGAGTGAAATAGCATAATATGAGCAAAGTAATTTCAAAAGCCAAGTCAAGGAGAAAGAGCCAAAAGCAACAGAATCTATTAATCATGTTCATAGTTACTTTAAGTTTAACAAATTATGTTTATAATATTCAGAAAACAATTCTAGACAAGTGGAATTAAAAAGTATATCTTTTAGTTTAAAGTAATACAAATTTATTGTAGGAAAGCTAAAAACAAAATGAAAATCAAATGTTGTCTATTTCTTTCCATTGGAGGTAACCATATTGTATATTAAAGATATTCAGGATGTATGCATGCATATTTAAAGCAAAATAGACCACATATTACACACAGATGTAGAACATGAATTCAGCTTGGAATGTTTCTTTCTTCATAAAATTATTTTTATGTTGTTTCATTAAAATTTTCTAGTGTGTGTACTACTTTGAAAATAATGGGACATTTGGAATATGTCAGAGTTTCAAAATTAACTCTGTCCTCCTTTCTATAAGAACCATTTATTTTCTGTCATCTATAAAAATATAAGGTGACTAGCAGTATTCAAAATAACTATGTTTTTCTCATATTTTTTCTCAAAATTTAGTTTTTTGAGATGACTATTGAGGTTATATCTCTTCTACTTTGCTCTCTCTTCTACTCTTCTCTCACTCTGGAAGTTCATTTGCATTATTTGTGTCTTTGATTTTCAACCGAGTGTTCTGTTTACTTACTTGAGCAGACCAAGATTTTTCCTTTGATTTCTATATGACCTTGACTGATTCAGTGTATAGGTACAGCATTTACAAATGCTTGTAGAATAAATGAAAAAAAATGTATGAATGAACACATATATTTCAGGATGATAAATTAAAATAATCCTTAAATTGGTATTTCATTTCTTACTCAGTTTCTATTCTGGTGTCATCAAAGTTGATGATAGTTACCTCTCCAGTAACCCCTTTTTCTATGCCTTCTTCTCTTCACCCTCCTGTGGACCCTGAAGCATGCCACATATTCATTTTTTTAGGGGTAGTGAAGGGGAGGATTATGAAAACCTTTTAGAATGCAATATAAGTATTGGTACTCCAGCTTTCTTTTGACATCCATTTGCATAAGAAATGTTTCTCCATCCCTTCACTTTCAATCTACAGGTGGCTTTAAGTCTAAAATGAGTCTCTTGTACACAGCATATAGATACAGATGGGCCTTGTTTTTTTAAATCCATTCTGACACCCTATGTCTTTGGTTAGAGCATTTACTCCATTTACATTCAGAGTAATTTTTGATAGTATGTGTTTAAAGCCAGTTTATACTTGGTTTATCCATGTTGTTGGAGATTTTTCTTTTTTTTTTTTTTTAACCTTTCTTGTCTTTGTCACTTTTGGTCTCCCTTTCTACTCAAACAGCCCCCTTTTAATACTTCTTGCAGGCCTGGTTTAGTGGTCAGGAACTTCTTTAGTTTTTGTTTGTCTGGAAAACTGCATTTCTCTTTCTATTCTGAATGATAACCTTTCTGCATAGAGCATTCTTGGCTGCAGATTTTTCCCATTCAGCACACTGAACTCCCTTCTGGCTTGCCAAATTTCTGTAGATAAATCTGCTGTTAGCCTTATGGGTCTTCCCTTATAAATTCAGGACTTCTTTTGTCTTGCTGCTTTTAAGATTTTTTTTTATCAATATGTTTTACAAAGTAAATTGCAATATGTCTTGGTATTGGCCTGCTTTTCTTTTTTTCTTTTTTCTTTTAATGGGAGTTTTCTGTGGCTCCTGGATTTGGATGTGTGTTTCCTTCCCCAGATTCGGGAACTCCTGGATTTGGATGTTTCTTTCCTTCCCTAAATTCGGCAAGTTTTCAGCTATTAATTCTTCAAATATATTTTCTGCCCCACTTTCTCTCTCTTCTTTTGGAACTCCTATAATACGAATATTATTGTGTTTGATGAAGTCACTTAGTTCCATAAGTCTATTCTCATGTTCAATAATTCTTTCTATCTTGGTCAGCTTCATTATTTTCCATTATTTTATCTCCCATTTCACTTATTCATTCCTCTACTTCCATGATTGTGTTCATTGGATAAGACTGTTTCCAATTTCAGTTATGGCAATTTTTTTATTTCTGACTGATTCTTTTTTAACTTTTATCTCTGTGGTAAGGGTCTCCCTGAAATCTTCCATTCTTGTCCCAAGCCCAGTAGTATCCTTATGATTGTTGCTTTAAATTCTCCATCAGGTATTAAAGAAGGCAGTTGTGTTGAGCACTGAGTTTTTATATTTAAGTGATGAATCACTAAATTCTTCTTCTAAACCCAATATTACACTATATGTTAACTAACTAGAATTTAAATAAAAATATGAAAAAAATAAAAATAAATAAAATGACAAAAATTAAAAAAAATAAATACACTCCATCCTTCTATTCAGAATCATTGGTTTGCTGCATAGTGTATTGTTGGCCGCAGATTTTTCAGCACTTTGAGTATATCAATCCTCTCCTTTCTGGTTTGCCAAGTTTCTGTTGAGAAATATCCATCTAACTTGTGGTGTTCCCTTGTAGTTGAAGAGTTCTTTTGTTTTGCTCCTTTTAAGATTTTTTCTTTATCACTGTAGTTTGCAAATTTATTTACAATATGTCTTGGCATTGGCCTGTTTTAATAATTTTGATGGAAGTTCTCTGTGCTTCCTGGAAGTGTATGTCTGTTGCCTTGTTCATATTAGGAAAGTTTTCAGCTATTATTTTCTCAAATACATTCTATCCCACTCTCTGTTTATTTTTCTAAGACTCCTATAATACAAATGTTATTATGTTTGAAGGAGTCACTGAGTTCCCTAAGTCTATTCTCATGTTGCATAATTCTTCTTTCTCTCTTTTGTTCAGCTTCATTACTTTCCATTGTTTTGTCTTCCAAGTCACTAATTCATTCCTCTACTTGTTCCAACCTGTTGTTCATTCCATCAAGCCTGTTTCCAATCTCATTTATTGTATTTTTCATCTCTGATTACTTTTTAACTTTTTTATCTCTGTGGTAAAGTTCTCACTAGTGTCTTCTATTTTTTCTCAATCCCAGTGATTATAATTATGATTACTTTTTAAACTCTCCATCAGGCACATTATTTTTTATCTTTTTTGCTTAGATCTCTAGTTGTGTCCTTATCTTGTTCTTTCACTTGGGATAAATTCCTCTGTTTTTTGCATTTTGTTTAAGTCTCTGCCTTCTTCTCTGTGTTAGAAGAGCCAGTTATGTCTCCTTCTGAAAATAATAGCTTTATGAAGAAGAGGTCGTATAGTGTCCAGGGCCTTGTGCTTTGAAGAATGTGTATGTTGTGTGTTGCATATTCTCTGCTGTTATCCTTTGGCCTATCCTTCAGGCCAGTCATCTGCAGAAGCTCTCCTAGCTTTCTGTGGGCAGTGTTTGGTCCCTGGCCTCGATGTGGTGACTTTTGACTAGGTGTGCTTTGGTCTGCTTGTGAAATAAGACCTGATAGCCCTTCCACCAGAAGTGAGGCCCTGCAGAGCTCTCTGGTAAGGAGACCTGGTGTGGGCAGGGGTTTCTACTGGTCTTCTGTGGGAGGGGCCTGCCAAAATGGAGCTGAAGCAAGCTTGACTAGGAAGGGCAGTTCCACCAGAGGACAGCTGGGTGGGGCTTGGCATAAAGAAAGTTGGGAAGCCAGTGTAGGTGCTGCTCTGCTTCTCACAGGTGGCTCTGTGTTTATACTGAGGGACAGGGGAGGGAATGGTACCAGCCAGCTCAGATCCTTTGTTCACAGGGGCATCCCTGTGAATTTCGACTGTCATGGAAGTGCTCAGAAAAGAAGGAATAATCTCCCTCCTGTGTTCCCCAGTCATTCTTCAGATTGCTGTTCCCATGCTCTCTGCCCTTCAGCTATTTGCCTGCCTTCTTTCCAGGAGCAGTGCAGTGCCGTCTGGGCACTATCTCAGCCATGCCTTCAGACCTTTAAAACTTCAGGCTTTTAGGAGCACCTGGGTGGCTCAGTAGGTTAAGTGTCCAACTTTGGCTCAGGTCATGATCTTGCCCTCTGTGAGTTTGAGCCCTGTGTCAGGCTCTGTTCTGACAGCTCAGAGCCTGGAGCCTGTTTCAGATTCTGTCTTTCCCCTCTCTCTCTGACCCTCCCCCGTTTATGCTCTGTCTTGCTCTGTCTCGCTCTGTCTCAAAAGTAAATAAACATTAAAAAACATTTTTTTTTAACTTCAGGTTTTAAACCCTGCAGGTGCAACAACTCACTAAATTCAACACCTCTCATTTTCCAAACCAATGGCTTTGGGGACATATTCTCTTTATGTGTTCCTTGTGTATTCCTCTCTCGCTTGCCTGTCTCTGTGACCACAGCCCTCTCCCCTCTGTAGCACTTGTGATTTGCTTCTCCCGTAAACCACACCTCCACACTTCCTAACTTCTTCAGTGTGACCTCTTCTGTCCTTTTAGTTATAGCATTTGTTCTGTCAGTCTTCAGGTCAAATTTTAGTGTATCTAGGATGATTTGTTATTATCTAGTTGTGTTAATTGGACAAGATAAACCTAGTTCATCATCCTCCTACTCCACTGCCATCTTTCTCTCTCTCTAAGGAATGATATTTTACATAATAAAATTTACCTTAAATTTTAGTTCTCTCAGTCAGTTTGAAAATGATATTTCTTAGGAATACTATATTTGAAAAAAACTGCTTAGAGTGATTTTGCAAGAGATTTTGTAAGGGAATCATTGGGAACAAACCAATAAATGATTTGTTACATATTTCCAAAACTTAGTGATGAGAAGCTTGAATATCATTTTCTTGATCAAAAAGTGATCTACATTTTCACTAATTTTATGTCCCTAATAACTTCTTGCATTTGACTCAGAAAAGGTAATGTTGATTTGATTTTGTTTTTGTGCTCACAATAGTAGTTCCCCTCTTTAGAAATTTTCTTCAACACTGTATCAAGGATTTTGTATATATTTTTGTATTCTTATCCCTTACATGCTGTTTATACAACTTAATTTTAATGAATATCTAACTGAAATGAAAATATCTATGCTTTGCCATACAGAATACTTTATATTTTATTGATTGTAGTATCACAAAACAATAATCATTTTTAATTTTTGCCTTAATTTTATAATTAAGGGAAAATGTGATAGAATATTTAGTTAATTTTAAAGACACTTCTCTATAATAAAACAAAATTGAACTGTTATTTTATCAGGAAACTCCATCATACAATTGCTAAAACAATATGTTGAAAGGAAATAATTGTTATATGAAAGGCATTTTAGAGGTATTAACATTTGAAAATGTAGGTGGTGTTAAAGTAAAAATTGTGTCTGTCACCAAATGTATATAAAACTATAGTCACTAAATTCATTTGACCCAAGAAAGATATGAATAAGCTGGTGACATTGTGAATATTCATGATGATATAGTAATGCACTGAAAACAGATATAATTTATTGAAAAGTGATTCTAGGAATTTAAATATCTGGGAATATTTAGAGAAACTGTATTTAGTGAGTACTTGAATTTTACAGTTTTTCTCCTTAGCTGATCATTTATTTAAAAAAATAATAAAGTTTATTTATTTATTTTGACAGGAAATGAGGCAGAGAGAGGTGGGGGGGAGAGAGAATCCCAAGCAGGCTCCATGCTGTCAGCACATAGACTGTGGGGCTGATCCCACAAACTTCGATATCATGACCTAAGACAAAATCAAGACTCCAATGCTGAACGAATGGAGAACCCCAGGCATCCCATCATTTCAAAGAATCAAATTATAGGGTCACCTGTAGTCTACATCAGTTAAGACTCTGAGTCTTGATTTCTGCTCAGATGTGATCTGAAAGTTTATTGGATTGAAACCCCATGTCAGGTTCTGTGCTGACATCACAGAGGTCTTCTTGGGATTCTCTTTCTCGATATCTCTCTCCCCCCCACTCTCTCTCCTCTCTCTCCCTCTCTGCCCTCCCCTGCTCACATGCCCATGTGCACACAAGTGTTCTATTTCCCTTTTTTTTCTGTCTCAAAATAAACAAATAACTACTTAAAAAATAAAGAAGAAAATTAAAAAAATTACTCTTAATTGAGCTTTCTTATGTATGTATGTATGTATGTATGTATGTATTTATTTATTTACAATTGCTAATAAGTAACACACTTTAGAATTTTCAATAAGTAACACAATTTAGAATTTCCTAGTTTTCAGTGGCTACTACAACAGTGATCTATGAGCATAGACATTATGTAGTAAAGCCCAATAAGTTTATTCCAGAAATTTAAAAAAGTATGAAAATATAAATGACTTTTGTGCATAAAATAAAAAAAAAACATTCAGTGAAACAATGGCAATGATGGTTATTGCTGAATTGCTATTTTTACTTTTTAAGAAAAACAGATCAGCCTCATCCCTGAAGAAACTATCATAAGAGCAAGTGCTCTGATGTAAAGACACTGTAAAGTTAGTAGAATGTTAGACTAAATGAACATCTTCATGATTACAATGTTACATAATATGGTGATTCTTTTTGTTTTATAAACTATTTATTTTAGAATAATTTTTATATTTGAGAAAAATTACAAAGATAATATAGAGAGTTCTTTATGCCCCACCACCCAGTTTCTTCTATTGTTGATATCTTACATTCGGTAAGGTGAATTTGTCACAATGAATGAACCAATATGGGTACATTATTGTTAATTAAATTCCATATTTATTCAAGTTCCCTAATTGTTTTGTTTTTTAATGATTTTTTTTTCTGTTCCAGGATTTCATATAGAATACTTTTTACATTATTCATACATCTCCTTAAGCTCTTCTGGGCTGTGATAGTTTCTCAGACTCTCCTTATTTTTGATGATTTTGACTGTTTTATGAGAACTGGTCAGATCTTTTGTAGAATGACTTAGATTTGTCTGATTTTTTGTTGTTGTTGCATGATTAGTGTGTTTTTATGGTTTAGGGAGAGCGATGACATAAAACTCATTCCTCAACATGAGTTACTGTTGGCCCTTAACTTTGATCACCATACTGAGGTAGTGCTTTCAGGTTTTCCACTATAGGTTGTTCTTTTTGTTGCTGTTATTTTCCATTTCTCTCCCTTTTATACTCTTGGATAAGTCACTTTGCACACTACACATTCAAAATGTGGAGAGTTTGTCGCCACCTCCTAATTACAGAATATCTACATAATTATTTGGAATTCTCTTTAGATTTGTCTCTTATCCTCCTTTTACTTATTCAATCATTTATTTACATCTGTATGGACTCTAGAACATTTCTTTTATCACAATGATTGTGTCTCTTTCTTTCTTTGTAGCACTTTCTTCTCTCTAACATTATACAATGTTCCAGAATCATGGCTGGTTTTTCTTTCTTTTTTAAACTTCACTTATTTACTTATTTTGAGAGAGAGAGAGCACGAGCAGGGAAGTGGAAGAGAGAGAGAGGGAGAAAGATAATCCCAAGCAGGCTCTGTGCTATCAGTGCAAACTCAAAAACTGTGAGATCATGACCTGAGTCAAAATCAAAAACTGAGTGTTGTTAGCTACTGGGCCTCTAAAAGAAAGGATTTTTTTTCTTTCTCTTTTGTCTTTCTTTTAAGAATGGATTTTTTTTTAAAGAGAGGTGAAAATAGATGAGATACGCACATTTGCAGAAAATGTTGAATTCAAGTCATCCTCTTTTTCTAGTTCACATTCATCTTTTTCCATTTAGAATAAACTAATGTTTATTCTAAATTATCCAGCAAAAGCCTATTTGAATACACTAAGTGGTACGGAAATTGTTTTTAAATAGACAGATAAGTGTTTATTCATGTCTTCTGCCCATTTCTTCACTGGCTAAAATGAACCAAATCAAGAGATTATAAATGCTGGAGAGGATGTGGAGAAATGGGAACCCTCTTGCACTGTTGGTGGGAATGCAAACTGGTGCAGCTGCTCTGGAAGACTGTGTGGAGTTTCCTCAAAAAATTAAAAATAGATCTACCCTATGACCTAGCAATAGCACGGCTAAGAATTTACCCAAGGGACACAGGAGTGCTGATGCATAGGGGCACTTGTACCCCAATGTTTATAGCAGCACTTTCAACAATAGCCAAATTATGGAAAGAGCCTAAATGCCCATCAACTGAAGAATGGATAAGAAGACGTGATTTATATATATAGTGGAATACTACTTGGAAATGAGAAAGAATGAAATCTGGCCATTTGTAGCAACATGGATGGAACTGGAGAATATTATGCTAAGTGAAATAAGTCAGGCAAAGAAAGACAATAATCATATATTTCCACTCATATGTGGATCCTGAGAAACTTAACAGAAATCTGGCAATTTGTAGCCACGTGAATGGAACTGGAGAGTATTATGCTAAGTGAAATAAGTCAGGCAGAGAAAGACAGTACGATATGTTTTCCCTCATATGTGGATCCTGAGAAACTTAACAGAAGACTGGGAGGGGGAGGGAAGGGGAGAAAAAGTTACAGAGAGGGAAAGAGGCAAGCCATAAGAGACTCTTAAATACTGATAACAAACTGAGGGTTGATGGGGTGTGGGGGAGAGGGGAAAGTGGTGATGGGCATTGAGGAGGGCACCTGTTGGATGAGCACTGGGTGTTCTATGGAAACGAATTTGACAATAAATTCTATTAAAAAAATAAAATAGACATATAATATAAAAGATGCTAACACTTATATGCTGCTAACCATGTCAAGCATTAGTTTAAAACTTTTACATGTGTTAACTCATTTCATACTACGACATTCCTATAAGTGTTGTCATTTTACAGAAGATGAAACTGAAGTATGGGGAAGTCAAGTTTCCTTAAGGTTATAGAAATTGGTAGAGGCAAGATTTGATCACAGGCAGTCTCTTTCTAGCATGGTTTTAAGGACTACAATACTGTACCTCTTTCTAAATCCAAAGGACTTTTATAAGATGTGTAGAATATATATTTAATAATAGTTGATGAAATGATTTAAAGGAAACTTCTTTATTTATGTACTCATTGCTAAAACCAAATGAATGTCTAGCACGTGCTCTGTGTCTCTTCTAAGTTTTAACCTTTTATAGTCAACAGCCTGGTGTCCTTCATCAATTATATTTATTTCAGGTGCTTGAAAATATACACAGTGTACAAAACATTACTTATAATTCCTACCCCACCTATAGATATGAATGTCTGTCCTGAATTCCCTGTTTCTATAAATCTGTCATCCTACCAACCACCCAGACCCGAAAAACGGAAGTTATTACCACTTCCCTTTTCCCTTACTCCACCTAATCTATCAATGATTAATAATTCAGTCTAGAAGATCTGTATCTTTTTCATACAAAGCTCTTGAAGTTTCTCATTCTTCTACCTCATTCAGTTCCAAATCATCATTTAATGGGATTCCTACAGGAAATTCCTCATAACCATACTTGTCCTTGTTTTTCCAATCCACTGTCAGACTGATAAAAAGTATAGGTCATTGAGTCAGACAGAATAGGGTTCAAAAATGATTCCAAAATATCAAAATTATTGTGCCTTGGCAAGTTACATAACCCTTCTACACATCAGTATCTGCATCAGTAAAATGGGAGATTTTACTCTACCTATGAGGGTAATTTTTTGAGGTATGATTAATATCTTTAAATAACCTAGTTTGGGGGCGCTTGGGTGGCTCGGTCGGTTAAGCCCCTGACTTCGACTCAGGTCATGATCTCACGGTCCGTGAGTTCGAGCCCCGCGTCGGGCTCTGTGCTGACAGCTCAGAGCCTGGAGCCTGTTTCAGATTCTGTGTCTCCCTCTCTCTCTGCCCCTCCCCTGTTCGTGCTCTGTCTCTCTCTGTCTCAAAAATAAATAAACGTTAAAAAAAATTTAAAATAACCTAGTCTGGTGCCCAATATATATTAGATACAAAAAAAGTTGTACCTATTTTGGTTAAAATAAAATCTAAAAGTGACAGTTTCTTTCTTGAAAACTGTATATGATACATTATCTATAGAAGAGTCTTTTTTTTCTGTAAAATATTATATAATAATTTTTGCCTTTGTGGACCATACAATTTCTGTTGCAAACTACTCAACTCTCACTGAAGTGTGAAAACAGCCATAGATAATATTAAGTGAAGGGTTTTGGCTTTGTTCCAATAAAACTTTATTTATCTAATAATGGCAATAAGCCAAATTTAGCGTCCTGGCCATAGTTTGCCAATCTTTGACCTATGAAATCTTAGTCCCTTAGAATGGCTTTTATAGAGCCTAACTGTGACATAATACATGTTGTTTTGTTTTGTTTATCCTCCCTGGCTTCTTCTCTCTTTTCTTCCTGTCTCACATGTTACATTTTAGTAACACTAAACTACTAATGGTGCTCTGCAACAGTATTTTTTCATGCTTCACACATCTGCTTATGCAGTTATTCCTATCTTGATTACCCTCCTTATTTCAGATATTTTTGGTATTTTATTCATCATGTGTCAGCTCAAGCTTCATCTCATTCAAAACACCTTTTAAAGGTTTTAGGTACATACAGATATATATGTATCTGTCTCCTTCAACAAGGATTCTATCATATTCATTTTCCTACCTTTAGAACCTGATTCAATAAACAGTTTTGAGCTAAACTGAACTTTCATGTTATCAGATATTATCCATTACAAAAAGCATTTGTGTCATAGTTGTTTAAGTAGAAGCAGCATTCTAGTTTATCAAAAACCTATTAATATATTGGCATTTCCACTTACAAAATGGAATTATTTTCTTATCAACAACTAAATCTGGGCATTGTGTGTGCAGAGACTCCATGTTTCCTGCTATTCTCAGTTCTCGGTTGCCCCAGCCCCACTGGCTTTTACTCCTTCCTTGAGCACACCTGTTTCACCCTCCACTGGGCCTCTGTGCACTCTACCTGGTATGCCTCATTTTGTAACTTTAACCTTGTCAACTCCTGCTCATCTTTCAAAATCAATTCAAAACTCTCCTCCTTTTAAACACAGTTATCATAAGTTGTACTTTTTGTGTTATGTTTTATAATTTATATTTGTTTCTATAAGTTTTTTTATTAAAAGGTGAATTGAATTCTCATCTCCATGCAGGAAAGCACTTTTATTACTTTTATTTTGACTCACTTAGATATCTCCACCACCTCAAAAGTTACCTGATATGTAGAAACTCAATGGATGTGTTGAATAAATATATGATCAATTTCAACTTTGTAATTTTCATTTGCCATAATTTTATTAAAAGTGTAATAATTCAGCCATTTCCCATGTTGCAATATTATTTTGAAACTATTGTTTCCTCTTTGATGTCAAAAATGTCATATCTATGTGTGTTTTTAATGCTTTATACACACATATCAATAATTGTACTGCTTGATGAGTATATTACTTTTCAAAAAAGCTAGAAACACATATTTATGCTTTACTTCAAAAATGTTTCTTCAAGGGGCACCTGTGTGGCTCAGTTGGTTAAGTGTCCTACTCTTGGTTTCGGCTCAGGTCATGATCTCAGAGTTGGTGAGTTCAAGCCCCACACGGGGCTCCACACTGACAGTTCAGAGCCTGCTTGGGATTCTTTCTCTCTTCTTCTCTCTCTACCCTCCCCTAATTGTGCTCTCTCTCTGTGTCTCTTTCTCTCTGTCTCTCTCTCAATAAGTAAATAAACAAAAAGTTAAATTAAAAAAAATAAATGTTTCTTCAAATGCTTGCTTATGTGGTTATTAAGTCTTGAAATATTTTTATATTTATATATAGTTATCATTTATAGATTCACCTATCACAATATTCTTCTCACTATTCTATGCTCAAAACCAGTGCTTATATGATATAGTTGTAGTCGCCACAATCAGGATTCATTAGACTTAATTACTTCCCCTAGGTATACTAATTACCTAGATAAGTATTGCACAAAAGTGTAGTTTTCCAAGGGACATTAGTACTTTGAAACAAAAAATAAGTCATGACAAGGCTTCTATGGTCAATGAAGGTCAGTGTTAAATAAGGTATACACTTTTTCCTTACTTTAAGAGACTTTAATATACCAAAATGGTTTTGAATTGCCAAAACTAATCATGTTTCCAAACTTATTTGAGCATGGAACCATTTTCTTGACCACATATCTATTTATTTAGGACTTTTATCTTTCTACCTATTATATATACAAATTTGACACAAGTGACCCCTTACTTAATATTAAACTATTTGAGAGTAGAATTATGCTGTTTTATCACCCAATCTTACTTGTATAAGCCTTTGTAAATAATTCATGTTCAAATAAATTTTTTGCTTTCTATAATTAAATTGAAATGGTCCAGTAATTTTTTTCAAGATAAAGTTTGAATAGACTTTTCTGTTATTTTGATTTACTATATATTACAACTACTCTGTTTTCTTTTACATAGTCATATAAATTACAGATTCTTCAAGTAAAGAAGGAATAACTACAGTGAACATATCACAACTTAAATCAACTGCTGATTTAGAAAACAAACAGTATAATAATCAAAATATCACTTATATCTGTCTTATACTTTCTGGAAATCCTGAAAAGAATCCAAGTAACCAGATAATTATTCAAAGCTATATTTCAGAATGCTGCTGATAAGAGTTATACTTCTGAATATTAAATATGGGCCTAGAGATTGAGGAAAATAAAACCAGAAATATAACTCTATGTCAAAGAACAGAATCAGCACCTGATTCTACTTTTACTTTTGTTGAAATACAATATGCTACATCAAGACATATTTTAAGACTTTTTCAAGTAACTAAATCTATTTTATGATAAATGTACAAGTACATAAAAGCAGCAGAATCTTATGTTCCCTATAATCTGTGTCTCTGGTGGCATCAGTTATAACTGAGCTACCTAAATATAGTATTCATTTTCCTAAAGCACAAGGAAGAATACCATGAAGTAACTACTATGTAACTTGAGAATTAGAATGAGCTACAGCCCATAAAGTATGGCTAAGTGAGCATTTTGAAAATTCAATGTGTGCCTTCTGGTCTTGACCTTTAAGATGTACCATAAGGTAAGAACTATGACACTTTAAGTTGGTTAAGTAGCAACTTAACTATCTAGAAAATCACTTTACTTTAAAACTCTTTTATTGTTTTTAAGAAGAATTTACATACAATAGAGAAAATTCTCTAGGGTTAAGCTTACAAAGAATAGCATATTTTCAGGCATCTAATTACTTAGTAAATTATAGTTCCAGTACTCTGAATAGTATTATATTGACCTTGTTAACATAATATTTAGTATCTCTATGAATTGAGGGGTTCTTGGGACATTCCCCATCAGGGAAGGTAAATTGTAGTACCCAACAAATAACAGTATGCAAAAAAAAAGGTGCAGAATTTGAATTGTTCAAGACTTTCTTGTGCAATTAACTGTGGAGGAGTTTAGGGAGATGATGATTGGAACATTGCCCTTCACGCAGACTAACAATGTCGGTCTATTTGTTTCTCCTGAGTAAAATTGTTCCTGAGGTCTTAGTCTGTGGAAGTCTAGGCAGAAATAATTGGTGTGAGTATTGCTCACCTCTGGGCCGTGTGAACAAAAAGCAGTATCTGAGCTGTGGAATCAAGGTCCTGGGAAGAATTTGGCTGGCTGAGATGAGGGTAACAACCCAGGCTACCAAAAAGGATCTGAACCAATGAGCTGAGTCCTCCAATTTTTTCTGAGCTGGGAGCCTATAGGACTTCTAAGGTAGGAAAACAGCAGCCCATCTGCTCTCTATCATTGACTTTAGGAAGAGAGCGCCCACACATTCCCTCCACTTGTAGGTAGCTGCCACCTGGAGTTCCCAAGAACACTCATCGGAGCCCTAAAGAACCAACAAAATAGTAACAACCCCCCTGAGTTGGGAAGAAGGAAATTAGTCATAATATGCATTATCCTGAAAGAGTACATGAGAGACAGTTTGAAGAAAATTTGAAAAACAGCACTTCCGAAGGATTTTGGGGTTAGAAAAACAAAATTTTGTAACTAAAAAATTTCAGTAGCTGTTGTAAAGGGAGAGTATGTTAATTTATTAAGGCTTAGAAGAGCAAGTTCAAGATATACATCAAAACACCAAGATAAAAACAATGGGAAACAATAAAAAAACTCGGAAGAATTCTCTCCCCCCCAAAAAAAAATAATTAAAAAATAAATCAAAATAGTTATTTTGGAGTAAGTACAGGAAAATGTTCTAAAATTTTCACAGTGGGATTTAAAAATAGTACTAATTTTTAATGGGGTTTAACACATCAAAGATTCACTTTTTAAGATCTATGTTATCTCTAAAATAATAAAGTGAGAAATATGGAATAATAAAAAAATACTTTAAAAGAATTAATTTTTTTTATTTATGAAGTAAACTCTATCCCCCAATGAAGGGCTTGAACTCACAGCCATGAGATCAAGAGTTGCATGCTCTACTGACCGAGCCAGCCTGGGACCCCTAAAACAATTTAAATAAAAAGAAGAAAAGTAAATATATAGCAGAAGGGACAAATAGTACAACAGAAAGATAATTGATCTAAACCTAAATATGTTAAGACATATCAAATTGAATGGGAAAAAAATAAAAGACTGTCATTCTGGAAAAACAAATGCAAACACAACTGTATATTGCCTACAAGAGAGATATTTAAGTATAGTAATATTGAAAGCTTGAAAATGAAAGAATGAAATGATGAAAGAATAAATTATATGTACACCATGTCAACACCAAGCAAAGAAATCTACTGATATCAGAAAGTAGATTTCAAGTAAGATGTTTCCAGGGATGAATAAGGACCTTCACTAAATGGTCATTAAATAAAATGATGTGATAACTTTAAATTAGCATGTATCCAATAGTATATTAAGTGTAGAAAGCCAAAGTTTGACAAATAGAAATAGATGGATCAACAATAGTGGAATATTTTTAAACACTTTCTCTTTTACGTGATAGAACAAGGAAACAGAAACAAACTCAGAAAAGATATAGAAGATCTGAACAGCACTTTAAAACAGAATGACCGGGGCGCCTGGGTGGCTCAGTCGGTTGGGTGTCCGACTTCAGCCCAGGTCACGATCTCGCGGTCCGTGAGTTCGAGCCCCGCGTCAGGCTCTGGGCTGATGGCTCAGAACCTGGAGCCTGCTTCCGATTCTGTGTCTCCCTCTCTCTCTGCCCCTCCCCCGTTCATGCTCTGTCTTTCTCTGTCTCAAAAATAATAAACGTTAAAAAAACAAAAACAAAACAGAATGACCTAAGTGACATATAAAAACAGGTAATATATTTCTAAATTACCCAAGGGTTAAAAAAAAAAAAAAAAACTCTTAAAGGAAACTAGAAAAAATAGTGAACTGAATAATAATGAAAATGTGACAAAAAGTTATTGGATAAAGCTAAACTATACATCAAGGGAAATTTATGCTAAGTGCATATATTAGGACAGAAGAAAGACTAAAAATCAATTATCAAAGAAATATGTTCAAATTAGAAAAAGAATAATAAAAAGAGAATGAAATAATAAAAATAACAGCAGGAGTAATAGTATTGAAAGCAAATATGTAAGAGGAAGATCAGCAAAGCAGAATGTTGGTTCTTTGAACAATTAATAAAATTTTCAAAGAAGAGCCAAGAAAGAAAAGGGAGAAAGATAAGTATAAAATACCAGTATCAGGAACCAGATAGGGATATCAATGCAAATCCTACAAATATTAAATACCGGGAAAGAATATTACAGATATTGCAATACATTTAAAAATATACTTGAAATGGACACATTCCAGGGAAAAAGACAAAACTAACAAAAGACAATTGAAATTAAGGCTAGTCTTTTTAATTAAAATATATGAATATGTAATTAAAAGCATTCCAATAAAATGAACTCCAGATTCACATGGCTTTATCATTAAATTCTACCTAGTACTTATAAAAGATATATCACATCTTAATAAAAATTCTCACAGAGAAAAGAGAAGGAAGTAATGCCTCCCAATTACTATTATGAGACCAACATAACATTATACCTAAAAAGATATTATATCAATTGAAAAAATGCCACTCTGTTATGTGTGTATATATATATATATATATGTAAAAATCCTAAATGAAATAGTAGCAAACCAACAACAGAATTATATATTTAAAAATAGAAGACATTTAGGCCAAGTAAGGTTTTTTAAGGAAAACAAGATTATTTTAATATCTGAAAATCAATTTAATACACCATATTATTGGAGTATGTGGGAAAATATTTAAAAAATAAACAATTTAAAATTTCAAAATAATCTTTTTATGATAAAAATGGGAAGCCAGGAATATAGAATAAGTTTATCAGTTATAAAAATGATAACTGGAAAGAAAACCAAGAACAAATACTAGCTAAGTTCAGCAAGATGACAAAGATGTGGGCTGTTAGCATTTTTATAATATTGTGGTGGGGGTTATAGGCAGTGAATAAGGTATATATGAGCGAATGAATGAATGAATGAATGCTTAGAAGAAAAGAAATAAAACTTCCTGCAATTACAGATAACATGATTGTAGTTGATAAATGTATTTAAGAATATTGCTGAATAGCATATTCAATAAACAAAATCAATTATATGTCTACATACCAGGAATAAATAGAACAAAAAGATCTAACATATGATGCAATATACCTCTCCACAGAAAACTATAAACTATTATTGTCTGAAATTAAAGAAGACAAAATTTAATTAATAAAAGAAAAATACACCATGTTTATGGACTGGCAGGCTCCACATTTTAAAACTGTCAGTTCTTCCCCAAATTGAAATATAGACTCAAGGGGTGACTGGATGGCCTAGTCGGTTGAGCCTCCGACTTCGGCTCTGGTCATGATCTCACAGTCTGTGAGTTCGAACCCCACGTGAGAGCTCTGTGCTGACAGCTCAGCCTGGAGCCTGCTTTGGATTCTGTCTCCCTCTCTCTGCCCCTCCCCCGTTCATGCTCTGTCTCTCTCTGTAAAAATAAATAAACATTTTTAAAAAAGTTTAAAAATCAAAACTATTCACATCAATGATATAACTGAAATGTTTGAGTTTAACTGTCATTTTGGGGGGGATAGTTACTCTGTACTATATTTTATTTACTGTGTTTCTCAATTTATTGTGTCATTTTTTTTTCTTTTTTAACATTTAGTTTGGTATTTAGGAAAGTTAGCATGTTTGTTCCATTGATTACCTTTGTATTTGTACTTCATAATTCCTAAATCTCCACCTCTGCTTTTTTCTTTTTCCCCTTTATTTAGTATTTTACGTTCCGGTTTTCATTTTTAGGTTGTATCCTATAATTCACATCTGTTAGTACACAACACTTAATTATCTCATTCCGTTTTCATTTTTCTATCTCCCTTCTTCTTTCACTTTATACTTGAATACTTTCGCTTTGCCAGAACAGATAACATTTACATATTGTGCTTCTGCTTATATATTCACTCTTATTTTAGGCTTATTTCTGGAATTAGATATATTAATGCTCATCAGCAGCTCTCTTGCTGAAACTGTTTTCAGCTGTATTTCAATAGGATGAAGCCCATATAATATATTCTTCAGAAACAGCTTTTGTGTATAGTGTTCCCTGGGTTCTTGTTTGTTTATTTATCTATATTCTTGATCCTTGAGGAAGAAAAGTTTGCCTGACATACAATCCTTGACTCACACTTTCTTTTCTTGGGTTTCTTAAAATTGCCTCTCCATTGTTTCCCTGCTCTGTACATTGTTCTTCAGAAGTCTATAGCCTGTGAAATTTCTTACTATTATAAGTAATTATAAGTCACTTGATCTGTTTTTCCTGGAGATCATAAGGATACTTTTCTTTATCTTTAAATACTAATTGTTTTACTAGATATGTCTTTGAATTAATTACTTCTGCTTGCATACATAGTGTGGCTTTTCAATATGTATATTTTCAATATGTATTCAATATGTATATGTATGTTTTTTCTTATTTCTGGAAAGTCTTATAAATTATAATGGAAATATAATTAGTTCTCTTTCTCTGTCATCTTTTTGAGGGAATATATAATATTCAATAATAAAAATAATGAAAATAAGATAAAAATTTAAAGTGGTCATAGAAATAGTGGTTGAAATGGAATATGAATCGAAAACAGGTTATATAATCTCAATTTCATTATCTTGGTTGTTTATATGCCTTTTTAATATCGCTTATTACATTTTCATTTTTACCACTTCTCCTTTGGGAATCTCTGTTTACAGGTAATTTAAAGTTCATTCTATTTTCTGTCTCTTAGATAGAAATGCTGACATGGTTGATCACACATGTGTTTTTGCTTTTGTTTTATTTTCACATTCCTTGTACAATTTACGGTTTGGGAAGAAGGATGTGTGGAGAGTTATTCATGTGGATACCATTAAGGAATTCATATTCTTAAAATATTGATCAAAAATGATTTAAATATGATTCTTTTGAGCAGCCAGTTATAAGAATCATCTGTCTCTAGATTCCATAATCCTTTGTCACTGTTTTTTCTAATGATTTTTCGCCTATGTTTTAACTTCTCTTTTAATGAAAAGCTCACTTGCTGGATAACCATGGTTCCTTTTAGGAAAAACATATTAAAAAATTAGTTGAATAATAAGAAAATCAACGAGACTTGAATATTTCTTTTAAGTTTATTTATTTATTTTGAGAGAGAAAGAGCACAAGTTGGGGAGGGGAAAAGACAGAGGAGATAGAATCCTAAGTAGGCTCCGCACTGTCAGCACAGACCATGATGCAGAGCTCAAACCTACAAACTGTGAGATCATCACCTGAGCTGAAATAGAGTTGGACACTTAATTGACTGAGCCACACAGGCACCCTGAGTTGAATATTTTTATAACATGTATCCGGTGATATAATTTATTCAACAGTTACTTATATATTTTGTACTTATTCTATGGGAGGTAGGTAAATGTACCCAAATAGCAATAATAGAAATAAAGCATAAGTACCAAAAACATATAAATCAAGGTGTTATCAAAGCATGAAGGACAAAGAAAGTACATCAATAGAAGGATGGTAGTTAGAATCTAGTTATGGGAGAGTGATAAGGAGAATGCATGTTTCAGTAATAAGAAGGGCAAAAACAGAAATGTGAAAGCGACTGATATGTTTGGGAAACAATATTCTCCATATGCATGCTTTTGGTAATTGCAAGTTCATCATATAGTTGATGATGAATGCCTTCCCCAAAAAAGTAAAAAAAAATAAAAATCACTATAAATACATTTACACACACACAAGCATTTTTGCCCAAATAACAAACCCATCTTATTTCTGAGAAATAATAGTGAAAAATAAATCAACACAGTTTTTAACAAGTAAGGAAACCTATTTTTAAGAAACGTAATCTCAACTTCAATGTAGTTTTTGAGGTCTCCTTTTGTTTAGGTGAAGTTATGAATACAGGCTTACCTCATTTTATTGTGCTTCACTTTATTGTACTTTGCAAATATTACATTTTGTACAAATTGAAGGTTTATGTTAATGCTGCATCAAGCATAACTATTGGTGCCATTTTTCCAACATCTTTTGCTCACTTTGTGTCTCTATGTCACATTTTGGTAATTCTCGCAATATGCCAAGCTTTTTCATTATCATTAATATTTGTTATGGTAATCTATAATCAATGATATGATTTGCTGAAGTTCAGGTGATGGTTAGCATCTTTTAGCACTAAAGTATTTTTTAATTAAGATGTTTACATTTTTTTAGACATGCTATTGCACACTTCATAGACTATAAGTACAACTTTTTAAAAAATGTTTATTTTTGAGGGGGGGCAGAGGATCTGAAGTGATCTATGTGCTGACAACATCTGACAAGGGGCTGGAATTCATAAACTATGAGAGCATGACCTGAGCCTAAGTTGGATGCGCACTGACTGAGTCACCGTGCCCCTAGTGTAATTATAACTTACATGCATTGGGAAACAAACAAAAATTATTTGACTTCTTTTTTTTGTGGTTTTTGCTTTATTGGGGTGGTCTGGAACTAAACCAGCAATATCTCCAAGGTATGCCTGTAATAGATTCAGTATAAGAGAAAACTGGAATTAAGATATCCTTATTGCAGGGGCTCCTGGGTGGCTCAGTCTGTTAAGCCTCTGACTTTGGCTCAGGTCATGATCTGTGCTGACAGCCCAGAGTCTGGAGCCTGCTTGGGATTCTGTGTCTCCCTCCCTCCCTTTCCCCTCCCTGCTCAGAATTAAATAAACATTAAAAACAAAGATATTCTTATTGCAAAAGTAACTAGAAGCAGGACGGCATTACATGTTGAAAGGCCCCCCAAAATGTCACAAGTGTGTATTAAATAAAATAAGGTGCATCTGGATGGCTCAGTCAGAAGAGCGTGTGACTCTTGATCTTGGGGTCATGAATTCCAGCACCACGTGGGGAGTAGAGATTACTTAAATAAATAAGACTCTAAGAAACAATAAATAAATGCTGTAAACTTGACTAGTAGTTTCAGAAGTCAATGTCCTTACATTCCTTACAGGGTGAAAGGTGTCCCACTTTTAGTCATGTACTTGCCTTTTGGATCAGAACTTTTATCATGCTGATGCTTACAGCAACATATATGATCTCAGATGTCCATTGTAAAAATTGTTCTCATCAAAATGCAAAGAAACTCACTTCCCCACACTCACTATAGTGACCTTAGGTCTCTGAGCTAAGCTTGAACCGAGAAGATAATTAAAGAAAAGAGGACAGTTTTTTTTATTGTTGCTCTTTTCTTTTCTTTTCTTTCTTTTCTTTTTTTTTTTTTGTGTGTGTGTGTTCTTTTTCTCTCTGTCTCTTTGAGCAATGGTCAAGAAAATATAATTTTTGGAACTCAATAAGCACATCTTTGCCTAATACTCTAGGTGGCTTAGTATCAATTTATTGTTGTGCAACATTATAAAACATAGTTTTATCTCACAAAAATCTGTTTTGCTGGTAGTTTTTCTATATGTATGTTTTAATTTATTGAAAAATGAAAAGCATTGGCCAGGAGATAGAAATTTAAACACATTTTCAGCTTAATAATGAGTTTGAGTTTCTAAAAGCATAGTCAAACATGTCATGTACATATTGTAAAGACCTAGCACCACTCTTGCATGTTGTGAAAAGCTTTAAATGTGTCATTAGCATACAAGATCCCACAGCCATAGAATTTTACATACTGCAGAATTACTTAATTTATAGCACTTTTATTCAACTAATAAATTTTCCTTTGTAATGATTTGTGTTTTAAGACTTTAGTCTATAGATTCATTTTTCACAGTGGCAAGTTCAAGAACTTACTAATTTTTTCCTAAGTTCTTTTTTCTTAACAACCACCAAGTTATGAAAAAAAAATCCATTGCTCCTGCAAAGTAATGCAGATTCAAAGTCTGCAGTATATAAAAGTTTATAGGCTAAGCTCTTGTAATTTTATTGCAGCAGGCTATTCACACATGCCAGCATAGCATACGGGACTGCAGTGGTCTGGCAAAAGGCCTATGAGACAGAAATATATTTCTTGGAAAATCCTGTAACTTGACAAAAAGTGTATAATGTATTTATTTCTGCCTTAGTTTTAGGTTCCTATCACCAGAACACTTCTGAATTTTTACCTTCTATACTGTTCCATTGTGATACTTGATGTTTTTGGTTTTTTGTCATTTTTTTTGTATTCAATGTAATTATTAATGATAATTAAATGACCATCTATTAAGTCTTTCCTATATTCTGGGCACTGGGGTACAAAGCTGACTAAAACAGAGTAGCTGTTGTGAAAGAACTCATGATCTAGCATGGGAATTAGGTAATTAAGTAGTAATTACAAAACACAATTATACTAATAGTAAGTAATCATTCAGTATTTATTATATGCAGGACACTTTGTTTAAAGTTTTACATATTTATTATTCTATTCAAAGATCACACCATCTCTGGGAGACAGAAATGAGACAAGAGAAGCATCTTCAAACAATGTCAAAGCTCTGAGAGGAAGGCTGAAAATTGTTATTAATAACTTTATCTAGAGAGAGTTTTACACTTTTCAGAGTATTTTCTCATATGTCCTTTAATCTTACACAGCCCTATGTGGTAATAAGTCAGATATAATTATTTCCATTTTGCAAGGAGCAGAGAAAGTTCCCACTAGTATGGGGAGAGTTGGAATTTAGTACCCAGGGGCTATGCAACTTCTTCAGTTCTCCTTCCATTATTTTGTACAACTTTAATTTTAAAGAAGTTCCATTTGGGATAATGTGTTTCTATTTTTACTGGCAGTTGCTCCTTTTTTAATCTTCAATCAAAATCCACTTATGATCTTAGAATGATGTGTGGCTAGTTTTCTTGCCCTCTTACTGATGACTTTTCTAGTGTTAGGATTTAAAAAGGCTCAGAAATCAACAAAGTCCAACCTTACTTACCCTGTACTGGTGGGTGACAATTCTAACTTGAGTTTAAGGGTTTTCTCTCCATTAAAATGAGTGTCCTAAAGGATTATACCTATTAAGCAATTGTTAGTCAGTAACCTTTCAGAATATTTTAGGGCATGAAGCAATTTTGACTCTAACAATTAATTAGTAGAGTGGACAATTCATCTAACCACCCAAAGCAAAGGACACTGCAGAAGCATTCACAGCAACCAGAGGTCAGTTTGAAGCAGTTGTGAAAAGTAGGAATGAAAAGTAACCAGTAGAACAATAATAACAAGCAGAAGAAGCACCCATATGATATCAGACACTCTTTTTAGTGCTTTATACAAATTGTTACCATAATTTTATGCAGTCACTATTGTTATCATCTTTCTTTTAATAAGGTGTACAGAATTGTTGATATATACTAGAGCCATCAGACTAGAATCAGGGTTTCCATTCACTATGTTATGCTATCCATGAAATAAGACTTCAACGTTTTTCATTTTTTTGATGGAACTGTCCCTGGAAAGCTCATCAAATGTTATCATCTCTGAGATATATAGCTGTAGGTATAGCTAGAAACATAGGAAGCTATTGAGTGGGATATTTCAATTTATTCTAGAACTGCAGCTAAAGTTATAAGGTGAGTAGAATGGGCTTTAAGGGTCTCACGTGTTATGTTGAGACCCATCCCCAGCTGGGATCAACCACCGCTCTGGCAGATTCCTAAACAACCTAAGCTCAGAGAATGGGACCCACCATGCACCACCAGTGGCTTGTCTCCCAAGTCTGTTCCTGCCACCATCTTCTAGATCAATATAAAAGAAGAGCTAGAATGGGGAAATTCAAATGTTATAGACTGCAGCACTTGTGGAAAGAAATTATTCCTTTGTTTTGTTTTTTGGGATTGCTTTTCTTCCTCACAGCAAAGAGGTGCTGAAACAGAATAGTAGAAACTGCACAAGTCCACAACAAGTGAGAATTTTATTTTTCTAGTAAAGATTGCCTAGTCAAAGAACGTGATGACTTTCTTTATAATGACACTAGAAAAGGAAGAAAAAATTGGGGAAAGATGACATAGAGGCATATGTTGGGTTGCAAGTCTCTAGGAATATCCAGCCAGAATTCTCAGTTTCTTTTTTTTTTTTTATTTATATGTGTGTGGTGAGAGAGAGAGAGAGAGAAAGACAGAGAGAGAGAGAGAGAGAGAGAGAGAGAGAGCACAATCAGGGGAGGGTTAGAGAGAGAGGGAGACAGAATCCAAAGCAGGCTCCAGGCTCCAAACTGTCAGCACAGAGCCCTACGCAGGACTTGAACTCTAACTTAATTTCTAATTAAATGTTTCTAATGTTAAGATGGATCTTGGGTATAGTCCATTGCTTGTGAAGACTATTTGAGATTGTGAGATAGGCTTTGCTTGGGCTGCTCATGCCTGAGATGCATAATAAAGGAATGAAGCCTGCAGGCCAGCTTTGGGGGATAAACCTCTCAGAAGATTAATAAAACTTATATGAGGCATCTGGATGGGCCCCACCATCACATACAGCCAGCACTCAACTACATGAGCTCACAGACAATGTTCTAGATCAGCATGTCAAAAGTAACAAGGAAAGAATGACAGTTAAGGGTGGTGACACTTATCCTTTCCTTTTTCCTCCTCCCTAGCCTAATATAAGAAGAGGTAGTGCACATACAAGCAGCAGAGAAAAAGAAGTTTGAGTAAAGTACAGACCACAGATAAATGGAACAGGTGCTTGAGAGGGGTAAGATTAGAGTTTTGAAACAGATACGAGATTAATGTTAAAAACAACAACAACAACATTGAATCATTAGAATCAGAAAGGGACTGTTAGTAAAAGAACAAGTGACAAAAAGTTATAGAATCTGATTACACAGTTATTCAGAGAACAGCTGATGGAAAAGAAAGGGGATTGTGACAATGTATTCAGAGAATATGTACCAGGAAATTAACAGTTTTCATGTGTACACCTTCAAAGATTGAGAGTTCTCAGCAAACCAGGTGTGTGTGTGTCTATGTGAGTGTATAAATTATTGCAAACACACACACATATTTCTTTAACTTAGGTGATATTATGCTTCTAAATTAAAATTTTCTTTCCACCTTAATATATTACTGTTGCCAATAAGCAACTGAAATTCTCAGAAGTAATTTTTATTTCATTCAAAAATATAATAGATTAATTCTGAAGAGTTCTGTGAAATACCTCAGAGATGGGGTAGAAACTAAATAATACATACATAATATTTTCAGCAAGGTACTTTCCCGACAACACTTTTTATGTTTTATATAAAATGATAACTCAGAAGTTTATATGCACCTTTAACCCACCAAGTTTCCACATTTTTGTTTGTTTGGACATTGCCTTAAATATTTTTGCTAATTCCTATTTTTACATAGCAGGTGACTTAGATTTTTTTTTAATAATGCCCTATATGCACCTGTTCCACTAGCAGATATGCATGCACACACACACACACACACACACACACACACTCACCAATATTTCACCTATGGTGCAGTTGTACACAGGAGGATCTCTATGGATGCTCATTTTGTTTTTAAAAGTTAAATAATTGTATTAATGAAATCACTAATGATTTATTTACCCACAAATATTTATTATCTATCATGCATGTTAGGCACTGTGTTGGGCAGTAGAAGTCCCACACTGGGCAAGAACACAGTCTCTGTGTTCACACATTTATAATTTGTTGGGAAAAGTAGGCAAGTAAAAATGTGTCCTGCCATACAGTATGATAAGTAGAGGTAAATACAGAGTAAAAACAAATTCTTAATCTAATTAGAGTATGACATTTAAGATGAAGCTAAAGGAAGCGTCATAGAGTTACAGCCAGCCAGTGGAGAGTGAAGCGTGTTTCACAATAAGGGAAATAGCAGTTATTACACAGTGGCCACTATATGCCAGGCAGGATTCTAATCACCTTATATGCATGATTTATCAATTAGGTACTATTTATTTACCAATTTACAAAGACGAAAACAGAGGCACAGAGAGACAGAAACTTCCCCAGTGTCAGAGTTAGAAGGTCCCACAGCCAGGATTCAAATGTACACTCGGGATTCAGGGACTGTGCTTTTTGCCACCCTGCAGTGCCAACCTGCCCCAGGCCTTCAGAAACTCGAGTGTATGTTTGTGGGATATTTCTGACTCAGTCTGACTTTGGTAGAGGACAGGAGCTGAGAGTCACTGGAGTGAAGGGATAGGCAGACTCTAGATGAGGAAGGTGTGTTAGATACTAGTGATCTGGCCTTTATTACAGATAGTCAAGTCTTTGATGCAGAGTATTCTCATATGTCTTCAATCCAATCCCCTGGCTGCAGTGCAGATGTCAGAATAGGTGAGTGATCAGGCTGGTGTTGGGACATCAGTCAAGAGGTCTTTGCAGTAATCAAGGTATGAAGTATTGATGCCTGATCTAGGAATGGAGATAAATAGATGCCTCCTGGTGTTTCAGGGACAGCAAAGGGTCATAATTTTTCTATAGAAATTTATTTAAAGAGCATAATGGAAATTAAAAACTTGCCACCACTCATATCTCTGTTGTAGCAGCCTCTGTTATGTTACCCATCTTACTCTGTCTGTTGGGTTACCCTTGAATATTCAATAGGGAGACTCCATAACCTCAGAACAATTCCTATTAAGTTATACATAAATAGGGGGCTGCAGGATGGAAAAAAGTATTTAACAAAACCTCCCTTAGAGGATAGTTATGTCAGTTATATAAAGTGTCAATTACATGACACAGAATTCTAGAATACCAGAATAAGAACTGGAAATATTTATAAAACACTACCTAAAAAGTTTAAGTTTTACAAACATGGAACATAAAGTGTATTTATCTATACATGGATGAATTTAAACGAAAAAAGTTTTTATCTATACATGGGTAAAGAAAAATGTATTTATTTATACATGGATGAATTTAAAAGACTAAAGTTTAATACTGTCTCAAATTTTCAAAGCAGTACATAGACTTTTATTGTGGAATTCTCAAAACTCCCATTAGGCAACTAAATATTTCACTAATATTTAACAGATGCATCAAATAAACAAGGTGCTTAAGAAGGATCTGACATTTCTATGCAACTAATTCTTATACTGCTTTATAAAGAGATGGCTTAGGCTCAAACATTCTGCTAAGGAAGTAAATTAAAATCACATAATTCTAGAACTGTATGAAATATAGGGATAAGATATTCTAGTGAAGCTAAATCATAAAAGTGTGGTAAGATTTGTTGTCTTTATTAACAATAAGTTATCATTAAGTTTGTCAATTATTTTCACTTTCAAAATAGGAATAAAATGGGGCTATCCTTGATCCATGAAAGTTTATCATGGCTATAGATGCCATCTGTCACAATGTGTGTTATAGCCAAGAGAAAACAAGGCAAGACTGCTGACCTGGACCAACCTCTATTCAGTGAGAAATAAAAAAAAAAAAAAAGCACAGTTGTGAAAAATTAAGTCAACTATGATAATTTAAGTAGCAATGACAGGACAAGGATTAATTTATTGATCTCCATTCTAGGACTCAATCTCTTATAATTCCTCATTTAGGATTCACTTTAGTCTTATTTCCTTGATTAAAGCATAACTAAATGTTCTCATATGTCTCTTTTCACTGACTAAAAAAAGCATTTTCAAACCATGTCACAACAGTAACAAAATTATAAATGTAGAAGTTATCAGGATTGAAGATACTCTGTGAAATTAGAGAAAATAGAGAATAAATGATTTTAAAAGGAAAACATGAATATTAATATACACATCAAATTCCAAAAGAAATAGGCAGTGTATATTCCAAAATTGTAATTTGTATGGAGAAATAAAATTAACTTTTGTCTTCCAGTTGGAACATTTTAAAATTGGTGAGTCATGAAACATGGAATGAAGTAAGATAATTTATTTTGATTTTGTTTTTTGTCCTTAATAATGCCACCTTGTAATGCCACTTTATTACCTAAAGTTATATACTAACAATCTGAGAATACAATGAATGTGGTAATGTTAACTAATATATTTTTCTGATTAAAACCTTACTTGCAACATGGCAAGAAACCAGCTTTTTCCACAATCTCCTGGTTTTAGCAACACCCTTGACTGACTTATGATCTGACCCTGTCCACACCTGTCCACATGAGTTACTCTTTCCTATGGATGCTGGTCATCACCTCTTCTGATCCACATGAAGGATATGGGCACTATCATTCTAGGACTGAGATCCACTGAGTCTCTCCCTACTGTTTCCTGTGTCTGCAGATTTCAGACCACACTATCAAAGATAGGGTCCAACTTAGCTCTCTGATCAGAGTGAAGCATGGTAAAGTAGAATACATCCTAGAAGTTCCTTCTTCCTCAACAGCCACCCTGATACTCTGGGTCTGGGCACTGTCTCTATCTAGGTACAATCAGTGCTCAGGTAATCAAATCAGAATTTTTCTTTGAAGATCCCATTGTTCCTATACTTTTATTCACAATATAAAAAGTATATTCACAATATAAAAAGTGTATTCCTATACTTTTTATCCCAAATGTCCTGTCTTGCTTTCTTGTTACCTATGTCCTCTCTCCACTATGCTTACTACTCTTCACATATGTTCAGTCTCTTCTCCTTGAGTAAGCACATTCTCTCTTACTTTCCTAACTCAAGGTCACATCAAAATCTTTCAATCTTGAACTTTATACATTTGTTTTGTTAGAACATAGCAAGGCTAATTATGCAAATTATCACCTATTACTGTATTAACTTCCCAGTTAATGTATGTATGTAGTGTATTAACTGTTAATGATGTATGTACTGTATTAACTTCCCAGTACATACATTATTTTTATTGACCTGAAATAAAACGTTTTCCCTCCTATTATTCACATTTTTACACTTTTGAATCAGAATCCTCCTTATAACCAAACTATATATTTAATGATGTATCTTACACATTTTTTTCTACACAGTTGTTATTAAATTATTCTGCATTTTGAAATTTAAGAACACAGTATGAAAGTGCCTCTTGAAAGTGACTCTTGTACTACTAGGAAAGATATTCCATGGGGAATTTGGCATTTGACATTTCACATTACATCGTATAATCAGATTTTACAATGTGAACATCATATTGTATACTTAAAAATAAACTAAAATTAATAAAGTGCTCTGCAAGGCCCATAAATTTAAATAAGGACAATTTTTTTCAAATTATGTAAATGGAAGAAAAAGTGACATCTCGATAATCAACTAAACATGTTTCTCAACTTATAATCAGTATAATAAATAGTTACAGTATTCCAACATAGTGCTTATTTCTTTAAAGGTCTGTATTTGTTCCTCAAATTAACATAATATGAGGGATGATTATAATCCTAATTAAAAAAATATTGTTCTAAAACAATTGCTACAGCAAAACTGCCAAAGGCACAGCAATTCCTAGTACAAGAATTATTGAAAATTCTACTACTGAGAATGCTGCCCTAGGCTCTTGCCATACCGATGACCCTGAAGCACAGTTCTTTCTGGATCCTAGAGATATCTATATCCTACTGGTGGAAAAATAAGAAATCATTACAACTTACAACATGTAAAATTCAATCTGGACAGCTAGGATAATGGAGATGGAATTTTGATGGTAGTGGTGTTTTTGGACCATTGAGTAGGAACTGAGAAAGCACAAAACATAAAAACAATATTGTAGTTGTTAAATGTAGTTGAAATATCTTAATATCCTTAAAAATATTAAAACTGCTTGAGACATTTATAAAAAGAATGTTTTATCACATTCAAAAAATATGACTAACCCAATTATAGGTTACAAACTGAAAGACCTAAGACAATATTACTAGAATTTCATTTGCTTACAAATTAAGCTAATGGTATATGTTGTCCAATACAGTGGCCACTAGTCATATATAAATATTGAGCATTTGAAATGCTGTTAGTCTTAAGATGTACATACCACAGTTTGAACACTAAGTAAAAACAAATAATGTAACGTATTCCATTAATAATTTTTGTATTGATAACAACTTAAAATGTTAATATTTTGAGTATATGGGACTAAATTACATATATTACCAAATTAATTTTACATGTATCTTTTTATTTTTTAGGTATAATTCCTAGAAAATGTAAAATTCCCTATATTTTTCACATTGTGGCTTTCTACTGGATAACAATATGAATGTATACTTCACATTGCTAAAAGATGACTCAGAATGCAACTCCCCTTCTGCAAATAGACATGTGAACCTAAAAGTTTCTTATATAATACTATCTAGTGTTTTGTTTTACGTATTTTGTTAAAGGCTACATTGTATCATTGGTACTCATTTAGTCAAAATCAGGAAAAATTGTTTCTAGACAACATAGGTTTTGTCCTCTAGGCTAATTCTTCCCCAAAGTATAATATGTATACCGTTGTGTAGCGTGTTAAAAATGTAGATTCTGGCTCAGTAGCTCTGGGTGGAGCCTGAGATTCTCATTTCTAACAAGTGCCCAGTGATGTTGATGCTGCTCTGGGTAATTTGAGGCCACAAACTTCTACATGACAAAGGTGTTCCAATGTACTTGATCTCCTCAAATTAGAAATCAATGGTGCTAAAAATGCACACTGAAGTATTTGAGCTTATAAACTAATAGTTTATTACTATTACTATTTCTATATTTACTTAAACTATTTAACTTACTTCTTAAAAATATTTTCTGAATGTAAATTCATATTTCTATAACAATTCAGGAAAATAAGGGAAAGCATAAATGAGAAAATGAGCATCATGTGACCTCACCAAACATAAACCATCATTGCATTTTTACGTATTTGTGTCTAATACTATTGCTGTCAGCTTGTTTAATAGAAGTTGATAGTATTGTAAATACTATTTTGCAATAGTTTTCCTTCATCTTCTTATGTGTAAACATTTACCCATTTTCTGATATTGGTGTCTACACAATGCTTATAGCAGCTTATTACTCTATCATATGGATATACTAAATATTCTTAGATAATTCCCACTTATTAGTCACTTGTATTGTTTCCAATTTTATGTGATTATCAACAATGTTGTAATGAACAACTTTGTCTGAAGTTTCTTTGAAATATTTCAATGAAGCAGGCATTTTTTAGTGCTTATAAGTATATGGCTTAGAAGAGCAAACCCCATTAATAAAAATTATGAAGATGGTATTGGTTATATAAATCCAATTTCTTCCATTAACATTTGGAGTATTTAGATTATGCCTATAAACCTGAAAGTATTACCTGTTATAAAACTAGGAAGAAAAACAATATATGGACAAATAATCAATTTGCTTATTGTTCTCATGACAGTTTGTCTGAGATCTTTGATATTCTTTATTGAACTTTATATTTTGCTTCTTCATGAATTAAAAGTATATAGTGTTCTTATAGTGGGTCTTCTAAGTTTAAGGTTTTGGATCCTGGAGTACATATATTAATTTTCTGAAGAATTTTCTAGATTTATTTGAAATCCACGTGTCCTATCCCAAATGCATACATGTAATATGTGTTTATAATAACTTTAAAGGAAACAGTGTACTTTATAATAAATGTATCCAAATATTAAAAAGAACTTTAGTTATCAAATTATCATTTTCTTTTGACAAGCAGTAACTCATAAATTGTAAAACAGTTAACATGCTCTTAGTCATTACTGGTAACTTCAAAGAAGTTCAAAATTAACGTGATTCCTCGGTAAAACACTTTACTAAGTTCTTGTTTTAATTTTATTACTGATTTGCAGCAAAGATACATATTTAGAAATATAACTTAAAACTTTTCTGATTAAGTCTTGGGGGATTTCTGTGCTGTAGAAGAAACGACATAACTTTCTTGTTAGACTTGGTTTAAATATCATCCCAACTATTTGTGTGCTTTCATCCTTGGACAATTAATTAATCTCTCTGATCCTGTTTCTTTATCTGTAAATTAGGGTCGATACTACCCATATTACATAACTATAAGAGTAAAATGTAATGCATTTAAAAGGTTGAAAATAGAATCTGGAAGTAATGGACATTAATCTGTTTTAGCAAAAATATTATTTAAAAAATCACAAAAAAAAGAGATATAATCATGAAGAGTGGACAGGAAGAGAGAGGCTAGTAGGTGAGACTTTATTCATTAAGCTTGTATTTCCATTATATTACTACTGAAGCCTATGTATAGAATTTGGATTTCCAAAGAATACAAAATATATTTTTGATGTGGAACAACTATTACCTAGGTTTCTCAAGCCTTAAACCTTTATCTCAGTATTTCCTTTACTTCCAACAAATCAAGCTAGCTCTACATAAAAAATATATCCTTAGTCTATTTTATTCCATGATCCCTGTCACCATGCTAATTCAGGTAATCATCTATCATTTAGACTTTCTCTGTTTTGTAACAAATTTATTGAGGTGCAATTGACATAAAATAAAACTGCATGTGTTCACTATGTAAAATTTGATACATATATCAAAATTGTGAGACTAGTTAACACAATGAAGAGAGTGAATATACCCCTCATCTGCAAAAGATTCCTCGCCCACTTGTAATCCTCTGTTGTTCACTTCTCAACATCTCCACACAATCACTGTTCTGCCCTCATGTCAAGATACATTAGTTCCCAACTTCTCAAGTTACATAAATAGAATCGTGTATACTCTTTTAGTTTGTATTCTTTCACTTAGTAATGATTATATTTGAAATTACTCGATGTTTTTTGTGTGTATCAAAAATTCATCCTTTTTATTGCAGATGAATATTCCATTGCATGAAGATACCACAATTTGTTTATCCATTATCCTGCTGATGGACATTTGAATAGTTTCCAGATTGGGAGTATTACAAATGAAGCTGCTATGAAAATTTATATACAAGTCTTTACATGAACATATGCTTTGTTTTCTCTTAGGTAATTATTAGGAGTAGAACCACTGGATTTTGTGGTAGTGAATATGTAACATTTAAAAACTGCCAAACTCTTTTCCAATGTGGTTGTACTATTTACGTTCCTATTAGCAGGGTATGAGAAATGAAGTTCTTCCACTTCTCGCCAACATTTGATATGGTCAGTCCTTTGAAATTTTAATCTAGAATGATTAATTTGTTAGAATATAAGTTTGTAGTGGGATCTTTAATATGGTATTAATTTTGCATTTCCCTAATGACAAATGATGTTAAGCATCTTTTGTGTGTTTATTTGTCATCTCTATATTTCTTGGGGGAGGAAGGATTCAAAACTTCTGTTCTCCCTTTTAAAAAATATTGTTTTCTTCTAATTGAATTTTAGAGTTCTTTCTATACAGTTATTTTTTTTAAAATCAGTTTGTGATTCATAAATGTTCCTTCTTAGTCTGTGTTTACATTTCACTAGCTTACCAGCATCTTTGAGTGAGGTGACTTGAACTTTGAAAATTCCAATTTATTTTTTTTTTTCTTTTTGAATCATGCTTTGGTGTTTTATTGAAGAATTCTTTGCCTAAGACAAAGTCCCAAAATTTTTCTCTTATATTTTTTCTTCCAGAGTTTCATAGCGTGTATGTTTTAGTTTAGTTATTTAGAGATAGAGAGACATGTGATGGGGAAGGGGCAGAGAGAGAGGGAGACAGAGAATCCCAAGTAGTCTCCACACTGTCACATGGAGCCTGATGTGGAGCTCGAACTCATGAAACTGTGAGATCATGACCTGAGCTGAAACCAAAGAGTTTGGATGCTCCTATAGCATTATGTTTTATTTATAAGTCTATGATGTATCTGAGTAATTTTTTATGTGGAATAAGTATGAATCAAGTTTATATGGGTTATCTACTTGTTTCAGCACAAATTGTTGAAGAAGACTAAACTTTCTCTACTGAATTGCCTTTTCACCTTTGTAAAAAAGTCAATTTCCCATTTATGTATGGTTCATAATTGTATTTAGGTCCAGTAACAGCCAAGTGTCATAATTACTGGAGTTGGTGTTTGTAATGGTTAATTTTATGTGTCAATTTGGCTAAGACATGATACCTAGATAATTGGTCAAATTCATTGTCTGGATTGGTGTTTTAAGGGTAATTTTTCATATAAGATTAGTATGTAAATCTGTAGACTGACTAAAGCTATAATAATGAGAGAACTTCACTCCAATCAGTAAAAGGGATTAAGAAAAAACAGACTAAGGTCTTGAGAGGAAGAGGAAATTCTTCCTTTTTACTGCCTTCAGATTCGAGCTACAATATCAACTCTTCCCTGGGTCTGCATTTTGTCCAACGTACCCTGCAGATTTAGAATTGGCAACCTCCTAGTCATGTGAGTCAATTTCTTAAAATAATCCGAATAAATCTCTATTATCTATGAATCTATCTATCTATCTATCTATCGACCTACCAACATCTCTATCTCTTCTTAGTGGCTAACATAGTAATAGTACAATATCTTTTCTTAATTTGGGCATTGTTTGCAAATACTGAACCTACTCAAGCTAGTTTAACACAAAAAAAAGTTATGGTTACTAGCGTTTTTCCAAACACAGTAGTCTCAATAACAATTGGAAGCAGGGATGTAAATGTCATTGAGCATCCTTTATACTTTTTATGATTCTCTCCTTTCAGTGTTTTTTTTTTTCTCTCTCTCTCTCTGTCACTCGCAGAAAGAACTGCCTTTCTCTGCTCCACAGAACTATCCAAAAGGCAGAAATGTGGCTCTGTGGTCCCTGAGATTTATCTCTCTCTCTCTCTCTTTTTTTTTTTATTTTGAAGAGTGACTATCTTCCATCCATACGTCCTAAAAAAGTAATGGGTGAATCTCATTGGCCAGCTTAGGCAAGGGTGTGTTTAATCAATTGTAGCTGTAAGTGGGGACAAAATATAAAATGGATATTCATCCTGGAACCACATAGATTATTTGCAAGATGAGACTGATAATAAAGGGAGGGTTCTGGACAGGCAAATGGCATTCACTATATTTATTTCAGAAGCAGTAAAAGTTTTAAATTTTAACTTGATGCAAAAGTAATCAACATATTAGAAACCTAGTTTTGATTGCTTGTGGAAAATGTCAATTCTGGTCTGTCTCAGACATTAAGATCAAATCAGAATATAAAATTTAAGTTCAATGTGATTACCAGAGAGTCTATACAAAATGCTTCATCCAAATCAGACTTTTGGCTCTGACTCCATTTAGTTGTACTGTATGAGACTATTTGATTTCATTTTGTCTTATCAATTCCTTGAAAGTTTTGCAGGATTTAGTGTAGAGATCACATTCTCTGACCGCTCTGTATAAATTGTCAAATTCTTCTCTGCTCAGCTCCTTATCTGCCTTTACTTTTCATATTACTTGTCACAACTTGTAGTATTTATTTGTTATTTTCTGTATTTTATTTTGTTTTGTGTTTGTACTTAAGAATGTAAACTCCACAATGGGTGGGGCTATGCTGTTTTGTTTATAGCTATATCCCAGCACTTAAAAAAGTACTTGGTGCAAATTAAGGATTCATTGTTTAATAATGAAATATAAATTATGATCCTTTATATTTTCATGTTTTCTTAAAAGCATGTAAATGCATTTACAAACACAGGGTCCATTATTGAAAGGGTGTGAGTGATGAAAAAGGCCAAACTGAGGAGCCGGTGCTTTTATAATACATTCTGAAAAGGTCTAGTCATCTTAACTCATCTCATCCTTCAAAATCAGTGATCTAGCACTCACATTTACAAATTTTCCTTGAATTTTTCATGTACCCCTGCTCAATGTGTCAAGTGTGACAGAACAGATGTAGTCAGTGAGTGATCAAACAGATGTTTCATTTGTCTTACCATTCATTATAATGTCATAATTGACAGCACAACCATGCAACTTGTCAAGTATCCAGAAATTATTCTTGGCCTCTTTATAAGGATATTCATAGTTTTAAAAAAATCCTATAAAACATTTGGAAAGTTAAAATATTTTTCTTAAAAAATGTCATTATTGGGTAGTATTAAGCAGTGAGCAAACTTGTTTTCAAGTTACAATAATATAAAACGAATTTTTGTCACACTGTGAAGCAATCATGGGTACCATGGAGACTGGTTCAATGAAATTACCATACAGCCCCTGTCTGATGCTTAATTTCAGGCCTTAGGTCATCCATGAACTGAATATAGACAATTCCCCAAACTCCAATCCTCCAAAATTGATAAAAGTGTACATTTTTTACACATATGTTGGTACTATTTGTTATATCCATTATGTGCTTTGATGATATTAGTGATGTTTTCAACATTCTTGGAAAGATTCTCTGTTTATAATGTCCCTTACCCACTCTCATAGTTGGTGTTGGGGGTATTATTTTTATGATCTACAGTAAAGGTTTGGTGGGACTTTCTGTGTAGACTTTGTATATTTTATTTATTTATGTTTATTTGTTTATTATTTTTTTCAATCAATTTCTATCTGTATTTATTGGATATTTGTTTGGTATTGTTTCGTTTTTGATCCTTAACATTTGTTAAGGGAATATGTTTTTCAGTCTGAAATATTTAAGAAATATTTTCCTTGAAAACAATTGTATTTAAATCAAATCAAATTAAATTAGATGCTGAATTCCACATATGAGTGAAATCATATGTATTTGTCTTTCCCTGACTGACTTATTTCATTCAGCATAATAGTCTTTAGCTCTATCCACATTGTTAGGAATTGCAGATTTCATTTCTTTTTATGGCTGAGTAATATTCTGTTGTATATACCACATCTTCTTATTTGGAATTTAAGAAACAAAAAGATGAACATGGGAGGTAAAAAGAGAGAGAGAGAGAGAGAGAGAAACCATAAAGCAGACTCTTAACTTTAAAGACAAACTGAGAGTTGCTAGAGCTGGAGGGAGGTGGGTGGCAGGATGAGCTAAAGGGTGATAGGTATCAAGGAGGGCACCAGTTGTGTTATATATAAATGATGATCACTGAATTCTACTCCTGAAACTAATATTACACTGTATGTTAACTAACTTCAATTTGATAAAAACTTGAAACTAAAAAAAAATATATAAAAATAAAAATTAGATGCTGAATTATCCTCTGAGATGGGAGAAAACTATGGTACTAAGTATTTTGGAGGCCCTTTAAAGAATCCAAGAAGCTTACAAAGTGCCTGAAAACCTAAGGAAGGGTTTTTGCTCTCCAGCCGATTGTGGTTATTGCTGACTTCCTATTTTTGTGCTCTTTCAAAGCCATGTTTCTCTTTACTTTCAATTTTCCATGTCTCTTATGGGGCATAGGCATATTTTCTGAGGCTGAGAATATCTGGGCAGAGATGTTCTATCTTACCTGGGTATCCTATATAACTACACCTTCCAAGAATTTAACCAGTTCCTTCCTGAAGTCCATAGACCAGGGCATGAAATCCTGGCCAATATGCTGAACTTTCTCCCTTCCTAATGTCCACATATCTCCTCCTTAGGAAGTTATCCATGGGTGCCTGGGTGGCTTAGTTGGTTAAATATCTGACAATTGGCCTTGTCTCAGGTCTTGACCTCATGGTTTGTGAGTTCAAGCCCTACATTGAGCTCCAAGACAACAGTGTGGAGTCTCCTTGAGAATCCTTCTCCTTCCCTTTCTTTCCCTGCCCCCCCCCCCCCCGGCACATTTGGTCTCTCTCTCTTTCTCTCAAAATAAATAAATAACTTAAAAATAAAGTAAACAAAATGAAGTTATCCAGGTTTCTTCCTACCTCTGTTACTTTACATCATATTTTCTAAGACCTTAAAGTCATAGAAAAGTAGAGATTTTGTCTTTCAGAATTTTCTACTTTGTGTTCTGTAAAATTTCCTGAGGAAAGGAAATATGAAACTCTACCTATATGTTTGGAATTAAGAGAGGAGAGAAATGATATAAAATGAAAATTAATATCTCAAAAGCTTAACCAGGCACACCTATTTTTATCTACCTGTTTTTCATAATTCACATTTCACTTTTAAATGATGAAGATGATATATAGCAGTGTTAAGAGGTAGGATGGAATAAAGGAATAATTTTATTCATGACTCCAAATAAACTTTTGTTTTATACTTCGTTGGTTATGCAGAGTTCCCACAACAATCCCCCATCTCTCTCTAGATGATAGAGAGAGAGAGAGAGAGAGAGAGATAGATGAAGCAAGACTGATGACTCAGTAGATTACTAGATTACTAAATCAAATTCATCTTATAGTGTCCAAGATCAGTTTAAGAGAGTTATTGACACTGAAACAGAATCCAAAGAGATTCAGATCTTTATGAGAAGACCATGAACCTGGGAACAAGAGGAGATAAACAGATAGCCTGGAAGCAAGCATATAAGACTTTTTTTTTTTCAGAGAGGAAAGACTCCCCAAGGAGTTTACATGTTTAATTTGTAAACTATACAATCTATATTTATGGACTATAAATAAATGTTTGGAATTTTTTAATGTAATCCAACTTCCAAGATTTATTTGGTACATTTTATTTCCGAGGAAGATGGTGGCATGGGCTCACCGCGTCCTACTGATCACTTAGATTCCACCCACATCTGCCTAAATAACGCAGAAAACCACCAGAAGACTAAAAGAATGGACTCTCTGGAGCCAAGCATAGATGAGAGGCCCACAGAAGAGGGTAGGAAGGGCGGAGAGGCAGTGCAGGTTACACAGACTGGCAGGAGGGAGCCGGGGCCGTGGAGGGGCAGCCCGCCAGGCAAGGCAGAGCCCCCAAGTCTGACTTGCAAAAGCAGAGGGGCCAGATGGAGTGAGTTCTGACAGCCAGCGACTTAACATCTGGAATGTTGTAAGTGAACAGCTCTGCTCAGAGACTGGGAGGGCTAGAGGACAACGGGAGGGAGAGTTGCTGAGCCCCGGAGGACAGAGCTCACTCAGCTTGGTGGGGAACAAAGGTGC
Organism: Lynx canadensis; assembly: GCF_007474595.2. Lineage (NCBI taxonomy): Eukaryota > Metazoa > Chordata > Mammalia > Carnivora > Felidae > Lynx > Lynx canadensis. Next base: position 34,227,756 of record NC_044312.2, read on the forward strand.
TAGGAAGCACCATCTCCCTTGTCCATCCCCAGCCAAAATCCCAAAGGGAACCAGTTCCCCTCAGGAAACTTGCTTGCACCACGCAAACACCCAACGCTGTGCTTCTGTGGATCCAACCCTCTGACGTGTCTGCCTCCCTCCCAATGCCATAGGGCCCCTCTCACCACCAAAGGCAAAGAGAGCTGAACCTGCCCCTCCGGCCCCTGTGCACCTTGCAGTTCCACCCCGGCTAACCACCAGATCCCATAGAAGCAGCACCACAAGCCTGGCAGTGTACAAGTAGCCCAGACAGGGGCCACACCACTCCACAGTGAGTCCTGCCCCTGGGAGAGGGGAAGATAAGGTACACACCAGTCTGATTGTGGCCCCAGCAGTGGGCTGGGGGCAGACTCAGGTCTGACTACGGCCCCGACCACCAACACAAGTTACTCTAGACAGAACAGGGGAAGAGCTTTGCATTTCTGCGCCATTCCAGGACTATCCAAAATGACGATATGGAAGAATTCTCCTCAAAAGAAACTCAAGGAAGTAGCGACAGCTAATGAACTGATCAAAAATGATTTAAGCAATATAACAGAACATGAATTTAAAATAATAATCATAAAATTAATCGCTGGGTTTGAAAAAAGTATAGAAGACATCAGAGAATCTATTACTACAGAGATCAAGGCATTAAGAAACAGTCAGGAGGAGCTAAAAATGCTATAAATGAGGTGCAAAATAAAATGGAGGTGACCACAGTTTGGACTGAAGAGGCAGAGGAGAGAATAGGTGAATTAGAAGATAAAATTATGGAAAAAGATGAAGCTGAGAAAAAGAGAGATAAAAAAGTCCAGGAGTATGAGGGGAGAATTAGAGAACTAAGTGATGCAATGAAACATAATAATATACATATAATAGGGATTCCAGAGGAGGAAGAGAGAGAGAAAGGTGCTGAAGGTGTACTTGAAGAAATCATAGCTGAGAACTTCCCTGATCTGGGGAAGGAAAATGGCATTGAAATACAAGAGGCACAGAGAACTCCCTTCAGATGTAACTTGAATCAGTCTTCTGCATGATATATCACAGTGAAACTGGCAAAATACAAGGATAAAGAGAAAATTCTGAAAGCAGCTAGGGATAAACATGCTCTAACATATAAAGGCAGACCTATAAGACTCGTGACCGATCTCTCTACTGAAACTTGGCAGGACAGAAAGGAATGGCAGGAAATCTTCAATGTGATGAACAAAAAAATATGCAGCCAAGAATCCTTTATCCAGCTAGTCTGTCATTCAGAATAGAAGGAGAGATAAAGATCTTCCCAAAGAAACAAAAACTGAAGGAATTCATCACCACTAAACCAGCCCTACAAGAGATCCTAAGGGGGATCCTGTGAGACAAACTACCAGAGACATTGCTACAAGCATGAAACCTACAGACATCACAATTACTGTAAACCCATATCTTTCAATAATAACACTGAATGTAAATGTACTAAATGCTCCAACCAAAAGACATAGGGTATCAGAAAGGATAAAAAAACAAGACCCATCTATTAGCTGTCTACAAAAGACTCATTTTAGACCTGAGGACACCTTCAGATTGAAAGTGAGGGAATGGAGAACTATCTATCATGCTACTGGAAGTCAAAAGAAAGCTGGAGTAGCCATACTTATATCAAACAAACTAGACTTTAAATTAAAGGCTGTAACAAGAGATGAAGAAGGGCATTATATAATAATTACAGGGTCTACCCATCAGGAAGAGCTAACAATTATAAATGTCTATGTGCCGAATATGGGAGCCCCCAAATATATAAAACAATTACTAACAAACATAAGCAACCTTATTGATAAGAATGTGGTAATTGCAGGGGACTTTAATACTCCACTTACAACAATGGATAGGTCATCTAGACACAGGCTCAATAAAGAAACAAGAGCCCTGAATGATACATTGGATCAGATGGACTTGACAGTTATATTTAGAACTCTGCATCCCAAAGTAACAGAATATACTTTCTTCTCAAGTGCACATGGAACCTTCTCCAAGACAGATCACATACTGGGTCACAAAACAGCCCTTTATAAGTATATAAGAATTGAGATCGTACCATGCATACTTTCAGACCACAATGCTATGAAGCTTGAAATCAACCACAAGAAAAAGTCTGGAAAACCTCCAAAAGCATGGAGGTTAAAGAACACCCTACTAAAGAATGGGCCAACCAGGCAATTAGAGAAAAATTAAAAAATATATGGAAACAAATGAAAATGAAAATACAACAATCCAAATGCTTTGGGACGCAGCAAAGGCAGTCCTGAGAGGAAAATACATTGCAATCCAGGCCTATCTCAAGAAACAAGAAAAATCCCAAATACAAAATCTAACAGCACACCTAAAGGAAATAGAAGCAGAACAGCAAAGATACCCCAAACACAGCAGAAGAAGAGAAATAATAAATACCAAAGCAGAAATAAAGAATACAGAATCTAAAAAATCTGTGGAGCAGCTCAATGAAAACAAGAGTTGTTTTTTTGAAAAAATAAACAAAACTGATAAACCTCTAGCCAGGCTTCCAAAAAGAAAAGGGAGATGACCCAAATAGATAAAATCATGAATGAAAATGGAATCATTACAACCAATCCCTCTGAAATACAAGCAATTATCAGGGAATACTATGAAAAATTATATATCAACAAACTGGACAACCTGGAAGAAATGGACAAATTCCTAAACACCCACACACTTCCAAACAGGAAGAAATAGAAAACTTGAACAGACCCATAATCAGCGAAGAAATTGAATCACTTATCATAAATCTCCCAACAAATAAGAGTCCATGACCAGATGGCTTCCCTGGGGAATTCTACCAAACATTTAAAGCAGAGATAATACCTATCCTTCTCAAGCTATTCCAAAAATAGAAAGGGAAGGAAAACTTCCAGACTCATTCTATGAGGCCAGCATTAGTTTGATTCCTAAACCAGACAGAGACCCAGTAAAAAAAGAGAACTACAGGCCAATATCCCTGATGAATATGGATGATACATTTAATTTCCTTTTAACTCAAACAAGCACTGCAGAAAATGCTGCTAATGTTCAGACCTTTTCAATCCTTAGTGAGCATCATGAAATTTGCCTACAGAATTAGCAGTTTAATATCTAAAACCAGCGGTCTTCATTTTTACTCACCCAACCCAATAACGTTAACAGTAAATTTCTAATGGAAAATCTGATCCAAGTGAAACCTTTAACATTTTAATATCATCCCTGTAATACTACACGATATATCATTCAGTTCCCCTAATTGCCTTTACCCCGTCTCTTTTATAATATCAGAACCACTAAATGAAACTCCACCTTTACCAAATTCCATTCATGTTTCTTCTCAATAGAATGACAATTGCCTGTGTAAAAATCTAAGGGACTCCTAACTACATTGCTCTCTTTGGCAGAGGAAGCAGCCAATCCCAAAGTTCTGTAATTGTTCAGATTTTGTCTACCATATATCTTAGTTCGGTAAACTAAACAATGATAATACTTTAGTATTTGTGGGCACATGATATCTTAAATTAAAAAAAGAAAAACTGGACAGCTACATTTTATACCATATGAAGATCTTTCTGAAGTACCTAGTAATGACTCATAATTCACTCTTATCTAAAGGGTTGGGGTGGTTTCTTAAAAAGCAATATCCTAGTTATGAAAATTTTCCTTTTGAGATTTCCTTCACCTAATTTTTTACATGACAGTTAATTATTTATATTACTATTGGACAGTGAAAAACATGCATTAACAGCCTTTTGCTTTGTTTTATTTAGTACTTAACTTGATGGATTTATTATTTTTTTTAATGGAAATAACAATAGTTTGATTTAACTGACATGATTGACTGTTTTGACACTGTTTAGACAAATAGGGATCTATCATTTTAACTAGAAGTTTAGAAGCTGCATAACAATCCATTGCAGAAATGACATTAAAAAAAAGTTTCTGTAAGATCACTGTATTCATTATGAAGAATGAAATATCTTGAATTAAATTCTCAAAGTCCAACTTGACTATAGCAAAGATGAAATGAGATCTGTGCTCTCCTAGGAGCTCATTCAATTAATTCAAGCATTGCTTTCAAGTACATGTTATGGTGTTGCTTGTAAATTCACATATATCACATGTAAATTATAAGACATTTCAGAGGAGAGAGAGTTCGGTGACAGTCCAATTTACATTTTTTTTCTGGCTTTAAACATTTTTTTTTCCCTTCTCACATTTTACATTAGAACTGATAGATACAGATGGAGGACTTTTGTTTTCCTAGCTATTGTCACCAAGATATACATTATTTTCTTTTAAATATGGTAAAATTCCTTTAGTAAATATAACTGCTTACTGATCTAAGGTTGAAATCTGGGGGAAAGGAGGAAGATATAAGCATACAAAATATTTATTATTTAACTAAAACTCTGAATGGATAAAGCGGATTCCTCAAGTATAACAGTTTTTGCCCCAAGAACCAGATGTTTTGCCTAAGGGAGAGAATGAGATAAACAAATTTATAAAATAAGTCTTGTTTTTTTTTTGTTTGTTTTTTCAACGTTTATTTATTTTTGGGACAGAGAGAGACAGAGCATGAACGGGGGAGGGGCAGAGAGAGGGGGAGACACAGAATCGGAAACAGGCTCCAGGCTCTGAGCCATCAGCCCAGAGCCTGACGCGGGGCTCGAACTCACGGACCGCGAGATCGTGACCTGGCTGAAGTTGGACGCTTAACGGACTGCGCCACCCAGGCGCCCCAATAAGTCTTGTTTTTAACATATATATCTTGAGAAAATAAAAGAGACAATTCTTTGTTCTACAGTTTAGTAGTGCAAATCTAATCAGTTATAAGGTTCATTTGTTGACTAGCTTGAACAAATTAATAAAGGAAAAAAACTTTACCTTCACCTTTTATGTAATGTTTACGTCTATCTGTTGATATTTCCCTGTTTTTCAAAGGTGTCACCAATGAAATTGGAACCAGTGGATTTAGCATTAAAGTATAAACAAACAGTATTGGTTCCTTTTCTCACCCTTATTCTGATGAAGTTCATTTAATTTATCAGATGTTGAACTTACCCTGAGGTTGATATCCTTGAAATAATCCCTTTCCCACTGAGCTCCTTTTCAGAGAAATTTAGTACATTTGCTGCAAATCTAAAGGTTTCTTATCTGAAATGCTTGGGGGTAGATGTGCTTTAGAATACAGGATTTTTTAGACTTTAGAAAGGTAATATGAACAAAGTACATTAATGAACACCCTCAACAGAGTGCTACAAAATACACATGACAATATACATTTACATAACAGTGTATTTGTAATATACACTATACTGTTATATTAATATTTTGGCAAAACACATCCATAAGTGGATTAAAAAGATCTATAAATTACTTGTCAGTTCTGCTCAAATTTTGTCATCAAATACATCAGGAAAGTTTCACTGTTTGGAACTTTTGAACTTCATAATTAGAGATAAGTAACTGTAGGTAGACATGTAACAAATCACTACAGTAAGCAGAATTCTTAGGTGGACTCAAAGCATCCCACTCCCTGGTGTGTATGCTCTTTCTTGCATGTGGGCAGGCCTGTCAATATTGTGGGATGCCACTCTTGATTACATTATGCCAAATGACAAGTACAATGGAGTATTCAGTCACTCCAATGATTAATTTAGAATGTATATCCCTTCAGAGCCTCCTGGATGCTCTGAGGAAGTAAGTTGACATACTGGGAGACCACCTCATAATGATGACCTGGGGGAAGCATTTAAGAGGTAAAAGTGACCTCTCTTAGAGCCAGCAAGAAAATGGAGACTTCAGTCTTATAATCACAGGGAAGTGAATTCTGCCAACAGTCTGAACAGCACTGAAGGAGAACACCAGGCCTAAGATGAGAAATGAGATTTCAGCCCCTACAACATATTAATTGAATCCTGCTGAGGTTTTTTTTTTTTTTTAACCCAGTATCGTTAACATTGGGTGTCATATTAGTTTCAGGTGTACAATGTAGTGAGTGGTACAATTCCATAAGTTACTCAGTGCTCATTAAGATAAGCGTACTCTTAATTCCCTTTACATATTTCACCCATCACACCCACCTCACTTCTGATAGCCATCTGTTTCTTCTCTATAGTTAAGAGTCTGTTTTTTGGTTTGTCCCTTTTTTTCCCTTTTGTTCATTTGTTTTGTTTCTTAAATTCCACATGAGTGAAATCTTATGGTATGTGTCTTTTTATGACTGGCTTATTTCACTTACCTATTTTTTTAATGTTCATTTATTTATTTTGAGAGAGAGAGAGAGAGAGAGAGCATGCTAGGGGAAGGGCAGAGAGAAAATCACAAGCAGCCTCAGCACTTTCAGAGCAGAGAACTATGTAGGGCAGGGTCTCACAAACCATGTGATCCTGACCTGAGTCGAAATTGTCACTTGCTTAACTGACTGAGCCACCCTGGCACTCCAGCATTATACATTTTAGATCTATCCATGTTTGTGCAAATGTCAAGAATTAATTCCTTTTCTATGGCTAAATAACATTCCAGTGTGTGTGTGCGTGTGTGTGTATGTGTGTGTGTGTGTGTGTGTGTGTGTGTGTTTACCAAATCTTATTTATCTGTTCATTAGTGTATGACCACTTGGGCTCTTCCATAATTTGGCTATTGTAAATAATGCTGCAATAAACATAGGGGTGGATATATCCATTCAAATGAGTGCTTTTGTATTCTCGGGTAAATACCCAGTAGTTTGATCACTGTATTGTAGGATAGTTCTATTTTTAACTTTTTGAGGAACCTCCATGCTGTCTTTGACAGTGGTTGCACCAGTTTGCATTCTCAGCAACAGTGCAAAAGAGTTCTTCACATCCTCACCAAAACTTCTTTCTTGTGTTTTTTACTTTAGTCATTCTGACATGTGTGAAGTGATATCTTATTGTGGTTTTGATTTGCATTTTTCTGATGATGAATGATGTGAGCATCTTATTATGTGTCTCTTGGCCATCTATAGGTCTTCTTTGGAGAAATGTCTATTCATGCCTTCTCTCCATTTTTTGTCAGGTTGTCTGTGTTTTTTTTCTGTGTGTTCAGCTGTACAAATTCTTTATATATTTTGGATCCTAACCCTTTATCAAATATGTCATTTGCAAGTACCTTCTCCCATTCGGTGTATCGTCTTTTAGTTTTGTTGGTTGTGTCCTTTATTGTACAGAAGTTTTGACTTTTTCTGTAGTCTCCATAGTTCATTTTTGCATTTGTTTCCCTTGTCTGAGGAGACATATCTAGAAAGATGTTTCTATGGCAGAGTCAGAGAAATTACTGCTTATTTTCTTTGCTAGGATTTTTATGTTTTCATGTCTCGTATTTAAGTCTTTTATGCATTTTGATTATTTTTGTGTATGGCTTAAAAAAGCGGTCCAATTTCTTTCTTTTGTACATAGCTGTCCAGTTTTCTCAACACCATTTGATTAGGAGACTTTTTCCCATTGGCTACTTTTCCTCCTTTGTCAAAGATTATTTGGCCACATAATTATGTGTTTATTCCTGGGTTTCCACTTCTGTTCCATGGATCTATGTGTCTGTTTTTGTGCCAGTACCATACTGTATTGATCACTATAACTTTGTAATATAACTTGAAGTCAAGAATTGTGATACTTCCAATTTTGTTTTCCTTTTTCAAGATTACTTTGGCTATTTAGGGTCTTTTGTGGTTCCATACAAATTTTAAGATTGTTTGTTCTACTTCTGTGAAAATACTGTTGGTGTTTTGATAGAGATCACATTACATGTGTAGATTTCTTTGGGTAGTGTAGACATTTTAACAATATTTTCTTCCACCCATGAGCATGGATTATCTTTCAATTATTTTTTTGTCTTTAATTTCTTTCATCAATGTTTTATAGTTTTAAGAGTACATGGTTTTCTCCTCTTTGTTTAAGTTTATTCCTAAGTATTTTATTATTTCTGGTTCAATTACAAATGAGATTAGTGTATAGAAATGCAATGGATTTCTGTACACTGTTCTGTATCCCTGTGACCTTACTGAATTCACTTATCACTTCTAGTAGCTTCTTGGTTCAGTCTTTAGGGTTTTTATGTATAGTATCACTTCACGTGCAAATAGTGTTAATTTTACTTTCTTCCTTCATGATTGGATTCCTTTTATTTATGTTGTTGTCTGATTGCCATGGCTATGACTTCCAGTACTATGTTGAATAAAAGTGCTAAGAGTGCACATCCTTATCTTGTTCCTGACCTTAGGGGGAAAGCTCAGTTTTTCCCCACTGAGTATAATGTTCACTGTGAACTTTTCAGATAAGGCTTTTATTATGTTGAGGTATGTCCCCTCTAAACCTACTTTGATGAGGGTTTATCACGAATGGATATTGTACTTGCAAATGCTTATTCTCCATCTATTGAAATGATCATATGGTTGTTATCCTTTCTCTAATTGATGTGATGTATCATGTTAATTGATTTGTGAGTATTGAACCACACTTGCATCCAGGAGCAAATCCCACTTGAATGTGGTGAATGATTTTTTTAACATACTGTTGGAATTTTTTTGCTAATCATTTGTTGAATATTTTGCACCTATATTCATCAGAGATATTGGCTTGTAGTACTATTCTTGTGATATCTTTATCTGGTTTTGTTATCAGAGTAATGCTGGCTTTATAGAATGAATTTGAAAATTTTCCTTCCTGTTCTAATTTTTGGAAAATTTTCAGAAGAATAGATATTAACTCTTCTTTAGGGGCGCCTGGGTGGCGCAGTCGGTTAAGCGTCCGACTTCAGCCAGGTCACGATCTCGCGGTCTGTGAGTTCGAGCCCCGCGTCAGGCTCTGGGCTGATGGCTCAGAGCCTGGAGCCTGTTTCCGATTCTGTGTCTCCCTCTCTCTCTGCCCCTCCCCTGTTCATGCTCTGTCTCTCTCTGTACCAAAAATAAATAAACGTTGAAAAAAAAATTAAAAAAAAATTAAAAAAATGAAAAAAAAATGTTTTTTAGAATTCATCTGTGAAGTTGTCTGGTCTTGGACTTTTGTTCAGACAGTTTTGATCACTAATACAATTCCATTGCTGGTAATCAGTCTGTTCAAATTTTCTATTTCTTTCTGCTTCAGTTTTGTAAGTTGTATGTTTCCAGGAATTTACCCATTTCTTTCAGGTTGTCCAAATTGTGGTCATATTTTTTTTATAATATTGTCTTACAATCTTTGTATTTCTGTTGGTTGCTATATCCTCTTTGTATTTATATTTCTGTTGTTGGTTGTTATATTCCTTCTTTCATATCTGATTTTGTTTATTTGAGTTTTCCCTCTTTTTCAATGTCCCTTTTTTTGTATTGTTTTGTTTTACATTTTTGATGAGTCTGGTTACAGGTTTATCAAATTTGTTGAATCCTAGTTAGACTTTGAGAAGAGGAACAAGCTAAACTGAGACAGACTTCAGATCCACAGACTACAGTTATTTTTTAATAACTTCATCTTTTCCTTTCTCCCTATTTTAGCTCCTCAACTTCTTTCTTCTTTCTGAGCCATCCAATCACTATGAGCAATCAATATTTAATAGAATGATCTAAGAAGCTACCTTATCAAAATTACTGAATTTGTGATAATAGTTTTTGATGTCTCACTTTCAAATTTCAGGCCTTATCAGCTGAGATATATGTGTTAAATTTATTTACCTAACAACCTTAGTATTTTATGTTAAGCAACTTTTCTTTTTTAAGAAGTGCAGGTCACATCTTGACTATACACACTAAATAATAAGTAACTTCTTTAAACTTTACTTCTTTAAAGTTTACTTCTTGAGTTGAAACATATTTTTGAGAATTAAATAAAGAAAAATAAAAAAGTTTCTCTTAATGTCCTCATTTAGTGTCTTTTCTGAAAGTAGAAACCTTGTCCCTTTAGAGCCTTAAGTATGGAGAAGTAGATGAAAATATTATATAAGCTGTGCTTTGGGACTTTTATAGGCAAGAACCTACCCTACGACCTATGCAGGACTGACAACTTTCCTGGACACACTGCATTTTTCCATTTGGTGTTCTTTAAAGATCAACCAGGATGTGACATAATGATTTCTACTAAGTCAAAGTCAGAACCAGATGTCTAAACAGAATATAGTAACATTTTTATAAAAAGTACCAAGGAATGGGTGATATGAGACTTTGCCTCATGGAACCAGTGAGATATAAAAATTGACCATTTTATCTTCTTGCCCTAAATGAATTTTGAGGAAAACATTCATTATTCTTATTTATTAATAGTATTTTATTGTAAATCAACCTTTGTAGTGAGATTATTGTGAATCTATTATTTATAAAGATGGATTATTATAAGCATTTTTAAGCAATTGGAGACAGCCTGAGGCAAGCTGACTAAACATATTAAGGCAAAGCTTCTAGAGAAAAGAGACACTGGATGAGAAGGACTGGGTTCCTACATTGGGCTAAAAAAAATTTACCTGAGAATCATGGATCCCAATTCCCCATTCCACGGGTACTCCCAACTGAATATGTTAACATTTTAAGCACTTACTCTAAGACAGAGCTCAGTGACTAACGTTCCATGAAGAGGAGTTATGAAGATTGTCACTGTTGTCCACATAACTGCTAAAGAGTACAGAGCAGTCTCCGTCCTTCATTGTTATTTTCCCTACTCTGGCTTATAGAGGTTGGGAGAGGAGAAAGATAAAAATAAGTCTTCTTCTTTTTCTTTTTATAATCTTAGAATAAACTATCTGCCAATGATGGAATTTAGCAAACTCTCTGAAATATTTTTCAAATCTCGTTGTTTTTGAATGGCCACAATTCACATAAGATGAGATAGTATAAATTCAGATAAGGTAACTAAATACTATTTTTATAACTAAGAATATTTTTTGTTCCAAAAAGTTGCTTTGTTTTTCATCTGAAGAAAGAGTGAATCAAATTAAATGAGTAGTCTATAGGAAGTCTATAATTAGGACAAAAACTTTGGTAGTGTTCTTATGGTCCTATCTTTGTGGGAGTAGCCTGGCCTACTTAAGCCTGGGTCTTATTACTACAGCACAGATTTTGTATAATAGAGATGGATGTATTATGTTACCTCAGCTTAGTTTAATCAACTATTCAAATAAATTAACTAGATCCACTTGATCAGAGTTCATGCTTACAAACATCTTTCTGAATAATATTTGATGTCCCATTAGATTTGCTGATAAGGAAATTTTCAAAAACACTGACCATGGACATGAATAGCCTACTTGATATGTTTCTCACTATAAATTATTTCACTGATATCCTTGTTTTATATTTCTCTTATGGCCCTGTAATATGGAGTTTCTTCTTTAGTAAAAATGTCCCATACTACCAATTTCATTATAAAAATAGCTTTAATTTTTCAAATTGGCACATAACTCACCAATTAATAAAAATACTTATTTTATGTCCATGGCATGTTCCAAATGCAAGGAAAAAATCATTTCAGGTAGATTACAGCTTTGCCTATACAGAAGAAAAAACTATGATATACACATATGTATTCCAAAAAATCACTCTTAGGGAAATGAAAAAAATAGTATAGGTTCAATAAAAGCAATGCTTATTTGTAAATAATCATATAGTGCTAACAAAGAGAAGGTATTGCCAATATCTCAGATAACTTTGAATAAGTAAAACCAAATGAGTCAAATCTCAAGACTGTTCCCTACAAAATTTCTTTATTTACTCTATAGAAAACAAAAATGAAAAAAAAAACCCTCAAATTTACATTAAGAATTGACTTTTTGAATGAGCCCCCTACATAATGGTACTAAATTCTTCTCCTAGTTGGAGGTAAAACATTTGACTTATGGTTCTGATTTTTTAAGTTTTTTTTTTCTCTTTTAAGTAATAAATATCTTATAATATTCCATAAATTTGAATAAAACCAAAGCAAGTTTGCAACATATACTGAAGTTTTGGTAGTTCTTCAGTTCACAAAGAAATATTTTTTCTTTCAGTATCTGTTCATTATTCATATATTTCTGTGTCCATTTCTATGTGTAGAACACTTGAAGTTTATTCTAGAGAGAATAATGTTGCAGTACAGATATATATTCATATATTCTGAATTTTCTACTAATAACAGTTTCATATTATTTATGTTCCCCTTGTTCAGAATTCCAGAGGGATGCTTATTAATTTTGACCAGGAACAAAGTAAATCATTGAATACATTTATCCAGATATTTTAATAAGCTTAAAATAATAAAAGTAATTTGAAAAATACTTTTATGAAAATAGTATGAAGTCTTTTATTTTTTAGAAAACTGACATTGATAAAAGAATTCATGCTTAAAAAAAATACATTCCTTAATTTGTACTTGGAACTTCCCACATGTTCTATGTTTTCCTTTGGAAATCAAACAAGATTCCAAGAAATATTCTATAAACCTGGACAAAGTATTTTAATAATTTTCCCGGTAAAGATATCCGGAATACTGGGTATGTATTTGAAGGAATTTATGTATTTTTCAAGATTTATTTTGTAAGGTGAGTAAGCAGTTATCTTTGGTAGAAAGCAAAGTTATTTCTGCATGGGCATTTATGGACACAGAACTTTATGAAGAAATGAATAGCCATTAATCTTTACTTCAGCCATAAATCTTCATTGTAATAAGTACTAAAGGTATACGAGACAGAAAAATCTTCAATATGCAGAAGAGATTTTGAAATGCTCCCATATGCATATTCTAGTTGACTTATACATCAACCCTGTGTGAAGGGTCAACATAAGAAGAAGCTTCAAATAACTGTATTCATGCAGAATGTAACAGGCATTGTGGGACATGGGGCAAAATTTGGTGACCACTTGACATCAAAAATGCTCCGAGGATCCTCTGTTCAGTGCAGAACTTGACCAAATTATAGGCTACAGACACAAAGTATTCTTCATTTGCCAATTAAGAATCACAGGAAAAAGGGAAAGAAAGTGGAAGAAAAAAGGAAAGAAAGCAGAGTAGGGGGAACATAGGCTCCTCTTGTCCCATGAACACAACTAGACAATATCAAATCACCCTACATACCCCAGAATTCAACCTGTAGACTGACAGAACACTCTCTATAACTAAAGGGAGAGAAGAGGCCACATTGAAGAAAGTAGGAAGTGTGGAGACATGGTTTAGGAAAGAAACAAATCACAGGTATTGCATAGGCAAAGGAACTCTCATCACAGAGACAGACAAGAGAGAGAGGAATACATAGGGGAACACATAAGAACCTGTTCCTAAAGCCATTGGCTTGGAAAATGAGAGAGGCTGAATTTTATAAGTTGTTACAACCAGCAGGGCTTAAAGTATGGAGTTTGAAAGGTAAGCAAGCTTGGAAAGGATAGAGCACAGAGGGCACTGCAATGCTCCTAGAAAGAAGGCAGGCAGCATTGAAACAGCCAACTGAAGAATGCCTGAAGACAACAGGAGGGAGATTATTTGCTCTTTTCTGAGCACTTTTATGAAAGTCAACATTCACAAAGATGCCTCTGGGAACAAATGAGCTAAACTGGTTGGTGCCATTTACCTCCCCTGTCCCTCAGAATAGACACAGACTCATTTACAGGAAAGAGAACAATATCTACACTGGCTTCCCAACTTGCTTATGACAATCTACACCCAGCTGTGCTCTGGTAGAATTGCCCTTCCAAGTGAAGCTTGTTTCAGCCCCATTTGGCTGGTCCCTCCCACAGAAGACCAGCGGAAACCCCTGTCCACACCAGGCCTCCTGGCCAGAACCTTCTGCAGGGTCTCATTTCTGGTGGAATGGCTATCAGGTCTTATTTCACAAGCAGACCGGAGCACATCTAGTCAAAAGTCACCACATTGAGGCCAGGGATCAAACACTGCCCACAGCAAGCTAGGAGAGCCTCTGCAGATAACTGGCCTGAAGGATAGATAGGCCAAAATACAACAGCAGAGCACAGGTAGCAATCAACAGACACACTCCCCGAAGCACAAGACCCTGGACACTTAGACCTCTTCTTCATAAGGCCATTATTTTCAGGAGAAGGAGACATAACTGGCTCTTCTAGCAGAAAAGAAGGCAGACACTTAGACAAAATGCAAAGACAGAGGAATTTATTGCAAGTGAAAGAACAAGATAAGGACACAACTAGAGTTCTAAGCAAACTGATATAAATAACGTTTCTGATGGAGAATTTAAAAAGCAGTCATAAGCATAATCACTGGGTTTGAGAAAAGAATAGAAGACATCAGTGAGACCTTTATGACAGCAATAAAAGAATGAAAAAAGTATCATTCAGAGATGAAAAATACAATAAATGAGATTGGAAACACGCTTGATGGAATGAACAGCAGGCTGGAAGAAACAGAGGAACAAATTAGTGGCTTAGAAGACAAAGCAATGGAAAGTAATGAAACTGAACAAAAGAGAGAATGAAGAATTATGCAACATTAGAATAGACTTAGGGAACACAGTGACTCCATCAAACATAATAACATTTGTATTATAGGAGTCTCAGAAGAAGAAAGAGAGAAAGAGGACAGAAAATTTATTTGAGAAAATAATAGCTGAACCCTTTCATAATATAAGCAAGGAAACAGCCATTCAGTTTCAGGAAGCATAGAGAACTCCCATCAAAATCAATAAAGGCTGGCCAAACACCAAGACGTATTGTAATTAAATTTGCAGTGATAAAGAAAAAATCCTAAAAGCAGCAAGACAAAAGAACTCTTTTACTTACAAGGGAAGACCCACAAAGCTATATTGATATTTCTCAACAGAAACTTGGCAAGCCAGAAAGGAGTGGCTTGATATATTCAAAGTGCTAAATGGGAAAAATCTGCTGCCAAGAATATTCTACTTGGCAAAGCTTTGATTCAGAATAGAAGGAGACATAAAGAATTTCCCAAACAAACAAAAACTAAAGTTCTTGACCAATAACTCAGCTCTCTAAGAAATATTAAAAAGGACTCTTTGAGTACAAAAGAGAGACCAAAAGTGACAAAGACAAGAAAGGAAAAAAAAAAAAAAAACACCCTCCAGCAACAGTGGTAAAACAAGTAATAACATGGCAGTAAATGTATACCTATCCATAAGTATTTTTGAGGTGCCTGGGTGGCTCAGTCAATTAAGCATCTGACTTCTACTCAGGTCATGATCTCATGGTTTGTGAGTTCAATCCCTGCATTGGGCTCTGTGCTGACAGCTCAGAGCCTGGAGCCTCCTTCAGTTCTGCCTTTCTTTCTCTCTCTCCCCCTCTCTCTGTCTGTCTCTGCCCTTCCCCCACTTGTCCTCATTCTGTCTCTCTCTCTCTCAAGAATAAATGAACATTAAAATTTTTAAAAATACTATAAATGTACATGGACTAGACACTCCATCCAAAAGACATACAGTGTTAGAATGGATAATGAAACATGACCCATCTATATGCTGCATACAAGAAACTCTTTTTTAGACTTAAAGACATGAGCAGATTGAAAGTGAGGGGTTGGAGAAACATTTATCATGCAAATGGATGTCAAAAGAAAGCTGGAGTAGCAATAATTATATTGGTCAAACTTGACTTTAAAACAAAGACTGAAACAGATGAGGAAGGGCACTATATCATGATAAAGGGGAAAATCCAACAAAGAGATCTAACAATTGTAAATATTTATGTACCCGACCTGGAAGCAACGAAGAAAATAAAACAATTAATAAGAAACATAAAGAAATTAATTGATAATAATACAATAATAGTCGGGTACTTTAACACCCCACTTATATCAATAGACCATCTCAAAAGAAAATCAAAAAGCAAACGATGACTTTGAGTGACACAATGGACAAGATTGACCTAATAGATATATTCAGAACATTCCATCCTAAAACAATACACATTCTTTTCAAGTGCACACAGGACATTCTCCAGAAAAGATCACATATTAGGTCACAAATCAGGCCTTGACAAAAACAAAAAGGTTAAAATCTAATTATGTATCTTTTCTGAACACAAAGCTATGAAACTAAAAGTCTACCCTCAGAAAAATCTGGAAATACCATAATTACATGGAGGTTAAACAAAATGCTACTGTACAGTGAATTGATCAACAAGGAAACAAATGAAATTTAAAAATACATGAAATAAATGACAAAATTTTAAAAAAGGATGCATATCATTTGGATGCAGCAAAGAGGGACGTGTATAGCAATACAGGCCCACCTCAAAAGCAAGAAAAATCTCAAATAAACAACCTAACCTCACATTCAAAAACCAACAGAAGGAAGGAAATAACAAAGATTAAAGCAGAATTAAATAATATAGAAAGTAAAAAAACAAACAGATTAATGAAACAAGGAGCTGGTTCATTGAAAAAAATTTTAAAAATCAGAAACCTCAGCCAGACTTATAAAAAAGAAAAGAAAACGAATCTAAATAAATAAAATCACAAATGAGAGAGGATAAATAACAACCAACACCACAAAAATACATAAATTGTAAGAGAATATTAGAAAAAAACTATAAACGTCAATAAACTGGACAACTGGGACAAATGAATAAACTCCTAGAAACATATAAACTGAAACAGGAAGAAACAGAAATCTTGAACAGACTGCTAGCCAGCAAAGAAACAGAATCAGTAATCAAAAAACTCCCAAAAAACGAAAGTCCAGGGTAAATGGCTTCACAGGAGAATTCTACCAAACATTTAAAAATGAGTTACTGGGGCGCCTGGGTGGCGCAGTCGGTTAAGCGTCCGACTTCAGCCAGGTCACGATTTCGCGGTCCATGAGTTCGAGCCCCGCGTCGGGCTCTGGGCTGATGGCTCAGAGCCTGGAGCCTATTTCCGATTCTGTGTCTCCCTCTCTCTCTGCCCCTCCCCCGTTCATGCTCTGTCTCTCTCTGTCCCAAAAATAAATAAACGTTGAAAAAATAAATAAATAAATAAAAATTTAAAAATGAGTTACTACCTATTCCTCTCAATGTATTCCAGAAAATAGAAAAGGAAGAAAAACTTCCAAAATCATTCCACGAGGCCAGCATCATCCAGACACCAAAACGAGATAAAAACTCCATTAAAAAAAAGATTACAGTCCAATATTCCTGATGAACATGGATGCAAAAATTCTCAATAAAATAGCAAAACCAAATCAAACAATTCATTAAATTGTTCTCAACCATTAAATGGGATTTATTTCTATGCTGCAGGGGTGGTTCAATATTCACAAATCAATCAACATGATACTCCACCTTAATATAAGAAAGTATAAGAATCATGTGATCCTCTCAATAGACACAGAAAAAGCATTTTACAAAGTACAATATCTATTCATGATAAAAGTCCTCAACAAAGTAGGTTTAGAAGGAACATACCTCAACATAATAAAAGTCTTATATGAAAAATCTGCAATGAACATCATATTCAATGTGACAAAACTGAAGCATTTTCTTTATGGTCAAGAAGAAGTTATTGTTCTCACTGTTATTTAACATAGTACTGGAAGTCCTAGCCACAGCAATAAGGCAACAAAAAGAAATAAAGGACATCCAAATCAGTAAGGAAGAAGTCAAACTTTCACTATTTGCAGATGACATGATACTCTATATAAAAAACTTAAAAGACTCCACCAAAAAGCTGCTAGACCTAATAGATGAATTCCATAAAGACACAAGATACAAAATCAATGTACAAAAATCTGTTGCATTTCTATGTACCAATAAGGAAGCAGCCTAAAGAGAAAGCAAGGAATCAGTTCAATTTACAACTGATCCAAAAACAATTAGATACCTTGAATTAAACCTAAGCAAAGGGGTGAAAGAACTGTATGCAGAAAACTATAAAACACTGATTTAAGAAATTGAAGACAACACAAATAAATGGAATAATATTCAATGCTCATGGATTGGAAGAACAAATATTGTTAAAATATCTGTACTACCTAAAGCCATCTGCAGATGTAATGAATCCCTATTAAACTACCAATAACACTTTGCATAGAGCAGAAACAAACCGTCCTAAAATGTGTATGGAACCCCAAAATACCATGGATAACCAAAGCAACCTTGGAAAATAAAATGAAGCTGGAGTATCACACTTCTGGACTTCAAGTTCTATTACAAAGCTGCAGTGATAAAAACAGTGTGGTAACGACAAAAAAAAAAAAAAATAAACACATAGATCAATGGAACAGAATAAAATATCCAGAAATAAACCTACAACTATATGATCAATTAATTACATTTCAAAAAAGCAGGAAAAAATATCCAATGGGACAAAGTCTCTTCAACAAATGGTATTTAGAAAACTAGACAGGTACATGAAAAGAATGAAACAGGACTATTTTCACCATACACAAAAATAAATTCAAAATGGAAAGAAAGCCTAAATATGAGACCTGAAACCATAAATATCCTAGAGGAGAACACAGGCAGTAACTTCTTTACATGGACTGTAGCAACTTCTTTTTAGATATGTCTCCTGAGGCAAGAGAAAATAAACAAAAATAAACTATTGGGACTTCTTCAAAAGAAAAAAGCTTCTGCACAGCAAATTAAACAACAAATTGTAAGCTACCTATGGAATGGGGGAAGATAATTACAAATGACATATCTGATAAATAGTATCCAAAATATATTAAGAACTTATAAAACTCAACACCCAAAAAAGAAAAATGCAATCACAAAATGAGCAGTAGACATAATTGGACATTGCTATTTCCAAAGAAGACACACAGATGGTCACCAGACACATGAAAATATGCTCAACATCACTGGTCATCAGAGAAATACAAATCAAAACTACAATGACATATCTCACACCTGTCAAAATGGCTAAAATCAACAACACAATAAACAATATGCATTAGTGTGGATGTGGAGAAAGGGGAACCCTCTCTCACTGTTGTTGGGAATGTGAACTGGTGCAGCCATTGTGAAAAACAGTATGGAATTTCCTCAAAATGTACAGTTGTAAGTACCCTATCACCCAGCAGTTTCACTAATAGTTATTTACCTAAAGAATACAAAAAAAAAAAAAAAAAAAGGCAGTGGAGGGGAAGTTCCAAGATGGTGGAGCAGCATGGAAGTTCTGTTTCTCTCATCCCTGAAATGCAAATAGATCAGCACCAAACACTTTTGCACACCTAGAAAATTGATCTGAGGGTTAAATCAACTATCTGCATAACCTGAGACACAGAACTCAGCAAGTACACAGTGCAGAGAAGTGAACTGGGGAAGAGAGAAGCCATGGAGGGTAGGGAGCTGTATTTGTGGAGACAGAACAGAGAAAAGGGGGAGAGTACAGGAAAAACACTTCCTCCAAAAGTAGCTACAGGGAAAGAGAAAGAGTGGGAACATCCACAAGTGACTGAACAAGCAAGAAAGGAGAAAGGAGAGGGTTTCAAAACCATTAGGACTCTATAAACAGAGCAGCATCAGAAATTCTAGAACTCAATACCTGGAAGTGCTCTGGTGGGAAGGATGAATCCCCAGGAGCAGGCAGAGAAGTCCAAGGGGTCTGAGGGCCACACCAGGAGAAGTGGTCCCCCTGCTAGGAGAGCATTTGGTAGAGGCTCTATGGTCTCCCCACA
This sequence comes from Lynx canadensis, assembly GCF_007474595.2. Classification (NCBI taxonomy): domain Eukaryota; kingdom Metazoa; phylum Chordata; class Mammalia; order Carnivora; family Felidae; genus Lynx; species Lynx canadensis. The sequence goes on from NC_044312.2 coordinate 34,247,322, forward strand.
GGCAAAGGTCCCAGCGGACCCTGGAGAACACGATTGCTGGTACTGAAACAAAGACACCAGGGTGTGGTAAAACCTGGAACTGGTTGTGTGTTGTGATTCACCGTAATCCCTGAACCACTGCCACTACTCAATCTCACAAACTTATCCTGGGACAAGCCAGCACCTGGCCACAATATCCTCTGCTGCAGCACGATCACAGGAATATCCCCAGGGGAAAGCCAGCATTGCCATTGCTTGGGGTGTCCCTTCCCCAGAGGGGTGGAAGGGGTCCAAGCCTCAGGGCCTTCAAAAGTGAGGGGTTTGGAAACACGACTCTATGTAAGATAAAATTCAGGAGTAAAGTACTTGCCTCGCAAGCTGATGGCTTAGACACAGACAGTGTGGATGGAAACCAGAGACAAAAGAGGGTGCTTGATTGCTAAATGGTGAGAATGCAGAGGTCTGGTGCTAGAGACTGGGAGGCTGGGTGATGCCATTTTCACCTCTCCTGCACATGCATATACATGCTTATGTGCACCATACTGATCCACGCCAGTAAGCTAAGCAGCACCACGTGGAGTATGGAGCCATTACACTAAGCCCTGTCCAACTGCACACTCCAAGCACATGCCCTAGAGGACCACCACAAGTCTCTCCGCCTGCTTAGTGTATAGACTAAAAAGTACTTAGTAGTTTGACTCATAGGCGAAACTGGATATAATTTTATTCTGATTTCATTATGTTCACTGGTCCATCTGGTCATTTTTTTTTCCTTTTTCTTTTGTTTTTCCTTTATTTTCCTATTCTTGGATACCGAAAGAAAATTTTATTTTTATTTTCTGTTTTTACATAAATCTCTTTAAAATTTTTACTATATTTTTAAATTTTTTGTAAATATGGTTTTTAAATTCTATTTTACCTACTTCATTTCATTTTATTCTATTTTATTGTATACAATTTTTAAAATTTTTAAACATCTTAATTTTTTTAAACTTCCTTTCTCTTTTTTTCTCTATTCTATTAAGCTTTTTTTTCACAACCAGACCAAAGCATACCTAGGATCTAACTTCCTTTATTCGATTTTTTGTGTTGTTTTTAATTTTTATTTTTTTTAAATTTTATTAATTCTTTTTCTTCCTCCAAAATGACCAAACAAGGGAATTCACCCCAAAAAGAAAGAAATGACAGCAAGGATCTTAACACAGATAGAAGCAAGATGTCAGAACTAGAATTTAGGACTAAGATAATAAGAATACTAGCTGGGTTTTAAAGAAGCATAGAATACCTTTCTGCAGAGATAAAAGAAGTAAAATCTAGTCAGGACAAAATTAAAAATGGTATAACTTAGATGCAATCTTGAATGGCAGCCACAGAAGCAATGATGGATGAAGCAGAGCAGCGAATCAGCGATATAGAAGACCGAATTATGGAAAATAATGAAGCAGAAAAAAAGAGGAAACCTAAGGCAAAAGAACATGATATAACAATTTGACAGCTCAGTGACTCACTAAAAAGGAATAATTTCTGAATCATAGGTGTCCCAGAAGAGGAAGAGAGAGGAAAAATGGGTAGAAAGGTTATGTGAGCAAATGATATTGGAAAACTTTCCTAACCTGGGGAAAGATACAGACATCAAAATCCAGGAGGCACAAAGGACTCCCATTATATTCAACAAAAACCCACCATCAACAAGGCATATCATAGTCAAATTCACAAAATACTCAGGCAAGGAAAGAATCATGAATGCAACAAGGGAAAAAAGTCCTTAACCTCCAAGTCAACAGACCAGGTTCACAGCAGACCTATCCACAGAAACTTGGCAGGCCAGAAAGAAGAGGCAGGATATATTCAATGTGCTGAATCAGAAAAATATGTAGCCAAGAATTCTTTATTGAGCAAGACTGTCATTCAAAATAGAAGGAGAGATTAAAAGTTTCCCAGACAAACAAAAATTAAGGGAGCTCATGACCACTAAACCAACCATGCAAGAAATTTTAAGGGGGACTTTCAGAGGAGAGAAAAGAAGAAACAAAACAAAAAAACCAAAAGCAACAAGGACTAGAAAGGACCAGAGAACACCACCAGAAACTCCAACTCTACAGGCAACACAATTACAATAAATTCATATCTGTCAGTACTCATTCTAAATGTCAATGAACTAAATGCTCCAGTCAAAAGATATAGGGTAACAGAATAGATAAGAAAACAAGATCCATCTATGTACTGTTTACAAGAGACCCATTTTAGATTTACAGACACCTTCAGATTGAAAGTAAGGAGATGGAGAACCATCTATCATGTTAATGGTCGCCAAAAGAAAGCCAGAGTAGCCATACATATATTGGATTATCTAGATTTTAAAGTAAAGATGTAACAGGAGATGAATCAGGGCATTATGTCATAATTAAAGGGTCTATCCACCAAGAATATCTAACAATTATCAACATTTATGCCCCCAACGTGGAACACACAAATAAATAAATTAATTAATTAATTACAAACATAATGAAACTCATTTATAATACTACCATAATAGTAGGGGACTTCAACACCCCACTTACAACAATGGACAGATCATCTAATCAGAAAATCAACAAGGAAAAAATGGCTTTGAATGACACACTGGAGTGGATAGACTAACAGATATACCCAGAACATTTCATCCTAAAGCAGTGGAATACACATTCTTCTCAAGTGCACATAGAACATTCTTCAGAAAGACTACATACTGGGAATCAAATTAGTCCTCAACAAGTACAAAAAGTTTGAGATCATACCGTGCATATTTTCAGACCACCATGATATGCAACTTGAAATCAACCACAAGAAAAAATTTGGAAAGACAACAAATACTTGGAGATTAAAGAACTTCCTAATAAAGAATGAATGGTTTAAAGAAGAAATTAAAAAGTACATGGAAGCCAATGAAAATGATAATATGAGAGCCCAAAACCTCTGGGATGCAGCAAATGTGGTCATAAGAGGGAAGTATATAGCAATCCATGCCTTCCTAAAGAAGGAAGAAAGGTCTTATGTACACAGCCTAACATTACACCTTAAAAAGCTAGAAAAAGAACAGCAAATATAACCCCAAACCAGCAAAGGATGTTGAATAATAAAGATTAGAGCATAAATCAATGTATCAAAATCATAAAAACATTGAGACAATCAATGAAACCAGGAGCTGGTTCTTTGAATTACCAAAATTGATAAACCCCTAGCCAGTTTGATCAAAAAGAAAAAAAAAAGGAAAGGACCCAAATAAATAAAACCAAGAATGAAAGAGAAGAGATCACAACCAACAGAGCAGAAATACAAACAATCACAAGAGAATTTTATGAGCAATTATACATCAATAAAATGGGTAATCTGGAAGAAATGGACAAATTCCTAGAAACATATAAACTACCAAAACTGAAACAGGAAGAAATAGGAGATTTGAACAGACTCATAACCAGTAAAGAAATTGAATTAGTAATCAAAAATCTCTCAAAAAACAAGAGTCCAGAGCCAGATGGCTTTGCAAGGGAATTCTACCAAACATTAAAGAAGAGTTAATACTTATTCTTTTGAAGCTTTTCCAAAAAATAGAAATGGAAGGAAAACTTCCAAACTCATTCTGTGAGTCTAGCATTACCTTTATTCCACGAGACAAAGATCCCACTAAAAAGGATAACTACAATTAATTTCCCTGATGAACATGGATGCAAAAATTCTCCTCAAGATACTAGCCAACCTTATTCAACAATACATTAAAAGAATTATTCACCCGATTAAGTGGGATTTATACATGGGATGCAGAGCAGATTCAATATCTGCAAATCAATCAATGTGATGTATGACATTAATAAAAGAAAAGAACCACATGATTCTCTCAATAGAAGTAGAGAAAGCATTTGACAAAATATACCAAAGAAAACAATCAGCAAATCTAAAAGACATCCAACAGAATGGGAGAAGATATTTGCAAATGACATATCAGATAAAGGGTTAGTACTCAGAATCTGTAAAGAGGTTATCAAATTCAACACCCCCAAAATAAATAATGTAGTGAAGAAATGGGCAAAAGACATGAGTAAACACTTTTCCAAAGAAGACATCCAGATGGCTAACAGACACATGAAAAAATGCTCAACGTCACTCATCATCAGGGAAATACAAATCAAAAAAACCACAATGAGATACCACCTCACACCAGTCAAAATAGCTAATGTTTACAACTCAGGTAACGATGGATGTTGGCAAGGATGCATAGAAAGAGGAACCCTTTTGCATTGCTGGTGGGAATGCAAACTGGTGCAGCCACTCTGGAAAACAGTATGAAGATTCCTCAAAAAGAATAAGTAAATAAAAATAGAACTACCCTATGACACAACAATTGCACTACTAGGTATTTATCCAAAGAATAAAGGTGTGCTGTTTTGCTGGGGTGCATTCACCCCTATGTTTATAGCAACACTATCAACAATAGCCAAAGTCTGGAAAGAGCCCAATGTCCATCAACTGATGAATGGATAAAGAAGATGTGGCATATACACACACACACACACACACACACACACACACACACACACAATGGAGTATTACTTGGCAATCAAAAAAATGAAATCTTGCCATTTGCAACAACATAGATGGAACTAGAGTGTATTGTGCAAAACGAAATTAGAGAAAGACAAATATGACTTTACTCATATGTGGAATTTAAGATACAAAACAGATGAACATAAGGGAAGGGAAGCAAAAATAATGTAAAAACAAGGAAAATGGAACATATGAGACTCTTAAATATAGAGAACAAACTGAAAGTTGCTGTATGGGTTTTGGGGGGGCATATGCTGAATGGATTAGGGACATTAAGGAAGACACTTGTTGGGATGATCACTGGGTGTTATATATAGAAGATGAATCACTGGATTCTACTCCTGAAATCATTATTGCACTATATGCTAACTAACTTGGATATAAATTTTAAAAAAAGAAAGAAAGAAAAGAAAGACTACAAAAATACTAATTCAATGGGATAAATGCAGCCCAATAATTCTAGTGGCATTTTCTACAATAGCCAACTTATGGAAACAACCCATCAAGTGATGAATGGATAAAGTGCCCATCAATTGATGAATGGATAAAGATGTTATATATATATAAATATATATATATGTGTATGTATATATATATGTGTGTGTGTGTGTGTGTGTGTGTGTGTGTGTATATGTGTGTGTGTGTGTATATATATGTGTATATATATATATATATATATGCAAACACCATGGGATATATATATGTGTATATACACATGTATATATACACATGTATATGTATATATACACACACACACACAAACACCATGGGATATTACTTAGCCATAAAAAATGAATGAAATCTTGTCATTTTCAATGACATGTATGGAACTAGAAAGTATTATGCTAAGTAAAATTATTTAGTTGGAAAAAGATAAATACCATTATGATTTCACTCATATGTAGAATTTAGAAAACAAAACGAATGAGCAAAGGCGGGAGGAAGAGAGAGAGAGGCAAACCAAGAGACATACTCTTAACTTTGGAGTACAAACTGGTGGTTACCAGAGAGGAGGTGGGTAGGGGGAATGGGTTAAATAGGTGATGTAGACTAAAGAGTACATTGTTGTGATGAGCACTGGTAATGTATGGAAGTGTTGAATCCCTAAATTGTACACCCAAAACTAATAACACTGTATATGAACTAACTAAAATGTAAATAAAAAACTTTTTAAAAATACATTCTTTTGCTCAGTCTTTGTCAAATTACTTTCTGGGAGTTACTTAGTTCAATAAAAATGTTAATGTTTTTCATTGGCTCATTTGTTTATTCAACAAATGTGTTTTAAGTACCTATTATGTGATGGACAATAAGATCAGAATTCAGAGACAAATAAGATACAGTATTCTTCTTCAAAAGCTCTCAGGATACTAGTGAAGGGACGTATATAAGCAATTAATTGCATGAGAAATTTATATCCTAAACTGCAATCATATTGAATAGTCAAGTAGGCATATAGCTGAGCAGATGTATTGAATATACTGACAGACATTAAAAAATACTACTTTGAATTTTTGCATTCTACCTTTTGGTTGATCCTTGCATTCCATATTGTGATATAGTATACCAAGCCAATCACAATAAAGAAACTTGTCTTTCTTGATGAAGATGCATGCAAAGTGTCAGTAGAATGAGTTTTCCACAATCAACTGATAATAAGAGTGGGATACAAATTTAATTACATATGAATATTAAGGTAGATACAAAATTGGTAATAGTCCACTTTGCTATCAAGCATATTTACTCTTGAACATGCTTTTCCAATTTTTCTTTCAGGCAGTGATTTTACATAGACGTGAGCTTCCCAATGAAATAAAACAGGGCAAATGCTTTCAAATACAAATAACTCCAGCCCCTGGCAAAGTATTGCCCAGATCAAAAATCAATACTGAGAAATGGACTCCACAAAAACAAATTAACTGTACTAGTGACTTGGCCTTGTTCTGCAAACTTTTGTTCTGTTGTTGTTTAACCATTTTTGAGTTAACAATCAAATCAAGGAATAGATAACATATTTAACTGATTCTTTCATTAGCACACTTTATAGCATGTAAAATCAAAGTGTAGTATAGTCTCAGAAATCCATATGCTTTTATCTCAAAATTTTTCTTTGTTATTTTATTTCTTTGTAATGTCAAAGTTTCTGGTACAAACTTCCTAAAATATATTTAAACTGCAAATCAGGATATTACATTTAAGGATCTAAGGATGTACAATTGTCCATTTATTGTTAGATGAAAGAAACTAAGTGCTTTAAAAGGAATCATATTATATAATTTCCTTTAGTCTCTTTTCTCTACTATCATCAAAAAAATGAACATCTTACAATAATAATCTTGTTAAAATAGGGAACTACACTAATGTATCCATAACTTGCAGTGCTTTGCTAAGTTGTTATATTAGTGAATGTTTAATGATTTGTTGAACAAATTTAGTTGAATTGATCAAGTAAAATGGTTATAAGTGGCAAATTTTAACTACTTTTTGTCCTAATATTTTAGACATATTTTTGAATATTTTTCACAATATCAATAAGAAACTGTGATTGAAAATATCTTAAAAGTCTGAATTCTAGGGGCGCCTGGGTGGCGCAGTCGGTTAAGCGTCCGACTTCAGCCAGGTCACAATCTCGCGGTCCGTGAGTTCGAGCCCCGCGTCAGGCTCTGGGCTGATGGCTCAGAGCCTGGAGCCTGTTTCCGATTCTGTGTCTCCCTCTCTCTCTGCCCCTCCCCCGTTCATGCTCTGTCTCTCTCTGTCCCAAAAAAATAAATAAACGTTGAAAAAAAATAATCTATTAAAAAAGTCTGAATTCTAATGTTAATAATATCAAGTTTGCCCATTTGAACTACTATAGATAGGGAAGAATCAATTACTTAAAGCACATTAATTATTAGACTTAAGAATCTTTTCTTAATTATGAGTTACACAGTGATATAGGGCAGAATCTGGCCCTTTCCTTTCCTTCCTGAACCTTTCCTACTTTCCTTCTTCAACTTTTCCCAGATCTCAATGACAGTGCAATCTAAATGTCATATAAGAAACTAATATCTTGCCAATTGTGAGACATCTAAAAAAAGGACAAAAAGAAAAAAAAAAGTTCAGTTCCTTCTCAGATGTGTTCAGAAGTTCTTAACTGGAACTCGTGGCAAAATGAGCAATGGCTCACATTTCATCTGGGAGTAATGGACAAGAGCAATATACAAGAGTATATCCCCTACTCTTTATTTCTGGAGAAAGTCTTTTCTAGAAGTGGTGTTTGGAGATTCAGTGAGATATGGGCACTTTTGGAGGTGAATACATAATTTTATGTATAGCTATATATGTTTTTATGTATGGAAATATTTATAATTCTCATTCAAAAATATTTTAATGTCAAACTCATTGTGGTGCATGCTTATGGAATAGGGCTATGTATGATATGCAGATCTCTGAAATGTTGAGAAAATTTGTTTTATTTTAAAACTAGGGAAATGCATTAAAACCACATGTTAAACTTCAAGAAGTTAATATTCTTTTAAATATTCTTTTAATTACAATTATTTTAAACTATAAATATTAATATTTAAGTTCATAAAATGTTATAAAAAATAATATTATGTCTCTGGAGAAACTCAGTTCCATTTAGAAGTCCATAGAGCTGGTACCTACATATGGTTTGTACAGATGACCATTAACAAAATATATCAGTTGTGCTTAGCATACACCTGGCACAAGTAAGAGTTCAAACTGTGGTAGATATTATTATGGTTATAATTATATAATATTTATAAGTCTGGATAATTTATATATATTCCCAGTACCTTATACATTGCAATTTTGTTATATACGACTACAGATCCATGCTCTTAATCACTGTAACTCGTTTATATACCTATATTCCTATCTATTTATCTATGATTCTGACAATATAAGGCCACACATTTTCAGGAACACTAAGTAGGCAAGTAAAAGAGACCAAATCTTTGAGAACAAGAATTTTACATTTACAGACATGGCCAACACTAAACCTTAAAAAATAATTAAAAATTAAAAACAACTCTATCAGAGACCTCTAAATTCTTACCATTAAAGTAGGTCAAGGAGAGGAAATACAGAGAGGCTGTCTCAAGTACATAGGGGGATAGGAACTAGAGTTATGGATATTTAATGATGTCCTTTGAATAATAACTATATGAGGACTAACCTTAAATGTATAAGTAATACAAATAATGAGTACAACCAAGAAGTTACAAAATGTACAGAAAATACTGATACAATAGTTGTTTTAAAATAAAAATAGTTACAATTTATTGAGCAGCTTTTATGTTCTTGCTACTATGATGTGAGCATATTCAAAACAGATTATTTCTCAGAAATTTTAAAACAGAAAAGTACAAAGAATAATAGGAGAAACACTCCTTTTCTCACCACCAGAAAAAATACTTGCTATTGCTTTTATGTTTCAATTTTCTTGCTATTGCAACATTTTTCTTTTTGTATAATTCTACAAGTAAAATTGATCTATATTCTCCTTTGTCAACCACATGCTATTCCCTTTCCAAGATATCTACTACCAGGAGTTGACCATGTGGTATCAGTTTTCTTGTGTTTCTTCAAGTTATATAAATATTATCATCTATACAACACTCTGAAATTTACTACTGTCTTCCACATTATGAGGTTGTGATTCATCCATGCTGATCTATATAGATCAGCTTTATTCATTTTAATGTTATAGGTATTCTACATGGCTATATATTATTCATGTGATTTTATCATATTTTGTCTATTGATATCCAATTGATAGCAGATTCAGTTATTTCCAAAGTTTTGTTATTATAAACTGTATCAGGGTTTGTACAGGATCAGATAGGACAATTAACAATTAAATCGGAATGGATTTCTATTATTTTTAAGTAATCGGACAATTTGCCAAAGTGTTATCAAGGTTTAGGAAAACTTTAAAGCAATAGTTCAATAATTTACAGATAGCAATAGTGGAGAGTCATTTACTTTTTACCTACCAGGTTACTGTGCTGGAAGATGCAGCTGCGTGAAGAGTTACCTGATGGAGTAACTTTCTACCTTTGATAGAGAATACAGGCAACAATCTGACTGAGAAGACACCAGGAAACTAATAATCTAATGTCACTGTTCCTTTGTTCTTCTATCTGTGTCTCTGATAGTTTCAATCCAGATACAAGCTGGAGGAAAAGAAAGGTAATTGGTGGGGCGCCTGGGTGGCTCAGTTGGGTGGGGGGCCGACATCGGCTCAGATCATGATCTTGCAGTTTGTGAGCTCGAGCCCCATGTCAGGCTCTGTGCTGACAGCTCAGTGCCTGGAGCCTGCTTGGAACTGTATCTCTCCCCTTCTCTCTACCACTCCCCTGCTCATGCTCTGTGTCTCTCTGTCTCTCAATAATAGATAAATGTTGAAAGAAAGAAAGAAAGAAAGAAAGAAAGAAAGAAAGAAAGAAAGAAAGAAAGATCATTGGTCCAGCCCAAAGGCTCAGCCTGCCAGAACACAGAGATAGGACAGGACACACAATAATGGAGAAAGAATATGGAATAGAAAGCAAAACAAAACAGAACAAAAACCCAATTGCCCTAATAATCTCCTTGTGTGTTTGTGTCAAATATGTTTAAATATTTTGGTAAATGGTAGGGAAGGTGCTTTTTTTCATTTTTTTTAGGCACTAATTATTCAGTTAGGCCATCTGTCTCATCCAAATAGCTATGATAATGAAAATATAAAAATTATTAAAAGTAAAAATAGAATTCCCATTTTTAAAATTTTGTTCTCAGGTGAACTGTGAAGTGTTTCACTGCTATATGAATATGTGTATTCTCCTAACCTGGGAATTTAGAGAACATAAAAACATTTCTTTCCTATTTACATAACATTCTTGCTTAGTACTTTTCTAAGGATGAAACATATTCATGAAACTTAAAATAGATTTTAATTGAATTGTATCCATTTTAAACAGCTTCTAAATTTTTTTAAGTTTATTTTCTATCGAAAAGCAAAGCAGACAAAAGCTTTTTATTGTTTCAGAATACTGTTTTAGTATATCACTTGGGACTTTCTTTTGCCTGGATTTTATACTTTTACATATAATGTGACTGTAATAAAATGAAAGCTGTGAACCCCCAAGTGCCAGCTTGAAAATTGTAACAAAACTGATATGAACATACAAATATATAAACATAATTTATTTACCAACCATGAGCTTATAATTTTCCCTAGGGTTGTTGTCATTTAAAGGACATTCCCCCCCTCCTCTTTACTTTGTTTTCACAGCTGTACACACAATTAATACATAAATTTGTAAAAGTAAAAATGCTACCACATCCCTGAGATTCAGTTTCCCTGCAGAGGTTACATCTCAGAAAACAAAAACCTTCCTACCCTTAGAAGCTGGCAGGTGGAAAAGGAGGGGGTAGAGTAATAAAAGTACTGGGCTAAAATTTTATATTACTTACTATTATAATTTCTAGTTTTATCATCTGCCATATGCTGTCCAGACTGGTTAAAATACATAATGTTATAAGAACTGTGAAATTTTGGTAGTATTATTCTTATATCAATGAAAAAAGGTAGGTCACATTCTTATATCAATGAAAAAAGGAGGAAGCTGCACAACTTCCTCCTACTAGGCAGTAAGGTGGTTCAGGCAGGTGTTTGAGGGGATTAGTGTTGACAAGAGTAGCTGCCCTCCAGGAGAGTTATTATCTTGCCTACTTCTATTCCCAATTTATCATTGTTAATGACCAATATTATTGCAGGAAAATGTAAGGTGGAGTGATAAGGAAGTGATGGGACAGAGGTCTTCATCTATAGGGATATACATTATATTTAAAAATGGAAGATGTTTGACAGAGGTAGGGTGTTTTAAGATACTTACCTGGGAAGCAGTGTATAAATAGGACCGAGTAATAGAGACTAGAGACAGAGAAAAAAGATATGAAACTGTATAAGAAGTAGCAACAGCTTCTAAGAGTGAAGTAAATATCATCCTGAAGACGAAGACAATGAAAAATAATATGGCTATAAATCAAGAAGGCATTGCAATTGGATAGATATAAGTGTACAAGAGAAAGAAACATCAAAGATCATCATAAGTATTTCAAAATTTGTAAATGGACTTTGATAAACATTGTTATGAGGAGAGGAGCAGATTTTGGAGGGGTTTGGAGTCTACTAATTGTGATCTGCTAAATGGATATCCAGTGTAATGAGCTGACTTGTACCCCCACAAAATTCATATGTTGAGTCCCAACTCCTAGTACGTCAGAACATGACTATTTGGAAGTAGGGTTTTGAAGAGATAATTAAGTTAAAATAAAGTCATTAGAATGGGTCCTAATCCAATGTAAGTGACGTCCTTGTAAATCAAGTAGATTACAAAACTAACAAGTACAGAAGAAAGATGATGGAAGACACAGGGAGAAGATAGTCATCCACGAACCAGAGAGAGGGGCTTCAGAAGAAATCAACCCTGTTGATACCTTGATCTTATACTTTTAGGCTCCAGAATCGTGAGAAAATACATTTATGTTGTTTAAGCCACCCAGTCTGTGTTACTTTGTTATGGCAGTCTTGACTAAGACATGCAGCTAAAATTGCCTACAAAATACTCAGAGGTGAGAAATTAATGTTTGAAAGAATCAGAACAGAAGTTTAATGGGATAATTCTGTAAATGGTGGTAACAACTGATGCCAAGAAATCCCCAATGGAAACACTGTAAGGGCTTTAAATAAAAAAAAAAATCATTATAGATAGCTACTACCACCAATCTATGTTTTTAAACCTCACATCAATACCCGAGTTAAATAATTTTTTATCACTTCTGAAAAAGGAGGAAAGGAGAGATTAAATTGCTTGTACAAAGTAATATCACTGGTATCAAAACCTGAATATAAATCCAGATAATCTGGCTCCTGATACCACATTCTCAAGTATACTTGACTATTTCTATAATATTTACTTAGAAAATATTTACATATTTTATTCTCTTTGGATGAATTCTGCAGTTGTCACAGTACCAAATATTAACTATACCTCTTTCTGACTAACAGGAATGTTAGGATACTTTAACCTATCCATGCTTCCAGTTAGATAGAAAAAATAAAGTAGTAAACATCAGGACCAGGATTAGAATGCAAGTGAACTATTTCAGTGTATCTTCTTCATGAGTGCAAAATAATTAAGTTTACAACACTCATGGTGCCCAATACATTTAGTCTTCCTTCTCTACCTTTCCACTGAAATTCCTCTGACAATAATTAGTATCTTCAGAATTTCCAAATCCAATTATGACTTCCTTCTTGATTTTATGTATTTGACTTCTTAGTGGTATTTGCACTGAATACAGTATCTTCTTAAATTTCTTTCTTCCATTGATTTTCATCACCTTCATTTCTTCTTTCGAAACCATTTCTTTTTTCACTTATTTGTGGGCATCCATCTTCCAATTATACTTTAAGTGTAGATGTTAACAAGGTTTTGATTGGCGTCCTTAAAACTGTTTCTTGGACCATTCCCCATAGTCCAAACTCCGTCTCTAATATGTCCTGCATATCACTACCTGATTAACTTTAAAAATACAGATCAGATGACCCTCTCTTTGTTTAAAGCACTTTGTTGTTTGGATTGAAACAACGTTTGCACCAAGTTCTTGAGCAATGTCAAAAATCTTTCCTTGATCTGGGCCTCACCTTCCTCTTCTACCTGACCTGTAACCTCCCCAGCGTATGTGCCCTCTTCTCTCTTACTGAAATACTTGTCTTCCAAATGGGTCATGGTCTCCCATGCTTGTATGCATTTTAGATGATTCATGACTAGCATGCTTGGCCCATTCTTCCTCACAATATTTCAAAAGACCTAAACTTCCTATTTTAAACGAAATCTTTTTGAAAGTACCCTTTTATCACTGCTCTCTTCCCATCCAAGAGAAAATAATGTGCTTTTCCTCTGTGGTTTATATCATGGAGGGCATATATCTATTAAAATGTTTACTTTTCTGAGCGGTATAGGTTTTGCTTTTACTGTGGTTTTATCTTTTGTATCAGATAAAACTTATGGGGAAAGTGGCTGTCCTATTCACCTTCCATAGCAAGTACCTAGAAGGTACTCTAGCTTGTGAAAGTTGCTTGATACGTATGTATTACAACTCTAACTTACACTGGGTAAATTTTAATTTCTGATTAAATATGTAGGACAATCCTGCTCTTTATTTTTCATCAAGAAATGCCTCATTTTTAGGCCTGAAAATTAGTGGCAATATTTCTACTTTATAATATTTCTATGTATGCTATTACTGTAGAATGCAGACATAAGCAGGAGCAATGTCTATATGTGCCAGTTTTAAATAGAACACGTTGTATTCATGAAATGTGCCAAATTGACAATTCTAGGAATAGGAGTCTATTCTTGTCAGGTTCATTACACACTAAAAAAATGGTCACTGAGAAATTCAAGTGATTTTCCCCCCTTTTCTTTTTAAGAATCTGTAGGCATTTACTTGGAGAGAGTAATTTCTGGAACTTTCAAGTTGAAGTTTGTTCCTCATTTCACTAAAATTTGACCCATACTTCTTTTACAGTCTTAAGTACATACAAATTCTGAACTACCTAGGGAGGGCACATTTTCCTAGCATCCAGTTACATCTCCATTCACAATCAGGCAAAGAATGCAATAATGATTATTTTTTTCTAAGAATGTAACAATTATTTTTTGTAATATATTCTGTCTCAGATCTAAAAGAAGGTGGTCATTTTAGTGGTATCTGGAAGATAACCTTAAATGAGTATGCACATCAGTGATCATTTAAATAAAATACTCCTGATTACAGGAAATTTAATAATTTAAAGAGCCAATAAATTTTCTAATCTGAAAGTTGAGTGCTGAGCAAGGCCAATTAGCTCCCTGAGACTTTCCTCTGCATTTAGTGAGAAAATTAAGGCTTATTGAATCCTGAGTCCTTTAAACCTATAGACTCTTAGTTTAGCTGTTAATAATAATATTGTTAAATATCTGTATAAAACTGATTTAACAGGTTCTCTACTTCCACTTTTTGTGAAGCAAAAAATAACAAGTCCACATGCCTAGGGTATTTGGGTAGAAATCAGTTTTAGGGGCTGGTAAAGAAGGAGAGACATGTCAAGAGTAGAGGAGCCCCCAAACAGATCCAATCCATAGATTTCTGTGCAATTCTTGGCCTTTGGAGCCATTCTAAATCATCTCTCCATCTTGATAGTGTGTTCCAACCCTTGAGCCTTACATGGGAGAGGTGACATGTTTACTCTGAAAGTAATCACAGAGCTCCAGCTGCAGTTCAATTGGAGTAAAGCTAAAAAGTTATTTGTATTACTATAAATTTAATTATTATAATGAGTAAATTTTATCCTAATTATTTAATACAAATATATCTTTACCTACATTATATTATATGTACATACTTACATTTTATGTCATTGCATTAAAGTGCTAAATTCGTAAAAATGGGCACTCATATGAAGATCATAATATGAAGATGAAGACCATAATAAGGTGATTTGTACAATCAGAAAAATATTAGTCTTCATTTCAGGTAGGCCAGTTAGTTACTCAATATTGCCTAGCAATATCACATTACTAATTATAAAAAAATAATATAAAAACTAATAATATGAAAAATAATATAGCTAAATAAAGGCACTGAATATGGACAAAACATGATAGTTTTTCTAGTCTATAATAAAAATTAGATAGATTTGACTGCCTGTATAGCATTATAATTATATAATTATTTAAAATGTTTTTTATTGAAAAATAGTTTACTGGGGCTCCTGGATGGCTCAGTAGGTTAAGTGTCTGACTTCAGCTTAGCTTATGACCTCACAGTTCTCGAGTTTGAGCCCCGCGTCAGGCTCTGTGCTGACAGCTCATTTCGTTCTCTAACTTAAATAATTTTTCAATTACCCTGAAAACTTTCACAAAATCCATTCTGTATTTACTAATTCTATTACTACACATGTTGATATTACCCTACACTTAAGTAAGTTGGTCACTATGTGGTTCTAAACATATCATTTATTTATGGGAAGAAGAATACTCTTTCATCCATTATTGTCTTCTTTTCTTATTGAAATGAAATATTCTAGTAATTCCATGTGCCTCTTTCTGGATATTTAGTATAGTATTAAATCTCAAACTCTGATCTTCCACATATATAAAAAATAAGCTAAAATTTTATTTCAATATTCTGAGAAGCACTATGTGTTGCCTCCTCTGCCAGTTTGTGTGATTTATTTTATGGGAATAAAAATTAGTAATTCTCTAGGATGAATTTGTGAAAATATTGTGTGCTTTTAGAAAGGTGAAATAATCTAACTCTACCTTTCATTAATGTGAAAAATATAAACTTTCAGATTTAATAGGTACATTGATGCTGGGAATAGGAGATGGGGTAAAGAAAAAACAGTTCACAGTGTTTTTCAATATACATGAACAGGAAGTAATAAAGCTAATTTATCTCCAAAATAGCAAATTGCTTTTTAGCAAATGATCCACAAGGGTGCAATAAAAACAACAACATTAAAGAATCTTTGACATGGTAAATAATTAAGAGATTGGTCAAAGGCTTGATATAAAATTTCTACTGTCTAATCTACATATTACTAAAACCCAGGAGTATATCTCTGGATATGGGAATTTACTACTTTATGTTACACTGTTGAAGTGTCAATTCCAACACATAGAATTAATGGTTAGATATTAACTGCAGGTCTGAATTATGACTAAGAAATGGGACAGTTTTGTTTGAGACATTTTAAAAAAAAATGACATTTTTTTTTAAAAAATGATTTTTTTTAAGTTTATTTATTTATTATGAGGGGCGAAGAGAGACAGAGAGAGAGACTAGGGGAGGGGCAGAGAGAAGAGAGAGAGAATCCCAAGCAGGCTCTCAGCTGTCAGCACAGGACCCCACATTGGGCTTGAACTCACAAACCATGAGATCATGACCTGAGCTTAAACTAAGAGTAGGAAGCTTAGCCGACTGAGCCACCCAGCAGCCCCAGAAAACCCATGTTTTCTATTATCTGTGATCATGAACCTTAATTGTCGGAAGTGGGAAGCAAGGTGTGGTGGTGGTGGTGGTGGTGGTGGTGGTGGTGGTATGTGTATCAGCGTGTAGAGAAAGATACTTACTGTAATTATTTGAGCCACCAAAGAAGCATAGAAAGAAAATTAATGCAAACCATGTTCACATGCTTAAAATAAATTTTAAAAAATAGAGGAAGGTAAGGAATATAGAGAAAGTCTTCCTCATTCTCGTCACATCTTGATGTCCTGTTACTCCTTCCCGAGGTGTGATCACTGTTAGCAATTCTTTTAAGGATGTTCCCAGCAACATTATAGACGTATATATGTACATCCAAAAAACAAAACAGTGTTTTGAAACTTGTCTTCACTACAACTGAATATTTGGGTGATTATTATTTTTATCAGCATAAAACTACTTTCCTTATTTTTAATGAAATATTTAAATGTAATATAACTTATTTAATGATTTACTTAATGAATTTACGTAATGATTTACTTAATGAATTATAATTAATTTCCTACAGTGTAGATATGTGCATACCATCAATTAATTTCAACTAAATTAAAACCTATTTGAAAATGTCTGTTGGACAATGTTTATTTAATAATAATTTGAACATTAATGTTAGATATTATATATCAAATATTACTATATTCAAATTTAATCAAAATCAGTTATTCTTTTATCACTTATGTGTCTGAAAAGTTGTAAAAGTTTTCAAAAGTGAAATATACAAAGTGTCACAAAATGTACTGGGGAACTCAGTTGATATTTTTTTTACAGCACCCAGCTGTATATTGTGTCAACAAAATATTTACATAAACTTTATACTCTTACAATGATTGTATTCCTTAAAAATTTCATATAAATCAAATAGTATTGCTAATGGATATTTTGCTAATGAGAGAGTAATTTTTTAAAGGTTTATTTATTTTCTGAGAGACAGTGTGAGTGGGAGAGGGACACAGAGAGAAAGGTGGACAGAAGATCCAAAGCAGGTTCTGTGCTAACAGCAAAGAGCCCAATGTGGTGCTGGAACGCATGAACTGTAAGATCATGACCTGAGCTAAAGTAATATGCTCAACCAAATTAGCCACCTAGGCTCCCTGAAGGGGTAATTTTTAGTAGTTAAATGTCTTTGATTTTTTTTGTAACACAGAGAACCCACACTATAAGACATTGGATGTGTTATGAGAGATCTTCAAAACTCCTCATTTTAATCATGAAGACATGTACGTAAAACACTTGACATAGATAATGGAAGGGTTGGTGCTAGAAATAAGGCTTCTTTTTTTAATGTTTATTTACTTATTTTTGAGAGAGGGAGAGCACATGTGGGTGTGTGTGGGGGAGGGGCAGAGAAAGGGAGAGAGAATCCCAAGCAGACTCTGTGCTGTCAGCACAGAGCCCAATGTGGGGCTGGAACTCACCAACCATGAGATCATGACCTGAACCAAAATCAAGACTGGAATGCTTAACTGACAGAGCTACCCAGGTACCCTTAAAAATAAGATTTCTTGACTCTGTCCATTCAGTTTTTCTGGCAAAAGTCATTTTGATGAATAAAATATTCTTTGAAAATATATACTCTCCAAAAGATGAAAGATCTATTTTATCTTTTTTTTTTTTTTTTAAATTTTTTTTTTCAACGTTTTATCTATTTTTGGGACAGAGAGAGACAGAGCATGAACGGGGGAGGGGCAGAGAGAGAGGGAGACACAGAATCGGAAACAGGCTCCAGGCTCTGAGCCATCAGCCCAGAGCCCGACGCGGGGCTCGAACTCACGGACCGCGAGATCGTGACCTGGCTGAAGTCGGACGCTTAACCGACTGCGCCACCCAGGCGCCCCTATTTTATCTTTATTAACGCTGCATTAATTTCTCTAAAACAACTCACTTCATAAAATTACATATAAAAAAGTATTTAACAAATTTTACATTTAATTAAAATGCAACTCTTATTCAGTCATCAAAGATTAAATAAAATGCATATCAAGAAGTACTACTTTTAAGTACTTTTAAGAAGTAGATATTTAAACAATTTTTAAATTATTAATAATAGAGTTTTTAATTTATTTTCTATTTTTTAAATTTTTTTAATCTTTATTTTTGAGAGAGAGAGAGAGACAGAGTGTGAGTGGGGGAGGGGCACAGAGAGAGGGAGACACAGAACCCTAAGCAGGCTCCAGGCTCTGAGCAGTCAGCACAGAGCCCGATGCGGGGCTCGAACTCAAAAACCATGAGATCATGACCAGAGTTGAAGTCCGATGCCAACCAACTTCGCCACCCAGGAACCCCAATAATAGAAGTTTTGAGGGGCACCTAGGTGACTCATTTGGTTAAGCATCCAACTTTGGCTCAAGTCATGATCTCACATTTCATGAGTTCGAACCCCGTGTTGGGCTCTCCACTCTCAGTGCAGAGCCTGTTTTCGATCCTCTGTCTCCTTTTCTCTCTGCCTCTCTTTCTCTCTCTGTCAAAAATAAACATTTAAAAAAATAACAGAATTTTTGGCCTTAAAGGAATATTGGAGTTCTACTTCTCATCTTTATTTTGTAGACAAAAGTCTGGAGGTTCAGACAGGTAAAACATTTGGATAAAGACGAGTATATTAATGACGAAATAGAGCAAATATTCGGAGTTCTTGAATACTCTCCACAATACAGTCTAGTTGTGAACTTACATTTTTCTTTTGTCTCTTTGATAATGTGTTTACCCTTTTATTTTGTGAGGTTTATTTTGCTTTAGTTTTTAATTTTTAATGGGTATTTATCATATGGGTTTCCATCAATATAAATGAGAAAAAAAATTTCCGTAACTCAATATAATTGTATTTTTCTGTAAACTACTACATCTCATAATCAGAATCATAATATGTACTTTTGTAAATATATATATTTCAAATATACATGTGTATGTATATATGTATATTTCATGACGTTTATTCGTGTGTGTGTGTGTGTGTTTGTGTTTTAAAATATACATGAATAGCCTGAAAGTTTGCCTCGACAATTTCTGGAAAAAATATTGTTTGACTCATCATATTTAGTGTTTATAACTTTTCTAGAAAATTTAATTGTTTAAAATGTAATTTGGGCATGTTTATACAAAGTTCTACCCATCAACTTGATAATTAATGGGTTGTAAATTCTTTATAACTTAATTTTTCAAATTTTATCACAATAACTGAAATGTCTCTAATATTATTATACAGAAACAACTATTTATTAGTAAATCTACATTTTAAAATCATCATATCTGGTATAATTTTAAAGGTAATTATTACAGCTCCACAGTAATTTTATGTATGAACAATGGTTAAAAAGTAAAGTGTGAGCCAAAACTGATAGTGGCAGAGTTTAGATAGCTCCCTTAAAACAAAATTAGTTCAAACATTTATTAAATTACTAAATTTTTCAATTATTTCCATTTATTTTTAAATTAACTTAACATTTTATGAATTTTAATGTTTGCAATTTTATGTCTTAAAAAAGAAGTACCTACTTCTGGGGGCGACTGGGTAGCTCAGTCATTAAGCATCAGACTCTTGATTTCAGCTCAGGTCATGAACTCACCCGTTCGTGCGTTTAACCCCACCCTGGACTCAGTGCTGACAGTGTAGAGCCTGCTTGAGATTCTCTCTCTCTGCCCTCCCCTGCTAGTGCTCTCCAATATGTGTTCTCAAACAGTTGCCCAGGGAAATCATAAACCTCTGTATTCTCATGGACTTAATTTAGCAATCCATGAAATTGTAACTGTTTAAGGGCCAGGTTGCTGCAGATGTTACAGATCCTACAGATGTTAATTTGTCTTGTCCTTAATGATTATTATTACTATTGCTTTGTACTGAAATTTATTTTGTTAAACTATGGTAATAGATACTGAAATGGAGTTCCTTCAAGATTCCCAACCAAGAAGGCCTCAAAAACCAGTCTTCAGCCCCTTGAATGCTTCTTAGGCTCACATCCGAAGAGGAGCAATGTGCCCAAGAGTGCATTACAAGGCACTTGTGAATACATCCCATTTTAATGTGATGAGGCTGAATGCATTCTGAAACAGATGAAAAGGACCAGGCAAATTTGCTAAGAGCAAGGGGGTTATTAGTATGTGAAAACCATTTCCTTGTTCTAACCCAGTTTCTCCAGGTTAGGGCGAACATCTGTCTGGATCAGGGGCAGTGGTCTCTGCCTTTATTTTATTTGCAATTGGTGATCAACTAACTGAGCTAAAGACTCCCAGCGTGATTTTTTCCCTCTTTATCTTTTTTTTAACTACCTCAACAACAACAAAGTTAAGGATTTAAGAAATATAATATCCTCTTAGCCAAACAAATCATCTATTTTAATTTCTTTTTTCTTGCCTACTTTTTGCCCAGCTGAATAATGACTTGATACATCAACTATTCTGCTTCTCTGTGCCCTTGCATTTGCAAACAGACAAAATAAAATAAAATACATTCTAGGCTTTTTTTTTCTTTATTTTAAAACATGAGCTTAAGTACTGATAAGAAATGAAAATATTCACTTCAAAAATCTGTTTTACTAAGACTCAGGCATTTAAAATGCCCAATTTACTTAATCTGCTGAGCACCGCTTTAAGGAGTAAAATGTATACTACAGATGGCTACACTAGTCTGAAAGATTGTAAACCTCTACTTGTTCCAATCTATTTCAACTTAACAGAATTATATGATATTTACTATTACCCCTGCATATGTTACATAAAGATAGAGTGCAACCACTATACACAGGATGACATTTCAGTCTAGTGAGCAAGTGGTCCATGTGATAAGAAGTTTAATAATCTAAACTAAAAAGCAGGTATTAGCTATCAGTGCAATTTGCATAAAACCAGCCCCTCATGGTCCAGTCTTATCACAATATCATGTCAAAGAAATTTCATGCAGCGAGAAAAAGAGGAACTGGAATTTGACTCTTAGAATGTTTTACAAAACAATCTAAAGGTGAGTACTTGCATAAAGCCAAGGCTAAATGTCCTAACACTTTTTTCTTCATCTCTCAAACATTACTCTAAATTATTCTCACACACTCTGCAATAGCTCCTTAACAAACTATTACCTTTCTAAAACTTTAACAACCTTTTGCAAAAATTAGCCCAGGGGACTTTCTATTCTCCACCCCAAGAGAAGCCAATTGGCCAGGGAGCTATTTGCTTAAAGAACCAAATGATTTTTTTTTTAATTTTTTCATATGTAGGTGATAGCTAAAGATAAGACTCCATAAAGGCCACAATTTATCTTGACTTATGAAGAAAGAATTTGTCCAAAAAAGAGATATATAGTACCTATGCTTGGTCTGAAGACCAATTAGTATTCAGAGCAAAGAGCAAATTTAAGCATAGTAATGGTAAGACTGACATATTTTCTGGCTTAGTCCCAAGGACATTTAGTGGAGGTCTATCCAGATTTAAATTCTAGTTCTGCTACTAAGTAGCTGTGTAACCTATAGAAAGTTGGTTATCCTTTCTGTTTCCTTTTTTTTCCTAAAAGAAAAGGGGATAATAAATACATACCACTAAGGGTTGTTGTGAGGATGAAATAAATGGAGTTAACAGACGGAGTTAACATAGATAATACAGTTAGAAAAAGACATGGCACTAGTAACTACTTACTAGTTAGTAACTAGTAACTATTATCAACTGGTAGAAAGAGAAGGACTGAAGAAATGAATCAAATAAAAATGCTTTGTCAGTAGATGCATTATGAGCATCTGATAATGAACAGAGGTGTGTATTTACCCATAACATAAGTGAAACACAGGAGGAGGAAACTATTTTCCACCACTTCAGGGCAGTGACTCCGTATTAGAATAGATGTGGACATTTTTGTAGA
The DNA here is from genome assembly GCF_007474595.2 of Lynx canadensis. Taxonomy (NCBI): domain Eukaryota; kingdom Metazoa; phylum Chordata; class Mammalia; order Carnivora; family Felidae; genus Lynx; species Lynx canadensis. Next base: position 34,269,802 of record NC_044312.2, read on the forward strand.
TGGCAAAAGCAGCTTAATGATTTAAGCAGTGGCAGAGGAGGCACACACCAAAGTTTAGAAGAAAAGGGTATATATGGCTGTTGGAGAGAGGTTGAATGACACCTCAGTGGGGCCCTCTTGGGATCTGAGAGCCTGGGTTGTTTTTTCCCAAGCTGGTAGTGCTTGTTAGATGTATCTTTATTTTATTGTTATGGAAACTGTTTAAGATATTTTTAACTAGTTGCCTAATATATTGAAGTTTGATTATTGACTACAATCAAGCTCACTGGATATTCTGAATTTGTTGGGGTACAAAATGAAATATTATTTGTCATTTATTCATTCATGTATTTATTCTAATTACCACCTTCACCTAAGCTATCTCTCTCACATATTCTTTGACATATTGGGATTCCTGAATATTTTCAAGTCTAGGAAGTGTGGTCAAGTTGTAAGTTTCAATCCCATTTCCAACATCATGACCATCTTCATTTTTTAAAAAAAAATTTTAATCTTTATTTATTTTTGAGAGAAAGACAGAGTGTGAGCAGGGAAGGACCAGAGAGAGAGGGAGACACAGAATCCAAAGCAGTCTCCAGGCTCTCAGCTATCAGCACAGATCCCCACGTGGTGCTCAAACTCATGAACCACGAGATTATGACCTGAGCTGAAGTCAGACACTTAACCAACTGAGCCACCCAGGCTCCCCTTATTTATTTATTTATTTATTTTTAATATTTACATCATGATCATCTTTTAATAGCCAGGCCCAGCTAAGTCTAGGCCTGAGACCCTAGGACCAAGGGATTTTTCTCTTTTACTCCCTCTCTGAGTATTTCTTCAAGGCTTGGATTCCCTGGGAGGATGCAGGGAAGAAGTAGAAGGAAAAAAATGATACCCGTCTTTTAACTGTTGGTGCCAATGTAGCCTTCTCTAGTTGTCGATGCCTTCCACAAGTCAATCACAGAATTGGTGGATATCTTATGGAAACCACATGAGACAGGTTTATGGGAGCTACCTAAATGCCTGGTTCCCTGAAATGAGAAATCAATTTTGCCTAGACTGCTTTTGACTTTTCTCCCTTCACATCCAGCCCTTGGAAGTTCACTACATAGAATCTTGCTTCTGGATTCCTTACCCAAATATAGTCTTACTGGACAATGGACTACACAATAGCTCCCTTTTAGATGCTCATTTGCCTCACCTAATGATGGAAGTACACATTGCCTCATTATAGACCATTCTTTCTACTCAGTCACTCCTTTTTATTTCTTTGAAAATCCTACTTAAATAAATTTACAGAAATAATAAGCAAACTGAATGCAAACTTACAGATAAACAAGAAGAATGAGATGCTATCTTCCCTTTTTGAAGACATGACTAAAAATTAATTATGATTAATCATTATGAATAATTCAGTGACACCACCATTACTTTACTTGAATATACTTTTCCCATAAATCATGTACCCCTGATGACTTCTCTCTAATTCTATTGGTATATTAATATTTTACCAGATAGTCTGAGGAGAAGGATGTTGAGATAATGGTAAGGTAATAGGGATATTTGGGCCACTTCTTAATGGGTACTAGGGAACTGCTTTCCCCCAAAGAGTGAATTCCTTTAAAAAAAATGGATGAATGAATGAGTTTTTAGAATTTAGAGGAACATTGTTATTGAATTCTTTGGCTTTTAGACTCTAGCCCAAATAGAGGCAATAAGAAAAATTTCATTCTACCTGCTAATAAAGTATCATTATTTGAAATTATTTATGTCTCAAGTTTCCCAAAGTAACAAACTATATGCCTACATGAATTTAATCTCTTGTGTTATGCTGTTTAACTACTACTTCCTATGATTCTATGGTAAAAAAAAAATTAAAAGGAGATTACTATGTGGGCACTTATTATCCTAACATTAATAGACTGAGTTTCTTTCATTAGAAGGCCTGTACTTTTTTGGCATAGTTCTCACATATTTATTATTCAATGTGTGAGTATTTAGTAAGCCAAAGTTCAGGAGCAGTGAATAGTTTTAAGAAGTTGATTCTTTGTTTGTTTTAGTATTCAGTTTGTACTTGTGAATATGTGCTGAGTCCACCAGATTTTTTCCAATAATGCTGTCACAAGCAAGTGCCACTATCTCAATTATCTTAACAGTAAATTGTCTACAAGTTAACTGGTCCAGCTTTTACTTGTTTGAGCTTTTGTAAACAGCTCTGATTTAAAAGTCCAAGGGTAGGCCATTATTCAGGTGCAATTCCATTTCATTAACAAAGCTGAAAAAAAGGAAACAAAAGTAATTGATTTCAATGTTTTTTAATCTTTCTCCATGTCTTTTGTTAGCTCTGTAAATATTTTCTTAGCTATAGGAATTATTTCTGAGCAGTTATATATAATCATCGTAGATGTGTTCACTCTCTTTCCTTCCATGTATATGTATGCATGTGTCTAAAGTAATTAGTTCTGTTTCTGGGCCCATGGAAATAAATAGAATTCAAATTTTTATGCAGATCTCTTGTTTCCATTTTGGTTAAATTAGTAACATTTATATTTAGTAGTGCATTGTCACCAACCTGGGGACCAGTTTAAGGTTATTACAAACCATAGGTGCCATTTGAGTAATGAACAAATATTTTGAGAATACTTTAAAATAGCTGCTTTGCTTTAAAATAGTTGCATAATTTTCTAAGTACCAGAAATAATGAGACTTTGTTTTCATTAAAGTTGTAGTGTTTCAACCTAGAGTTGTTTTTCATTTCAAATAGCATGTTTTAAAAATGAAAAAGGAAAACAGGATACGAGGTAAGGAGAGTTCTAGATGGGTCAAATGTTTACCCCCAAAATATTAATACGGCTTACTAGTTACATTGTAAATGATAATAATATTGATATAATTATAGAAGAATAATTTAGGCCTTAACTTGCCTGCAATTTGAAACAAGCTGATACTGAAAGGAATACCCTGATTGCTATTTCTAAGGTTGCAATAGTGTAAGCAATAAAAAGATTGGGACTTTTGTCTGATCAAATCATCCAGAGTTCATTTTACCAAAAGTGTTCCTTTAACTACAGCCAATCTGATACAAATAAGAATGAAATGCTGGGGCGCCTGGGGGGCTCTGCCGGTGAACTGTCTGACTCTTGATAGCAACTCAGTCATAGTCTCATAGTTCCTGAATTCCAGCCCCGTATTGGGCTCCACGCTGACAGTGCAGAGCCTGCTTGGGATTCTCTCCCTTTCTCTCTACTCCTGCTTGGGATTCTCTCTCTCCCTATCTCTCTGCCCCTCCTATGTACTCTCTCTGTCTCAAAAATAAACAAATACATTAAAAAAAGAATAAAATGCCTAAAATTTGCAGTTGAATGTGCTTCTCTCATCTAGAAGTCAAGGTGACCCATTCGACATAGAACTTTATTTTCAGTGAATGGTCAGCAAACCTGGAAACAGGGAAATCGTATGGGTGATAAGGGGGAATCCTGAGAAAAATACAAGCTTCAAGCTGACTGCACCAGATGTTTTCAAAGCCCTGTTTATATCTTCTCAGTTCTTATTGTCAGAGTGCCTGGTAGCCCACACATCAAAGAACACATGCATGAGGATTTTTGCTAGCTTCCAGTTGGGACCTAGGGAAGTGCATGGGAGTTAGTGTCACTTTAGCTAACTTTGGTGACAGGAGCTGGTGTGAACTGCCTCATTCTTGTCCTTCCAATTAACTGATGAACATGTGCTTTCTAGAATTCCCCACTGAGATTATGCTCATGTGTGTACAGTGGTAACTAGCCAAATAATACTTTCTTCCCCGAGATTTATAACTCCCTGCCCTTACTGTCCCACATCATCTTTCTTCTATTGCAAACATGGAATCAACTCCCAAATAAACTATCTAAACCATTTAAACTATTTTTTTTTCAGAAACTTCCTTTGGAAAGACCCAAACTAAGATATTGCTATGAAAGACCTAATTTATAAGAGCAGGGATATAAACCTTAAAATTAAAAAAAAAAAAATCAGTAAAGCCAATCATTTAATATATTTAAAGTATAAAAATGTATAAATGTAGTAAAAATTTTAAGGAAAATATACATTTATGAATAAATGTTAAACATATATTATCATTCCAATGTTAGTAAAAATTAATTAAAAACTGTTCAAGATAAAATAAAGGAAATTTAATCATTAAATTTAAAAATCAAACAATAATAGCTAATTTTTAAAAATAATAAAGATGCAGTCTCAAAAAAGTAAAATCTGTCAGTGATGTGATTTTTCCATTTTTGAGTGTATTTTTAGAAAAAAAATCACCCCTACTCTAAGCCCTCTTTCTAACTCTGTATTTTTCTATGACTATTTCAACTAATCCCACCTCTTGCTTGGGAATTTTGAGATGCCTTTTTAAAATAGTTTTCATTTTTAACAGAAACTTCAATTTAGTTTTTAAAATGCAGTGTTTCATTTTTTCCCTTCACTTTACAAACCATATTTTTGCCATTTTTTAACCTTAATCAAGTTTGATACTACTATAATTGTATTCTACTTGTTAAGTAAATCTTCTTCCTTTTTTTTTTTTTTTTTTTTTTTAATTCTCTCTCTCCTGTTCTTGAATGAGTCTGGCTAAAAGTTTATTAGTTTTGTTGATCTTTTCAAAGAAACAGCTCCTGGTTGCACTGATCTCTTCTATTGTTTATTTTAGTCCCTATTTCCTTTATTCCTGCTCTAATCTTCATTACTTCCTATCTTTTGCTAGTTTTGGGCTTTTCATTTTTTTTTTCTTTTTCTAGGTCTTTTAGTTGTTAGGTTAGGGTGTTTATTTGATCTTTTTTTTGCTTTGTCAGGTATGCCTGTATTGCTATAAAATTCCCTCTTAAACAGATTTGCTGCATCCCAAAGATTTTGGACTACTATGTTTTCATTTTCATTTGTCCCTTTTTTTTCTTTCCTTTTGGTTTTTGTTGACCAATTTATTGTTTAGTAGCATGTTATTTAACCTCCATATATTTGTGTTCTTTCCATATTTTTTCTTGTGGTTGATTTCCATACCATCATGATTGTCAAAGATTCATGATATGACTTAAATCTTTTTAAATTTCTTGTGGCTTGTTGTGTGGCCTAATATGTGATCTATTCTCAAGAGAATGTTCTATGTGCTCTTGAAAATAATGTGTATTCTGCTGTTGTAGGATGGAATATCCTGAATATATTTGTTAAATCCATCTGGTCCAATGTGTCATTCAAAGCCATTGTTTCGTTGTTGATTTTCTGTCAAATGATCTATCCATTGATGTAAGTGGGGTGTTCAAGTTCCCTACTAGTATTGTATAACTGTCAGTTTCTTCTTTTATGTCTGTTATTAGTTACTTTATGTATTTAGGGGCTTTCATGTTAGGTGCATAAATATTTATAATTGTTATATTGTCTTGTTGGGTAGTTCCCATTATCATTGCATAGGGTCCTTCTTTGTCTCTTCTTTTTTTTTTTGTCTTTTTAAAGTTTTTTTTTTTTTTTTTTAACGTTTATTTATTTTTCAGACAGAGAGAGACAGAGCATGAACGGGGTAGGATCAGAGAGAGGGAGATACAGAATCTGAAACAGGCTCCAGGCTCTGAGCTGTAAGCACAGAATCCGACACGGGGCTCAAACTCACGGACTGTGAGATCATGACCCAAGCCGAAGTTGGACGCTTAACCAACTGAGCCACCCAGGTGCCCCGTCCTTTCTCTCTTCTTACAGTGTTTGTTTTAAAATTTATTTTGTCAATTATAGGTGTTGCTACCCCAGGTTTTTTTTTTTTTTTTTTGCTTCCATTTGCATGATAAATGTTTTTCCATCCCTTCATTTTCAATCTGCAGGTGTCTTAGGTCTGAAGTAAATCTGGTATAGGCAACATGTGGATGGGTCTTGCTTTTTTAACCATTTGGTCAGGCTATATTTTTGATTGGATCATTTAGTCCATTAACAATTAAAGTAATTATTCGTAGATGTGTTTCATGACTGTTTTTGTAGATCTTTCCCATTATTTTCTTTTCTTTGTGGTTTATCGGCTTTCTTTAGTGGTATGCTTGAGCTCCTTTCTCTGATCCTTTATTTTCTTGCTCTCTTGTGGTTTGGTGGCTTTCTTTAGTGATATGCTTGAATTCCTTTCTCTTTATGTTTTGCACATTTATCTTAGGTTTTTGATTTGCGGTTACCATTAGGCTCATATATAACATTTTATGCAAATAGCAATCTATATTTATAGTTGCTTAAGTTTGAACCCATTGTAAAAGTACTAAAATGTTACTCTCCCCACCCACATTTTATGTATATGATCTCTTACTTTACATCATTTTATTTTGTAAATCCCTCGACTAATTTTTATAGATATAATTTATTATACTGCTTTTGTTCTTTAACTTCTATACTGGTTTTGTAAACAATTAATCTACCACTTTTTTTTAAAAATTTTTTTTTTTCAACATTTATTTATTTTTGGGACAGAGAGAGACAGAGCATGAACGGGGGAGGGGCAGAGAGAGAGGGAGACACAGAATCGGAAACAGGCTCCAGGCTCCGAGCCATCAGCCCAGAGCCCGACGCGGGGCTCAAACTCACGGACCGCGAGATCGTGACCTGGCTGAAGTCGGATGCTTAACCGACTGCGCCACCCAGGCGCCCCTCTACCACTTTTATTATGCTTGTATTTACCTGTGAAATGCTTTTCTTTTAATTTTCTTACTCCTGATTATGATTTTTTTTTTTCACTCAAAGAATTCCCTTTAATATTTCTTGTAAGGCTGGTTTTGTCTTGATGACCTTCTTTCACTTTTGTTTGGTAAACTCTTTTTCTCTCCTTCTATTCAGAATGATAGACTTGTTGCATACAGTATTCTTGGTTGTAGAAATTTTTCTTGTTTGTTTGTTTGCTTTACTTTGTTTTTGTTTTTGTTTTTGTTTTTTTTCTTCCTTTCAGCACTTTGAATATGTCGTGCCACTTCTCTGGCCTGCAAAGTTTGTGCTGAAAAATCAGCTGACAGCGTTATGGAGTTTTTTGGTATGTAACTGTTTTCGTTTCTCTTACTGCTTTTATTTTTTTTTATTATTTTTAAGTGTTATTTGTTTACTTTGAGAGAGAAAGATAGAGAAGTTGGGGGAGGGATAGAGAGAGAGGAAGAGAAATAACAGCTCCAGTAGGCTCCACACTGTCAGTGAAGAGCCCAATACAGGGATCAAACTCATGAACTGTGGGATCATGACCTGAACCTAAATCAGATGCTTAACTGACTGAGCCACCCAAGTGACCCTCTCTTGCTGATTTTAAAATTCTCTCTTTATCACTACTTTTTAGCCATTTTAATTACTATGTGTCTAGGTGTGGACCTCCTTGGGTTAATTTTATTGGCGGATCTCTGTGCCTTCTGGATCTAGAGGTCTGTTTCTTTCTTAAATTAGGAAAGTTTTCATCTATTATCTCTTCAAATATATTTTCAGCTCCCCTTTTCTCTCTTTTCCTTCTGGGATCCTTATAATGTAAATGTTATTACGCTTGATGATGTTGCATAGTTCTCTTAATCTATTCTCATTTTTTATTATTCTTGTGTTGTTGTTGTTAAGCTTAGTTGCTTTCCATTACTCTGTCTTCCAGCTCACTGATCCATGCTTTCGTTTCTTCTAATCTACTATCGATTCCCTTTATTTTATTTTATTTTATTTTATTTTATTTTATTTTATTTTATATTTTAATTTTACCCTTAAAATGGGTGTATTTTATTTAGTATATTTTAAATTTTAGTTATTGAGGTCTTCATCTCCGATTGGTTCTTTTTTATATTTTCTATCTCTTTGTTGAAGTTCTTACTGAGATCCTTCACTCTTGTTTCAAGTGTAATAAGTATCTTTATGGCCATTACTTTGAATTCTTTATAAGGCATATTGCTTGCCTCCATATCATTTAGCTTTTTTTCCTGTGGTTTTGTCCTGTTCTTTCATTTGAGACATGCTCCTCTGCCCTCCTATTTTGTCTAACTCTCTGTGTTTGTTTCTACCTATTAGGAAATTCAGTTACATCTCCTGTTATTGAAAGTAGTGGCCTTATGAAGAAGAGGTCCTGTGGTGTCTTGTAGCCTAATGTCCCCTGTTAACCAGAAACAAGAACTTCAGGTGTATGTGCTCTACTATTGTGACTACTTCTTGTTTGCCTTATGTCTAGTTAGCTATATTTTCCCACTTTTCTTCTTGTGAATAGGGTTTGTCCCTGTGTTGTTAAGAGGCCAGTCTGGGGCCACTGTGGGCTTGTAGTTGGGTGGTGTCTGGAGTTAGAACAGAAGCCTGCCTCTAGTCCATCTGTTGGGGCTGTAGTCCTCACTGCCTTGTCCTCTGAGAGGGCTTTGTCAGTGAGTGTGGATTTCAGTAAGGCTTGATATCTGCTGCTGGGACTGTGAGTATACTGATGTGTGTCGAGATCTCTTGCTCCAGGGCAGGAGTCCCAGTCCAGGGATGGTTCCTGTAGGAGCTGTTTGTAGGATGAGATGTGGTAGGAGCCTCTTTGTAGGAACTCCAACTTGAATGGAGCAGGTTGGATGGGTGTGGATCCACTGGAGAATGTGGGTGTAGGGCACAATGTTACCAAACTTGATGGAAAGCATTTGTGCTGTTTCCTGCAAGTGTCTGGCAATATAGGCTTGTGGAGAGAGGGGAATGGTGCCTACCAACTCTTTTGTTCCTAGAGAAGTCTCTTAAAGATCCTTGTCCCTCCAGCACATGTTCTGGGATTAGTAAACAAATCTCTTTCACATATACCCACAGTGATTTCACTGATGTTTCTATGCTGTATCTTACCAAGGCTGTTTTTTATGCTGTCTTTTTAAGGGCAGGGACCCAGTTTCCTATTGCCCTTCAGCTCTCCCAGAACTAAGCCTGCTGAGCCTACTGATTTTGAAATTACCCAAAGTTAATTCCCACTTGTTATAAAAAATCATGAAGCTAAGCACCATTGGTTTTCAAAGGCAAATATTATGGGGGGAATGTCTTCCAAGTCCAGGTCCCCCATGTCTAGGGTCACTGGTATGTCATCTGCCCCCTCCCTCCTCCATATTTGTAGTGCCCCTCTCATTTGTGGTTAATCTTCCTGAAAGTTTGGTTCCATAAAGCATCTCTGTTCCTCCTAGGGTCATGTTTACCAATTTATTATAAAAGTATAGAGATGAGCATCCAGATGTAAGAGATATGCAGGGTAAGATATTTGGAAAGGGACACAGAGTTTCGATACCGTCTCCAGGAGTGTAACTCTCGCTGCACCTCCACTTGTTTACCAACCCAAAATCTAAATCTTTAAGTAGGATAGGAATTATTCTTACAATAGAAGATGTATCGATCAAGTTATCATCAAGAAAACAAAAGATACTGTACATAATTCAAGTTGGAAATATTCAAAATGGGGAAATGCAAACCTGTTTAAATGTTGAAAGGACTAGGGAAATAAGGTCAGGGACATAGCCACGAGATTGAGGTGATACTTGTGATCTGTGCCAAATCTCAGCAATATCAAAGATAGTAAATGACATTTTTTTTCTGCCTAGAACACAGAAGTAAGGAAGCTCTGAGGAGATAGTTCTCTACCAATAAATCTGTCTACACATGACCCCCTACTTTGTTGCTTTCCAAATCTTGCACAAATGCTTTTGCTTTTCAGATTCTGCCCAGGAACTACATTAGGAAAAGCGATTCTAGTAAATGTCCGTCCAGTATTATTCTTGACAATGCTAAGGGACTGTGAACCACTGCATGATGATGCTGAGTTGACCATTCATAATGTAGGACAGAAATGGTGCTTTATTGATCATCACTTTCTTCATTCTTTTGAGCACTGTGGAATTAATTAAGCTCCTAAATAAATGCAAATTTTCTCAATTTAAAATTTTAATACGGCATAGTACTTTCTAGGTATCTATTAAGATGTAACTGTTTCAGGTTTTAGATTATATGTCTATTTTACCCATCACAAATATGTTAGTTTTTACTAAAAATAACATAGCACACCTAACAATAAAAAATTAAATGGAATAACCAGCATTGCAATTGCTAAGAGTGATTACTTTAGTCCAGAAGGGTGAGGGAAGACTTCTTGAAGGAGGTGATATTTGTGCTGGACTTGAAGGATAAGATTTGAACACACAAAGATGGAAAGAAGAGGCATTTCAGCGCATCAAGCTTAACAAAGACAATCTTGTAAATATTTTTAACACTGCTGCTAAAATAGTCTTCCTAGAGTTTCATTCTAATCATGTGATTCTCTGATCTTAAAGATATTCAATTGTTGTCATGTCTCTACAAATTCCTTATGAACTCCTCACCAGGTATAAGACATAGCACAATGTAGACCCAACCAAACTTTCCATTATTGATTCTCATTAAGCTATATAAAAATTATCTTTCTTGCAGGTTGAATTAATCCCAGTATATATATAGCCAATCTGAGTCTTGCTTTGTACCCATGTCTTTGCTTACAGAGCTCGTTCTTCTTGCAACTGCTATATCTCTTTCCCTCATTCTGCATTCCACATAATAAATCCCAAGCTTCCTTTTCAGCCTCCCTCAAAATTCTATGAAGTCTTTCTTTTACTATGAGGTCCCCACCCTACTATTATTATTTCCTATTTTGAACTCACCTTTTGTGTTTTGAATATGCTTATTTGAATATGCTTCTGACTTTGATTAGATTAATTTGTAGCTTTAGCTTACCCCTACCATGAGTTCATATGACACTTGATGAAAATATCATATATTACCCATCTTTGCACTCCCTACCTCACCACGAATCCCCTAAGAAACTGCTTTGTATTGAATAGCTTCTCAGTAAATATATTTTGAACTGAATATATGTAATGAAGGAAGTCAATGTTTCATTACCTTGCCTGAAAGAAAGCAAAGGGATGCATGCAGAGTGGGAAGTCTTTATAAGATTTAATGATTCAACTCTACAATAATTTGTTATCAATAGCTGTTAAGTCTAGGGGTTATAAAAATTATCCTCAATGAATATATGAAATATGTACATCCTCTTAATTTATTTTGGCAATTAAATAAGAAACTATTTAGTACAATCTTTACATTGTTGCCAATTGACATTTCCTTTATATTGAATCTCACAAAATAAGCATAAATTAAAGGGTAATTCAAATATGGTAGGAAAGAACTAGTATTTATAGAGCCACTACTGGGGAAGAAAGTATCATGCTACTGGTGAAGTTTCTGTTCTATTTAGTCTCACGACCATCCAAAGAATGTTATTTCCCTGAGACACGCTTGTTTTCAAACTTATTATAAGAGGAATAAAAGTACTGTTGCACCTAATTCTCATTGCATCAATCTACTTTCTTCTATTAAGTGAATACCAGTTATTTGGTAAAGAAGGCAAATATGAAATGGATTTTGGATAAACATCAGATCACTGGGAAATTCAATAGCAGGTGAGTATAAAAGAAAAAGGCACTTAGGAGTCGATTACCTTTCACCCATGATGGCTTTAATAAATACGTACCCATTCATTAATTCTGGACAATTATTTAACCCTCTTACCACGTATCAGACACTGTAATAGGTGGCAGGGAGAATAAAAGAGCAATTTTGCATCATAGAACAAACTCTCACATAAGTAAAATAACATAGTGATCTTGTCAAATGAAAATAAATAAGTAACACTGATCTCAACAGTAGCAGGCATAGTCTGAACTGTTTTCAACATTTCTCCTTTATGATGATTGGTTTCTAAACTATCTCCATGTCCTCTCCCTGAAACTGATGGATTGTATCTGCAGAAATAATGGGCTATATTTGCATAAGGATGAAGTTTGTGTACATGGAAGAAAGTATCTCTATCAGGATTCCATTAGTGCAATAGCCTAATAATATTGCTGCCTATAAGAGATTCTTCTCAGAACTGGATTTCATCATGTTACACTTTCTCATATATAAAGAGGGTTAGAGTTTTTATTGAAAATAAGTAAATATAACTAATTATTATTTTTTTAAATGTTTACCTCTGAAAGTGAGACAGTGAGTGAAGAAGGGGCAGAGAGAGAGAGGGAGACATAGGATCCAAAGTAGGTTCTGTGCTGACAGCAGAAAGACTGATTTGAGGCTCAAACTCACAAACCATGAGGTCATGACCTGAGCAGAAGTCAGATGCTTAACTGACTGAGCCACCAAGGCACTGCAATATAACTAATTATTACTGATTTATAACTCCAGGTAACTATTTAATGTCTTTTAGACTGCATGGACTAAGCAAAAACATGTTCTAGCTATGCATGATCAAATACTTATTTGTTTTTGTCCTCGAGTTCCTCCTATGTTCTCACTTTCACAACAGTCTCATTTAATAAATTGACTTAGGGAATTTTGTAAATGATGGTACACTATATTTTTAAAAATCATTTTGCAGAAAGTGTACATGAAGGCCAAAATATTTAAATATATGTGAAATATCAAGCAATTCTTACTGAATACTATCAGGTAAAAACAATAATTTATCATCTGACAAAGAGAACTAATGTTCACTGAGAAACTCATATAGATTATCTGAAATGAGCTCAAAAAGCAAATGAAATTTTCAAATTATAAGTAGACATGAAGGGACTGTTTAGTCAATCAGGGAAAGATTATAAAGAAAGTACTGCTCAAATGTTTGCAGACAGACTTTAAGGTCAAAGTAAATAGAACAATCTTTCAAAAGGGCCAGTACTTTTATTTTTAAAAGTTTTGCCTTTATAAAGATTAAAACAATAATTTTAAAGCAAATACTATATGTAAGGTACTGTGCTAGACAATGAATACACAGAATAGCACAAAGAAACAGGTTCTGCCATCAATTACCCCCCTCTCTTATCAAGTATACAAGACATAATGTGTTCATTACACTATTGTAAGGAAAATACAGCAACTGAAAGACATTGTTAACGAATGTCTTTCATTTATTAGGAAATAAGAATTCAGAAGATTACCACAAAATTTCCCCTTTGACTTTTCTTTCATTCTTAATTTAATATATTGAGATCCATGTTTATCTTTTGATTACTAAATTGAACAATTGAAGACAGAATATCAACCTCTCAGTATTCATTTATAAGTTTGAATTAACACTGTGTTATTCATTCTTTGTGTTATTAACCTTCATTTAGCCCTATTTTAAAAAGAGAACTCTAGTTATTTAAATGGATGTTTGTTAGATATCAAGCTTTTGATGGATATCCACATTAATAAAATATACATCTCAATCTCAGTTTATAAATCAAAGTTTTTATCTTTTTACTTTCTCAGCTCAACATCCCATCTCTCCACCACCCTGTTTTGGCAAAAGTAGTTAAGATTTATTTTATGTAAGTAAGCTTCCCCTTTCTCAATCCATATGATGTTTATGGTTCAATGGGTAAGGACAGGTTCTCCATTGTCTTATTCACTATGATTCATCTGGAGTGAGATATGGATAACTCAAAATAGGCAAATATGATCATGAATTTTGTTGAAAGCATTGTTGGAATTATTTTTTTAAAAAGAATGCTACCATCTACAAAAAGAAGAACAAAGCTGAAAGGATCACATGACCTGACTTCAAACTATATTACAAAGCTATAGTAATAAAAATAGACACATAGATCTGTGGAACAGGATAGAGATTCTAGAAATAAACTGATGTTTATATAGTCAATTAATTTATAATAAAAAAGCCAAGGATATACAATGGGAAAAGGTCAGTCTTTTCAATAAATGGCAGTGGGAAAACTGGAAACCCATATGCAAAAGAATGAAACTAGATCACTATCCTACTCCATACAAAAAATTAACTCAGAGTGGATTAAAGACTTGAATATAAGACCCGAAGCCACGAAACTCCTAGAAGAAAATGTAAACAGCAAGCTCCTCAACATCAGTATTGGTGGTGATTTTTGGTATTTGATTAAAAAAAAGTTAACAAGTGCAAAAATAAATATTCCACATTATATCAAACTAAAAAGCTTCAACATAGCAAAGGAAATATCAATAAAATGAATGAGCAGCAGAAAATATGTGCAAATAATATATCTTCCAAGGGCCCAATATCCAAAATATATAAAGATAGAATAGGATATAGGATTTCTGGGCTACCTGGGTGAGTTAATTGGTTAAATTTCTGACTCATTTTGGCTCATATCATGATCTCACAGTCTTTGAGATCAAGCCCCACATCAGGTTTGGTGCTATAAACTCAGAGATTGGGCTTCTCTCTTTCCTTCTCTTTCTGCCCCTCCCCTGCTCACACGTACTTTCTCTCTCTCTCTCTCTGAAAATAAATAAATAAACATTAAAAAAAAGGATATGGGATGTCTTTTAGGGCAGTGAAACTACTTTAAAATTAGATAGTGGTTTCAAAACATATAAAGAACTCATGTAACTTAATAGCAAACAAACAACCTGATTTAAAAATGGGCAAATGATCTGAATAGTCATTTTTCCAAAGAAGACATACAGATGACCAACAGGTACATGAAAATATACTCAACATCACTAAATATAATTTTAAAAATGATAATAAATAACAAGTGTTGGTGAGAATGTAGAGACAAAATTACCCTTGTGCAGTGGTGCTAAAATTGTAAATTGGTGCTGAACAGTATGGAGGTTCCTCAGAAAACTATAAATACAATGACCATACTATCTAGCAATTCCATTTCTAGATATTTATCTGAAGAAATAAAAACACAAATTTGAGAGATAAGTGCACTCATGTTCATTGTGGCATTATTTACAATAGCCAAAATAAGAAATAACCTAAGTGTCCACCAATAAATAAATGGATAAAAAAAGGACACACCCACACACACACACACAAAATAATACTATTTAGCCATGAAAAAGAATCTTACAATTTGTGACAACATGGATGGATCTTGAGGATATTATGCTAACTGAAATAAATCAGACAAAGACAAATACGATATGATCTCACTTAAATGTGGTATCTAAAACACAAACAGACAGAGAAAAAACAAGTTCTTAGTTACAGAGAACAGATTGGTAGTTGCCAGAGCTGGGGAGTCGGGTGGGTAAAATGGGTGAAGGGGGTCAAAGTGTCCAAATTCCAGTTGTAAAATAAATTAAGTCATGAGGATGTAATCTACAGCATGATGACTGTAGTTAATAATAATATATTGCATATTTAAAACTTACTAAGATAGTAGATCTTAAAAAGCCCTCATCACAAGAAAAAAATAATTGCAATCATATAAGGTGACAGATTTTAACTATACTTACTATGGTGATCAAGTCACAATATGCACAAATATCAAATCATTATGCTATATATCTGGAACTAATGTAATGTTATATACAGTTATATAATAATAATAATTGTAATAATAACAGTAACAATAGCAATAGTAATAAAATGCTACCTTGGAAGCATTAAAGAATTTAAGCTTGGAGAGACTGGTGTGTATCAATGCCATCTCATTGGCAATAGAAACATTGAATCAAGCCCATTCAAATAAAGCAAAACTAAGTCAAATATAAAGATAGAGACCTTGGCTGCATAATTTGAGGACTTGGATCCAATTGAGTCCAGAATTATCATCAATCCCTGAACTCCCCATTCACTGGAACCAATAACCCCCCTTGTTTAGTAAGCTTTCTTATTTGAACTCTTCCGAGTGGGATTTTTGTCATTTGCAGCCAAACATTGACTAATACACTATCAACTGGCAAATAGACACCCAAAACACCTTTAACTCAGAGGAAGGTTAATTACTCCATGAGAGGGAGATTATCAGGTAAAGCTTGATCCAGTGGGTCTTAAATAATGTACAAGTTTCACTGCTTTTTAAAGTCAAAAAAAGCAAATCTAACCTGAAGGATGGCATCAGGGAAGTATGGGGTGTGTTTAACAGAAAGATAAATAGTTCTGATTAGAAGAGACAGAGGTAATTTAGAGTTTGATGAGAATTAAAGGACCAGGTTCAACCTCAATATAGTGGATGTTTACATTTGGAGAACAGTTAAAATTTTTGCAAAAAAGTATTAGGTTGTATACATTTGTGTTCACTTGGTAGTTGTCTTAGTCTTTTTTTTTTTTTTTTTAATTTATTTTTGGGACAGAGAGAGACAGAGCATGAACGGGGGAGGGGCAGAGAGAGAGGGAGACACAGAATCGGAAACAGGCTCCAGGCTCCGAGCCATCAGCCCAGAGCCTGACGCGGGGCTCGAACTCACGGACCGCGAGATCGTGACCTGGCTGAAGTCGGACGCTTAACCGACTGCGCCACCCAGGCGCCCCAATAGTTGTCTTAGTCTTTAGATGAAAAGATGAAAAAGAATACTGGGGTGGGGGGAGAATATATTAACAAGTTAACAAAAGTCATGTGCAAGGGACATTGCAAGGGAACTGGTCATTTCATTGAATAATCAATGCTATTATACCTGTTCTCAAATCTAAGCATACAGTGAAATTTAGATTACCATCTCCCTGTTTATTCACAATCTACTAAAAACAAAGCTTAGAAAAGATGGATCAGCATCTATTCTCCAAACATCCTTTCATTGAAACAGTGATTGATATTATTCCACTGCTCAATTAAATGAACAGGAGGCATTACAAAGTACCTTAAAAACACATCAGTTGAAAATGCAATCTCTAAAACTTCCCTAGATAAGATAATTAGAATTTTCTACTTTGTTGACTGATACAGAATAAATCTTTTTTTAGTGTTTCAGAAGAACTATGTTTCTCATGATCTATTTAGACCATAACAGTTGTTTCCATTATGAATTCAGCAGAGAACCAAAGGCCTTCTCTCTAGTCATACTGTATGGCTTTAATTTCATTAAACCAAATTGATTGCAGGCTCGTTTACATCTAAGACAGCAGGGTGTTGTAAATTTTATTTTAAAAGGTTGGAATATATGATCCAACAAAATTAGGGGGGGGAGTCTCCTGCTGTTGAAAATATCCAGTTATTAACTTGCTGAATTCCATACTCCAAGGAAAAGTTATGTTAACGAAGCAGAATCTCCACATGTCCAGGAACTGGTCAACAAAAATAAGATTTGTTCAGTGAGTACCTTGGTAGGGGAGAAAAGTGCCACAGACCACTCTTAAAGCGATTCATGGCATAAGTGTTTGTACTGAATCAGGTATAAACCACCCAACTGTGTGCATTTCTGAAGGGTGCCAGATAAAATGAGTTAAGTTTTGTCCATCATGTTAGAGAAATCAGTCATCTATTTAGGAAATAGAAGAAGATAATAACTTTCTAATGCTGAGTGAATAGCAGTGTCTAGAGAGAAAATGTCATCAATATTTCCACTTACTTAAGAAAAAAGTTGTGCCATAGAGCAATACTATGCAATTCTATCGTCACTGAAAAATGTTCTGTAATATTTTCCACTAGACATATGTGGGCAGTGGTAAACATATCAGGCAGATGTTTTTGTATATCTAATTAATCAACTTTCCTAATTTTCAGGATAACTTGCCTATTGAAAGAAGGAAATGACTAAAGAAATGGTACATTTGCAATCTTGAGTAGTATAATTTTATCCTTTTATATAACCAATGCAATAAATAAAAAGGATTCACCTGCTTGAACCAAGCCCCCTTAATATAATATAAAGAAGTATAAACATTATTCCCAAAATAATAAGCAAATTTAATCAATAAATATTTATTGGCCACACAATAACCTCTTTTTTGTACAATGAATATGTTATATTCATTGTTCTTAAAATTTTTAAAGAGCCCTTATTATTTGTAGCCTTTTTGATAATTTTGGCATCTTTTTGTACACTTAGTTATACATAGCCACCACTTAATAATGCCACATTTTTTTCTCAGTTAGCTTGAAATTTAAAATATAATTCACCTAATTAGTCGGGACAACTGGCTTGCTTATCTGTTGATTTGAGTATATTTAAGCCCTCTCTGATTCCAGGTATATTGCATGTCATGTTCCCTGTCATATTCTTTTCATCTCTGTCTGTTTAACTTGATCTTTAAGACCCCAACTTAAATGCAATTCTTTGCAAAACCTTTAAATCCTGGCCATGATTGAATAATGGGTCCAGTCCTATGTATATCCCATAGAACCCTGTGCCTACTATCATCATAGCCCTAGCAGCTATTTTATCAACATCTTTTTTCACATTGTGATATGAGTGAAATCTAACATTGTGTAAGTTTAATGTGTACAATGTGTTGCTTTGATACATTTATATACATTGCAATAAAGGTCTTTTGATCTCCACCCCCAGCCTCTGCTCCTTGAAAGTAAAAAGTATATTTTGTCTGGCATTTGTATCTCTTTTGCTTAGTATAGTGTCTTCCACAAATTAGGGGTTCAAATATTTATTGAATGAATTTGCTGGAAGAAAATTTACAGGAAGAATTTAGAGAAAAATAATTCTAAGTATAGTTAAATTTACATTTTTCCAATCTTGTTTTATTATTTTTCTGTCTATTGGTATACACTTTAGTATTTTATTTAATTAATTTACAATTTTTAACTTGATAATTCATAGGGTCGGAAATGTGCCTTCTGATTCTTGAGTAGTTTCTATGTCTGTCTGAGAATGAAAAGCACCATGAGACTGTATGCTGCTGAGAGGCTAAACTTCCATTGCCTGGCTTTTCCAAGCCCACAGTGTCCATAATTTGATATGCCATATATAGCTTTACTTGGATATCTGCTGGTACTAACTGCTGGGCCATCAATCTTTAAAATGAGGCATGTAGTTAACTCTTTTAAGCATAACTTTTTATTCACTTCAAGTTCTGTGTGACAAAAGCTCCAAGGAAATAAAGGTGCTTTAAAATCCTGCTAAGTCATTACCTCTTCACTTAGAAGGCAAAATATTTCTGAAATTTCAAAAGAAAGGCATAAGAATTTTCCAGTGTTAAAACATGTAAAGATGCGAAACATGCAAAGAATGTATATTTTCAGTATTCCTTTAATTTTAAAATACTAAAATATTCTAAAATGCATATTTTGAGATAAAGTTAAGAACAGGAAATACTGTGAAAGAGTTGTAGAGTCCATTATCAATAAAATAAATAATAATCACAAAAAGTAGGAATGATTATATTTAGCATTGAGGACAGACCTAATGCTTAAAACTATAATGCTAAATAATTCTTCTCAGCTATTAATCGAAATGCATGTTGTAGGTTCACGTTAAGCATTTGCAAAATACTTATGAAAATACACATTTATGTGTAACGCAAAATAATTAAAGATTAAAATTTCTCAAGGCTCCGAACTGATCTAACTAAGCTTTCTTAGTATTTTACCTATTACAGGCTATCAAATCATGAAAAATAATTATTTTGAAACTATAAAACTCATGCTAATGAAAGACAAAAACATTTATCCGACATTTTATACCAACATCACAGAGATTATAAATTAAAGTGTTTCATTTTTGGAGTAATTTATTTAAACTTCATTTTGCTCTAAAAAGTATAATAATAAATTAAAATATCCTTCTATTGTAAAAAAGAAAGGACAGTGTGTCGGTTTGGAAGATGAAGTTGAAGATGGATAATGGTGATGGTTGCATGGCAATGTGAGTGCTCTTAATGACATTTAATTTCACACTTAAAAATGGTAAAGTGGTGAAATGGTGACTTTTTTTAATGTTTATTTTGAGAAAGAGAGAGTGCGAGTGAGGGAGGGACAGAGAGAGGGAGAGAGAGAATCCCAAGCAAGCTCTGCCCTGTCAGCACAGAGCCCAAACTGGGGTTCGATCTCATGAACTGCAAGGTCATGATCTAGGCCGAAATGAAGAATTGGATGCTTAACCAACTGAGCCACCCAGACACCCCAAAATGTGACTTTTATGTTATTTGTATTTAACCAAAATAAAAAACCTAAGAGAATGCCAAACAAAAATTTACATTACTTATCATGAGGTTAATTTGTTGCTTATTCAGATATAAAAGTATTTTTCACAAAATGAAAATAAGTTTTTTTTTTATTTTTGTGACAGATTTAGAATTTAATATATGCTATATTGATCTTCCACTAGGAATATTTTAGATCCCATAAAAACATTATTGAAATCTAAAATAGTCTTGTAATATTTTTGCTTTCATCAAGAAAAGTACACGGCTTTTAAGAATTTATACAGAGTTTTGATCATATTGAATTGACAAATGTGACAATATTACTACAAGCATTCTAAAAAAAAATTTTACATTTATTCATTTTTGAGAGACAGAGCACAAGTTGGGGAGGGGCAGAGAGAGAAGGAGACACAGAATCCGAAGCAGGCTCCAGGCTCCAAGCTGTCTGCACAGAGCCCGTCACGGGGCTCAAATTCACAAACTGTGAGATCATGACCTGAGCTGAAGTTGGACGCCCAAACAACTGAGCCACCCAGGCGCCCCACTACAAGCATTCTATATGCAATTCTGAACTTTCTTGCTTGTCTGTTTCATGGCATTATCATAGGCAATTAAATGATTTCATAAGCCCTAACTGAAATGTTTAAAGTTTTTTTTTCTTTTAATTGCATAATCTAGGTATCATACATACCCATCTGGAATGAACTGTAAGTCAGACTTATGGATTTTTTAGACTCTGACATCATGTGTAACGGTAGGTTAACCAAATAATTTATTATCCAAACCCAGTTATTATGAGAATGAGAGTAGGAGCTATTATTAATTACACTATAATACGAGTGAACAGGAGCAGTCTCAGGTAAACCAGAATATATGGTCACCTTATTTACAGGCCATAGTTTAAAAGAGCTGGTGACCAGCTTAGTGATTTTAGTTGCCTTTAGTATTATTTATTGAAAAATAATAATAACATGCATTGAGTGAGTCTGTGTTGAAGACAGAGATTTTAAAGATATTATCCATTTCCTCTTCTGCTAGGCGCCAAACAACTGCTAACTATAGTATCTGCCTTCCTGTAGATTAAGATGAAGATTAGACACATGAAAGAGTGAGTGAAGAATCAAAATGGCCAATGTATTTGTACAGTGGTTGGCACATGAAGTCATTGCTCATAAGTTCAAAGAAATGAACTTCTTTCCATCCATCATCCTCTTGCATTCAGTTAGTTTACAATATAACAACTTCATGGAGACTATTCAATTTTCAACACTCGTTCTTGTTATCCTTAATTTACCTCTGCCAAGTTTAGGTTATTGTGTGAGGCATTGTATTAGCTACTATAGTTACAGAAAAATCTGACTGGGACTTCTTGTTGAGTAACTTGTTCTCCAGTACAGGACACAGAATAGTAAGCTCCTGGTGAACAAAGCAGGTGCTAAGTTCAGTAATAAAACTATGCATAGGACATTATAAAAGAACTGTCAGATTTGACTCATTTTCTCCTCTCAACATTCATTTAAACAGAATGATTAGTACCAGTGGCTTCATTTTACAAATTTATTTATCCATACTTCCTTTTGATTTTCTTTATGTGTTCAATCCTTTTCTTCCCAATGGCTAATGCACAAGATTAGGGTGATATGTGTTGATCTCAATATTGCTCAGCACATCAGGAAAATGTCTTGTAGAGCAATAGTGAACTTAGGTCCATTTCATAGGTTGTCACTGATGAAAATAAGAGAGTTAAAATGTATTTAAAAAAATAATTTTATTAGTCTTTACTGCAAAGAACTAAATACAGCACACTCACATGCGTGCACGCACACACACACACACAAAGCACACTTTAAAAAAGATGATATCTGACTAGGTTTGTGGATTTTACCAATGTCAGTTTCTTGGTTGTGCTATTATAGTTAAGCAAGATGTTACCATTGAGGGGACTGGGTGAAATACCTTTTCCATATTATTTTTTGCAACTTCTTTTGAATCTATAATTACTCCAAAATTTAAAAATTCAATAACAAATAAAATTTTAAAGAATAAATAAAGGAAATCAGTCTCAGTAGTTGTACTTTATTAATCAGAAACAGGAATATCACTAATACAAAAAAAGGTGGAAAAATTGTGTACAAAATAATATTTATGGAAAATACCATAAAATCATTACTCATAAATAAAATCACTTTTAGCTAAACTTTTTTCTTCTTAAAGAGGTGGGTTATACTAACTTAACATGAGGTTAAATTCAGATTTTGTAATAAATCTATTAACAAAACTTAAAATATTTCAACTTCAAAAATATGTTACTAAAGAGGTCCAAAAGTCAAAACAGAAAGACAATGAAAAAAAGTTAACTATTTAATGAGCCAGATTCTTTTATTTGCCTCATAAAAAACAAAATATAAATAATAGTTTCTTTTATTTATCCTACCTTGATTCCCAAGTAATTAGTTTTGGTAAGTTGAGTGTTTCTTACTTATTACCTCCTCCTCAGCATTACTATATCTCTCTCTCCTATACATGTATGTATGTAATTTGTATGTATGTATGTGTATATGCGTGCCTCAGAGATATTATGAGATCAGTTCTAGACCACCAAAATAAAGCAGATACAATAAAGTAAGTCGAATTATTTTTTTGTTTTTCCAGTATATATAAAAGTTATGTTTACATTATAGTCTGTAATATATTAAGTGTGTAATAACGTTATACCTAAAATAATAATGCTCACACCTTCATTACAAACACTTTATTGTTAAAAATTGCTAACCATCTTCTGAGCTTGCAGCCAGTTGTAATCTTTTGCTGATGGAGGTCTTGCTTTGATGCTGATGGCTGCTGACTAATCAGAGTGGAAGTTGCTTAAGGTTGGGGTGGCTATGGCAATTTCTTTTTTTTTTTAATTTTTAATTTAATTATTAATTTTAATTCAAGTAAGTTAACATACAGCATTGTATTAGTTTCTGTACAAGATAGTGATTTAACAATCCTATACGTTATTCAGTGTTCATCATGATGAGTGTTCTCTTTAATCCCAATCACCTATTTCACCTAACCCTCACTCACCTTCTTCCAGTAAACATCAGATTGTTCTCTATAGTTAAGGTTTGATTCTTGATTTGTGTATCTCTTTCTTTCCTTTGCTTGTTTGTTTTGTTTCTTAAATTCCACATAGAGTGAAATCATACACTTTTTGCTTCTCTCTGACTGACTTCAGTCAGGATTATACTCTCTAGATCCATCCATGTTGTTGCAAATGGCAAAATTTCATTCTTATGGCTGAATGATATTCCATTGTGTGTGTGTGTGTGTGTGTGTGTGTGTACCACATCTTCTGTATCCATTCATCTATGAATGGCACATGGGCTGCTTCCATAATTTGGTTATTGTAAATAATACTGCAATAAAAATAGGGGTGCATATATCTCTTTGAATTAGTGTTTTTGTTTGGCAATTTCTTAAATAAGACAACAGTGATATTTGCTGCATTGATTAATTCTTCCTTTTGCAAACTCCTCTGTAACATGAATCAACATTCATGTTAAAGCGTTTTACCCACAGTGAAACTTCTTTCAAAACTGGAGTCAATCCTTTCAAAACTTGCCACTACTTCAGCACCTAAATCTGTGTAGTTTTTTAAATTCTTGGTTGTCATTCCAACAATCTTCACAGCATCTTCCCCAGGAGTAGATTCCATCTTAATAAACCACTTTCTTTGCTAATCCATTAAAAGCAACCCTTCATTGGTTAAAATTTTCTCATGAGATTGCAGCAATTTACTCATATCTTCAGGCTCTATTTCCAATTCTAGTTCTGTTGCTATTTCTACCACATCTGCCATTACTTCATCCACTGAAGGCTTGAACCTCCCACAGTCCTCCATGAGGGTTGGAATCAATTTCTTCCAAATTTATGTTAATATCGGTATTTTTACCTCTTCCCATGAATTACAAATGTTCTTAATGGCATCTAGAATACCAGAAGGTATTCAATTTACTTTTCCCAGATCCACCAGAAGAATCCTTATCTATGACAGCTACAGTCTTTTGAAATATATTTCTTAAATAATAAGATATGAAATTTGAAATGACTCCTTGATGCATGGGCTGCAGAATGGATATTGTATTAGTAGGTGCAAAAAGAACATTAATCTCACTGGGTATCTCCATCACAGCTCTTTGGTGAACAGGTGCATTGTCAGCAGTAATATTTTGAAAGGAATCTTTTTTTTTTTTTAACAGTAGCTCTCAATAATGGTTTTAAAATATTCAATAAACGATGTTATAAATAGATGCTATTATTGAGGCTGTGTTGCTTCATTTATAGACCACAAGCAAAGTAGATTTACCTTAATTCTTAAGGCTCTTCTGATTTTTGATATGGTAGATGATTATAGACTTCAACTTAAAGTCACTAGCTGCATTATTCCCTACAAGAGAATCAGCCTGTTCTTTGAGGCTTCAACCACTTGAATCTAGGCATTGGCTTCTCCTTTCCAGCTGTGAAAATCCTGGATGGCGTCTTTTTCCAAATAGAAGACTGTTTTGTCTGCATTGAAAATCTGTTGTTTATTGTAGCCACCTTCATTAGTTAACTTAGCTAGATATTCTGGATAATTTCCTGCAGCTTCTATATCAGCATTTGTTACTTCACTTTGTACCTTTATGGTATAAAGATGGCTTCTTCTCTTAAACTTTGTGAATCAACCTCTGCTCCTTTCAAACTTCTTCTGTGGCTTCCCCGTTCCCTCAGGCTTCATAGAATTGAAGAGAGTTAGGGCCTTACTTTGGATTAGACTTTGGCTTTAAAAAAAGCTGTGGCTGTTTTTGGGGTGCCTGGGTGGCTCAGTCAATTAAGCATCTGACTTTGGCTCAGGTTATGATCTCACTATTTGTGGGTTCAAGCCCCACATCAGGCTCCACACTGACACTGTGTAGCTTACTTGGGATTCTCTCTCTCTGCCTCCCTCCCCCACTCATGCTTTCTGTAAATCAAAATAACAAATAAACTTAATAAAATGATTTATAGCTTTTGGTTTAAAGTGAGAGGTGCACACTTTTTTCCTTTTGCTTGAACACTTAGAAGCCATTGTAGGGTTCTTAATTGGCCTAATTTCAATATTGTGTCTCAAGAAATAGGGATGCCTGATGAGAAAGAGAGAGATGGAGGAAAAACCGGTTGGTGGAATGTCAGAACAAACACAACAAATTATCAGTGAAGTTTTTTGTCTTTATGGGAGGTGGTTCAAGGTGCCCCAAAACAGTTACAATAGTGACAACAAAAATCACTGACTAGGGATCACCATAAAAAATATAATAAATAATATAAATGTTTGAAATATTGCAAGAATGCTGAACTGACACAGAGGCACAGAGTGAGCATATGCTGTTGGGAAAATGGCACCAACAGACTTGCTCAAAGTAGGGTTGCCACAGACATTCAATTTGTAGAAAGCACAACATACATGAGTTGCAGTAAAGTGAAGCACAGTAAAATGAGGTGTACCATTGTTCAAAAAGAAAACAAAATCAAAGAACAGGTTTACATATCAGCTTTTTATTGAGAAATTACATGACAATTGTAAGCTTAGAGATAAAGAGGATATTTCTTTATAGGGTGGTGCTTTATATAGCTACTGGCTGTTGTATTATGTATTACTAGCATTAAGTGAAGCACAAGAAAAAGAAATAAGATAATGGACCAGGTAAAATAGGACAGATTTCCATCATTTCTACAATTTCATTCTCACAAAGTAGATGTTTCCAATTTATTGTTTAAGCTCTTGGACTAAGGAACAAAGGCCTGCACCAGTGGCCAAGGAGACAACCAGTGAAGTCCAGAGAACTGGGTGATACACAGTGGATACTGGATTCTTTCCCACCCTTAGCCCACAACATATCTTGCCACTTGGCACTAAGAACCACTAATTCAACCCGGTGCCTTTTCATTCTTAAATTACTAGGGAATTTAGATAATGCTGTCTTAAGTCAAGGAGACAGGCCTACCTAAGAGTCAGGACACTTAATTTGGCTCTTTGCTGCTCCCGCTATTCTTCCATTCAACTATACTAAAAAAAAGAAAAAGAAAGTATGAAAACCTAAACGAGAAAAATGTAAATAACTTTATATTTTCATTTACTTTATGTGTTCCGCTATTATGAAATGATTCCAAAAACTGAGAAATGATCATATTTGTATGGCAAAAGGTAAATCTCAGTAGATGAACATTCTTTATATAGATATTTAAAATTGATGTATAGAAACAATAACATAAAGAGCATATTGCTTATATGAAAACATAGAATTATATCTTGTTAATATATTTGGATAAAAGACCATAATAGGTAAAGTCCCTCACCTAAAGTTTTCTACTTATAGGAAACTTATGACAACCAACAATAAATAAATATTTCACACATATGAAATATAACTGCTGATCTTCTGAAAATATAAAATACATCTATGTAACTCTAGTATATTTTTTGAATATAAATATCAATAATTTACCTTATTTTTTTTCTGAATATAACTTATTGTCAAATTGGATTACATACAATACCCAATGCTCATCCAAACAAGTGCCCTCCTCAATGCCCATCACCCAATTTCCCCTATCCCCCACCCCTACATCCCCCTCAGACTGTTCTCTGTATTTAAGAGTCTCTTGTGGTTTGCTTCCCTCTCTCTCTGTTTGTAACTGTTTTTTCTCCCTTCCCTTCCCCCATGGCCTTCTGTTATGTTTCTCAAGATCCATATATGAGTGAAAACATAATATCTGTCCTTTTCTGACTGACTTATTTCACTCAGCATAATAGCTTCCAGTTCCATCCACATTGCTGCAAATGGCATGATTTCATTCTTTCTCATTGCCAAGTAGTATTCCATTGTATATATAAACCATATATTCTTTATCCATTCAGCAGTTGATGGATATTTAGGCTCTTTCCATAATTTGGCTATTTTTGAGAGCACTTCTGTAAACACTGGGGTACATGTGCCCCTAGGCATAAGTACTCCTGTACTTATGTACTTATGTACCCTTGGGTAAATTCTAAGTAGTGTTATTGCTGGGTCATAGGGTAGTTCTAGTTTTAATTTTTTGAGTAAACTCCACATTGTTTTCCAGAGCAGCTGCACCAGTTTGCATTCCCACCAACAGTGTAAGAGGGTTCCTGTTTTTCCACATCATCGTCAGCATCTGCTGTTTCCTGAGTTGTTTATGTTAGCAACTTTGACTGGTGTGAGGTATTATCTCAGAGTGGCTCTGATTTGCATTTTCCTGATGATGAGTGATGTTGAGCATCTTTTCGTGTGTCTGTTGGCCATCTGGATGTCTTCTTCAGAAAAGTGTCTATTCATGTCTTCTGCACATTTCTTCACTGGATTATTTGTTTTTCGGGTGTTGACTATGGTAAGTTCTTTATAGATTTTGGACACTAGCCCTTTATCTGATATGTCCTTTGCCAATATCTTTTCCCATTTGATGGGTTGTCTTTTAGTATTATTGTTTTCTTTGCAGTGCAGAAGCTTTTATCTTGATGAGGTCCCAATAGTTCATTTTTGCTTTTAATTCCCTTGTCTTTGGAAATGTGTCAAGTAAGAAATTGATGTGGCTGAGGTCAAAGAGGTTGTTGCCTGCTTTCTCCTCTAGGGTTTTGATGGTTTCCTATCTCACATTTAGGTCTTTCATCCATTTTGAGTTTATTTTTATGAATGGTGTAAGAAAGTGATCTAGTTTCATTCTTCTGCATGTTGCTGTCCTGTTCTGCCAGCACCATTGCTAAAGAGACTGTCTTTTTTCCATTGGATGCTCTTCCCTGCTTTGTCAAAGATTAGTTGGCCATACATTTGTGGATCCAATTCTGGGTTCTCTATTTTATTCCTTTGGTCTATGTGTCTGTTTTTGTGCCAGTACCATACAATCTTCATGATTACAACTGTGTAGCAGAGGCTAAAGTCTGGGATTGCGATTCCTCCCGTTTTGGTTTTCTTCTTCAGTATTACTTTGGCGATTCAGGGTCTTTTATGGTTCCATACAAAGTTTAGGGTTGTTTGCTCTAGCTTTGAGAAGAATGCCAGTGCAATTTTGATTGGGATTGCATTGAATGTGTTGAGCATTCAACACATTTGTAGTAATATTGACATTTTAACAATATTTATTCTTCCAGTCCATGAGCATGGGATGTTTTTCCATTTCTTTGCATCTTCTTCAATTTCTTTCATAAGCTTTCTATAGTTTTCAGCATACAGGTCTTTTATATCTTTGGTTAGGTTTATTCCTAGGTATTTTATGGTTCTTGGTGCAATTGTGAATGGGATTAGTTTCTTTAATTCCCTTTCTTTTGCTTCATTATTGGTGTATGAAAATACAACTGGTTTCTGTACATTGATTTAGCTGAATTGCTACTTTGCTGAATTTTTGTACCAGTTCTAGCAGTCTGGTGGAGTCTTTTGGGTTATCCAAATAGAGTATCATGTCCTCTGTGAAAAGTGAAAATTTGAGCTCTTCTTTGCCAGTTTGATTCATTTTATTTCATTTTGTTGTCTGATTGCTGATGCTAGGACTTCCAACACTATGTTAAACAACAGTGGTGAGAATGGACATCCCTGTCGTGTTTTTGATCTCAGGGGGAAAGCTCTCTGTTTTTCCCCAAGGAGGATGATATTAGCTGTGAGCTATCCATATATGGCTTTTATGATGTTTAAATATGTTCCTTCTATCCCAACTTTCTTGAGGGTTTTTATTAAGAAAGGATACTGTATTTTGTCAAATGCTTTTTCTCCATCTATTGACAGAATCAATCATATAGTTCTTATCCTTTCTTTTATTAATGTGATGTATCACACTGATTGATTTGTGAATATTGAAACCAGCCCTGTAGCCCAGGAATGAATCTGACTTGATCATGGTGAATAATTATTTTTATATAATGTTGAACTTGATTTGCTAGTACCTTGTTGAGGACTTTTGCATCCATGCTCATCAAGGATATTGGCCTGTACTTCTTTTTTGTGAGGTCTCTGTTTTAGAAATCAAGGTAATTCTTGTTTCATAGAATGAGTCTGGAAGTTTTCCTTCCATTTCTATTTTTTGGAAAGCTTGGGAAGGATAGGTATTAACTCTGTTTTAAATGTCTGATAGAATTCCCCAGGGAAGCCATCTGGTCTAGGACTTTTATTTGTTGGGAGATTTTTGACAACTGATTTAATTTCTTCACTAGTTATGGGTCTGTTCAAATTTTCTACGTCTTCTCATCTGAGTTTTGGTGTGTGTGGGTGTCTAGGAAATTGTCCATTTCTCCCAGGTTGTCCTGTTTGTTGGCATATAATTTTTCATAGTATTCTCTGATAATTGCTTATATTTCTGAGGGATTGGTTGTGATAAATCAATTTTTATTTGTCATTTATCTATTTGGATCCTCTCTTTTTTCTTTGTGAGAAGTCTGACGGGTTTATCAATTTTGTTTATTTTTTCAAAAAACCAACTCTTGTTTCATTGATCTGTTCTACTGTTTTTTTGTTTGTTTGTTTGTTTTTGGACTCTATATTGTTTATTTCTGCTCTGATCTTTATTATTTCTCATCTTATGCTGGGTTGGGGGTTTCTTTGTTGTTCTGCTTCCAGCTGCTTTAGGTGTGCTGTTAGATTTTGTATTTGATTTTTCCTGTTTCTTGAGATAGGCCTGTATTGGAATGTATTTTCCTCTTAGGACTGCCTTTGCTGCATCCCAAAAGGTTTGAATTGCTGTGTTTTCATTTTCATTTGTTTCCATATATTTTTTAAATTACTTGTTTAATTGCCTGGCTGCCCCATTCATTCTTTAGCATAATTTTCTTTAACTTCCATGAATTTGGAAGTTTTCCAAACTTTTTCCTGTGGTTGATTTCAAGTTTCATAGAATTGTGATCTTAAAGTATGCATGGTATGATCTCAGTTCTTTTATATGTATTGAGGGCTGTTTTGTGGCCTAGTATGTGATCTGTCTTGGTGAATTTTCCATATGTACTCAAGAACAATGTAATTCTGCTGCTTTAGGATGAAAAGTTCTAAATACATATGTCATGTCCATCTGATCCAGTGTAATTCAGGACCATTGTTTCTTTATTGATTTTCTGTCTAGATGATCTTTCCATTGCTGAAAGTGGACTATTAAAGTCCCCTGCCATTACCACATTCTTGCTTGTGTTCGTGATTAATTCTTTTATATATTTGGGTCTTCCGATTTCGGTGCATAGACATTTATAATTGTTAGCTTTTCTTGATGAATAGACCCTGTAATTATGATATAATTCCCTTCTTCATCTCTTATTATAGTCTTTAGTTTAAAATCTAGTTTGTTTGATATAAGTATGGCTACTCCAGCTTTCTTTTCACTCCAGTAGCATGATAGATAGTTCTCCATCCTCTCACTTTCAATATGAAGGTGTCCTCAGGTCTAAAATGAGTCTCTTGTAGATAGAAAAGAGATGGGTCTTGTTTTTTTTTTTTTTTTTTTTATCCATTCTGATACCCTATATCTTTCGGTTGGAGCATTTAGTCCCTTTACATTCAGTGTTATTATTGAAAGGTATGGGTTTAGAGTCATTGTGTTATCTGTAGGTTTCATGCTTGTAGTGGTGTCTCTGGTACTTTGTGGTCCTTGCAACATTTCCCTCACAGGATCCCCCTTAGGATGTCTTGTAGGGCTGGTTTAGTGGTATTGAATTCCTTCAGTTTTTGTTCGTTTGGGAAAACCTTTATCTGGTCTATTTTGAATGACAGGCTTGCTGGATAAAGGAGTCTTGGCTGCATATTGTTTTCTACTCATCACATTGAAAATTTCCTGCCACTCCTTTCTGGCCTTCCAAGTTTCAGTAGATAGGTCTGATACTACCCTTATGTGTCTACACTTGTAGGTTAAGGCCTGTTTATCCCTAGATGCTTTCAGAATTCTGTCCTTATCTTTGTATTTTGCCAGTTTTACTATTATATGTTATGCAGAAGATTGATTCAAGTTACATCTGAAGGGTGTTCTCTGTGCCTCCTGGATTTCAACGTGTTTCCTTCCCCAGATTGGGGAAGTTTTCAGCTATGATTTGTTCAACTATATCTTTGGCCCTTTCTCTCTCTCTTCTTCGTCTGGAGCTCCTATGATACGAATATTGTTCCATTTGATTGAATCACTTAGTTCTTAATTTTCCCCTCGTGATCCAGAATTTTTTTATCTCTTTTTCTTCAGCTTTATCTTTTTCCATAGTTTTATCTTCTATTTCACCTATTCTCCCCTCTGCCTCTTCAATTCTTGCTGTCACTGCCTCTAGTTTATTTTGCACCTCATTTATAGCATTTTTAATTCATCATTACTATTTTTTATTTCCTTGATCTCTGCAGCAATAGATTCTCTGCTGTCTTCTATGCTTTTTTTCAAGCCCAGTAATTAATATTATAACTATTATTCTAAATTATTGTTCAGTTATATTTTTTATATATGTTTCGAGCAATTCTTTAGCTGTCATTTTTTCCTGGGATGTCTTTTGAGGAGAATTCTTCTGTTTCATCATTTAGGCTAGTTTGCTGTCCCTTATGTGTTTTAAAAGCTTGTTATGTGCCCTGAACCTGCGAGTACTATTATATTAAAGAGGAGTCATACACTGTCCAGAGCCTGGCCCTTCAGGAGATGTTTTTTAGAGAGTTTCACTTGCTCTCTGTTGTGGCTTTGGTTACTTTATCTCCATTCTCATAGTGATGTTTTGAAACTTCCGCTAGGTGTGGTTTGATTTGTTCATTGAAGTAGCTGTATGTCCTGTCTGGTTGTCCTGATGGGTCCCTGGAAGCAACTGTCTCTTTGTCTCCTGAACTCTAGGAGTTCAAAGTCCTTTAGCTTCAACACTGCTTTGTTTTAAAGATGAGGGAACTTCAGATCCCCTTATTTTTCCACTATGTTGGCCCCTCCTCCTAACTCTAATAGATATTTATAATTGGCCTATGGTTATAACAATGTAGAAAACAAAGCTAGGACAATATATTTTGGCTTTTATTCCAACACTTTTAGCAACTTTGGAGATTGGAATGAAACTTGCAGATATATAAGTAACCAAACACAATATAGAGTAAAAATTAACAATATAGTATCAGCCCTCTAACTTTGTTCTTCTCTTTCAGTATTATATTGGTTATTCTAGGTGTTTTTCTTTATCATTTGATATTACAATAAAAGTATAATTTTCTTTCTTAGTCATTTTTTTCTCTGTCTTTTCCATTGTCAGTTACACCTATTGCCTGATTCTTTCTTGACTGACTTTATTTTTGCTTTATTTTCTGCAGTCACCCTCTTTGACTTTCTGTTGTTCTTACTGATTGTACCTTGAGCATAATGACTGTGAATTAATGATATTGAGCCACTGGTCTACCTTGCCATCCAGATTTCAAACTTCCTGAAGTCTAGTAGGCTCTGATACATACCATTTTCTTGAACTCAGAACTTACACAGACATCCTACCCACAGTCCTTCCTTGCCTGTGGCTAGTGCTCCAAGTTCTTCATCTACTCCTCTTTATGAAAGCACTCATGTGTCTACTTACATGTCAACCTCATTACGGTATTAACATCTCCAATGCAATAATTTTGTCTTAGGCATTTTGAATCTTCATTGCCTTTCAGAATGCATTTAAAATAATAGATACTTCTAAATAGTAACTAATATTTAAAAAAATGACTGGGGGCGCCTGGGTTGCTCAGTCGGTTAAGCATCCGACTTCAGCTCGGGTCATGATCTCGCCGTCCATGAGTTTGAGCCCTGCGTCGGGCTCTGTGCTGACCGCTCAGAGCCTGGAGCCTGTTTCTGATTCTGTGTCTCCCTCTCTCTCTGACCCTCTCCCATTCATGCTCTGTCTCTCTCTGTCTCAAAAATAAATAAACGTTAAAAAAATTAAAATAAATAAATAAATAAAAATTTAAAAAATGACTGATTGGATGCATGGAATGCATGTTGACAGGATTATGATAAATTGGAGAATATCTGGAACAACTATAATGCCTATGTTTTTCAGAAAATAAAGAATATCTTACATTTTGTAAAGGCTGCATTTAAGAGTCAGGACTACTACATTGTTGATTTATGAAAAACTCAGGATCATCTAGATCAAAAATGTTCCAAACAGGTAGAGGACAATGTAAGTTGAATGACTACATACTAAAAAGCTTGTTCAATGTACCAAGAAGAAAATTCAATAGAAAGTTTATATAGAATAGGAGATGTGTATTTATTGTCTGTAAACCTTGTAACAACTCTGGCAGGGATGAAGTGCTACTTTCCCTCTGCAGATGAGAAGGAAGATGGGAGCAGAGAGATAAAGCTACTAGTCTTGAGTCCATGACTAATAAGTGGGAGAGTCTTTCCAACACAGACCTAAAACAACCTGACCTAAAATTCCCAATACCAATGTTATTTCTATTTATTTCTGCATCAAGTAGAAAAAACACTAGTTTTGAGGTCAGGAAACTTGGATTAGACTCTAAGTTGTGCAACTTTTTGAGTCCAAACATTCTGCTTGACGATTGTGAGTCTCAGTTTCCTCATAGGGGCAGTCTAAATAATATAATCTACCTCCCAGGGTTTCTATAAAGACTGAGAAAATATTGTTGCAAGTGTCTGCTATGTATTAGTAGATAAGTAATATAATATATTAGATAAGTAATGTTATATACCTTCTTTGAAGGTCTATATGTCCTTGAAAATGCAAATTACAATAGTGGGTATGCAAGACAACTCACGTTTCCTCTGTCCTTACTCTCCCATATGAGTAAATTTCATGAAGCATGTTTTATATCGTAGGGTTACAGAAATATGTTATCCATATTTGTAAAGAGTTTGAAGGTTTTTTTCTCAATGTTTGCTAAAAGTCATAACATCAAAAGGTACAAAGCTGCTACCCTGGACCATTGGTTACAAACAACTTTCTTGCCTATCATTTTGCTTCCTAGTTAAATGGAGCTATAGAATAATACTAATGGAGTAAGGAAGCAGGTTTATTTTTATAGTGAAGATTATGCATATCTCCTACTTTTTTCAACTGCTTGGGTTGATTCTATTACACAAAAATCATAGTTGAATTTGTCAGATTCAATTTAATAGGGCTACTGATTTCAGTATAGTTTTACCTGAAAAGAAATGGAACACTAGTCTATTTTCAACTATATGCTTACTCTCAACCAAAGACTGTATTAAAATCATGCTTATATAATCTAAGCCAACTCTTATATTTAACTTTCCTAACTGTCAGATAAATACAAGAAGCACTGTGATTAATTTTATGTCTTTAGTAAGATTTATCTCTCTTAAATCAACCTAATAAATTACAGCTGTATATATTTTATTCAGATGAATTATATCTGGATTGGGGATCTCTAAATACTGGTGGATTTAAACAGCTTTTCGAATGTATCTGTTATCAAACTGACTACATTATTAAAATGCAATATACTATAGCTCAGCATCTTTTGATATAGTTGTTATGGGTTAGAGAACTCCTGTGATAAGAAATACCATGGATATGAAGAAGCAGATGTTTTATTTCATAACGTTGATGAGACGTAAATATTCAAATAGAAATTTTGATGTATGAAGCTATGGCAGTATCTATAATAAAATGAACATCTGCATGCATTGTGTTTGCCAGCACCATGAAAAATAAAGATATAAAATAGTCTGCATCACCTTAAAGAAAGCAGTGAGAAGCTTATTTATTATTATTATTATTATTATTAATTTTTATTATTTTTTTACTGTTAACTATGGAGGCTTAACTACATCTATGAGCAGTTTCAATCACGTGCTTATTTGTGCATACTTGTGCACTGACAATTGTTTTCCTATTCACTGCTTTTCTCTAGGTATGGGGCCCTGCTTTATTATTGCTCTCTTTAACAATTGTTTGTACTTTGTTTCACAAACCATTGCGCCCCTGTCCCTGATATACACTTACCTTGGGAAAACCTCTTAGACCTGCTGCTATTACCTGGAATATTTAATGAAAGCCATCTAAACTAAACCCTCTGCCTTTCATTAGACCTCTGCATCTGCCTTCCATTATCTCCTTACATGCAGCCACTGGAATTCCTGCTTCCTTTAATGTCAGGTGTTACAATATGTTTCTTTGTAGTTCTTCTTACCTCCTTGCAGGAATTAAACTTTCAGTTGATATTAAACAGGTGTCTTACAGAAACCCACTTCCCCAAATAATGGAAACTCCAAGTCTTATATACCAGTTTAACTTCTAAACCAAAACTCCCACCATGTTTAAATTTATCCTTTAGTTTTTGAATCTGATATTAGACCTGTATAGTAAAATAAAATATGTTGTAGACATCATTTCCACCTTCCTCCATAAATTCAGCTTTTATTCTCATTATTCTTTATCATCAAATCTATGTCCAAAACTGGTCCTAAATTTTAGTGTGGGACTGAGAATCTATACATGGATGAGAAATAATAAACAGCTACCAAGAATAGGATATATCAACCCCAGAATCAGACCATTACATAAGTGAAATTTTCCTGTTGACAGATTAAAATAATCATTAACAAGATACCACCATCTTAACATTTTAGCGTTAGTTAAAGAACTTTAATATTTGTTTAATGCTTCAGTGTGTCAACTATCATGCTAAGTGGAGTGGACAATGTAGAGAGAAGAATTAATATTTGGACCTTAGAATAAGATTGCCAAAGTTTCCCACTTACTATTTTTATAGCATTGAACCAAGTCTCAATGTCCTCATTTGTATAAAATAGATAACAGTACAGTCAGCCATATAAGTATGTTATGAGGATTAAATAAAACAACACATGTTAGCTACTATACACAGTGTTGGTACATAGTACATGATGTGTAACTATTAAATCTTATCTTACTTAATCTTTCCAATACTCCAAGAAAAGGAAAATGCCATCAGTAAAATTAAGAACATGAAGAAAGACAAGTATTAAGCAGTGAAGCCAGAATATTAATATTTTTTTCTGTTTTTAGAGCTCATTATCTTTTCACTATAATCTTCTATCTTATAGAGACATCACCTCTACAACAACTCTGAGAGATGGTGATACACACCTTGTTTCAACAATCTAGAGTTCTTAAGTGAATGACCTTCAAAATACGTCCCTAAATTCTATTTGCTGCATCAACTTGAAAGAGGATAACAATCTAACAATCAAATTCAGTCCCTCCTGAACTTTTCTATAAATTCCACAGTCCCCTCAATATAATTATAATCATACTAAGCAGCAGCTATAACATAATGAAAGGAAAAAATACCTATTTGGGAATGTCTTTCTGATATGTACAGATGTTACTTATAATCACTCGTATTATGAAATTATGAAAAGCCTTTAGTCATATGCTCAGTCCAGTTGCTTACCACTATCTCTTTGGGTCCATGTATCCCTGTTTCTCTGTACTGACTTTGCGGTTCATTATCAAATACAAAGAGGGTGGATTCTTCATCATGTACCATTCCAGGTAAATCAGTGACAGAATATCTAACCTAGAATGTTGCACAGCTAATCATTGGACCCACAACCAATGACTGCCTTCCCTAATCTCCATTTATTACAAGATTTCTGCCCCTGTCTTACTGTGTGCCCAAACCTGTAGCAAGATGTTTATCTAGACCTGATTACCTGCCATTTGTATGACTACTGATCACTTGATTCCCTTCTGTTATCATGGACATGAAAAACATCCACCTTGAAGTTGGGCAGAACTTTATTTAAAGAGCCTTCTCCATGGTTTGAATATGGGTAAGTCATATATTGGTGTTTCTAAGACTATGCGTTACAAAATATATGTGAACTACCTAATATGTACCTAGCGTGCAGTACACCTTTAATGATTCCTGGCATTAGTGAAGATAAGCAATGCATACTTTTTTGGTGTTGTTCATGCACTCTCCTTTTTTTGGGTGCTTGATTTGGTTTGGATATTTTAATAGTGATACTCATATTTTATTTTGCCATAACCTAATCTTGAAGTTTTAGAATTTTGCATAATCTTGTCATCATTTCTGAACTCCTGATTTTTCTTTTCTCTGATATAACTTTATCCAAATACTGCCTGAGCCAGTGTTGAATTATGATTCAATACTCTCAAATCCCAGATTAAGCACTCAAATATAATTTGTTGTTATCAAAGGACAGGTCACCAATAGTCTCTATATATAATCCCACAACTATATGCATAATATCTAAGGAATAAACATGAGAAATCTTGGGAATGTAGAACTATAACAGGCACACATATAGAGGTGACAAATGGCCTATCAGAAATCAGTATTTCTGGAAAATGCAATATCTTTTAATAACCATTACTATGGAGAGCTGTGTGTCCAAGATCTTTCCTTTAACAAAAGTATTCCTAAATTCCAACTAATCAACTTTAACTGCATTGAGTAAAATTTCTGTATTAGATTCTCATGTAGAAAGTACATAATTAACATTTTCAAGTGGACATATTTTTTTCACTTCTGAGCTAATAGGATATGCTTCTATTGAAACAAAACTAGCTATTAAATATTTCTTTTAAATTTTTCCATGTGTTTTAACGCTCCTTTTTTTAAAAAAATACATCTTCCACATATCTTTATTTCTTTATAGATAGCTGAGAATTTTAGGAGGAAAAAAAAACCCCTTAGTCTGCAAAATCACACAGAATGGATGCCTTAAAGATAGATATCAGTATTTTAACATAAGGCTGGTTTATATAACTATAATTATGAATAAGCAAAGAGCAAGAGGACAGAAATTTGAATGATACCTGGATTTTTATATATTGATTGATCTAAAAACATCCATTCTAAGCTATTTGCATCATTTGTCATACCAATGTCAATTCCAGGAAGAAAGGTGGACATTTTGGAATAATCATGTGAAACTGACATGGGAAGATTAAGGACAGGCTTAAGAAATGGAGCTGCAGATTCATCAGTGAGAAAGGAGAATAGCATTGAAACAAATTTTAACAGGTCATAATGTAATGTTTATTACCATTGCAAAATTACAATACTCCTACAATTCTATGATCTCCACTTAATAAATATTCATGGCTATTACCTTGAGACTTAACACTCACATAGAAATACACTGTTCCAGTTGTAATAATCTGCATGTATATATGCATAAAAAATGAAAAGCTTAGTTGGGTAAATTTACTGCCTGTTATCAGTTTTCTAGGGCTACCGTAACAAAGAACTATAAACTGGTGGCTTAAAAAATAGAAATTTAGTGTGTTGCTGTTCTGGAGGCTAGAAATCTAAAATAAAAGTGTTTACTGGTTGGTCCTTTCTGAAGGCTGTGAGAGAAGTATCTGTTCCAGGGCTTTCTCCTTGACTTGTAGATGGCTGTCTTCTCTCTGTGTCTTCACTATGTCTTCCCCTATGCATGTCTGTTTCTGTGTCCAAATTTCCCCTTTTTATAAGGACACGAATCATATTGGGATTGGGGATCACCTTAATGAACTATTTTAACTTGATTACTTCCATAAAAACATATTTAAATAAGGTTACATTCCAATATACTGGGTATTGGGACTTCAAAATAGTTCTTTGGGGGGCACACAATCCAACCCGAGTCACTATCTATACCCCTTCTTCTAACCTTGTTGTTTTGGTATGCCTTTTCTCCTTGCTGAGAAAATTTGCTGAACAAGCAAGGAACGATCAGCTTGCAGCAATTACCAGCAACCAAAAAAGATTTCCAACTCCTAGCATGTGGCTTAGCTGTTAGGTATGGTAATGTGGATTCATTAAACATTTTATTAAAAATTAAGACTATTTTCAGCAGATAATATAATAGTTTGTAGGATAAAGAAGTTTTGAGATGAACATAAGGTAAGGGAAGCAAAAATAATATAAAAACAGGGAGGGGGACAAAACATAAGAGACTCTTAAATATGGAGAAAAAACAGAGGGTTACTGGAGGGGTTGTGGTAGGGGGGATGGGCTAAATCGGTAAGGGACATTAAGGAATCTACTCCTGAAATCATTGTTGCAGTATATGCTAACTAATTTGGATGTAAATTTAAAAAATTAAATAAATAAATAAATAAATAAATAAATAAATAAATAAATAAATAAATTTTTGAATTCACATAAACTTTTGAGATCATTTCATTACATTGCACAAACCCCTCCCCAAACCTTCTCATAGTACGATGGTAGTTAGATGGTAGCTCTACCTTACTTATCTATAGTTAATTTGAACTAGATTTTTTTCCCCTATAATATCATTAATATGTGGATAGGGTTCTCAGCTTGTGTATAACCAGAAATGGTGCCTGATCAGTATAATCTCCACTGGATCTTTTGCTCCTTTTATTGAAATCTTAGCAGCGTTCTTGGCTTGCCTCATTCTTGAGGGCTTGAGTATGAATACTGAATTTTCCCTTTAAATATTTCCCACGAATTCAATAAGTTAACAAATTATACTTCTATCAACTATGCCTATCTCTATTCTTCAATAAAAATATATTTCTCTTTTGATTACTATTACTCAATAAAGTAATCATAATAGAAACTAGAAGTGAATATACAAAATGAGACTTTCCTATTTACTAAGCATAATGTGATATATATTCCTATAAGAATTTTTCTCTAACTGATGGTAATTCTTTTATCTGCATCTCCTTATTTATCTATATCACTTATATCTATTATATTCTTAATAACTCATATTTTATCTAACAAATTTGGAATTTGTCATATTTAAAACACTTATTAGTGTATAGATTAAACAATTATGCGTTTTGTAGATATAAGCTAGTACATAATATTACATGCCTAAAAGGGTATAGCACATGCTCCCTCTCTTTGAGTAAATTAACTTTAAGTGTAGAAGTGTGAAGTTTGCATATAAATGTAAATATCATATTCAGCCTTGCCCAATGGCTGGCACAGAGAGAAAACAACACGGCAGTTCAGAGAGGAAGGCAGCACTGTACTGAAGAAGATCTGGAAGAGTTCCACAGAGAAAATGGGAGTGATTAATCTCAGCAGGATGAGACTTAAAGGAGAGAGAAATTTTAGGGTGTGGCATTAGCAAAGGGGAAATACAGATTGTTTAACAAAGTGTTTTGGCAAAGAGCTAATGTATAGTAGATTTCAAAAGATTGTGGCAGAAATTTCCGTGGAATACTTTAAATATCAAGTGAATTTAAATTCCTTTCTTAGCAGCAAGAAACATTTTTGGACACAGTTTAGAAGGAGACATTTTGAGGACCTTTTCTATTATTAATATATAGAAGATACTTGAGGCTCAACAAGCTATTGGCAGGAGTTGATAACAGAAAGAAAAGGAAGTATACAGAAGAGAGTCAAAAGAAAAAAATATATATATATATATGTGTGTGTGTGTGTGTGTGTGTGTGTGTGTATAAAACTTGAAGGTTGACTAAGTTTACTTTGACATTATAAAGTAGGAAATATAAGAATCGATAAGTCCCATTTCAACATGTTGGATAAAATAAAAACTAAGGATATAAATTTGGGAATAAATCACCGACAGTTGGCAAATAAAGTCAGAAGTTTGTTTAACAAATATGTATCAAATATCTATCAAGTGCCAAAATAATTGGAGATAAAATGGGAAATAAGATAGACATGATCTCTGGTTGTTTAGTTTAGTGGGGAAGACAGACACACAAAAAGTAAATAAAAAAGTATTTGAGAGAAGATATAGAGAAAAGGGCACTAAGCTGATTACATTGTGACCATATAGCAGAAGTTCAGTGTCAAGGAAACAATGTGAAGAGTATCTTGATGATCAAAAATGATCAACTGGGAAAACAACCATCAAAACCTTTGAGCTTCCTGAAAACATGTCATTCTGGGTTGTTTTCAGCTTAGTTTAGTTTATTTATTTCTATGTGAAACAGAATTTTCCTTTAATATGAAGAGTTGGGAAAAGAGAAGCTAAAATTCCTTATTAGAGATCACAGCTTTTTCCCAAAGGCAATGAAGACTTTCTCATTGAGCTCATTTTAATAGTCTCTCTTTTGTCCCACGTTTCATGAGGCAACCAAGTGGAATGACACAGGGCATAAAAACTCTGACTTGATTTTCTACAATGTAAGTAATGTACCATTTTTATCCATCTTTCTGAGATGGAGAACCATCCTTCGAGTCAGCTAGATGTTTCAACACTGGTGGAGAACTCTTTCTATGAGAATCCTTGAAAACTTTGGCTTCTGCTTATCTCCCTCTTGAGCTGATTCTATAGTTGCAGAAAGCTGGCAGGTGATCCAGAATAAGGTACCCTTAATCCTCCTGGGTTGACCACTCACTCTGGGTGTGACGAGGGACAGTTTGTTCCAGAAAATTGGGATAAATTATGTGTAGTGACTGGATCCTTAGCCAACTTGTGCTCAGAAACATTTGAACGGGGCAAAGTTAGTCACCGGCCTTTCCCTTACAATTTAAACCTAATTAACATAAAGTATAATAAAGACTGTGCAAATAATTAAATATAGTACCTTAATTTGTGGTATACAGTATCATGGTATGGTATCATGGCATTCTATTTAAGAAGGAGACATGAACCTTCTATGCTGGTCTTAATTTACTCACATAGAAAGTAATTTGTTAAACTTTCAAAATTTAGAGACATTATGTTTTTTTATCAGTTCTTAAAAGTTAACCTCAAAAATTGCCAATCTTAAGTCCTGCCATAATTAGGAAGATTTTTTTCTCCCTAATTTTAAAGTAGTATAACCCTCATTGAGTTTTCTTATTTATTATTTATTTTTATTGATTTCTAAATGTTTTGTAAGTCTGTAATTTTAACCTTTTGGATTTTAAACTTTTGTCAGAGTGTCTGCTAATAAATCAACACACCATTAAATATGCTGTAAATGTTCAATTAAATCTTGTGTGATTGAGGCATTAGAGATGGCCACCTATGGATTGTGAGAAATATTTTGCACATAGAGCTTGGTCTGGATGTAAGCATATCAACATTGGTATTCGGTGGGAAAATGAGCGGTTTAATATGAGATTAAACATGCTTTCTATATAATTAGTATAACCCATCTTTCTTTACCATAAAATATATAATGGAATAACATCTGTGCCTTTTAGCACAAAACACTGTATTTGGAAATAACATCAAAACAATCTTGGCAGCTCTTTCTGCCCACAGGTACTGTCCTTGTGCTTTAATAAAAATACCTTTTTGCACAGGAAAAAAAATCAAAAAACAAACAAACAAACAAACAAACAAAAAAAAAACCAAACAATCTCAAATTGAAATGTCATTTAATGGGCAACTAAAATCTTTAAAGCATGTTCAGTTTTTGTTATCTTATAATAAGTAAAATAATAGGCAAATTAATGGCAGGTCAAAATTGATTTCTTACATGGGTGAATAAATGTTAAAAACCTGTCAAAAAGCCATTCTCTTCTAAAGTTACATGTTGATATGTAGATTATAAAAGTAAAAACACTTTTTAAAGTAAAATGATTATAGAGGGTTGCTATGGTTATCTGAAAAAATTCCAACTCTCAATGCCTCCAGACTGTAGATGTCTTATTTACATAAAAAAAATCTCAAAATGACCAATTGAGATTTAAGGATATTTACTTAAATATAGTCTTTATTAGGAGGATACAATGTTCTCCTTCTTTGAAAATAATTAACTATCTATTTTGCAGCATTTCAGAAATAAATTCAAAGTGCAACTATGACATAGTTTTAATTTTCTTAAATGTTACTTTTCATAACTTAATTGTATTCAACTTCCATAATCATATTTGATTAATAAAGGACACTTAAAGGCATATATATCACAGGCATCAGTTTGAGTTTTATAGCATTTAATAATTGACTTTAACTAACATTTATCATGGATAAAAATGAAATATATCATTGGTTGTCAGTAAAAATGATGTTTTCCATGTATATTAAAATGTGAATTGTTCCCTAATGTGAAAGTCTTAAAGTTCTACAGTAATATTAGTAATATTTTATGATCACATATAATGTGATGATGTGAAGTATCACCTAGACATGTCCTTCCCTGTTCCAGGAGGTTATCAACTCTCTTTCAGTCTGACTGCTACGTAAGAAGTGCTGGACTTTTAGCCACACCTAAGGAAAAATAAAAGTTTTTTTTTATTCTAAATTAAAAAAGAATAATGCCTTTCCAAACGTCACACTTTTCTAATCTTCCACTAAGGTATTAAAGAACCAAAAGTTTCTCTTTCTCTCTCTCTCTCTCTCTCTCTCTCTCTCTCAGACACACACACACACACACACACACACACACATACACACTATGAAAAGGGTCTGCAGAATAGAAGTAGCATAAATAGCTTTAGAGAGCAATAATTGGAGAGTCTAAAATTGTGATTCTTGGCATAACTCCCACAATAAGCAAGAATATCTGGAAGAAAGACCGACATCATATTCCCTGCATAGATTCATGTCACCAATATAATTTCCAGACACATCTTAATGGCTCAGAATTTTTGGTAAATACCATAAAGAGACAGCAGATTGCCATAACAATGAGAAAGACATCAGGGAGAGCTTCCTATGCCTGAAGCACTGAGGTGGCTTAGGAAGGAATCAGTGGCCTAGAGACTCAGAGAACTAAGGGTAGATGCTAGGGCAATCACTGGGTTGCCACTGCCCTGCCTCACTCCAAGAAGACATCCAGAAGTGAAAAATCCCCAAAAAGCTGTGGGGAAAATCACCCATTGAGGACCTAGGGAAAAAACTGGTCATTTATCCATAGAATTCTAGGCAGCCATGAGGGGGTGGCCAGCTGGGCACTTGAGGAGCACTTGTGCCATACAGAAGGGCCAGGATAAGATGTTATGTGAGCTGCAAAGCCAAGCATGTGACAATAAGCAGCCAGATAACACTAGTGCCAGAAAACAGACTGGGTGATGATACTAGGAGTTGGTAATTGATTACCAGTAGGTAACTGAGCACAAACCAAGACAACACTGTTTTTCCTCAGACAGTCCTAAACATAAACACAGGCTTCACTCCCTACAAGCTGTCTTCACTGTCCTATTTTTGGGTGAGCTTGAAGTCTTTTGGAAGTCATTAACATTGGAAGGGGAAAGATTAGAAATAGTTAGACATTCCAAATCTCTATTCTATATAAGACTGTTCAAACCTGAAGTGACTGAAAATATTACTGGAGTAGACTGAATTGAACTGATTTGGTTGG
Source organism: Lynx canadensis (assembly GCF_007474595.2). NCBI lineage: Eukaryota > Metazoa > Chordata > Mammalia > Carnivora > Felidae > Lynx > Lynx canadensis. Next base: position 34,313,835 of record NC_044312.2, read on the forward strand.
AATCAACCACTTGCTACATGAGAAGAACAAAGCTTCAGAGGTAAGAACAGTTCATGACACTCAAGTTTTACATTTGCCTATATCTGACTGTAGATGCTCAATTCTACTTGTTACCCAAATTAATCATGTAAATTGTATTTTAAAAAATATATACAATGGGAGAAGCTTCTAGATGAGAAATCATTTCTTAACTCTAATGCATCATCATGTGGTTGAGCTATAAAAAATACTGTTTATTATTTCAAAATTGAGATATAGAGAAAAGTTCTCTCAAGAACTAAACATTATGTATTTTTTCTGCTGCTTGTTGGTTTAAGAAAACTTCTCACTTATGACAGAATCGATAATGGACCCGAGCATGTAATAATTTTTCAATTATATTAGCTTTATAAAGGTGACAATTTCAACACAATATAATTAATTGTGATATTATGATTTGTTCATTTACAAAATTTTTAATTATTTTGTCTGATAAGCAGCTTCAGTTTTGGCAAACAATAGTCCTTTTATATTGATGAAATGTTGCTTCCACAACATGGGAAACTATATACACACACATATATATATTTTAATTTTTTATAATGTTTATTTATTTCTGAGACAGAGAGAGACAGAGCATGAGTGGGGGAGGGGCAGAGAGAGGGGGAGACACAGAATCTGAAGCAGGCTGCAGGCTCTGAGCTGTCAGCACAGAGCCTGATGTGGGGCTTGAACTCACAAACCGTGAGATCATGACCTGAGCTGAAGTGGGTCGCTCAGCCAACTGAGCCACCCAGGCGCCCCCCACACACATATATTGAAAAAAAAAAAATATATATATATATAAGTTATATATATATATATAAGTTATATATATATATATATATATATATATATATATATAAGTTTATTTATTTTGAGAGAGAGAGCACACGTTGGGGAAGGGCAGAGAGAGAGGATGAGAGTGAGAGATAATGCCAAGCATTCTTGGAGCATTCGCAGAGCTTGATCTCATGAACCATAAGATCATGATCTGAGTGGAAACCAAGAGTCCAATACTTAACCAACTCAGCCACCCAGTTGCCCAGAAATTTATATTTTGTAAATGCATGGGAATAATCAATCAACTTCTATCACTTCCATAGGGAAAATCTGAACAGAGAATTAGCTATAAACTAATACTAAAAACCCAGTTGAAACAGTTCTTTTCTTCCCCTTTGCAAGTTTATTTAGTATTTATCTCCATAGTTCATAAATATACTAATAAGCATGCAATGCTAATTTTAATTTTGAAGGAATGACATATAATAAGACTTTTATTTGACTTAAGATAATTTTCTTTAGGCTTCTTTAGCATCATACCTATTAAAGTGTATGAGTTTTCCCCAAATTAAAAATTTTTGGTGCATGTATATTAGTTATTAAAATATTAGTTGAATGTATGTATTTTAAATGAAAGATTCATACAAGAGATAAACTTTGGTAGTTTGCTGTGATCCTTTGTTGATATTTCATGTACGAGAACAGAAATCTCTCCATTTTTCTGAGTTTACATGAGAACCTCCTGATCTTACTGTTCTAACTGTAGGATAGTCAGTGACTGAATTCAGATCCTCTAGTAGGATTCCAGGTTATGGAACTGATGATATCCTAATCCTATCTTTTGGTAGAAGGCAGCATTTCTCAGCCATGAAGTGGGTGACTTCTGGAAATTTTATAAAAGTCCTGAAGTGGCTCAAAAAAGTGAAACAAAGGCGAAATCATGTCTTTGGCATAATTCGCTAATAGCTCTTTGATCTATCCTACAGAAGCTCTAATTTTGATTGTGATGCTTGGGTCCTGGACAGAATCTTCATAAGGCAAGAACCTAAAGATTATCTAGGTCATTTAGAACACTGTTTTCCCAACTTTAAAGCATGTATAAGTCAAGGGTATCTTGTTAAAATGCAGATTTTGAGTTAGTAGTTTGGGAGTAAGATTCTGCATTTCCTAAAAATCTCAAGTGATACTGACGCGGCTGGGCTAAGACCTAAAGGTTTTAAAGGCTAAAGAGACTTTTCAGGCATGGGTTGTACTACACTGAAGTTCAATATTTATTGATTTTACTGAGAAAAAACATAATGTCATCTGAAACTATAGTAAATATACAATGTAGTAGTACATATTCGGAAGAAAAAGGAGAAATTCAATGAAGCTTTAAAAATTGATATTCATAGCATCATAGACACAGTGTTACTAGTTATAATTTATTTGGAAGAATGTATTTTAGAGAAAAACATTGGTATCTCATACATCTATTTACTCTATAGCTTATATGCTCCTGATTCCTGACGTATATTTAATTTTTCCCTTGTATAGATTGCTTCTGAAAATTGCACTCTACCTATTACTTTCACTAATATTTTGTTAACGTTTGTTTAAAAGAAACATGTTTGAGAGGTTTATATTGTTTTCATGTGGAGTCTACTTATTTTAAAACAAAGAGTGAGTCATGTATTTAAGAAAATCATTGATAGTGAGGAAACTTCTACAAATATTTTTACTTAATATTAATTTAATATCCTATGACTTGAGAAGAAACATAATGGAAATAGTTTACATTATCAATTATGTGTCTTATCAAAAATCAACTGGAAAGTGAGGATAATCATACCAGAATCTTTTTTAATGAGATGAAAGTACCACCTTTTACATTGTTATGCTGAGTTTAAATGTTACCACTTACAGAGTTGTACTGATCTAAAGTGCTACCATTAGCAGCGGTGTGGCAAGCCAACTTTAACCACCTACAGCTTTGTGCTGGGCAAAATTGATGCTACCTATTGCTTTGTAACTAAAGCGCTTCTTTTCACAGTTGCATTCCAAGTTAAGAGTTCATATTGATAGAACAGGCCAAGGCAAACCTCCTATCCCTCTATATCCTATTATAAAGTGACCGCATCACTATAGTTAATCTTTACCTGCTCCTAAAGTGCACAGCTCTTCCTAACAGTGCACAGATAAAGAACAGCAATAGGAATTGAGTTTACAAAATGACATAAATATGAAAAAAATAGATCAAGGCTATCTTCTGAGTGAAAGCTTTGTTTAGATATCAACAACATCCCCTAGACAGGCAGAGTTTTAAAGCCACACTTGTCTGCATTAACTGGAGCTTTTCACACTACCTTACTTAATGGAAAAAGCTACCAACCAAAGCACCCCACTCAGGAATGTTGTTACCAATCAAAGACTCGTAACAAATAAAATAAACACTACTTTCCACAGTGCTAGAGCACTATCTACAAGGGTAGATCATATAAGTTTGAGACTAAAATGCTTCTTCACAATAAAGTTGTCTGCTGAATCCACTGAAAAGTATACTATGATACTAGATATATTATTCATATATAATAGAGACTATTCTGGGTAGATCAACAATCCAGTATGAGTAGTAATTATAATCATCAGATATATGTGTAGCAAACTCTAGTTAAAGTGCCTGAACACATAAAAGAGAGATTGCACTTCACCTTACGAATGCCTGACAAAGATATATACTAAGTTAATTAATACACTCCAGTGATTGACCTCATCTTGGCATGATACTGGGAATAGAAGAAAGACTCTGGAAAACACTCAAAAGTAGGGATGAACATAATCCAAATCATGAAGATCTGGCAGAAGCTGCATATTCTGCTCCAGATCCTCTGTAAACATAGATAGATGAGAACACATGAGGTTGAAAACAATAGTATATGAACAGCTTTTATATGGTGGGATTTTTTTGATGAGAAGAATGAAACAACATAAAAATATGTTAAAACATTAATTTTGTTTTAACCATATCTAAATAAGTCTCTATTCTTCCTTCTGCTTCATTAAGAATTAATTAGTTCCTGCAGCCACAGAAATACAACTATTTTCTATGATGAAGACAGTGCAGATAAAAGAATAAAATAAAATTATGTTCTATCATGCTTTTGTGGCCACATGATGATATGTACATTTAACAAAGGCAGTTAAAGGTTGAAATTGCAATGATGGGGATCTCCAGTGTGTGACAGAATCACTTATAAAATCTGTAAACAACTCACAGTCCCTTTCATACTAGTAACAAAGGTTTACAATCAATTTTTATGTCTTATCCTTGTTGGCCTGTAACAAAAAGCTGTCTTTTGATTATGTATCATCTGAGCATTCTATCAATCAGGTGGATATTACAAGAGAAGATCAAAAATCTTTATGCTCTTAATCCATAAATACATAAAATATGCATTTGGGTTTCAGGGTTCTCAAGCAGGAGAAAGTACTCCCCACTGATACAAGAAAATCTAGTGCCAGAAGTTGGAGAGATATCTAAATTAGTTGTAAAAGCTAGACTTGGTAGGAAAAAAAAAATGTATATGCATATTTACTCACTCTTTTTTTAAACTTATCTGTCAGATTCTGGGTGTCATCATTCCTATTACCCTTGATTCCTTTTTCATCTCTCACACTGCACATGCAAATCATTGAGCAATGTTGGCTGTAACTTTAAATATACCCAGGGGTTGCCTGGGTGGCTCAGTGGGTTTAGTGTCTGACTTCTCAGGTCATGATCTCACAGTCCGGTTGGTCCGTGAGTTTGAACACCACGTTGGGCTCTGTGCTGTCAGTTCAGAGCTTGGAGCCTAATTCAGATGCTGTGTCTCCCTCTCTCTCTGCCCCTCTCCCGCTCATGCTCTGTCTCTCTCTGTCTCTCAAAAAATGAATAAACAGGGGTTAAAATTTTTTTTTTTCAAAAAAAATTTTTTTTCAACGTTTATTTATTTTTGGGACAGAGAGACAGAGCATGAATGGGGGAGGGGCAGAGAGAGAGGGAGACACAGAATCGGAAACAGGCTCCAGGCTCTGAGCCATCAGCCCAGAGCCTGACGCGGGGCTCGAACTCACGGACTGCGAGATCGTGACCTGGCTGAAGTCGGACGCTCAACCAACTGCGCCACCCAGGCGCCCCTAAAATTTTTTTAAATACAATAAAATACAGTAAAATATGCTCAGAAACTATCATCACCTCCTCTGTTACCATGCTGTTCTAACCCACCATTGTTTCTTACCTGGACTACCATATTAGCCTCCTTACTGTTCCCCACTTACCTTCTCAAGTTCCATTTATTTATTTATTTATTTATTTATTTTTAAATGAATTTTTTAAGTTTTTATTTTTATTTTGGGAGGGTGGAAGAGACAGACACACACACACACAAAGAGAGAGAGAGAGAGAGAGAGAGAGAGAGAGAGAGAGAGGCTGTGCACGAGCAGGGGAGGGACAGAGAGAGAGGAAGAGAGAGAATCCCAAGCAGGGCTCGAACTCATAGACCATGAGATCATGAGATCAGACACTTAACTGACTGAACCACCCAGGTGCTCCTTAAAGTTCCTTGTAAAGTGTAAGTTTAATTGTGTTTCTTCCTTGTCAGAATATTGCAATGAATCCATATTTCAGAATGAAAACTGAAATCGTTACAGTGACTTAAATGTCCTACACAATTAGGTTTGGACACAGTTTTCCTTAATTTCTCATCTTGTGCTTTAGAAGGCTAGGACAGATGGCCACAATTCTCTGGAGGATTCCCCAGACCCTAAGAGACTCCAAAGCCGCTAGCCACTAGGCTAAGGAAATATAAGTCCCTGATGCCTTCCTTCCCTTTTATCTACCACAACAACATTGATGGAATGGTAACCTGAATGACAAATAAACTTCATCTGATTAAGTTATTGGGATATTTGGTGGTGATTTCGGTAGTTAGATTACCCTGAACAAATCACCATGATATATCAGGGTAATACAAGGTATTTTGAAAGTGAATACCTGATTTGTGCCAAATGAATTGTGCTACATATTCAGTGGGATTAAAAGGGGGGAAATATTACTCCAGGTTGGATGATTTAGGAGAATCTTCATTTTAATGATAGCCAATGTTCTTGAAGAACATATAAGGATTGAAGAGGTAGAACAAAATAGAAGTCATGTCAGGGAGAAGTACTGGAATGTTCCAAGTGGCAGATGTGGGAATGCAAATGACATATTTTGTAGACAGTCAAAAAGATATTCTAGTTGATAAAGAAAGCTAGAGTAATCAGGGAAGAGTCAGGTATAAAGAACAAAAACCTAATGGTGATAGCTTCAACCAGGACAAATATTCAAGAAAAGATGTGTAAGTGTCGTTTACTCTTCAATACTAAATCAGCAATATGTTTTCACAGTTGCACGTCAGAAACTTATGATTAGTAACTTCCTACCAAAATATCAATTTCAAGCAACATCCTTCTAACAGCTACCTTCTATCCTTCCAAGAAAGTTACTCTGGAACCCTGGGACCAAGAATTTTTAGCCTCTACTTCATCAAACCCACTTTTTTTTTTAATATGCATGCCCCTCATTCTCCCTTAATTTCCTCTTTAAAAAAAAAAAAAACAACTAAATTCTGCAGTCTTGAGGACCTCCATTTCCTTGTGCTCCTCACTTCCACTCCATTGTACTTGTCCATTAATTTTCAGCTCCTGTTAATTCAAATAACTGCTTATGTTACATCTACCTACAACTAGCTGGGAAAATGCTAGAGAAAGCTACAAAACTGTACTGCTTGATTTCCTTTTAAATTTAAGAACTTAAAATTCAAATTTATTCTCAAATATATTTATATATGTTATTACACTCTCCAAAATGTCTATTGTGAATATTTTTCAATCTCCTTAAATTGCACACATACACTTTCTTTACACTGAGTTTGTACTTTATTGGCTGCCTCTACTCATAATTAGTTATATCATACTCCAACACATCTGCAAACCCATGTCATTCTATTAGTATTATTTTCTCATTCTTTTTACAATTCAAGAGAAGCCCTTGTTTTTACTCTATGTGAGCTCTTCTACTTATCTGTTGGATCTTACATTGTTCTCTTTGTCAAGGCCATAAAGAACATTACTCCTGTACTTTTTCACTTACTTTTCTGCATTTTATCAGTTTGTCTTTTTCTACTGGACCACATCAATTAACACAAAAATATGATCTTATTCTAATTCAATTAAAAAAAGTAAAACAAAACTATCCTATGCTTCACATTCTTCTCCATTTAATCTCTCGTTCTTCACTTCTCTTTTTGTTTCTTCTTTTCTCCCTTTATTTTCCTTCCTTCCTTCCTTCCTTCCTTCCTTCCTTCCTTCTTCCCCCTCTTCCTCTCTCATTTCCTTCCTTCTTTCCTTCCTTCCTTCCTTCCTTCCTTCCTTCCTTCCTTCCTTCTTTGCTTTCTTGCTTTCTCTATCCTTTCTCTATTGTCACTCTCAACCCAAAATTTCTGAGGAGAATTCCCATCAGCTCCAGTCCTTCACTCCCATTTCACTCTCTTAGCAACATTAGCCTGGTGTCTTCCCATGTTATCAAGCCCCAATGAGCATGTCCTTATCTCCACCATATTTTTCATCATAGCAGCATTTCATACATTGATCTCCTTTTTTTTTAGGTCACTTTCTTCTTTTGGTTTCTCTGAGTTATACTCCCCTCACTCTCTTCCTACTTCACTACTTCCTATTTTTTCCTGAGTTTCTCTTTCTGCCCATTCCACTAACCTCCAGGTTTTACTAGAATTTCCATTCTTTCTCACCTACTAACTGTCTTCTAGGTAATCTCATCAAGTTCCATGGCTTTAAAGGAAAAGATATGTCAATGATTCTCAACTTTATATCTCTAGCCCTGACTTCCCTGAGACTCGAGACTTCTATTTCCAACCACCTAATCAACCTCTATATGGAAGCATCACAAACTTAAAATATTTCAAACAGAACTCTTAGTTTTTATTAAATTTCATACTTTCCTATTTTTTGACAAATTTGGTAAGTAATTTTTATTATGCTAAACTACTTAAAGTAAAAACTTAACACATCAATATTTTCTCTTGTTTCCTTATTCTCAGATCCATCTACAAAATTTGAACTAAATGTATCCATCTTTCCCCCTCTCTCTTTGTGATTTTAATAGTGATTTTCATTACAATATTATATTAGGTAATTTTTAAGTGTCAAAATATGGGTACTTCTGTTTGTGTAATAGTTTATTTTGGATATTTATTATCAAGTTTCTGGCCCTCTCAATAATTTTCTTACCCTTTCCTTTTCATACCTTTATTTTACCTTCATCCTTGAAATCTTCATCACAAGCCCCCCAGCCTCTCATTATACTCTATTAACTCCTACAACTCTAATTAAACTTGTCATCCATCCTATTATCTGTCTTCCCCCTGCTCCATCCCAAAAGAAAAGGTTTTGCTGAGTAATGTAGGAAGAACATTTTGAAATAAGCAGATGTCTGGTAGAGAGGGGAATGGGTAGATCCATCATAAATGGAGCTCCCTTCCTGCTAGGATTAACAAGAGTTAAATCAAATTTCGTGGCCAGTGATGAGTTCCTTAGTGGAGGAGATCTACTAAGGTCCTCTTGGGAGCCCCAGCCAGAGCAGGAAGACTTGAGAAAACGTGGAGAAGTTATATCAGAGGCAGTATTTCAGAGTAATCCCTAGGCATAGTGGACTGAAATCAAAGAAAGAATAGAAACATTAGAATTTCATAATGTATGAATGAAAAGAGATATTCTTTCTGTTTATAGATTAGTTTCTTTTCTACTCAATGTTTTGTAGCATGCTTATATTTTATATGAAATATAGTAACTATTTTATAAGCATTTTGAAAACTGAATTTTGAACACCTTTTCTTAATGTATCCCATACATTATATATACCATATACTAGAATTATTGGTTCTATGGTATTTTACAAAATAAATGCTACGGTATTTTACAGAATAGATTAGCAATAAGATGATTGATACTTGTCTGCTTCTACAATTATCTCAAACCACTCTCCTATTACCTCACTATACTCTTTTCATGTTCACCTCCTTTTTGTTTCTTACTCTAAACTCTTTCCTGCCTCAGCCTTTTCATTTGCAGGTCCCTCTGGAATGTTCTTGCCCTGACTCATTGTGTAGTGGCTGCCTTGTGTTTTTTAGGTTTCACTTAAATGTCATCTCCCTGGTTTAAGCAGTGCTTCCCAGACCCCTACCATCACCCTACAACTCTTTGAAATATGTTTATTTTGTTTTTTTTTTTCGTGTGTGTGTGTGTACTTATTCATACTCTTACTTCTAGCACTAAATAGAAATGTGAGGAATATGGAGATCTAGACTTTTTTGCTCACTATCATATCCCCCAAATATTAGAGTGGCATCTGGCCCATAGTATTATCACAATAAATATTTCTGAATAAAATAATGAAAATAGTAGGCATTCATTCAGTCAACATTATACATTAAGTGACCTCTCCATCTCAATTTTCTCAGTGTGTTGTATATGAAAGTGAGCAATATAGACAAAATCTAAGTTCCTGTAGATTTTATAAATTAGTAGAGGTGGGGAGCTAAGGTTCAAAACAAGTAAACAAGTCATTTGGAAATAAATACAATGAGAACATTTAGGTAGTAAGCAATAAAGAGTATTGAGGAATATCATATTATTTTATTTTAATTCTTAAGCTATATTATTTTAGATAATATGGTCAAGGAAAGACTTGTGGATGAAGTGACACTCAGGTCCATATCAATATTACACACACTTAGATTATAGAAAAGGAAATCAAGCAACCTAAGCTTAGCATATATCTAAAATATGCATAATATAAGCAACAATTTGGCATATATCTGAATAGTGTATTTGCCACTGCTCAGTGGTCCTGTCAATCACCTACTGTTGACAGCAAGCAAACTCATCAGTGGCAATTTTGGATACTCCCATTTCATCTCCACTATCTGGATTCTGAATAGGTAACTCCAAGACATTAAGACTGCAAGCATTTGAAAATAACAACAACAACAACAACCACTGAACTTTGAATTATCTGTACTTTATCCCATCTACATATGTTTTCTTTCTATTTCAAAGAAAATTATATTCCATAATACAAACATGCCCTCAATCTTGTTCCTTTCCAGCTTTTGAAGAATTTTTCATTTTATTCTAATTTTTCTCTCTTTCCTCTCTTTCTCCCTTGCTCTTGCTTTAAACCCTCTCACTTTCTCCAAAAGACTTTTTGCTCATTTCACACATGCCTGGTTTTTATAGTTTAGGAAACAAATAAACCAAATCATCAAACAAATGTCATGAGCTCCTGAATATTACTCCATTTTTTTCACTAACATATACTTACAACACAAATTTTGTACATAGGTCTGAAAAATTTTTTCTGGATTTCATTCAATCCGAGAAGTGCTATCCTATTTTAACCTCACCACTTTGTGAATAAACTGTTATAATTCCATTTCTTTTTCTTTAATTTTTTTGATGGGGCGCCTGGGTGGCTCAGTCAGTTAAGTGTCTGACTTCGGCTCAGGTCATGATCTCACTGTCCGTGAGTTCGAGCCCCGCGTCAGGCTCTGTGCTGACAGCTCAGAGCCTGGAGCCTGCTTCTGATTCTGTGTCTCCCTCTCTCTCTGCCCCTCCCCTGTTCATACTCTGTCTCTCTCTGTCTCAAAAATAAATAAACATTAAAATTTTTTTTAAATTTTGTTAATGCTTTATTTATAAATAAACATTAAAATTTTTTTTAAAAAATCTTTTGTTAATGTTTTTATTTATAAATAAATAAACATTAATTTTTTTTAAATAAATTTTTTTGTTAATGTTTTTATTTATTTTTGAGACAGAGAGAGATAGAGCATGAGCAGGGGAGGGGCAGAGAGAGAGGGAGACACAGAATCCGAAGCAGGCTCCAGGCTCTGAGCTATCAGCACAGAGCCCAACGTGGGGTTTGAACCACAAACTGTGAGATCATGACCTGAACTGAAGTCGGATGCTTAACTGACTGAGCCACCCAGGCAACCCTGATTCCATTTCAAAGCTGAGGAAATTCAAGGTGGTTTAGTGTCTTGTACAAAGTCGTATAGCAGGTAAGCAACAATGCCAAAGTTTAAACCCAGGGTTTCTAATTCTAAATCTCCTTTTATTAACCTCTGAGGTTATTCATGATTTTCTCATTTCTGTATCCATCAGACTTTTCTCTTTTATTTTTATCATTATTAATCAAAGCTTTTGAAATTATTCTTTATAACTTTTTATACTTTTTATACTTTTCTTGACTTATATGATCATTGTTTTTCTCTTTTCTACTTCACCCCACCATATCCTTAACTGGATTCCCTTCCATTTAAGTATAGATTCATATACATATACTTTGCTCATGATATTTTCCTTCATATAAATGATCCTCCCTCCTCCATACTTCAAAGTTATCTTTCAAGGACTATCCCAGTGAGTCTTTCTTTAATTACTTTTTTCTATAAAATCTTCTTTCTTGACCATTTATATAGTGTGTGAATTTCCTACTATATGACTTATCTTGTACTATTCACCTTGATTTTCCTGCTCATTAATGTTCCCCCACCTCCAAGAATATTTTAAGGATAGTATGAGGACAGGAAGCTTGTTTTATATCTCTGTAAACATTGTGTTCCATAACAGGAGACATGGTATGTATTTTGTATATACTTGACTGATAATTAATAGTTATTAATACTTAAGTTGACATTAACATGAAAGTTATGTATGTTTGAATTATCTCTTTCTACTCAAATATGTTTTCTTTAAATAGTTTTAAAATATAATGATTTATTAATATAGATGTACTTTCCAAACATTTCTGTAAAGAGGAATTTGTGATTCCAAATAATAGGTGAGAAATTTACCATAGACAACATCACCACAATCACCTTTAATTTACTTTGTATTATAACATTTATTCAAGGAAATATGACTTTTTAAATATTCTAAATATACATGTGATTTATTTCAGATCCTTCTACTATAGAAGCATTTTTTTTTCTTATTTTAGTGGTTTAGAATGTTGAATGTATGAATACTGAATGATCAGGGTGGAATTTATTGAATTCTAAGTTGAAATTAATCAAAAGACTTCACTATGTACATTGAACATAGTTCCAAATTACTGCATTTATGCATCTTATTCATGGTGATTTCCTCTGAAATTGCAAAATCACAGGTGATATGACTTTGATTCATTCTGTCCTCTTTGTTTTTCAGGCAAAGTGTGTATAAAGCATTTCCCTGTACCAAAAAGGATACTCACTTTTTTTTTTTAATTAAGGTTTATTTATTTCTGACACAGAGAGAGACAGAGCATGAGTGGGGGAGGGGCAGAGAGAGAGGGAGACACAGAATCGGAAGCAGGCTCCAGGCTCTGAGCCATCAGCCCAGAGCCTGACGCGGGGCTCGAACTCACGGACCGTGAGATCATGACCTGAGCTGAAGTCAGACACTCAACTGACTAAGCCACCCAGGCACCCCAAAAGCATACTCACTTTTAAACCCACTCTGTCAAAGTCATTCCCCTGAAATAAGACATTGTTTATGTTAACATTTTGGTAGACTTCTTCAGTTCATCAACATGTTTCATATTCTGTCAGTGCCTATTTCTACCCTGCAATTCTGGCCCCAAACAACGTAACTACCTATCAAGATACAACCAATATTGCTTTTTTAATTTCTAGGAAAAAAGTCAAACCTAAGTATACTTGAGGGAAAACTATAATTACTTCATAAAATTAATTACTTTTCCACAACAGCAACTGTGACAATTATTCATTCTAAGAAAGCCTAATCACATTACAGAAATTTGTTCTGGTTACTTAGCTCTCAACACAATCAGGAAAATTGCTACAAGGTTGGTCTGTATTGAGATCTGCTTGGTTGTATCTTACTGTTGCCATTTTTACCATACTAGATTTCTTAATTTTTGAAACTAAACTGAGGTCAGCACTAGCCCAGATGTCAACTGCTGGGTTCCTCTAAGTCCTATAGCTTTAGAGTATTTCCTCTCTGTTTAATGTGTTGAATAAAATGGCTTAAAGGCCCACACTACAAAGGGTGGAAAGGAATAGCTGGGGGAAGATGGCGGCCTAGGAGGATGCTGGGCTCACCGCGCGTCCTGCTGATCACTTAGATTCCACCTACACCTGCCTAAATAACCCAGAAAACCACCAGAAGACTAGCAGAATGGAGTCTCCGGAGCCAAGCGCAGACGAGAGGCCCACGGAAGAGGGTAGGAAGGGTGGAGAGGCGGTGCGCGCTCCACGGACTGGCGGGAGGGAGCCGGGGCGGAGGGGCGGCCCGCTGGCCAAGCAGAGCCCCCGAGTCTGGCTTGCAAAAGTGGAGGGACCAGACGGAGTGTGTCCCGACAGCAAGAGGGACTTGACATCTGGAAGGTTATAAGCTAACAGCTATGCTCGAGAATGGGAGGGCTGGAGGACAATGGGAGGGAGAGTTGTTGAGCCCTGGAGGACAGAGCTCAGCTTGGCGGGGAACAAAGGTGCTTGCCAGGCCCATCTCCCTCACCCATCCCCCAGCCAAAATCCCAAAGGGCACCTGTTCCTGCCAGGGAACTTGTTTGCACCGCGCAAACACCCAACGCTGTGCTTCTGCATATCCATCCCTCCAGCGGCTCTGACTCCCTCCCGGTGCGTCAGGACACCTCCCAAAGTGGATCTCTGAAGGAAAAGTGAGCTGAGCCTGCCCCTCCCGCCCCTGTGCAACTTGCTGATCCACCCCAGCTAATACGCCAGATCCCCAACACCACAAGCCTGGCAGTGTGCAAGTAGCCCAGATGGGCCATGCCACCCCACAGTGAATCCTGCCCCTAGGAGAGGGGAAGAGAAGGCACACACCAGTCTGACTGTGGCCCCAGTGGTGGGCTGGGGTCAGACATCAGGTCTGACTACATCTCCGCCCACCAACGCAAGTTATTCAAGACAGCACAGGGGAAGTGCCCCGCAGTCCCACACCACTCCAGGGCCTATCCAAAATGACAAAATGGAAGAATTCTCCTCAGAAAAACGTCCAGGAAAAAACAACAGCTAACGAACTGATCAAAAATGATTTAAACAATAGAACAGAAAGTGAATTTAGAATAATAGTCATAAAATTAATCACTGGGCTTGAAAACAGTATAAAGGACAACAGAGAATCTCTTGCTACAGAGATCAAGGGACTAAGGAACAGCCAGGAGAAGCTAAACAATGCTATCAATGAACTGCAGAATAAAATGGAGACAACTATGGCTTGGATTGCGGAGGCAGAAGAGAGAATAGGTCAACTAGAAGATGAAATTATGGAAAAAGAAGAAGCTGAGAAAAAGAGAGATAAAAAAATCCAGGAGTATGTGGGGAAAATTAGAGAACTAAGTGATGCACTAAAGAGAAATAATATATGCATAATTGGTATTCCAGAGGAGAAAGAGAGAAGGAAAGGTGCTGAAGGTGTATTGAAGAAATAATAGCTGAGAACTTCCCTTATCTGGGGAAGGAAAAAGGAATTGAAATCCAAGAGGCACAGAGAACTCCCTTCAGACGTAACTTGAATCGATCTTCTGCATGACATATCATAGTGAAACTGGCAAAATACAAGGATAAAGAGAAAATTCTGAAAGCAGATAGAAATAAACGTGCTCTAACATATAAAGGGAGACCTATAAGACTTGTGACTGATCTCTCTACTGGAACTTGGCAGGCCAGAAAGGAATGACAGGAGATCTTCAATGTGATGAACAAAAAAATATGCAGCTGAGAATTCTTTATCCAGCAAGTCTGTCGTTTAGAATTGAAGGAGAGAAAGGTCTTCCCAAACAAAAACTGAAGGAATTTGTCACCACTAAACCAGCCCTACAAGAGATCCTAAGGGGGATCCTGTGAGACAAAGTACCAGAAACATCGTTACAAGCATGAAACCTACAGGCATCACAATGACTCTAAACCCATATCTTTCTATAATAACACTGAATGTAAATGTACTAAATGCGCCAAGCAAAAGACATGGGGTATCAGAATGGATAAAACAACAAGACCCACCTATTTGCTGTCTACAAGAGACTCAGATCTGAGGACACCTTCAGATTGAGAGGGAGGGGATGGAGAACTATTTATCATGCCACGGGAAGTCAAAAGAAAGCTGGAGTAGCCATACTTATATCAGACAAACTAGACTTTAAATTAAAGGCTGTAACAAGAGATGAAAAAGGGCATTATACAATAATCACAGGGTCTATCCATCAGGAAGAACTAACAATTATAAATGTCTATGCACCGAATACAGGAGCCCCCAAATATATAAAACAATTACTCACAAACATAAGCAACCTTATTGATAAGAATGTGGTAATTGCAGGGGACTTTAACACTCCACTTACAGAAAAGGATAGATCATCTAGACACATGGTCAATAAAGAAACAAGGGCCCTGGGGCGCCTGGGTGGCGCAGTCGGTTAAGCGTCCGACTTCAGCCAGGTCACGATCTCGCGGTCCGTGAGTTCGAGCCCCGCATCGGGCTCTGGGCTGACGGCTCAGAGCCTGGAGCCTGTTTCCGATTCTGTGTCTCCCTCTCTCTCTGCCCCTCCCCCGTTCATGCTCTGTCTCTCTCTGTCCCAAAAATAAAATAAAAACGTTGAAGAAAAAAAAAAATTAAAAAAAAAAAAAAAAAAGAAACAAGGGCCCTGAATGATACATTGGATCAGATGGACTTGACAGATATATTTAGAACTCTGTATCCCAAAGCAACAGAATATACTTTCTTCTCGAGTGCACATGGAACATTCTCCAAGATAGATCACATACCGGGTCACAAAACAGCCCTTCACAAGTACAGAAGAATTGAAATCATACCATGCATACTTCCAGACCACAATGCTATGAAGCTTGAAATCAACCACAAGAAAAAGTCTGGAAAACCTCCAAAAGCATGGAAGTTAAAGAACACCCTACTAAAGAATGAGTGGGTCAACCAGGCAATTAGAGAAGAAATTAAAAAAAAAATGGAAACAAATGAAAATGAAAATACAACAATCCAAACGCTTTGGGACGCAGCGAAGGCAGTCCTGAGAGGAAAATACATTGCAATCCAGGCCTATCTCAAGAAACAAGAAAAATCCCAAATACAAAATCTAACAGCACACCTAAAGGAAATAGAAGCAGAACAGCAAAGGCAGCCTAAACCCAGCAGAAGAGAAATAATACATATCAGAGCAGAAATAAACAATATAGAATCTAAAAAACTGTAGAGCAGATGAACGAAACCAAGAGTTGGTTTTTTGAAAAAATAAACAACATTGGTAAACCTCTAGCCAGCCTTCTCACACAGAAAAGGGAGATGACCCAAATAGATAAAATCATGAATGAAAATGGAATTATGACAACCAATCCCTCAGAGATACAAGCAATTATCAGGGAATACTATGAAAAATTATATGCCAACAAACTGGACAACCTGGAAGAAATGGACAAATTCCTAAACACCCACACGCTTCCAAAACTCAATCAGGAAGAAATAGAAAGCTTGAACAGACCCATAACCAGCGAAGAAATGGAATCGGTTATCAAAAATCTCCCAACAAATAAGAGTCCAGGACCAGATGGCTTCCCACGGGAGTTCTACCAGATGTTTAAAGCAGAGATAATATCTATCCTTCTCAAGCTATTCCAAAAAATAGAAAGGGAAGGAAAACTTCCAGACTCATTCTATGAAGCCAGTATTACTTTGATTCCTAAACCAGACAGAGACCCAGTAAAAAAAAGAGAACTACAGGCCAATATCCCTGATGAATATGGATGCAAAAATTCTCAATAAGATACTAGCAAATCGAATTCAACAGCATATAAAAAGAATTATTCACCATGATCAAGTGGGATTCATTCCTGGGATGCAGGGCTGCTTCAACATTCACAAATCAATCAATGTGATACATCACATTAATAAAAGATAAGAACCATATGATCCTGTCATTCGATGTAGAAAAGGCATTTGACAAAATTCAGCACCCTTTCTTAATAAAAACCCTCGAGAAAGTTGGGATAGAAGGAACATACTTAAAGATCATAAAAGCCCTTTATGAAAAGCCCACAGCTAACATCATCCTCAGTGGGGAAAAACTGAGAGCTTTTCCCCTGAGATCAGAACACGACAGGGATGCCCACTCTCACTGCTGTTGTTTAACATAGTGTTGAGGGACGCCTGGGTGGCTCAGTCGGTTAAACGTCTGACTTCAGGTCAGGTCACGATGTCGCAGTCCGTGAGTTCGAGCCCCTCGTCGGGCTCTGGGCTGATGGCTCAGAGCCTGGAGCCTGCTTCTGATTCTGTGTCTCCCTCTCTCTCTGCCCCTCCCCCGTTCATCCTCTGTCTCTCTCTGTCTCAAAAATAAACATTAAAAAAAATAACATAGTGTTGGAAGTTCTAGCATCGGCAATCAGACAACAAAAGGAAATCAAAGGCATCAAAATTGGCAAAGATGAAGTCAAGCTTTCATGATGACATGATATTATACATGGAAAATCGGATAGACTCCACCAAAAGTCTGCTAGAACTGATACATGAATTTAGCAAAGTTGCAGGATACAAAATCAATGTACAGAAATCAGTTGCATTCTTATACAGTAATAATGAAACCAAAGAAAAACAAATAAAGAAACTGATCCCATTCACAATTGCACCAAGAAGCGTAAAATACCTAGGGATAAATCTAACCAAAGATGTAAAAGATGTGTATGCTGAAAACTATAGAAAGCTTATGAAGGAAATTGAAGAAGATATAAAGAAATGGAAAAACATTCCATGCCCATGGGTTGGAAGAATAAATATTGTCAAAATGTCAATACTACCCAAAGCTATCTACACATTCAATGCAATCCCAATCAAAATTGCACCAGCATTCTTCTCGAAACTAGAACAAGCAATCCTAAAATTCATATGGAACCATAAAAGGCCCCAAATAGCCAAAGGAATTTTGAAGAAGAAGACCAAAGAAGGAGGCATCACAATCCCAGACTTTAGCCTCTACTACAAAGCTGTAGTCATCAAGACAGCATGGTATTGGCACAAAAACAGACACATAGACCAATGGAAGAGAATAGAAACCCCAGAACTAGATCCACAAATGTATGGCCAACTCATCTTTGACAAAGCAGGAAAGAATATCCAATGGAAAAAAGTCTCTTTAACAAATGGTGCTGGGAGAACTGGACAGCAACATGCAGAAGATTGAAACTAGACCACTTTCTCACACCATTCACAAAAATAAACTCAAAATGGATAAAGGGCCTGAATGTGAGACAGGAAACCATGAAAATCCTAGAGGAGAAAGCAGGAAAAGACCTCTCTGACCTCAGCCGTAGCAATTTATTACTTGACACATCCCCAAAGGCAAGGGAATTAAAAGAAAAATGAACTACTGGGATCTTATGAAGATAAAAAGCTTCTGCACAGCAAAGGAAACAACCAACTAAACTAAAAGGCAACCAACGGAATGGGAAAAGATATTTGCAAATGACATATCGGACAAAGGGCTAGTATCCACAATCTATAAAGAGCTCACCAAACTCCACACCCAAAAAACAAATAACCCAGTGAAGAAATGGGCAGAAAACATGAATAGACACTTCTCTAAAGAAGACATCTGGATGGCCAACAGGCACATGAAAAGATGCTCAATGTCGCTCCTCATCAGGGAAATACAAATCAAAACCACACTCAGATATCACCTCACGCCAGTCAGAGTGGCCAAAATGAACAAATCAGGAGACTATAGATGCTGGCGAGGATGTGGAGAAACGGGAAGCCTCTTGCATTGTTGGTGGGAATGCAAATTGGTGCAGCCACTCTGGAAAACAGTGTGGAGGTTCCTCAGAAAATTAAAAATAGACCTACCCTATGACCCAGCAGTAGCACTACTAGGAATTTACCTAAGGGATACAGGAGTACTGATGCATAGGGGCACTTGTACCCCAATGTTTATAGCAGCACTCTCAACAATAGCCAAATTATGGAAAGAGCTTAAATGTCCATCAACTGATGAATGGATAAAGAAATTGTGGTTTATATACACAATGGAGTACTACGTGGCAATGAGAAAGAATGAAATATGGCCCTTTGTAGCAACATGGATGGAACTGGAAAGTGTTATGCTAAGTGAAATAAGCCATACAGAGAAAGACGGATACTGTATGTTTTCACTCTTATGTGGATCCTGAGAAACTTAACAGAAACCCATGGGGGAGGGGAAGAAAAAAAAAAAGGTTAGAGTGGGAGAGAGCCAAAGCATAAGAGACTGTTAAAAACTGAGAACAAACTGAGGGTTGATGGGGGGTGGGAGGGAGGGGAGGATGGGTGATGAGTATTGAGGAGGGCATCTTTTGGAATGAGCACTGGGTGTTGTATGGAAACCAATTTGACAATAAACTTCATATATTGAAAAAAAAAAAAAAAACAAAGGGTGGAAAGTTCACATTCTGCCTCCACCACCTGCCATGCACAATGTCTCTGAGACCTCATTAGGGGTTTAATGTCTCTTTATTACATCTTGCCTTAAGGTTCTACTTCCCCCCAAATTCCTAATTTCACCCAGTAATATTTTCTTTTCCTTTACTTAATCCTAAAATAACAAAAACAGGGACCACCATAATTTTTCCTTGACTTCTACAAAATACCATTTACATAGAGTGATTTTATATGGTATATGTTTTCTTTTATTTTTTTAATTTTAATTCCAGTTAGTTAACATACTGTGTTATATTAGTTTCAGGTGTACAATATAGTAATTCAACTCTTCGTTACATCACCCTGTGCTCATCACAAAGTGCACTCTTTAATCCCCATCACATATTTAACCTTTCCCTCACCCCATCCTCTTATGGTATACAATCTTAAACCATAGGTTTTGGACTGAAAGTGGGCAAAAGATAGAAGTCTTGGGACTTTCTCACTGGCCAAGTACTTTCCTTACATTCTCGTTCTCTTCCTTTATTCCTCCTCTCTGCTTCTTCCTTCCTTAAATTGGTTACAAGACAAAAAACGACTTCTACCTTACTAAGCAGAACCATTCTATTCTTTCTGTGTCTCACCTTTACCCATTTTGTTAAGAGAAATTTCAACTACCAGTTTCTAAACAGATCCTTTTTTTTTAAAATTCCATCTACAGTTTTCCTTTCACAAAATAATTATTTTACCTGCAAATGGCTTCCAACTTGAGAACATACACCCTCTCCCCCACACAAATTTTACATTTTCTCAGTGGTATTTCAAAAGAGATGAAGCATATCATCTACTGGAACTACACATATGATTACCCTGAACTAGTGTTAGAGGAACAACATCAGGAGAATTATCCATACCACAAAAGTTCTCTAATTCTGAGCCACTATTTCTCAACAGCTAATGTAACCTTCTTGTTTATGATACTACCTAGTTCTCAATATATGGTAATAACTTTATAAATTGTTAAGTTAAACTGATTGAACTTCATTTGTCTAGGTTAATTGAGACTTTTGAAAATTACTATCCTATTGTTGATGATTCTTTGCCTAGGTGATGAAGATATACAATATTCCTGGAGAGACTTACATGGCTAGCACTTTATGTTGCCCTAAATTTGACTATAATACTTTACTTTTATTTTTTTTCCTAAAATTGTATACTCTGTTAAGCAGATTTGTTTGAGTGGTTCTTCTCTCAAACTTTAAAGAAACTCAGCCAACCTATAGGTAACCATTATTATAAATCATGTACATTTTATAAACCTGTGCTATATGAATAAATATAATGGAGATTCAAAAAATATATAGGACATAGTCTCTGCCCTCCAGGAGCTTACACTATAGTAGTAATATTAAGAATAAAAATAAATGGGATGACTGGGTGGCTCAGTCAGTTGAGCATCCCACTTCGGGTTCAGGTCATGATCTCATGATTTGTTAGTTCCAGCCTTGCATTGTCTCTCTGCTGTGACCACAGAGTCCACTTCAGATCCTCTGTCTCCTTTTCTCCCTTCCCCTCCCCCCACTCACTCTTTCTCAGAAATAAATGAAACATTAAAAAATAATAAAATAACTGACATTTTAGTCACTATACTAATTGCTTTATAAGAATTATCTGCATCAATCTATTATAATATGATGAGGCTAAGACTATGGATGTTACAGGCTGCCAATGTGATATAAAGAAAGGTACTAGGGTTGAAACGGATTGACATACTTAAAAGAGAAAATGAATAAACTGCTTTCATTAGAGTAGTTTTTATTTAGAGAAAGATTAAAATATATACTCAGAGAGGTTACTAGGCTTCTTAGAAATTATGTTGAAAAGTTTAAGATTTATCATCTCACTAATGGTTAACACTAATGTTATTTTATATCTGACTGAGTTTAAGTGCTTTAAGTGGGTTACTCAGTCAGCAGATTTCATGGGTTGAAAGAGCAAAATATTGATGACACAGAAACCAGATAGAAATTAGCAGACTAGATGATTTGGGGCTGGACAGACTTAAGCAAGTAGAAATAGAAAGGATGGGATAAATTATGTGAGATATAATAAGAAAACTAACTTGATATATGACTATTTTCAGAGGGAGGAGGTTGAGAAGGAAGGAAATGATAAAGAATTTATTTTATAGCCACATCTTGTCTTTGTCACTGTCATTCATTTGCTTCAGCTTGGAAATCTTAATTTCTAATAATTTACTTAATATATTATTGATACACATAGGATAAGGTCTAAATACTTTATCATGGATTATAAGGTTCTTCAGATATGACCTTCATGACCTTACAAATGATTATTTCACCAGACTTTACTGCTCCCATTTCAAAGAACAGATATATTTGAGTGTCTGTCATGCATTCAGCTTTATAGCAGAATTGTTCTCAAACCTTTGCCCTTAGTACTCATTTACAATTTGAAAAAATATTCAGGTTCCCATCTCCCCACCCCACCAACCTCTCCTCTGGTAACCAATAATTTGTTCACTATAGTTAAGAGTCTGATTCTTGGTTTGTCTCTATCTCTTTCTTCCTCCTTTGCTTGTTTGTTTTGTTTCTTTAGGTGAATTATATTATCTACCTTTTTACTATGTTAGATAACAAAATTGCAAAATTAAATACATACATATGTATTAATTTATTTTAAACAACTATAATAAACCCACAATAAATTTTGTATTGGAAAGAAATACTATCAGTTATTTTCCTTGAAATGGCAGACTTACTTAATTCATTTATAACAAATTATCTGCTTAAGTATACAACCTTGAATAACAGTTGGTCTTTCATTGTTTCTTTCAAGTAAAAACAGTGCTCCATGAAAAAAAAAAAATGGGTGGCTAATTTGCCTTACAATTCAAGGGTCTTATTTAATAAAATTAATATCTTTTATGGTTTAATCAAGGGGATTATTGAGTGAGACTAGATTCTAAATTTTATTTAATATTGTTTGGTGCCACTGCCTCAGTTGAGCCATGGCTGTAGAAGATTTGCCACCACTGTTTTTGCTCCATTAGCAAAAATATCAAGGTAGTAAAAAGTTCCACAACATGTTTATATTATAATGTAAATAGTTTTGATTTTATGGACTACCCTGAGGTATCTGTAAGTTCCTGAAGTCTGCAGCCCATATTTTGAGGAGTTCTATACCAGAATAAAATAATAACCAAAGCCAGTGTGACTGAAGCAAGGCAAGCTATAGGTAAAGTGGTAAAATTCTTTTTCAGGTTGGAGAATATTAAGGCAATTTTAGTACTGAATGTTCATAATCTGGTAACACACTATATAGTTTTCCCAAAGCATTGTACAAAGTTGAAAACTTTAAACATTTAATTTGAAAGTTAAGAGTTGCAAATTAAAACAAAAGTGTTAGTTTGAGAAACTTGGTGTACAAATCTTGGAATAGAAATCATATCTTTCTTATTAATACGTTTAATTTTTTTTAATTCTTATTCATTATTGAGAGACAGAGAAAGAGCTTGAGCACAGGAGGGGCCGAGAGAGGGGGAGACAAAGAATCCAAAGCAGGCTTCAGGCTTTGAGCTGTCAGCACAGAGCCTGACACAGGGCTCAAACTCACAAACTGCAAGGTCATGACCTGGGCTGAAGTAGAATGCTTAACCGACTGAGCCACCCAGGCACCCCATCTTATTAATACCTTTAACACTAATAAATAATTCTCTGACCTATTTCACCAAATTAATTTTATTTTAATGACTACAATTCATAGCCAAAAATAAATAAACACAATAGAAATATTTGGAAATAATTCATCACTATAAAAGTCTTCAAGAATGCAGAATCATCTTTAAATATTTTATTTTTTATATGAAGCATTTTATTTTAACTCCAGTATAGTTAACACATAGTGCTATATTAGTTTCAGGTGTACAATATAGTGATTCAACATTCTAGACACCACTCAGTACTTATCACCATAAATATACTCTTTAATTTCCATCATCTATTTCATCCATCCCCACCTACCTCCCCTCAGGTAACTATCAGTTTGTTCTCTATAGTTAAGAATATAATTCTTGGTTTCTCTCTCTCTTTTTTTCCCTTTGCTTGTTTGCTTTGTTTCTTAACTTCCACATGAGTGAAATCATATAGTATTTGTCTTTCTCTTACTGACATTTCACTTAGCATTATACTCTGTAGCTCCATCCATATTGTTGCAAATGGCAAGATTTCATTCTTTGTATTGATGAATTATATTACAGTGTACACACACACACACACACACACACACACACACACATATGTTTGCTCCCATGATTTGGATAATGTAAATAATGATGCAATAAACATAGGTGTGCATGTATCTTTTTGAATTGCTGTTTTGGTATTTTTTGAGTAAATACCCATTGGTGCAATTATTGCATGATAGGATAATAAAATTTTTAATTTTTTGAGGAAACTCCATATTGTTTCCCATAGTGGCTACACAAGTTTGCATTCCCACCAATAGTGCATGACAACTCCTATTTCTCCAAATCCTTAGGAATACGTGTTGTTTCTTGTGTTGTTGATTTTAGCCATTTTGACAGCTGTGACATGATATCTCATTGTAGTTTTAGTTTGCATTTCCCTGATGATGACTGATGTTGAGCATCTTTTCATATGTCTGCTGACCATCGCTATGTCTTCTTTGTAGAAATGTCTGTTCAAGTCTTTTGCCCATTTTTAATTAAATTATTTGTTTCTGGGGTGTGGAGTTGTATAAGTTCTTTATAAATTTTGTATACTAACCCTTTATCAGATACATCATTTGCAAATATCTTCTCCCATTCAGTTGATTGCCTTTTAGTTTTGATTTTTTTCCTTCACTGTGCAGGTTTTTATTTTGATGCAGTCTCAATAGTTTATTTTTGCTTGTATTTCCCTTGACTTGGGAGACATATCTAGAAAGATGTTGTTGTCATTGATGTCAAAGAAATTACTGCCTGTTCTCTCTTCTAGTATTTTTATGGTTTAAGGTTGCACATTTAGATTTTAATCCATTTTGAATTTAGTTTTCTGTATGGTGAAATAAACTGATCCAGTTTCAATCTTTTGTATGTAGGTGTCCAATCTTTCCAACACCATTTGTTGAAGAGACTGTTTTTTCCCATTGGATAATCTTTATACCTTTGTCACGAATTAATTGAGTGTGTAGTTGTGAGTTTGTTTCTAGGTTTTCTATTCTGTTCTATTGATCTGTGTGTCTATGTCTGTGTCACACATGCCAGTCCATATTGTTTTGATTACTACAGTTTTGTAGTATAACTTCAAGTCTGGACTTGTGATATCTCCAGTTTTACTGTTCTTTTTTAAGATTACTTTGGCTATTCAAGGTCTTTGGTGATTCAATACAAATTTTAGGATTATTTGTTCTATTTTTGTGCAGCTGCTATTGATGTTTAAATAAGGATTGCATTAAATCTGGTAGCTTGTTTTACATAGTATAGATATTTTAACACTTGTTCTTCCAATCCATGTGCGTGAAATGTCTTTCCATTTCTTTTGTTGTGTTCAATTTCTTTCATTGCTGTTTTATTGTTTACAGAGTATAGGTCTCTCTCCTCTTTGGGTTAAGTTTATTCTTAGACATTTCATTATTTTGGAATCAATTGTAAATGGGATTTTTTTTTAATGTTTACCTATTGAATTTTGAGAGAGAAAGAATACAAATGGTGGAGGGCGGGGGAGGTGGTGAGAATCCCAAGTGGGCTCTGCGCTGTCAGCACAGAACCTGATGTGGGGCTCAAACCTATGAACCATGAGGTCATGACCTGAGCCAAAATCAAGAGTCAGACAGCTAACCAACTAAGCTACCCAGGTGCCTCAATGTGATTGTTTTCTTAATTTGTCTTTCTACTGCTTCATTATTAGTGTATAAAAATGCAACAAAGCTCTGTACATTGGTTTTATATCCTATGACTTTACTGAATTCCTTTACCAGTTCTAGTGGTTTTTGTTTCATGGAGTTTTTATGGTTTTCTGTATATATATCATGTTATTTGCAAATAGTAGAAGTTTTGCTTCTTCCTTCCCACTTTGGATGCCTTTTATTTGTTTTTGTTGTCGAATTCCTGTGACTAGGACTTCCAGTAGTATGTTGAATAAAACTGGTGAGAGTGGCCATCCTTTTCTTGTTTCTGATAAGGGGAAATTTCTTAGGGCAAAAATTCTGTTTTTCCCTATTAAGAATAATGTCAGCTGTAGGTATTTCATAGAAGGGCTTTATTATATGAAGGTATGTTTCCCCTAAACCTACTTTGTTGAAAGTTTTTTATCATGAATGGATATTGTACTTTGTCAAATGTTTATTGCACATCTTTTGAAATGACCATATAATTTTTTATCCTTTCTCTTATTGATGTGATGTATCACATTGATTGATTTGTGAATATTGAGCCACGTTTGCATCCCAGGAGTAAATACATCAAAATTGATTGTTGTAAATGACATTTTTTACATGTATTGTTGGATTCAGTTTGCTTGTATTTTATTGAGAATTTATGAATATGTTCATTGGAGATGTTAGCCTGTAATTTTTTTAATGGAGTCTTTATCTGGTTTTGGTATTAGGGTAATTCTGGCCACATAGAATGATTTTGGAAGTTTTCCTTCCTGTTCTATTCTTTTATTTTTTGGAAAAGCTTGAGAAGAATAGGTATTACCTCTTGTTTAAATGCTTTTTAGAATTAATATGTGAAGCTGTCTGGTCCTGGATTTCTGTTTGTTGAGAGGTTTTTGATTACTGATTGAATTTCATTGCTGGTAATTGGTCTGTTCAAGTATTCTATTTTTTCCTGCTTCAGTTTTGGTGGGTCATATGTTTCTAGGAATTTATTAATTCTTCTAGGTTGTCCAATTAAATGGTATATGATTTTTCATAGTGCTGTCATACATTTATTTACATTTCTGTGGGGTCAGTAGTTATTTCTCCTCTCTCATATGTGATTTTGTTTGAGTCTACTCTCTCCCTCTCTGCCCCCATTCTCTCTCTCTCTCTCTCTCTCTCTCTCTCTCTCTCTCTCTCCCTCTCTTTTTGCGAGTCTGACTAAAGGTTTATCAATTTTGTTGATCTTTTATAAGAAACAGCTCTTGGTTTCATTGATTTGTTCTAGTGTTTTGTTTTCTGTGTTTGTTTTAGTTTCTATTTGGTTTATTTCTGCTCTAATCTTTAGTATTTCTTTCTTTCTGTTGTTTTGTGGATTTGTTTTTTTTTTCTTTTTCTAGATCCTTTAGGTATAAGTTTGGGTTTTTTATTTGGAATTTTTCTTTCTTCTTGATGTAGGCCTATATTGCTATGTTCTTCCCTTTTAGAACTGCTTTTGCTGCATCCCAAAGACTTCACACAATTTTGGTTTCATTTTCATTTGTTTCCATGTGCTTTTTGAATTCTTCTTTGATTTCTTAGTTGGCCCATTGATTGTTTAGTAACATGTTATTTAACCTCCATGTATTTGTGTCCTTTCCAGATTTTTTCTTGTGGTTAACTTCTAGTTTCATAGCATTGTGGTCAGGAAAGATGCATGATATGACTTCAATCTTTTTGAATTTGTTTAGACTTGTTTTGTGACTTAATATGTGATCTATTCATATGTTCCATATGAACTTAAAAAGAATGTGTATTTTGCTGTTCTAGGATGGAATATTCTGACTATATCTGTTAAATCTATGTAATCTACTGTGTCATTCAAAGCCACTGTTTCCATGTTGATTTTCTTTTGGAAGATCCACCCATTGATGTAAGTGCAGTTTTAAGGCCCCCACTATTATTGTATTACTACTGATTAATTCCTTTATGTTTGTTATTAACTGTTTTATGTATTTGGCTGCTTTCATGTTAGGTGCATAATACAAGTGTTATTTCTTCTTGTTGGATAGTCTCTTTTATTATTATATAGTGTCCTTCTTTGTCTCTTGTTGCAGTCTTTGTTTCAAAGTCTAATTTATTTGATATAAGCACTGCTACCCTGGCTTTCTTTTGAAATTCATTTGCATGATAAATATTTCTCCATGCCCTCACTGTCGATCTGCATATTTCTTTAGGTCTGAAATGAGTCTCTTGTAGGCAGGATATAAATGGGTCTTGTTTTGTTTTGTTTTGTTTTCATCCTTCTGTCATCTTATATTCTTTGGAGCATTTAGTCCATTTGCATTCAAAGTAATTATTGATAGATATGTGTTTATTGTCATGTTGTTACTTGTTTTGTGCTTGTGTTTGTAGTTTTTCTCTCATCTTTTCTTCTCTTGCTTTTTCATGGTTTTCTTGTTTTCTTTAGTGATATATTTGGATACCCTTCTCTTTATGATCTGCATATCTATTAGTGGTTTTTGACTTGTGGTTACCATTTGTGTTGTATATAACATCTTCTGCATATGGCAGTCTATATTAAATTGATAGTCACTTAAGTTTGAAACTCATCTTTCCCCCAGGTTTTAGGTGTATGGTGCCAAAAATACATTTTTTAAAAATTTTATAAGTCCTGTGACTTATTTTTGCAAACATACTTAGCTTTCATACTCTCATTTATGGTTTTTTCCTTTCCATTCAAAGAGGGTCTTTTTATATTTCTTGTAGGGCTGTGTTTTTTTCTCTTTAAAAATTTTATTTAAATTCTAGTTAGTTAACATATAGTGTAATATTGGTTTCAGGAGTAGAATGCAGTGATTCAGCACTCTCATATACCATCAATGCTGAACATAACAAATGTGTTCCTTAATATCCATCACTCATTTAGTCCATCCAATGCTCACCTCCCTTCCTTAAACCCTCAGTTTGTTCTCTAGTTCAAAGTCTCTTATGGTTTGCTTCTTGTAGAGCTGTTGTGTTGGTAATGAACTCTCTTTTTTTTTAATGTTTATTTATTTTTGACAGAGAGAGAGAGACAGAGCATGAGCAGGGGAGGGGCAGAGAGAGAGAGAGACAGAAGCAGAAGCAGGCTCCAGGCTCTGAGCTGTCAGCACAGAGCCCGACACGGGGCTCAAACTCACAGACCACGAGATCATGACCTGAGCCAAAGTTGGACGTTCAACCGACTGAGCCACCCAGGTGCCCCATGAACTCCTTTAGTTTTTGTCTGGGAAACTCTTTATCTCTCCTATTCTGAATTATAGGCTTTCTGGGTACAGTATTCTTGGCTGCAGATTTTTCCATTTTAGCACTTTGAATACATCATGCCATTCCCTTCTGGTCTGCAGTTTGCACTGAAAAACCTGCTGATAGTTTTATGGAGTTTCCTTTATGTAACTTCTTTCTTTTCTCTTGCTTTTATTTATTTATGTATTTATTTATTTATTTATTTATTTATTTATGTATTTATGTATGTATGTATGTATGTATGTATGTATGTATTTATCTGTATCACTACTTTGTGTCATTTTAATTACTATGTGTCTTAGCATGGACCTCCTTAGGTTGACTTTGTTAGGGAATCTCTGTGACTCCTGGATCTGGATATCTCTTTCCTTCCCCAGATAAGGGAAGTTATCAGCTATTATTTCTTAAGATAAATGTTCTGCTTCCTTTCTTCTGTCTTCTTTTGGAGTCCCTATAATGCAAATAAATGTTCATTACATTTGCTAGAGTCACTTAGTTCCCTAAGTCTATTCTTGTTTTGCAATTATTTTTTTTTTTCTCTCATTTGCTCAGCTTGTTTAATTTCCAGTACTCTGTCTTCCAGGTCATTAATTCATCGCTCTGCTTCTTCTAACCTGCTATTTATTCAATCAAGTGTATTTTTAATTTCATTTATTGTCTTTTCCATTTCTGGTTGGTTATTTTTATCTCATTTTAAGGTTCTCACTGATGTTTTTCACTTTTTTCTCAAAACTGGTTAGGATCTTTATGATTATTATTTTAAATTCTCTATCAGGCATATTTCTTATCTCCATTTTGCTTAGGTCTTTTCCTGTGGTTTTATCCTGTTCTTTCACTTGGGATTTATTCCTCTCTCTCCCCATTTTTTCTAACTCTCTGTATCTGTTTCTGGGTGTTAGGCAAGTTAACTATGTTTCCTGTTCTTGGAGGTAATGGCTTTACGAAGAAGTGGTCTGTAGCACCGTGCAGTGCAGTGTCCCCTGTTTCCTAGGTCCCAGCACTTCTGTGAGTGTCTCCTATGTGTGTTGGGTGCACTTTGTTGTTGTGTCCTGGATGCTTTTACCTTTTGGCTGGTTAACTGCTGAGTCTCTCTTTGCCTATTGTGGGCAGTGTTGGTGCCCCATAGGGATGGGGCATGTTTTAACAAGGTGCATGCTGGTCTATTTGTGAAATGAGAATTGCCGCCACCGCCACTATTGCTGCTGCCACAACAGAGACCTTAAAAGATGCGGGTTAGGAGATGCATTGTTGGAGGGAGTTTGCGCCCATCTTTTGTGGAAAGGGCCCTTGTAGCAATGAAACTGAGGCAAGTATGACTGGAAAGGGCAGAACTGCTGAAGTGAGGGGGTGCAGGCACTTGGTGTAAGTAAGTTAGGTAGGAAGTGTCAGAACAATGCTATTTCTTTCAGGTAGCTCCTTTTTTATGCTGGGGTGAGGGTTGGGGGAGAGAAATGGTGCCTACCAACTCCTGTGTTCCTAAAGGGGTCTCCCTGTGATCCATGCCTCTCTGGGACAAGCTCTGAGATGAGCAAATAACTCTCATTTCTGTATGTTCCAGGCGTTTTTCAAACTGCTGGTTTTATGCTGTATCTGCACAGGCTGCTTGCTGTGCTGTCTCTTTAAGGGCAGGGACTCCACTTCCTAATGCCTTCCTTGGTCTCCCAGAGCTGAGCCCGCTGATTTTTAAAATTCCAGACTTTAAATTCCACTTGTAAGTGCTCATGAAATTTGGCCCCTCTCACTTTCAAGCCAAATATTATCTGGATTTGTTTTCCTTGTGTAGGAGCCCCTGGTGTGACAGTCAGTTTCTTACCCTTTTTTGCACCTCCAGCTTCTTCCCGACTATGGACAGCCATGATCTGTTTCACCCCAAATGGTGTCTTCACCTTTCCCACCTTCTGCTATAAGGCCTCTTCTCTACCTTTAGTTGTGTGTTTTTCTGCCTGTCTTCTGCTCATTTTCTGGGTTATTTATGCTGATGGGTTATTTAGTTGCATCCATCAAATGACGAGAGCTTAGGGTCCTCTTTCTTTCCCCTAATCTACATCTTTCCCCTAATCTCCATCTTTAAATATTTTAGAAGCTACAATTGATGGAATGCCCAAACTTGTTTTGAATATATATGTCTATAGTAATTATCATGTGATCTTTTCATGGGCTATTTTGTTCTATTTTATTTATCACATTGAGAGTAGATTTTTCTGTGTTCTGTGTTATCTGCCACTCACATTTTATTAAGTGAAAATCAAAATATCTGTAAGAAACTACTATATTGACATAACGTACAGCAAAATGGTTAGTAGAAACATACATATCATAACTTCTGCACATTAATCCATTACAAAGATCTATTCTTTTTCTGGATTCCATGCTTTCTCCAAAATTAAGATTAATCATTTGCAGATACACAAGTTGTATACTCTCAATTTATTTTCCTAAATGTGAAGAGTCCATTTAGAGCATGCAGTTATGGAATATGAGTGCTTGACAGAAAGTGCTTGACAGAAACTGAGAAAGAATCTTTGTAATGTTAAAAATATAAGCAGGCAGAGCTAGAACTGTCTGTGCAATATGCCAGTGCATTTCTCTCTATTTTAATCCTCTTTTCTTTTCTTATTCAAACACAGTCAATACCTCACCATCCACTTAATCCTTGTCTTTTCTTTGAAGTTTTGGCATGAATTACTTAATAAATGTGCTAGAAGAGAGTCCAAAAAACTTCTTTGTTGAAACTAAGATTAATGTAAGGTATGTTATATACAATAGAGACTCCTGGGAATTTTTTTCTCCATTGATGTAGCTCAAGATTTGTTAATCAGTCCAAATAGCTATCATTTCTGTGAATGAAGACTGTGTGGGCTTGCGTTTCTGTCTTGTTTATTCACCCCATCTAGTACAGTACAGTTCCTGACTCAGAGGGGCATTCAATACATTTTCATTAAAAGAAAAACACCAACAAAAGGCTACCAGGAGATTTATATGTCAATAAGGAGAGGTCAACCAAGCATGTAATAAGTTAATGATAGACACTGAAAAGTTTTATTTTTCTCCAATTACTACCTTTAAATATCTCCTGCCAGAGACAGAGAGACAGGAAGATGGCGGCGTAGGAGGACGCTGGGCTCACCGCGCGTCCTGATCACTTAGATTCCAACTACACCTGCCTAAATAACCCAGAAAACCGCCAGAGAATTAGCAGAACGGAGTCACCGGACCCAAGTGCAGACGAGAGGCCCACGGAAGAGGGTAGGAAGGGCAGCAAGGCGGTGCGCGCTCCACGGACTGGCGGGAGGGAGCCGGGGCGGAGGGGCGGCTCGCCAGCCAAGCAGAGCCCCCGAGTCCGGCTTGCAAAAACGGAGGGGCCCGACGGACTGTGTTCCGACAGCAAGCGCGACTTAGCGTCTAGGAGGTCATAAGTTAATAGCTCTGCTCTGAAAGCGGGAAGGCTGGAGGACAAAGGGAGGGTGAGCTGCGGAGCCCCCGGACGACAGAGCTCAGTTTGGCGGGGAACAAAGGCGCTCGCCAGCGCCATCTCCCCCGCCCATCCCCCAGCCAAAATCCCAAAGGGAACCGGTTCCTGCCAGGGAAATTGCTCGCTCCACGCAAACACCCAACTCTGTGCTTCTGCGGAGCCAAACCTCCGGCAGCGGATCTGACTCCCTCCGGCTGCCACAGAGCCCCACCTGAAGTGGATCACCTAAGGAGAAGCGAGCTAAGCCTGCCCCCCCTGCCGCCGTGCACCTTGCCTACCCACCCCAGCTAATACGCCAGATCCCCAGCATCACAAGTCTGGCAGTGTGCAAGTAGCCCAGACGCGCCACGCCACCCCACAGTGAATCCCGCCCCTAGTAGAGGGGAAGAGAAGGCACACACCAGTCTGACTGTGGCCCCAGCGGTGGGCTGGGGGCAGACATCAGGACTGACTGTGGCCCCGCCCACCAACTCCAGTTATACACCACAGCACAGGGGAAGTGCCCTGCAGGTCCTCACCACACCAGGGACTATCCAAAATGACCAAGCGGAAGAATTCCCCTCAGAAGAATCTCCAGGAAATAACAACAGCTAATGAGCTGATCAAAAAGGATTTAAATAATATAACAGAAAGTGAATTTAGAATAATAGTCATAAAATTAATCGCTGGGCTGGAAAACAGTATACAGGACAGCAGAGAATCTCTTGCTACAGAGATCAAGGGACTAAGGAACAGTCACGAGGAGCTGAAAAACGCTTTAAAGGAAATGCAAAACAAAATGCAAACCACCACGGCTCGGATGGAAGAGGCAGAGGAGAGAATAGGTGAACTAGAAGATAAAGTTATGGAAAAAGAGGAAGCTGGGAAAAAGAGAGATAAAAAAATCCAGGAGTATGAGGGGAAAATTAGAGAACTAAGTGATACACTAAAAAGAAATAATATCCGCATAATTGGTATCCCAGAGGAGGAAGACAGAGGGAAAGGTGCTGAAGGGGTACTTGAAGAAATAATAGCTGAGAACTTCCCTGAACTGGGGAAGGAAAAAGGCATTGAAATCCAAGAGGCACAGAGAACTCCCTTCAAACGTAACTTGAATCGATCTTCTGCACGACATATCATAGTGAAACTGGCAAAATACAAGGATAAAGAGAAAATTCTGAAAGCAGCAAGGGGTAAACGTGCCCTCACATATAAAGGGAGACCTATAAGACTCGTGACTGATCTCTCTTTTGAAACTTGGCAAGCCAGAAAGAATTGGCACGAGATTTTCAGTGTGCTAGATAGAAAAAATATGCAGCCGAGAATCCTTTATCCAGCAAGTCTGTCATTTAGAATAGAAGGAGAGATAAAGGTCTTCCCAAACAAACAAAAACTGAAGGAATTTGTCACCACTAAACCAGCCCTACAAGAGATCCTAAGGGGGACCCTGTGAGACAAAGTACCAGAGACATCACTACAAGCATAAAACATACAGACATCACAATGACTCTAAACCCGTATCTTTCTATAATAACACTGAATGTAAATGGATTAAATGCGCCAACCGAAAGACATAGGGTATCAGAATGGATACAAAAACAAGACCCATCTATTTGCTGTCTACAAGAGACTCATTTTAGACCTGAGGACACCTTTAGATTCAGAGTGAGGGGATGGAGAACTATTTATCATGCTACTAGAAGCCAAAAGAAAGCTGGAGTAGCCATACTTATATCAGACAAACTAGACTTTAAATTAAAGGCTGTAACAAGAGATGAAGAAGGACATTATATAATAGTTACAGGGTCTATCCATCAGGAAGAGCTAACAATTATAAATGTCTATGCGCCAAATACCGGAGCCCCCAAATATATAAAACAATTACTCATAAACATAAGCAACCTTATTGATAAGAATGTGGTAATTGCTGGGGACTTTAACACCCCACTTACAGAAATGGATAGATCATCTAGACACACGGTCAATAAAGAAACAAGGGCCCTGAATGAGACATTGGATCAGATGGACTTGACAGATCTATTTAGAACTCTGCATCCCAAAGCAACAGAATATACTTTCTTCTCGAGTGCACATGGAACATTCTCCAAGATAGATCATATACTGGGTCACAAAACAGCCCTTCATAAGTTTACAAGAATTGAAATTATACCATGCATACTTTCAGACCACAATGCTATGAAGCTTGAAATCAACCACAGGAAAAAGTCTGGAAAACCTCCAAAAGCGTGGAGGTTAAAGAACACCCTACTAACGAATGAGTGGGTCAACCAGGCAATTAGAGAAGAAATCAAAAAATATATGGAAACAAACGAAAATGAAAATACAACAATCCAAACGCTTTGGGACGCAGCGAAGGCAGTCCTGAGAGGAAAATACATTGCAA
Source organism: Lynx canadensis (assembly GCF_007474595.2). NCBI lineage: Eukaryota > Metazoa > Chordata > Mammalia > Carnivora > Felidae > Lynx > Lynx canadensis. Next base: position 34,348,139 of record NC_044312.2, read on the forward strand.
TCCAGGCCTATCTCAAGAAACAAGAAAAATCCCAAATACAAAATCTAACAGCACACCTAAAGGAAATAGAAGCAGAACAGCAAAGGCAGCCTAAACCCAGCAGAAGAAGAGAAATAATAAAGATCAGAGCAGAAATAAACAATATAGAATCTAAAAAAACTGTAGAGCAGATCAACGAAACCAAGAGTTGGTTTTTTGAAAAAATAAACAAAATTGACAAACCTCTAGCCAGGCTTCTCAAAAAGAAAAGGGAGATGACCCAAATAGATAAAATCATGAATGAAAATGGAATTATTAAATATCTCCTGCCAGATTTCCCTTCTCCTGTCCTAGATGACATTCTCAGTAGGCCTCCAGCTTTCTGTACACTTCAAGTTATCAGAACAAGGTATTTTTTTTTTTTTTGTAACTGTGATGCTTTTTAGGATAGTAATAATACATATCCAGCCCTGCCAAGACCAAAATCTATCAGTCATTCTTCTTTTCCTTAGATTGGGTTTATACTATGCTAGGAAACCTGTGGTAGGAGAAAAGGGGCATTTCTTTTCTCCTCTTCCTATTCTTGATGAATCTTGTAGGTGCTGCTGGAAAGATAAAGGCCAAAAGTCTTAGTAGACCTAGTTGACTGGCAATGTTGTAATTTGGCAAGACTATCTGCATAGCAGACTAGCTCAAATGTTGATTCTCTAGTGGGTAACACATGATGGTTATTTGGAGGCTCCTTATAATCCATCATGCTACCCAGTTTCTACCCTCTGATTGATAGATCATGTTATATTCCTCTCCCAGTTCTAGCCCTTAGGAGTCTACCCTCCTTTTTTCCCCCTTGGGCTTATTTCCTTCTGTTAAGTAGCTTTGGCTAGAATCCATCAAGATGACTCAAGCCTGGCTACTTCTTCAGGATTAACTTCTGTTCCCATATGAACCTTTGCTCTTACAAATGCTGGGATTTAGTGTATTCTCTATGATCCTGTAATCTCATTTGGCCATCAAGGATAACTCTTATCTACCTCATGACTTCAGTTTCCCCTGAGGGTTGGGAAATAAAAGCTCAGTTTGCTTCCATGAGCTTTATATAGTTTGATGACTGACTGACTGACTTATGTATGTATGTGTGTATGTATGTATGTATTATTTATTTATCTATTATTTATTTATTTATTTATTTATTTATTTATAATTTTCTCTTGACTTTCTTTGAATTTCTAATTATTCAATTATTTACGCTGGACCATATTCGACATTTTTAAAATTTAATTTAATTTAAATTCCAGTACAGTTAACATACATTGACGTTTTTTAGTAAATAACACATGGACATGTGTAGTATCATTGCTTCAGATATGAGGATATTTAGTATTTATTGTTCTCAACTTTAAGACTTTAGTAAAAGTTCTTAGACAATTGGAAAACTGTTAGAATATGGAAGAAAATTTAAAATAATATAGTCTAAGCCACTGTGTTACAGAGGAGATGATAACTTATCCACAGTCCCAAAATCTGTTGCAAAGTTGAATTTAGTATATAGCCCTCCTATTTCTATGCTAGTTTCCCCCAAATATGCTAGTTTTCTTTCTGAAAGGAATCATTTCTGGAAGCTTATTAGGATAGTTATACTTAAAATTATATTAGTATAGTTATACTTAAAACGATGCTCTGATCAGATAGAATAAATTCGCAGAAAGGAATTATCTGAATTCATGAAAAGGCCATTTTATATGATTATAGAACTGATCATCTATTTTATTACTTTAAACAATAAATTTCTTTTGATGGAATCCAAAGCATATTAGGTTCTTGCCAATTTATGCTCAATAATGAAAAAAAGGTTCCAGTGTATTAATTTTTCTCCTTAATCCATTGGATTACATTTGATGATAACAACCATTTGTTTCTTAAATTCAATATTCCATCATATTTTGTCATCTTTAATTTCAAACTAATCTATTTTTTGTCTCTATTTCTACTGATGGCTCTACTCTTCTCTCACATGCTTGTTTTACTCTCTCCTCTCTTATCCTTTTTATCAAATAAGTGTCAACTCCACTACATGTATCTATATATTGTTTTTAACCTCTTACCCATTCTTTCCATTTTCAGCTCTTCCACCTATAACTATTCACTTATTTATAACTTATTTATAACTTTCTCTTATTTAGTAATCCTCTATTATTAAACATCTTTTGTTATTAAAATATGATAAAAATAAAATAGAAAATGCATAACTATTTCTTAAACTCTAACTTACAGAATCATAGATCTAAGAATTGGAAAAACATTTATATCATCTGATTGATCAAGCTCTTTGATGCTAATATTATCTTCACATAATGGTCATTTAGTTCATGCTTGAATTCTATAGAGAACAGACAGACTTTCTTGAGATAGAGTTAATACTCCCACTGAGCAACTCTGACTTCTTAGAATGATCTTTTTCTAAAATTAATTCTACCTCTCACTTTTCTGTATTTTGACTGATTTGTCCCTTTGGATATTTTAGAATAAGTCTAAGCTGCTTATATATGACAAACTTTCAACTATTTAAAGATAACAGTTTTATTAGTATTAAGCTTAGGAATTCTGACTTTTGAGCCAGGATTCCTGCCTATTTGCCACGTGATAATACTTTTTTGCTATGGGAAATAATATGCTTTTGTATCTCACTAAGAGATCAGGACACTGAAAATGATATTTCTATATGATAGATAAGAAAAAAAGGTTATTTTTCAAAGTCTTTATATCTTGTTTTATTCCATGAACAATTATATTTGCTTGTTATTAGACAATACACAAAGGCCACATCTTAATGTTACAAATAAAGACAGTCTGCAATTGAAAGTCACTACTGTTAATCTGGAGTTAAGAGAGTCAGGTCAAATCACTCTATTACATATGAGCAGAATGTATGCCCAGAGTTCAACTACAAAAACTCTTTTTGCCTGACCCCCTAAGACATTTGTATATTGGAGTTCCCTGAATACTTTACTCATTGGCTTATAAAAAGCAACAATTAATTGATTCAGGGAAGACCTTGCAAGAAGAAGGTCTCCCCTGAATCTTCTATCAATACTTCCTTAAACATCAGCTCTAATATTTAATTTAGTTCTCATTCCTTAAGTTCCTTTGATCATTTCCATAATAATATGGTTTCAAGTTTTTCCTCATCATTTTGCTTTCCCTCCATTAAATGCATTGTTGTTTATCTATGTTTCCATTGTATGATTGAGCCCGGAACTGAACATAATAATCACAATCATTGTTAGCATGATAGATGCAAAGTAACCTCTTGTTTGTTCTTGACATTGTTAATACAGCTGAAGATAATATTAGGGTTTTGTTTTTGTTTTTGGTAAGCACATACCAGTGCTGACTCACAATCAAATCAATAATTAGCTATTGATACCTGTTGCCATCTTCTCTCTTGCAGACTTTTGACATAGCAACCTGATTACATTCTTGCCTAAACTCTATAATCTATTCTTCATAAAGCATCTAGCATGATCTTTTAACAGGTTATCAAGTTACATCTCTACTTAAAACATGATCTGGTCATTGCCTATCTATTAATTTCACTCCTTATGACTCTTCTTGTCATACATTCTCTTTATCCATACAGATTCTTCCATCTTTTTCTATATTGGTACTTCCTCAATCACAGCAAGCATTTCCTCCTGAGGGTTTTGACATTTGCCTTCCTCTGCCACTGACACTTTCAGGAATTTACATGGCTCGCCTTTGTACACTCATTAGATCTTTCCTTAGAGACCTATTCAGTGTGATATTTTTGCCATCTTATGCAAAGAAACATCTTGGAACTCCATCACCATATACATCACTTACTATCTCTTTACTTAATTTATTTGTGGGAATTATCTGTGCAGACCTTGTACTATTTTTTCTTATTAAATTGTCTCTTTTTTTCCTAGACTGTGAGTTCCTCAAAGATGCAGAATCTGTCTGTTTTGTTCACTGCTGTATTCTTAGTTACTAGCAAAATATATAATAAGCACTAAATTAATATTTGTTAAATTAGCAGATAGCAAATGATTTGAGCTAAAAGATACTTGAAATTTATTAGGCCACTAGGACCAGGAATGAGAATATTTTTGTCTAAATTCCTTTTAGCTCTGTAATCTCCATCCCTATTACAAAACATCTTTGACAAATTACTTATGCCATACCCACTTGGAACTTTTTAGCCACAGCTATGATATCTTTATGGAGATAGACTTATAAATGAAACAAATATTCCATCTTGGGTTCTGCTGAATCCCTTAAACAAACCATCAACCAAACAAACAAAAATCAACCCATTCCTTCAGGATTATGGAACCAGGGGCCAGGTTGAAATAGTTCTTGTTTAGTTTAGGCATTAAACAAAAATAGCTCTAGGCTAGCACAGGCATTATCAGCTAGTGCATCTCTCTGAATTATTACAGAAGAGCAAGTAGACAGGCATATATGGTGTTCTCTTGGAGACCTTTAGAAAGTCTTGAAACAAAATCTGCCAGACATACATGCTGAGTGAAAATATGTGGCATGATACTTCAGAGACCTGATCGAGGACATTAGTGATTCAAAGATCTTACTTTTTTAGCTTTCTTTTTTTCCTCTCTCTCTCATCTCTTTCTTTTTCATTTTTAATTGCTACTTTCACAATCTCCTGAATTAACCTAAGTTCTTTAACCCAGAACTTCAAGGATGCCAAAAAAAAAAAAAAATCCTCAGTTTAGTTCACGGTATTAAAAGATGTTTCAATGATCTGATTAGAAAATCCAAAATTAGTCTTTATGGATGTTTTCTGACCAGAAATTGTTATAATCAAAAACACAGATTATGCCTCTCTTCATAGAAGAAAATAACCAAACAAGTAAGTAATAATTTCTTTTCATTTATTTAAAAGTAAATACCTATTGGGGTACCTGGATGGTGCAGTGTCTGACTTTGGCTCATATCATAATCTCATGGTTCATGAGTTTGAGCTCCACATGAGGCTGTGTACTGACAGCTCAGAGCCCCTGGAGCCTGCTTCAGATTCTGTGTCTCCCTCTCTCTGTCCCTCCCCTGCTAATGCTCTGTCTCTCAAAAATGAATAAATGTTAATATATATACCTATCTTTATAGAAATTATTGTCTTAAGTCTTGTATAAGAAGCATCAAACAAAGCACACATTGCCTCTATTTTTATAGAGCAGATAGTCCTGTATTTTTTTATGTAAGCATCTAAAAATTATAACTGCAAAATATTCAAGTACTAAGAAAGGAAAGATCATCAGTTAAAACTGTATTTATCTCTGATCTGGGCCATTTAGATGGTTCCACCACAGTCTAAATCCACAGGGAGGGTAAGGTCATCCTGTAAGCATTGTAACACCATTATAAACACATCATAAGATAACTAAGTTCCCTGTCAAATTTCTGTCTTAAAGCTACAATGAGAATCAGAATGGAAAGCATTTTTTTTAAATGCTAGAAAAAAATATTGTGGTTGACACCTGAATCAAATAAAAATCATCAAATATAGAAATCGACAGTTTCAAGAAATATGTAGTTGGCTTGACTGATTTTTAGCAAAGTAACATTTTCCAGAAGAGCTAAAATAAACTTAACCCTCTTTATTCTTACAAAATAGGATTTATTTTACACATGATATGTTTTAAATATTTGGGTCCTGATAAGCCTATAAATTTTACTTAAATTCAAGTAAAACAGGACTTTTTTCCTGTATTTCTCTGCATGTCAGCTGTGGCCAGCTTGTTTGGGTTCTCCAGAATGTAACTGTCTCTACATTTTATAGGCAGAATAGACCTGTATTGAATTAATGAGATGTAGAAAAAGTAGCTGTTTTCTTGCTGACAAACTATTCAAATTACTACATAGGAGCAGCTCCTCAGAAGTTCATGATAAGCAATAAAATAATCTTCACCATAAACAGATATATTTTGTTGTTTTATTACTATAATAGAAATTTATCCTTGCTTAACAAATGATATTGTGAACATTTGTTAACAAGTTCTTGTGGACACTTGATAAAGTATGGATTTTATGAGAATTATTTTATAATAACAAAAAAACTAATGTGCATGATTAATTTTTTATCAGCAAAGATTTATCATTATTGGAAATGATAATCTCAGTGAGTCAGTCCAGTTGAAAAAGCATGAGATAACTTTCATGGCACTTTCTTGATTATAAAACACTTTGATATGTTTTGCTTATTCCTTAGCCAACAGTCAGTGGAAAATATTTTAAATATTTTTTTTAGTATAAGAGAAACAACATTTAGATGACCTAATAAATCAGTTAATTTTGTCTTTGCTTTCCAAAACACTGAGAAAACATATTTACTCTCATTTCTCTGGGATGTTGAATCTGGCTCTCTTCAGGTGATGGTTTCCTTTTTATATCACTCTAGAATTTGTTGACAAGTATAGTTACCTTTAAAATTTTCTTTGCCTTTAAGATAAAAATAAATAAAACTAAATTCATGTACACTTCTCCGTCTGCCCCCACCTCCACTGACAAGAAGAAATTAAATTGTCTTCTGATTAATTACGTGTCTAATATCACCAGTGCACAGCTGATAAGAGTCAACTTGTTTTTTTGCACTGAGGTAGCCTCTATTATCACCATGACTTCCTGGGGGACCAATACAATGTGCACATATATAATTTCAAAATGATCACAGAGGAGCCATAATCCATTTCTCTTTCTCAACTGCAGCAGGCCAGTCAGACTTAATACTATCAGGGCTTGTTTTGTGTAGCACTTCTCTTTTCATTTTCTTTTATAGTTCTTAGGAAGCACTGGCTGTCAGTGACAAAGTTCTGTGCTATTTACCCCACTGCTGCCAAGAATAAGGAGAGTATTTGTATAAGCTTATCAATGACAGGCATTCTCTGTTCAGTAGTATATCATCTTCTTGGCAGAAGGAACAAACTGTCACCTGTCCAATAAAATGAATTTCACCCAACAAAGCAGAATGAGGTGAAAATGGAGAAGAAAATGTATTTTGGGGGTTGTTTTTAAAGCAGTACAGCTTACATCAGAAGCATCTGAAAGTAATTCAGGAGAAAGTAACTAGATGCACTTAGGTAGGAAGAAATTCAGGGTAACTCTGAGAATTGAATTTCCTTTGCTGACAGCGTATAGCCTGCTTGGGATTCTCTCTCTGTCTCTGTCTCTCTCTCTCTCTCTGCCTCTCTATCTCCCTCTCTCTCTCTCTCAAAATAAATAAAGAAACTCTTTAAAAAAAAAAAAAAGCTCAGCTTGAAGTTAGGTCACAGTACTCTCAATGTCACTGTATCTGAAGTAAAGATACAAAGAAATCTTGCATCTTCTTTATTGTTAACTAAAACAAAATTATTATTTGCATATAAAATACTTATAGATATAAATAAATATGTAGTAGAGTTCAAAAGTGCACATGGGTATTTCTTATTACTGCATACACACTTTATTTAAGCCACTTTGTTGAGGTATGATTGATATACAATAGGCTGTACATATTTAATGTATACAACTTGATGAGTTTGGAATAAGTATACTTCTGTGAAACTATCACCACAATCTATGCCACAAACATATCCATAATCTCCAGTTGTTTTTTCCTGCCCTTTTTATTTTATTATTATTTTATTTTATTTTATTTTATTTTATTTTATGTTGTGTAAGAACACTTAAGATTTACCTTCTTGACAAATTTTTAAGTATGCCTCTTATATAAAGAATCTATAAATAATCTAAAGTAGTCAAACTCATAAAGGCAGAGAGTAGAATGGTGGGTGCCAAGGAGCTCGGGACAGAGGAAGGAACAAGAAGGTATTATTCAAAGGGTACAATGTTTCACTTACGCAAAATGTGTAAGTCCTAGAGATCTACTGTGTAGCATACTGCTTATAGTTAATAATACTGCCTTGCATATTTTTACAGTGTGCGTTTGCAAACTACTGTCTTCAAGAGATGGAATCTACTTTTCTGCCCCTTAACTCTTGTCTTGGCCTATGTGATTTGCCATGGTGAATGAGACATGAGACATTAGACATTAGCCAAATGACACAGAGGCTTGAAAAGTATTTACAAATTGGGGCATATCCCTTTTATTGCTTCACCTAGCTGAGTAACTGTTTAATAACTTGGGCTAGACTACTAGAAAATCAGAGACATGATCAATCCATTCCCATTGCCTTTGCTAACAGGACTCAATTACCATCAGTGTAAGGCTAAATACTCTATCCAATTCTACCCTTTCAAACTTCACGGGAATTGCAAAGATGAGCTCAACCTGCCAAAACCAGAAGAACCACCAGCCTCACACTCAGAATTGTGAGAAATAATATGTTTTTTTGCTTGCTTGTTTGTTTGTTTACTACTAAACTTGAGGGTGGTTTACTATGCAGTAACAACTAACCAGTGCAATAGACAATTAACGTGTATTATGTTCTGTGAATTGAATTTCTTTAAACAGTAGTTTCTCCATGCTTAAAACACACATCTGCAAATGTACAGACACATACACTTTTGAATTTCTATATTTTCAAAGTTATCTTCCATTCTTTCTCTTTCTTTTCTTCAGCTCAACTTCTCAGAAAACAAAATTTACAGTATTTGTCTAATTGTCCTACTCTCCTAACCATTTCTTAACTCACTATTGTAAGATTGATGTTTCCACTACTTTTTACATAAAGTATATACTTATTCAGATTCTTTCAGTTTTTATATAATGTTTTCTATTGCAGGATCCTATCCAGAGTCACACATTACATTTAGTTTTTGTGTCTCCTTAGTTTCCTCTTCCTTTGACAGTTTCTCCAATATTCCTAGTTTTTGATGATCTTCAAATTTTTGAGGAGTATGGCCAGACATTTCATAAAATGTCTTTCATTTGGGATTTGTCTCATATCTTTCTTATGATTAGACTGGGAATATAGGTTTTAGTGAGGAAAATCACGGAGGTTAGGTGCCATTCTCATCACATCATATCAAGGGTATCTCTGCTGATGCTGACCTTGATCATCGCTGGGTTGAAGAAGGTTTATCACTTTCCTTTACTATCAAGTTACTTTATTTTATCCCCACTTTCCAACTCTGTACTCTTTGAAAACAAGTTACTGTGGACAGCCCACATTTCAAGGAAGGAGGAGTTATATTCCACTTCCTTGAGTAAAAAAGTATTTTATAAACTATTTGATGTTCAACCTACATGGTGAATTTGTCTATTCTTTTGATTAATTACTTATTACATCAATATGGACTTATGGGTAATTATTTTATTCTTTGGGTTATAATTCATGCTTCTTTTTATTCTTGCTCAAAATTTTTTTTTTCCAATTTGGGCCATTGGGAACTCTTTCAGTTGGTTCCCATTGTCCTTTTGACCTACCTTCCTCATTGTGTTTTTGTTTGCTGCTTTGTTTGTTTTAGCACTTCCTTACTTTCTGGTACTACAAGATACTCTAGGCTGGTCAAGTACATTTCCTGCCACAGTCCTAGAGTTAGTCCTTCTGCAAATAATACTGATCTTTTCAATTGGAGAAAAGTATTAGAAATGAAGATCTTGATACTTTGTGTGTTGGTTTCTATTATGGTACTTTGCTTTTAGGCCTTCTCAGATGACAAAACAAGGCATATGTGTATATACCTAACTATGTATACATACATATTCATAAATACTTTTTATATATAACCATCTGTATCTACATGAAGCTAAACATGGTTCCAACTGACGTCTTCAATCTAATCCATTACCATGTAAATCATTCCATCCTTCTCTTGCTTATCTGCAACCTCTCACTCCAACAGTGAGGAACCTGGATTCCACCATCCACCTTCCATTGACTTAATTGTTCAATTCCATGTATAGTGTTTTTTGAACTGCTAATAATGATATTGTTAACTACAGTATATTACCAAAATACAGTTTTGTTTTGTTTTGTTTTGCTTTGTTTTTGCTTTAGTCTTAAAGATTCATTTCCATAGTTACTTAGATCAGTACCTCTGTCCCCCACTCCCCTAAGTGAAGTTACTTCATACATTTGTAGCATAGTTAGTTTGTCACTTTCTGCCTTTAAATCCTGGGATCCTCTAACTGCTTAAATTATTGTTTTCAATTTTGTATACATTAATGTTCTGCCATATAGTTCTATTGGTTTTGATAAATATACAATGATATTTGTCCACCATTACAATATCATATAGAGCAGTTTCATCACCCTAAAAAGTACCTTATGCTTCATTCACTCATTTAGTCATTTCTCTGTCCCAACTTCTGCCAATCAGTAATCTGTACAATCTCTATAGTTTTCCCTTACTAAAAAGGTCTTATAAATGATATCATGCAAAATCTAGCCTGTTCAGACTGGCTTCTTTCAGTTAGCAATATACATATAAGATTCATCCATGTGTTTGCAAGGCTTGATCATTTATTTTTATCACTGAATAGTATTACATTATATGAAATGTACAGTTTGTTTATCCATTCACTTATTGAAGGGCATCTTAGTTGTTTCACATTTTTTATCATTATTAATAAGACTCCTGTAAACTCTTTTTTGTGCAGGTATTTTGTACAAGCATACATTTTAAAATCAGTTAGGGACATGCCTAGGAGTCCAATTGTTTGATTATATGGTAAGACTATTTAGCTTTGTAAACACAGCTACATTGTCTTCCAAGGTAGTTGGACCATTTTGTTTTTCTACTAGCAATGAATAAATTTACTCTTTCCTGTATCCTCACCAACAATTGATATTGCTTTTACTTCTTGTGTCTCCCTGGATCTTAACCATTTTGATATGTGTGGTGGTATCTCACTGTTGTTTTAATTATCAATCCTTTTTAAATATGACTGTAGACACTATACAAGTCATAAATATTCTATTGCTTTCAATAGTCAGTTTTTAAATATAGAGTGGTATAAGAGTTCTATATTTCTCAATGAAACACACCCAAGATTATCTACCCATTAAAAAATTAATAAATAAAGCAAAGAGAGAATACAGTCTTGGACTTCTCTTATTTCTTCCATCAGTTTGCTGGTTCAAATACAGAAATAATATAAAATGTGTTTATCACCCATAGCTGATAATAGAAGGTAATTATACCTTCCTTTTCTATAATAATAATCAAGTTACTATGCCAATAGGTCATTTAATGTGATATTCAAAAACAAATAAAAGCAATATCCAGAGAAAAACTAAAGAATAAAATACCAAATAATAAAATAGTGAATAAAATATTGAATGTATTACACAGTAACAAAAGCAAAATAATAATTTGTTAAAATAATTTGTTAAAATAATGTAAAGGTGAGAGAAAGTTTTTGAATGTAATTATCCTTGATAACTGATCCTTAAAGTATCTAATCAATTTTTAAGCAGATATATGCAGTATAGAAGAATTTAGTCTGTTTTAAAAAGTAATACACATAGATGTTTTACATTAAATGCAGATAATTAAAAATTGAATCTCATGTAAAAATGATAATGTCCTTTGTTTTCAACTTTTTTTGGCATTGTCTGTAATATCTGAATAGTAACTTACATCCAGACTCATCCTTGTTACTCGTATTTTTCAATGTTTTATTCTACTATGGAAAAAGCAACACCTTGATTACCCTATGATCTGGAAATCTAGCAATTGTGGACTCCATGTCAGACTGAGTATTTTCATGTTTCCACAACCAGAGTAGAATACCTCATTTGAAGTTATGGTTTATTTGGATTATGTTGTGCCAGTAGAAGAAAAAAAAAAACTTTTGAGTGATATTACAAACTACCATTCTCCTTCCACCAATCATCATTGTCAAATTAAGAAATAAAAACACTAGACTCCAGTTAAATTTAATTTTGGATAAAATAAAATACTTCATGGAACATAGTAGAACTAAAACATTTATTGTTTATTTAAAATTCAAACTTAACTGTGCTTCCTTTCTTTCATCTTGCAAGCCTATCTCTATTCCCTTCAGTTAGTTAGTTCCAGAAGAGATGACATTGAGACAATAAAAGAGAAATAAACTGGATCAGCAGGGAAGATGCTAATACTGCACAGAAAGTACCTAAAATAGAATAAAATATTCGAATGCTCTTTACTTCTTTTTAAAGTAATGATAATATTGATGAGCCTGGGTTTTCATTTAACTCTTAATGCTCTTTTTCATGTTTTCACAGATGTCTCTACCACCATTTTATACAGGGTTAATCTCACCTTTTCTGTCTCTTCTTAAATCACTTTTTTCTAAAAGCAGTGGTGTTCAACACATAATAATAATAAACTATTGTTTTGTTGTTTCTGCCGTTAATTACTAGTATTCCAACAAAGAAGAGGCTTTTATATATCTTCCCAAAGCATTCAGATACATTTAAACATAAAACAGACATTTATAACTGAAATAATAAACTTACCTTTGTATATAAAAGCATTCTTTTGAATTTCAAACTTTATTAGCATAAATTAAGTTGAGGACTACCTCTTTGGTTTTAAAAGAGGACTCATCCATTATACATAGTTAATATACTGTTGATATATCAGTTATACTGATAACACTTAATAGCACTTAAATGTTATGTGTATAAACATTTAAATCCTCACTACAATTTAATTTCTAAACACTTAAAACAAAAACTGTGACATAATTAATTTTTAGCAGTATGATACTATTAATCCAAAGAATATAAACTACTTTTGTAGAATAAAAGATATCACTTTAGGTCTAAGATATAGAACAATAAGATTGATAAAAAAAAAAAAAACAAAGTGAGAGACACTGAGGCAACCAAAAAAATTCAGCGCGCTATAGATAGCTTTAAATGACTCTGTGTGTGTGTGTGTGTGTGTGTGTGTGTGTGTGTGTGTGTAATAAATCCAGGATGATTCTGTCTTTATGTGATGAAATTTAGCATTATAAGGAGACATTTTTACAATTACTTGTTATAAATTATATATATATATATATATATATATATATATATAACAAACCTTCTAAAGGCTAATAATATTTTAGATTGCAAATGAAAGTCAGTGAGGTGGGATGGATACTAATTTTATTAACATTTATATAGTATTTTTCTAACTACCTTATTATATTGAATTGTACATGACTTCTTGCAATGCTAACAAAAGTTTAAGAATTGTTTTCTCTTTCTTTTGTTGAAAAGTATGAATTCTGATATAAATTTAAATGAATACCTGAGGATATTTTGTAATGAAGACTTTAATATATTTTTATTATTTGATACATACAGCAGGATTCTTACCTGAAAGATACCCGGCTACTGACAGAAACAGAATTAGTTTCCAAGAGGAAGCCATCCTTGGTTACTAGGATATCCTGTGTCCCACCTACTGTGTTTAGCAGCTGTGATGTTTCTTCATTAAAGAATGCCCTGTTGAAATAAATAACAATTTTAAAAAACTAACAAAAAGAAAGGTAGACAAACACAAACCAACCCAAAAATCTGAGAGTAAAATGACAAACACCTTTTATTGCAAAGGTCAGGTTAATATATATTTGTATTGACAATAATAAAATCTCCATTAAAATTAATAATGCACAATACAAAAAATTCAGAGAAGTGATAAACTTTCCTTAACACATTTATTTATATTGAATACTCCTCTACAGATAATAAAAACATCAGGTTCTAATGGGGATGATTTTTCCTCACAGGGAATGTATAATAGCTTTATTTAGTACATTAGACAAATTATTGGAATAGAAAAATTGGGTAGAAAAAGCAGTTATATTAATATAACTTCCTCTAGTCTAGAACATAACTAATGATCAGTTAGCCAAGTGATTTCACACATTCTGCCTGTAGCTCATCTAAATCTCCACAGGAAAATTTTTTACTTAATTATTAATGTCAACTGCCTTTGTTTATAACTCCTGTGATTATCTGCACTGTGTTATAGTTCCCTCCTTTGAAGAGATATTTCTCTCAGCGTCTTTTACTAGTCAGAATCTAAAGGAAATTTTTTTGTGAATATTTAACATTTTTGTCTAATGGAATTTTGATAAGATGGCGAGTGTAGCACATTAATATCCTTTGGTTCTATTATTTGTACTGAAAGATATGATAAAGATTAAAAAAAACCCATAAAATTCTACCATGAAACTTCCTGCAAGAACTTGACAATTGTACATTAGAAATTCCTATAATAGACAAGTAACTTTTGAATTTTCAGGTGTCAGTTAATGGTGTCCTTCTTAGCCCAAAGTGATTAAATTAAAATAATTGTAATGTAATAATAATTTTTAAATAGCAATTTCTTCTTGTAAACTGGTTCCTTCCTAGAGACTTAATGGTTCAAGTTATCTCTATCTTTTAGAAAACATCTTAAAAATTAGACAAGTATTTCCCCTCTTTAGTTAGGTAATAATTTGATATAGTCATGTCCAAACAGGGAAATCTGTTAGTGAATCCTTTACCTGATTAATGTTAGTCCCATTTCATTTGTATGTTCAAATCTAATTTTTGATACTCTATTTGAATTACATGGTTAGATATCATGAGTGGAGAAGAAAGTTAATAATACCTAATAATAGTTAATTATAGTCATCTACTTAAAAAAATACTTTTCATTTTTTTCATCAGAAACAAAGACAATTTGAAGCACCACAAATGACCTGATCACAATTTTTTACATTTTAAAACACTTTTATTATTTTTATACTGTTTTGTTTTTTTGCCAGAAAGGAAAAGGAGAAAATTAGCACTTGACACACAAACATTAGAGAGACTTAAAGTTGCTAGAACTACAATTATGATTTATGAGAACTGCACATTTGAATCAGTTAATTTTCAATCTGTGTTGAAATGGGCCTTTCTCAGATTATTTCTGAGATATTAATGTAGTTTTATTTCACTTGTTTTAATGAGCTTCTGCTCAGTCCCTGTCTCTCAAACTGGTATTTCCCCTGTATACTTACAGTGTGCTATTATGTTAAACATTCTTCATCAACAAATGCAAATGCTTTCGGAGCACTTAAATGCTGTAAGCTGTGAATGTCAAAGACACACAAGGGCACACACCTACATATATGCACACATATACATGGATGTTAATCACAGGCTATGAGCCAAATAAGAAAGATACTGTAAGTATATTATTAATATAGAGCTATCAAAAAAGGGATTTATTCATATAATTGGCAGAAGTTGTAAATACAACAAATGGTTCTTCAATAAAATTTCAAGAACACATTGATCTTAAAAATGAATGAATGGGATAATGCAGGGAGACTAACAATGAGCACATGAATAAATAAATCAGTATCAGAGAGTGATCCATACTATGATGTAATTAACACATCAAGGGACAATGAGGGGATAGAAGGGGCTACTTTAGTAGGGGTTCACAGAAGCAATTTCTGATAAGACGACATTTAGGAATTGAGGATGAGTACTCATGTTTTCAACATGCCATTATGGAATAATATGTATATATCCCATATATATGCATATATATCCCATATATATATATATATATATGCGTATATATCCCATATATATATGTATATGTATATATATATATATATATATATATACACATATATATATTCCAGGTACATTTTTTCAATTCTCAAAAATAGTACACTGGATTTTATTACTAAAAGAAACCATTTCATGTTAAGATTTCTTCAAATAAAAATTGTGTGTGTGTGTGTGTGTGTGTGTGTTCATTTTCAAGCATCAATGCTTGTTTAATGAGGCTAAAACACAAAAAAAATCATAGATCTTTAAAAATAATTCTTTTAAGGCATCTAACGACATTTTTTTTGCTTTCCCTCTTTTTTTTTATTCTCTCTCTCTCTCTCTCTCTCTCTTTATTTTTTTTCAAATAAAAAGTAAGAGAAATCATCTTTAGGTTTTGAAATATATAAACTTTTTTTTTATGGTAAACAAAGAAAAAATCCCAACAGTCCTTAATAACATAGATACTAAGAAAATGTTTTTTTTTCCTTTTCTTTATTGTTTTTATTTTAATTCCACTACAGTTAACATACAGTGACATTAGTTTAGGTGTGCAATGTAGTGTACCTTACTCGGTGCTCATCATGGTAAGTGTACTCTTTAATCCTTATCACCTATTTCACCTATCCACCCTCACTTCCTCTCTAGTACCCATCAGTCTGTTCTCTATAGTTAATAGTCTATTTATTGGCTTTTCACTCTTTCTTCCTTTGTTCATTTGTTTCTTAAATTCCACATATGAGTGAAATCATATGGTATCTGCTTTTTCTGGACTGACTTGTTTCACTTAGCACTATACTCTCTAGCTCAATCCATGTTGTAGAAAATGGCAAGATTTCATCTTTTGTATGGCTGAATGATGCCACATTGTATATAAATATCACTTCTGTCTCTATTCATATATTTATAGATACTTGGGCTGCTTCCATAATTTGGCTATTGTAGTAATACCGTGATAAACATGGTGTTGCATACATCCTTACCAATTAGTATTTCGTATTCTATGGGTAAATACCCAGTACTGTGATTACTGCATCATATGGTAGTTCTATTTTTAACTTTTTAAGGAACCTCCATACTGTCTTCCACAGTGGCTACACCAGTTTGCATTCCCACCAATAGTGCAAGAGGGTTCCTTTTCCCCATGTCCTTGCCAAGACTTGCTGTTTCTTGCGTGGTTGATTTTAGCTATTGTGACAGGTGTAAGGTGACATCTCATTGTAGTTTGATTTGTATTTCTTTGATGATGAGTGTCGTTGAGCATCTTTTCATGTGTCTGTTGGCCACCTGTGTCTTCTTTGGAGAAAATCCATTCATGTTTTCAGCCCATTTTTAATTGGATTATTTGCTTTGTGTGTGTTGAGTTCTATACGTTCTTTATATATTTTGGATACTAACCATTTATCAGATATGTCATTTGCAAATATCTTCTCCATTCTGTTGTCTTTTAGTTTTGTAAACTTTTTTATATGCCTTTCTTGAAAACACAATTATTTTCATGACTTGAATAAAATGCTTGTATCAGATTAATAAAATAATATAAAACTACACTATTTTATGGATTACAGTATATTAAGTCCCTATTACAAGCCAGATTAAGTTATAATCAGTTAATAAATTTTACTAAAGAACATCAGGATGTATTTTTAGAAATGCCCTGATGGAGACTGGCAGCTGTAGAATAGAGTGTTGTTCATCAAAATATTGGAAAAGTAATAAATTCTAATTGGGAAACTACTAATTGGATACATTTTTTAAAAAAACCTCACATTTTAAGAGAACTTATTTCAATGTTTAGAATATTATCACATTAATTAAAAACGCATTAAAAACCTCACTTTTTTTTTTAAATATGTTTTATTTATTTTTGAGACAGGGAGAGACAGAGCATGAACAGGGGAGGGTCAGAGAGAGAGGGAGACACAGAGTCTGAAACAGGCCCCAGGCTCTGAGCCGTCAGCACAGAGCCCGACGCGGGGCTCGAACTCACGGACCATGAGATCATAACCTGAGCTGAAGTTGGCCACTCAACCGACTGAGCCACCCAGGCGCCCCAAAAACCTCACTTTTTAAAAGAACTTATTTCAATGTTTAAAATACTATCACTGTTAATGATAGTAACAATTAGTACTAGTCACTATTATCACCTGTGATAGTTAAAGAAAAATATGTGAAATGAAATCATATTAGTTTGAAAATTTTTACTTGAATATTGCATGTATTTGCAATTGAAGTAAAATTAGATCTTTGTATTAAGTTATAAATCATAAATATTAAATGCATTGCACAGTTGATCGTGTAGATAATTACTTAAAGGCATCACATCTTAAGTTGAATTTTAAGTAGAAATGCTAACATATGTTGCATGGTGGTGCCTGAGTGGCTCAGTCGTTAAGCATCCGACTTCTGTTCAGGTCATGCTCTCCCAGTTTGTGAGTTCAAGCCCCGTGTCGGGCTCTGTGCTAGCAGCTCAGAGCCTGGAGCCTGCTTCAGATTCTGTGTCTCCCTTTCTCTCTGCCCTTCCCCCACTCACACTCTGTCTCTCTCTCAAAAGTAAAATAAAAACATTTAAAAAATGTAAAAAAAAAAAGAAATACTAACATTTGTTGTATAAAATTGATTAAAGGATAATTGCTGGCATTGGAATAGAAGTTAGTTTTTTTAATGCATATATTAAACTGCCTTATGACTGATATTCATATGTGAGTGTATATAAAGAAAGATTTCTATTATTGCCTGTTGATCTCTCTTTCCAGTTCTCTAGAAATTATTTCCTACTGTTTGACCCCTTACAATCTATTTTAAAACATAATTGCATTTTAAAACATAAATCAGGCTATATCATTTCCCTGTTTCACTGGTTTATTCTTAAAATCTAAATTCCTTATATAGTCTGCAAAATGATATATAGTCTAGTCCCTGCCTAACTTTCTGACTTCATTTTCCAGCACTCTAGACTCTATTCCCACCACACTGATTTTCTTGCTGCTTCTCAGATATGCCTAGCACTCATTGTTTCCTTTGCCAGGACCCTTCCATCATCATTTCTTCCCAAACAGATAACCTTAAACCCTGAAGACCCTGCTCTTCAGGCTTTTCTTAATTCTTCTCCTTAAATAAGAAGTCCCTTCCCAACCTTCTTCCTGTTAGCCCTGTCACTGGTTTTCCATGCATTGTCCCTGCCTTATTTTTATTCTTTGCATTTATCAGTGCCTGAGGTTATGCTATTTGTTTATTTTATTTTTAATTATCTTTTTCTCCTAGTGGGATGTGATATCCATAAAAGCAGTAGTTTTGTCTTGTGTATCTTTGTAGACTCCTCATATAGAACAGAACAGGTTTGGTTTTAGTAGCTATACAATTGCTATTTTTGAGCAGTAATTATTGAATAAACTGAAATCTCTGGTAAATACATTATTTGGCACAAAGTAACATAAGAAGAAATTAATCATGGCAACCACTACCACTTATAAAATTCTATGTGCTAGACATTATCCTATGCGCTCTACCTACACAACCTCTATAAATTAACTTGACACCTTTTATTGATGAAGAAAACTTGCCCAACATCACACAGCTGGTAAAAGTCATAACTGGGGTAAGAATAATGTTGACTTTTAAGCTACATCATCTCTTACAAAACTTCATAGCAATCTCTACAAAAATTTCAAGAAGCCCTCTTATCTGACATAATTGGGACTGGAACTAAGTTCATTTAAAACAATAATTTAAAAAAATCATACAGGCATACCTGAAACATTATAATTTAACTAATATGATTTGACTTTATATTTCTGGCCAATCTTATTATATAGAAAGGAGATGTTTTCTTCTGATTATGAATATTCTGATGGACAAAATCTTTTCTTTATCTCAACATAGTGAGTTTTTATACATAAGTCTTGCCTGTAATACATCATATACAATTTTTAATTTTTGAAGTGGTGTAAGGATGTGTGAAGTGTCTTGATGACAGCCTCTTTGAAGATTTTTATTATTTTTATACAGTTGCCTCATACACACCCACTTTTATAACATTTCCTAAGTCAGTTATTTTATTGTTTGTTCAAGACTATTAGGTTTTTTGGTTTTAAAAAAATCTTTTGTTTTGTTGTCATAGAACCAAATGCTCCCACTGCTGGTGCACTCATATGTCATTAATCTGCATAATGTTTCTTTTAATTACCTAATTACATCAATAAGTATAACCTCCATAAACAGTGTAAATACAACTGAATATTGTTAAGCATGCAACTTACACAGCAGCAGTGAGTAAACTAGAAATAAGCCTACTTAACCGTCAGCATCTAACTTATTCTGAATTATTTTTATTTATAGACACAATAAAGGGTGTTACTTGGCAAAGTAGTACAGTAGAGTAAAAGTTTTTCTACTCTAATTAGCATGTGACAGGGCTACAATATGAGGGACCTGGATGTACATTTTGGTAAAACAATAAAATAATCAAGTATACATTTTTCTGTCTCCATATCAACCATGACTCTGCCAAAAATTGAGCTAGTGGCACTTTTGCTTGGAATATATATATTTTTAAGCTGAGCAAGGACAGGACAGAACTCATTGAAAAAAAAGAAAAAAAACCATTAAGAATATTTTATGGAGAATTATATTTTAGATGTCCTTGAAGTGGCACCTGGACAAAACAACAGATAATAAGATGCAACAGAAGATCTAGCAGAAAAAATTGAATAAAAAATAAAAGTATATGTGTTGGTCTTGTTAGGTTTGCTATCATTTATCTCTTGAGGACCAAGCAGCAATGCCAGGAAGAGAGACTTCTTGCTCTCAAACACAACCAGAGTGAGTTATGATATTGAGAGTCACAAGAAAATAAATTACACTTTTGTTTCCTGGACAAAGGATTATGGGTTGTAGATAGAAGATGGAGTTCATAGTGTTTACATAAATTTTGAGGTATGATTTTCTATAGTGTGTAGTTAAACATGGTTCTGGTCTAGTTTTCTCATCCTTTTAAATCCAAAAACTTATTTTGACTTCAGTAGAACTTGCCTCATGAAAAGGGATACAGTAACAATTTAAGAAGCAGCAGCACTAGTCATCTGAGACCTCAAGCCAACTTTATAATTTTATTTAAAACAGAAGAGTAGAGGAAAATACAGCTCAAGACTATGTAATAATACAGGGTGCACTTAATGGAGATGGGAATCAGAAAAGAGAAAAAGACAACTCTAAGAAACTCGTGCCAGAAATATTCCATGATTCTTATCACCTGGTGACTGGTATAAGGAAATTGTGAAGACAGAACCCTAACTTATTGCACCTGACACTAGCCTCCATGTGAATTCTGACAGGACTTTTGCTGGGATCTTGAGTACCATCCTATGGCCAGGTAACAGAAGATTTCCCTTTCTGATAATTTGGAAACTAGACACCATGACAAAGCTTCCTTCTTAAAATAATACAAAGTATAAAATACTTTTAAGTGCCTTAATGAATTAATTCAGGAGGAAAAACTTACTGAAGAGCAAAATGAGATAAAAGCAGCAAGCAGAGAAATGAAGCTAAGTTTCACTGTTGGGTCATTTATCAAATCTCAGTGAACTTTATGTTGGTGTTCATGGCTTCTCTGAGAGTATGAGATCCAAAAATTAAAGCCTAGAGCCCACAAATGTGGATGTTTAAATAGGAAATTCCATATATCTAGGAGCACAAAGGGTTTCCAAATCATAGGATGAACTAAAAACACCCCTCCAGAAAGACACTCCACCAACAGAATAGTAAAAGAAAAATTTTATTCTTAAACCATGAGGCTATAACAAAAAGGAAAATCTCATAGTCAATATTCATAATATGTACAGGAAAACAAATCACTATGAGTGATAGTCAATAGAAATAATAAAAGTCAGAATCAGACCTGCAAAGACTTTAGATATTTGACTTTTCAGGCACGAATTGTACATATATGTATTTTGTTTTAAACATAAGGAATTGTGTTATGAAAAAGAAGAAAAAAATTAAAAATGTTTAGAATGCAGCCCAGAAAAGCAAATGGATGGAAAATGTGAAAGGAAGGTAAACAAAATGGAGGACATACTAAGAATATCTTATATATACATAATCATATTTTCAGAAAGAGAAAGAGACTGGGATGAAGAAATATATGAAGAGAGAGATAGTTGTTAAAATTTACCAAAACTTCTGAAATTGACCAATATTAACTCTCAGAAAGACAGTAAAAAAGCAAGAAGAATAAACAACTGATAAAGTCATAATGAAAATGCTGACCATCAAAGACAACATCCAGAGAGAAAAAAAGGCATTAATTGTTCAGGTAGGAAAATCAGACTCTCAGTGACTTAATAATAGCAATAATGGGATTCAAAAATATTGGAATAATGAGCTGGTAAAAATAAGTCAATATATAATTATAAACCTTGTGAAAATTTATTTCAGGGACACTTATTCAAAAACTGAGAGGTTAATTTTATCTTAATAAAGCTGGGAAAAAACAGAGTTTGTCAAAAATAAATCTTTACTAAGAAAAATACTATAAAATAGTAATTATAAAATAGAAGAAAAGAATAATTGCAGAGAGATTTCTGAAATAAAAAAAGGAGCATAAAAAAAGCTGAATCATGATTTTTAATATATGTCAGGAATTGTTGCTTTGGAGATATATTTAACACATATAACTCTTTGAGAAAAAACTAATATTCTTATTTTAAAGATGAGAAATATGAGATATAGAGAGGTTAGGTAAATTTTCTAAGACTGAACAGCTGTTGAGTAAACTTGAGATTTATATCTAGACAGTATGGGTACAGAGACTATGACTTTTTTTAATGTTTATTTATTTTTGAGAGAGAGAGAGACAGAGTGTGAGAGGGGGAGGGGCAGAGAGAGAAGGAGACAAAGAATTCTAAGGAGGCTCCAGGCTCAGACCTGTCAGCACAGAGCCAGTCTCTGAGCTCCAATTCACTAACTGTGAGATCATGACCTGAGCCAAAGTCCGATGCTTAACTGACCCAGCACCCCATTCAATGAACATGACTTTAAACAACACACTATACTGTCTGAAAAAAATAATAAACAGAAAAATACAGTATGAGGGCAAATTTATGAAAAGATTGTTTTAATGGATGTTAGTAATGGTTTTTTAAATATCACACCTAAACTACAAACAACAAAATAAAAAACAAATAAATGAGACTACATCAAACTAAAAAGCTCTGCACAGCAAAAGAAACCATCAACAAAGTGAAAAGACAACCTATAACATGGGGAAAAAGATTTGCAAACCATATATCTGATAAGTGGTTAATATCCAAATACATAAAGAACTCACACAACTCAATAGCCAAAAAGAAAAAAAAAATGGGCAAAAGATCTGAGTAGACATTTTTCCAAAGAAGATATATGAGAGACAAACAGCTACATGAAAAGATGCTCAGCATTCACTTGTCATTTGGGAAATGAAAATTAAAACTACAATAAGATATCATCTTACACCTTTTAGAATGACCATCCTGAAAAAGACAAGAAAGATCAAATTCTGGCATGGATGTGAAGAAAAGGGAACCTTTATTCACTGTTGGTGGGACTGTAAATTAATATAGCTACTATGAAAAATAGTAAGCACCTTTCAAAAAATGAAAATACAACTATCTCATGAGGCAGAAATTTCACTTCTGGGAATATATACAACAGAAACAAAAACACTAACTCAAAAAGGAAAGATATCTGCACCCTCATGTTCATAGCAGCATTATTTACGATAGCCAAGACGTAGAAACAATCTTAGTGTCCATCAATAGATGAATAGAAGAAGGAAATGTGATATATATACACAATGAAGTACCATTTGACCATAAAAATGAGGGAATCTTACAACATTGATGGAAGGCATTAATGCTAAGTGAAATAAGTCGGAGAAAGACAAATACTGTATAGCCTCATATATGGAATCTAAGAAAAAAAAGAACAAATAGCAAAAAAACTCATAGAAAAAGAGATCAGACTTATGGTTACCACAGGTGGAGGATGGGGGAAGGAGAAATTAGAGGAAGGTGGTCAACGGTACAAACTTCTAGTTATATGATAAATAACTACTAGGGGTGTTTGTACATCATGGTTACTAAAGTTAACACTGATGTATGGTATATAGAAAGTTAAGAGAGTTAATTTGAGAATTATCTTCAAAAGGAAAATTATTTTCTTTTTCTTTTATTTTTAGCTTAACATATTGTGGTAATTATTTCACAATATATGCAATTCAAACCATTATGCTGTATCTTAAACTTATACAGTGGAATATATCAATTATTTCTCAGTAAAACTGGAAGAAAAAGTTTGAAATAAAAAAAAAACATTGTTAATAAAACTATAATAATCGTATCTTGAATGGTAAAAAGTAAAGCTAATATACAGTTAAAATATATGAAACTAGTAGCAAATATATAAGGAAATAAGTGACTGAAATTAAATAGTTTAACAGTTCATATATATTCAGAAAGATATTAAATTTAAATTTTTATAAAATATCTATGTTTTCCTAGGTTAACTGATGAATAAATAGAAATTTGTTGGAAAACAAATCTATTCATCATAAATATTTACCACTGCCCACTTTTTGGTGATGAAAAGAAATTATATATTTAAAACTTCTTTACACAGAATATAACACATACAGAACTTCCGGCATGTCCTATAAAACAGAAATCTAATTTTTAGTCTAACTTTAGAGACTCATCAGATTTTGATTCGAACTATGCATGTTGTCACAACTACTGCTCCACCTCAAAGAGTTTGGAGCCCAGATACATGAAATATCAAACCTAATCTACAAACCTACTCCATATTGTATATCTTCTAAGAAATGCTCACTCTCTCATCCATCAGAATAAAATTCCTTATTTGAAAATACCTAGTTGTGAAACAAATAAAACAAATTATTAAATTTCCTGATTAAAGGCAAATGCAAAATCTTAATTCAAGAATGGATTTGGAGTATCCAAGCTGCAAGATGCCAGCATGGCTGCAAGCCAATGCCCAGATGGGAGAAATAGGAAATCCAGTCTGTGAATTGCATATATTTAGATTTTAAAGGATACATGGGCCCGAGAAAGGAGCTTGATTTTTTTTATATACATCATAATAATACAAATAAATTATTCCTACAATATAAATAAATTTCTAAAGTTCTCAGATATTTTTCAGTAATGTTTATTTTGCCATATAACGTACACAGAGTGACACCTGGGTGGCTCAGTTGGTTAAGCATCTGACTCGTGATTTCGGCTCAGGTCATGGTCTCATGTTTCTGAAATCCAGCCCCACCTTGGCTGTGTGCTAACAGCAGGGAGCCTAATTGGGATTCTCTCTCTCTCTCTCTCTCTCTCTCTCTCCCCCCACCCAACCTGGCTCATGCTTGCTTTCAAACTCTCTCTCTCTCTCTCTCTCAAAATAAATAAACTTAAAAAATTAAATAGAAACATGCAACTCTCCATTTTTTACAGATTGGACAAACATATAAAAAGTGATGGGCTTGCCTAACACCTCACATACCTCACTGTCAGCATCAGGATTAGCTTTCCTTCCAGCTGATCCCTGGTGTAGAGAGCTAAATAATATCTGCAAACTGCCTTTACCATTTTCTACTGATGAGAAAATATTCTACATTGAGACACGGAGAATTAAGAAGACATTTTCACATGTTTTAGGAAAGATTCTTCTGAAAGAGAGGAATGACTTGTGACATTAAGCCTGGTTTCTTGCAATAAGAGGGTCTCAGTGAAGGGAAATATGTGTAAATAATGAAAAAGGACACGTGGGTTATTGCATTCTGGAAAACAAACCAATGAGGGCATGTGTCCAGGGTTCCACATGAGCAAGTAAATTAACTAAATTCTGTGTAAAAGAGTTTTATATGTATAATTTCAGGTATATATTTCTTATATACTGAACAGTAAGAGGTAGTAAAAATTCAAGATGAGAATATATTTGTTTTCTGATGAATTAAAGTTAGTGTCAGAGGGACTTCCAACAGCTCAACAGGTAGAACAATACAAGAAAACACGTAGGAAACCCAAAGGATTTTGAGTCCCAGAGATTTCTTTTGTATCATATGTGATATTAATAAGATTTTAGACGCATGATATCTAACAAGAAAGATGGAATTCATATTAATCCTGATATTTAATTTTCTTTTAATTAATTCAAATATGGAAACAAGAATCCGTTAAGTTTTTTTTTTTTTAATTTTAATTCTAGTGTAGCTAATATACAGTGTTATATTAGTTTCAGGTGTACAATGAAGTGATTCAACAATTCCTTACATCACCCAGTGCTCATCATAAGTGCACTCCTTCATCCCCATCACCTATTTAACCCATCCCCCAACCACCTTCCCTCTGGTAACCATTAAGTTTCTTCTCTATAGTGAAGAGTCTGTTTCATGGTTTATCTCTCTCTCTCTCTCTTTAACTTTGTTCGTTTGTTTTGTTTCTTTTTTCCCCACAAAGTTTATTTATTTATTTTGACAGAGAGAGAGAGAGAGACAGAGAGAGAGAGAGAGAGAGAGAGAGAGAGAGAGAATGTGCACAGGGGAGAGGCAGAAAGCCCTGGCAATAAAGGATCCCAAGTAAGCTCTGTGCTCTCAGCAAACCATGGGATCATGGCCTGAGCTAAAATGAAGAGTCATATGCTCAACCAAATGAGCCACCCAGGTGTCCCTGTTTATTAAGTTCCACATACAAATGAAATTGTATGGTATTTGTATTTCTCTGACTGACTTATTTCACTTACATCAATACATTCTAGCTCAATTCACATCATTGAAAATGGCAAGATCTCATTCCTTTTTTTTAATGACTGAATAACGTTCCATTGTATACACATACCACATTTTCCTTATCCATTTATCTGTGAATGGACATTTGTGCTCTTCCATAATTTGGCTATTGCAAATAACGATGCAATAAAGATAGGGATTCATATATATTTTCAAATTAGTGTTTTGTATTCTTTGGGTAAATACCCAGTATATGATTAGTAGGTCATATGGTAGTTTTATTTTTAACTTTTTGAGGAACCTCCATACTGTCTTCCACAGTTGCCGTACCGGTTTATATTCCTAGCAACAGTGCACAAGGATTTCTTTTTCTCCACATTCTTGCCAACACTACTGTTTCTTGAGTTTTTGATTGGCCATTCTGACAAGTGTGAGGTGATATTTCATTGTAGTTTTGATTTAGATTTCTTTCATGATGAGTGTTGTTAAGCATCTTTACATGTGTCTGTTGACCATCTGTATGTCTTAGAGATATGTCTGTTCGTGTCTTCTAATCATTTTTAAATTGGATTATTTGTTTTTTTGTGTGTGTATTGAGTTGGATAAGTTCTTCATATATTTCGGATACTAACCCTTTATCAGATATGTCATTTTCAAACATCTTCTCCACTCAGTAGTTTGCCTTTTAGTTTTTATGATTGTTCTCTTCACTGTGCAAAAGCTTTTTGTTTTAATGAAATCCCAATAGTTTATTTTTCCTTTGATTTCCCTTGCCTCAGGAGACATATGTAGACAGATGTTGCTATGGCTGATGTCAGAGAAATTGCTTCCTGTATTTTCTTCTGGATTTTTATAGTTTCAGGTCTCACATTTAGGTCTTTAATCCATTTTTATTTTATATTTTTGTATACTGTAATGCATCTAGCTTTCCATTTTTCCCAACACAATTTGTTGACAATACCTTTTCACAATGTATATTCTGCTTCTTTTCTGGAATATTAATTGACCAAACTATTGGGGGTTTGTTTCTGGGTTTTCTAATCTGCTCCATTGATTGATGTGTCCATTTTTTGTGCCAGTACCATGTTTGATTACTACAGCTTTGCAGTATGACTTGAAGTCCAGAATTATAATACCTCCAGTTATATTTTTCTTTTTCAACATTGTTTTGGCTATTCTGGGTCTATTCTGGTTCCATACAAATTTTAGGATCATTTGTTCTAATTCTGTGAAAAATGCTGTTGGCATTTTGATAAGGATTGCATTACATCTGTAACTTGCTTTGGGTAGTATGGTTATTTTAACATTTGTTTTTCTAATCCATGATTAGATTTTGTTTTATTGCTTACATTGTACAGGCCTTTCACCTCTTTGGTTATTTTTATTCCTAATTATTATATTATTTTTGCTTCAATTGTAAATGGGATTATTTTCTTAATTTCTCTTTGCACTCCTTCATTATTCATTAATAGAAATGCAATCGATTTCTGTACATTGATTTTGTATCCCGTGACTGATAAATTCATTTATCAGTTCTAGTACTTTCTTTGTGGATTCTTTTGGGTTTTCTATTGTAGTATCATGACATCTGCAAATAGTGTAAGTTTTTTACTTCTTCCTTACCAATTTGGATGCATTTCATTTCTTTTTGTTGTCTGATGGTTATGTCTATGACTTCAGTACTATGTAATATAAAAGTGATGAGAGTGGATATCCCTGACTTCACAGGAAAAAAACTCATTTTTTTGTTTTTTTTGCTATTGACTATGATGTCAGCTGTGGGTTTTTCGTATAAGGCCTTTATTATGCTGAGGTATGTTCCCTCTAACTATACATTGTTGAGAATTTTTATCATGAATGGATGTTGTACTCCTTCTATTGATGTGATCATATGGATTTTATTCTTTGTCTTGTTGTTGTGATGGATCACATTGATTGATTTGTGAATATTGACTCACTTTGGCATCCCAAGAATAAATTCCACTTGATTGTGGTGAATGGTTTTCTTAAATGTATTGTTGGATACCTTTTGATATTTTTTTAGAGAGAGAGAGAGAGTGCAAGTGAGTGAGGGGCAGAAAAAGAGAGAATCCCAGGAAAGACAGAGGAAGAACAGAAGAAAGAGAGAGAGACAGAGAGAAAGAGCAAGAGAGAGAGAGAGAGACAGAGAGTAAGAGAGAGAAATGGGGCCGATCTGAATCAGGGCTCATGTTTTTAACCAAAGCAGGGCTCCTGTTTTACCAGAAGCAAGGCTTCAGCTCACCCAATGTGGACCTTGAACTCATGAACCTTGAGATAGTGACCTGAGCCAACAATGTCAGATGCTTAACAACTGAGACTCCCAGGTATCCTTGATAATATTTTGTTGAGGATTTTTGCATCTATGTTCATCAGAGATATTGGCCGATAGTTATATTATTTCCGTACTATGTTTATCTGGTTTGGGTACCAGAATAAATTGTGCCTTGCAAAATAAATTTGGAAGTTTTCCTTCCTCTTCTATTTTTTTGGTTATAGTTTGAGAAAAATAGATATTAATACTTCTTTGATTATTTAATAGAATTCACCTGTGAGGCCATCTCCTCTTGGAATTTTGTTTGTTCAAAGTTTTTTTGATTACATATTTAATTTTATTGTTGGTAATTGGTCTGTTCAAATTTCCTATTTCTTCCTGATTCTATTTTGGCAGGTTACATGTTTCTAGAAATTTATCCATATCTTCTAGGCTCTCCAATTTGTTGGCATATAACTTATCATAATATTCTCTAAAAATCCTCTGTATTTCTGTGGTGTGAATTGTTATTTCTCCCCTTTCCTTTTGAATTTTGTTTATTTTAATTCTCTCTCTCTCTGTCTCTCTCTCTTTTTGATGAGTCTGGCCAAAGGTTTTCAATTTTGTTAATCTTTTCAAAGTACCAGCTCCTTGTTTCAGTGATCTGTTCTATTGGCATTTTTAGTTTCCATTTGGTTTATTTCTGCTCTAATCTTTTTTGTTAAATGTTTATTTATTTTTGAGAGAGAAAGAGAGGGAGAGAGAAAGAACGTGCATGGGAGACGGAGAGAGGCAGAGAGAGAGAGGGAGACAGAGGATCCAAAGCAGGTTCTGCACTGACAGCAGAGAGCCCAACGCAGGGCTCAAACTCACAAACTGCAAGATTATTACCTGAGTCAAAGTCAGATGATTGACTGAGTCACCCAGGTGCCACAATTTCTGTTTTAATCTTTATTAGTTCCTTCATTCTACTAGTTTTGGGTTTTGTTGTTCTTTTTCTTTTTTTCTGGTTCCTTAAGGTGTAAGGTTAGGTTGTGTATTGCTTTTTGAGGTAGGCCTATATTCCTATAAAATTCCCTCTTAGAATCACTTTCACCACATATCAAAGATTTTGGACAGTTTGGTTTCATTTTCATTTGTCTCCATGTATTTTTTTTTTATTCCTCATTGATTTCTTGGTTGATCCATTTATTGTTTAGTAGCACATTATTTAACCGCCATGTATTTATGCTCTTCCCAGATATATTCTTGAGATCGATTTCTAGTTTCATAGCATTATTGTCAGAAAGAAGCATGGAATTACTTTGATTTCTTTTTTTTTAATTTGTTGCGACTTGTTTTGTGGGCTAATATGTGGTCTCTTCTGGAGAATGTTATACGTGAACTTGAAAAGAATGTATATTCTGCTGTTTTAGAATGGAATGTTCTGAATACATTTGTTAAATACATCTGGTCCAGTGTCTCATTCAAAGCCACACTTTCTTTGTTGATTTTCTGTTTGGATGATCTGTCCATTGATATAAGTAGGATACTTAACTGCATTAAGTATTTGGGTGTCCTTGTAATAGGTGCATAAATATTTATAATTTTTATATATACCTTGTTGGATTGTTCTCTGAATGATTATATAGTATCCTTCTTTGACTCTTGTTACAGTCTTTGTTTTAAAGTCTATTTTGTCTCATATAAGTGTTGCTACCCAGGTTTCTTTTCACATCCATTTGCATGATAGATGTTTCTGTATCCCTTCACTTTCACTGTGCATGTGTCTTTAGGTCTGAAATGAGTCTGTTTTAGGCAGCATATACATGGGTCTTTTTTTTCTTTTTAATATTCCATCACCCTATATCTTTTGAATGGAGCATATAGTCCATTTAAATACAGAGTAACTATTGATAGGTATGTATTTATTGCCATTTTATTACTTGTTTTTATGGTTGTTTTGTAATTCTTCTCTATTCCTTTCTTTCCTTGCTCTCTTCACTTACATTAGTTGTCCTTCTTTAGTGATATATTTAGATTCCTTTCACTTTTTTGCATATCTATTACTGGTATTTGATTTTTGGTTACCATTTGGTTTGTATATATCATCTTCTGCATATAGCAGTTTATATAAAGTTGATAGTCACTTGAGTTTGAAACCATTCTTTACTCCTCTGCTCCACACATTTTTGGTATATGGTGTAATACTTTACATATTTTTATTTTGGATACCTTGATTGATTTTTACAGATATACTTATTTTTACTACTTTTGTGCTTCCTATTTTCCTTACTCTTGCTTATGGTCTTTCTTTTCCACTCAAAGGGTCCCCTATAACATTTCTTGTAGGGCTGTTTATTGATCACAACTCCTTTAGTTTTAGTTTTTCTGGGAAATCCTTAATTTCTCCTTCTATTGTGAATGATAGCCTTGCTAGATACAATAATCTAGCTTGCAGATTTTTCCCTTTAAGCAGTTTGAATATATCATGCCACTCCCTTCTGGCCTGCAAAGTTTCTCCTGAAAAATATGCTAATAGCCTTATGAATTTCCATTGGGTGTAACTGTTTTATTTTCTCTTGCTGCTTTTAAAATTCTCTCTTTACCATTATTTTTTTTCCATTTTAATTACTATGTATTTTGGTGTGAACCTCCATGGGTTGATTTTGTTGGGGGATCTCTGTGTCTTCTGAATCTGGATTTCTTCTTTCTTTCTCAGGTTAGGGAAGTGCTCAGCTATTATTTCTTCAAATACATTTTCTGCTCCCTTTTCTTTTTCTTCTTCTTCTTCTGAGATCCTATATTGTGAGTGTTATTACATTTGATGGTGTTGCTGAGTTCCCTCAGTCTATTCTCATTTTACATTTACATTTTGTTTTAAGTTTATTTATTTATTTTGATACAGAGAGAGTACAATTGGGGTGAAGGGCAAAGAGAGAGGGAGAATCTCAAGCAGGCCCCATGCTCTCAGTGCAGTCTGATGTGGGGCTGGAACTCACGAAACTCAGATCATGACCTGAGGTGAAATCAAGGTCTGGTTGCTTAACTGACTGAGCCAACCAGGTGCCCCTCATTTTGCATTTTTTTTTCTCCAGGTTACTGATTTATTCTTCTGCTTTGACTAATCTAGTATTTACTCCATCTAGGCTTGTTATGTATGTATGTATGTATGTATGTATGTTAATTTATATTGAAAAAAAGAGTGAGAGAGCACATAAGCAGGAGAAGGACAGGGAGAGAGGGAGACGGAGAATCCCCAGCAGACTCTGCACTGTCAGCACAGAGCTGGACATGGAGGTCAGTCTCATGAGTCATGACATCACTACCTGAGCCTAAATCAAAAGTGGGATGTTCAACAACTGAGCCACGAAGGTGTCCCCATCTAGGTATTTTTAATTTCATTGATTGTGTTCTTCATTTCTGATTTCTCCTTTTTTATCTCATTGCTAAGGGTCTCATTGATGATTTCCACTCTTTTTTTTAAGTTCAGTGTGTAGCTTTATGAATTTTCTGTCATCTCTATTACTTATCTCCTGTTTGCTCATTATGTTCCTTGTAATTTTGTCCTTTATTTCATTTAGGACATATTCCTCTGTCTCCTCATTTTCTCTAACTCTCTGTGTCTGTTTCTCTTTACTAGGAAAGACATCTATGTCTCCTGCACTTGAAAGTAATGGTCTTGTGAAGAAGAGGTCCTATAGCCCTAGTGTGCAGTGTCCCTTGTTCAACAGAACTTGATACTTCAGGGTTGTCTCCTATGCCTGATGTATCCACCCTTCTCTTGTGGTGAGCCTTTTAGTCCAGTTGTCTGTAGAGGTTCTCTTTTCCTGTTGTGGACAGTTTTTGGTCCCTGTGGCTTAGTGGGCTAGTCTTGAGATGCCTGGAGCTTAGGCTGAGTCAGAGCAGAGATACAGTAGCACAAAACTGCAGGGTGATTTTCCTTTGTGTCCCTAGAGTTTTCCTTGGTGGGTGATACCTGTGGTCAGACCAACTGTCTGCATCCAGTCCACTGCTACGTCTCTATCTGACTTCTGGGTGTGATTTTCTTTCCCTCTCTCTGGAGAAAGTCATTTTGGAATGGTGCTGGGAACTATAGGGACTGCTTGCACACTGCCAGGCTTGTGGCATTGCCCTGTATGGGCCCTGGCCAAAAGCCTATTAGGGCAGCTCCCCAAAGTACAGTTGGGGAGGGCATTGTGACAGGGCAATGGTGCTAGCAAGCTTTATATGTCCCTGTCTTCTGGGGGTGGGGCCCTATAGTGCTGGGACTGAGGCAGGCTATCCAAAGGGGTAGATTGGTGGAAGCACGGCATTGGTGGGGGAGGGGACCAGAGCAGCAGTGTTAACAAGTTACTTAGAGAGTTCCACAGGTGATCCTAGGTTTACACTGGGGAGCTGGGATGGACAATGGCCCCTTTAAGTTCCTTTATCCCTGAAGGAATGTCCCTGGGGTTTCTGTCCCTCAGAACATGCTTTGAGATTAGTAAATAACTCTCCCTCTCATATGCCCCAGGCACATTTCAAACTGCTGCTTCTATGCTGCAGAGATATGCTTCTATCTCTGTGGGCTGTTTATTCTGCTATCTTTTTAATGGCAGGGACTCAGTTTCCTCTTGCCCTCCTAGCTATCTCAGAGAAAAGCCAACTGATTTTTTTTAATTCCACATTTTAAGTCCTGCTAGTTGTAAGAACTCACAAAATTCAGCTCCTCTGATTTTCAAAGCCATATATTATGAAAATTTGTCTTCCCTGTGCAGGTTTCTTGGTATGGGGGTCTCCCCTCTCGATATCTGCAGTGTGCCTCTCTCCCATGGACAGTCTGAGGAGTCCATTTAGTTCCTGACCATGTCTCCACCCTTCCAACTCTCTTCAGTGTGGCCTCTTCTCTACATTTAGTTGTGGAGTTTATTTTGACAGTCTTCAGGTAATTCTCTGGGTTATTTACACTGATGTGAGTGTCATCTAGTTATATCCATGGGGTAAGGTGAGCCTAGCATCATCTTACTCTGCTATTTTCTTCAGAAGTCCAGAATCTTTTGAAGACAGTTAAAATTAGAGTCATTGTGTTCTCTTCATCTTGGGTAAATTGGGTTTTTCATGATTTACCTAAAATTTAACCTATATCTCCCCAGAAATTTGTCATTTTGAATCATTATCTTCATCTGGCAGTTAATACCATAGGGCTAAAATGCATTTAGACAATGTCTTGTTGTAGGGACATGGTTAAATTTGGAAGAGTAGATAGTTCCAAGGCAATGTTTGAAATTGCTAATATACATTCTCACAGGAATAATATATATTTTTTCTTCATTTCTATATTAAATAAACCCTTTTTTCCTGAAATATTTATATTTGCTAAAGCCAAGGAAAACAGGGATGGTAAAAGAAACAAAAAAGTACTACACCAAGAAGAGAAACAGACAAAAACTTGAGAACAAGTCCATATATTTATATGGTGTTGTTATAAAATATTAGGTAGCTCCTTTGATGGAATTTTATAGTAGTATGACAAGGACCTGTAAGTATGGTTTTCTATGTTGTTGACAAAGGAGTTGTAAAAAAATGAGAAATGAAAAAGAGAGACTACGGGGATGTGCAGTGGGATGTTTTATACCCCAAACTTTAATCCAAATGACTACTATCAATTTTTTTTTTCTCCAAACAGTAAGTACTGAGAGGTAATATGATCAAGTCAATTGAGACTAGTAAAAAACAAATAGGAAAAACT
Source organism: Lynx canadensis (assembly GCF_007474595.2). NCBI lineage: Eukaryota > Metazoa > Chordata > Mammalia > Carnivora > Felidae > Lynx > Lynx canadensis. The sequence goes on from NC_044312.2 coordinate 34,382,368, forward strand.
AAATTCTGGGCAAAACTATGTGCCTGATAAACTGCCTCTCTCTGCCTTAGCCTCTTCAGTTTGTATTATGATGGCACCAGTCTTTATTGACTTTCAGCAAGTTACTTGATTTTGTTAAGTTCTTTGCAACATCACAGATAAAAAAAAAAAAAAAAAAAACCTAAAAATCCACAATGGACATTGTAATTTCCCCACATTGTTTCTCTTAATCTGTTAAATATCATTGAAAATTATTAATTTTCAATTTTTTGTTTCAGAATCAAGCATTCAAGATAATTCATAGAGTTGCAGATACAGATAAGTTATTAAGGAAGAGATGTACTTCAATTAATTCTACTCCTCACCACCAAATAATTCAGATGAGAATTTATACATGTGCCTTGAACTTGCCAGGACTATGATATTCAGAACAGCATGCCATCTGACAGAGGTCCCAAGAGCCATCATCATTTCAGTTTCAGTCAAATGAATAAAAATGGGTTACCATAATCTGGTAATTGAGAGAACTGGAAAGTGTAAGATCAGGTTATGTAACTAACTTTTTCATGGAATTAATATACTAGCCTTAGTTTGCATTTGAGACATTTATGCTATTTTAGGCTATTCCAAATCCTTTAATGCATTAAATCAAGATTTTTTTCTTTCACTAACAAGATACCACTTCATTGCTTGAGGAAAACATCCTTAAATTGAGTTTTCATTTATGTGAAGTAAAGAAATTCAGAAAGGGAAAAATTAAATTGCTTAATTTCATAATCTAAAGTAAGTGGCATATCATATACTACAATTGGTTGTAGTATATTATTTATTTTGAGATAGTTATAATTCATAGGTAGTTGCAAAAAACTACAGGAAGGTCCTGTGAAACTTTTACCTCTCTTCAATGTTAGCATCTTAGATAGCTACAGAATAGAATAAACACCACGAACTTGGTGTTGGTACAATCTACAGAGCTTATTCTGATTTCATCACTTTACATGCTCTCATTTGTATGTGTGCCTTTGTGTATGTGTCTAGAGTTGTATGCACAATAATCATGGCATGTCCCTTTTATTTATGTTTTCTTTGATTTCTTCCTCGGTGTCTTTCATCATATGACAAAATTTTCAGCATACAAATCCTAACACATTTTGTTAGTTATAAGTAAGTGTTTCATTTTTTAGCCACTGTAAATGGCCTTGTGTTTTTAATTTTGGTTTCCACATATTCATTTTAAGTATACAGGAGTGTAATTAATCTTACATCCTGTGACTTTGATGAACTCACTTGTTAATTCTAGGAATTTGAGGAGTACACTGTTGGAGATTTTTCTACATGCACAATCATGTCATCTGTGAATGGGGCACTTCTGCTTATTCTTTTCCAATTTTTACTCCCCTTTTCACGTTTTTATTGCTTTATTACATTTGCTAGGACTTACAGTACCATGCTGAATAATAGTGAAAGCACACATCCTTGCCTTATTCTTCAACTTAGGAGGAAAGCTTTCAGTTTTTCACCAGTAAGTATGATGTTAGATAATAATTTATTTTGTTATGAATGCTCTTTATCAAGTTAATATTAATTTCTCTCTAGTCCCACAATGTTGAGAGTTATTACAATCAGTATATTTTGGATGTTGTCAAATTCTTCTTCTGGGTTAATTGATATGCTCAAACAGGTTTTCTTCTTAGCTTGTTGGTATAATGGGTTGCATTGATTGGTTTTAGAATATTGGACCAACTGGCATGCCTGGGTGGCTGTTGGTTGAGTGTCTGACTCTTGGTTTTGGCTCAGGTCATGATCTCACAGTTTTGTGAGTTCAAACTCTGTGTCTGGCTCTGCAATAGCAGTGCAGATCCTGCTTGTTTTTTTTGTTGTTGTTGTTGTTTTTTTTTTTTTTTTTTTTCCCTCCCTCTCTCTCTCTCTCTGCCCCTCCCTTGCTCTGGTTGTCTCTGTCTCTCTCAAAATAAATAAATAAACTTAAAAAAAAAAAGAATATTGAACCAACCTTGCATATCTGGAATCAATTTCACTTGGCCATATATATAACTCTTTTTATATTGTTCTATTCAATTTGCTAATGTTTTATTGAGAATCTTTACATTTTTATGAGGGACCTTGGTCTTATTTTGTTTTGTGCTTTTTACTTTCTTTGTCTGACTTGGTGTCAAGGTAATACTGATCCCATATAATAAGATGAGAAAGGTTTCCTCATTTTCTACTTTTGGAAAAGATTGTGTAAAATGTGTGCTTATTCTGTAAATGTTTTGTAAAATTTCATGGCGATACAATCTTGACATGAAGATTTATTTTAGGGGAAATTTTTAATTACAAATTCAATTTCTTTAATAGTTGTAGCACTGGTTCAGTTGTCTATTTCATGTTGGTTGTGCTTTGCTTAGTAGTTTTTGGTTTTTGAGAAATTGGCTCATTTTTATGTTGTTAAATTCATAAATGTGAAGTTGTTCGTAGCATTGTCTTATTAATCTCTTAATTGCTACTGTATCTGTTACAATATCTCTTATTTTGTTACTGATATTAGTGAATTGTGCCATCTCTTTTAATCTTGTCAAATTTACTGGAAGTACATCACTTATTTTATATTATATTATTTTATTTTTATTGTTTTATTCATTCATTCATTCATTCATTCACTCAGGAATCAGCCTTTTGTTTTATTGATACTTTTCTGTTTCCCTGCTTTAATTTTTTTTTTAATTTATCTCATGTTTATTATTTCCTTCCTTCTGTTTGCTTTAGGATTTATCTTCTCTTATCTTTTCTGAATTCTTGACCAAAGAACTTAGAATATTGTTTTGAGATTTTTTTTCTAATATAAGTATCCATTGGCATAAATTTACCTCTCAACATGGCTTTTCTGTATTTTTATTTCCTTTGAGACTTCTTCTTTGATACATGAATTATTTAAAAGTATATTGGGGCGCCTGGGTGGCTCGGTCGGTTAAGCGTCTGACTTCGGCTCAGGTAATGATCTCACGGTCCGTGAGTTCAAGCCCCGCGTCAGGCTCTGTGCTGACAGCTCAGAGCCTGGAGCCTGTTTCAGATTCTGTGTCTCCCTCTCTCTCTCTGCCCCTCCCCTGTTCATGCTCTGTCTCTCTCTGTCTCAAAAACAAATAAACGTTAAAAAAATTAAAAAAAAATTAAAAAGTATATTAATTAATTTTCAAGTATTTGAAGTTTTTCCTGTTGTCTTTCTGTATTGATTTCTAGTTCAACTCCATTATCATCAGACAGACACTCTGTATTATTTAAATTCTTTAAATCTGAGAAGGTTTGTTTTATGACACAAATATTTTCTATCTTTATGAATGTTCCATGGACAGCTGAAAAGAATATATATTCTGCTGTTGGTTGAATTGTTCTAAAATGTCAATTAGGTTGTGTTATTTGATCATTCTCAATTCTTCTATATATTTATATTTTATATATTTTCTGGGAATGAAATGTTGGAATTCTCAGCTATAATTGTGGGTTATTCTATTTTTCTTTTTAGTTTTACTAATGTTCACTTTATGTATTTTGAGTCTTTTTTGTTTTTTGCAACCATATTTAGAATCACTATGTACTCATGATGGATTGATACTTTTAACATTAAGTAATATTCATTTTATGTTCCTAGTAATTTTCTTTGTGATGTAGCATACATCATCCAATATATATTATATATATATCACTCTTGCTTTTTCTGATTAATGTTTGCATAATATATCTACTTTCATACTTTTATTTTTAACCTATACCATGTTTGAAGAAAGTTGCTTGTGGACAACATATGGTTGTGTCAGTTTTTAAAAAATCAACTCTGCTAATCTTTGTGTTTTAATTGGTGAATTTAGATTATATTTAAAATAATTACTAATATGATATGGCTTAAATTTACATTTTATTATGTGTTTTCTGTTTGTTTCTTCTGTTCTGTACTCCTCTGATTCCTTTGCCTTATTTGAGTTACTAAAATAATTTTTACTTTATTTAAAAATTATTTTTTACTTTCTTTTACTTACTAATTCCAATTTTATTTACTTACGTATTTTTGAGTATATTTATTCATATCATTTGCTTCATGATTGACGTAGTTTACAGTATTCCTTTTTGCCTTGTTTCTTCCTACTTATGTAATCTTTTACCACAGTGATGGAATATTAAAATCTTATTTCCATTGAGGCACCTTTACTTTTCTTACCTTTTATATATGATTATCTTAAGTGTTTTCTCTAAATACATTGAAAACCAGCAGCAAATCCTGTTACTTTTTTTTTTTTAAGTTTATTTATGTATTTTGACAGAGAGAGAGCTCAAGTGGGGTAGGGCAGAGGGGCGGGGGCAGAGGATCCAAAGCAGGCTTTGTGCTGACAAGCAGACAGCTTAATGTAGGGCTAGGACTCACAGTGAGATTTTGACTAGAGCCGAAGTCAGACACTTAACTACTGAGCCACCCAGGCACCCCTGTTACATTTTTTTATTTAAATATCAAATATCATTTAAGGAACTTGAGAAGAAATTAACAATTGTATTTAATCCTATTTTACCCTTTCATAGAATGTTCTTTCTTTACTGAAGTTCCTATCTTTCTGCTTCATTTTCTGTTTATAGAGGGACTTTCAGCCATTTTTTTAGGGTAAATATTCTGTTATCAGATTCCCCTAATTTTACTTTGTTTGAGAATTCTTAATAGATAGGTTTTAATGATATAGAGCTCACAGACTCACAGTCAATAGTGTTTGGGGAGAGTTTGTTTTGTTTTGTTTTTAATATGAAATCAATTGTCAAATTGCTTTCCATACAACACCCAGTGCTCATCCCAACAGGTGCCCTCCTCAATACCCATCACCTGCCCTCCCGTCCCTCCCACCCCCGATCAACCCTCAGTTTGTTCTCAGTTTTTAAGGGTCTCTTATGTTTTGGCTCCTTCCCTCTCCAACCATTTTTCTTCCTTCCCCTCCCCCATGGTCTTCTGTTAAGTTTCTCAGAATCCACATACGAGTGAAAACATATGGTATCTGTCTTTCTCTGTATGACTTATTTTGCTTAGCATGACAATCTCCAGTTCCATCCATGTTGCTACAAAAGGCCATATTTCATTCTTTCTCATTGCTATGTAGTATTCGGTTTATATACACAATGGAATACTACGTGTTTTTTTATTTGTTTTTGTTTTGTTTTCAGCACTTGGAAAAATATTTTGCCACTTCTTGCATGGTTTCAGATGGGTTGGGATTCCCCTATAGGTAGTGTATTGTTTCTAGTTACTCCTGACATTCTTTTTCTTTAATTTTTAAAAATGTACTTATGATGTGCCCTGCCATGAATTTCTTTTGATTTTACCTAATTGAGGTTCATTCAGCCTCTTCAGTCTGTAGGTTTATTCTTTTTGTCAGATTTGAGAATTTTTCAACCATTATCTCTTTGAATGATTTTTCAGTCCCACTCTTTCTTCTATCCTTCTGTGACTCAGATGATACAAATGCTAGATACTTTGTTACTGTCCGACAGATCCCCAAGGCTCTGTTTTTTTGTTTGTTTGTTTTGTTTTGTTTTTTCCCTTTCAGGTTATCTTCTGTCTGCTAAGATTCTGTAAATTCTACTGGTCTATCCTTAAGTTCGTTGATTCTATGCTTTCTCATCTCCTTTGTACTATTGAGTCCATCCAGTGCTAGAATTCCCAGTTGGATATTTCTTACAGCCTCTCTTTCTTTGATGAAATATTTTATTTCTTTTTTCACTCATTTCAAGAGAATTCATCATTGTTTATAAAAGCATGTTTATGATGGTTGATTTACCCACGTCAGAAAATTCCAGCAATTGAATCATGTCTGTATAGACATCAATTGATATTGTAATTTTTCTTGTTCTTGATATGGCAAGAAACATATCCCTTTCCAGGCCCTTAAGTTGGAAAGAATAGCCTTTTCTTTTGCTTTCTTTCTTTCTTTTTTCTTCCTCTTTCTTTCTTTCTTTCTTTCTTTCTTTCTTTCTTTCTTTCTTTCTTCTTTCTTTCCATGGCAATTGGTAGTTCAGATTGCATGCTTCTCTGGCTCTCAGACCAGGATATATTAGAGCTAAAAAGAAATCCCTGGGAACTCACTGCATTATTTTCTCAAACTCTAAGATCCTTAGCCAGTTCACTTTCTTCTTTGTAGATGCCAGAATCCTTTTATGATTGTTGAATTATTTCCAGGTATTTACTTGTATTTAGAGGAGTGCTACAGGGAAAATTAAGTCTTTACCACCTTTTCTGACACTCAAAGTCCAAGCATTTTTTTTAATAAAAGAGAGTAAATGAAACATCAACCTAATATTTTTTAAAAGAACATAAATTCATATATAAAGTTGATGATTTTGGGTTTGAATTCTAGTTCTGTAACACATCACCTATGGAAGCTGGGACAATTCACATAAGCTTCCTAAGCTTCAATTGCCATGTTCAAAAATGGGAATAAACCCTGCAACTTGAAGTCCTTTGTAGAAGTGCCAAGTTATATGTAGAAATTAATTAGGATAGTGTTTGAGAATTGTAATGATTAATTTTATATGCCATTTTGACTAGGCCACAGTTTACCCAAACATTTGGTCAAATAGATTAACATTTGAATCAGTAGACTGATTAAAAGAGATTCATTTTCCTAATGTGAATGTCCTCATTCAATCATTTGAAGGCCTCAATAAAATAAAAAACCTGACCATTGTCCGACAATTCACACAAGTAAGAGATAATTCCTCCTGTTTAACTGCCTTCAAGCAAGGACATAATTTTTTTCCTGCCTTTGGGCTCACATAGAAATATGAGGTGACTAGTCTCAAACGTGCCAGCTTTGATTGGAACTATGCCATCAGCTCTGCTGATTCTGAGGCCTTCAGATTTGGACTGGAACTGCACCAGTAGCTTTCCTAAGTCTAGCTTACTGACTGCAAGTCTTGGGATTCCTTAGCCTCTATAATCATATAAGCCAATTTTTTATCATCTCTCTCTCTCTCTCTCCGAGTATATGTATGTATGTATGTGTGTGTGTGTGTGTGTGTGTATATATATATATATATATATATACACACAATATATATAATATATATATCTGTTTCTCTGGATAAACCTGACTAATAACATAGTCATCTAAGAGAAGCTTTTCTTATATTTAGTATAATGTGTCATTCACTTCAAATAAGTTGTGAGAATTGAAAGTATATTCATTGGTGGGGCACTTGGGTGGCTCAAATAGGTTGTGAGAATTAAAAGTATATTCATTGGTGGGGCATGTGGATGGGGCACCTGTGATGACAGCTCAGAGCTTGAAGCCTGCTTCAGATTCTGTGTCTCCCTCTCTCTCTGTCTCTACCCCACTCACACTCTGTCTCTCTTTCTCTCAAAAATAAATAAACATTAATTTTTTTTAAAATTATTTTCATCTGTGAGCTAAACAATTTATGTCTATTTCACTTTTCTCTGCTTATGCAAACTCTGCTTCTTAAAAAGCAATATCCAAAATATATCATACCTCAAAGTTAATTAGATATGTGTTTTATGCAACCAAGTCTGTTGATATTATCCATCTATTTGCAACTCCTTGTATACTTAAAAAAATAAGGTATTGATTTTTCCAATCCCCAGCCCATCTCCACAAGCAGATCATAATTTCATTATATTCTCAGAACAGTGCTTACATAATATACAGCAAAAGTTCTACACTGCATAAATAGCACATTTAACTTTAATGTTTTTAAATACTCTTATTTTAATAGCTGATGACCTCAGAGTATTTTTGGAAAGTTTTAAAATTTAATATTATATCTATTTCACTTATATGACATCCAGTAAAGCAATGTTGAATAAATATATATTGTTTATATAAGTTCATTGTGCATTCATATTTTAACACCATTGTGAATGACTTACATAATTTTTGAAATGTACCTAGTCTCTGAGAAATGTCATACCAGATTCAGAAAGTAAGTCTAGCAAAGTTAGAGTCAAACTGAACTTGTTGTTAGTAATGAAAGTAGATGTGATGGTCAGCATGGCCATCCATCAGGAAGATGCACTTAACAGATATCTTGAATGTTTTCCAGAAGCATATCATAAAAATAGAAAGTACAAGAAATAGGTGACTAGTGTAAATTGAGCAGTGACCTAAATACACTATATAAAACTAACGGAGACTACAGTCCTCTTTTATTTTGCTATTATCCAACTGAAGGACTGACTTTATTTCCAAAGTCTAAGAACTATATATTTCAATTTTTGAATGCAGAGACAAATGATTCTGTTGAGTCAAAGTGAGGTTGTAATAACCTAGAACTAGCTAAAGTTGCAGGGGAAATACCAAACAAAAAGAATGTTATTCCTTGAATATGTAACAAAACAAATATTTCCAGTCTTGGAGAAGTTTAATAGAAATAATAAAATAAGACCCAATTAAACATGTCACAATTGAGGCCATTAAATGCAAAGGAGAATCCGCTGGCCTTTATGTGGCAGTTATGTAGATATGCTGCTCTTAGCTCCTTTCAATAAATCATTTTCTGTTCAACTTCAAGGAGAGCAGTTAGCTGACAGCATCCAGATGTGATCACCTTTAGAATATGGCTCAGTGTTGGAGCTGAGGTCATGTGCCTCCCAGGAAACCCTTGGCACAAAGACTGAGCATGGTAGGAGAAAAAGGGCCTTGCCATTAATGACTAATGAGAAACTCCTCTGAGGCAATCTTTGTTCTGGGATACACTGGGTTGTTCAAGGCCACTGACTCTCAACCAGAGGTAACTGTGCACCCCCAAATGCCATTTGGAAACATTTGGGAGATACTTTCCATTGTCACAAGTAGTGGATATGCTACTGGCATGTAGTCGTAAAGGCCAGGTAAGCTAGCAAAGATCATAAAATTCATAGGACAGCCCTCTGCAACAAACAGTTATCAAGACCAAAATTTCAGTAGTGTGGATGTTGGGAAACTCTAACCTAGATTTGATCCTATCAAGGATCTCCCTGAAGATCTTCATGCTCAGTCCACTTCCTCCTCTCTTTCTTTTCGGACATCAGAGCTGCTCTGTGGTCCAGGGGCTTTCCTATTCCATTTCCCTTCCTTTCCTATTCCATTTCTTTTCCTATTCCTATTTCCCCATATCTTCTTTGTCTTTCCAGGTGTTAACTTCTGGAATTTCTAAATCATGCCAAGAATCTGATTTCTGAAAGAACTTGATTTCTGACATTTTTTAGTAAATATTTAGTAATAATCCACAATGCTCCAGTGACCTTACAAGGTGCTAAGATAGACATGTAAACAAAATATGAACTTTATCTCAAGAAACTCATGCTTTAGCAGATAGAAAATTACATGACATAAAATATAATAAATATTATAGTAAAATGCAGTGGAAGTTCTGCATTATTGGAAGGTACAGGAATGCATGCAGTGCACATCATGGAATTTAGTCAGGAAGTATTTCACTGTTAACTTGTGGTCCTTAAATCATCCAGTTTAAGGACATAATTACTCTTAGACCATGGAATTGACATGATTTTTCATATGGAATCAGGTATCATCTGTAAGCAGATAAGGGGTAGGGAGACCCTGATATTATTCTACATATAGTCATTGCTTTTGCTACAAAACAAAACTGATTATTTATTTTTAAAATAGATTGATGGCATCCCTTGGGTCTCATACTGTTTTACATGCTTTTCAAGATCTTTCCAAATCAGCTATAATGTGCCTTTCAAGACTAAAGTTATATATATTTCCCATACTCATACTCAATTTTCATTCATTCCTTACTGAGCACCTGAGCATCTCTCACATGCTAGGGTTCTGAGCTGGGCAGTGTTCATTTCGTAGTGAACAAGATGGACGCAGTCTCCGTGTTTAGGTTGCTTACAGTCATTAAGTATTACTTGCCCTTTCTAAGCTTATTATGCTTCTTCTTTGTCCATGTCCTTCCCATGATTAAACTCCCTTTATATTTCCTTAGTCTGATAATTTCTTCTCTATATTTCAAGTCTGGTATCTTTCACAAGTTTTTCCTAGACCTTCACTTTACTTTGTTGTGCTTTTGTAACACTTTGTTTATAGCACAGTTCTCACCTATAATAGTTTAGCAAAGATAAATTTGTCTCCTGATCTAAACTTGTGAATGCTTTGAAGGCATAAGCCATATCTTATCTATACTTGCTTCCCAAGCACCCAGAAAAGTGCCTGACTTAGACACTCAATAAATGATCATGTTTGATATTGTATTTATCATCAAATTGTCAACAGTTCAAACATTAGCAAAACCCTAATGCCAAACATGTATTTCTTCACTTTGGGTGTTGAAAACTCTGCCTATGTTTAGCCATCATTAGATCGTGGGCATTTCTCTGTGCTATGTTTACTCTTCTTTAATTTGCCCAACATAGAAGATTCTTCCTTTATGGACACCTAGTCTGTGTAATTTGTTTTTCCTAACATCCATTATAGCAGGCCACTTTACTCAATGGCAAAGCACACTGAAAAGTATGCTTTTCTCAGGTGGGGGAATAAAGAATCTGTAACCAAGGCAAATTCTCCAGCTTCAGATATATTGTGTGTAATTAGTTACATGCTTTTATGAAAAAGGAAGCATCTAAGATTTAAAATATGTTGCAAAAATGAGAATACTAGATCAGATTTCCAAATTAACAAGTTTAATTGATGATTAAAATAGTGGAGTTAGAGGTGAGAAAAATGATAGAATGTGTGGTGCAAGTTCTTCCATGTTATACAACTTCCTATAAGAATTTAGAAAGTTTTTAAAGACAGTAAGTCTCACTAAGGTGACTTTAGCATTTGTAATATTATTGAAAGAACATAAGATTTTGAGAGAATAGACATGAGTTTTAAATCTCAGCTTGTTGTATGATATTATTGAAAACTTTTAATCAGTCTGACACCTAGCTTCCTCATATAAATATAAAATATAATAACTACTAATAATAGATATTGCATACCTTTTATTAAACTTAAATGACATAAATGAAAATTAACAATATAGTAGGCATTTGACAAGTGTTTATTGACCCTAATCTAGCTTCCTGCTTTTCAACTTAAGCTTTAAGTATAAAAGAGCAGTTAGTAATGTTTAGAGGATTGAGGCCAATAGCCCAAAGCAATGCATGATATAACCATAATTTGGTCCAGAAGAGAGAAAATAAGAAGACTTGGCTTTTACTTCAAATGTACTATTTCAGTTTAATAGAAATTTGTAGTCTTAGATTATTTTTCTTTTAAATTTACCAAATGGTGTTTAACATAAAATTATGTCATGAACAGTCTCATAATACCAGCAACACCAAATTTGTTCACTTTGCAATGAACAGTAACATTATGATAAAACTGAATTTCACATTTATGAGTTAAGAATTTATGATCATTTAGACCAGACCAAAGTATGAAGTCTATGTTATCTATGAATAAAACTAGCAGATGTCAAAATACTCTCTTACTGTAAGTACTGTGGTGCTAGATAAGACATATGACATTTTTCATCTTGGGGTCCCAGGGTGGCTTAGTTGGTTAAGCATCCAACTCTTGATTTCCACTTAGGTCATGATCTATCTCATGGATCATGAGATCAAGCCCCATGTTGGGCTCTGGTCTGACAGCCTGGAGACTGCTTAGGATTCTCTCTTTCCCTGTCTTCCCCTCCCCCACTTGTGTGTGCTCTGTCTTTCTCAGAATAAATAAATAATCATTAAAGAAGGCATCTTTCACCTATAAAGTGGCATTATAATATTCTACTTCATAAGGTTTTTGATAGGATTAAATAAAATTATGAATGTGATAATATTTTAGAAATATAGTACATATGAAAGCTTGTCATTGTTATATTCAGAAAATTGACATTAAAATGAAAAAAAAATAGTGATTCCTGACTGTATACCTCATTATGTCATCCTGTCAGTTAGGTTTGCTGTCAAGTGTCTGTGACCTAGCGTGTGTGGCCTACTCCACGGCCCATTAGACATCTGCAAAGATTTTTCAGGGTAACCTGTGTTTACCTGTTTCATGGAGGAGGAGACTTGCCAAGGAGTATATTTCTGAAAGTAAAATAAATCAGTCCCTTGCATTAGGAAAATTTAGATACATTAATATTCCCTTTACAAATTATGTTTGCAACTATGAATTTTTAAAGTTAAATTAATTTTCTTCTGAAGCGGTATACTTTCAAAACAAGATTAATTGTTCTTAGAAACAATGGGTATAATGAGATAGACAACTAGTTAACTTTACAATGTGGCTTCAAAGAAAAATAGCTATTGATGCAGATACTGAGTGGTACTCACTCTTCTAAAACTGTTATGGTGGTTAAATGCCAGTAATTTTGTTCTTAGCCATTTTCCACTTGAATTATTCCAATATGTTTTAAAAACTGTCACACTGAATGATATTAATGGTGCAACAAATTGACTAGTATTATAAGAATGTATCTATTATTTTTATGGGCATATTTAATTGTACTTGTTTCTTTAGATTTCTAATTAAAACCGGCAGTAAAAATGATGTCTTCGAGTTAAGCTGCATTCTTAGACTTAAAGATACCTCATAATTAGCCCTAATATACAGATAGTTCAGAAAGATATAATGCTAACATATTAAAGTGAATTGGATATCCTATTATTAGCCCTATTATTAACATAAACCCTTGCCAGCGGGGGGAAAAACTCACAAATACATAAATAGTATCCATGGACTATGTGTTACTTCAGTTTCTTGCACAAAATTCTTGATGTTATAGACTAAATGTCATAGAGACCAGGACATAAATGGTGGCATGATCCCAAAGGGAAGAGTTTATCAGTTCCACTGTATTTAATACTGCACTGAATACTGCACATTTTAAATGCTATCTCAAGAATTTACTACAGATTTAAAGTGTAAGAGATAAAAATCCACACATTTCTGTAGAATAGTGTGACAATTTACCAAATGATCTCTATTTTCACTCAGTTTTAGGCAGACACCAATTAGAGGACTGAGTTCTCAGAGTCTCTAAGGGCAGTTCTACACTTCACATTTTCAGTGACAAATTATATTTGACATTTAATTTAAAACCCAAGACACCATAACATGAAATCTTCTAGGTCATTAATGATAAAGCATTAAGGTATCCTCCCATTTCCTTGTTGCCTGAGGCTACCTCTAGCATTTCCCAGAAGGCTGTGTCAGTACTGCAGCATCATGCTCATTGGGTAGTGTGTTCCTAATGCACATGTATAATCTGAATACTGGGCATGGTTCTTAGATGCTTAGTTACACATCTCTTATAGTTGCTTGTCAACAGAAAACCTAAGACAGCATGAGCTCTGTAGGCAGTAAGCTATTAATTGAATTTTTTGTTGTTGTTATGGTGGTAGTGGTTATAGTGATTATGCTTTATATTTAAAGTGAATGAGGGGCGCCTGGGTGGCGCAGTCGGTTAAGCGTCCGACTTCAGCCAGGTCATGATCTCGCGCTCCGTGAGTTCGAGCCCCGCGTCAGGCTCTGGGCTGATGGCTCGGAGCCTGGAGCCTGTTTCCGATTCTGTGTCTCCCTCTCTCTCTGCCCCTCCCCCGTTCATGCTCTGTCTCTCTCTGTCCCAAAAATAAATAAAAAACGTTGAAAAAAAAATTAAAAAAAAAAAATAAAGTGAATGAAAAGACATAGGCAATTTTAAAAAATAATATCGAAATGCTTGATTATAGGAACACCCTGCTTTGTTTGTAATTACCATCTATTAGACCCAATGGGAGCCTAATTTTCCTGTAAACTCCTTCAGTGGATCTAGTTATTTATGATTATGATATAGCTGAAATATGGTATTTGAAACTAGATAGATGTGGACCCAATATTATATTATCTATTATTGTGACTCCTTCAGAATTTTACATAACCTCTTCAAGACTATTTTTTGTGTGTGAATAAAGATACACATAATTCTTTGAGGGTTTCCTGGATGGTTCAGCTCGTTGAGTGACTGACTTTTTTTTTAATTAAAAAAATATTTTTATTAATTTTTTAATCTTTATTTATTTTTGAGAGAGAGACAGAGTGTGAGCAGAGGAGGGACAGAGGGAGAACGAGACACAGAATCCGAAGCAGGCTCCAGGCTCTGAGCTGTCAGCACAGAGCCCGACGGGGGGCTCAAACCCATAAACCGCAAGATCTTGACCTGAGCTGAAGTCAGATGCTCAACCACTGAGCCACCCAGGTGCCCTGAGTGATTGACTCTTGATTTCTGCTCAGGTCATGATCTTATAGTTCATGAGTTTGAGCCCCGTATGGGGCTCAAGCTGACAGCACAGAGCCTGCTTGGGATTTTCCTTCTCCCTCTCTCTCTGCCCCTCCTCTGCTCAGTGCACACACTCGCACTCACTCACTTTATCTCAAAATAAATAAATAAACTTTAAAAAAAAAGATGATTTAAAAAATATACATACAATTCTTTGAATGTTTTTTAAAATCTTATGTTAATAAGACAATTTCAAGTTACATTTATGAATCTGGGATCATACCTTCCTAATTAGCACAAGATAGTATTTAAGAACTCATGTTATGGGTTTGAATTTCAGCTCTGCACTTTTTGAGTAACTAAACCTTGGGTAATTTATTTAAAATCTCTAAGTCTGAGCTGGGGTGGCCTCTAACCTTATGTGGCTATTAAGCCCTTAAATTGTGGTTACTACATATTGAGATACTTAAGTGTAAAATACACACTGGATTTCAAAAAAAGGAATGTAAAATATTACAGTAATTTGTTTTATATTTATTGTGTGTTGAAATGATTCAATTTTAGATCACATATATTAAATTTTACTTTATATTTCACTTATTTCTTTTCACTGTTTTAAAAATATGACTGCTAGAAAATTTAAATTTCCATACATTGCTTGATTTTGTGATTCACTTTGTATTTCTCTCAGACAATGCTTCTCTAAGCCTTATTTTTATTTTGCTCATCTGCAAAACAGAATTTATAATAGTATAATCTCCAAAGAGTTTCTATGAGTATTAATGATATCATGTATAAATACCAATTTTTTCTAATGCTTAGAACACAGTATTGTTTTTTTTTTTCTTTCTTCATGTGAGGTGGAGAGCAAGTTTCCCTAAATTGTGATGTTCTTCATGATGCATTTATTTGGTTCATATGCTTAGACTAAGATGCACAAGGCTGTACTGGTTATCTGTAGCTTTTCTATGTTACATTCCACTCCATAAATTTAATGTTTTATTGAGTTTATTTATTAACCAGTCTATCTTTCTTTATTTTTAAGATTTGTGAGAGCAGAGAATGTGAATTATTATCTTATCATCTCCAGGACAGGGCTTTGTATTTTTAGCTATTATCAGATAATTAATATTTACATGTTTATTGTTACAGATTTTATAGTTATCAAATATTTACTAACCATAAGTAGTTGGCAATTTCAGTGAAAATAGTTGCTTATGATTGAAGGCTGATACCATGTTATCTATTCAAATGATGCCCCCAAATGTAGAGCATAAATTGATAAATGGCATCATTACCTGAATAAATGTCACTTTAAAATACTTAGCTTCTGAGACTAAAAGAAAGATATTCCAGAGAGTCACTCTAGTTAAATTTTTCAAATATTTTTTAGATATTTATTTATTTATTTAGAGAGATAGAGAATGAGCAGGAAAGGAGCAGAGAGAAGGAGACAGAATCCTAAGCAGGCTCCATGGCTTCAGTGCAGAGCCCAATGCAGGGCTCGAACTCCTGAACCATGAGATCATGACCTGAGCTGAAACCAAGAGTCAGATGCTTAACCAACTCAGCCACCCAGGCACTCCATTCTAGTTAAATTCTTACTAATAAAAAGATTCATCTGGATTGCCTCAGTCTCTCTCTCTGTCCCTCACATACACAACACATCTACATACATTTTCCCTGATCTCCACATAACATCTAAGTTACAACATAGCTTAGAGTATGGCTCATAATATTGTTTTTGAAAGGTTAAGTGACAACTACTGACACACATGTATACTAACACTTCCCTAATTAGAATTCATCTAATTGGTTTTTCTCATTGTTACTCTAAAATTAAAAATAAAAAAGAGAAAAAGAGGGAATCACATAAGAAGCACAATTTTAGTGAATTAAAAACAATTCTAAATTGCATACTCTACCACATATGGAAGGGTTTTTATTCCAAAGAAAAACTGATTATAATCTAGACAGGTTATTGATGGAGGAAGGGAGAGAGGTAAAAAGTAGTTTTACAAAGAATTTGTAACATTTCTCACCACCTATATAATATCTCTAATTTGCCTGCTATTTCACTTCTATATCTTCCTAATTCAGCCAAACCTCATCTCTCACTAAATCAATGATTCTTAGTCCAGCTGTCCATTAAAATCAGTTGGGGAACTTTTAAGAGATTCCCATGCTTAGGCCCTATGGCCATTTAAATCAGAAGCTCAAGAGTGGAGCTCCCAGGGTGATTCTAATTGGATCTGGAGCAGATTTGGCAACAATGATTTGAGGATCCCATCTTTTTTCTTCTATAGACCAAAGGAGAAGGGGATGGAATTAACATATGACTCAATAGTAGTAGTTCAATTTCAATAAAACTAAGACTGAATTTGAATTTTTCTACCCCGTCTCCTTATTTCTTACCCTCTACATCCAACAAATTAACAAATCTTACAAAGTTTTCTTCCTATCAGTTCATCAATGTATTGCTACAATAATAACAATATTATTATAGTAGCAATTACTACTCTTTTTTTTTTTTTGCAATTACTACTCTTAGCTATCATCCTCTTTTGCCTGAACCACTGAAAATTCCTAATACCTGGTCTTCCATATTGCCATTTGTGTCCCTCTGATTCCTTATCCATACTATGATCAGAGTAATGTCTTTAAAATATATTCAAATATATTTATAACACCAAATTCATAAAATGCCTTCTACATTGATGTAGACCATATTCACCATCACAGCCTATGATGTTCTGCATGATGTGGCCTTTAACTACTTCTCAACCCTCAACATATACAGCTCTTTTTTTTTTTTTTTTTTTTTTGTTCTCACCCCAATCTAGTGCCCTAACCTTCTCTGAACACAACTGGCTTTCTTTCAAAATACTGCTTTTAGCATGCCCTGCTTAAATCTGGAATGTTCTTATTTCTTCTCATCCTTATATTTTAGTTGACTTATCACTACTCAGGGAAGCCATCCCAGACTACCCCACTATGGAAAGAAATCACTTTAATATATGCTC
The DNA here is from genome assembly GCF_007474595.2 of Lynx canadensis. Lineage (NCBI taxonomy): Eukaryota > Metazoa > Chordata > Mammalia > Carnivora > Felidae > Lynx > Lynx canadensis. The sequence continues at coordinate 34,399,608 of NC_044312.2, forward strand.
ATAGAACTGTACTCTTCTGCTGCAGAGTGGTAATACCAATCTGGTGATTTCTGGGTTGATATTCCATGTATGGAACAACTTCAATAGCAATATAAAATAATATATAATGAGTATATAAACTTAAAAATTACATAGCTTCATCATTCTCTAAGTAAACTAATACACATATATCTGTACATGTGTAGACTACCATTTACTATGTGGTCATTTGTAGCACAAATTGTTTCCTGGCTTTAGGAAAGCATGCTTGTGATCTTTTGTTTAAATTGGTTGTCATGAGCTCAGTAAAATTCCTTTTAAATCATATTTTGACAAATGAATCATATAAAGCTTTTTGAATGATGATTTTACTAAAATGATAGCCATTAGGTGACAATATCAATAAGCAGAGAGTTTCTCTTTATATCAACAATTGTATGCGTGGAACTAAATCAACTACTGCCAAATTAATAGAAATTACATTTAATTTGTTTTAACCCCTATATTCTATATAAAATATTTTTAACATATTCAAAATTTATATTATTGACTATGCTACAAAATCACTTATTGGAACAATCCATTTAATTAAGTTCAACCTAATCCTTTAGGCCAAATATGTGAGTTAGAGCAGTGTAGCAGTTAGCTTTCATTTATGTTTGCAAATTTATTTTGTTATTCGTCAAAAAAAGCAGGCATTCGATAGGTTTTATTTTATTTTATTTTATTTTTTTGCAATTATTTATTTATTTATTTATTTTTTTTCCTGGTGACTTTTTTTTTATTTTTTTATTTTTTTATTTATTTATTTTTTTTATATATGAAATTTATTGACAAATTGGTTTCCATACAACACCCAGTGCTCATCCCAAAAGGTGCCCTGATAGGTTTTAACAAAGTATTTCATTAAAGGTAGAATTAGTAGTGATGATGAAAAGAGTGCCTTCTCAATATTCCCAGTTCTAATCTCCCTTAAATCAAACCCTAGGGAACTCTTTCAATGTGTACAAAGCCTGAAGTGCTTTCTAGATCTTCAGCTGTTCCCATTAACATCAACCCCCTGCTCTCTTTGTCTCTCTTGGGTCTTCTTAAAGCTAGTATTTTAAGGAAGCTATGGTTTCTCTACAAGGAAGGGAATGGTTAGAGTGCTGGATGGCAATGGCTGTGCATAGACCTTTGGGGCTACATGAGCATTGACTTTCAGACATTGGGTTTCCAGTGCCCTCACCAGTACCCAGGGGTATCTTTCTTTTTGTCACCCCAAAATACTGGCCTAAGTATAAGTTATGGGTGGATGAATGGAAGAGTGCTAGCTTTTAGGCCTACAGGCACCAGCCTGCTCCTGTGGTGACCCCAACCCTCAAACATGCACACTCACCATTCTTTGGAGCAAGGCTGGATACCAGAAAGTGGAATGTCTGCCCTCTTTTACCAGCCTTAGATCCAATGATAGAGCCAAAGAGGAAGAATTTAGGGGTTCTGAGTGGTATTGACACTGAACAACCAAAATAGAAGTGGGTAGAACTGGAGCTGGTTACCAAAGACCCAATTCTGTGCCTGGTATTGAACAGTTTATTATTACTGGTATTGAACTTAAACTGCTGCATAACAGAAGGGCAGAGAAGGAGGAGTTGATACCCCTTTGTAAGTATCAATTAGTTTAATCCTGTCAGTGTGTATCCCAGTTAAATATCAGACTTGTGTAATTATTCTTTTTTTTTTTTTAATTTTTTTTTTAACGTTTTATTTATTTTTGAGACAGGGAGAGACAGAGCATGAACAGGGGAGGGTCAGAGAGAGGGAGGCACAGAATCTGAAACAGGCTCCAGGCTCTGAGCTGTCAGCCCAGAGCCCGACGCGGGGCTCGAACTCACGGACCGCAAGATCATGACCTGAGCCGAAGTCGGCCGCTCAACCGACTGAGCCACCCAGGTGCCCCTGTAATTATTCTTTTGATTTCAACCTCCTACTAAAGGTTCAAGGTCATGGATAGTTTGGCTCCTCTTTTCTTGCACATTGTCTAGTTTAAAGCCATATGACATAGCAGACCTTTAATAAACGTTTGTTATTATGGACTCAGTAAAGGTAAACCGTAATCATTCCCATAAAATCTGAAAATCCCTTCTTGGTTTCATGCTAAAACCATTTTACCTTGTGAAATTAGATTGCAACTAACTTGCAGCTTTTCATTGCAGACTGATTTCAAAATAGTGATTAGAAATGATGAGAAATAGACCATTAGTTTTTATTTATATTCTTCTGAGGTAGGGGAGTATAACCTTTAGGGACATGTCAAGAAGTTAGGAGACCTTGAGTTTATAAAATTTCAAGTTCTTTAGGAAAAGACAATTATACAATTATGAATACCTAATTAGGTACAGAGTAAATGTTTATATGGTCAGAGAAAAATGCCTCAACACATTGTGCATATAAAGTGATAAATACCAAGAACCCAAAATCCAGAAAAGCTTTTATTAAATGTCTCATACTCCTCTAACAATGTGTATGTGTGTGTGCGTTTGCATGTGTGTGTGTGTGTACTCTTAATCTCCTTTATCTATTTTATCCATCCCCCCACCCCCAACCTTCTCTTTGGCAACCACCAGTTAGTTCTCTGTATTTAAGTCTATTTTTTTGGTTTGTCTCTTTTTCTCTTTGTTCATTTGTTTGGTTTCTTAAATTGCACATATGAGTGAAATTATATTGCATTTCTTTTCTATGACTGGCTTATTTCACTTAGCACTATACCTTCTTGGTCCATCCATATTTTTGCAAATGGCAAGATTTAATTCTTTTTTATAGTTGGGTAATATTCCATTGTATATTTATACTACTTCTTTACCCTTTCATCTATTGATGGACACTTGGACTGCTTCCATTTCTTGGCCATTGTAAATAATGCTTCCATAAACATAGGATGCATGTATCCCTATAATTTAGTGTTTTTGTATTCTTTGGGTAAATAATCAGTAGTGGAATTAATGGAAAATATGGTATTTCTGTTTTTGGGTTTTTTGAGGAACCTCCATACAGTGGTTGCACCAAATACTTACCCAACAACAGTGTGTGAGGGTTCCCACCTCTTCATGTCCTTGCCGAAAATTGTTATTTCTTGTGTTTTTGATTATGTTATTCTAATAGGTCTACAGTGATATCTCATTATGGTTTTAATTTTTATTTCCCTGGTGATTAGTGATATTGAGCATATTTTCCTGTGTTGGTTAGTTTTCTATATGTTCTCTGGGGAAAAAATGTCTATTCAGGTCCTCTGCCCATTTTATCAGATTATTGTTGCTGTTGTTTTTGGTGTGTGTGTGTGTGTGTTTTGGGTTATAGAAGTTTTTTATATATTTTGGATATTAACCCCTTATCAGATATGTCATTTGCCAATCTATTCTCCCATTCAGTAGGCTGCCTTTTTGTTTTGTTCATGGTTTCCTTCCATGTGCAGAAGGTTTAATTTGGTATAAATTCAATAGTTTAATTTTCCTTTATTTCCCTTGCCAGAGGAGACATATCTAGAAAAATATTTCTATAGCAGATGTCAAACAAATTATTGACCATTTTTTTCTAGGAATTTTATGGTTTCAGAGCTCACATTTAGGTCTTTAATCCATTTTGTGTTTATTCCTCTAATAGTTTTTAAATATATTTAAATACTTTGGCTTCTTTATCTTTTTTTTTTTAATTTTTTTTTCAACGTTTATTTATTTTTGGGACAGAGAGAGACAGAGCATGAACGGGGGAGGGGCAGGGAGAGAGGGAGACACAGAATCGGAAACAGGCTCCAGGCTCCGAGCCATCAGCCCAGAGCCTGATGCGGGGCTCGAACTCACGGACCGCGAGATCGTGACCTGGCTGAAGTCGGACGCTTAACCGACTGAGCCACCCAGGCGCCCCTGGCTTCTTTATCTTTATAGGAAACTCCAATTATGTAAATGTTATGTGTTTAACATTTTCTAATCCTATTTTACTTTTTTCTTTTCATTTTTATTTTCCTTTCTCTTTCTTTTTTTAAATTGTTTTCTTTTTTCTTTTTCTTTTTTTTTTTTTTTTGAAAGAAAGAGAGCATGAGCAGGGGAGAGGCAGAGGGACAGAGTGAGAATCTTAAGCAGGTTCCACACTCAGTAAACAGCCTGACCCAGGGCTTGATCTTAGGACCCTGGGTTCATGACATGAGCCAAAATCAAGAGCCAGATGCTCAAATGACTGAACCACCCAGGCACCCCTTTCCTTTCTATTTCTACACTCCATGGTAATTGTGGTGCTTTTCATATTGTCCATTCTACTGTCCTTGTTCTTTTCATTATTTAAAACTTTTCTCCTGTACTGAGTTCTGTAAGATCATTTTAGTAAACTAATGTCTTACCATCTTTTTCAAGTTCTGGCATTTCAAATTTGTTCGTATTTCTGCATTAAAACAATTATTTTGTTACTTTTTCTATGTCGTGGTAAAATGTTTGGTATACCCTACAACCCAGCAATTGCACTACTAGGCATTTATCCACGGGATACAGGTGTGCTGTTTCGAAGGGACCCATGCACCTCCATGTTTATAGCAGCACTATCAATAATAGCCAAAGTATGGAAAGAGACCAAATGTCCATTGGTGGATGAATGGATAAAGAAGATGTGTGTGTGTGTATATATATATATATATATATATATATACACACACACACAATGGAGTATTACTCAGCAATCAAAAGGAATGAAATCTTGCCATTTGCAACTACCTGGATGGAACTGGAGAGTATTACGCTAAGTGAAATTAGCAAGTCAGAGTAAGACAAAAATCATATGACTTCACTCATATGAGACTTTAAGAGACAAAACAGATGAACATAAGGGAAGGGAAATAAAAATAATATAAAAACAGAGAGGGGGACAAAACAGAAGAGACTCATAAATATGAGGAACAAACTGAGGGTTGCTGGAGGAGTTGTGGGAGGGGGGATGGGCTAAATGTGTAAGGTGCATTAAGGAATCTACTCCTGAAATCATTGTTTCACTATATGCTAATTTGGATATAAATTAAAAAAATAAATAAATTAAATTAAAAGAATGTTTGGTATAATTTCTGTTTCATGCCATCATTGTTCTGGCAAAGCTTTCATTTAATATTTTTATACTCGGGGCGCCTGGGTGGCGCAGTCGGTTAAGCGTCCGACTTCAGCCAGGTCACGATCTCGCGGTCCGTGAGTTCGAGCCCCACGTCAGGCTCTGGGCTGATGGCTCAGAGCCTGGAGCCTGTTTCCGATTCTGTGTCTCCCTCTCTCTCTGCCCCTCCCCCGTTCATGCTCTGTCTCTCTGTCCCAAAAATAAATAAACGTTGAAAAAAAATTTAATATTTTTGTACTGATTCTTTTTCAACTTCTTCTATATTGTTCATCAGAGGATGAGTTGGGTTTGCTGGCCCAGTTATTTGTAGGAGTTTCCTCCAAGGAATATACGTTATGTTGCCTTTGCTGCCATCTGCACCCCAAGGCTGTTTGATCATTGTTGGTGGGTCTTTCTTCCACCTACTGTCTATGCAGCTTCTGCTTGATCTCTATCTGCTCCCTATAGATCCTGCAGATCTTATTTGGTGAAAATTATGGGATTTTTCAATTCTGGGTTTGCATTATACCAGCTTTTCCTGGGCAGTTGTAAGGTCATTCTGTTCACCTCCCCTTTCAAGGCTTCTGTTGCACCTCACTCCATATAGATAGCTTTGGTAAGTCACACTTGCTTTTGTTAGGCCAGTCTATGAATGATATATACCTTTAAATTTCAGTGAAAATGGAGAGAATGTTTTATTTGTTTGTTTGCCTATTTACTTTCTTGCTTTTGTGTGATATGTAGAAAAAAGAGAAAATTACTATGTGTCTTTGCCATATTCAGACTGGAAATCTTGGGATTGTTTTCCCCTACATTATTTCGTACTGTTAAATTTGTTGCAAGTGATCAAAACTTATTTTGTAACTTTAAAGAAACTGTATCTTAAAGGCATAATGTCACTTATTGTCTAACAGGTCATTTATTTTAAGACAGAAGTTGCACAAAGGGATTGGAAGGATATTTAAACTAGGGACAGTATTCATATCCCTGGTGCATATACTCTGGTAATTTCTTAAAGAAAGAAAAGGTCATTCAGAAGCCTCCCAGGAAATCCTAAGGGTTAGGGTTGGTTCTGCTAAATAAATGTTAGATAGATTATAATCCTTGGGGGAAATCTCAGGGCAAAGCAGTCATAAGCTAAAGTACAATCAATAGATAAAGCAGCGAACAGAAGAGGCATTTAGCTCAAAAGCAAACAATCAGCTTTTTCAGACATGCCAGCTTTCCCAGGGGAGACAGGTGGCTTCACTCTTAGTTAAAAGGGCAATGGATCTCAGGAGGCATATGAGATGTTAACAGACTTACAATGAGCACATAGGTAATTGGGTACTTTGTGTTTTCTCTGTACATGTTTAATTACAAATGCATGGCCTGTGTGTTTAATCAGGCTCAATTGTGGAAATGGTGTAAAGGTTTCTCTCTGTGACCAAAACATCAGAGCAGAGTTTTATGATCTCGAAAAGAGACATTGCAGCAGCAGTGTGTTTCTCTGTATGTTGGCTAAATTTTACACGCTATATATTCATGCAGCATCAAGTTCATTTTGGAATGGGACTAATGCAACCATGATGAATATATAGGTGTCTATTGTAAAGAAATAAGAGTAAACACAGATTTACACCTTACTACATATGATGTCATGCCTTGTATGTAGTAGGTGCTAAATAAATGTCCATTGATTTGTCTTAATAAAGTATCATCATACTTCAAACACCAATGATTATGAATTGGGGCAATTTGTTGAAGTTTCTCATTTGTAGATCAGCTTTAATCTAGGGAGATATACCCCCAAACTATGCATCACTGTCACTGAAGCCACAAGCAATCCAGAAGCCTCTGGATTCCTTTTGAGCTATTCTTGCATAAACCATTTCATCTCTTTGTAAAGCAGTTCCGGAGCTTTCTGCTTTCAAATTTCAGTAAAAAGCATGATTTCTGAAATGAAGTCATCTAATGAATTTAATGAGGTATTTTGGGCAGTTCTAAGTATCAAAGGAGACCACACAGCACCTGGCAGGTTTGGTCCCCACAGTCTGATATATGTTAGTGGGAAGAGGTTTATTTTGAAGCATTTGAGAGGAAACCACACTATTTCTTTTCTTCTTTTACATTTCTTTCTTTCCATATATTTCTATTTTTTATTATTAAGTCAAATTATTGGCTTAGCAGAAACAGACCTCACTGAATGTTAACGTACCGAGAAGCTCTAATGTAGCCTTTATCATTGCTTAAAAAGAATTTCAGGTTATCATTCTTTTAATTGCAAATCTAGTAAGCTGAACTCTTTACCTCAAAGGAAAAATGCTATTTACATTTAACAACATGAAAAATAAAAGTTTAATGGCTTTTAAAGGTAGTATGGCTTTAATATAATTAAGGTAGATTTTTGGTTGTTTTTTTGTTTGTTTCATGCTAGTGTTTCTGGGCTTTTCAGAGCAATCAGATTAATAATCACCCTCTTTATAATTTAGTTAAGGATGCCTTTGGGAAAAAAATACCAGGTCACTCATTGTGTTTCTGATCAGAAATTCATATTCAAGTCTCTGTTGACTTCACTTGTCTCTTCCTGACTAAAATTACATTTTTCTTTTTGCTTTTGTAAAGTGGACCCGCTACTACCCTAGTCTAAAGGGTCTTGGCATTCCTTCAAATAGTTGTAACTTGTAGCTCTACCTTAATTCTCCTTATGCCAGTTCAAGAACACCCTCAGTTGCCTCATTTGTATCACCTCACTCAAGTCTATTTATCCTGTAAATGGTCCCATATCTTCCTAATTCAAAGTATATTCTACTTCTTCAAAATTTCTGTACTACTTATCTCAACCATATATGAGCACATCAGTTGCAGCCTTGTATTGTTATCTTTTTATATGTGCATTAAAAGCTCCTTGGGAATAGTGACTATTGTACTTCTTAGGTACCTAAAAATATTCAAAACTTCTAAAAATATAGCAGCATTTGGAGGTCTTTCTAAACAACCTGTGAATTTTTTTAAATTACAAATTGCTCTACAAAGTCACATTTGGCTTTCACTTTTTGATGCATTAACTATTGTTTTCAATTTTGCTTTCCTCCTGCTATAACTTCTTGCTAATAGACAGACAACGTCTTCCTGATGAAAAAAAAAGTACAAACTTCCCTTATAAATTAAATTTTTGTGATAAATGAAGATAACACAGGAATAAATATTATATATACTTCATTATATATAATTTCCATGAGGACTGAGTCATATCAACTAATATCCCTTTCATGTTTGCCCTATACTCTAAATGATTCAAACAAGACTATTTCTTTGGAAAATTTTAGTTTTAAGGAGGTCTGATTAATACATTCTAAAATCCATGTAATCATAGAAATATAATGACTAAAATTAGGATATGAAGATGGAAATGTTTTAGTATTTTTATAGCTTAGTATGTTTTTTATGGGGAGTAAATAAAGGTATAAATATACCTAATTGATGGAGGCACTATCTCATGATTTATCTGTACCAATACTGCAAAAGTTTTGATGGTCTGTTACTAATCAGTACCTTTGAGATTTAGTTTTAATTTGACAAACTTGATGAAAAATCTACACAAAATCTATCTACACTAATCTACCCTTTTTTTTAGTATTTTTGTAAAGTTTGTTTGTTTATTATTTACTTATTTGGAAAAAGAGACAGAGGTTGTGCTGAGCTGTCAGTATACAGCCTGACCTCAGGAACCCTGAAATCATGACCTGAGCTGAAATGAAGAGTCGGATGCTTAACCTACTGAGTCACCCAGGTGCCCATTTCATTCTTTTTCCCTTTCTCCCTTTCTTTTTTCCTTCCTTTTCTTTCTTTCTTTCTTTCTTTCTTTCTTTCTTTCTAAATAAGAAATAGGATGCCATTACAACATTAATTTAAAATGATCATCTTATGGAAATATAAAATAAACTTGCAGAATCAGAAGATTTAATAACCTAGTCAGCGAAACTTCCCCAAATAGCCACCTGGCAGACCAGGTTAAAGCACAGTCACAAATGATACAAACCAAAGGGTATGACTCACCATTTTCTACTTGTTGCTATAGCATGTAGGATCATAAAACATGTTACCAAAGAATATTTTGGACAATTATTTTTATTCAATATTTTCAGTGTTGAAATTATTGAGCAGGAACACTTGACTGCTTTATTGTCTTTTTTTTTTTTTTCTGTTACTTTTTATGTCTTTAATCCTAACAAAACCAAGCCTTTATCTTTGGCTCAGTAGAGCTCTGGAGACAAGTAGTTACAAACAGACCCTGGGCTATTCAGAGAATATTGGCTTTTTGTAAATTAGTAATGGTCTATCCTTGTCTAACTTCCAAATAAATTCTGGAAAACAATAGCATAATTCAACAGCAACAGCATATTAACCTTTTGTTGGGTCTATCTTACTCCCTATATGTTCTGCTTTTTCTTTTCTAAATTGTGCTTCCTAAATATATGCTAAGAATTGTAGTAGGCAGTACTTGGGATACAAATATAAACAACTATTCTCATTCCAAATTTTCAGAGTGTAGACAGAAATCTACCAATATGTTTAAGTACAGTGTAATAAAAGCAATTATATGAGTAAACACAATATTCATACGTCATAATGCAAACAGGAGGAATGTCAATGTTTGAATATTGTAGGCTTTGAAAGACAAGAAAGACTTTAAGAGACCAAGGAGGGAAAGTAATCTCAGGTATTGAAACGAGAACAAAAATATGAAAGTATAAAAGAATGTGAGCAATTGCATATGGTTTGCTCTTGATGGAACATAATGTGAATAAAGAAATAAGAAAAAATTTTGATTATGACCTAGATCATAAATGCCTTAGACTTCATTAGAACTTATTGTGTAAACAGGGAGGGGTCATTAAATGGTCATTAGCAGGACTGTGACTTAAACAGATTCATGTAGAAAGGTGATTATTATAGCATATAAATGATGGAATCAATGGGGCAGAGGTTACTGACAGGAGAGGAGTTAAGAAACTTTACATGAATACTCAAGTATTTTTTAAAAATATCAGTAGAGAAATATGTATGTCAGTTTTTAAAATATGAGTGTCCCTGAAAAATTAGCAGCTGGAAAGTATGACTTTAAAAATCTTCTTATCTTCTTTGCATTATTAATATATATATATATGCATATATATATATATACCTTTTACATTTTTTTAATGTTTATTTATTTTTGAGAGAGAGACAGAGACAGACTGTGAATGGGGGAGGGGCAGAGAGAGAGGGAGTCACAGAATCTGAAGCAGGATCCAATCTCTGAGCTGCCAGCACAGAGCCTGACATGGGGCTTGAACCCAGGAACAGTGAGATCATAACCTGAGCGATGTCAGCCACTTGCCTGACTGAGCCACTTAGGCGCCCCTGCATTATTACTATATTAATTATATGATCCTCTGACTCTAAAAAAAGCAGAACACCCAAACAACTTGAAAAGGTCAGTGATAGCATTATAAAGTATTAAACATTCACTTATATTTTTCAAATAATGTAACTTTTCAGTGAATTCCTCTAGAGAATTTCTTTCTCACAAGAAACATCTTTTTTCTTTCTTTTTCAAACTCCCTTTCCATAAATGAGAGCAAAACTTTCTTAAAATATCATTACTTGACATATTTGCAAACAATATTTAACATCTTGTTCTCTAGTATTGTTATTAAATAACTGCTTAGTTTCAGGTATTTCAAATCAGATTGGGTAGTCTCAATTAATGAAAATCTATCAATTTGGTAAAAATAATCCACTTTTAATATCTATTAATTTCACGATTATATCTATAATTTAGAGGAGAAGATGTTTTGATTAAAGACATGCTCTACTCAAAAAGTTCCTATTAGGTTTAATTCAGGAAGTTCTTTGTATGATTAAGGAAAGCTGATATGCGTTAGGATGAGCATCCTAACTAGTAACAAAAGTCCTATAACAATAGATTTGTGCTATTTAAAATAAGTCAATGACTACCTATATAGATGTTTTCTACACGTCTGTCGCACAGTGACGTCTTGTTTGTTTGTTTTGGCAGGAAAAGTTCTTTCTCTATGCTGTATTTTAACTTCTCTTTCTGTTGCCTCTAATTCATAAGATAAAACAAGAAGCAAACTTCTCCATAATATTTCAGTTTCCCCAAGATGATTTCTCATGATGTGACCTGGGTCTCAATGGCCTCATGGTTGGGAGTATCATCAAACGGTACTTTCTATTCTTTCACTTCATTACCCAAGCTCCAAATCCTCATATCCTAAATATCAGGAAGCTACTCATAGAAGGAAACTTATTACAAAGGTAAAGGAGATAGCAATTGCTTCTACATGTTGCTTATTCTTCTTCCTAGTAACAGAGAAACTCATCCCAAGCTAATTCCTAGGGAAATGTATTTGAGTGAATTTTCTAAAGCAACTGTTAGGTACTAGCCAAGGGAAGCAAAATGCAAGGAGAAAATTGGTTACTAATACTCACTGGAGTTCTTCTTGCACAAGTTAGGAAAGACTATGGCCACCCATGACCATCTATAGCCCCCAAAGTAACAGGTATATTCTGGATTCAGTACTTAAGGAGTAAGAAGGAGGACTATGGTGATAGTAGGAAATAAATAGTAAGCTACCTTTAAGTAAACTTTATTCTTGAAAAGTGCTCTTTTTTACTAGCTTGAATATTTCTCCTCTAAAGGAAACAATGAACCACCTTTTTATTCATTATTTGGAATTTTTACATACTGAATACAATTAATATTACAATGATTTTCTTCATAAATGTTAATAAGATTAAAATAAATCCCTGAAACATATGTGATTTTAGGGCTTACAAAGTATTTTCACATGTATTTTTTGGTATCAAGCTTAAGATGAAGATTGAGAGTTATATATGAGAAGTAATGCGTCTGTTTTTTACATGTAGAAACGTACTGTCAGAAAAGCTAAAGACACACATATAGCAAGTTAACTGGAAAGTGCAACATCAGGAAGCTGAAAGGGGCTTGAAGGAATGATGTTGTCCACCCTCAACTAAATCTTTTCCCAAGCTCCATTCATACTATGAATTCTAAGTATAAATGATATTGTTGTAGGGTGGAGAAAGAGGAGGAGGAAGAGAAGTAGGAGAAAAGGGTGATTGTGCATAAAGCATGTAAGATCACCTTAGCATCATTGGCAGAGGTTGGAGGGAGTGAAAAGGGAATAAAGATGAGAAATGGCAGTTTACTAAAAGCAGTTATCTAGAAGAGACCCAAAACATTTAGTGTTATTAATTGCTTCTGCTGTGTTTAGATATTTTCTGAGTTACTTAAAAGCTGAAAGCACTCTCACATTACATTTATGGTATTTTAATATCTTTATATAAATCCAAAGAAAAGAATCTAACATAAATGCTTTGATATTCAATTCAGCAAATACTTTTCTGGTTGTACTGAATTCTCATACACTGTGAGAACCAGGGCAAGCATAAAATAAATGCTACTTGGAAACATTTAAATATTCTGGTTCAGTGAACTGGCACAAAAGGTTGTTGCAGAAATGACAGATAAGTAATCTAAAGCAGCTAAGGGAGCATGAATGTGGGAAGAAAAATACAGTAAATTATTTATTGACTATCTACTTACAGTCTGGAATTCTCCAGGTTCTTGGGGGCGGGAGGGGGGGGTACAACATATTCAATGCATGATCTCTAACAGAGAAACTTCCTGCCCAGTTAGGGTAAGAATTAGAGCATATCAACTTTATTGACAACACAGAGTACTAATTTTCCCCCATAAACTATAAGAGTGTGTTCCCAGACCAGTTTGAATAGCCACCAAATAAGAAATTCATATTTTTATTCACTTAAAGAAGCAGAAGTTTGTCTATTTATGAATTAAATCCAGAACTTAGCATTATCAGTCAATAACTGTTTTTAATAAATATAAAAAGTAGGTGTATTACTTTGAACATATATTACAAACAAGAAAATTCATAGAAAGATAATGACTCATTCAAATCATCTTAAAAATAACTTTTTTCTTTGTTTGTATTTAAAAAATGTATATAATAAATAAATTATTTAAAAATACATGAACCAGGGGCGCCTGGGTGGCTCAGTCGGTTGGGTGACCAACTTCGTCTCGGGTCATGATCTCACAGTTCGTGTGTTCTGGCCTGTATGGGGCTCTGTGTTGACAGCCCAGAGCCTGGAGCCTGCTTCGGATTCTGTGTCTCCCTCTCTCTCTGCCTCTCCCCCGCTCGCACTCTGTCTCTTTCTGTCTCTCTCAAAAATAAATAAACGTTAAAAAAAAATTTTTTTAAATACATGAACCATAAAAAAGTAATATCTTACAATTCAGAAATCTCTAAAATTTCAGTGAATAGCCATTCATTTAAACATGAGTTCAACACATACTTATTATCGTCATGAATTAGATACCTTAGGAACAGAAACACACATACTCCTGCCTTCACAGACTTTAAAATATAGTGTAATATATAGATGGTAATCCAATAATCACATTTAAAAGAAATAAAACTGGTTCTGTGACAGATTCTTGGGAAAGCAGCATGAGCTAAAAAATAAGGGTAATGTAAGAATAATGTAAGAATAGGTATAGTATCACAATTTGACCTAGCAGGGAGATCAAGAAAGTCTTCTATTAGGAAGTTAGCTTAGGGCGTCTGGGTGGCTCAGTTGGTTAAGCGTCTAACTTTGGCTCAGGTCATGATCTCATGGTTCGTGGGTTTGAGCTCTATATAGGACTCTGCCGCTGACAGCTTGGAGCCTGGAGCCTGCTTCCGATTCTGTGTCTCCCCTCCCTCTCTCTGCCCCTCCCCAACTTGAGCTTTGTCTATCTCTTTCTCAAAAATTAACATAAGAAATTTTTCAAAAGGAAGTTAGTTTGAACTGAGAAGATAAGGATGAATAGAAATTAATGATTGAAACAGTAATTAAAGAGAATCTCAGATGCAGAGAACACCTAAAATAATGAGAGGTACATTATTTAAACCATTATTAAATTATTATTAAATGATTTATTAAATTATTGTTAAAAATTATTAAAATAATGAGTACACAGGGCAAGCAACAAGACTAGTTTGATTGGGCAGAGTCAGTGTTAGGTAATGTGGGAGTGCTAGTGAACCAAGTTATATGGAATTCTGTTTCTATTCTAGGAGCTATGGAACCCCTCTGAAATATTTCAGATGGGATAATAATATGTTAAATTTGTGTTTTCAAAACTTCACTCTAGATGAAATATGAAAAAAAATTGAAAAGATTCAGATTGGCAGAGTAGATACATTTAAACGAGTTAATTATAAGTTAGGAGGCTAGTTCGCTAGTGCAGATGAAAGGTAATGGCAATTTGAAGTACAGTGGAAGTGGACAAAGTAGAAATATTTAGAGCTATTATACAGGCTTGATTATTAAAATTGGTGAAGAATTAAATATGTGGTGGAGGCAATGGAATACTACGTGGCAATGAGAAAGGATGAAATATGGACTTTTGTAGCAACGTGGATGGAACTGGAGAGTGTTATGCTAAGTGAAATAAGTCATACAGAGAAAGACAGATACCACATGTTTCACTCCTGTGTGGATCCTGAGAAACTTAACAGAAGACCATGGGGGAGAGGAAGGAAAAAAAAAGAGATTAGAGAGGGAGGGAGCCAAAACATAGGAGACTCTTAAAAACTGAGAACAAAACTGAGGGTTGATGGGGGGTAGGAGGGAGGGGAGGGAGGGGAGTGAGGGGAGGGTGGGTGATGGGTATTGAGGAGGGCACCTGTTGGGATGAGCACCGGGTTGTTGTATGGAAACCAACTGGACAATAAATTTCGTATTTAAAAAAATATATTGTGGTGGAGGGAGAAAGAAGATACCAAGTTTGACTTGAAATTTTTCGAATTGTAACAAAATGGAAAACAATGTCATTCACTACATTCAAAAAACTAAGAAAAACAATAGCAGGGTGGGGGGAATGGTGAAGTAGGTGATGGGGATGAAGGAGGGGACTTGTGATGAGCACTGGCTGTTGTATGGAAGTGCTGAATCACTATATATATACACCTGAATCTAATATTCCACTGTATGCTAACTAGAACTTAAATAAAAACTTTTAAAAAAACAAAATAAGACGAGAAAAAGACCAGATGTCTATACTACATTTGAACAAATACTTAATATATCATTGTTTCCATCTTGCCCTTGAGAAAGATTATTTTGCTATAAAAATATGAACCTTGTTGTTGCTATTTTCCTTGGAAGTAAACATTTTTCCATAATTGTTTTATGCAAAATTTAGGATCAAGGAGTCTTGAAAAATTTTGAAGAGCTAGTCGATGGTTTGCCTCTAGTGGTTTTGGCGCTTAAAGTTGCAGAAGTTTCAGTGATTTTATACTTCTGGATACACAGGTTTTCAGCTGATAAACATTTTATATATGTGCCTGCTCTTTTTTCCTGTTAACCACTACCTAGTCAGCTAAATCCACTGAATGCTTTAGTGGACACTTCATAAGGTGGTGGCCTTTCTCTCAACTAACCTCTTTTCCTGTGAATGGCACATATTGACCATAGTTAATTAGAATATCCTAAATTATCGTTATTATTTCAGTTGTACATGCCTGACTGATTTAGTTCCCTGAAAATTTAGAATGTGTAATACACACATGCGCGTGCGCGCGCGCACACACACACACACACACACACACACACACACCACAGAGACACATGCAGATATTGAACAATTAAGGTTAAGTCACACTAATTACAAAACTCTGAAAGAAAGTCCATAATTGATTCCTGTTGGGGTAGCCTTAAATGACTCCTAATTCATTTCCTTCTGTGTTAGTGACTATCAGCCCTTCCCTTGATCTAAAGTACTATTCTCCATATCCTCCAACAATATTCTTTTACAGGCAAAACAATAGTGTCTGCTATGTCACAAGAACTGTGCTGGTTATCACAGTTGACTACAAAATATAACATGGTTCTGCCCTCAGGAATTCACAGTTTAATAATCAGGGAAAATCATGTAAGTTAATACTTATACAAAAGTTAGGTGGCCTCAACAGAATTATGTGTGTGGTAGGAGTTGTCAATTTACTTGTAAGATAGGTCAGAGACTTGGGATATCAGATGAGAGTATGCTTCATGTAGGAGGTAACATTATCATTAACTTACAGAATTTATTAGGTATAAATTAGGATGGCGGGGGCGGAGAGCTCACATCAGACAGAGACAGGTGAGAAAATACTCAGATGTAAAGCAGGAGAAAGTAGATTTAGAAATGCAATTACCTTGGGATGGCTGAGAAGTCTAGGAGAAAAATCACAGCACAGTCTGTGAAAATAAACCTTGAGTGATGAGCGGGGACCAGAATGTAGAGAATCTCGTAGAGCTTGGCAAGAGCTTCAAAATACATCTATGAAAAATGGAGACACACTGAAGGACATTAAGCAAAGGATTCATGTGATTAGTTTTACACTGCAGGAATAGAGAGGCAGTGGAGGAAATCGCCTGCATTTCCTGGGGACTGTTGCAGGAATGAAGGCAAGAGGGTGATGAAGGTCAAAGGCAATTAATAGAGGAAATATAGAAAAAGGGATTTGATAAAAATGATTCTAAGAAGGAAAATTTAATAGAGCTTGGTGACTAATTGCATTTGTGGGTAAAGACAGAGATAAATGTGGGATACCTCTCATATTTCTGACTTGGTACTTAACCTCCTTGCTTTTAAATACTTTATCTTTAAAATAGAGATTGAAAAATGTTCTAAGGTGTTAAAAGGAATAAATTTAGATAGTGTTTACAGAGATTCCATCATTGTTTAGGCTAGTAGGAGAAATTCAGATTTAGCTTCCTTCACCCTTTTCTTCTAATTATCAGATAATTTAAAAGAATCAGAGAAACTGTTAATGTCAATTACAATTAGTGACAATTCATATTTCATTGTATAAACTGCTAATCATATTGCTTGTTTGATTAAACCAAATCCCTTACAAAATGCCATCTAACACAAATAACTCACAGTGTAATTTTTATGTGCATTCCAAATGAAATGGGAAAAATGCAGGTTCTTACATCTTTTAATATCAAAAATTTTGCACATGAGATTAAATTTTGTTAAAAAGTAAAATAAATTGCCAAATTTTTTTCAAATCCAGGATTCAGTTAAAAGTGGAATTTTTACATTATTCTAAAAGCACGTCTTTAAAATTCTATCAACAGCAAAGAAAAATTATCATTAAACATTTTTTTTTTTGATGTGTATTTACTTTTGAGAGAGAGACAGAGTACAAGGAGGGGAGGGGCGCAGAGAGAGGGAGACAGAATCTGAAGCAGGATCCAAGCTACAGCACAAGGCCCAACGCAGGGCTTGAACTCAGAGTGTGAGATCGTGACGTAAGCCAAAGTTGGACACTTAACTAGCTGAGCCATCCAGGTGCCCCAAGAAATTCTCATTTTTGAGTCACTATTTCATTGGTGTCATTGGCTTCATGTTAACAGTTTGGATGACAGGGGCATGTGTAGGTCTGTATGTGTGTATGTTTGTGTATAGGTGTATGTGATTCTTATTCTTTATTTTGTTCACCATTCAACTTTTCAAAAGGAGACAAAACTGAAAGAATATGTTTATCTCAGAGATTAGAGTATCTGTATGAAGTTGACCTTTTCTTGGCAACAATTTGAGCCTAATAGGGGCATCTGGGTGTCTCAGTAGGTTAAGCATCAGACTCCTGATTTCAGCTCAGGTCATGATCTCAGGGTTTGTTATCTCACATTTTGGGTTTGAGCCCTGCATCCGGCTCCATGCTGACTGTGGAGCTCGCTTGGGATATTCTCTCTCCCTTGCTTTTTTTCCCCTCCCCTGCTTGCAACTCTGGCTTTCTCAAAATAAATAATAAATATTTTTCAAAATTGAGACAAATATTAATTTATTGCCCAAGGTTATAAAGGGAAATTTTCACAAATAGAACATATTGTTAATATCTATTAATTTGAGAAAATTCTATAGTTTAGAACAGTGATATAAGAAAGACCATGAGATGATAAAAATAATTTTTCATTGTGTACGTCTTGCTGTTTACAGCTTTACTTTTAACTTATGAATAAAGACAAATAGGAGTTATGACTTGTACATTGCTAAATTAACCATTTTCTCATCAGTTAGTGTTGGTTTTTATTGTTATTCTCTACTTATGATATCTCAAATTGTGAATAACTGCTCTGTGCTAACCACAATCCATTATATGTGAATCATTTTCTTTTATAGGAAATTGCCAGAAAAACCTAGCTGACCAGAAAAACATTCAATTTAGCACAATATATTGATATAAGTTTGTTCTATTGTCTTTAAAAATTACAAACCCTACACATTGTCTTGACTTAGTACATGACTTTCTACAATGTAGTTAAAAATAAATATCTTGTAAAGCATAGTTAATTATCCAGTTTGCATAAGGATAATAGTAATAATATAAATAATTCACCACATGATGAGCTAATTTTAAGGTTCCATAATTATGTTTAAAGATATTTTTAATACAACATCATTACATATAGGAGATGCATGCCACTTATGGCTTACTGCTGATCCCTAATATGCAAATCAGAATTTTAACAGACTGATTACTGAAGGAGAAGGTTAAATTTAAGCTTTCATATTTTTAAGATATTCCTTCCCACTTTGGAACCTTACAAACTGCATCCATTTTCTCTAAGTGAATTTTTATGTTTATTAATTATATACCATCATAAATAAAATACTAATGTCAATATAGACAAGAAATGTAATGATGAAAAAACACAGACAATATCCTGGTCATTTTGATCAGTGTTTACATAACACTACAAAAATACATTTTTCCTCGATCCTAGAGCTCCTGTGTAGAGCTATAGAGGATTTCAAGAAAACAAGGTAATTTTTTTTTTTAATTGGAACTCAGTGAAATCCATTCAGGCTGTTAATATGAATTCTAGTTTTGTGTAATTTACCAAAATTATCTAAACCTCAAGAATTTTGACCCCTGTTATTTTTGTATAAAATTATTGTGGGCTGGACCCACATTAGCAGTGTGTATCCTCTCTCATTGCTTTTTTAATGACAAATATGTAAAATAATTTGTTCCACAAATATATATAAGCATAAAAAATTGAAGTAAAAGAAAGTTGAAGATAAGTAGAGTTTTCTAAATGTCCTTTTTGTTCAATTATTTATTTCTATTTGCTTAGGCCAGTGTGATGATAATTTATAGTTGAAATTGTTTAAATGTAAGTATTTATACTGTGAAAATTGCACAAGTTATTTTTTTTAAAGCTGTAAAATGAAAATATTGTGTCTCCCTTCCTGTCAGCCACAGCTTGTTCCACCCTCCGTAGTTCCACTCTTTCTGAGTAATCATTATCTAAAATGTTTAGTTATCTTTCCAGTAAATTTCATTGCATATATAACATATATATATATATATATATGATATGTATATGTTTATATATATATGTTATATATATATAATGTATGAGTGTGTATATAACGTATTTGAAGCATATACAACTCATACTATAATTACAATATTACATCCATTAGTTTACATTAACAATATTGTAGAAATTTAAATATCAGTAATCTTAGAAGTAAAATTTCTAGATTGAAAGACATGTGAGCTTTAGTTTGGTTGTAATTTCTAAATTGCCCTCAGAAAGGTTATATCAATTTACACTCTTACCTAGAGTGTGAGTCCCCTCTCCCCCATACTTATATCAACAGAAGTCATTAAATCAGTGTGTCAAAGATGGTGTTTCATTGTTACTTTATTTGTTTATGAGCATGGTTGGCTAGAGTTTATATACTTGTGGCCCATTTACATTCCTTTTTGAGCACACTTGTTGCTCATCCTCTATTTTTCTCTAGTAATTATAAACAGTTGAAATGTATTAAGAACTTACCAAGTGCCAAATATTATTTTATGTAATATGCATATATTGACTGGTTTAAGCCTTACAAAATAAACAGGTATTATTTAATCTCCATTTCAAAAAATGTTGAGGCAAAGAGATTTTAAGCAAAATTGCATATAGAATCCTCGATCTAGTAACAGATGAGCAGCATTTGAACCCATGCCTGGTGTTTCTGAGCTTACCTGTTGGGGCAGTGTTGTCTCTCATTATTAAGCTGTTCAAGTTTTTATATTATCATGGAAATACTTTTTCTACACTAAGACATTAACTCATGAAATTAGTATATAACCTAATATATTAAGAAAAATTCAATGATCTATAATATTTTTTTATTTTTTCACTGGTTTCTTGACTTTTTGTTTATATTTGGTTGTTCGCATAAAAGAGTATTATTCAAGAATATATTAAAACTCTGGACGTTATGATATTAATTTATGAGATTTCAAAAACATCAACCAAATATTTTTATCACATATTTTGCTCATTTATTCTTTAAAATGAATAAAACAGCACTTTTTTCCCTTTTGCTAAAATAACCAATATTCTTATATTTTTTTCAGTGAACACAGGAGCAATTTTCCATTCCTATTTTGGATGTGCATAGGGATCTGTATTATATTACCCTAGTTTCTTCTTTTATTAAGTGCTATATTTTTAATATTCACAAAAATTTTAACAATTTTCATGTACTCTGGAAAAAGGACTTTTCAGTTTCTTATGAAACTAAAATGAAACAAAAGAACAAACAAAATACAATAATGACAACAATCTTACTTTCAAATGAGGATTTTAGGGAATCTATGACTGAACTCACATAATACTGTCTATTCTCATTAGCTAAATTTCTGAGGTATATGTGAGCATTCAATTTTTGTAAGTGTAACTGTATGATGGTTTATATTCAACCAACTACTTTTGCTTCTAAGAGATTTTTTACCACCCGCATCATGTAACCAAACATCTCCCACATGTTTTTGTATTGGCTGCAGTTTTTTTCCTTTTTTTTCCACTTTATTTTACACCTCCTGTTTTTATATTAAAATTTCACCTGTGTATTGCTGCAACTAATTCATGGGTTGACCTAAAAGCCTACATTTTAAAACCTATGGTTTCATATATTTTAAATTGGATGTCAGCAATTTTTTTTATTAGAAATGTTTTTAAATGCTCTTTAAGCAGTTGAGGAAGAGGAAAATAAGGCATTTAACATATGTGCCAGCCACAAACCTAGGCATTTTGCACATATTAATTCCTTGATTATTCAAAAAAGTTGTAAGGCAAATTTTATTTTCATTCTACAACAGAAGAAGCACACTACTCTCACTGAAACCAATAAACTCTCCAGTGACATATTTAGACAGTCATATAGCCAAGATTCACACTATGGTTAGCCTGGATTTCAGCACCTGTGTTCTTCAGTAATAAGAATATGGCATTTTATACAGTAGCAACAGAATATAACTCTGTCTTAACACTGAACACATATTTTGGGCAACAGTTCATTTTGAACAAGAAAATGTCAAGGATTTTTGCTTACTTAATTCCCATACTAGTAGAACTTATGGGCTCTGTAATGAGGTAAATAATGGAAAAAATTAAAATTTATATTATATTTACATTATAAAAGATATTTAAGTTGTTACAAATGCCATTCATCCACTTACTCATCCACTCATTCATTATGTATAGTGATTTACCTCAAATTTACTATGTCCAAGAAATACTATGGGAATTAGTAGCTCCCTGCCCTACTGAAAACTGGGAGGAATGCAACTTTGAAATGTAAAACATATTTACACTTGATGAAAAAATATGGTAAGTGAAAAATGAGTCATGTATTGTCAATATTTTTGGCAATTTTATTTATCATATTTATTATTATTTTTTAAATTAAAATATAGTTGACATAAAATGTTACATTAGTTTCAGGTTTACAATAGAGTGATTAAACAACTATGTACATTATGCTGTTTTCACCAGTATTGTATTTTTAAAAATTCAGAACAGAATGAGGAAAAAATTAAAATATACCAAATCCAGGTGCTCAGATATAAAAATTTTAATATCATGTCTTATTGCCTTCTAGAATAGTTTCAGAATATATCATTCACATAGTTTATATCAGTATTGGGTTATTTACATGTCATAACTCATTTGTTGGTTAAGAAATCAATTTAATGGAACACAAAAATTCTTTAAAAAATTAAAAGAGAAGGATAAAAGAAAATGTCAGTGTGCATTATATGCATTAGTATGACGATTGATGTGAATTTTGTTAAGTTTATTTATTTATTTTGAGAGACAGAGAGCATGAGCAGGATAGGGACAGAGAGAGAGGGGAGAGAGAGAATCCCAAGCAGGCTCTGTACTGTCAGTGCAGAACCTGATGCAGGGCTCAACTCATAAACCACGGGATCATGACCTGAGCCGAAATCAAGAGTTGGACACTTAACCAACTGAGCCACCGAGGTGCCCTGCTTTGATTTTTTTTAATTTTTATGTTTATTTATCTGTATATGAGGGTCATATGTGCAATGTATTTCCTGCTGAAATTGGGGATCAAAATATTTGAATAAAATTATTTTAGATCATTTCATATGGCAGAAGTTATATTCTGCCTTTCTATATAAATAGCACATTTATCTCCTTAGATACTTTTACTAAACACAATTTTCCATAACCATAGAATATTTCCTCAGGTTTCTCTACTATGGTGTTATCAATTACTTCATCTTGGGGCATTTGATTATTTAAATTTCACCATACTAAATAATCCATGATTTGCTGGGGTTTCTATTTATTTCTTCAAGTAGATTCCTAGAATTACTATTATGAAGTCAACAGATAAAAACTTTAAAATGGCATTTATAAATATTATTTATATAATCATATTTATTTGCTGCATTAAAATTCATAGTTCTACAAATAAAATATGATTTATTAAAGAAAGTTCAGATGAGAAAACAACACTTTTAATCTTCCTACACAAACACTATGGCTAGGTTTCATTTTTGATATATTTGATATTTTGATATATATATTTCATTTTTGATATATATTACTTACATTTTCATGACTATTATTTAAATACAAAGTATCAGTCTCTTATGCTTTGGCTCTCTCCCACTCTAACCTCTTTTTTTTTTTTTTTCCTTCCCCTCCCCCATGGGTTCCTGTTAAGTTTCTCAGGATCCACATAAGAGTGAAACCATATGGTATCCGTCTTTCTCTGTATGGCTTATAAGAGACTGTTAAAAACTGAGAACAAACTGAGGGTTGATGGGGGGGGGGGAGCGGGGGGATGGTGGGTGCTGGGTATTGAGGAGGGCACCTTTTGGGATGAGCACTGGGTGTTGCATGGAAACCAATTTGTCAATAAATTTCATAAAAAAAAATAAAATAAAATACAAAGTATCTATCTAAAACAAATAGCAACACAGAATACTAAGAAAAATAGGAGGCAGTGATACTTGGAAATATGGATGCATGAGAGGTGTGTGAACCAGCCTTCACTTCAAAAAGATAAAGACTTTATAAGAATCTGTATAACATTCACATTTTAAAGGGAGGACGAGACAGTTACAACATTGAAGAATCACTACCCTTGTGCCCCACATTGAGAGAGCATTTTGAACTTCTTAAACACAATTATTCACAAACATTGAAATAATTTGGGGGGAGATGTTCATTTTTTAGCCCATTTCCTGAACAAGACTCCCAAACTATTTGCTGACCAAGGAATGATGAGCATGAAGACAAGCCATGCCACTCAGATCAAAAAGCCCAAGATCAAGCACCACTACCAATGTTAATGCTGTCAAAGTACTCAGAGCAACAAGCTGGAATGCATAATGTGATAGCCTCAGGTGAGGATTACCTCTTGTTTAGGTCAAGCAGCTCAAATATGAAGGCAGAAGCCACTGCCCTGATCTGTTACGACTTTGAAAAGTAAAACACACACACACGCACACACGCAGTAAACCCACACAGCATTCGGACTTGGTGATTAGTTAGCCCTTGTCTGGAAAGTGTCATTCATTTATGGACCAATGACCACGAGCCTGGTAAAATTCTTCTTGCTGATCAGGTTCAGAAAATTTTAAGTGAGGATAGGAGAAAGATCCTTCAGCAATGCAATGAGGCCTGTAGTTCCACTTGCTTAAAGAATGCAAAGGTTTTATAATACATATTTTTTAAACCCTAAACTGGAATGTCTGTATTATTTAGAGAGAGGGGAGGATATAATTGTGTTATCTTCTAGCCTCCAAGACTTGCATACATAAAGAAACAGACAGCTAGGAGGCCCATAAAATGTCCCCAAATCTGGGTTTATCCTGCACTGCAAAATTTTTGCTTGCTTTCTGTTTGGGCCTACCATTTATATGACCAAGGTGAATTATTCAAAAATTACGCTGAAAAAAATCGTTTGATCTCTCAAAATTCTATTCTGTCCATGTAATACTACCTTCTAAAATTAGTAGGCATATTCTCTCTCCTGAAAATATTAATCAGAGCATGACAGTGACAGGTACTGATAATCAATGCCCTTTAGCCCATAATTACACAGCTAATTTCCACAGAGATTAGTATCCTCTGAATGTTTGGATCCTGCTACACCTCCCAAATTCATATACTGAAATCCTAACCTGCAGGTGATAGTATTAGGAGGTGGGTCTTTTGGAGGTGATTAGGTCAAGAGGGCAGAGCCTTCATGATAGGGAACAATGCCCTTATACAGATCTCCCTAGCCCATTCTGCATAATGTAGGATACAAAGAGAAGTTGGCAATCTGCAACCCAGAAGAGGGTCCCCACCAGAACTAGACCATACTGACACCCTGATCTTGGACTTCCAGCCTCCAGAACTGTGAGCAACAAGTTTCTGTTGTTTATAAACCTCTCAATCTATGGTATTTTGTTATAGAAGTCTGAATGGACGAAGATACAGATTCATTGCTTTGTATTAATATGTCTTTCTGTTATATGCTAAAACTTTAATAGAATACCATGTAAAAACAGCTAATAGTTATCTGTCCTAATGTGAATTAATTAAATCAAATGCTTCCTTACAAACAGCTAGTTCGCAGAACTGCTTGAGGGAAATGATAGATACAATGGTTGTAAAGATTGAAAACTATTGTGACACAAAAAGTACAGATAGGATGCTATCCTGGTAGATACAGAGCCAATCAGAGGTCAATAAAGGGAGAAATAGGATTTGAGATAAAAATTTACTAAGTGGCTGCAAAAATATTCAGAGACTATTTTATTGTTGCCTCCTTTTTTGCTTCCCTACATTTTTACATCTTTCCTTTCTCAGAATTTTTAGAGCAACAAACAGCATTCTTTGCACTCAAGGAATTCATGGTTGATTAAGGAAAGCAGCATCAAAGGCAACAAACCATAATCCAATCTCAATATCATGGAAGCCCCTAGAAATAAGTAGTTAAATTTATGGAGTCAGCAAAGAGAAGTATCACAAAGCAGAAAACATTTTACTCGGAGATTGAATAATACCTTCCCCAAATTTTATTTGATCTCATAGTAACTTATTTAAAATTCAAAGTTCCATTCAAAATAGAGACTTCCATGAAAACAAAACAGTAAAAATATTGAAGCAAAGTTCTGAACTGTTAATAGGTCACTTATTGTATAACCATCTTTTAAATTCTTTCGGACCACATGAGAGAAAAGGTACTTTTCTAAACCTCTAAGTGGTAGGATTTTCATCAAAATATTAGGTTATGGCAAAAATCTTTTTGAAAAATGTTAGTTGCTTGCTCATTTTAAAATTATCTTGAACTGATCAGCCCCTGTTTGATACAGATTTAGAATCAAAACCATTAACTTGAATGTCAGTGAAGAAAAACTTGTGAGCCAAACAACTAATATAGAAATTAACACATAAATATTAAGCAAAGAATGAATACAGAAAAGGAACATATAAGTCATCCTATTAAACTAAGTCTTTGTTACAGATGCATTATAATTCAAACCATAATAATTACTTAATTTAACTCAATTCATTTCATATTTATTGAAGTTATTAACTAAAATGGATTATACCAAGGAAAGTAGAAACTATATATTATAGTGATCTGTATGTCTATATATCAAATATCCATTATATGCCAGGCACAGTATTAGTCGAGGCTGAGGAAAACAAAATAAAGATTCAGTTTCTGTCCTGTAGTAGCTTGCAGTTTAGCAAAGGTGAAAGACACAATTGTGCTATGACTGATACTACATTAGGACACATCAATAGAGGGTCTTATTTCACATTCATAGAAGCTTGGAAAGCTTCCTGGGTGTGACTAGATTATGTATGAACTGAATTTTGGAAAAAATAATAGCTTCTAGGTGTGTAAGAAGGCATGATCTTTGGAGGCTGGGGATCCTATCATCACCTTAACAGAAAAAACTGCCCTCTTTTACCTGGGTAAATCAGTATCTTTTCTGGTAATAAACATTGCTTGTATAGCAATGAATAAGAATGAGTCAGCCAGTTCTGACAAACCAAAGTGGTGACAGGATTCGGGTTTCCTCACATTCTAGGGCGTAGTGTGTGCAAACACTGCAGGCATGGAATAATAAAATATATTGAGGCAGTGAAAGGTATGAAGGAAGAAAGATGGAGAGTTACAGAGAGGAGAGGTTATGAAGGAATATGTCTATCATAACCCTGGTAAGAACCATGTTTGTTAAATTCAGGTAAAAATTAAAAAGGACTTGAAAACAAGTGCAAAAAGCAATGACAGAGAGGATAGGATAGATAGTAGATATTTAGGATGTAAACCTGTTAAATAATTTCTCAAAATAAAAAAAAAAATCAGAGAAAGGGAATTCAAGGTGACTCCCAGTTTCCCATGTTTGCCATCAGAGTACACTTTAGTGTCATTGACTGAAATATGAACTGAAATTCAAGGAAACAATTTTGGGAAGAAGGAGATGATGCGTTAAATAAAGCACAGATGAGCTTGAAGTACTTTGGGCAAACATAGTTGGAGTTTCAAAGTAAGACATATATATGTCTTTTCTTCACCTCTAGGAAGTTGAAAGGATTGGGAACATAAGAAGATAAGAAGCCTAAAGTGGAATTACGTGTTTGTTTTAGAGAAATAATTGGTAAGACATTAGAATACAAGAAAGAATAGTAATGTTTCTTAAAAGCAGAGTTCTAAAGAAATAAAAATGAGATAAAAGAACACTACAGCGTGTACCATTTTTCACTCTTATGACATATACTGATTATGAAAACCATCAAACTTGGTTGTTAGCAATGGACAGAAAAATATAATTAGATCTCCTGTTGTATATATAGAAGTATAGAGGCAAGATTAAAGTGCTCAGGGAGCGTAGTGTTACAAACTGGGAAAGCAGCTACATTTGCAGTTTGTGGATTAAACCATAAGAGACTCTTAAGGACTGAGAACAAACTGAGGGTTGATGAGGGGTGGGGGAGAGGGGAAAGTGGGTGATTGGCATGGAGGAGGGCACTTGTTGGGATGAGCACTTGGTGTCGTATGGAAACCAATTTGACAATAAAGTATATTTTTTTTTAAATTTTTTTTTCAACGTTTATTTATTTTTGGGACAGAGAGAGACAGAGCATGAACGGGGGAGGGGCAGAGAGAGAGGGAGACACAGAATCGGAAACAGGCTCCAGGCTCTGAGCCATCAGCCCAGAGCCTGACGCGGGGCTCGAACTCACGGACCGCGAGATCGTGACCTGGCTGAAGTCGGACGCTTAACCGACTGCGCCACCCAGGCGCCCCGACAATAAAGTATATTTTTAAAGAAACTATGAACGAGCAATTTCAGAACAGGTATCAATGTTGTGTCTATGGATACTTCTAAAGCAGAGATCCCTGGCTGAGAACCAAATTATCAGGAAAATTATTTGCACTGATGAGCAACATAAAGGAAAAGATCAGAATAATTACTAAGTGCCTATTCATCAGGCCTTTTACATGTTTTCTTGCTATATACAAAAGTACTTCAAGGGGACGGGTCATGGGTCCCCATTTTATAGATGAAGGTCTTATCTCTGAGAACTTGAATGATGTCTCAAAAGTAAGAGAGCCAGAGATAAGGTGGACCAAATTTTAAAGAAAGGGTGATGGTGCTCTCCTAGAAATAACACACTAAAAATGCTTGCCAAGTGGAAGATTCAATGAGTGACTGAATTACTGATTCTCTTAGTAATAAGAATATCTTTTACCTGCCTATAAAATTCAGAAGTTTTTGTTAGTCTAAGAATGGGTCCCCTTGCTGTTGCAGATGCAAATCAGTTATTTTGCAACTGCAGTGTTTGTTTAGTTGCTAGGAGAAGGTATTGCTGTGTCAGTGGTTTCTGGAAGGCTGCTTTTTTTTTCAGGTTTGCTTACTTGGAAAAGGACTCATTCAGGAAGTAAGACTTCAAGCGTTCTTTAAATTAAGTGTTAGTTAAACAAATCTAGGGTTATTTAAACTTATTCTGAGTGATTTGCATTAATTTTAATGTTTTCCCCTTCATAATTGACTTGACCTGGACCTTATTCATTTCATGAAGGAGCAGGAGAACTATCATTACTAGAAAAGAAAATTGCTCAGGAGAAGCTTGTCACTGAGTGCTCCAATTATAATCCAGCTGAATAATAGATTCAAGAGAGAACTTCTGCTTTCTTTTCTATGAACACCATAGAAAAATAATGTGTGTGCATGTGCACTTGTGTGTGTAATGAGTGTGTGCATGCATGTGTGTACATATACTTACAGACACGTGAACACATGTGTATATATATATATATATATATAATGCATATATATGTATAAACCATTGTAATGATGCACAAAAATCTCTGAAGTTTTTGTCTTCCAAAAGGCACAGATTAGCATGTAGGGAAAAGGTAGTATAATATGGCTTTTTTTCAATTAAACATTTATTCAACATTTTGATGGGAATTTGTTTATATTTAAAACATTTAAGTGAATATACTGACAATTTCAGCTCAGTGATCTACACAAAAATAGAGTAGCATAAGTGTGAAGACACTTTTAATGGGAATATACTCATTGATATTATGTTTGTATGAAAACAATTCTGGAAATAACAAAAATATGCTTAAATAAATAAGTGTGGTGCTTATATATTACAAAATATTATGTAGCCATTAAAAGTAATGACATATACTGGTACCACATAATATCTTAAATATATTCTTATATAATATAGCAAGTTTCACATTGAATACATATAGATATAGATGATATAGATATAGATAGATATTAGTATCTATCTATCTATATATATATAGAGAGAGAGAGAGAGAGGAAAGAAAAAAAGAAAGAAAAAAGAAGAAAGAAAGAAAGAAAGAAAGAAAGAAAGAAAGAAAGAAAGATTTAATAAAAGACATATTTTTAAAAGTTTATTTATTTATTTTGAGAGGGTAGGGACAAAGAAAGAGGCAGACAGAGAATCTCAAGCAGGCTCTGTGCTGTTAGCTCACACCCTGATGCAGGACTCAAATTCACAAAATATAGTCATGACCTGAGCCAAAGTCAAGAGTTGGTATTTGACTGAGCCATCCAGGCATCCTGAGAGAAATATTGAATGAGAGAAAGAGAAGATACATGTGTGTTCTTTTCTGTATACATAAACATTTTACTGAAAATTTCCTGGGAAGCAAAAATAAGAGTTATGAAAAAAGGGATTTCTTTTTTCTGTTTTAAACTCTTCAGACCACTTTATTTTATTTAGATTTAACTTCAATGAGCATGTTAGTTTTATAATATTTTTTAAGAAGGTATCATCAATATTACCTAAGTGACTTAAAAGGGAGTTTAATGTATATGTGTATATGCTTCAAGTTACTATCACTGCAGGTGAACAAACTTAGCTTTTGATATAAGTTCAAACAATGACCTCTTTGGTTGCCTTTTTTTTTGATAGTTTGGCCTGCAAAATATTAATAAACTTACCCTGTAATGCTATTTTCACCTCTGAATTTGTCATAAGGTGAGCTCTTTCTCTCTCTGTCACACACACACACACACACACACACACACACACTACTGTTCTTCAACTCAGTGGGTTAGGTCACAAAGATTTTTTTCTTTTTTCTTTTTTTTTTTTTAATAGTCACTAGCAGTTTCAGTTTTAGTGGTCTTCTCAAAAAGAAAATAAAAAAGTGATGGCTGAATACAATAGCTCTTTTGCAGCTGGATAAAAAACAATACACATAGTTTTGTCTCTACTTTTATTTAACTTTCAACTTTCTTTCACCAATGTCTTTTCCTCCTGGAAGATATTTAGGTGCCACAGCAATCTATCTAGTTTGTCTCTTGAATTAAACTACAGTAAAAGTTTTGACTGGTAACATTGACAAGTTAAGCCTTTGATTTCCCCCTCACTAATACTATATTATCCTAAAGAAAATGCTTCCACTGAAGAGGGCATAATGTTTCTAAAGGTGAAGATCTTTAACTCCTGAAGCACAATTTTCAAGGTTATTAGTATGTTTCAAATTAGAGCCAATTTTTACAACAATCTTTCTTTAATTATAATTACAATAATATTTACACAAAAAATGTTTGGTTATTAGTATTCTCACAAATTATTCAGAAATGTATGTTCTTATTGGTTTCAAATAAGGTTGCTATAATCACACATAGATATTTAAATATGGGAAATTGATAGTGGTTAGTACTTCTGGGTAAAGGCACCATTTCCCTGAGGACAAGATGCACACTGTACCTCCTAACATCTTGTTATATTCTGCATCCATTGGGTATAGGAGGAAAGAGAATGGGAGAGGCTTCTTTGCTTTTATGAACTTGGCCAAGAAGTGGCACACACTCCTCCACTCATTCAAATGATCACACTTATGAAGGGGATAGCAAATGTAGTCCCTGGTTCAATTACCATCTCCTACATCAAATGGAATACTATGGCAGATGAGAACAGACTTTTGTGTTCAGCTACGCATCTGTGTCAGACTGTCTAGTACTTATCATGGTATTTGAATTGAATAAACTCCAAACAACCTAAATTAAAGAAGTCTGTTTTTTTTCCCAAGAAGGATTTCATCATTTGAGTAAATATTTTTATATGTTCTGTTCTGTTTATTCTTTTAGCATGCTAAAATAATGAAGGCTCAACATATTAGCATACATTTTGTAATTCCCAGAGTTTGCATTTTCATTAATAATTTTATTTTTATGCTCCTTTGATTATAAAAATAAAATAGTAGTTTACAACTTTTAAAAATATCCAGTATTTTTTTTTAAATATGAGAATTGGGGGAGCCTCAATGGCTTAGTCAGTTAAGAGTCCAACTTTGGCTCAGGCATGATCTTTCAGTTCATGAGTTTGAGTCCCATCTGGCTCGGTGATGATAGCTCAGAGCCTGGGCCTACATTAGATTCTGTGTCTCCCTCTCTCTCTGTCCCTTTCCCCCATTCTGAAAATTAAATAAGCATTAAATTTTTTTTAAAAAATAAGAGAATTGGGGCACCTGGGTGGCACAGTAGTTTAAGTGTCTGATTTGATTTTCACTCAGGTAATGATCTCACGGTTTGTGAGTTCTAGCTTCATGTCAGGTTTTGTGCTGACAGTGTGGGGCCTGCTTGAGATTCTCTCTCCCTCTGTCTCTGCCTTTCCGCTACTCATGCTCTCTCTCTCTCTCTCTGTTTCTGTCACAAATAAATAAATAAACATTAAACATTTTTTAAAAATGAGAATGGGTCACATGGATGGCTCAGCGTCTCTTGATTTCACCTCAGGTAAGTTCAAGCCCCATGTTGGTCTCTGTGCTGACAGCACTGAGCCTGCTTGGAATTCTCTCTCCCTCTCTCTCTTCCCCTCCCCCACTCATGCACTCTCTCTCTTTCTCTCTCTCAAAATAAATAAACATTGTTCAAAAGCTATGAGAATGTTTAATAGAATATAAGTGGCAATTATGGTTACAAGATAAAATACAGTACACTGTGTATTGTAACATTCATAATTCTACAACATTATTTGTTGTTTCTCTGAAATTCAAATTTACTGAGAGTCTTGTATGTTCATTTACTAAATCTGACAGCCCTATTTCTAAGGGATATTGTTAGCATTCTAAATGAATGTAGAAAGTAATTTTACTCAGAAATAATTGGTAACAACTGAATATGCTCTGCCACTGTTTCTTTCATTATCAAAAAATCTATTGCTATATTCATTGCCCTATTTTCTCTTTTATTTAACTCCCAGATTCCTCATTTTATTAGAAACTGAAATCCAGGGCTTGACATGGTAAAATATTTGTCATCAGCTAGTTTTGCCATTCTTAAGTCAAAAATAAGCACATAAAAGAAAAGGGTAGTCACACATACTCTTGACCTATCCTATAGTATTAGATAGACCTAACTTTTTTTTTTTAATCACAGCTAAACCATAAAGAAGAAAGTATGATTTTGGTTATGTTGTAATTTAAATTTCACAGGAAAGACATTGAAACAAAAATGATGTGATTTGAAAAATGCAACTATCTGATTGTAGTATTAATTTAAAAGATTATAAAAATCTCATCATCTTCTAAGAGTTTTATAGTTTCAGGTCTTATATTTTAGCATTTAATCCATTTTGAGTTAATTTTTACAAGCAGTATAAAATACAGGTGTAGTTTAACTCATTTGCATGTGAATATCCATTTTTTTCCCAGCACCATTTATTGAAGCGACTATCTTTTCTCTGTTGGGTTATTTTTGCCCCCCCTCCAACAAATATGAGTTGACCATATATGCATGAGTTTATTTTGGGGTTCTTCATTTTATTCTATTGATCTATGTGTCTGTTTTTATGCCAGCAAATATTTTTTCAATTACTGCAGGTTTGTAATAAAGTTTGAAATCAGAAAGTATAATGCCTTTGGTTTTCTTTCTCAGGATTGCTTTGGCTATATGAGGTCTTCTGTGTTTCCAAAAAAAAAAAAAAGTATTAGAATTGTTTATTCCTATTTCTATATAAATGACATTGGGATCTTAATAAATGTTGCATTTAATCTGTAGATCACTTTGGGTAATATGGATACTAAAACAATATTAATTCTTCCAATCCATGATCATGAGATAATTTTCCATTTATTTTTTTCATCAAAATCTTAGTTTTCAGTCTACAGACTTTTCACCTTCCTGGTTAAATTTATTCACAATTATCTTATTGTTTTTGATACTATTGTAAATAGTATTATTTTATGTATGTATGTATGTATTTATTTTCCATATAAGTTATTGTAATGTAAAGAAATGCTACTGATTTTTAGAAGAAAACATAGAGACAAAATTCCTTGACATTGTTGTTCGCAATGATTTTTGTGTGTAGCAACAAAAACAAATATAAACAGATGAGATTACATCAAACTAAAAAGCTTGTCTACAGCAAAATAAACAATCAGTAAAATGAAATGATAATCTACAAAAATGAAGAATACGTTTGCAAACTACACAATATGATAAGGGGTTAATATCTAAAATAGTAAGGAACACATATAACTCAATAGCAAGTAAAATACAAAAGTTTAATTAAAAGTGGACAAAGAGGTCAGTTGGAAGATGGTGAAATAGGAGGCTCCTAGGCTAATCTCATCCCATGAATACAACTAGATAACTATTGAATCATCCTCAATGTCCCAAAACTTTATCTGAAGACAGGAAGAACAAAGTCCACAACTAAACGTAGAGCAGAGGCCATATTGAAGAAGGTAGGAAGTGAAGAAATGAGGTTTAGGAGAGTAACAGATTGTGGTTGCTGCAGTGGGGATGCAGTTGTGGTTGTGAATGATGAAAAACTAGCACACAGGGGAGCACATGGGGGAAACAAATACCATAGCAATAGGCATGGAAAGCAAGAGGAACCAAATTTCATGAGTTCTTGCAGCCAGAAGGGCTTAAAGCCTAAAGTTTTAAAGGCAGTGGGCTTGGCTTGGTAAGAGCCAGAGGATACTAGGACTGCTCTTGGAGAGAAGGCAGACAACACTCTGTGAACATACAGCATGGAAACAGTGATCTGAAGAGCACCTGCATCCCACAGTGGGGAGGTTATTTGCTTATTTCAGAGATCATCCCAGAGACACAGCATTCATGGAAACACCCCCACTGAGAACAAAGGAACTGGTTGGTGACATTTCCTTCTCCTTCCCCTCAGCATAACACAGGATGACCTGTGGGAACCAGCACAGCATGGACACTCACTACCTAATTTACATACCCCAAGTTCTGCCCCACCCCACTCAGTGGAACCATCCTTCCCATTCATACCTGTCTCAGTCCCTGCACAGCAGGCACTATCCCCAGGAAGGCCAGCCCAAACCCCTGCCCACACCCTGTCTCCAAACCTGAGAATTTTGCAGAGCCTCAGTTTCAGCAGTGGTGACAACAGATCACATTTCACAAACAGAGCACAGCACACCTAGTTAAACATACACATTTAAGCCAAGCAAACACTACCCACAACACTGCCCACAATAGGCAGAGAACCTCGGAAGATGACTAACATGAAGGGTAAAGTGGCCGGGACAAAACAGCAGAACACATGCAACATGCATTGGAGACATTCCCAAAAGTCACAGACCCTGGGGAATAGAGAACACTATATGGCAGGACAGTGCAGGACCTCTTCTTCATAAGGCCATTACTATCAAGAAAAGAAGACACAGCTAACTTCCGTAACATATAGAAACAGTCACAGATCCTTGGACCAAATGAGAAGACAGAGACATTTATCCCAAATGAAAGAATAAGACAAGGCCTTGGCCAGAGATCTAAGTGAAACATATATAACTAACATGCCTGAGAATTTAAAATAATGATCATGAGGATACTCAATGGACTTGAGAAAAGAGTGGAATACATGAGTGAGACCACTATACATAGAGATAAGGAATACGATGGAACAGCCAAAGGGCTCAATAAATGAATTATGAAACACATTGGATGGAATGAACAGCAGGGTAAAAGGAGAGGAACAAATTAATGACCTAGAAGACAGAGTAATCGAAAGTAAGCAGGCTGAACAAAAGGGTAAAAATATGCAAAACTATAATAGATGTAAGGAAATCAGTGATTCCATCAACTGTAATAACATTCACATTATATAGGAATCCCAGAATAAGAAGAGAGAAAAAAGGGAAGAAAATTTATTTGAAGAGATAATAGCTGAGGACTTCCCTAACCTGAGGGAAAGAAACAGATATCCAGAGACAGGAGGCACAGATGATTCCCATAAAAATCAATAAAAGCAGATCCACACCAAGACATGTTGTAATTAAATTGGCAAATACAGTGATAAAAAATTAAATCAATGAGACAAAAGAAGACAGTAACTTACAAAGGAAAACCCATAAGACTAGCAGGAGATTTCTCACCAGAAACTTTCTAAGCCAGAAGGGAGTGGCTTGATATATTCAAAGTTCTGAATGGGAAAAACCTTCCAAGAATACTCTATCTAGCAAGGCTATCATTCAGAAAAGAAGGGGAGATAAAGAGTTTCCCAGACAAAAAAAAAAAAAAAAAAAAAAAGGAAGGCATTAATGACCAGTAAACCAGCCCTATCAGAAATGTTAAAGGGAACTCTTTGGAAAGTAGAGTGCAAAAGTGACAGTATAAAGATAAGAAACAAAAAAGTGGTAAAAATGAATATTTCAGTAATAAATGAGGTAAGGAACTCACAAAAGAGAAAGATGTAAAATATAACAGCATATACCCACAACATGGGAAGGAGAGGAGTAAGGAGTAAAACTTAAGTGACCATCAACTTAATATAGACTGCTATATGCAGAAGACATTATATACAAACCTAACGGAAGCATATATACAAAACCACTAATAAATACACAAATAATAAAGAGAACGAAATATAAATATGTCACTAAAGAAAATCAGCAAATCATGAAAGACAAGAAAGAATCAGAGAAAATCTTCAGATACAACCCCTAAACAAACTATAAAATGACGAGACACATATCTTTCAATAATTACTTTGAATGAAACTGGACTAAAAGCCCCAATCAAAAGACATAAAGTGACAGAATGGATTTTTAAAAAGCCATCTATATGCTGCCTACAATAGACTCATTTTAGACCTAAAGCCACCTGAAAATTGAAAGTGAGGTAAAGGAGAAACATATATCCTGAAAATAGATGTCAAAAGAAAGTTGGAGTAACAATACTTAAATCAGACAAAGTAAAATTTAACACCGACTATAGCCAGAGATAAATAAAAAAAAATTATATAATAATAAAAAATGGGCAATCCAACAAGAATATAGAATAATTGTAAATATTTATGCACCCAAAATAGGAACACTGAAAATACATAAAACAATTCATTATAAGCATAAAGGAACTAAGTGATAATAATACAATACTAGTAGGGGAGATTAACACCTCATTTCATCAATGGACAGATCATCTAAACAGAAAATCAAGAAGGAGACAATGGATTTGAATGACATACTGGACCAGATAGACTTGCTAGGTATATTCAGAACATTTCTCTAAAACAACAGAATACACATTCTTTTCAAGTTCACATGGAACAATCTCCAGAATAGATCACATATTACCCCCCAAAACAAGTCTCAACAAATTCAAGAAGATTGAAGACATATCATGCATCTTTTCTAAGCACAAGCTATGAAACCAGAAGTCAAACACAAGAAAAAAATCTGGAAAGACCAAAATATGTAGAGGCTAAATAGCATGTTACTAAACAATGAATGGGTCAACCAGGAAATAAAATAAGAAATTAAAAAATATATTGAAACAAACAAAAATGAAAAGATGATGATCCAAAATATTTGGGATGCAACAAAAGTGGTCCTAAGAGGGAAGTATAGCAATACAGCTCCATTTTAAAAAGCAAGAAAAATCTCAAATAAACAACAAATCTTTACACCTAAAGAAGATAGAAAAAGCAAAACAAACACAACCTAAAATCAGCAGAAGAGAGAAAATAATAAAGATTAGAGTAGAAATAAATGATGTAGAAACTAAAAACAAAACAAAACAAAAAACAATATAACAGATGAATAAAACCAGGAACTGGTTCGTTGAAAAAATAAGTACAATTGATAAACCTGTAGCCAGACTTATCAATTAAAAAAAAATCGACTCAAATTAGTGAAATATCAAATGAGAGAGGAGAAATAACAACCAAAACCACAGAAATACAAAGAAATGTAAAAGAATATTATTAAAAAACATATGCCAACAAATTGGACAACCTGGAACAAATGGATAGATTCCTAGACACATATAACCTACCAAAACTAAAACAGGGAGGAAAAGAAAATTTAAACAAAGAACTAGCAAAGAAATTAAACCTATAATCAAGAAACTGCCAAGAAACAAAAGTCCAGTGAAATCAATTAAATATTTGCAGAATAGTTAATACTATTCCTCTCAAACTATTCCAAAAAATAAAACAGCAAGGAAAACTTCCAAATTCATTCTATGAAGAAGCCAGCCCTGATACCAAAACCAGATAAAGACTCCACTAAAAAAGAACTACAGGCCAATATCCCTGATGAACACCAATGCAAAAATTCACAACAAAACAATTTGTTAAAAAAAAAGGGGGGGGGGCATCTGGTGGCTCAGTCGGCTGAGCGTCCAACTTTGGTTCAGGTCATGATCTCGTGGTTCGTGAGTTCAAATCCCACATTGGGCTCTGTGCTGGCAGCTCAGAGCCTGGAGCCTGCTTCAGATTCTGTGTCTCCTTCTCTCTCTGTCCCTCCCCTGCTTACGCTCTTTCTCTCCCTCTCTCTCAAAAATAAATAAACATTAAAACTTAAAAAAAAAAAACCATTCACCACAATCAAGTAGGATTACTCCTGGGTTGCAAGTGTGGCTCATTATTTGCAAATCAATCAAAGTGATACATCACATCAGTAAGAAAAAGCATAAGAACCATATGAACATTTCAATAAAGGCAGAAACAACATGTGACAAAGTGCAACCTGCATTCCTTATAAAAACCTCAACAAAGTAGGTTTGGAGGAAACACCTCAACATAATAAAGGCCATTTATGAAAAACCATAGCTAACATGATTTTCAATGGGGAAAAACTGAGAACCTTTCCTGTAAAGTCAGGAACAGGACAAGCATGTCTTTTCTTAACACTTTTATTCAACATAGTTATATCTAAAGGAAACAAAATCACTATCTTGAAGAGATATTGGGACCCCTATGTTCATTACAGTATTATTTACAATAGCCAAGACTTGCAAACAATCTGTGTCCATTAATGGATAAATGGAGCAAGAAAATGTGCACTCTCTCTCTGTCTTTCTTCCTTCCTGTCTCCTTCCCTCCCTCCTCCCCCCCCCAACTCTGTCTACCATTTGTGACAACATGGATAATACCTGAGGGCATTATACTAAGTGAAATAAATCAGAAAGAAAAAGACAAATACTATATGATTTCACTTATTAAAAAAAAAAAACACGAATTTATCCAAGGGATACAGGAGTACTGATGCATAGGGGCACTTGTACCCCAATGTTCATAGCAGCACTCTCAACAATAGCCAAATTATGGAAAGAGCCTAAATGTCCATCAACTGATGAATGGATAAAGAAATTGTGGTATATATACACAATGGAATACTATGTGGCAATGAGAAAAAATGAAATATGGCCTTTTGTAGCAACGTGGATGGAACTGGAGAGTGTAATGCTAAGTGAAATAAGCCATACAGAGAAAGACAGATACCATATGGTTTCACTCTTATGTGGATCCTGAGAAACTTAACAGGAACCCATGGGGGAGGGGAAGGAAAAAAAAAAAAAAAAAGAGGTTAGAGTGGGAGAGAGCCAAAGCATAAGAGACTGTTAAAAACTGAGAACAAACTGAGGGTTGATGGGGGGTGGGAGGGAGGGGAGGGTGGGTGATGGGTATTGAGGAGGGCACCTTTTGGGATGAGCACTGGGTGTTGTATGGAAACCAATTTGTCAATAAATTTCATATATATATATATAAAAAAAAGAAATAGAAAACATTAGCTTAAAAAGAAAAAAAATAATAAAAAAAAAATAAAAAAAAACACCTAAACTTACAGAAACAGAGAACAGATTGTTTGTTGCTACAGGTGAGGGGGTAGATAAAGGTAATCAAAAATTACAAACTTCCAGCTATTAGATAAATAAGTTCTGGGGATGTAATGTGCAGCATGGCAACCATAGCTAAAGATATCCTATTGCATATTTGAAAGTTTCTAAGACATAAATCTTGAAAGTTCTCATCACATAAAAAATGTAGTCATGTGAGCTGATGGATGTTACATAAACTTATTGTAGTAATCATTTCACAACATAGCATACATCAAATCTGTATGCATTATACCCTAAACTTATACAATTCTATATGTCAATTGTATGTCAATAAAACAGAAAAATATCATTGTAAACAAAAGAAAATATGACAAGTGTGTCAAATAGATACAGAACTGAGTTGATTTAATTTTTTACCAGGGATTAATTAGTTGTTAGAATAAAAAACTTTTCATCAACCTATCCTGTAAAGATTTTATATAAGACAATATTGATACTAAGGAGGTTTAATACTTTTGTTAAAAATTCAAGAGAGAAATGAATTGCTAGGTAGTAGTCCAAGTTCAAATTCTGGAATATTGAGTGTTAACTGTTTTAGTCGAAACAAAATTCAAACAAAATTCAGCATTGGAAAAATATGGATGTAGTATTATTGACAAAAGATCTTCTATCTGATAAAATGATTTTGATGGGGAAGGAAGGCAGAAAGTCAATACTGCTTTAAGGCAACAAGGGAATTTATTGGTTTACGTGATTGCAAAAATCAGAGGTAGGAATGGCTTTAATCATGGCATCACTGGAAGTTTGTTATACCAATCAAAGCTCCATCTTTGGCTCTACTCACTCTAACATGTCAGTTTAATCCTAAAATTAGTTCCCCTGATAATAGATAAAGATGGCTGCAATGGTTTCAGGCCTCACAACGCTCACTGTAATGTCCACAGGAAGAAAAATCGTATTTCTTTCACCTCCCTGCAAGGAGAAAAAATACATTTTTCTCGAGAAGCCCTAAAAACTCCTGACACTTCATTGTCTCCTACTGTGTTATGTATACATTCTTAAGCCCATCACTGGAGACACAGCGATGAAGTACAATGGGTGGCTTCAGAAAATCATAGCCTACTTTCATACATTTGGCAGGAAGTCAAGCTTATACAGATCTCATGTCTGAATACTGTGGAGGGTAGAGTTTCCTTTGGAAACTGAAAAGTAGAAAATATTGCTAGCTAGATGGAGGGCAGTAGAACATAAGGAGACTTGCTTAAGAAAAATTACCTCTGATTATGGTGAATTAGAATAAAGAAAATTAGGTAAGAACTGCAATAACTGATACTCGAGATAATAAAAGCTTTGAGCAAGAAGTGAGCTGTAGTAATGAAGAGATAAACAGATATAGGAGGCCTAAAACTATAACAACAAATGGCACAATGACTCTACTCTGAATTTCAATAATGCTGTTAAGAGCTATAAGAAGAAAATGCGGTATAATTTTTATACATTATGCCTTATTATAAAAATTTATCCTGTTACAGGGCATGATCTTAAGAAGAACTACAGAAAAGAAACAAAAATATCAAAAAGACATTGAAAATGGGACCTAGTCTCTTAACTCTAAACCCCCTATGTTGTATGGGGACCCATTAGGTAAATATAAAGATATTACAAGGGCAACTAGTATAAAATGGCCAAGACTATGAACCTGAATGCACAATAGCTAGCAGTGTGGAAATGAAATCCCTGATCACAATCAACTACAGGAAAATTTGTCAGATTATTAGAGTTTTGTTGCCTTTGAAACCATTTGGAACATACCTTGAACTTTCCTCATCTTTTTGCTATAGTTATAACATATCAGGTGCATCCCACTTTTTATAGCTATATAAAGAAATCTGTAATATCAAACAATGAACATTTAGTTAAATTTAGTTCCATGCTCATAATCTTAATACTGTATGATATATTAGGTTATATGCATGTCATTCCAACTCTTCTTGGATATTTTAGGTTTTTCTTTGTTTACTCCTTCTTCATTAGCTAATTTTGTTTTCATGCCCTGACTCATGTCATTATTACCTTTACTTAGAGAGCTAGGGTTAATTACTATCTGGGTTTTGCTACTACTACATCCTTGGAGAAAAAGAGTAGTTTTCTATCTGTATTCACTAGTTTTTTTCTTGTTTTCAAGTATAACCATGTTTTCTCTTAACAGCCAGAACTTCCATGAAAGGCAGTGTTCTCTTGTATTTTTTTCAAAAATGGATTCTGACCAATCTGTCCTGAATATCTCAGTTTTTTTTAACTCCATGCTTTCTAACTCCAATTATTTTGATAAAACAAATTAAATTAATATAATAAAATAATTTTCTAAAAACATTTTAATTTCTCCCTAGTTTTCTCTATTCTATTTTTAGAAAATGTATAGGTTTATTAAAACTTAACCAGTTTCCATAAAAATTAATTGATCAATATCAAGTTAATATCACTCTATCTGGGACTGATATACTCTTCTCTAGTGAGTTTCTAAATATTGGTATATCCTACTTACTCTTTTTTGAGTTCTTACATGCGCCATGCTCTGTATAAGGCATTTTACAAAAATTTTCTTTTTCATTCTCCATGTCTGTGATGTAGATAGCACTAACATTCGCATATGCAGATGAATAAATTGAGCTCCACAAGGGTAATATACCCAAAACCAAAGTGTTGGAATCTATACTTGCATTCTGGCCTTTTTAAGACTACAAATCTCATATATGTAATCACTATATTCTGCTTCCCCCCTGTTTTCTTCTTTTGATTGTGATTAGCAGGGCCTAAAGTTAGGGTTCTTGCTTTCAAACTTTGGATGAATATACATTAAACTCCATAGTTATTGATGAGCAGGAAGTGTTTTCACTATATCTAGCCTGAGTTATCGATGGCATTTTCCCAACAACTTCACAAAGATTGCCGCAAATCCATCATTCAATATCTCATCTAGAGTATCCTCTATGATTACATACAGGGAGGCAGAATGTGTTTAATGCTTGCATTTTACTTCCTCAGCATCTTGCTAGTCAGCCATTAGCCTAATCTTAAGAATTATCTTTATGCCTTTGCAAATGTTAATTCATTCCCTGTTCCCATATACCTCATAGGAAACCTGCAATGAGTAAGACATGACTGTTGAAGTTGGATTTCTTCTTTAATGACATGTAGAGCACTTTTAATGTATCCAGTAAAATACTAAATATTAAGAATGAGAAGATGATGGGGCACCTGGGTGGCTCAGTCGGTTGTGCGTCCAACTTCGGCTCAGGTCTTGATCTCAAGGTTCGTGAGTTCTAGCCACGTGTTGGGCTCTGTGCTGACAGCTCAGAGCCTGGAGCCTGCTTCAGATTCTCTGTCTCCTTCTCTCTCTGCTCCTCCCCTGCTCATACACTGTCTCTCTCAAAAATAAAGATTAAAAAAAATTTTTAAAAAGAATGAGAAGGGGCGCCTGGGTGGCGCAGTCGGTTAAGCGTCCGACTTCAGCCAGGTCTCGATCTCGCGGTCCGGGAGTTCGAGCCCCGCGTCAGGCTCTGGGCTGATGGCTCAGAGCCTGGAGCCTGTTTCCGATTCTGTGTCTCCCTCTCACTCTGCTCCTCCCCCGTTCATGCTCTGTCTCTGTCCCAAAAATAAATAAACGTTGAAAAAAAAAAATAAAAAGAATGAGAAGATGAAAAGAAACACTCTCCTCCTTTGATTTATTGGAAGTCAAATCCCACCTTTCATACACTACCTTTGTGACCACTTCTTAAAAATCATTTTTATGGGTTCTAGTCTGCTATATATTCTTAAATATTAAACCTCACAGAGTTTTACCTCAGTCCTCTTTTTTTCTTTCTCAAAAAATAGCTGCGTGTACATATCTATTGTGATTAAATAAGCATATATAAATAATAACTGACAACTAAATCTCTATCTCAGTCGATTTGTACTTTAATATACTAAATAGTTTTCAAAAAGTTTATGCTTGAATATACTGCAACATTTCAAACTAACATAGCTAAAGGAAAACTCTTACTTCTTTTGCATTGTTCTTCCTCCTCCTCCATTCCCTTCACATCTCAGTAAACAGAGGTTTAGTCTACAGAGTCCCTCAATCTAGTAAAACAAAACTCATTCTTCTTTCTCATCTTCCCAGTCTATTCACCAAATCCTATTGGTTTTGCCTTTTTGTTCTCTTTAAAATCTCCCTCCATACTTCTTGCTACTAAAGATCAAGCCTTTGTTACTTCTTTCCTAGATTGGTACATTATCCTCTTAATTGCTTCACAGAATTGAAATACTACCCTTTCTCCAATCCATCCTGTTTGAGAATGTTGTTTCTAAAGGATTAATTGACTAGCTTTCTACTGTTAGAAATCCTTCATTGTCTTCAGGACAAAACACAAACTTCATAGCATAATGTAACATGGTCTTTATGTCCTAGCTGTTAGCTTTCTCTCTGATGTGCTAGGTGAATAAGACATTCAGAATGTTTGTATATAGACATTCCAGAAAACACCATATTTCATGAGATATATACATGGCAAAAGGCTTATTTGTAGCATAGATGAGACAAATGAAGTCATGATTTCAATAAAGGAATTATATAACATATATGATAATTTTAACTTACTAAGAACTTGAGTCAATTATTTTATATTTTATCTGTAAGACATTAAATTGCAAAATGTTTATCTCTGTGCTAATTAAGATTAATTATAACCATATAAACAAACACTGGACATCTCTTTTAAATGTGTGAAAAAATTTTTTACGATTTTATTTTTTCATTTTGTGTGTGTGAGAGAGAGAGAGAGAGGAGAGAGAGAGAGAGAGAGAGAGAAAGAGAACCCTAAGCAGGCTCCCATGTTGTCAGTACAGAACCTGATGTGGGTTGGATCCCAAGAACCATGGATCATGAACTGAGCTGAAACGAAGACTCAGATGCATAATGAACTGAGCCACTGAGGTGCCCCTAAATGTGTGAAAGCATTTATTAGGTATTCATTGTTTCACTCTTAAAAATAGGCTTTTAATTTACATTTCCTAGTTCCTTAAGGTTGAGATGAATATCATGGGTGAAAAAAAGATAAATATAAAGTACTAGAAAATTAAGTAATACCTTTACCTGGTGATGGAAGTGGGAACAAGCCCATCAACTCTGTTAGCCTGCATTCGTTTATCCACACACAAAAAAAATAATATAAAAAAGTATGTGACTTCACCATAGTCTCTGTGATAACCTAATTCTCACAGACTATCTCAGACTAACAGACTGGAAAACTTTGTATAAAACTTTATTTTCCATAGACTTTTCCCCCCAGAACCTCTGAAGTGTTTTTCTTTAAGCTATTAAAGTTACATCAGCTTATTAGACCCTATTACCAGAAGGTAACAAGATTTGCTTCACCTTTTAAACTCAAGATATAAAGAATGTTAGGGTATTGTGAAGCAATTATTTATTCCCGTTAAGATAAAAGATTCAAGAATTTAGTGTTGCCATTAAATTTGTTAGACAAATGGATATAGTTTAGGATTAAATCTATTTAGTTCTACTAGCATGATATAGCCTGGCAGGAAAGCAAAGGGGTACCACAATTCCATTATTTTGGAGTTAAATCTTAAATACTGAGCACACACATTCCACTAAAGATTAAGAAACATTTCATTTAGTCCTTGACTTGCCACATGGATTTGATTACTTCTAAATTTGATAGAATCTCATGGAGTGAGTCTCTTCAGTTCCAG
This sequence comes from Lynx canadensis, assembly GCF_007474595.2. Taxonomy (NCBI): domain Eukaryota; kingdom Metazoa; phylum Chordata; class Mammalia; order Carnivora; family Felidae; genus Lynx; species Lynx canadensis. Next base: position 34,444,445 of record NC_044312.2, read on the forward strand.
GGGAGAACTCTAAAGCTTTGATTTGAATGTCTCCGAATGGTGCTACATGCAAATCAAGTTAATGTGTAGGCACCTCTGTAGATTTTGATTCTCAGGAAAATAACTTCCTGCAATATTTCTTTTTCCCATAATAAATGACTTGTAATAAATTTCCTGTAAGGAATGCATAGCCAGCAATATCAGAATGAGTATAAAATTTCATATGGTCATATGCATTATTTTAAATTTTACTATATTTAGTAAATGTTATTGAAATCTTATGGAATTTAAATATTGCATTATAATCCATGATCACAATAATGAGAAGTTTAGGTCACATATAAGAAAAGTGAATCTTTTATCTCCCTATTTGCTAAAAAAATATATAGGCCAAACATTTCCTCAAATATCATTTCCTCAGAGGGAACTTCTCTGAACACCCCAGCTACCCTTCTTTGTCATTGTCTATCCCTTTATCCTGCCTTAATTTTCTTTTCAATGCTTATTTTTACTGATGATATATTATATGTTAATAAGTTTATTCTGAATCTCACTAGAACAAAACTTAGTTTAGTTCTTTAGTACTGTATCTCTAGTACTTAAATTTCTCAGTCAATATTTGTTATCTAAATGTATAAACTCATAGTATTTTCAAGAGCCCTGTATTAGACAACTTTGGTTGAAGTGATCGTTAATAATGACAAAGGTGAAGGATTACTCATACTCAATAACCTATTTTATAATAGGTTAAATAACCTATTTTATTTATAAAATAAAAAAATATTAATAATGTTGTTTACTATGGTTGTTGGTTGAATATATCAAACGAGCCTAAAAGAGAGTACTCTACACAGTGCTCGAATTTACTAAGATTGCTATCATTATCATCACTCTGACTTTATTTTTTGAATCAGTGACTTAAACTAACCTCAAATTTGATCATATTCTTTAATTTGTCTTCCAAAAGGAGGAAACAAACTTAACTGCCTCAGATGATCTTTATTCAATTCATATATCAACTATGTAACTAAACTTATAAATAAACAATAGACTGGAAAAGATTTAAAAATTGGACTCTATCACATTTCTATAGCACTAATCACTTTCCTTATAGGCATATATTTACTAAAGATTCATTTTATAAATATATATGAAAAAAATATATATACATATATAATGTTATATGTTATAGTAATCATCAAAAGAAGCCAGAAAAAAATAGATTGCTGAATTAGTTGTAAACATGGATTCTTGAGTTATAAAGAATGCTCTACCAGTTTAGATGCCTGAAGAAAAAAAGAATAGAGTATTGGGTTCAAAGGATGTATAGAAAAGATAATTAATGTACCTATGTGTATGGTCACAAAACACATAGATCTTTGTTTTTCATTGTAATGCTCATTAGAGAGAATTATTCAGAGAGAAATTTTTCAGTAATGAATGTACATGACCCATCCCATAGATGTCAGCTTCTTTTTTTTAAATATCTATTTATTTATTTTTGAGAGAGAGAGAGCAGGGGTGGGGAAGAGAGAGATGGAGACAACGAATACCAAGCAGGCACCACACTACCAACACAGAGCCTGACCCTGGGCTCAAACCCACGAACCAGGAGATCATGACCTGAGCTGAAATCAAGAGGTGGAAGCTCTACCTCCTGAGCTACCTATGCATCCCAATGTCAGCTGATTTCTATCTGTAGCTTCCTCATCCCCATTTTTGCATGACTGGCCCAATATATTTGCCCAATCATTGATTAACATAACTCCTATAACACATTGAGTATTGGAAATAAGAGGTTTGTAGGATTGATTCCTCCACCTTAACTTCAAGTGTTCTCACATTCTCACCAACTCAGACTTTGCTATGTTGAAAGCCTAGTTACTAGGGGAGAAACACTTCCAATAAGGATTTTAGTAGGGATCCCTTTAGCATGAAGTTACAAATATAACTGATTCACTTTGGATCCCCTATGATAGTAAGATAATGGTCACATTACTATGAGACACTAGGCTTGTTGCTCTGGAGACAGGACAATAAAAGTAAGGAGGATTCTGCCTGGAAGCCAAGGGGTTCACTGTGGCAATACCGCCTGCTTTGCCTGGCCCATTGAACCAGCATATGCTAATGACAGCAACCATGGCCTGGTAAAGACAAGACTACTAAAGTTTTAGAACTCTAAGAATAAAGGTCTGGGGTCATTCCATTAATAAATCACAAAGACTAGTCAAATACTGGCTAAAAGGTAAGGGAAATGTCGAAGAGTAATAGAATAGAGCAGCAGTGAATATTGATAATGGTGTCAGGGCAAATCAGATGAAGCAGCAGAGACTGTAGTTTGCTTTACAGATCCTTGTTCCTTAAATCTTTCAGACATTAAGCAAGCTAGCACCTTGAGGGAGATTAGAAATAACTGAATTTTACCTCAGCCGTCCCCTGCTCTGCCCAGAAAAGAAACGAAGGTATATTGTCCTCACAATTATGGAGACCTCATATTATAGTATGAAAGCCAGATATGAAGGGTAGTAGTATATCTCTGTAGTGCTAGAGTTGGAATGTATCATTCTTCCCACATTCTCCACTTCAGATCTTCCAGGCTTTACCAGTGATTTGTTGTAGCTGCCACTATGGTAATTTGACCTGTGTGGGATCTCACATACTCCATATAAGGACATCTTTACAACTCCTTGCCTCCTGCTTGCATTTCCTACCCAGGGGATTTCCTAAGGAGTATTTCATGGGCTTCTTCTTGGTTTTTATATATGCACAGCCTAAAAGTAGTCTTGTGCTAACACTCCACTGAGCAACACTTTTATTAATAGGAGATGTGAAACCATGGGTAAGCTCTTCTGCCTTTCTCATCCCATGATAGGCCTATGAGAACTGAGAAGTAGTATATTTGAATTCTATCAGAGCATCCTAAAGGATAAAAAGAATAATTTAGCAGCAGTCAATTCACTAAAATATTCTCTAATCTATTTTACTTTCCTGTCCCTCACTTCTACTCCCTGGGATGGAACTACCTAATAAAACAATAGCAATTAAGCACTCTGCCTTAGACTTGCTTTCTGGGCACCACAGGCTAAGATAAAAATCCCTTTTTGAATTGCATGATTTCTCAAGTAAGAAGAAAGTAAGGAAAGTGTAGTTTGAAGATGTAAAAACTGTGAACAGAAATAGCACTGGTATTCTCTACTAAATGATTATGTATGGACTTTATGTTTAGAACACCATTCTGCTTTTAAATAGATCATACTGATTTTTCTAACTTTATTACTTTACGTAATAACTTAAGACCCAAATAGTAGGCATCTATTGTTGATCAAAATCTGTGAATTATGGTCATATTTAGCACATATTTTATAATATTTTTAAGATTAATTAACATCATGGAATAATTTGTTATTATTTAGAATGTTATGAGCATATTAAATATAATTTCCACTAATTTTTTAAAGAAATCTTTATTAATTCTCTTCATGTGCCATCCATTATAAGAAAGAAATCTAAGAAGTGAAAAAAAAATATGTCTGAATTCTGTGGTGAATATGCCCAGATATAACAAAAGATTTAAATGCAGATTAAATTTTTAAATTTAAGAGCAGAACTTGTTTCAATCCCTTCATACCATAAAAAAAAAAATCTATCCTCCTTTTTTCAGGTTTTTATTTTATTTTATTTTATTTTATTTTATTTTATATGTAAGTTTACTTATTTTGAGAGAGAGAGAATGAGACAGAGAAAAAGCACAAGGGAGGAGCAGAGAGACAGAGAGAAAGAGAATCCCAAGTATGCTCTACACAATCAGCATGGACCTCAACTCAGGGCTCGAACTCATGAACTTGGAGATCATGGCCTGAGCTAAAACCAAGAGCCAGACACTCAACCTACTGAACCACCCAGACACCTCTAGGTTTTTCTATTTAAAATGAATCCCTCTTTCCTCTCTCACCTGCTCTTGCTCTCACTCTTGCTCTTTGATCCTTTGCTATGACCACACTCTCTGGCAAAGGGTCTGCAGTAGAACTATGACAACACTAGAATTTTCCTAAATTCCTTCTGTGGTGGTATCATCTCTTGGCAGACTCCTTATTACAGAATGGATGTCTGGCTCCATAATTCATAAAAATATTATCTTACCTGAATTCTTGTGTTAAAATAATACATGTCATAAAGTATATATATGCTTTACAATATTGTAGGGAGTTCCAGTGGGAGCAAACTATCTCAGATGATAAGCTTTCATTAATCATAGATGTCAATATTAGTAAACAAAGGAACACTGGCATTCCCTAAAGCAGGAACTACTAGAGAGGAGGGAAAGTTAAAAGATATATATGACAAAATCAGATATTCTTAAGAGTAAACCTGATGTTGTAAAATATTAAATTGTGCTAGAAATCTTTAGAGGGATAATATTTCATTGTTTTAACAGCTTCACTTTGTCATGTTTACATGCTTACACACCAGAATAAATAACGTTCTATTACATTTGAGAGCTGATTTTTATCCAGTTACATGATTCTCTAGAGTAATGAAAACTCACCTAAACATCATTTAACCCACTTCTTGGCTGAGTTACCTAGAGTTTAGTAAGTAGCATACAAAGAATAGCTATTTGATTGTCCCCTACATGCTCCAACAAAAATGTGTCTAAATTCAAAGAAATCAAAACAAAAAGAAAGTAGTCAATTGTGGCAATGCATTTAAAAAGAAAGAAAAAGGACAATAAAATGTATTTAGACAAAAGATTAAATAAAATATTATTTTATCCTTGCCAAGTCATAAGACAGGCTTATCATAGCTCTCTGCTCTTGTATGATAAAGTCTGTATCACATGGTATTCTATTCATATTTGCAAATGATATTATAACATATTATTTTTCTATAATAAAGAATTTTAAGCCTCAGAAAAATGTTAATTTTCTAATTTCTCAATATATGTCAACTAATTCCTACATGTCTTTTTTTTTTATTACATTACAGATTTTCCAGGAGAAAAATCCTTCCAGCATGGCATTTAGCAACAATCAGGATGTGTGGAGTTTTGGTAACATGACTGTATTGATTCTCACCAATCTTGTTTCGTCATTTAGTGCACAGAGGGACTACATTTTCCACAATTGTATGTAATTAAATTAGTACCTTATGACTAGTTCTGGATAACAGAATGTGGGCAGTAGTGTATACCTTACTTTGTCCTGGTCCCTAAAATTTCCTGTGAGAGCCTTGGCTAGGAGCTGAACCTCATCCTGATGACTATAAGTAAAGGATTTCAGATGTTGAAGTCACATAGTAGAAGAATCCTGGTATCCAGAATAAATACTATATGAGGGCACCTGGATGGCTCAGTTGGTTAAGCGTCTGACATGGGTTCAGCTCAGGTCAGGATCTCACAGTTCATGAGTTTGAGCCCCACAATGGGCTCTGTGCTGACAGTGTGGAGTCTACTTGGGATTTTCTGTCTCCCTCTCTCTCTGCCCCTCCCCGACTTGCTCTCTCTCTGTCTCTCTGTCTCTCTCTCAAAAATAAATAAATAAATATTAAAAAAAAAAAAGAATAACTACTAGATAAAAGTTTCAAGAAACATTCCTCACTAGCATTAGACAGTTAAATTAGGGGAAAAAATTTAAAAAGTAATCCTGTGTTTGGTTAATACACTGAAATTTAGAAACTGCTCATTTTAGCAGCCAATATAGAATCCAATACAGTGATCCCAAAGTTATACTACAAGAACAAGTGGATATATGTTACTCCTCATTTAATTTCAATCATCTCAGATACATTCACCTAATGAAGCTCTATTGAATAGAAATGGGATAATTGACTCTGATTGATGAGTTCTGTGACAATCTGAACATGTGAGTTATGGAAAATCATAATCCCTACCGGGACCTGAAACCCAGTTTCTTCTCTAATTTCCAATCATAGAAATGTAATTAAGGTCATTTATCTCTCAGGAGGCAATATGTTACCTCTGTCTTCCACTATGACTCTGCCCAGTTGTCTTCCTAGAGCTTCAATTTCCAACTATTTAGAATAAAAATGTTGATTTATATTGTTTATTTATAATAAAGATGTTGAAAAATAAAGATGGTGATTTTTATGAGAAAATGTATTTTTAACACTCAGTATGGGGATACACTGAAAATATTAATGATATACTAAAAGCAAGATATATTTTTTGAAATAAAAAAAGAAAAGCAATTAAGCATTCAGGAGGGAATGTAAAGATAATATACAAGAAAGTTGCAAAAAACATTTGAAGCAAGGTAAAATATGTAATGATTTCAGTAATTTATGGAATTTAAAAAGAAGACGTTTCACCTTTAGAATTAACCTGTAATATAACATGCAGAAGACAAAAATATTACCAGTGTTTTTAACCTGGATGATGTGAAAATAAAGATATAGTTTTAAAAATTGGGATGTAAAAGGGAGGAGTAGACGTAGATTCAAGGATCGTATTACTAATATTTTCATATTTATATAGAGATGAATCAAGTGATACTGGATAATTAAGAGGTTAATAGTTGTAAGGGGAAGTTGATAGAATAATATTGGAAATAATGTAAGGGGTTCACAGCTTCATCTTTCATAGCTAAGAGTCAATAGATAATGTCCAGAATTAATGCAAGAAATTGTAGCATAGGTATGCTATTTAACATTATTGGGTAACCAAGAAGAGGAAATAGATAGTTAAATCTGTTTCTTTCCAAGTATGGGGAAATTTGACAACAGACTTATGTTTTTTATTATGGTTTTTGGTACTTATTTTTATAACTATACACATGTTTTACTCCTTTTTTTTGTTTTCCTAACAAGAGATGGAAATGGCAAGAGAAGAGAAAAAAAGACTTAAAGAAAACAGTAGTAGAAAGTACTGGGTAGAAAAACAGTTGTAGAAAGTACTGAATAGAAAGCAAGCTGCCTGACAAGCCAAAACATGGCACATTTAGAAACCTCTAACTTCTGAATCTAGGTGGAAACATAGGTGGACAGGTAATCAGTGTGAGGAGATATTCTCCCACTTTTGTGTGACATTTTAGTGAGCCCTCTTGGTTGAGATAAATAGAAGAGCAACAAATATTTTTAACTCATTAGTAGTTGCCTTTTTAAATATATTTTGTTACAAGAAGCTAGTTTTTGGAGAGGTAGTGAGCAAATTTCCATAGGATCCAAGGAGTATCCTGGTTGGAAAGAGATGAAGATATTCCAGATATTTAGTGTTATTAGATTTTGTTTTCATGAAGATTGGAGATGATCCAAGTGCTGTATACCAGCAAGCAGTAATTAGGGACATCAAAAGCAAAAACAAGATGAAGAAAGAAAAAGAAATCTTCATGAGGATGCTTTACACAAAAAATCACATTCCCCTTTCAAAAGCATAAGTACCTAATTGTATAAACTCTTCTACAGGGACACCTAGCTTCTCAAGTTATGGGTGAATATTTGCCTCATCACCACAATAATCCAATAATTATTGGCCAATAAGATATTGGTATCTAATCATATAATCATAAGCATCTTCTCTGTGATCGTTTTTTTGTTGTTGTTGTTTTGTTTTGTTTTGTTTTTTACAGGCATCTGCTACACAAAATAACTTGACACTATGCAGAAACTATGAATACAGATGGCTCCTAGGAGTGCTATAATTTCCAACTTTGTTGAATAGGTTCCCCTACTGGGTATCTCTCCCTCTGATGGTCTTCATGTTCTCATCTACATCTATTTTGTTAATCCATCAATATTTGCTGTATCATCATGTTGACTTAATACACAGTGGATATACAGTGGGAACACTCCCATTTACATATGCAGAATCAAAAACTAAGCATCTTTATTATATATCAGATCCCAGAATAAATGAGTTACTTTCTTGATCTTCTTGCTGTCAATATCTGGTCTGCTGCCATTTTCACTTTAATGGCCACCTCATGTTGCTGTAGTGTTATTTGTTAAGGTTGACGCTTCCCAGAATTCCAGATTGAAAGACCAACACAGTTTTTCTGTTCCCTTGGTTTCTCTGACATTATCTAAGGATTCTCTAATGTAGCTCCCCTCTTTTCCATCATTTTATAGCCAATTAAGTATTGTGTTTAAGTATTTTCTCTGTATAGTAAGAAAATAGTTCTATGTATCCTATTCTTTCCCCCACTCTATAATTTTTGGTTAAATTCTGATCTCTACTAATATATAAAAAAAGTAAAGTTTTAAAAATTAAAACAACACACACAAAAAAGTCAACTGTCCAGTTTTTGCATTTGAAAGTCATAGTTTTTAAGACTTGTTTTGAAAATCAAACTTTTTTTTTTACTTTTTATATTCAGTGAGTTAATCTGTGCTCTTACGTTCCAATTTTACACATTGTTAACAGAAAAATAATGCATCATCATTGTAGTTCACATTAACTAACAAAAACCCAAAAAAAGTTTATATGATGTTAAATGTAGGACAAATAATTTGGTTAGACTTCTGAAAAAGATGACAATGGGTATTTAAAAAATGCTATTAACTGAATTTGGCTCATGCAAGCCAGAAAGTCCAAATGAACTGCAGGAATTAAATCAAATGCTCCCTAAAAATATGACACAGTAACAATAAACTTTTGGGGGAAATAGTAGACAGTACTTATAATCAGCGGTGGGGTAACTGAACCTGAAGATTTATATTAAGTACAAGGCTAAGGTATAGAATCAAGGATAAAACAACTTGTGTAATTATTAGTTAATTATTACAAAGAAAGAAAGAATATTTATAGTTTTTCCAAACTAAGTAAATGAAAAATGATTATGTTATGATTTACTATGGGTAAATACAGTTAATTCTCTATTTATTAAACCTCCATGATTTTATTTATTTTATTTTTTTAATGTTTATTTATTTTTTTGAGACAGAGAGAGACATAGCATGAATGGGGGAAGGCCAGAGGGAGGGAGACACCGAATCTGAAGCAGGCTCCGGGCTCCGGGCTGTCAGCACAGAGCCCATTGCGGGCTGCCAGTTCATGGACTGCGAGATCATGACCTGAGCCGAAGTCAGCCACTCAACCGACTGAGCCACCCAGGCGCCCCAAACCTCCATGATTTTAAAGTGCAAAGAAAGAATACAGCGGGCAATTTCATGGCTGTATAGCTGTCCAAACAATGTATAATTTGGACCAAACAAGATAGGAACTCATTTTTTGTTGGGCGGTGGGGACATTGGGGGGGGGGTGTTGTTTCTCTGCTCTTCCTATTAATATTTCCCATTGTGGTAGGGTCCCCTCCCTAAGGAAAGAAAAAAAAAAAAGAAAAGAAAAAAACCTTAAGGCAACGGGGCAATACACATAGGTGACAACATCCTTCACAACCTTGTAAGAGACCACTTAATCAGACTACATGTTTGTCAAGGCTTACCATATATGGGAGACAAAGAAGTAAAAAATATATAAAAAAAATGTGCCACGTGGTGTTCAGGACTCAGTTTTTTGGGTATGAGACCAACTGAATGGTGCCAGCAGGAATGAAGTTGCTTCCTGGAAAGAAAACCCTTGGTGTCATGTCTCTCCATGCAAGAATCCTACTACATTACCTCCTAACACTTGGCAACCTCTGATCACTGATATTTTTACCATCTTTTTCAGAATGTCAGATAGTTGCATTCATACAGTATGTAGCATTTTTAGACTGATTTCTTTCACTTGGTAATATGCATTTAAAATTGCTCCACGATTTTTAATGGCTTGATTGCTGATTTGTTTATAAAAACTGATAATATTTCATTGTCAGGGTATACCATGGTTTATTTATCCATTTACCTACTGGAGGCATCTTGATTATTTCTAGATTTTGTAAATTATAAATAAAACTGCTATAAATACATGTGCACAATTTATTATGTGAACATACCTTTTTATTTTATTTTGGTAAATTCCAAGAAGCACAATTACTGGATTATGTATTGAAGAATATGTTTTGTCTTGTAAGAAACTACTAAACTGTCTTACAAAGTGGCAGTACCATTTTGTCTTCCCACAAGCAAATAATGAAAATCCTGTTAGTCTACATCTTTGTAAGCATTTAGTGTTGTCAGTGTTCATTTTTTGGCCATTCTGATAGTTGTGTGGTAGTACGTTATTGTTGTTTTAATTTGCAATTCCCCAATAGCATAAGATGCTGAAGATGTTTTCATATGCTTACCTGCCATCTACATTTTTTTTTTCCATGAGGTGTCTTTTCAGGTCTTTTGTTCATTTTTTTAATAGGGTTGTATATTTTCTTATTATTGAGTTATCAGAGTTATTTTATATTTTAGATAACAGTCTTTTATAAGTTATATCTTTTGCGTTTTCTCCCAATCTGTGATTTGCCTTCTCATTATTTTGAGATTATCTTTTGCAAAGTTTAATTTTAATGAAGTCCAGCTTATCAATTATTTTTTTTTATTAATGATGCCTTTGGTATTATATTTAGAAATTTATCATTATACCCAGGGTCATCTAGTTTTTCTCTTATGTTATCTTCCATGAGTTTTACATTTTTGCATCTTAAATTCACATCAATAATTCTAACATAGGAAAGCAACAGATTAAAGTCACAATCTAAATTCTAAAGTATTCTAAAATAACTCTCCAGGTGGTTACTAGAGGCAGAAGAGTGGAGGAAATGGAAAGATATTGCTCATAGAGTACAAAGTCTCAGTTATGTAGGATGAATGAATTCTAGAGATTGAATGTACAGCATGGTGATTATAATCAATAACACTGTATTGTATACCAGATATTTACTAAGAGTAGATCTCAGGTCTTCTTACCACAAGAAAATAAAAATAAAAAACCAAGGCAACTGTAAGATGAATATGTTAACTAACTTGACTAGAGTAATCTTTTGCTGTAATCATACACATATACACACATCATGTTGTATACTTTAAATATATATAATTTTATTGAAAACGATAAAGTAACTCTTCTGGTTTTCTGAAAAAACTTACATTTATATATATCAGTTAATACTCAGCTATGATAAAGACACACAATAGATGCAGATTCTAAATGATATTGATGGTCAAGAAGCTAAGTTTAAAGAGCTAGACCTAAGATTGTTTTGTTGTTCTTTGAAACTTTAAAATATGTAACTTTGTGAGAAACTAAAAAACTTTTTATTAAAAATGGCATTTTTTATTAAGAGGCTTAGTTATGTGTTTAATAACCATTATTTCTTATTATATCATTTTCCATGGTATATAAAAGAAAACCTAAGCTATACTGTAATAATTAATATTTAAATTAAATTTTATACTAATATAATTTTATAATAATCATGTTTAAATTTAATTTTACTAAATTTTCAGTTCACATGGAAGCTAACAGTACTTTTTTATTGATTTTTTATTCTTCTTAAAATCCTCTAAAATTGTTTTTTCTCTTACATGTAATCACCTACAATTTCTTAAGGATGTCAAACCTTACCAGTATATCAATTTATTCATTTATTCCTGATTTAGTCATATAACATTTATTGAGCATTGATTATGTTTTCAACACATAAGATTTAAGGAAATTAAATCTCTTTCCTATATGAATGATCACTTCAGGGGAGATATAGATATATAACAATGGCAGTTTTAGAGAACTATGATGATAATAGGGTTAGCTGCAGATTATACCTGTAGCACAGAGAAAATAATTAGCTCTCGTATGAATTAACAAGGTATTTGAGATGAGTCTTGAAAACCAAATATAGTCATTCAGGTTGAGAAGAGGTGAGATAGGTTGTCAACACTTAGAGGAGGAAATCATTGGGGAGCTTGGAGCAATAATCAGGGCCAGCTCATAGAGTCTTTTATGCCAACATAATGAATTCGTAGGCAATACTGACTAATTAAATTGTTTTAATATTTTACACAGAGGAATAACAACATCAGGCTTTGCATTTTAAAAGATTTCGCGAATAATAATCTAAATGCATTAATTTAAGTTCAATGTATTTTACTGTTGTCTAGTGCCAGGTACTAGGAATACAATACTGAAAAAGGCAAAAGGCCTATAATTAGATGAAAAACAGAATTTGAACAAAAAGATTAGAAATATCAGAATATATCAATCTAAGAAGAAACAATCTAAGATAATTTGTGTAAAACTTGGTAATCTAAGAAAGATGGCCATGATAAAAAAAAAAGCAAATATTTAGAAATTTATGGTGGCAGAGTTTGATTGGCATCAGAAGATGTCAATAATTGTTATATAATACATAAAGATAAAAAATAATTTATCAAAAAGGCACAAGATGCTAGCAATGACAGCAAGATAGTTAAATAGAAACTTTCAGCTCCTGTCTCCACAAAGGCACTGATTTAACAACTATCCATTGATGACAATACCTTCATGAGAATTCTGGAATCCAGTAGAGAAGTTACAGCATCCCAGTAGAGTACATAAATGAGAACAGAAGCATTGAAAAGAGTAAAAAGAATAGTTTCACTTCATCCATGTCACCCCTCACCCAAGTTAGCACAGCGCAACACCAAGAGAGATCCTCTCAGCATATAAATTTTCCTATGGGAGAAAGAGAGAGTGAAGTGACACATGACTTTTCCTACCTGAGAAACCTGCTTTTGTCATGCTATATGCATGGAGGAATTAGTTCTATTGTTTAGAAGTAGCTAAGAACAAAGAAAATTAGCAGAGGCTCTCAATGATCAGTTCCCTAATTTCAGCACATGGCCTGCTTCCCGCAGTAGCAAGTTTACCCACAGATACCAAAAGCAGTGCAGATGGCTCATATATAGACCTCACCAACCTGCCCACCAAGAACCTCCAGCAAAGCTGACTGGTGAAGGACTTGCCCTGCCAGAGCGTTTGTAAAGACCAGAAGAGATGACTTTTTTTCAAATGCACCAAAGTAAATAAAAAATAATCATGAAAACTCAGGGGAAAATGATATTAGCAAAGGACAAAATAAAGCTTAAAGAAATGGAGATCTACAAACTTCCTGGCAGATAATTTAAGATAATCATTTTAAAGAAGTTCTGTGAGCTACAAGAGACAAATGACTAAACAAAATTAAGAAAACAACATATAAGCACAATGAATAGTTCAAGAAAGAGACGCCATAAAAAAGAACCAAACAAAAATACTTGAGCTGAATTATACAATGACTGAACCGAAAAATTCAGTAGATAACTTCAACAACAGATTTGATCAAGCAGAAGAACGAGCAAACTCAAAGACTAATCATTTGAAATTATACTGTCAGAAGAGTAAAAAGTAAAAAAAAAAAAAAAAAAAAAAAAAAAAAAAAAAAAAAAAAAAAAAAAAAGTGAAGAAATCCTAAGGGACTTATTGTACATCATCAAAAACAACAACAACAACAATAAACCAATATACTCATTATAAAAGTTCCAAAAGGAGACGAGAAAGAAGCAGTAAGTTCATCTAGAGAAAAATGGCTGAAAACTTCCCAAATCTGGGGGGGGCGGGGAATAGACATCCAGACTCATGAAGCACAAACTATCCCAAATAGTTTGAACTTAATGAAGTATACACTGTGACATGTCATAATTAAATTGTCAAAATTCAAAGATAAAGAGAATTTTGAACAGCAAGAGAAAAGTGACTTGTCATATGCGAGGAAACTATCTTAAGGCCATAAGCAAACTTCTCAAAAAATACCTTGCAGGCCAGGAGAAAGTGAGATGCTATTTCCAAAAGCTTAAGCAAGCAAACAAACAAACAAAAACTTCCAAGAATAATATACTGACAAAACTGTCCTTCGGAAATGTAGGAGACAGAAATAATTTCCAAACAAAAACTGAGAAAGTTCATCACCACTACAAGAAATTTCTAGCTTTGCAAGAAGTGTTAAAGGGAGTTCTTCAAGTGAAAACAAAAGGATGCTAACAATAATATAAAAGCTTATAAAGTATAAATCTCACTGGTAAAGGTAAATACACAGACAACTACAAAAAAGTGAAACTGCAATGTGGTGCATCAGTCACTTTTAAACCTCATATAAAACACAACATTATTAAGAATAAACAATAACCACAAAAAATTATTAACAGATATATTCCAATAAAAGCAAAGTAAATTCTGACAACAGTAACATAAAGTGTGTATATGGAGAGTAAAATTGTAGATGTTTTTTGTTGTGTGTGTATGCAATTGGAAGTTAATTTTTATCAGCTTAAAACACTCTATAATAACTATAAGAAGTTTTATACAAACTCTGTGGTATACACAAAGAAAAACTTACAGTGGACACAGAAAAGATAATGAGAAAAGAATCAAAGTATATCATTACAAAAAATGATCAAACTACAAGAAAGATAGCAAGAGGAGAGAAGAACAGAAGAACAAGCATAAAGAAAGCAATGAACAAAATGGCAATTGTGTCCTTACCTAATTAGGTACTTTAAATATACATGGATGAAAATCATCAAACAAAAAATATAGAATGCTGGCCACTAATTAAAAAAACAAAACAAAACAAAACTGTGTGCTATCTATAAAAGATTCATTTGAGATTTAAGAACACATATATGATAAAAATGAAGTGACAAAATAAAATTTCATGCAAATGGTAACCAACCAAGAGCAGGGGTGGCTATATTTATTTCAGACAAAATAGACTTTAAGTCAAAACTATCACAGGAGAGAAAGAAGGTCATTACATAAAGATAAAAGGATTAATTCCACAGGAAGATATAATAAAATATATATAAACCCAACAACAGAACACCTAAATATATGAACCAAACATTGCAGATCTGAAGGGAGAAATAAGTGCAATAGTAGCAGGAGACTTTGATATCACACTTTCCAAAAATGTATGGATCATCCAGACAGAAAATCAATAAAACAGCAGGTATGAATAACACAAAGACCAGATGAACCTAACAGTCATATACAGAGCATTCAACCTAATAGCAGCAGAATACATATTGTTCTTAAGTGCACACAAAATATTCTCCTCATAGGTTTGAAGAACCCATGCAAATGAATTTAATAGCTGCCTATTTTCACAGTATTCCTGATAAATACTTATTGAGTCCAAAATCATTCCCTACTTTCCATGGATTCTTTCAGAATTTAGTGGAGTGAAGAATATCTTGGAATTGCACTAACACTGTTGATCATTAGTTAGGTAAGTCATAGGAATAACTTCATTACATGTGACATATCAGGTCATGAATGGAAATAGGGCAGAGTCAAATAGGTCAGGGTGAGTTCAGAGGTAGAAATATATAGAAATGACTATATATTAGAAATTATAGCTTTGGATGATAACAGAGATTAGACACACTTTAGATGTTAGGGAAACAAGGTTGTAAAGAAAGGGTAAAAGAATAAACATATGGTGAATCTCAAGAATAAGCAAAAGTTCAAGAATTGTGTAAAATTTCTAGCAAAAGTCTATACAATACTTATAATCATGCCAGCCATTGCTGTATATGTTTTACAGACATTAAATCACTTAAGCCTTACAAGAATTCTATGAACTTAATACTTTTGCTGTCTCCCTTTTACAGATGAAAGAACTGATGTTGAGAGAGGTCAAATAGACTTCCAAAGATGGCTCTGAATGCATGTGAAACAGATGATTGGTTCCAGAGTCTACACCCTTTACCAGGCCAGATGTTTGATAGTGATTGGCAGTTTTATAGAAGAGAAGGTTCACCAATTTAGATAGTGAAAATGGCATAGCAAAGGCATGGAAAAGATAAAACAACAGAGAACGGGGCGCCTGGGTGGCTCAGTCGGTTAAGCATCCGACTTTAGCTCAGGTCACGATCTCGCGGTCCGTGGGTTCGAGCCCTGCGTCGACTTTGGCTCAGGTCATCATCTCATGGTTTGTGAGTTCGAGCCCCGCGTCAGGCTCTGGGCTGATGGCTCAGAGCCTGGAGCCTGTTTCCGATTCTGTGTCTCCCTCTCTCTCTGCCCCTCCCGCATTCATGCTCTGTCTCTCTCTGTCTCAAATATAAATAAAGGTTAAAAAAAAATAAAAAAAATAAAAACAGAGAGCAAGCATTTAAACTTGTGTAGAGCATTTTTTATATCAACAGGCATACTTCCATAGACAATTCATATTTCATTATGTAATTAATGTGTTCTGGAAAAATCATGGCTCCAATCTATAGTCAAGGTCAAAGATATCCCAAATCTGATTAGGGGTGAGTACTAACAGCTTTAAATGTCATCTGTTATCTATATTCTACACCTTAGGCTGTATTTCTCCTTTTAACCAAATGAAAGTTTTGTGCCCTGTAATAAAGGGCTTAGCTTGCTTTTTGCCTCTGGGAATGAACTCAGGCTAATAAGGTAAACTGAGCTAGACAAAAAAGTCAATTGCTGTGAAAATTTAAAGTGACATAACTAAAATACTGTACAGACTATTCATGATTATTTTCCTGTATCTCAAAAAAAAAGATACATCTTTAATGAAGGTCATAATTTATAAAATTTCAGTTTGTAGATATAAATAGGCAAGGTATTAGTATGCATATTTTGAGAAACAGAATCAGTTCCATTACTTAAAATTTAAAGAGATGTCTTAGAAATATAAAACACATCAAAAATCAAAACCGCTTTTTTAAAAAAAGTATCTTTATGCCAAGTGGCATGTTGAATATTATATATTTCTAGATTTAAATTTTAAAGGCAAGGAAAATATGGCCTTTACTTATTTCTAATTAAATCATTTAAATTGCTTATACCTTCAAATTTCACTCTAAGAAAAAATCATTCCTTTTCCTACTTTCAACATGTTTATACTTTTTTAAAGTTTATTTATTTATTTATTTTGACAGAAAGAAAAAGGGGGGAGGAGCAGAGAGAGAGGGAGAGAGACAGAATCCCAAGCAGGCTTCACACTGTCAGCATGGAGCCCAACATGAATCTATGAAAGAAATCATGACCTGGGCTGAAATCAACAGTTGGCTATTTAACCAACTGAGCCACCCAGACACCCCATCAAAAGTTTTACATCGTTAAGCTTAGAATAAAATATTATCCAGAATGAAATAAAATAATAGAAAACAAATCAATGAGCTTCTCCTTTCCATAAGTCTAGTACATTTAGGTTTACTGAGAATAGAAGTTGTAAATTATTATTAAATTATTAAATTATTTAATTATTAAATTATTAATAAATTAAATTAAATTAAATTATGATATATTGATATCATTATGATACCCATTATGATATATGGGTAATATTCTCTATCTATACTCATCCAAACAATTTAGTGTTAGGGGATAAAAGAAATCCCAAAAACAATTCTATACCAACTAAAGGGATTTAAAACATTTGATAGAAAATCTTTTCAGTTTAGATGTACAATAATGTGTGGATTAAATCAGCTCTGTGAAATATAATGGTTTTTCTTACACAGACACATTGAAATACCTATTTTTAAAAACATGAAATCATAACTCTATGGCTGAAGTAAGCCATGAAACTTTCCTGAAATAGTTTATCTTCAATGATTTTGGATTATTTTGAATTTTAAAAATATTTTTACTACCTTCACTATGCATTTTACATTTTGCTTTGGATGAATAACCATTTCAGAAAAGATGATCCATATATTCACACTGTTGGAAATCCCCATTTTGGAGAGAGGGGAGCAGAGAAGAAAGAAAATTGTGGCAGGTTAACTCTAAGATGACTCCAAATGATCCCTTCCTCCTGATATTCATACCCTTTTGCAATCTCTTCCTTTTGAAAGTTGGACTGGCCTAGAAACACGCTTAAAACCAATAGAATACAGCAGACATAATAGGATGCTACTTCTGTGATTATATAAAGAGAGAATGTAACTCATTTTGCTAGTAGACTCTTGCTGGCTTTGATGAAGCAAATTATCCTGTAGAGGAGACCCATGTGATAAGAGACTGTGGGTGGCCTCTAGCCAAAGGCTCTCAATCCAACAGCCTAGAAGGAACTGATCCCTGCCAACAACCATGAAAATGAGGTTAGAAGTGGGGCATGTCTAGCTCACTCTTCACATGAGAACCCAGTCCTGGCTGATACCGTGAATGCAGCCTTGTGAAAGATTATAAAGCAGAGGGTAACCTCAGCCTTGCCCAAACTCTTGACCCGCAGAAACAGTGAGAAAATAAATGTGCTGTTTTAAGCCATTATGTTTGTGGTAACTTTTGCAACAACAACAACAACAAAACCCAGTAAATACATGAAGTATATTTGAAATAATCACTAGATACAATTGACTTGATTTCACAATCTTTCCTGAGGCAAAGAATCATCAGTTAAACTTATGGTTTAAAATCCTCATTAGAGATGTGTAATAGAAAGTTAGATACTCGCTTATGAAAATTTTAAATGAAATTTTAATTAGCAAAAATTATTTAAGATTTATCTATAAATAGCTCAGGGATTCTCAACACTGGCCTTTATATTAAAATTATTTGGGGAGCTTTAAAAACAAATGCAATGGGGGATGGTGAACACTCAAGACTAATTCGGTCAAAATCTTGTTAAGTTTAAGCCCTAAAATGGGTATTTTTCTTAAAAGTTTACATTCCAGTTAGTTAACATACAGTGTAATATTAGTTTCAGGTGTACAATATAGTGTTCAACACTTCCATACAACACAGAGTGCTCATCACAGAGTACTCCTTAATCCCCATCACCCAAGTGCACTCCTTAACCTGCATCACCTATTTAATCCATCCTCTGACCCACCTCCCCTCTGGGAAGCATCAGTTTGTTCTCTATAGTTAAGAGTCTGTTTCTTGGTTTCTCTCTCTCTCTTTCTCTCTGTTTCTTTTTCTCTTTCTTTCTCTCTCTCTCTCTCCTTTTGCTTCCGTTTAAAAAGTACGATTGGGGGGGGGGGCGCTGGATGGCTCAGTCAGTTAAGCATCCGACTTCAGCTCAGGTCATGATCTTGTGGTTCATGAGTTCCAGCCTCGCATCAGGATCTGGACTGACAGCTCAGAACCTGGAGCCTGCTTCAGATTCTGTGCCTCCCTCTCTCTCTGCCCCTCCCCCGCTCCCGCTCTGTCTCTGTGATAGTGGACAATATGTAAATGGATTAATTCAGGAGCAGTATACTTCCTCAAATTGTTAATTGGTGAGTCAATGTGGAATTGTGAAAAGAGCTATGAATTTCAAATCAGAGAAACTTTTGACGATTAGGTATGTATCATTAGCTGTGTCATATATAGAGAAAATCAGTCAACTCAGGTATACATATTGATAGTCACTGAAATATTTAAAACTATTTTAAAAATTATATACGTGTATATATTTAAATGTATGCAATATTTTCTATATTATGTAAATTTATTCAAATAACTATATATTCTAATTATTTTCAAAAATGTATATGTATGTACACACATTTGAAACCCATGTTTGTAATATATATTTTTTAGAAAGTGAAAGTTTACACATATTAGTTATAGTATTACAGCATTTTGGTTTCAGACATATGTTAATAAATGATGATGTTTCTATTTTCAATATGTAGATATCACTTGAGTGAAAATTTTCATTGTAAACTTGGTCATTGCAAGAATATTTCAGATGAAGTATTATAGAAGCACAACTAAAAGCAGGGAACAAAGAGAAAAAATGGTAGTGATCAAAGATAGAGGTAAGTATGGTGCAAAACATGGCGTAATCATAGAAATATAGTATCAGGTGGCACAGAAGCAAGTTTATAATAATGTGAAGCAGACTACACAAAATTCTCAATAAATACTAAGACAAGAAAGTGCCAAGATGAGATAAAGGAGATGACATTATGAAAATCTCATATACAAAGCTAGAATATAGGGGTGATTGTTACAGCATCTTCAAGCTAACTGTCATTCCTGGAAAATGATGAGGCAGCCATTATTTTGGCAATCCACAAACTCACATGACACACTTGATTTCTAAATTTCCCTTCTCTTTCGGTTGCTTTGACTTTGTGTCTTCATGGAGTTTTGTAAAATAAACAAATAATGAGATGCAAGAGAGAAATTGTCATATGGAGTGTGACTAATTTAAACCTGTGTTATGACCATGAAGACTAAGGGTCAGTTTTTCACCTATAGAATATAATACTATTTTGTTGCTTGGTTATTTTAAAATTTCATAAGGGTAATGTATGTAAAACTCCTATCTCAGTCCCTATAACATAGTAGGGATTTAATTCATTCAACAAACATGTATCAGTTTACTGTGTCTTAGGCACTATAATAGGCACTGGGGATACTGCAGCAAATAGAGATACAGTTCCCACCAGAATTGTAGGAATTTATCATCATTCTGGACAATGGGACAATTGAACAAGCAGTAAATATAGAGAAGTTAGTGACATGACAGGGAAGTACAGGGTGCTGTAGAAGAACATAATTATTTATTACTAGCACACAACATGCATTTCAAGGCACTGTTCTAAGTGCATGTTGTACATTAAATAGTGTAATCCTCAGAAAAATTCTCATGAAGTACATAATCATTTACATTTAAGGATAGGAAAATGAGATATTGAGATGTTAAACAACTTGCCCAAAGTGCCATAACTTCTAAAATGCAGAGTTGGAGGAAAGAGTAGTTTGTACTCAATCTCTTAGTTGATGAGTATATTTAGACCAGGAAAGGAACTTCTTGCAAAGTAAGTAAAACATGAAAGATAGGTGGTATCTAGTCAAGCAAAAAGGAAAGTGGTGGGAGTAGGATTCACACAGAAAATGCATAAAAGTAAAAATTGACTTTATTTCTAACAAGATTAAAATACACCTGTGATTCAAAATTTAGGATATGCAGATTGCTTGTATAATTTGATTGGGTTTAGAAGATATTTTATATTCTGAAAGCAGATGGGTATTTTATGGAGGGATATCATTGTAAGTTATTATTATGTTACTTCATTGAAGTTTGACAATGTTATTTATTTATCTTTTTTTTTTACATTTTTGTTAACAATGTTACTGTAAATATAAAATGCATTTCTTGCTGTTGTGGTTCCAAAAAATATATCTGAAGAGTTTATAAAATCAGAATGGGAAGTCTCTGTGATTTCAGTATGCCTCATCTTTTTTTTTTTTTTTTTAATTTTTTTTTCAATGTTTATTTATTTTTGGGACAGAGAGAGACAGAGCATGAACGGGGGAGGGGCAGAGAGAGAGGGAGACACAGAATCGGAAACAGGCTCCAGGCTCTGAGCCATCAGCCCGGAGCCTGACGCGGGGCTCGAACTCACGGACCGCGAGATCGTGACCTGGCTGAAGTCGGACGCTTAACCGACTGCGCCACCCAGGCGCCCCCAGTATGCCTCATCTTAACAGTGTGTATAGCTGTCAATTTGAACCCAGACCTGAATGTGTCAATGATAGCTCTTTCTGCAATGCCAAGGGTCTTTGACCCATGGAAACATAGAGCAACAAATTAGATCTACCCAACCTTTTACTTATTTCAAATTCTGAAGTGTTCTATACTTCTGAAAGTGTTTTAAAATTTAGATATAATGTTAATGATAAAAAAAAAAAACTTTTAAACCCTTGGTTTTTCTTCTATACGTCAAATTTTAATTAAAAATTTAAGCACGGGGCACCTGGCTGGCTCAGTTGGTAGAGCATGCAACTCTTGATCTCAGAGTCATGAGTTCAAGCCCCACATGGGGCATGGAGCCTATTTAAAAAAAAAGTAATAAGCACATTTCCAAGAATGGACTTATATATTGTGGATGTTCAGATTCATATCCATAATTTGAACACATTTTTTTTTTCAACGTTTATTTATTTTGGGGACAGAGAGAGACAGAGCATGAACGGGGGAGGGGCAGAGAGAGAGGGAGACACAGAATCAGAAACAGGCTCCAGGCTCTGAGCCATCAGCCCAGAGCCTGACGCGGGGCTCGAACTCCCGGACCGACCGAGAGATCGTGACCTGGCTGAAGTCGGACGCTTAACCGACTGCGCCACCCAGGCGCCCCTGAACACATTTTTTTTTAAATAAATCAATTTGGGTGCCTCCTATGGGCAAAGACCTGAAGTGAGTACTATTTGTGGCTGATAGAGAGAAAATACATCCTCAGATATGTATTATACAAAGTGGTACATGAGAGGACTTTTAAAATTTTCTCTTTTTTTAAATATTTTGTTGTTTTTTATTGATTTTTTGAGAGAGACAGAGCACGGGGGGGGGGGAGCAGGCAGAGAGCGAGGCAGACAGAATCCAAAGCAGGCTCCAGCTCTGAGCTGTCAGCCTGACGTGGGGCTCGAACTCACAAACTGTGAGATCATGACCTGAGCTGAAGTCAGAGGCTTAACCGACTGAGCCACCCAGGTGCCCCAGGACTTTTAAAATTTTCTACATGGAAAATGAACCAATGGAGAGAAAGACTAAGAATATGAAATAAATTGAAGACTTGTCTTTTCATTCTTTCACCTTTAACAAAATAAATACATAAAATGATTTGGATGGGTGGAATTATGAGTATAAATGAACAATCACATTGGAAAGAAGGGAAACAGTATTTTGATTGAGGTGAGGAAAAGAAAAAAGCACAAGTATAAAAATACAGACAAATATTTGAATTTTGAGACATAATAGAGGCCTCCACATTCTAATTTCCTTAGAGTGGGACCCACGGTGGTCAGAATAGTTGAGAGCTTGGTTGAAGAATTTGGAAAAGTTTACGTGGGGAACATAAATTGAAAAAAAAAAAGATAAATAAAATAATTGTTCACTAGTAATTAATTTTAAACTTTATAATTCTCATATAAATAGCATAGCAGCAATGCTGAGAAAGGCAGAGAATAAATATCAAAGAAAAGCAAAAGTGGGGTGCCGGGTGGCTCAGTCGGTTAAGCATCTGACTTTGGCTCAGGTCATGATCTCTGTGAGTTTGAGCCCCACATCGGGCTCTGTGCTGACAGCTCAGAGCCTGGAACCTGATTCGGATTCTGTGTCTTCCTCTCTCTCTGCCCCTCCCGTGCTCATGCTCTGTCTCTCTCTGTCTCAAAAATAAATAATTTTTTTAATTAAAAAAAAAGAAAAGCAAAAGTAATTTTGAGTTTCACATCTCTTCCCTCCATTTGTCCAACTTATCACAAATAAATATCATGAGATTCCTAACAGTTTTTCTTAAAAATACCAGCAAAATATTTAAGTGAAATGGTTTCTAGCAATAAACACTTAATTCATCCTCTTCAATATCTCCACTAAATTATTTATAAGAATACAAAAAAAAAGATGAAACCTTATACTTTCATTTAAAGTAAGGTAAATATACAATCCAGACGATAAAAAGAATGTAGTTGGAAAGAAGGTAAACAAACATTGCTGTGGTTATATATGTTACTTTGGGAACCATCCATCATAGACACCAGTCATTACGGTTGTTTTGAGGAAGCTAATGTTCACAGTGTTGACTTAGAAATAGATTTTTTAGGAATGGGGGGAAGAGGATTTAGGGTCAATTAATTTCATTCTCTAATTGAACTTAAGTCCCCTTAGCTGTCATTCAGTGCAAAGCCTGACACAAGACTCGATCCTACGACCCTGGGATCATGACCTGAGCTGAAATCAAGAGTTGGATGCTCAACAAACTGAGCCACCCAGGTGCCTCTAAAGAACATTTTTATCATTTTTAACAGGTAAAAATTACTGTGCAAGATCTGAAAAAAATCACAAATATAGGACTAAAATTATTTGGACATGATTATATCAAAGTTAAAGCTTGTAATTGCCTCCTCAGTGAAGACTAGAGAGAAAATCTTGCATAGATCCATAATTTGGTATGTCTAAAATTACTCAAGGATGCATCGCTTTTGATATTATGGTGATGAAATAGATATCACTAGAATATGCAGAATGCATGCTGAGAAATAACTAGCAGTTGAATGCCAGGTAATTACAGAGCAGTAAATATATTGTAAATTCAAATTATCTTTGTTTTAACAAATAAAAAAAATGAGTTCCACGATAAAATCTTTGTTTATATTAGAACTCTAACCAGAACCCTAATCCTGACTCAAAACCTAACGAAACAAAGAATGCATAAACACATAAAGAAGCATATCAAATGCATTAGGTTATGGAGCTTAAAGGAAAACATAACAAAATAAAAATGAGAGAGTTTTGCTATGGGTCAGTCGTTAGGAGCTTTCATGAACTTAGCAGTTCAGTATCTCAATTCTCAATGGTTAGAGTCCAAAATAAGAAAATATAAGAAGAAGAAAAAATGAGAAACATTTCTAGAAATGATGTCTTTCCAGAATGCAATTGTCCACAGAAATCCTTTTATAATAAATTTATACCGACCCACATTACGCATATCATCATGATATTTTGGCATACCAGCTAAAAATAATTTTAAAAAATGCTTTGTGGAAGCAATGGGAGGTCAAAGAGTTCACAAGGGATAAATATAAGAATGGCACTACACTTGACAGAAGAATGGAATAACCTTCAAAATTCTGAGGAAAAATCATTTCTAAATTAAAATTCTATACTTAACCAAACTATTCATCAGGTGTGAGAAGACTAAAGATATTGACAGAGAGCTGAGTGTGGCATAGATAATGCTATGTGTTCAACAGACATATTCATTTTCCTCCAGGCATATAGGAAATCTTTATTTCTCATTCCTCCTTGCAGTTAAGCAAGGTCAAGTAATTGGGTTCTGGCCAATGGAATATACTGGCAATGATGTGCATGTCACTTCCTTGCCTCGATATAAAATTCCTGTGTCAAACAAACAAACAAACAAATAAAATGACCTTTGTGATTGTCCAAGCTTTCTCTTCCCCTTTAATAGTGGTTTTGAAGACCATAATTGCAGTGGCACCATCAGAGGGAGCATATAGGTTCTTCAGTGACTGTTTAGAAAAGAGCCCTGTGTCCCCCTAGCCCTTTAGCATTAGACAATGGCAGGGACAATAAACTTTTATTGCGATATTGTAAGATGTAAGGATTTATTTTTTATTTCAGGGTAGCAAAGACTGCTCTAATGAAAAAATTACCTCCCTTTTCAGTCTTTCTCAGGAAGCTATATAAGATGAAATCATAATAAAATGAAAGAAAGATGACCATGCCAAGAAAGAATACAACATGGAGTTCTGAAAAAAGATCCCAAACCTATGAAAGAGGTAAAGTGAATTTCCAGGACAATAAAATCCAGAAGCCTCCAGGAGTTGTGCTTCTTCCAAAATAACTCTTGTATTTAATAAAAATGTGCAATATTCTAGAAACTAGTCATATAGCATTTAGCACAACAGAATTAAATCTGTGGAAGGACACAATGCATCAGCTTTAAATTCTAGAAATAATAGTCTAATACATTATGTGGAACTCAGAAGTTAAATATAGTGAAATTAATAGATTAAATATATGTACAAGTTAATATGTAAATATTAAAAATATATGCTGCATGGGAAGTACTTAATGTGTTCAGTATCATCGTATTATTTCATAGGGTTCAGAAAAATATTTTTTTCTTTAAGTAAAAACAACAAGTTAAGCACACTAAATGGCAATATTAGTTGGCTACAGTGTTGAAGAGAGAAAAAGAAACTGAGGGGCCAACATTAACTGAAGAGCACAGATGAGCTGTGATAAGAAAAACAAAGCATCTGTGAGGCAGATTTCAACTTGGCCCACAGATTCACTACTTTGGGACAGGACTTCTCTGTAGTTTCCTAAAAGCCTTGACTTGTCTTACATTCATATTTCCTTTGTCTTGCATGCATTTTTCTGCATGTCTTCTGTTCCTCAAACAATATCATGATTTATTTTTAAGATCTTCTAACAAAACATTTGAGTTATCTTAAGCAAGGCTCTGTGTTTATTTCCAAATATCCCAAATAAGACAAATACAGAAAGTAAAACTCTGTAAATGCAAATTTTACCATAATGAAATAGTAAACTACTACAGTTTCCATGGTCACTGCTGTGCACTTTGTCATCTAAGAGTTTGACTTTTGAGATAAAATGAGTTAGTGACCAACTCCAGTATTAACAATTTATTTAACTATTTTTAAAGAAATATTATGACATACTTCCCATAGGTTACTATTTGTTTTGGGAGAAAAACATTCCATATTTCAACCCAGCCTTATCACATAAATCCAAATTTATGTAGTTTCAATTTCCATATCAGGCCTATAGGTTAGTAATAGTAAAACTATATAAATAAACTTCGGTCAAGGTTTTAAAACACGCAAGAGTATAAGATTGGATTTCAATGCTTATAACTTAAGGAAA
Source organism: Lynx canadensis (assembly GCF_007474595.2). Lineage (NCBI taxonomy): Eukaryota > Metazoa > Chordata > Mammalia > Carnivora > Felidae > Lynx > Lynx canadensis. Next base: position 34,470,628 of record NC_044312.2, read on the forward strand.
CTGCCTTCTTTTCCATTATATTTCAAGGGACCAAGAAGTCATAGCCACAATACATGAAGAACTTAGTTTTGTTTTTTTTATGCTCATCTTGAGTTATAAATATTTAATCTATTTGCTCATTTTGACACATGTTCTTGTTGAATACCTTGAAAGCAGACCATCAATGAAAATGTTTGATGAGTAGATTTGTGATTTAAAATGAAAGTCTGCCATCTCATAAGAAAAGATGAATATGTAAGGACTATATCAACTACTTCCAATGCAGAAATGTGCTCGTTTATCCCCAATTCCCTCAGATGGAATAGCTGTTTAGTTTTATAAAATGAGCACACTTCAAAAAACTGTGATTATGCTCAAAGGCAGAATATGATACTCCCCAAATGTATATACTGAATACAGAAAACACTGAGAGTACAAGAAACGCTTAGTGCACTCTGCCAGTTAAGCCACAATGTTTTTCCAAGTCTTCTTTCAACAGCTGCATCTGTCGGCTATAATGTTGAGGAAAATTACAAGCCTGGTTAAAGAAATTAGTGAAGACAGCATTAAATCTGCACTATGTTCACCACAATGTTATAACTTGAGGGAATACATGGTTTTACTTTTTATTTAATTGCATTCCAATGGGCAGAATAATTTTTATGATCAGAAAAATCAATAAATCTACTTTTATTTTAAAAACTGATATTTATGGCTTATTTCACTTAGCATAACACTCTCCAGTTCCGTCCATGTTGCTACAAAGGGCCATATTTCATTCTTTCTCATTGCCACATAGTACTCCATTGTGTATATAAACCACAATTTCTTTATCCATTCATCAGTTGATGGACATTTAGGCTCTTTCCATAATTTGGCTATTGTTGAGAGTGCTGCTATAAACATTGGGGTACAAGTGCCCCTATGCATCAGTACTCCTGGATCCCTTGGGTAAATTCCTAGCAGTGCTACTACGGGGTCATAGGGTAGGTCTATTTTTAATGTTTTGAGGAACCTCCACACTGTTTTCCAGAGCGGCTGCACCAGTTTGCATTCCCACCATGCAAGTTTTTACTCTTATGTGGATCCTGAGAAACTTAACAGGAACCCATGGGGGAGGGGAAGGAAAAAAAAAAAAAGAGAGAGAGGTTAGAGTGGGAGAGAGCCAAAGCATAAGAGACTCTCAAAAAATGAGAACAAACTGAGGGCTGCTGGGGGTGGGAAGGAGGGGAGGGTGGGTGATGGTTATTGAAGAGGGCATCTTTTGGAATGAGCACTGGGTGTTGTATGGAAACCAATTTGACAATAAATTTCATATATTTTTAAAAAACTTTGTAGAGCACTATACAAATGCAAAGTGATGTTATTGTAGTGTATAATAATAAATACATAACATAATAAGTATAAACAATAAAAAATAAATAAATAAAAACTGATATTTAAAGTATATAGTTACATTTATAATAAAGGCTAGGTTCTGAATAGAAGAGGGAGTGTAAGATTACTCCCTTGATTGATCTGTCTTTAAATATTTGGATTTACCTACAGAATAAAAGTTAATTTGTGATATCCCAAATAAGTTTACGTTTTTCATTTCAGAGGCCATAGGTACTTCTACTCAAATAAATATCAAAAATCATGCAAAGTAATCTATAATATATTAAACACTGTTTTTCTCTTTATAGCTATGAAGGATTGATTCTGTCTCAAGTACTCTATACTCATTAAATAATGCTCTAGCTTGAAATATCAGATTTTTTTTAGTGTATGGTGTGGATCTAAGTCTTCACTGAAAGCCAGATTCCTTTTATTCTTCTAATGCATTTTCTTTCCATGTTCCTGAAGTCCCAGTTTTCAAATCAATGTTTCATCCATGAAGTATCAGGTAGTAAATGGCAATTACAAGTTTCAGGTAGCAGTAAGCAGATGGGTATATTCAAAACTAGAGTTTTCTTGGATGACATTAACTCTAGTCTTCTCTTCACTGAGTAACAATGACATTATTACAATTTTGTTCTTCAAAAAGAAGAGTAAAATTCAAATAGTTATACTCTGCAGATCACAATACTCCTTGGGGCTAGTAAGAATTAACTTACAGTAGTGAAACCTGGTAGATCAGTGTTTCTTCCAGGGTACATCAGTGCAATGCTTATTCATGTCAGTTAAAGAACTAACGATGTTTCTCTTGAAATTTTTATTATCTTGTTGGGTAGTTTGCAAATGTGAAATAAAGAAATGGAAAAGAAAATCTTCACTTTTTTTCTGGCTATTTTTTCTTCCTCATTTTCTCACTGAACATAATACAAATTTCTAACACTTTACAGTTCCACAAGCACATTATGAAAATTCTAGTTTTCCCTCTAGTTTTACACAACATCTTCTAATTTGGAATGTAACTGCACTTAGCTTTCAAAATCTTGTCCTACATATCCAACAATCTAATAAATATTTTTACTTTGACGCACTAACACTACTTCACACAGAACAAAAATTAATACACCATTTTTCCTTTAAATCCCCCTTTCCTAGTAATATTACCTCCTTTTTGTGATAGAATTCAAGACAACTTTGAGTCCGTATCTCAAATAGATATCTCACAATATCTATCACATTATTTAACTTCCTTAATTACCCTTCTCACATCTCCAAAATATTTATTTCTTTTTGCTATCAATTCTCATGGAAACTTTATTAGTACTTCTTTTCTAAGACACATCACCATTGTAAGTATATCCAAACGTGTATTTCATTGTTTTCTTCTCTACTAGACCTTAAGCTCAGGTAGGGTACAAACTCTTCCTTGTTCATTATTCTGTCTGAACACAGTGACCAGCACATAATTAGGATACAAGAAAAAAATGCTGAAGGGTTGGATTCATCATGTTATTTCATGCTTTACTTTGTAACACTTTTTGAATTAAAACTATCTTTTTCATTCCCCTCACCTACTATAGTTCAGGCTGGTACCACTTAAAAGTATGCTCACTTACCCACATATTCTTCAAGTCAAATTTTAATTGAATATTCCAAAAATATTAATGCTTCTAAAATGTGATTTCTATTATGTTACTCTTACTGCTTAAGTTTTCAAATACCTAGGGAACAGAATCACCATTCATTTGACTTGCATCCGCAAACTCCATAATCTGCTTTCATTCTACTATCTCAATAATACCTAGTGACAAAAATATGCTTTCCTCTCTCTCCACAATTAATCGTCAGTTTGGCCAATTTTATATTCTTTAATATCTCTCAAATTTAACTGTTTCTCTCCAATTTCTTTGCAATCAGCTCATTTCAAGCAACTATCATTTTTTTCTTGATAATGCCAAGCACCTGCTAAGATATCTCCCTATTACCCAATACTCACTTGTATATATTTTCCTTATTGCCCCTAGAGAATCTTAAAGCTAACAGACAAAAACACATAACTATTTCCTGTGTTAAAAACCTTTTAGTAGTTCACCATTGTCCTCAGGGTAAGTCAGTATATATCACAGCTTGACATATAAGCCTTATTATCATCTGGTCTCAAATACCTCTCTGGCTATATTACTCAACTCAGTATTCTACCTCAGATGACATGGATTTCTTTTTTTTTAAATGTTAATTTATTTCTGAGACAGACAGAGAGACAGAACATGAGTCAGGGAGGGGCAGAGAGAGAGGGAGACACAGAAGCAGAAGCAGACTCCAGGCTCTGAGCTGTCAGCACAGAGCCTGATGCAGGGCTCAAACTCACAAACTGTGAGATCATCACCTGAGCAGAAGTCAGTCGCTCAACCCTCTGAGCCACCCAGGTGCCCCGACATGGGATTTCTTATACTTCTTTCTTACAGTATATTATGTTTTCACTCAATTTCTAGACTTACAATGCAATATCCACTGTGTACTACATTACCCATCCCTCAACCCAAGTTTATTTGGTCAATCCCTCAGATACTTCAAGTCTTCTTTTCATTAACTTTCTCTTGGAATTATTTGCTGCTCAAGCTATTTGCCACTCATGGTTTACAAATTCATCTATGGGTACCCTTACGAGTTTGCAAAAATATTTAAGGAGTATGTGGTATTCACACAGATAGCTTTTTTTTTTTTTTTTTAGTTTATTTATTTATTTAGAGAGAGAGTGGGGCAGGGGCAAAAAGAGGAAGAGAGAGAATCCCAAGCAGACTCTGCCCTGTCAGCACAGCATCACAAGGGGCTTAATCTCATAAACCATTACCATGACTTGAGCCAAAATCAAGAGTCAGAGGCTCAACTGACTGAGCCACCCAGGAATGCTCACACAGATAGTTTTGAGAAAATCAGTATTTAGAACCTCAAGTTACAAGTACAGTTTCTACTCAATTTGGTCCACACAACACAGCAATAATGGAGATATAGACTTTCCTTCACCATTTCTCAATTTACAAGTAACTTTCTCTTACATTCACTTTTTTCTTCCTTTTGAAAGAAGTGCATTACCTCTCATCATCTTGAATCTTCTTTAAAGCAAACAACTTATATAAGCTGAGTGTAATCTGCTTATTAAAATGATTTTTGATTATATATCTCTGACTTTTTGTCTTTTTTACTGAAGTATAATTAGCAGAGAGTGTTATATTAGTTTCAAGTGTACATTATAATGATAAATAATTCTATGCAGTGTTTTCATCAGATTAAGTGTACTCTCTTTTTTTGTCTTTAATATCTTTAATTAAACTTATTTATCTGAAACATGTTTACACAGAGAACAGATACATGATTTCAAGTAACTTAGCATAGAGTCCATTGTCCATATGCTCCTTTCTTCCACAAAAACTCTTCTTGAAAGGCAAATATATATATATATATATATATATATATATGTATATTTACATATACATATATATACTGCAAAAGAACTAGATAAAAACTTCTGATATAAATTTATTTCATAGGATAATTGTATTCTTAATACACTTTATGTATTTCACCAGTCCTCTCATTTACCTTGTCTCTGGAAACCACAAGGTTGTTCTATGTATTTAAGAGTCTGTGTTTTATTTGTCTCTTTTGTTTGTTTGTTTGTTTTGTTTTGTTTGTTATCTTTCACATGGGAGTGAAATAATTTGTCTTTCTCTGACTTTCTCAGATCTCTATCTGATTTTTAATATATAACATGCAGGGTTTTGAAGAATTAAGCAATATTGACATTTCAAAATTCCCTTTTTCACATACATATTTATATAACTTTTCTCAACACTTAAATCTATTAAAAATAAGGATAGAATTAATAGCGAAACTTGCTTTTTTCTAGATTAACTAATACTTACCCATGGATACTGAAACCACTTAAACATATCCATATTCATCTCCTTAAGAGATCCATTGTAAATAATATTTGATTATTAATAATTTATCATAAATTTCATATATTTATATATTTTATTGATTATGCACTAATATCACTGTAATGACTGCTCAATTCTTAAAAACATTTAGGGACTAATGGTCACAACAATAATAAATATATAAATAATTTACAGAAATAATTTATAGAAATAAATAATAAATATAGAAATATTGAAATAAAGAGTTACTGAGATCTAAGATAAGATCATCAGTAGAAGAATTTCAAGAATAAAATGTTATATTCATCTAAATGAAAATTTTATTTAAAGTGAAAAATAAATTATTAACAATTTGTAACTATTAAAGACAGCTTGAACATTTATTTTTTAAATAAATAACAGTATTAAAGTGTTAATATATTTGAATTCCATTGGCCATAATTTCTAGATTATACTGCAGTTTCACTTAATAACAACAATACATACAATCTTTGGAAAGGATACTTCTTGAAACTATATAAACATGATAAAAAGCATATTCCAGTTTAGATATATTCAAGCAAGAATACAATTTTACAAAATCTTTTAGTATTTGTTTAATTTTTGCCTTCTCCACAAAACAGTAAAACTATTAGAGGCAGAGGTAATAGATTTTCATTCCTGTACCTTGTTATCCCTATATAGTTGCTCTTTTCAGTTGTTATTTTTCCCCAATTACTTTAAATCTACCCATTCTTTTTTTTTTTAATTTTTTGTAATGTGTATTTATTTTTGAGACAGAGAGAGACAGAGCATGAATGGGGGAGGGGCAGAGAGAAAGGGAGACACAGAATTGGAAGCAGGCTCCAGGCTCTGAGCCATCAGCCCAGAGCCTGAAGCGGGGCTCGAACTCACAAACCGTGAGATGCTGACCTGAGCTGAAGTCAGACGCTCAACCGACTGAGCCACCCAGGCGGCCCTAATTCTACCCATTCTTAAAGCCATATCAAATCTATTTCTTTTTTAAACTACCTCTGATCACCTCAAGTAAGACAATACCTCTCTCCTTTAAACTCTGTTGTTCACTATTATTTACTTTACTTCTGGGTAATACAGAATCCACCTTGTCTCACTACTATTTACTTTGTCTCACCAGAGCTGAATTTTGCATTATTTACGTACACATTGATGTACTCAATCATCCTTTCACACTATTAATATTGCCTACTAGTATCAAATAAGTTTGCAAATCTACAGAAAATGTATTATCTCATATTGATTAGAATTTAAATTCCATTAGAGCAAGGGCTTTGACTGTCTCTTTTTCCCATCCTATCAAAGTTACCTATCACGTACAGCAGCTACTCAAACATTTGTTGAATATATAAAATGACCCAATAAGTATTTTATTAAAATATTTAAATTAAAATATCCAGCAATGCTCTTGAGAATGTCTTAACACAGGGTTATCAACTTTAAAATAATAATAAATAACTCAGAGGGATTATTGCTATAGATTAATAATTAGGAATATTGATTCATTCACTTGATGTGGTTCAATACCGTGGCAGCTTTTATTATGTTCAGTAGGTATTAAAAAAAATGTATACTTTCAATCTCAAATACTAAAGAACAAATAGTTGGAAAAAGTGTTCTTAATATTTCAAATGTGCTTCACTTTTGGATATTGAGCATTCATTCATATTCCAGAAATTACATTCAAGAGTAATAGATTGGCAATATATATTTCTCTTCATTTTTTATCAGAATGAACTGCATAAAACTATCCCGTTATTCCTCTGGGAAGCACCTATTCTGTGGGTGGCATAATGATCATTGAAAGCATACTCTCAGTTGACTTTTCTTTTCATATTCACTCTCTTTTTTGTTTTAGAAAAATTTACATCCAAACTAACGTAACTGTTTCAAGAGTTCTGAGATAAAAGATTTTCGGAAACTATCTGGATGAAAAAAACTTAAGAAAAGTCAGTAATAGCAAAGCAATGAAAATTATCTTTAGAAACTAGAAAACTTTCTGAATTAAATGGACTTTTTTTTAAATTTATTTTTAACGTTTATTTATTTTTGAGACAGACAGACAGAGCATGAACAGGGGAGGGTCAGAAAGAGGGAGACACAGAATCTGAAACAGGCTTCAGGCTCTGAGCTGTCAGCACAGAGCCCGAGGCGGGCCTCGAACTCACAGACCGCGAGATCATGACCTGAGCCAAAGTCGGCCGCTTAACCGACTGAGCGACCCAGGCGTCCCTAAATGGACTTTTTAAAAAAGTGTATTTATTTATTTTAAGAGACATAGTATGTGTGCCAGTGGGGGAGGGGAGCAGAGAGAGAGAGACTCCTAAGCCATTTCTGTGCAGAGACTGACCTTGGTCTTTTTGACTACTTCAGCTGGTAGACAGTTAACTGCTTAACTGAGGGAACCGCCCAAACACCACCTGAATTAAGTGGACTTTTAAGCAAAACATGTTCTGTGTTGACAGAGTCCTGGGTTGCCATGGTAATTCCTCCAGCTATGAGCAATGGGCAGAGTCAATATCATCCTTTGAGAATTAAAACAAACAAGCAAAGAACACTGGCCCCCCAAAAAGGCTATAGGACAAATAGAGATAAATCACATTTGCAAAGCAAAGCAATATGATGCTTAACAAATAACATCAAAATTTCCTCTAGTGACTTGAAATAATATTCATTTGGGTAATGTTTCATGTATTTTTTATGTTTTCTGGGTATCAATAATTTAAGAGGAAAATTAAATCTTCCCCATACCCATACTTTCCTATGTGGCTGAATTTGTTGGCAATACAGGAGTCTTTGCAAAATTCACACAAGGGAAGAAGGTTAAATTAACTTCAGTATTAAATCCAGTGGCCTTTCTGTGTTCTTGGGTTCCTGTTTTATGACAGTATTGACTGTTTCTTGCCTCTTGAAATTCCTTGATTTCAGCAGCACTATATTTTCTTGATTATTCCCCCAATCTCTGCCTTAGCTTTACTTGTTTTTCCCCCCCTTTTGTGGGAGCACTTATTTCTTATGTTTTTCTTTTAATCCTGGATGTCTTCCAGAAAAATAAAAATCATTATTACTCATGCAGTCTTGTCTCCTAGATTATTATCTTTTATTACTAGTTGCCTAGGGAAAGTGAAAATTTCATATACTATTTTAGTTATTCCAATATCTAAAGGTCTTTGAGATTGGGAACTAAATGAAATCTTTGAATATTTTTTTTTTACCAACACTTAATCTTAGTGGCTTTTTGTCTTGAGGGCCATGGGGTCATATTTCATTGATCTTTATTTGTGAAAAACTGTAGAGCTAAATTTAGGGTTACTTTTCTCTAAAAAAGATTTGCATTTCCCTCTGCCTGAGCCAAAAAACACTATGAACCTAGGACTATTTATTTTATCAGGTAGTTCTATAAAATGAAACAATTGTGGTAATTTCCTTTTGGCTGTATTCTTATTTTGTAGCTTGGAATATTTATATTTTTTTTTAATTTTTTTTTTCAACGTTTTTATTTATTTTTGGGACAGAGAGAGACAGAGCATGAACGGGGGAGGGGCAGAGAGAGAGGGAGACACAGAATCGGAAACAGGCTCCAGGCTCCGAGCCATCAGCCCAGAGCCCGACGCAGGGCTCGAACTCACGGACCGCGAGATCGTGACCTGGCTGAAGTCGGACGCTCAACCTACTGTGCCACCCAGGCGCCACCCAAAAATTTTTTTTAAGTTTACTTTTATTTATTTTGAGAGAGAGAGAGAGTGTGTGTGTGTGTGCGTGTGTGTGTGTGAGCAGGGGACAGGCAGAGAGAGAGAAAATGAGAGAATCCCAAGGAAACTCCTTGCTGTCAATACAGAGCCCAACACAGGGGTCGGACTCACAAACCATAAGATCATGACCTGAGCTGAAACCAACAGTCAGACGCTTAATTAACTGAGCCACCCAACCACCCTGCATAGCTCAAGAATTTTAAATTTTAAATAATGGTAGACTAATTGTAGATTTTGAAGATATCCTTATATTCTTAGAGTATGCTAACCTAAATTTTACCTTATAATTTTTTGTAATGTAACATGGAATAATCTTTATTTACTTTATTCTGTTTGAATGCTATGCTCTGGCTCAGTTTTATCCTAAGAAAATACTGTGGTGTAAACAACTAGGTATTCCAACAAGGAATAGTTCCAGGTGATTGTATAGTAATTCACTTACTTTTAAATTTGCTTATCATTCCCCTTGATTTTAGGCTATGATCTGAGGTTTCACTGAGAATAATGCACATCTTTCCCTACAAGTGACTTGTTCCATATATTAATACTACTTTATGGATCAGGGTAGGGAAAGCAGAGACAAATCTCTGAGACTATGTTAGGGAAAAGTATAACATATGCTTATGACTTCCCTGTTATTGTTACCTTAACACTTATTATCTCTGCTCTGTTGAATTTATTCATGATCAAACAACCATTATTATCTAGATGTAGTCTATCCTCATTATTCATAAACTCTGTATTTAAGAATTTTCCTGCTCACTAAAATTTATTTGTAATCCTAAAATCAATACTCATAAAGTGCCTTCCCAATCATTCACAGACGTGTGCAGAATGGCAAATATTTTGAGTCACCCCATGACCATGATCTCAGCTGAGGTTAAGCACGGTGATGCTTTGCCTTGTTGTTTCAACATTCACACAGAGATGACCGGAAGATACAGATTGTAATTCAGTACAGTCGAAGAAGATCTGCGTCTTTGGGTTAGTTGGATGGTATTTGAATCCCTCCTCTGGCACCTGTTAATGGGGTTACCTCGGGCAAGTCACTTAACACCTCTGAACTATGTCTTCTCTTTTGAAAAATAAAGAACTAGAATCTGTTAGAATGAATTGTTTGTAGGATTTAAGATTGTAATACATGTGAGACATACATATATTACTCTAGAAGCAATGAGTAATTCAGCATTCACTAACTCACTGTTTATGGTGACTTTGTAGAACATTATTATTTATAATGAGAATTGACTGTATATACTTACATATATACATATTACATGTAAATGTATTATATATACACATATTACATATGTATGCTATATGTATTACATATATACATTTCCAACATGAATACTTTTTGTCAGTGAGAAATATCTATTCTCTGATTTTCTTCAAGAGTCACTGTTCAATAATCTGTCAAGAAACATTTAAAGCTTTTCTAAGTATAACACTATAAGTTTTATATTACCTGCCTTGACTTCTCACCTAGGATCATCTGTGTAATTCTTACCACCTATTGGACACTTTTACCTGAATGTCTTACAAGAACTTCATGGATTTTCATATCAAAATCTAGAGTTAAGACACTGCCAAGTTTTTAAGCATTGTTTATTTTTCAACAAACTTAATTGTTTAGTCTCTACCTATCTAAACTATAAAACTAAGCACAGTGCTTAATATCCTGGAAAATAGAAATGGACATAAACAGCTTTGTGGCAGGGTCCTGGCACTTCCGCTTATTAACAGTATGATTTTGGGCTGGTTACATGAACTCTCTGCTCATTAGTAACCTCATCTTAGGTTACTATAGACATAGTACATGGGATATAGATATAAGTACTAATAGAAGTATCAAACTTTGGGTGCCTGGGTGGCTCAGTTGGTTAAGTGTCCAACTTCAGCTCAAGTCACAAACTCACAGTTCATGAGTTCAAACCCCACACTGGGCTCTGTTCTGACAGCTCAGAGCCTGGAGCCTGCTTCAGATTCTGTGTCTCCCTCTCTCTGTCCCTCCGCCACTCATGTTCTGTCTTTCTCTCTCTCGAAAATAAATAAACATTTAAAAAATCCCACTGCCACATCCTTAAAAAAAAAAGGAAGTAGCAAATTTAGAATTTTGTTCTATGTGATTATGTGTATATGAATATTAATAGAGTAATATGTATAAAAATTATAGAGTGCCAAAGACATACTGAATCTTATTATTCCTTTTAAATATACTGTTGATGGAAATGTAAATTGGTGCAAATATTATGGGAAACAGTATGGGGCTTCTTCAAAAAATTAAAAATAGAAGTATCCTATGATCCAGCAATTTTGCTTCTGGGTATTTATTTAAAGAAAACAAAAATGCTAATTCAAAAAGATATATGCAGAATTATTTACAAAACGCAAGATAGGAAATGACCTAAGTGTCCATCAATAGGTAAATGGATAAAGAAAATGTACATATATACACACAATGGAATATTAGTCAGCCATAAAATAAAATTTTAAAAAGGCAATTCTGCCTTTTGTAACAACATAGATGGACCTGGTGAGCATTTTGCTAAGTAAAATAAGTCAGACAGAGAAACACAAATACCATATGATCTCTCTTCTATGTCAAATCCAAAAAATAAATAAATAAATAAAACATTTAAAAAAAATTAAAAATCAAGTCTATAGAAAACAGATTGGTTAGTGCTGGGGGTAGAGGGGGAATGGGAGAAATGAGCTAACTGGTTTTGTGGGTCTGTTACTTTAAATAAGTTGAGTAAAAATTAAAAAAAATAACTGTAGCTTTCTAAAAAAAAAAAATCTGTCTATACCAATCTACATATCACTCCAGTTCAGTATATAGTTTTCCATGGAAATATTTAAATATTTTCTTCTACTGTTCTTATGATATAGTAGAATAGGAACTTTGCAGAATAACACTGGACTGAATGTATTTGAATTTAGCCCTGCTTTTCCATCTACTATCTGTGATATTTATTTTATATACAACATTACACACAATGCCTGCCACATTATATATCTCAGTTGGTATTGACAGAGGATAAAGTTAATTTTCCATGTTTTAGTTTCTTAATTCATCAGATACATTTTTGTTTAAATATTGCTGTGTGAATTATACAAGTTTAATATCTATAGAGTGGCTAAGGGTGTGTTAGCAGTCACTAACCATTGTTACTGTTGTAGTTATCTAAATTAATCACATGGGTGATTTACCCAAGAAATTAAGGCAGGTAAAAAAAAATGCAACAAAGGAGAAGCTTCTGTAAATGAGTTATATTAATAATTAAATTATATTAAAATTTTAATTAGATTATATTGATTATTATATAGTTATATATATTTACATATTATATGTTTATATTTTATACATTTATAATTATATTATGTATTATATTATATTATTTATATTAAGCATAGTTATATTTAAAAATTATGAGTCATTTGTTGAAAACTCATGCCAAAACCAGTCTGTGTTCAAACCACTGGTTATCTTCCATCTTGAATCACTAGCTTTCTTCACTACACTCTCCGTTAGATTCGTTCTTAGTTAAGTTATTGTTTATTTATTCAGCACCTGCTTCTTCTTAACTTTATACTAAATATTGGTAATGTAGTGTGAAACCAAGTACTCCCTTACCATTTGGGATCTTATTGCTTAGTGGGAAATAAAGATATTAAACAATAGATCAGCTAATTAAATGTAAATTTTTAGAGTGTGCTAAGTGCCATAGGAGTACAATAAATAGAGTTCTCTGAAAATGTAAATATACAAATAAGAGAGGTTGTTCTTGCCCAAATACACATAGCAAGTAAGTAAGGGAGAATCTCAATGCTTTGATTCTGGTAGTCACATTCTTTCTGCCATACTAGGCTAGGCTGCCTCTCTTCATACTTTTAAATTAAAATTTTAACATTAACTTTAAAAATCTAATTCTGGATTTTTACCTAATATGGAATCGTTTCTCTTAATTATGGCTATTTTTTTTGTATAAGTGTTTTTTTTACATTAGCATAGGGTTAGTTATCTTGATTTTTCTTGGAATACTTGTCTGGATGAAGGGATTCATTTTAAATTTAAATAATATTTAAAAAAATAATTCCATATCTACTCTATCAGATGATGAGTTTCATAAATAATTTTACTACAAAGTAGACACTTCAGTGAAATTAATTACCAGAAAGAAAGCAGTCATCATGAAAAGACACAGAGAAAGTTTAAATGCATGTTACTAAGTAAAAAGGCCAATCTGTAAAGTCTGCATACCACATTATTTCAACTCGATGACATTCTGGAAAACATAAAACTATGGAGACAGTAAAAAGATCAGTGCTTGACCTCTGATATAAACATAGACTTTGGGAGATTATAATATGTCAAAGTAGATTCATTGATTGTAACAAATATAACACTTATGTGGGGGATGTTAACACTGGCGAAGCTATGCATGTGTCAAGGCAAAAGGCCTGTGGGTAATCTTCGTACCTTCCTCTTAAGATATCTTCCTATGAGCCCAAGATAAAAAAGTCTAAAAAAAGTCATTCTCAATAACAAAATATATAAAAGATTATCATTTCAGATTTTGAAGATTTCTAAAATAAACCTCCATTTTGGGCAATTGGACATGAACTCAAGTGACACCAGTAGAAGTTTGATAAGTGCTTGGGATATTGCCTTCTGGAATGTTGCTGCCACCACTGTGGAAACACAGTGTGGCCACCTTGAGAGAGAGAAATCAGAGAGATAAAGAAAGAGAGATGCAGATAAGCCATCTATCCCAGATGAGCCACTTCTCAGTTAACCTCACAACTGAAGGCAATCACAGGCAAAAGTTGATGTGTGAACTGTAGAACTCAAACTAACACACAGAATTGTGAGAAATAATAGATTATAGTTTTAAACCACTAAGTTTTGGGGTGAATTGTCATATAGGAAAGGCTAACAGAAATAAGCAATTAAAAACAAATGCAGCAAATTCCTTGAACATTATTTGATAGTTTGGAAAGGACATTTCAAATATTGTTACTAATTTTCAAACCATACCAACAGCGTAAGTCTTGAAGAAGCAATTAGTTCTAACATTTTCAACTTTTGTTCGAAGGAACAGATTGCAGAAGAACAACAAAAATTCAATAATTTCTATTTAGCTAATGACTTTCATTTAAGCATTAAAATTGATGTTCAAGATCATTTTCCATGAACTTTCAGTGCAGTTAGTAAAATTCAAAAATGTTCAACATAATTCTGAAAGCTGTGAAAACTCACTGAAAAGTCTTTTGAACAACTGGAAGCCTCTTGAAGGAACAGGAAAATTTTTGTTCCTTTTTGTGTCCACTAGTATATTGACAAACTCATGTTAGATAGCGAGGAATTGTATGACATAACAAGAGTAAGTATCAACCCTAGGAACTTTCATGTGCAGAATTTCATGAAACCAAACAACACAAGTGTTTAGAATAGAGGCTCACTCTGGATAGGCAAATATAATGTAGTAATATTTGATTACTTTTAACTTGATAAATGATATAATGTTATAAAATTGAAAGGTCTCTAGGCTCTTACTAGTTTCACTTCTTTTTTCTTTTTCTTTTTTAAACTATTTTTCTGCAAGTTAGTTTAAAAATTGATAAATTGCACGTATTTATGATGTACTCATTAGCAATTAGCAGTAGCACACATTTACAGATGTTAGCCCTTCACAGCTTATGTCAACTAAACTTATTATTTACTAATGTAGTCAAATAAATTTCTGGTTTTTCTGTAGGTAGAGTAAATGGAAATTGTATTTATCATTTTTTGAATCTCTTATAGTAATACACTAGAGGAACCTGAATGATGTTTTCCAGTCAGTTTTTTCCAACATGGGATAATTTTTTGAAGTCCCTCATCCTCATGCTTTGCATATGTATGCCTTCTCTAACACATTTAATCGTAAATGTAGCAAATTTATATATATATATATATATATATATTCATAGTTTTAAAATTTTCCAATAAATGTGTAAAATCATTAGAATCATCTATTCAAGCAGCTTATGCTTATCTGTAAATATGATAATAAGAGCTCATACTTACTTTGCAATTTCCACATAACCAGTATTTTATAAATACTTGGGGAGCCTAGCTGGCTCAGTCGGTTAAGTGACCGACTTCAGCTCAGGTCATGATCTCGCGGTTCATGAGTTCAAGCACTGCATCGAGCTTTGTACTGACAGCTCAGAGCCTGGAGCCTGCTTCAGATTCTGCGTCTCCCTCTCTTTCTGCCCTTACCCCACTCATGGTATCTCTCTCTCTCTCTCTCTCTCAAAAATAAATAAACATTAAAAAAATACTTTACTTATGTTGATTAATTTAACCTTCACAACAACCTTTGATTAGGAAATGTATTATTCCTATTTTACAAATGAAAAAAACTATGACACAGGGAATTTATGTAACCTCTTCAAAGATATAGGGCTGTTAAGAAGTAAATTGAAATTGAACCCAGGCAACTTGAGTTGTCTTCAATGTTTTCAACATTGTGGTAAATGCTCAGGGAGATAGAGGAGAACTGCAAGATACTTTCTAATTTTTTTATAATGTTTATTTTTGAGAGAGAAGCAGAGACAGAGTGAGAGTGGGGAAGAGGTAGAGAGAGAGGGAGATGCAGACTCTGAAGCAGGCTCCAGGATCTGACCTGTCAGCACAGAGCCCAACACGGGGCTTGAACTCACAAACTGTGAGATCATGACCTGAGCCGAAGTCAGATGCTTAACCCACTGAGTCACCCAGGCACCCTGAACTGCATAATAGTTTTTATGTTTAAATGGTCAGGGATACAAGCAGCTGAGAAGTACTTAATGAAAATTAAAAATAACATACATAAAAGAAAGCATTAAATTTAATGCCAGGATGTGGGGTAGAGAGTATAGCAACTTATTCTCATCAGAACTAAGCAACAGCATTTCTTTTGCATATATGAACATTAATGCCTATAACAATCCCATGGATTAGATAAAATTATAAACTTTTAATAAGTGAATAAATTGAAGTTTGAAGTTTAAGTAATTTACCCAGGGCTAAACAGTCAGTAAAAGATGATATTTGGTGTCTAAGCTGGTGTATGTGTGCCTCAGGGTATATGTTCCCTAGTTATAGCACACAGAAGAGAGGAACATAATAAAAGTGGGTCTAGTGAAGGAAGGGTTGGGACTTTTCCTTGGTCTTAAAACATGGAAAAATTCATAATAGATTCAAAAGAGAGAAAAATTTCCAGAAAATAGGGGAAAACACCCATGATAAAATAGTTTTTGAAAGCCAGGCTGAGGAGTAGAGATGGGTACTGGAGATTTGTTAAAAGAGGGAAAAGGATCAATTAGAGTTTTATAAAACAGACTAGCCTAGAATACATTAACTGTATTTGCCCTAGAAAGTCAGATAAAATACTAACCTAGTGACTTAAGAGTCAAAAGGTCTTTGGTGACAGAAATAGAAATATAAAAAAATTAAAAAAAACATAAAAAATTGTATTCATCTTTATAAAATCTTACTTCAGTAAAGCACTTCTGGGGCACCCTGGGTGGCTCGGTTGGTTCAACCTCTGACTCTTGGTTTCAGCTCAGGTCATTATCTCACAGTTTTTAAGGTTGAGCCCCACATGGGGTTCTGCATTGGCAATGCATAGCCTGTTTGGGATTCTCTTTTTCTCCCCCTCTCTCTGCATCCCCCTCCCCAACTCATACTCTCTTTGTCTCTCCCCAAATCAATAAATAAATGTAAAAAGATAAAGAACTTTCCAAATGCATATTCATATAGTATACAGACAAGATTGGCTGACAATATAAAAATGAAAGAAAACAATAAGCTTGGATTATTTCAAGTTAATTTTAAATATTTGTTACATACAAGTTGGTAGTTTCACTGACTGAAATAGAGAAATTGGAAGGAGAAAATAACTTGTGAGTAAAAGTGGTAATAAAATTCATGATAAAGTTATTGAGATTTAGATGATATTGAGATAACTAAGTTAAAAGTATAAATAGGGACATTTAACCAGATCCAGGAAAGCAAGAAGAACCTAAATAATAGGATCCATAGCACCTCCTCCATAGTTGATGTCTTAAGAAAAAAAATGCTATAGATGGAGAATAATATGCCCCCAAACTTCAGAAATGTCCACAGCTAAAATGTGGGAAGTCAACGAAATTGAGTAAGAAAAATCTGAGAGGCAAGGAGGAAATCTGGATAGGGTATAGGAATGAGGAACATGAAGCTTATACAAATTCTAGGGAGTATTTTAAAGAAGAAGGAAAATTACTTGAATTACACATCAACTAAATAACTTTACTTCTTCTGAAAGTGGAAAAAAATTGAATGGATGGAGAATAGAAAGCAATGTTGATTTTTTTTTTAGTTAACATGACTGTGCTTCAACAAGCAACATACTGATTCTTTGAAGATAAAAGACCAAGACAGCAGATGTAATATAAAGGATCAAAAATTATCTTTTGCATTTTGGAAATATAGTTTAATATGATAGGTGTACATACATGTCTAGGTTTTAAGTACTTAGAAAACATTTGCTACTGAAGATCTAATATAAAAAAAGAAACTCATTACAGGAAAAAAAAAAGAAGAAGAGGAAGAAGAAGAAGAAGAAGAAGAAGAAGAAGAAGAAGAAGAAGAAGACAGGGAGCCTGGGTGGCTCAGTTGGTTAAGCATCCGACTTTTGATTTCGGCTCAGGTCATGGTGTCCCAGTGAGATTGAGCCCTGTATCTGGCTGTGTTGACAGGTCGGAGCCTGCTTGGGTTTCTCTCTCTCTCTCTTTCTCTCTCTCTCAAGATAAATGGATAAACATTACAAAAAAGAAGAAGAAAAAGAAAAAGAAATGAAGGAAACCAATCTTTATTGAGGAAGGACTATATTTTAGGCACCATGAACATTTTTGAAAATTTTCTTGAGAAATATAAAGTAGTATTTATTAAAAATGTATTCCTATAATGTTATGACTAACACTATACCTCATTAGCTGCAGGAAAACTGAACTGTTAATAATAAAATAGGGGGAATATATATATATATATATATATATATATATATATATATATATCACCCTGCAAGTTGGACAACTGAGCTATGAACTGTAAAGCAAATTAACTAATTATTTTCTGAAAGTTATTGATCATATTAATATTCAGACACATATATAAAATGAAGAAAAAACTATTAATTATCAAGTGTCCATAGTGATATTCTTGCTTTATGAATATTTAGAGGGGAAAAGAAGAGGAACTAGACTTGATCATGTGTAAAAAGAAGTGTTTTTAAAAGATTATATTAGAGATTCCAAAGATATACCTGAACTTTAAACACACATACACACCCCTCCCCTCCCCCCACACACACATTCCTCTGGAAAGAATAAAACTAAATTTGACCCCATTTTGTTTCAAGATACTTTGAATTTCTAAGCAATTTATAAAAGTTATTAAGATGACCCAAACCTCTCACATTTTTTTTTGCTGTATACTCTTTAAACCTTAGGTATAAGTTCATCTTAAATAGTATTCTATTTTTTAGGTTGAATATTCAATAAAACTTTAAAAATCAAATCAAAGGATTAAAATATTTATGAGTTTTTAAAAGATCTTAATGTTTCAAATATAAATATACACAACACATATGTTGATATAGGTAAATATATATACACAAACCAAATATACGGATGTATGTAGCTCAGCCTTTTGAAATGTTTACTCAGAATAAGGTAAAGATGATGCATTTAGAAAAGTACATTTAGGGGCGCCTGGGTGACTCAGTTAAGTGTCTGAGTTCAGCTCAGGTCTTGATCTCACAGTTTGTGGGTTTAAGTCCCGCCTTGGCTCTGTGCTGACAGCTCTTAAAGCTGTCGCTCCCCCACTCATGCTCTGTTTCTCTCTCTCTCAAAAATAAATAAATTAATTAAAAAAAGAGAAAGATCCATTTAAATTTTCTCTCCCTCTAAAGTAATGTGGAGATAAGAAAACGGTAAGTTTCATATCTGCTCATAAAAGAATATAAGCTAAAAAATCATTGAAGAGAAGCATATTAGATCTTTTTACATACTTTCTCACTAATAAGGCCATCGGAAGTGTGAAATGGTAAGATTAAGCATTTCAGCGCTTCACTGCCCACACAAGTGTTACCCTTTATAACTATAAAAAGTGCTAGTCTACTTATTTATTTTTTAGTTAAAATATAATTAATATATAGTGTCATATGAGTTTTAGGTGTGCAATGATTAAACAATTGTGTATATTACCCAGTGCTCATCATGATAAGGGCACTTTTAATCTGCTTCACCTATTTCACTCATCCCCTCACCTGCCTCCCCTCTGGTAACCACAAGTTTGTTCTGTATATTTAAGAATCTGTTGTTGTTGGGTTTTTTGTTTGTTTGTTTGTTTTCAGAAAATAAAAAGAATCTACTCTTCTGTACAACTCAATGCCAAAAAAAGAATAATTCAATTATAAAAATTAGCAGAAAACATAAATATACATTTTTCCAAAGAATATATACAGATGGTCAATAGACACATAAAAAAGATGCTCAACACCACTAATCATCAGAGAAATGAAAATCAAAACCACAATGAGATATCACCTCACACCTGTCAGAATACTTAAAATCAAAAACAAGAAATAACAAGTGTTGGCAAGAATATGGATAAGAAGGAATCTTATGGGAGAAGATATTTGCAAGTAACATACCTGATAAAGTATTAGTATCCAAAATCTATAAAGAACTTAGCAAGCTCAACACTCAAAAAAAAAAATAATCCAGTGAAGAAATGAACAGAAAACATGAATAGACACTTTCCCAAAGAAGACATCCAGATGGCTAACAGACACATGAAAAGATGCTCAACATCACTTATTATCAGGGAAATACAAATCAAAACCACAATGAGATACTACCTCACACCTGTCAGAATGACTAAAATTAACAACACAAGACACAACAGGTGTTAGTGAGGATGTGGAGAAAAGGGAAACTTCATGCACTGTTGATGGGAATGGAAACTGGTGCAGCCACTCTGAAGAATAGTATGGAGTTTCCTGAAAAAGTTAAAAAAAGAACTACCCTAAGATCCAGCAATTACAAATCTAGGCATTTTCCCAGAGAATACAAATATACATATTCAAACAATAAACATGCACCCTGATGTTTATTGCAGCGTTATCAACAATAGCCAACCTACAGAGAGACCCCAAACGTTCACTGAATAATGAATGAATTAAAAAAAAAAAGATCTATTTATCCAAGGGATACAGGAGTACTGATGCATAGGGGCACTTGTACCCCAATGTTCATAGCAGCACTCTCAACAATAGCCAAATTATGGAAAGAGCCTAAATGTCCATCAACTGATGAATGGATAAAGAAATTGTGGTATATATACACAATGGAGTACTATGTGGCAATGAGAAAAAATGAAATATGGCCTTTTGTAGCAACGTGGATGGAACTGGAGAGTGTAATGCTAAGTGAAATAAGCCATACAGAGAAAGACAGATACCATATGGTTTCACTCTTATGTGGATCCTGAGAAACTTAACAGGAACCCATGGGGGAGGGGAAGGAAAAACAAAAAAAAGAGGTTAGAGTGGGAGAGAGCCAAAGCATAAGAGACTGTTAAAAACTGAGAACAAACTGAGGGTTGATGGGGGGTGGGAGGGAGGGGAGGGTGGGTGATGGGTATTGAGGAGGGCACCTTTTGGGATGAGCACTGGGTGTTGTATGGAAACCAATTTGTCAATAAATTTCATATATATAAAAAATAAATAAATAAATAAATAAATAAATAAATAAATAAATATAAAAAATAAATAAACGTTAAAAAATTTAAAAAAAAGATGCAGCATATATATAAAATGGAAAGTTACTCGGCCATCAAAAAGAATGAAATCTTGCCGTTTGCAAGGACATGGGTGGAGCTAGAGTGTATTAAGCTAAGTGAATTAACTCAGAGAAAGACAATACCATATGATTTCACTCATATGTGGAATTTAAGAAATAAAACAGATGAACTTAGGGGAAGGGGGAAAAGAGCAAAGGAAACGAACCATGAGAGACTCTTAAAGATAGAGAACCATGAGAGTTCTCTTAAAGATAGAGAACAAGATGATAGTTGATAGAGGGAGGTGGGTGGGAGATAGGCTGCATGGGTGATGGCTATTAAGGAAGGCACTTGTTATGATAAGCAGTGGGTATTGTATGTAAGTGATGAATCACTGAATTCTATTCCTAAATTCAATATTGCACTGGATGTTAACTAAAATTTAAGTCAAAATTTGAAGTAGAAAAAAAGAAAAAAGAAGTGTGTGCAAGTGTCCCCTTGCACACTGTCAATGGGAAAGCTAACTGGTGCAGTCATTGTGGAAAGTTGTATGTAGTTTCCTCAAACAACTTAAATTGAATTAGCATATGACCCAGTAATTCCACTACTAGGCATTTACCCAAAGAAAATGAAAACACCAACTTGAAAAGATGTATGCAACCTTACATTTATTGCATCATTTTTTTTTTACAATAGCCATAATATGGAAGCAACACACGTGTTGTTCATCGATAGATGGATGGATAAAGGTGTGATGTGCCATTATAGATGTATAATAATGGAATCTTACTCAGCATGAGAAGGAATGAAATCTTGCTATTTGCAACATGAGTAGATTATAGAGGCTATAATGCTAAGTGAAATAAGTTAGAGAAAGAAAAATACCGTATGATTTCACTCATTTGGAATGTAAGAATCAAAAAAAAAAATGAACAAAGAGAAAAGAGGAGAAAACAGGCTATTAAAACTACTTGTTAAACTCCACAATATTATTAAGGTCTGTATAATTTGTTTCTTTATTATTTTCTTCATTCTCGATACTGGTTTCTAACAAATAGATAACTTCTAACTTGATATAACTTTACAAGAAATGCTCTGTAGTGAAAAAACAAAGTATTTTATTTTTTTTATTTTTTTATTTTTTTAGAATTTTTTTTCCACGTTTTTTATTTATTTTTGGGACAGAGAGAGACAGAGCATGAACGGGGGAGGGGCAGAGAGAGAGAGGGAGACACAGAATCGGAAACAGGCTCCAGGCTCCGAGCCATCAGCCCAGAGCCTGACGCGGGGCTCGAACTCACGGACCCCGAGATCGTGACCTGGCTGAAGTCGGACGCTTAACCGACTGAACCACCCAGGCGCCCCAAAAACAAAGTATTTTAATAAAGTTATTTAAAGTCTGAATATAAAAGCTCCTAAATAGTCACTCTCTTTCATGTTCCAAATTGGATAAAATTTAATATTGCTGGCAGTCCTATCTGTTTCAGACTGAGAAAATTAATGATCCATAAACAAGAACTTTAAGTACAATATTTAGGTCACCAGATAATGTCCCACTTCCTAGAAAACCACCTAATATTATCCTTTTTCTAATTTTTTAATCTATGTAGAGCTCACTCATAAACTTCTGTATGTATACTACATGCATACATAAACATAAACTGTAATGGGAAGAACAAATTCCCATTTTATAAATTTACAATTGTCAAGTCTCTTACAAATGAGAAGTGACATCTATTTGTGTTTATCTTGGCGTTCTGATTTTGACTGTCAACAAAAACTGACTTGTGACATTATTGTAAATTTTTTGTTAAATGCCATCAAAATCTACATTATTAAAATCAATTTTTAAATATTTACATAATAAAGCGTCAATAACAACAATTTGCTTGAGATTATGCAGTATCTTTTTGAATAGTTCACCACAATTGCATACTGAGGTAAAACGGGAAAAGGTTAGCAGTTAATCTTTCTTTAATAACTTGTAATTCATATCCACCTGTGTTAGGTTCAAGTAAACATTTCCATGTTTTCATTTGAGCATTTTGATGAGGAGATGAGACTTTTTTTGGTCCCAAAAGTGACTAGGGACCCTAATCATCACCTTTCTTTTTTCCCATTTATTACCTGTGTCTACTTTTTTTTATTTACATTTTTTACTTTCACACTTGTACATTAATTCCTTTATGAATCATTTTAACAGTTCATTCAACTATTTTTGAACATTTACTGTATTTGTTGGCACAGTCCTAGACACTATTAAGGAATAAAATTTGGGAGAAGTCTTAACATCTTATATAGACAATGAGACATATGTAAGACTGGTGAACCACTTCCTAGGAATGTTGCCTTTCCTGCCACCTCAACTTCTGACCAATCTCAAGAAGTCATGATTATACTACTTGGTTCACAGACTTGGTCCCCAGCCAATGATTTTTCATCACTACTGGTTACATTATCTTTCTTCTGCTTCCTTTTTCCTTTACTATAGAGGTTTGAAATGCAGGAGTTTGCTTTTTTCTTTTTCCTTTCCTTTCCTTTCCTTTCCTTTCCTTTCCTTTCCTTTCCTTTCCTTTCCTTTCCAGAGTAGGGATAGGTAGGGGGCACCTGAGTGGCTCAGTTGGTTGTGTCCAACTCTTGGTTTCGGCTCAGGTCATGATCTCAGGTTTTATGGATTTGAGCTCCATGGCAGGCTCTATGCTGACAGTGCAGAACCTGCTTGGGGTTCTCTCTCTCTCTCTGCCCTTCCCCCACTCATTCTGTCTCTGTCTCTCTCAAAATAAATAAATAAACCTAAAAAAGAGTAGGGATAGGTAAAAGGGAAGAAACTAAATTTTAAATTTTACAAATAAAAAATGATAATGAATATCTCTGGCCTATCCTTTATTTTAGGTATCATAGTCATATAATAAGTACACATAAGCACACACTAACAGCATCACATCAAATAATAGAGATTGAAGTAAAAGGGAAAAATAGAGGAACCCATTGAGCTTTGCCCCAATAATATTCACAAAAATTCTGACATGGGTATACTTAAACAATAACCCCAACAGCTATGAGTAGCCTAAATGAGTTCAAAACTTGCCACAGAACAGGGCTATGCAAGGCATGCACATAACTAACTTAAAAAAGAAGAAAATGTGAAAATGTCATCAAAGGACACATGTTCTACCTAGGATGATCAGGTAATAATTCTAGAGGGGATAGGTAGCTGACCTACAATTTGATGGAGAGATAGCACAGAGTATTTTCCTGAAATCAACTCCTCACTCCAACCAGAAAGAAAAGTAGGGGCCAGCTAGACCAAAGCTCAGTTTGATAGTCCATTTGGGTGGGGTATTTATGGAAAAGTATGTGGGGTCAGCTTTCAAAAGAAATTAAAAAGGACTTTAAAGATCTTAGCCTTAGGGTGCCTGGGTGGCTCAGTTGGTTAGGCATCAGACTTCAGCTCAGGTCATGATCTTGTGGTTCATGAGTTCAAGCCTCATGTCGAGCTCTGTGCTGACAGCTCACAGCCTGGAGCCAGCTTTGGATTCTGTGTCTTCCTCTCTCTTTGCCCCTTCCCCATTCATGCTCTGTCTCTCTCAGTATCTCAAAAATATTTTTTTTTAAAAAGATTTCAGTCTTTTCCTGGCAATGCATAAAATAATTCAGAGTTCTGAGTCAAGATGTAAAATTATCAGTGTTTCATAGTTGCTAATGGAGTCAAGATTTCTTCTGCTGATACTCAATTGTTTGATTTGCTCTAAATTTTACAATTTAATTTCTTGAGAAGACACTCTGAGTGACTCAACTCACATTTTGTGTCAAGCTCTGATATGTTACTTTGGCTCACCTGAATCCAATTAGCAGTGGCAATAGGAAGATGTTAGTTTAAAGTGCCCTTTAAACAGGGGCTGACAATTTGGCAGTTTCAAGCTGGGAAAAATTATGGGCTATGCCAGAACATTTTTCACATATCCAGTGAAAGAAGTAAGAGACAATATTAGATACTACACATTAGTGTAAGAGCTTCATAGTTGACATCTGCTAGAAGGTTCTAGGGAAGCCTACTCAAAGATTAGGACAGGGGCGCCTGGGTGGCGCAGTCGGTTAAGCGTCCGACTTCAGCCAGGTCACGATCTCGCAGAGCCTGGAGCCTGTTTCCGATTCTGTGTCTCCCTCTCTCTCTGCCCCTTGCCCGTTCATGCTCTGTCTCTCTCTCTCTGTCCCAAAAATAAATAAATGTTGAAAAAAAAATTAAAAAAAAAATAAAAAAAGATTAGGACAAACTCAACTTTGCTTGATGCTAGAGTTCATTTTATTTTTTGTATAAAGTTCTGGTTAAAAAAAAAAAGTTAAGAAGCAGACTCTACACATAAGTGTTTAAAAGATGTTAAAAAAAATAACTAGACTGAGTTGATCTAACTGGAAGCTACTCTACATTTTGATGCCCTTTTGGGAGAAGCAGTAAAAAACACCATTTATAGATTGATCGTCAAAAAGAAAGTACAAGGGTTACACAACTTAGAATAACTTCTCAAATACAAAATACTTCCTTACTTGCTGTACCATAATCTTTACCTAGGTAGTACGAGAGGCTACAAGTGATTCACCATAATCTGCATTCTCTCTCTCTCTCTCCCTTTGAGCCCATAGCTAACTACATTTTCCAGCCTCCTTTGCAATTAGTTGTGGTGATCATGTGATCAAACTCTAGCCAATGGAATACGATTTCCAGGTCTAGCCATATCTAGGCCGTCTTACTCCCAAATTTGCTTCTCCAAGTTTTTCTCCTTTTTCTTGATCTTTCCAAGATTCTCACTTCACTGTACAAAATATGAAGGAGGCAGAAAAGAAGATTACGTTTGTAGGTTTAAATTATCCAGCCAAAGTAGTGCGTTATTTGACCAAACAGGTCTATGACAAGCAGCTGTGAACATCTATGGAGGAAGCACAGTGGATCAGCAAAACTAAGTTGCCTACTCGTGTTAGGTGTAATGGTATACAAATATTTCCTTAACAATATTTTTAAATACATAGATTTCTCAGTTATAGGGGTCCAAACCAAGGAAACAAGAAATTGTGTTTTATGTTCAAACAAAATAGTTTAGATTTTAAATGTTAGCAATAATTTCAGTTGTCATTTTAGTGGCACAAGAAGTCATTAAACTTGATAAGGAATTTCAACAGAAAAACATAGCTCTTTTAACTCAGCAGTCTCCCAATAAACCTAATTCACTAAAAATTATCTGCTGTAATTTATAAGAGCACTTATCAAGATGAATCACTTCTAGATGTAATTATCCTCATTTATTAAAAGTTACGGGGGAAAAATGTGGAAACTTTTTTTTTTAACTGAAGGAAATATGTTGAAGAGAATTAGATCCTCAGCATAACCATGAATAAATGAATACATTCCTTGTTGTATTCGATCATTTTAATGCCCTAACATTTGCTATTTTTCTAATTTATTTGAATTATCTACATTGTTATATATGTTTTATTTTTCATTCTACCCACATCTGCATTGATTGAGATATTTTGTGTATTTTAAAAATTCTATTCCAAATGCTAGTGTATTTTGTTGTATGCTTTGATTTTAAAATCTTAACTGTTGGACAGGAGCAAGATGCATATATCTTATGTATACCTAAATATATATGAACACATATTTAGATTTAGATACAAATGTATGATGTTACTACATGTTAAATATTTGGCACAAACAGGTATAATTATATATTGAGACCCTAAAATTTTATTTTAACATTTCTATAAATTGAAGGTGCATATTCAGACCATACATCTCCACTTAACATCTACATGAGCTAGCTCTAACCTGACTCCTGATTTCATCTCTTCTCTTGCAACATTCTTTGCTATAGCCATACCGGTATTTTAGTTTCTTGAGTTCATAGAACTTGGTTTGGCCTTTGGACTCTTAATGTGGGTAATCTCTCCCCCTTGGATATACTTTATGCAAATGTTATGTGTCCAATCTTCCTTATCATTTAAGTTACTCCATGTAAAATACAGACATCTATCCTATCACCATTTATCCCATTTTCTATATATATTTGTATTTCATAGTACATATTACAATCCTTAATTATTTTATGAATTATTTAACTTATGATGCATATGTTTATTGCTTATATTGTCCACTACTATCATTGCTTCACTACCTATCGTTGGTTCTGTGGAGTTTCAATACAATTAAGACCTCACAGTGTTTTCATTTTCTTCAGATGGATTCCCAGGGATAGAATTGCTAGATCATATGGTAGTTTTGTTTTTTATTTTTTGAGGGACCTGCATGATGTTTTTCATAGTGGTTGTGTTGGTTTACATTGTTGTCAGCAGTGCACAGGTGTTCCCTTTGCTCCACATGCTTGTTGAAACTTGTTTCTTGTCTTTTCAATGCTAGCCATTTTGGCTGGTGTGAGGTGATGTGCTGTTGTGGTTTTGGTTTGGATTTCTCTAATGATTGGTGATTTTGAGCATCCTTCCATGTGGCTTTTGGCCATCTGTATGTCTTCTAAGTATCCATTGATGGACATATATACATGGAACCAAAACAATAAAGAAATAAAAAACAAACAAACCAACCAAAAAGCGAGCTCATAGAGACAAAAATCAATTGGTGGTTACTGGTGGGAAGGGGAGTGATGATTGGAAAGATAAGTGAAGAGGGTCAAAAGGTACAAACCTCCAGTTATAAAATAAATAACTCATGCATAGTCACAGGGTAACTATAGTTAATAATACTGTATTGCATATTTGAAAGTTGCTAAGAGATTAAATTTGAAGAGTTCTCACAAGAAAAAAAGGCTGTAATAGTATGACATATGGTAACTAGACTGTTATGGTTAACATTTGCAGTATATACATGCAATATAGAATCATTATGTTTTGCACCTAAAAATAATAAAATGTTATATATCAATGCCACAAAATATATATATATATATTTTTTTTTTATTTTTTTGACATTTATTTACTTTTGAGACAGAGACAGAGACAGAGACACATGTGGGGAGGAGCAGAAAGAGGGGGAGACACAGAATCTGAAGAAGACTTCAGGCTGCAAACTGTCAGCACAGAGCCCGACATGGGTTTCAAATCCAATGACCGTGAGATCATGACCTGAGCCGAAGCTGGACACTTAACTGACTAAGCCACCCAGATGCCCCTATATATTTTTTAATTTAAAAAAAATGCACTCACACACTATATTTTGACATGGTGCTTAAGAGATGTCATAGACCTCAAACATAAGAGTAAATGTATAATATTGATTTAGTATAAAAAATGTTAGAAACATTATATTTTTATTTATATATTTTATTATACATTTATATTTATCTATTATTAATTTATTTATTATACATATATATTTCTTTATATACCATATTAATTCTGGATTGATCTATATAAATTAATGAGCAGTTAACTATAACATTGAGTGTGGAGTCTCAATGGACAAGGAATCAGAGTTTCAAAAGAAAATATAGCAGAATATATATTTTTAAATATTTTGATTTTAAAGCATGCTAATGTATAATATGCTCAGAAATGAATAAATGAAATGAATTTTTAAAATTTATATTTGTGTGTATGTGAGAGCGAAAGAGGAGAGGGGGATGGAGAGAATAGGAGGAAAAATAAAGGAAAATGAAAGAATGGTGAGAAGATATTTGAGGATCCTTTAGGGGATCTTGTCCAGCAATTACTGCCTATCAGACTTTAAGCATGTGACACATTCCCTTTCTAGTTTAGCATCTTAACTGGTAAATATTAATACTTCTTTATAGTAGATTCAAACCTATAGTGAATATCAATGAACGTTCTCATTTATCATTCAACATTTTCATTTTACAAAAAAGTCCTGAAATATGAAATAAATTATTATTTAGTAATTTCATTATTTTTCATTAAATATTTATTGAATCAACTAGAATTTTTGAAGTTGAGGTATATCTAAAGGGGACCGAAAATAAATCATTTTTGTTGATTATTAATCTTCTAACATAACTAAATCCTACTTGTTAATTTAATGTAGCACAAAAATGACTATTTATAAACATTTGATATGTAAACACTTATGTTAAGTAGCAAAAACATAATGCCTAATGCCATACTGTATATCAAACATTATCTCATCTATAAAAAATAGAGAAAAGTAGGTAAAAAATAAGCAAGAAAGTAAAGTAGAAAATAAACTGTGATTGCCTCACAGTGATAGAAATTTGGGAGATTTTGTAATTTTCTGTAGGATTATAATTTTTTAAATTCATTCCTTTGGGTATACTTTATTATCAGTTTTATGAAAAAGCTATATAAAATGAAAAATAGTGCTTAAACATTTTATAATATTGATGTTACAGTTGATTTTATGCAGTTTAATCAGAATATTTTGGATTAGTTTTCACAATTAACTTTATCATAAAACATGTATTTATTAAACATAATAATGTATGAAATCCAATTTTAAATGATTATGTAAGGGAAGAACCATCTTAGAAACACACAGCAACAAACCCACCTGGAATTCCCATATCCCCTTTGCTAGCTTTGTGACTTTAACAAAATCACATATTTTTATCATTGAAGATCACTAACATTTATCTAGCATGCTAAGAGTGACTAGTCTTTGTCATGTTAAGTACTAGATTTCTGGGAGTATGTAACCTATGAAAATTTTTATTTTCAATTACCTACCTAAAGAATTTATGAAATGTTTAGAGGGAAAACTCAAGCTTCACTTTTGGACATTGTAATTATGAGATACCTATTAGGCACCCAAAATCCAAGGTTGAATAAGAAGCTGAGTGTAGGAAGTGAACTCAGTGGACAGATCAGTACTAAAGAAGCAAATTTGAAAGTCTCTAGCGTATCAATGGAATTAACACCCTGGAGACAGAGAAAATCTGTTAGGAAGAGGTTATAAATAGAAATGAAAAAGGAGCCCAGGATGAAGTCTTCAGATATTCAAACATCTAGAAGTTGAGTAAGTGAAGAAGAGCTTGCAAATAAGAAAAAGTGAGTGACTAGTGAAGTGGGAGGAAAACAGAGGGGGTGAAGGGAATTGTTAGGAGGATTATGATTATTTTTTACTGAGAGAGAGAGAGAGAGAGAGAGAGGAAGCAGAAAGAGGGAGAGAAGGAGAAAGAGAGAATTTCAAACAGGCTCCGTGCTCAGCACAGAGTCCAACATGGGGCTTGATTTACCACCATATCATGACCTCAGCTGAAATCAAGACTCAGTCACTGGCACCCATTTTATAAGGATTATTGTGAGGAGATAATAAAATGTTGAATGTGTGAGTACTCTGTAAATATTAATATCACCTTCATTAATAAGGAAGAGGCATATTGTCAGAAATGTTTTTCAGATAATGGACCCAATGACCTACATCAGCTAAGTCTAGCCAGGTGATGTTTGCCAGTGAGAAACACAATCATGAGAATACCAATCACTATAAAAAAAATAGATACAAGATGGAAAAAATGTACCTTAGCATAACATCCTGAACAAATATTGTGGAGTGACTAAGAAAAGTAAAATAAGCTGCACAAGATGTCAGGAAACTAATTAGTGGCCAGGACACTCAAGCACAGTTACAGCAAAGACCATAATGTCCTACCACTCTCCTTGTGAATCTCAACACAAATAATAAAATCTCTCTGGGTCTCCACTTATTCATATGTGAAATGGGAATAATTATATTACCTACCTCCTAGTGTTCTCAGTAGGAGTAATTAAAGCAATATTCACAAAGTACTTATCACAATCCCCAGCACAGAACTCAATATGTAGTAATCAAAATGACTGCCACCATTACAATCAATTAGGATTCAAATCGAATCTCTGACTCCTGGACTTTGGTAGTATTGTTATAGAAGGAGTTCATGTATTAGTTGGATTACAAAACCTTAGAGAACATGTTCAACCCTGAAGTATCTATAAAAATTTGACGAAATGATGAGTTGTTTTAAATTCAAATTTCACTTTTTTTCCTAAAAATTATAAAAATCTTGCACTGTAACTTTGAATATTTCTGTAACACACACAGACACAGAAATACTTTAATTTCCCCTACATGTCCTCATAGATAATTTCATTGCCTATATGTACATGCCAGTAACATGAGCATAAATGACCATTCAAGCTTCTCTGTGTGTTTTATTTCCCAATAAAGGAAGGTACCCCAATATACAATAAATAGTGTAGGTTTGGTAGCAGAATTGGCTTTATGCCAAGCACTGCATTCTATTGGTTGTATACTAAAGACAAGTTATTTGATCGATATGAGACAGCGTTCTTCCAATTTGTCAGAGTAAATAACGTACTCACAAAATATTTCATGTTTTCTCTAGCATTTCCAGTCCCATTTCCATTTAAATAAATCCATGTGAGGAAGTATGGGCAATGTTGCAAATTGCAGAAGTTTTTATCTCTAGGTTGAAGCACAAAGAGATTAGGTGTGAGTTTCCATGTGAGGTCTTTGTATATTCTTTTCACCATTATTGCTATTGTGGAGGCCTCCTGTTGAGAGAGTAAAACCACCAAATCCCAGAAGATTTACTACTTGAATTACCTCATGAGTAGTAGTTGATAAGTCACCTAGACCACAGCAGAATTTTGAGTAAGAAGTAAACTTTTATTATCCTTAAATCACTTTTTTTAATTTTTAATATTTATTCTTTTTTTTTTTTTTTGAGAGAGAGACAGACAGACAGAGGATAAATGGGTAGTGGCAGAGAGAGGGAGACACAGAATCTGAAGCAGTCTCCAGGCTCTGAGCTGTCAGCACAGAGCCTGACATAGGGCTCAAACTCATGAACCACGAGATCATGACCTGGCTTAAGTCAGACACTTAACCGACTGAGCCACCCAGGTACCCCTTTAAATTGCTTATTAACATGGCATATCTATGCTACCTTGACAAATGTACTTCTCATCTATGAAAGGATGACAGTTATATGGGGTTGCTGTAAATATAGAGACAATGTACATAAATAGACCAGCAAAATAAGCATGTGCAAAAATAATAATTATGAATATTGTTAAGAAAAAATAAGCATTTTGACTCATATCATGGGAGAGTTGTCAAACTGTCTTTCATACAATGAAAACAATATTAGTCTTTCCAATACCACATTGCAATATTGTCTCTATAAGCATCATTTCAAACATTCAAAGATGACATCGATTTTAAAGATAATCTAGAATCAATTGTATCAAGTTTATTTAGATCTAAGCCATATCACACTAAAGCATTTTGACTACATGGTTGAGATTATATTCTGTTTTAAGAGATATACTAACTGTGGTCCTGAAATTCAATGAGATTAAATTTTAAATAGTATATACCAAATATTCTCAATTACTGTGTTTGATGAAAAAAGGAGGGGTAGGGTATTCATTTCAATTAATAAATTTATCATAAATTGTCAAAACAACATGCCTAGTGTAAATAAAGCCTTTGCAAATGTGTACACCATTTCCACAGCAATTTTGGGGCACCTGTTATATAGGAACAGGCTTCTGAAAATTAATAACAAGAACAAACACAGCTGTTAAAGACAAGTCACTTTATCTCTCCAGTTACTATCAGAGAGTTTAAAAGTTACTATTGGTAAAAACCAAGTATTAAAAATGATTCTAATTAGAGAAGTTGTGCCCTATGTTGAAATAAATGTCCCTTATGCTATCTATTTCTTAACACAGACTTCAAAAGGTGTGAGAAAACTTGGATTATGGTGAAGACTTCTGAGCACAGCAGAGAAAATTAAAAGCTATACATCTTACTTTCTGTTTTGTAGAACCAGAGGGAATGATTTAAATGATTTAACTTTACCTGCAATATACAATATACAATATACTATGTACACTGTTTCATAAAACAAAACCTCCAAACCTTAGTTCCCTAGACTAAAGCAGATTTACTATGCTAACTTAACATGGGATATAGACGGTTTCCATACATCATTTTAGAAATGGCAAAATATTTCCAAAAGGATGAATGCAATCTACTGTTTTATCAGTAAAATGCTGGATGACAAATATGACAATGACATTGTATCAAAATAAATTTTTTAAAAATTTTTTTCTAACATTGGAGAGGAAATCAAGGCTATGGAGCCAAATCACCATATACTCCTAATCCTGCTTCATTCATATCCTTCTTTAATGAGCTAATTAAAGGATAAAACAAATAAAACCATTTTCCCCCTTGCCCAACATTGTTTATGTCTAGGTTTGGAACTTTACGATAGGTATGCACTGAGCACATTATACCTCTTGACAGGTATACCTATTATACCTATGACAAACAATAGTGGTAATGATAATAGTAACTTCTGACAAGTTGTATTTGATTTGCTTCCCTGCTTTCTGAAACAGACTTTCAGTTCAATTTTTTAGCCTTTTGAAACAGTAAGATACAATCTGTTTTAGATAAGTCATAAAATAAGAACATCCCTGTGCCATTAAGCATAGGGGGATATATAAGCAATACTCAGGTTTTGACCCTCCCCCCTTCCTTTTAAATATTACTTCAAGAAAACACCTATTTCATAAATCACATGTTTTTGGTATCTATCAACTTGCCAGGATAAACTGAATTCAATCATATTATTTGCTAAAATCTTAAGAATTATACAGGATGGAAAAGTTTCTTCCTAGTGTCTTGAACATTATTATACCATTCTATTTAATAATGGTAGTCATTAAAGGTCAAATATTATATTTGATGACTTTAGCAAAACTTTAATTAAAGAATACCTATCAGACAAGATTAGAGATTAATGTGAGGACCTTTCCATATTTTGAAACAAAATTAAAAATAAGTATCTTTAATACTAAGCATATCATTATGGATGTGAACACAATCTGATTGGCATTAAACAATATGATCATAATGATAATGGAATCTGAAAGTCAAAGTTTAACATGCACAAACACACACAGCACACATTTTATATTTTACCAAATAAGTTATAATTACAATTATAATCATTGACTTTCCTCTGTATATTTTAAGTCAGCCAGTCATTAATAAGATTACTTACATTTTGAATATCTTTTTTAAGCCTCCCCTTCACCTACTTGTTCTAAATAAAACTTTATTTTCCCCACAGATTTTGCTTTCCCTGTTGCATTCTCAAGTGGTCATGTTTCCCCTACAATACTCTTTTTTTTTTTTTTCAACGTTTATTTATTTTTGGGACAGAGAGAGACAGAGCATGAATGGGGGAGGGGCAGAGAGAGAGGGAGACACAGAATCGGAAACAGGCTCCAGGCTCTGAGCGGTCAGCCCAGAGCCCGACGCGGGGCTCGAACTCCCGGACCGCGAGATCGTGACCTGGCTGAAGTCGGACGCTCAACGACTGCGCCACCCAGGCGCCCCTCCCCTACAATACTCTTCAGAGCACTAGGCTGAGGATTAAATTTCCTCTTTGCCCCTTGTTGCTTGCTTCTAGAACTTTAGTCTCCTATCCTCTAAAAATCCCAGCTTTGAATGGAGGTTAAGCCATCAATTTACACTGCCTACTAAACTTCCCTCTGGTAGTCATTTATAGCTCTGGAGACATTACCCTCATTCTTTGGATATTCAACATCTAGCTACTGCCTCCTCCCTCCCAGCGGAATCCGGAAACCTTAGTGATATGACTTTCAAGGTAGCGATTGTTCCAATAGCTTTGCCCCTCAGTCCCATAACCTCCTTTACTCTAATGATCTAGCTAGCTACCTACCATATTTTGGACAACTACTCTATATTACATTATCATGTCATTACCCAGAACCTCATTCATTTCCTCATAACAATTTTACAGATGCCATTCTCCAACCTCCACCTTTTATTTTCTGACTCACCCATTTTAGTACCAGATTCCAGCAAAGATCTTAGCAACGTTTTACTCTCCTACTCCCTCTCTTGTTCTAATTTTGTCCACACACAATTTAGGTAATATGGCTCTTTGTACAAATTCTCCCTTGTTGACATTCTCAAAATATTCCTTCCTTTTCCCCTCTACTGAGCTCCGTCTCTGGTGAAATCCTTGATCCAGTTACTCTCTTCTGTATTTGTGCAGCTGATATTATCTAAAGACAAACTAGAGAGACCCCAAACCTATGTCCATCTTTTATTATATATCTCTTGATTTTCTCCTCCAAATGTGTTCCTTGTGCTTTTTTTTTTCCCATGAGGGAAATAAATGGCACATGTAGTTTTGAGCTTCTCAGACTAAAATCCTTGTGAGCACTCTTGACTTCCTTCTTTCTCTTATATCCCACATCATCTATCCAGACTTATACCAGATTTTAGCACCTCCATCATCACCCGGGCCTAGCCACAATCCACTCTCACTTGTAGTATTGCAGTATTGCCTTTAATCATGCTTTGTCTCCCTACAGTCTATCTTCCATGCTGCAGCCAGACTGATCCTTTAAAATCCATACAAGAACATGGTTTTCTTCTGTTTAAATACTCCAAAGTTTGAATCTCACTCAGACAGAAAGTCCTTTAAGTGATCTACAAGACTCTACGGGACCTGATCCTCCCCATCTATCCACACCCTGATCGTAGTCACTGCTCTCTTATTGTCTGTCTTAGCCCCATATCTAACTTTGCCACTGAGTGTGTTCCTCTGACTAGCAGCACTGGAATCACTGGGGAGCTTGTTAAGGTGTTCACATTCAGATCCCAGGGCACATCTATTAAAAAAGAATCTGCATTTAAAAAAGAACACCAGATAATTTGCATGCACATTAAAGTTGAAAAGCACAGATGTATTTCTTGTGTAAGGACCAATACCAGTGAAAAATAAGAGGCTTGATCCCCTATTGAAAATAAAGGAAGAGATTTCCTTCTCCTCACTTTTCGTTAGAACACTTACCTTAGAAAACTTGAAAATGGTGATACTTTCTCCTTCTCTTTAAAGTGCATATGAATCGTTTTAGAAACTAAAGGAGATTTTGTCAGCTTTATGACCTGGGAAGATCTTTCTCCTGGACCTGGGAGCCATCTCTTTGAAATATAAACATCAAGGAATGCAGTCACCTTAACTCCCAGTTTCTGTGGGAGGGAAGGAACCTAACTTCAATGGGCACATTGTTCCAGATTGCAAAATTTCCTACTGTCGTAAAGGTAGAAGTTTGATTTTCCCCTGGATAAAACCAATAACACAGATGGTTACCAGCATTCCTAGTAAGAAAGAACTATGTATGACAAAAGGTGCTGTCAAGTCCTCTTACATGAGGACTAGTTATTGTTTATCTTGAAAACTTGTTATATAATGAGTTGTATATATTGGCTATAAGTAATGGTGTTCCTTTCTGCCTTTACAATCTCCTAGCTGACTACCCATGATGCAAAATCATATTCTAGTTTAATGTTTATTCAATAATAAAAATGTTTTCTCTCTCTACTGCCTTTGTGGAGATACTTCCTGGGTTGGGAAAATATTTGATTTTTAGTTGTATTTTCCCAACATTTGCAAGTCCTAATTTGGAAGTGTAGGGGGATTCACTCATTAATCTGCAAAAATCTAAAACATCCTTTGCTCACACTACTCTGAGACACCAGAGTACCAGCATCCTTTAAATTTCTTGAACACTTGAAACACTTAAAACTTCTGTTTTCTCTGCATGCAAACTCATCCCCACGATGAGTCTCATTTACCTAAAAAAAATTGTCAACTTATCAAAGATTTTTCATTGTTCTATTTATTTTTTTTTATTTTTTTTAAATTTGAATTTTTTTTTATTTTTTTTATTTTTTTTAATATATGAAATTTATTGACAAATTGGTTTCCATACAACACCCAGTGCTCATCCCAAAAGGTGCCCTCCTCAATACCCATCACCCACCCTCCCCTCCCTCCCACCCCCCATTGTTCTATTTATAAAAAAAAAAAATTCTCCTTTCCCTTTGTTGCTAAATTTTCTCTGCTTCTAAACATCAAAATTATAAATATATTTTGCTTTGTTTTTCAATCCTCAGAATGTGAACTCTGTTAGGACGGAAGTATTTTTAATTTTTTTTCCTCATCTCTATGTAGCCCAGTACCTAGAATAGTACCCCTTTTATACGATATGT
Source organism: Lynx canadensis (assembly GCF_007474595.2). Lineage (NCBI taxonomy): Eukaryota > Metazoa > Chordata > Mammalia > Carnivora > Felidae > Lynx > Lynx canadensis. The sequence continues at coordinate 34,507,636 of NC_044312.2, forward strand.
GTGCAATAAATATTTGTAAACTAAATTACAGAATACATTGTCATGCATATAAATGTGTTAATGATCCTAATCAAATGCTTAAAAAACATTTAGTTTTTTACTTAAAAAAATAAAGCTATCAAACTAATTAACTTAGGCTATATATTATGGTGATTTTGATGACTTCTATTTAAATTATTACTGCAGAGTAAAATATTATAAACAAATTAAATCTTTTCTTTCTTGATATCCTTTCAAATTTCTGTTCAAGATCCCACTCCAGATTACCACCTCTCACTGTCTTGATTGCTCTGATGACCCCAATCAAAAGGCAATTACCCACTGAGGGTAGATGGTAATTATTCCTATCAAGTAGAGATTGAACACACCTGAATAGACAGCTGCAGTTCTTTTCAGGACAACATTATTACCACAAAATTTGACTCTGGAAATTTATGATGTATGTAAAATCTATGATAAATTGTAGATTTATTTGCAAGATTTGTAAGACAACTACTCTTTCCACTAAAAGCCATATCTCTAAAAGGCAAAGTAAATAAGGGAGTATTTTGGATTTGGAGAAAGCAAAAGATTTATTCAAATGTCTAATTTAGACTTGCAAAGCAGAGTGCATTTAAGTTGATTTTACTGGACTAAGAAAATCTTACAGAAATTTCACCAAAATGTGTATTTATAAAGCGTATAAAATCCTGAAACATGGAATGCACTATCACTCAGAAATGGGAAAAAGTCAATCATAAAAATGGCAAATTATTTTCATACCCTAACATGGTCGTAAGTTAAAATCATATACTACAATGAACATTATTTAGAAATTTAAACATACTAGATTTTTTTTATTTTTTAACGTTTATTCATATTTTGAGAGACAGAGCATGAGTGGGGGAGGGGAAGAGATAGAGAGAGACACAGAATCTGAAGAAGGGTCCAGGCCCTAAACTGACAGCACAGAGCCCAATACTGGGCTTAAACTCACAGACCGTGAGATCATGACCTGAGCTGAAGTCAGATGCTTAACCAACTGAGCCACCCTGGCACCCCCATACTAGAATATTTTTTATATGAAGTCAGTTCCATTTGGGGAGTTTCAAAGGTAGCTACTTGCAAGAAGAAGGAGGGAAGATTCTTCTGCTCCTATTCCTACAACTTCCCTCAACCATCAGTATATACAGAATACAGTCTTCGCCTTCCCAGTTCCTTGGTAGCTTCTTTAAAGTGAAATTAGAGCATTGGTCATTGAATTAATGTTAAAATTATTTATTGTTAGAAACTTCATCCTAATTATTTATTTCATTTCTATTCCTCAGTGTGGTGTCTAAATGGGGTCTCTCTCAATCAGATGGGGCCTCCAAATGTGGGGTGATGATAGGGTAGAAGTTGGTGACACAGGAGGTGAAAGAATTCACCTTCAGCAGAACAAAGGAGATAAATGTTTATGGAATACACCCCAAGGGAGTGGTGCACAGGACAGCAGAGAAGAGGCTATCTGCAAGGAGGTAGTAGGAGGGGGCTGTTTTTAAAGCGGGAAGAAGAGGTGATGTATGGAATCTTCCTGTTCTTGGTAACTGTGCCTACCTGTGAGTACCCCATTGGTCAGTTACAGCCTAGGGATATTTTGAGGTGGGTCGCCTGATGGGTCTGTCTGTATTCTGCCAGGTGGGTGGTCACTGTGGGCCTTTTCTACATTCTGTTGCTCAAGCCTATTTGCCTGGAAGTGTCCTCTATACTCAGTACTACATAAACTCTTAAGGGATCTGATATTTTGTTTACCCTAAGGTCTCCAGAGCTTGAAACAGTGCCTAATGCATAGTAGGCATGCTTTGAACATTTACTAGGAGAAAAATTTCAATGAATAATATACAGCTGAAATCATACCGTGGCTGTAAAAGAAAACTGCTTCTATGTTACTTTTGAGTGCTCTTTCTGATAGAAAGAATCTTTCTGACAAAAATAATCAATTACAGTTTTAATGCAATAAAGAAGAGAGATAAGAAAGAATGAGGAGGGATCTGAAAGAGGAGTCTTGTCCATGGGTCCCAAAGCTACATTTCCATATTAGAGAAATTTAGGAGCAGGGCTTACTTTTAAATGGGTAAGAAATTGCAGGAAGAGTGAGAATTGCCCAATAATGTTTTGTCCCTGTGAGGATAAAATTCAAATTGGAAATGAAAAATACTATCAGAATTTTTTTTAATGGAGGAAAGTTCTGTCTTGCCTATGTTTTCTTATGTAACTTTAAGACACGACAATTACCAGTTAAATAGCAATTTCTTTTAAGCTGATTTGATTGACTTCTTTAAATGTATCATACATACAACAAGGTACTTTTTCATCATTATCTTATTTAATCCTCTCCACAACTCAATTATGTAAGCATTATTGTGCCCCTTTTCAAACATGGATTCTGAGGCTAAGGAGGATTCTATACATTGTTCGTGTTCTGGAAGTGCCAAGTTTTAAGCTCTAGAAGCTTGCTCTTTTTATTATAACACTAGAGTCATTTGATGGATATGGCAGCAAGCACATGAACTGCTGTAAAATGTTAATATTACCACTAACATTTAAATGTATTGCTTTTCACTTCTAAAATTTCTAAAATCTTATTGTATTTGTATATTTTCCATATATATATATATATATATATTTGTTGTTGTTGTTGTTTGTTTGTTTGTTTGTTTTTACTTATTTTTTTCCCAAATACTTCTCACTGAAATGAATTTCTTTCTGTCAAAAGACACTGGATGACTAGTTATCCAAGATTCACTGAAGAGGGTTTTTGATCCAAATCCAAACAATAGTCAATGAAATCATAATTTTGTATTCATAATTAAGTAGGTAGTTGTACTAAATCATTTCTAAAATTCTTTCAGAAGTGGACACATTTTCCTTGCACCTTGTATTTACCCTAGTTAATCTCCTCTAATTATCTGTGCCCTTCATTAGGCTTGTGGGCATTAGTGTCTTCTGGGCAGAGCCGCCATCTTGCTCACTACCACATACCTAGTGAAGATCACTATGCTTGGTGCATAGGATTTGCTGAATATATATTGAATTAATATAATTTACTATCAAGTGTCTATGAGTTATATGGTATAAGAATAAGAAGAATAAGAATTTATGTAATTGCTTAATTACCAAGGGAAATGCCACACAAAAAAAGATCCTGAAACAAGAATTACCAGCCCACTGCCAAATTAAATTTCACCAAAACTTGCATCACTTCCTGTAGTCTTCCCTTATTCTACCTTCACTGTACAACTCAGTCTGCTAGAAGTAAAAGATATTATTTATAAACTAGATATAGTACATATCATTTATTAGCTATAGTCCATATAACTCTGCTTTAGTATTGTCCCTAATTTCATTGCTGTCAGACTCTGTATTTAACATTTCCATCCCTAATATGCTAATAACCAATTATCCTTTCTAAACGCAGCATGGTTTCAACATTCATTTGGAGTTAAAGGATACAAATGGAAGTAACCACTTAGCCCAGAAATGAAGAATCACAATAATGTATATATTTTTAATGTATAAACCTTTCAACTTCTGAGAAATTCAGTTTGTTTCATTACCCTCTCAACCAACCAACAAGAGAGCCCTCAGTTCTGGACAATGAGTAAGACCACCACATAATGTGACATGGTCTTTTCACATCTCCAGAGGGTGCAAATCACATTGACTTCAGTTTGAAGAACATCCCTATGGCTGTGCAGTGTAGCTGCTCCGACATACAAGGTGACAGTGGCAGGATCTCTGTCTCTGTGTAGTTGATAAGATTTTCTTTTAAAAACATATTTTTTAATGTTTTATTTATTTTTGAGAGAGACAGAGACAGAGTGCAAGCAAGGGAAGGGCAGAAAGAGAGGGAGACACAGAATCTGAAGCAGGCTTCAGGCTCCAAACTGTCAGCACAGAGCCTGACACGGGGCTCGAACCCACTAACCCTAAGATAATGACTAAGCCAAAGTCAGACCCTTAAGATAATATTTTCTGAGAAACAGGAGATGGGGAAGTAGAAACAAACTTTGTTGTTCTTTACTTTGGTGCTTCCTTGGTGGCAGGCACTGTGTTATGTAGAAACTCTGTATTCTTTATCATGTATAATCTTCATGTTTTACGGTGGAATGAACCAAATTTTGGAAGGAATAAGTAAATCGCTATAGTGAAGTGGCAAAGCATATGTTAACCTATGTGGTTCATCTGCCTCTATAGTCTAAACTTTTCGATAATTCACGTAGGTAATTTTGGAACAATTAAAGGGCTTGCATGTCATGCAATTGGATATGAACTTTGTCTGAAGGCAATAAGGAGACATGAGAAGCTTTATCAGGATCATAACATGATTATATAGATATTTTAGAAAAATAACTTTCAAGCATGAGTAGAATGGGTATTGGTAGAGTTTACTGAAAAAAAACAAAAAAAACCCAAACAACAAACAACAACAACAACAACAACAACAACAAAAACAGGGCATCTGGGCAGCTCAGTTGTGTAAGTATCCAACACTTGGTTTCAACTCAGGTCACGATCTCATGGTTCCCTGAGTTTGAGCCCGTGACAGGCTCTGTGCCAACAGTGTGGAGCCTACTTGGGATTCTCCCTCTGTCTCTCTCTCTCTCTCTCTGCCTCTCTCCCGTTAGCACTGTATCTCTCTCTAAACTAATTAATTAATTAATTTAAAAAAGAGTTTACTGAGAAAACCAAGAAACCTGAAAATACCCATCAATTATACTAGTGCCTTAGAAGGAAAGAAACCCTAAGGAATTATTTCTAAAAGCAGGTGATGTGGCTTCCAAAAGCAAGTGTATCAAATTAGTCTCAATAATCAGTAATTGTTTTTTGCACCAAAAGCTTCCAATAGGAAAATAAATTTTGGCAGAAGAACAAATAATTCAATCAAATGCTGACTACAAGGAAAAGGCAGGGGTGAGAGGTGACAGAAAAGTAGAGTGATCTGAATGCATGTTAGTCAGAAGCTAGACGTACTCAGTGGAAGGAACGCCCCAAGGCAGAGTCCCAAGTCCTTGAAGGGGAATGATTGAAACATGTGCTGGAGGCAAGGAATATGACAAATAAACTACATATTAAAAGCCTATGGGCACAACATCCTTCCCTGTTGTTTCTAAGACCTTAAGCCTGACAAATCAAGAGGCATAGATGTGGAGCTTATGCTTTCCTCTTCTACCTCTGCCCCAGGGTAAACCCTAGACTCATTGTAATGCATTGGCATTGGGGTACAGCCCCTGTTTGATGGAGAAAGAATTGTGATGTACAGTAGGGTGCTCTCTAATGGGGACTGCTTCCAATCATTTGGGAACTTCTCCAACAGGTTGGGAGGGTGAGTTTTTGACCCTACAAGGTTTCTACTGGAATCATCATGTCAGCCTTTCTCCATCAGGCTGTACCTGAATGCCTGGAAAGATGCAAGAAATATACAATCCCATAACAACCTATGGCATGTCCACCTCCTGGAATCTGACCACTCTCCCACCTTGAGAGTGTACCTTTATTTTAATAAACAGTTTTGTGCTTTCTACTTTCCTTCTGGCTATCTTTATTTGAGAGTAGATCTCTAGGTGAATGTTCTTGTGGGGAATCCAAGGAATTGAGACCTCAATTCACACAATGCAGACTCTCCCACAGGGTAATAGGAAAGGGTTGTTGCATCTTTCCTTAGGACTGCTAGAATGTGTCTCTTCCTCTAAACCTGACACTAGTGCAAACTTTATGACATGCATTGTAAGATCTGTATTTTAGTAGGTCATGAGAACAAGGAGGAAATATTTAGAATCACAGTGCTGTTTTTGTTACCATGTGAGAAATAGAAGACATGCAAATGATCTTTTTGATTCATAGATGATAAACAGTTATAGTATGAACCACCCCTTTAGACACCACGTAAAAGCTTTTAACACCACTACGTTTTCCAATCTTTAATGGCTTGAGTCAACTTGAGATTATATTTTTCTTGCCTATGGGTCTAACTAAATAAAGCCACAAGCAAGTAAACAAAACAAAACAAAACAACAAACAAAAAAACACAAAGTTACCTTTCCATACAAAATAAGACTAGCCCAACACCTTTTTAAAGTTGTTTCTGGATTCATTCTTTAATATGTTTTCTTTTTATTCAGGAACTAGAAACTATTTTGAGCATTGTGTTCATTCTGATAGGGTTTTTTCAATGCTCTTCCTTAATATTCTGGTTGAAGTCATATGGAAATTGCAAGTGCAATCCTGGATTAACCTTTGCAAGATTAAATTTTCTTTTATTTACTTCTCTTTTTATTTTGTATTACAGAGAGAGAGAGAGAGAGCAGGAGAGGGGCAGAAAGATAGGGAGAAAGGCTCCACACACACTGTGGAGCCTGATTCAGAGCTCAATCCTATGACCCTGGGATCATGACCTGAGCCAAAATCAAGAGTTGGATGCTCAAATCACTGAGCCACCCAGTAACCCCAAGACTGACTTTTCTAGCAGTATTGTAACCATCAGGAATATACAAGGGCATCAGATATGTTAAAAACCTTGAATAATTTAATCTTTAAATTATTTCAGTGACCCAAGGGAAGATTACAGAACAAACGGTTCCATGAAACAAAACAATATATGTACCATAAGAGTCCCAGTAAATGAAGATATAGAAAAAGGGGCAGAAGGTTTATTTGAACAAATTATAGCTGAGAACTTCCCTAATATGGGGAAAGAAACAGTCATTCAAGTATAAGAGGCAAAGAAAATTCCCTTCAAAATCAACAAAAACAGGTCAATACCATAACATGTCAAAAGTAAACTTGCAAAATACAAAGATAAAGAGAGAATTCTGAAAGCAGCTAGGGACAAAAAGTTCTTAGCCTACAAGGGTAGACAAATAAGATTAGCAGCACCTGTCCACTGAAATTTAGCAGGCCATAGGGAGTGGCAGGAAATATTTAATATGCTGAATGAGAAAAATATACAACCAAGAATTCTTTACCCAGAAAAGCTGTGATTCAGAATAGAAGGAGACATGAAGAGTTTCCCAGACAAACAAAAACTAAAGGAATTCTTGACCACTAAATCAGTCATGCAAGAAATTTTAAGGGGACTCTCTGAGTAGAGGGGAAAAAAAAGACCAAAGCTACAAAGACAAAGACTACAAAGACAAGAGAACGTCACCAGAAATACCAACTCTACAGATAACACTGTGGAACTAAATTCATATCTTTCAATAATCACTCTGAATGTAAATGATATAAATGCTCCAATCAAAACACATAAGGTATCAGGATGGATAAAAAACCAAGATCCATCTATATGCTGCCTACTCATTTTATTTTTAGAGACTCATTTTATTTTTAGAGACTCATTTTATTTTTAAATTTTTTTGAAGTTTATTTACTTACTTTGAGAGGGGAGAAAGGCTGAGAGAGAGAGGTCAGAGACAGAATCCCAAGCAGGCTAAGCACAGAGCCCAATGTGGGGCTTGATGTCACAAAATGTGATATCATGACCTGAGCCGAAATCAAGAGTCAGATGTTCAACTGACTGAGTCACCCAGATGCCCCAAAAGACTCATTTTAGACTTAAAGATACCTGCAGATTGAAACCGAGAGAATGGAGATTCATCTATCATGCTAATCGATGTCAAAAGAAAGCCAGAGTAGCCATAATTATATTAGACAAACTAGATTTTAAAACAAAGTCTGTAACAAGAGATGAAGGACATTATATCATAATTAAGGGGACTATCCATCAAGAACATCTAACAATTATATCTACTTATGCCCCCAACTTGATAACACCCAAATATATAAATGATTAGTCACAAACATAAAGAAACTCATTGATAATAATGCCATAATAGCAGGAGACTTTAATACTCCACTTACAACAATGGATCTAAGCAGAAAACCAACAAGGAAATAACAACTTTGGCTTAGATGGATTTAACAGATATATTCAGAACATTTCATCCTAAAGCAGCAGAATACATATTCTTCTTGATTGCACAAGGAACATTCTCCAGAATAGATCACATTCTGGGTCACAAATCAGCCCTCAACAGGTACAAAAAGATTGAGATCATATCATGCATATTTTCAGATCACAATGCTCTGAAACATGAAATCAACCACAAAAAAAAATGTGGAAAGACCTCAAATCCATGGAGGTTAAAGAATATCCTAACAGTGTACCTCAGTGGCTCACTTTGGTTAGGCTGCTGACTCTTGATTTCAGCTCAGGTCATGATCTCATGGTTTGTTACAGTGTTGAACCAGCTTGGGATTCTTCCTCTCTCTCTCTCTCTCTCTTTCTTCGTCCCTCCCTGCTTGCTCCCTTGCTCTCTCACTCTCTCTCTGTTTAAAGAACATCTTTAAAATATTTAAGAACTATAGAATGAAAGACCTAATTAGGAAATTAAAGAAGAAATTAATTTTCCATATTTATATATATGGAAGCAAATGAAAATGAAAATACTGTAGTCCAAACACTTTGGGATGCAACAAAGGCAGTCCTAAGAGGAAAATATGTCTATGTCAAGAAGCAAGATAGGTCCCAAATATGCAACCTAACCTTAGACCTAAAGGAGCTAGAAAAGGATCACCAAATAAAGCCTAAAGTCAGCAGAAGAAAGGGAAAAAATATTGAAGCAGAAATAAGCAGTATAGAAGAAAACAAAATGAAACACAAACAAACAAAAACAAGGAAACAAACAAAACCAGCACAACAGATCAGTGAACTAAATGCTGGTTCTGTGAAAGAATAAACAAAATTAATAACCCCTTAGCCAAACCTAACAAAAGAAAAATGAAAAAAATGCAAATAGATACAATCATAAATGAAAGAGGGGAGATTACAACCAACATCACAGAAAAACAAACAATTATAAGAGAATACCATGAAAAATTACATGCCAACAAACTGGGAAGTCTGGAGGAAATGGGCAAATTTCTAGAAATACCCACTACTAAAACTGAAATAGAAAGAAATAAAAAATCTTAATAGGCCCCAAACCAGCAAAAATTGAATCAGCTATAAAAAACTTTTCCATAATAAAAGTCTTGGGCCATATGGTTTCCCAGGGGAATTATTTCAGACATTTAAAGAAGAGTTAAGGGGCACCTGGGTGGCTCAGTCGGTTAAACGTCCAACTTCGGCTCAGGTCATGGTATCACAGTCCGTGAGTTCGAGTACCACATCAGGTTCTGTGCTGACAGCTCAGAGCCTGGAGCTTGCTTCAGATTCTGTGTCTCCCTCTCTCTCTGACCCTCCCCATTCACGCTCTGTCTCAAAAATAAATAAACATTAAAAAAAAGTAAGGAAGAGTTAATACCTATTCTTCTCAAACTGTACCAAAAATAGAAATAGAAGGAAAGCTTCCAAACTCACTCTACGAAGCCAGCATTACTTTGATTCCAAAACCAAAGACTCCACTAAAAATAATTACAGGTCAATATTCCTGATGAATCTGGATGCAAAACTTTTCAACAAGATACTGGCAAATAAAATCCAACAATACATTAAAAGAATTATTTACCGTGATCAAGAGTGATTCATCCTGGGCTGCAGGATGGCTTAATAATTGCATATCAATCAATGTGATACATCATATTAATAGAAGAAAGCATAAGAACCATACAATCCTCTCAATAGATGCTGAAAAAGCATTTGACAAAATAAAGAATCTTTTCTTGATAAAAACCCTTAAGAAAGTAGGGATAGAAGGAACATACCTCAACATCATAAAGACCATATACAAAAGACCTGCAGCCAATATCATCATCAATGGGGAAAACTCAGAGCTTTTCCCCTAAGGCAGAAACACAACAGGGGTGTTCATTCTCACCACTATTGTTGAACATAGTGCTGGAAGTCCTAGCCTCAGCAATCAGACAACAAAAAGAAATAATAGGCACGCATATTGGCAATGAAAAAGTCAATCTTTCACTCTTCACAAAAGACAAGATAATCTACATGGAAAACCTGAAGGACTCCACCAAAAAAACTGCTAGAACTTGTAAGTGAATTCAGCAGTCACAGGATATAAATTCAACATACAGAAATAGGTTGTATTTGTATACACCAATATGAAGCAGCAGAAAGAGAAATTGAGGAATTGATCCCTATTACAACTGCACCAAAACCAAAAAATACCTAGGAATAAACTTAACCAAAGAGATAAAAGATATATACTCTGAACACTATACAAAGCTTATGAAAGAAATTGAAGATGACACAAAAAATGGAAATACATTCCATGCTTATAGATTGGAAGAATAAATATTGTTAAAATGTCAATACTACCCAAAGCAATCTATGCATTCAATACAACCACTATCAAAATAACACCAGAATTCTTCACAGAGCTAGAACAAACAATTCTAAAATTTGTATGGAACCAGAAAAGGCCCCAAAATCCAAAGTAATGTTGAAAAAGAAAACCAAAAGTGGAAGCATCACAATTCTGAACTTCAAGCTGTATTGCAAGGCTATAATTGTCAAGACAGTATGATACTGGCACAAAAACAGACACATAGATCAATGGAACAGATAGAGAACCCAGAAATTGACCCACCAATGTATGGCCAACTAATCTTCGACAAAACAAGAAAAAGTATGCAATGGAGCAAAGGCAGTCCCTTCAGAAAAGGTGCTGGAAAAACTGGACAGCGACATGCAGAGGAATAAAACTGGACCAGTTTCTTACACCATACATAAAAATAAAATCAAAATTGATGAGACCTAAATCATAAGACAGGAAGCCATCAAAATCCTAGAGAACACAGGCAGCAACTTCTTTGACCTTGGCCACAGCAACTTCTTACTAGACATGTCTTTGGAGGCAAAGGAAGCCAATGCAAAAGTGAACTCTTCAGACCTCATAGAGATAATAAGTTTTTGAAGGAAACAATCAATAAAACTAAAAGGTAACTGATGGAATGGGAGAAGATATTTGCAAATGATGTATTGGATAAAAGGTTAGTATCCAAAATCTATAAAGAACTTATTAAAACTCAACATGCAAAAAACAAGTAATCCAGTGAAGAAATGGACAGAAGACATGAATAGACAATTCTCCAAAGAAGACATCCAGATGGCCTATAGACACATGAAAACATGCTCAACATCACTCACCATCAGGGAAATACAAATTAAAACCACATTGAAATATCACTTCACACCCGTCAGAATGGCTAAAATTTAAGAACTCAGGAAAAAACAAATGTTGACAAAGATGCAGAGAAAGGGAAACCTTTTTGCACTGTAGGTGGGAATTCAAGCTGGCACAGCCACTGTGGGAAAAAGCAGGGAGGTTCCTCAAAAAATTAAATAGAACTACCGTACAACCCAGCAATTGCACTTCTAGGTATTTATCTAAAGGATACAAAAATGCTGATTTGAAGGGGCACCTGCACCCCAATGTTTATAGTAGCACTATTAACAATAGCAAAATTATAGAAAGAGCCCAAATTTCTATTGACTGATGACTAGATAAAGAAGATGTGGTATATATATACAATAGAATCCTAGTTGGCAATCAAAAAGAATGAAATATTGCCATTCAAAACAATGTGGATGAACGAGAGTCTATTATGCTAAGTGAAATAACTCAGTCAGAGAAAGACAAATATATGATTTCATTCATATGTGGATTTTAAGAACCATAACAGATGAACATAGAGGAGGCAAGGAAAAAAAGATAAAAACATAGAAAGGGGCAAACCATAAATAAACTCTTTAATACAGAGAAGAAACTGAGGGGAGGTGGGTGAGGGGGAAATGGGATACCTGAGTGATGGTATTAAGGAGGGCACTTTTTACAATGAGCACTGGGTGTCATATAGAAGTGAAGAATCAGTGGGTTCTACTCCTAAATCCAATACTACAGCATATGTTAGCTAACTTGATTTTAAATTTATTTAATTTAAAAATAGTAATAAATAAATAAATAAATAAATGATAGATAAATAAATGAATAAAATAATTTCTGTGACCCAAGTTATGTTTTCATAAATCTAAAACATATTCTCAGAGAACATAGTTTAAAGTAAAGTAATAAGTGAAGTAATAAGTGAAAATTCCATTTGTGGTTCTATGAATTTGCAACAACAACAACAACAAAAAAAAAGGAAATTAAGAGTTGCTCCCTTGAGAGTTCCTAGATTCTTCAACTAACCTTTTATCTTCCTAAATAATAATAAACTTCACATCAAATGGTGGAAAAATTGAGCACTTCCACTCAATGGTAGGAATAGCAAAGATTATTAGACACATTATAAATAAAATATACTTTAACCCTTGATGAAATTCTTTCTATGCATTTCTAGAAAAAACATAACATTACTGTTGAATTGACTGTATTTATATTGTGGATAGTGTTTTGTTAGACAATAAGTGTATATTGACATATTCACTCATTACTGTTATTATTGTATACTTAGAATTTCTGCCCTGGTTATAACCAATGGTTAATAAAAAATATATTTTAACAATCTGTACCTTCCACAAGACAAGCTTTGCCTGCCAAACATATTAATGTGTTTAATAACTTTGTATACTATTAGTCTAAAGTTATAACAGGTCTACCTTATATACAAATGACTTACTGAAAAAATAGAAACACATAAAACCTTATCAAGCTGATATTTGATATATTAGACCATTTTTTAACTTGGAAGAACTGTAATTAATTTTTTTAAATAACACATCAAACATTTTTCTGTAATGTAATAGTGTTTAAATACACAGATGTTAGATTCTAGGTTGGATACATAGATAACCAGTTCAGTCACTTCCTCTTGCAATTTAAAGTCTTATAAGCAGTATTTTGAATATAATGAAGTGAATGGAATAGAGGACTAATAATAAAATGGTCTTTTTCATGCAAAAGAATGTATAATATAAATAATATTATCTGTAATCACCAATGTGCTGTTAATTAATTAGATTATCCAAAAAAGGAGAAAAAATAAAGCCCTGATTTACAACATTTGCCAGTCTTCATGGTAAAAATACTGTCACCATGGCTGATTTCAGGCTACTAATGTGATGTCACTGAACTTGGAGTTGGGAAGACATGCTCACAGAAATTGGAAATCAGATATGCTCTGGTTCCCGCACATTATTGTATGATATGTTCTGTATTGCATGATTTTGTTTTAGTGGAACTTAGCTTTTTGAAAGAAATAAATAATACTGACAAAAATCAATAGCACGATTGATTGACTTTTTAAGTTTGGTCAAGTTACTCACCTTCTATGGATCTCAGTTTCTTACTTTATAAGATTCCTTTGATGCCCCATACCAATTTAAAATGTTGAAGAATTATGTAACTGACAATAATGGGAAGGGCTGATTACCCAACTATTTTTTAACTAGTCAACAAATCGGTAGTGGTTCCAAGTATCACAGAATTTATCTTTTTAAATTTTTTTAAAGTTTTTAAAACTTTATTAGAGGGGGAGAGAGAGAGAAAGAGAGAGAGAGAGAGAGAGAGAACAAGCAGGGGAGGAGAAGAGAGAGAGAGAGAGAGAGAGGGAAGAATCTCAACCAGGCTCCGCACTGTCAGCACATAGCCCAACACCGGACTCAAACACATGAACCATGAGATCATGAGTTGAATCATGATCAGCTCCAAACAAAATCAGGAGTTGAATGCTCAACCAACTGAGCCACCCAGGCACCCCAGAATTTATCTTTTTCCATACCTTGTTGACATAATCCATGAGTGTAAATATTTGAGAATTACAATATTGAACTACCAACTTTATTTGTATTTTTGGAAACTAATAGAGTTCAGACATTCATAACATTGAGCCAAAGGCAATTAAAACCATTATTATTTAATGGTTTTAATTAAAACCACATCTTCTTTAAGTATCCTTAAAATATCCTTAATCTTAACCTTATCCTTAACCTGGTTATTACTTAGATTACCTACCATTCTGTCATCTGCCATTCTTCTCCAAACAGAAAGGCCCTTTGCCATTCCTTGAGAACAAGTTTCCTCCAGTCTCAAGATTTGGGGCATTCCTCTTCCTGACAAAGTTACCTTTTGTCATACACACACACACACACACACACACACACACACACACACATTCTTTTAGTTGAATAGGGAAGAGTATCACCTGCATTCATTCATTCAGTTGAACCCTTCTGGAGGCTGTGGTCAGTCAATTTCAATTGAATATATTCACACGGTGACATCAATACTACACTATGAGTATTTTTTTGTTATTCTTTTATTGTTTATTCAGCTGGAGCTAATGCATTCTAAGACATAGCTGGACAGAGAGATAATATGTAACAGCTTTTCTGGTCCATGGTAGGAAGGGAGAAAGAGGCAGAATTTCTCTTCAAAAATCAACTAATTAACACTGACATACTTGGGATCATTAAAGCTCCTTTTCCTTTGTATCTTTTTGTTGAGTAAACAGACATCCAGTTATTTGTATTGAATTTATTTTCTAGCTCGACAGCCTGGTATTTGGCTGCCTATAAGTAGATTTCTGAAAGATGTGTTGACATCTAATTTATGCATAGCCAAAAATCAATTTATTCTAGACAGAAAAATTGGTTTTGGCAGAATAATTGAGATTATAAATACAAGTATTTTTTTTTCCTTTCATATGGAGAAGTCTCTGACAGTGTTACTTTTACCAACTTTATAAACATTTTAAAAGAGAGTCATGGATTGTACATAGATTTAATTGTCAGGACAATAAAGATTTATGAGAAAAAAATAAATTTCAGAAAGGAAGATGATTTTTGTTGGTTTCAAAATAGAATTACTGATATATTCTCCTTGCTGAATGCCATGGTAGTAGCTTGTCATAGTATCAGTTACCCTTTGTCATATCAAGATATTTGTGACTAAGTATCTTCCTTTGGACTTAGTTTTCTGCTGTATGTTAGTCTCCTTTTTCCTTGCTCTCTTCAAAATTATACCTTCTCCATTAATATTTGACTCTAAATATTGTCTCCAGGATGCTTTGATGCAGATTAATTTTCCTACAGATAAACAGCAAAGGCAGATGCTTCTCTGACTTCTGAATTCTCACTTTAAAGAACAGTGAAATTAAAGGTTAACAAGGTGCAAACGGATAAGTTATGTCTTTGGTCTTGGAATCTGTCTGCTATTGTACTTATAATAAAGTAAGTCATAAGGAGGCATAAGGTTAAACGTGAAATATGTTGTTGATGTCTGTTGATTTATTTCAGTTAATAAAAACAATTAAATTAGTTATACCTATCTTGTTCTGATTACTTATTGATATTTTTCTAATTCAAATTTAAACATACTGATTTATCTACAGAAAAGGACAACAATACAGCCTAATTTATGGTTTAAAAAATTACATGATATCAATTATTCTATAAAGGGAAAAATTAGGACAGAATGTAGTGTGATGTTTTACCGAAAACCAGGATTGCGTTCATGCTGACTCTGAATATGGTGCCTTTGGAAATTGCATATGATCTATTCAAGGCTCAGTTTCTTCCTCTGTAAAATGGAATTAAAATAACATCTAATTCATAGAATCACTGTGAGAATTAGGTGAAATAACATATGAACAATGTTTAGCACAGTAGCTGGTTTAAAATCCTTGTCTGTGGATCTAAAACCTGGGAAGGGCAAACGTTCTAATTTCTTGGTCTCTAACCTACAAAAATAGGGGTAATTTAAAAAGGAAAAATTTAAATGAAAGGGATCTCCTGGGTGGTACTTCTTCTTGAGCTCATCTCCAAGCCACACAAAAGCCTGAGAATTGTGCTGAATCCTCTTCCTACTTCTTTGATCTTGACTTCTCTGATTAAAAATCAGAGCTATGGGGGCACCTGGGTGGCTCAGTCGTTGGAGCATGCAAACTTCAGTTCAGGTCATGATCTCACAGTCCGTGAGTTCGGGCCCCACGTCAGGCTCTGTGTTGACAGCTCAGAGCCTGGAGCCTGCTTCAGATTCTGTGTCTCCCTCTTTCTCTGCCCATCCCCTGCTCATGCTCTGTCTCTCTCTGTCTCAAAAATAAATAAAAACATTTAAAAAATTAAAAAAAAACATAGCTATGTATTGTGAACATCTCAACAGTTCATAAGAAATCCAGCTATGTAAAATTTAGATAAAATGTAGAAGTAAATTTATATTACCAATACAGATTTATTGAAAGTTTAACATGTATTACTATATAAACCGTGTTACTTGAGCGTAATAGAATTCATTAGGTATAATGAAAGGGAAGGCATATTTATTAAAATTCTGATAATCTCTGTAGAATGTATAGCTCAATATCTAAAATTATATTTGGGCAAACCACTTGCTTTCTATTACTGCATACTGTGGTTTGGAAAATTCTAAGATTAGGTTGTTAAAGGAGAGTTCATAAAACTGCTGATTCATTACTTTTCTAATAATAAACTCTGACGAGTAACTATAAATGATTATCAGAGAATAGAATGAGCAATAGCTATAATGAACACAGAGGGGGTACATTTCTAAAATAGCATGTGCCATATGTAAGCACAAACCCAATTATGCAAGTAATGTACACATCACTCATGTCATTTTTAGCAAATCAGCAAACCTTTTAAAGTTCTTTCTAATGAGAAGTTTGCTGATTGTTGCCCAGGGAAAATTAAGAAGGATCTGAGTAGTACTTTCTGGAGAAAATTACAGCTGATTTTGGGTTTCTTTCCTTTAATCAACAGGAAAAATATTCTTAAAGAAATAACATTTATAAGCCTTTCGTTCCGTAGTTAGGACTAACATCAGGCGTCTAGTATATTTGTTAGAGCACTCTTTCATGGCTCCAGCAATATTTATCTACCTTGCCAGCCTTTCTTGAGGAAATGGTAAGGTATATTCATTTTACTCCTAGAAGTTGATTTTTTGCATTGTTTTCATATATTGTCTGAACTGTGCCAGTTCTGCAAACTCTAAGGGAACTTCCCATATTTTTATATATCAGGACAAATAACACAAGGCCACATAGTTTGTAGATTGAATTTAAATTTTAGTTGTGTCACTTTCTAGATAAAAAACTCTAATATATAACCAAAGCAGAGTTTACTACTTCTTCCTATAATCCCCCACATATGTGATTTTAACAAGACATTTATCACCCTTTTTATTATCTACTTATAAACATCTTTTGCAAATTAGGCCTTCATCAAAGATATAAACTCATTAATTATGATAACCCTAGCACAATACTTTATCACCTCTAGGAACTTCTAAAATAACCAATACATATCAATTCATGATTTATTTTGTCTATTTACAGATATACTTAAGTATTTCTGATCAGAAAAATAACTTAGCGCCACTTGAAGATAATGACTAAAAATCATTTCTGAATAAAAGTAATGAAAATTACTGGACATATCAACCATATTATTTAATACATAAGAATGACAAATAATCAGACTATTGACAAAAGAATAATTCAATATTACTGAAATCAGAAAGTACATTAAAAATAATAAAAAAATTGGCCTACTATTTACGACCATACATGATGCTTTACAAAGAAAGGAACTTGACCAGGTGTCAATTTCAGATTTGTACAGGAATTGGTTGTCTAGATAGACGGTTATAAATATAGCTATAGATATAATATTGATAATTTGTATGGTGTGTATACTTAATATGATGTGATTGTTGATAACTGTATTTTTCCTCTGTGACCTTACTCCCCAAAATCTAGAACTCCATTCTCATAATGAGAAGAACATCAGACAAATCTGAATTCAGTGATATTCTACAAAACAACCAACAAACTGTCAAGGTCATCAACATAAGAGGAGCCTGGCCTTTGGCATCAAAGTTCAGGGGTTAAATACTGACTTTGTATATTCCTGGGTTTTAGATTTAATACAAATTGTCAATATTTTGAGATGCTGAGGTTTTTTATGTCTATAAAGCCAAAGGCTTCATATTAAATAGGATAATGTAGACTTAGCAAATGCCTGGAATGTGGAAAGCACCAAATAGTGCTTCCTTTTCCTCTCCTTCCTTTTCCTTCAAGCTCCACCAGGAGCTTAATCCATTCTAAAGTGCTAAAGTTTACATCATATTCTTGATAGTTAACTCTTTTTTATTGTTGTTTTAATTATTTAAATAAAACATGAAAGGTGACTTATCTTTTTATTGCTGGGATATTTATAGCAGTCTTAAATATATATTGAATTTATGACAGAAGTAGTTTCTTTGCAAATGCTTTCTTCCGATTAAAATTTTTAGTTTTGATTGCTTTGCTATTGATTCTTTAGGTTCATGTATACCATTGTCTTGTGATAATAACTTCTTTTTGCCCTAGTTAAGTTTAAATGTCCTATACTTTAATTCCAAAGTGAAACATTACATTTGTTAACATTTACAATATTTTAAGAACGCTGACTGATTGAGGTTTATGAAGACAGGTTGTGGTTTATAACAGGAGTAAAATGACACTGTTGGATATTTACTGGGTTTTTAAAAACAGCAGAGTCACACTCATCTACCCTATAGATAATGAAAATGTTCCTATATTTTATTTAGAAACCAAATTACTTTAAGAATTGTAAGCCATTTAGGTACTTCACAAATTAAAAAAAAGAACATTTCCTCTTTATGTTTTATTTTATAAAAGTTTGGTCCATTTGTGCTTGTTTTTAAGCATAAGCACAAAATAATCACTAGTTTGAAAATTATATCAGTTTCTCATAAACCATGAGAAAGTTAGCACCTACTTTGGTTCTGGAATAAAAGAAAGATAGTCTCTAATTTTAGCTTAGCATTTACTTTATATTTTGGAGGATGACAATCTTAATGTGAATTATAGATAATTCCTTTCTTTGTGATAATGTTAACAAAAATATATTAGATCTTTAAAATGAAATATCTTTTACACTACCTTCAAAGTATTTTGCAAAGGGATTATAGAAAACAAACATATATAAAATATTTCTAAACAAATTTTCCCTTGCTTGCTGTTGATTTTAATTTTATTCACCCAAAAATATGCACAAGTTGATATTCAATAATACTAAATTGACTACAATTTCCCTTTCTCCTGAGGAATATGTTTCATTATCCACTTACACCCATCATCTATGAATAAAGAGGGTATTTTGTATATTGGCAAAGATGTAGAAGGCACGAAACTTCCCTAATGTAATTTCAGCTAATTAAAGACTCGTTAAGAAAGAAATAGGAAATGCCTGAGAACTTGCAAAAGTAATTTTAATTTTTAATCATTTTATTCTCTCACTAATTGAACAGTTTGATGTGTACCTATAGGCTATCTAGCTAGTTTTCTATATTTTATCCTACAATTTAGTATGTGTCCTCACTAATCAAATCATGTTAGTTTTTATAGGTGTTCAAAATTTTCCTACATTGTTTTCAAGCTAAGTACAATGTTTGTATACTTCACATAGATTTGCTATATACTTTTATATACTTCCCTTCAATTGTACAGAAATAGAATTGTAGTGAACGCCAATATTTAAGGAACAGATACAGTCGAGGAAGAAAAGTCACTAAAAAGGAAAACAAATAAATGGTAAATGACTGAAAAGGACAATGATAACAGGCAATAAGACACAGTTAAAAAGCATGGCCTGAAGTCTATGAACACTTAGGTTTGAATCCTAGCTTTACTATTTACAAGTTGTATGACCTTGTCTGATTTGTAGCTCTCTGAACCCTGGTTCCTCCAACTATAAGTAAGTTCTAACACTACTTCCCTTAAATAGTTGGGAGAATTAATCACACCAAACATAACGCATTTATCACAGAAGCTGGCACATGGTGGTGGCTGCCAACTAACTCTGGGTCGCTCTTCAGTTAACTGCAACCTACTGGGTTTTAGTCTAACCCATACTTTTCTTATGTCCATATAAACTCCTTCCTAACCGCCTTTTTTTTTGTTTGTTTGTTTTTTGTTTTTTGTTTTTAATTTTTTTTAATGTTTATTTATTTTTCAGACAGAGAGAGACAGAGCATGAACTGGGGAGGGTCAGAGAGAGAGGGAGACACAGAATCTGAAACAGGCTCCAGGCTCTGAGCAGTCAGCACAGAGCCTGACGCGGGGCTTGAACTCACAGACTTCACAGACCGGGAGATCATGACCTGAGCCGAAGTCGGACGCTTAACCGACTGAGCCACCCAGGCGCCCCCCTAACTGCCTTTTGAAGTATACTTCTGCAACATCAAATAGCTCACATTTCCATCTTCATGAGTTTGTGCCTTTGCTATTTCTAAAATGCTTACTGAATTTTCCTTCCAGCTGGGGATTTTTATTAGGGGAAATCCCTGCTCTTCTTTCAATACTTAGCCTGAATATTCCTCCTTGGTGAGGTTTTTCTTAAATCAGCCAAGAATAATTTATTTCTGAGTTCCAATAGTAATTTATTTAAACCACTGAAATTGGGTATAATTTTCTATTTGTACATGTGTTTCCTCTGATAGGCTATCTTATTCACCTTTGTATTCTGATTTCTATGTGCTATTCAAAACCAATTCTCAGGAAATGTCTATTTCATAATGAATTATATATAATAATCCCACTTCTACTTTGTAATGGTGTTCCCTGTTGTTTTGTCTGTAAAATCAGATATAAAATGATTAATTGGATTTAAAAATCTGCGTCTATTTTTTCTTTACTATTAAGAATGTGATAGATGTGTGGCAAACTTTAAATATTGCTATTCTTATTAATTTTAGAACACTGGCCTTTCACCATAAATATAAAGAGGAAGATGATTTTTAGGTGGCTGTGGACTGATACATTTTAATGGAGAAACAGACTGTCATCGTTTGAAAAGTCATTAGTGGAGGTTTTATTAGCTGCCTTGGGGACCTGATAATAGCATCTAAAGACACTCATTCAGGTCACCACAATCTTTGGCAACACAGATGGTAGTGCAAGTCAGTATCATCTGATGGGCCACACAAAAGAAGTTAACTTTATCTGTCAACACTGAATACATTTAGGTAGAAAAACAAGAATTGTTATCACGTAATGTTTGGATTTTTCATTTTCTCTAAATCATATAGAAGAAGGTTGGCATTTTATCAAGCTAAATAGAGGAGAGATCATCTTCCTCTCTTTTCTTTATTCCTCTTCCTTTAATGATAATAGTTAATAACAACAATTCCTTGAGGAATCTACCCTTAAGTGAGTATGGTAAGTATAACAGTCGTCTTTTACTGAGAATAAATTATACAATGGGATCTATCCTGAGAACATCATACATCATTTCATTTGTTCCCCATAATAAGCCTGAAGACATCATTTAAGTTTTATTTGCCATAAGAGAAAAACTGAGTCTTAGTGAAATCCAAGTTCCACACACTTAATACATATTTAACTGAGGAATTGAACCATTGCTGACTTGTTACAAAGCACATAATATAAAATAATTCAGCATTGGGCACATTTCAGTTTATACAATATTTTCTATGAAATGTTTCATTTTACCCTTACGTGAATTCATTTTTTTCTTGTTTGGGGGCCAGTACACAGGTGGGAAAGTTGTGTTGATAATCAGGATATGATTTACATAAATGTTCTGCCATTGGTGGTCATGTGCCTAATATTAGAGAAGGGTATCCTAGAGGAACATGGAAACTTACTCAACAATGTAACTGTGACAGAAGAAGAAAGCTATATGGGACTAGATGTCCTTATATTAAATCCTCAGTAACTTCTTTCCAGAATTTAAATATAAATAAACAATATCATCCCAATTTAACATTAAAGAAAACTGAAACTTAGTATCCTACCTCCATTTTTCTATATTCTAACTTGGGGATAATTATTTCACTGTCCTACCAATTCCACACCACTGCACTGAATCAATTTCAGTACTGCAAATAAAAGTATAATGTAAACTACACAATGTTGTAAATGTCTTAGAAGAGGCACATGTGTGCACATATGTGATCAGAGATTGTCAGCTACTATATGGCAGCACCAAGACATAAATCTCATGCTTTTCATTCCCATTCATTAGACTGTTCATTCTGCCGGTGTTTTTTTGTAGACCCAAAAGTATTTCCACATTATGCTAAGTTCTGAAAACTTAAATTAGAAAGATGACAAAGAAGATGGAATTAATGGGTTCATTTGTGATACATTTTAGACTTAGAACAGAAAGGACATTTATTCTAATATTTCCAAATATCCATGATATTTTTATCATTAGTAGTAAAGAGCCAGATTTGAAAATCAGGTTTTTAAATCACTATTATACTTGTTCTTAATAGTTTTCACACATTAGGCTTACTTCCTCTTCCACATTAGAGAGGAAATAAAAAAACGAAAAACTTAGAGATTTAGAAATACTTTTAAGAACTTAAAATACACAGACTTAAAAATATGAAAAGTATTGGGGCTCCTCGGTGGCTGAGTCGGTTAAGTGTCCAACTCCTGATTTTGGCTCAGGTCATGATTTCAGGGTTGTGAGACTGAGGCCCATGTTGGGCTGTGGAGCTTACTTTAGATTCTCTCTCTCCCTTTCTTTTTCTGTCCCTCCCCTGCTCACGTGTGCATGTATGTGCACTCTCTCTCCCTCTCTCAAAAAAAAAAAAAAGATGCTATTTATTTTGGTTGAGTAGGCTATTAAGTAATTTCTTTTTGAAGAGACACAATTTAATTAAATTTTTTTAATTTTTGAGAATAAATAAATGGTATTTATTTCAAAATTAGAAGTATAAATGAACTAAATTAAAAATATTGAAGAATATAAATCTATTTCATTTATCACTTTAATTTTAATAACATTTATATTTATTTTTCACAGATAGAACATGAGTGGGGGAGGGGCAGAGAGTGAGGGAGTCACAGAATCTCAAGCAGGCTCCAGGCTACCAGCTGGCAGCACAAAGTCCTACGTAGGGCTCAAACCCAGGAACTATGAGATCATGACCTGAGCCAAAGTCAGACACAACCAACTGAGCCATCCAGGAGCCTCATCATTTGTCATTTTAAAACTAACCATAATGCTATTTCACAATTTCACAATAATTTTAATGTTATCTTAAGAATGATTGATTATTTGGGGCACTCTGTCAGTTAAGCTACTGACTTTTGCTTGGATCATGATCTCACAGTTAGTGAGTTTGGAGTCCCGCATTGGGCTTTGCACTGACAGTCTGGAGCCTGCTTGGGATTCTGTCTCTCTCCCTCTGTCTTTGCCCCTCCCCCAATCTCTTTCTCAAAAAAAAATTATTGTTCATTAAATGCTTATGTCAGTATCACTAAGATTACAATGCACTTATTATTGTGTACTTTGTTACAATGTAATTATTTTGTAATTATTTCAGAAAAAATGATAAAAACATAATTCAGGAATCTGAAAACATAACCAGCACATCTTGAAGCTTATTGGCAATTATTTCACTTTATTTAAAGCACACAAACACATACATACACAATAACACAGGAAAAAAATCTTAAAAACACTGAATTTAATGAAATGTAAAACCTATTTAAATTACTCAGAGCTCCTAAATACACAAAGCAAATAATAACAGACCTGAAGGGAGAAATAGACAGCAATACAAAATAGTAGGGGACTTTAATACCCCATCTTCAACAATGGATAGATGACCCAGACAGAATCAATAAGGAAACACTGGGCTTAACCTACACATTGGACCAGATGGACTTAACGAGTATATACAAAACAGTTCATTCAACAGCAGCAGTACATATTATTCTCATGCACATATGGAACATTCTCCAAGATAGATCATGTGTTAGGCCACAAACAAGTTTTAAGAAATTTAAGAAAACTGAAATCATATCAACCATCTTTTCTGATCACAATGGTATGAAACTAGAAATCAATCACAAGAAGAAAACTAGACAATTCACAAATATGTGGAGAATACACAATGTACTTCTGAACGACCAGTGGGTCAAAGAAAAAGAAAAGAAGAAAAAAACTATCTTGAGACAAATGGAAATGAAAATACAACATATCAGAACTTAAGGAACACAACAAAATCAGTTCTTAAGAAGAAATGATAGCATATACCCCTTAATATACATTAAGGAAATATCTCAAATATTTTGTTTTTATCCTAGTGAGAAAAAATGGAAATTACTTTAATACTTAAGTGGAGTTTAACAACGTATTCTGTAGGTTTAGGGCAGGGGTGAGAGAGAAACATCACACATCGAATGAACAAATTAAAATAATTTGTGAATAAGCTACCAAAGGAGGAACACTTTTGCGACTGGCTTTGAAGAAAATTTTCTCCAGTCTGAGGTAGCTATAGCTTATCAGACAATTCTGCAAGAACATCCAGCCCATTCTTGTCTGTTGATATGCACAAAAGAATATTTCTCAGCTTTAAATAGGCAGGTAGTCCTGCTGTTCACAACAACATGAATGAAGCTGGAAGGCTAAGTGAAATAACCCAGACAGAGAGAGACATATACTGCATGGTATCGTCTATATGTGATATCTAGTCAAACAAAAAAAGTCAAATTCATAGAAACAGAGTAGAAAAGTGGATGCCAGGACGTGGAATGTGAGAGAAATAGGGAGAGGTTGGTCAAGGATAGACACTTCCAGCTGAAGATATATTAGGTCTGAGGGAATAATATAAAACATTATGATTATAGTTGATCACATTGTATTAAACAATTAAAATTTGCTAAGAGAATAAAACTTAAATTTTCTCACCAAATAAATAAATAAAGGTAAATATGTGAGGTAATTGATGTGTTCCTTTGATGAGTGGTTTCCCTTCACAGAGAATATTAAGTCATCATGCTGTATATTTTATTTTTTTAATTTTTAATATAATTTATTGTCAAATTGGTTTCCTTAGAACACCAAGTGCTCATCCCAACAAGTGCCTTCCCCCCTGCCCATCACCCACTTTCCCCTCTCCCCCACCCCCCCATCTACCCTTAGTTTGTTCTCAGTCCTTAAGAGTCTCTTATGGTTTGCCTCCCTCCCTCTCTGTAACTTTTCCCCCTTCCCCTCCGCCATGGTCTTCTGTTAAGTTTCTCAAGATCCACATATGAGTGAAAACATACATAACTTGAATTGATGTTCTGCATGATATGTCATAGTGAAACTGACAAAATACAAGGATAAAGAGAATTCTGAAAGCAGCTAGGGATAAATGGGCCTTAATATACAAAGGTAGACACATAAGGGTAGTAGCAGACCTATCTACTGAAACTTGGCAGGCCAGAAAAGAATGGCAGGAAACCTTCAATGTGATGAACAGAGAAAATATGCAGCCAAGAATCCTTTATCCAGCAAGTCTGTATACTTTAAATACCTTACAATTTTATTTGTCAAAAATGCCTCATTAAAAATGAAGAAAGTAACTTACTCATATGTCATTAGTGTATAGATAAATAGATAAAAAGTCCTAAGCTTGACACGATGTGGTAAGAATCTGAAATAAGACCTTTAATCTTAATCAAACTATATTATTTTAATATATTTTTGTATGTCATTAACTCATTACAAGGTAACAGATGTTAGCTTTAAAATACTCTTTTCTTAAAAATAAAAAGTATATCTTTCTTATAAAAACCAAAGGTTCTACTTACTTCTTTCCATTCGGCAGCAATGATTTTATTTTGTTTAAGTATTAAGTATTTCAACAATACGAATCAGACATTTATTATATGTCAGGCACTGTTCTATGTGTTAGTACTAATTAGATAATTAAGGTAATGCTTTAGCATCTGATATTTAGGACTAGACAGTCTAAGAGTTAAGAATTATGACAATAACTGGCTTAAAAATTAAATTTAACTTGAATCCAAAAGTAATCAAACTTTCAGATTCGATTAAAGGAAAGGCTCATTCTGGTTAATGTGATTTTTATTAATTAAGAAATCATTAAGGAATAACTAAATGAAATCCTGCACCATAACTTTCCAAATTAATTTAATTCTCTAATCGTATTCTGTTCCTACCACTTGGGGCAAATTCCAGGTTCTGATTTGCTTCTGCCTGTATTTTGACATTTCATATCCTATCAGGTATTCTGCTACTTTATTTCCAAATGTTATTATGCCTAATGTAAAATATATCACAGTTTCATTTGTATGTTTGAGTGTGTGTGTGTGTGTGTGTGTGTGTGTGTGTGTGTAATTCAGAATTACATGAAGGAGGGGATGTCTATCCTAGACTTATTCCAATCTATAAAGAAAAATAAAATCAACCATTTCATTTACTCAGTATTGTGTTTTATCTGCAAGATTAAAATTATAAGACTCAATAATCCATATTGGGGCTACTGTTGAATTGTTATGTGAACTTCCTTATATATAATATAGGTCCAGGTAGGATTTTTCCTGAAGGTAGGGTCATTTCTACTGTCCATTCCATTGAGAAAAGGTTTAACGTGGTGTAGAAAGGTCTTAAACTGGTTTAAGGATACAGTTTTTCATCTCTCTAAAAATCCTTAGTAATGTGTGCTGCAGTGAATTTGTGGTGTGTGTGTGTGTGTGTGAGAGAGAGAGAGAGAGAGAGAGAGAGAGAGAGAGGAGAGGAGGGTTGAGAGATAAACCTATTCCTATCATATGAAGGTGTTGAGAACTAGGCAAATGTGTATGTTTACAAGTGATGCCAACTGCAGATTTAGACCTAAGTACTATGAACAAAGCTGCATCTTACAGTAATGGTTGTAATGGTTTTGTGTTTCTTTCACTCATTTGGAGCTCTAAGTTCACATTTACATGGAGCTCTAAGTACACATTTACAATGTAGAAGTAGCTTCTATATTGGCTTCATTATGAGTAGCAGTCTAATTCAAAGGGCTTGTTCTAGTGAGCAGGATAAATCAGTTCATATTTATTGTTTGTCTATCATCCTAGGAACCAAAGATACATTTCTGAAAAAAAAATGACAACACACATGTTCTCCAGTAGCTTACAATTATGCAAAGTATTATTAAAGAGAAATACAAGAACCATGAGAGAGCATCTTTCAGAACACCAAACCCCATCTGAGGAGTGAAGAAAATTTTCTCTAATGCTTTTTTAGACAAAGATGTGAAAGAGAATCAGGAGATAAGAGGATGAAGAGAGGGTTCTTAATCCTGGCTGCATATGAATCACCTAGGAAGTTTTTAAAGATACACTGATACATGGGCCTTACCCCCAGATAGCATTATTTAATTTGTTTTGGGTGCTGCTTGGCTGAGATTTTTAAAACTTCATCAATGTACAGTCAAGATTAAGGACCACTCACTATGTCAGACAGTGGCAAGAGCATGAAAAAGTCCAGAGATTGACTAAAACTGACATGTTTAAGCACCTAAAATATTTCAGCTTGGGTCCAAGAGAAAGATGGAGTCAGAGGGCCATTGGCAGCAAGGGAAGCTATGGAGCTGGGTAGTATGAGTCTCAGAAAAAGGAGACAAAATCTTCAGTTGGGTGTGGAAGGATTATTTCTGCTGATGGGGTAAACATTTCATCATTACTAGGTGTTAGGATAATAGCTGAATCAATTCTAGTCATGTAGTAGTAACTTTTTATAGGTGATTATGTACCATCACGCATTATACATGGTTTAAAACCCATTCAAAATTAAAGTATAGCTAATGGAAATGGTATCTAATAATGAAATAAGATCTATGAATTTTTCATCTATTTAATGCCAGGTGACTTGGAAGTAAATTTCTTGTCATTCCATATGGCAAAAAATATTTCTTGCAAAAATTAAATACTGTAGCTTTGGGTATTCAATGACTCATGTACTGATAATAGATACTGCAGGAAATCATAGGTCTTAACTAAGGAACAATGAAAATTTGGGAGATAGAATTTTCAAAGGACAATCACAGCATTGATTAGCTTTAACATATTCTTATGATTCATGCTTTTCCAAAAGTAAACAAATGTGTAAAAGAAACAACTCTTTTTAATTTATCCACCCAGCTATTCACATAGGAGAGGATATATGGTTAGGAAGAAAAGATGTAGACTGGGAGAAATAAATGGCTAGCTGGCAAGAGATTTATAGGTCATTAAGGGTTTAATAAAATGAACAAAGTTTAAATAAATGAAATCTTCCCAGAAACAGCATCAGAAATCTTGGGGGAAAAGCATGAATACAGAGAAATAAATGGCCAAATCAGATGACTTTCAATAAATGTTATTGTTTAATTGACAAGAAGAAAATATTTAAACTTGGGGAGAACCTTAGAATAGTGGATATTTGTTGGTTGCTTATCCAACATCTGGCTCTTAATAAGTAGGAAAAATGTTGTTCAATTAGCTGATTTTTTCCCCACACTTCCTAAATATTTCTCTCTGAAGTATTACCCAAGTTCCAGAGGTAGGCCCTACTCTATTAAAGAGCAATGCTATTTACTCTCCATGGAGTTTGGTTTAGAAAAAGGGATTTGAGTCAATCAATCCACAGCATTGGTTGCTGTTAGAGATTTGTTCAGGAGCAGCCACATGACCTTCACAGAAGAGAACTGTCCTAAACATTCCAGGTCACAAAGTTCCACAAAGCCTTTTAAAATAGCTACACTAGAGATTTTCTTGCTCCTTGTGTGGATGTGTAACTTAAAATTGCTGTAGCCATTTTGAAAACATCTGAAAGCCTGCATTAAAATGAAGCCGACCTTGCAGAATGTGCGGTTGAGATATCTCATGACATCCTAGAGAAATGTCTTTTTAACTGTGGGCCTTCCTGTTATATAATTGATAGGTCCTCTTTATTGTCTAAGCCATTTTAGATTGGTTTGTCTGTGACTTGCAACAAAAGAGCCTAAAAGGATAACCAAACTATCTACAGACAAAAGTAGGGTCCATGATTGTGACCCCTTTTCTTCCAAATCTGTCTCTCTACTATGTCATGCCTTATAGATTACTTTTCTGTGAAATCTGGCCATAACTCAATTTTTCACTGAAGCATTTAATGTATTTTTCTCCTTTGCTCCTTTGAATAAAATATAATACTAATCAGTTCTTCTCAGTTCAAGTCCAGTCAGGTGTGTTCTGACCCAACCTGGATTTTGTACAGACTTCTATTTTTCAAATTTGTTCTTGTCCTTTTCATTGAGTTTACCTTAAAAATAATCCTCAGGTGCTCAACAAGAAGAGATTTATTTTCTTGACAAATAATACACACTTCAACTGAAAATTGCAATATTTTTTATTATCTTAACAAATGAACTGATATATTTATAATGTCTTTTAAGAAAGCAAACATATAGATAAGAGGAAGAGCATATCAAGATGAAGGTAAGATTGAATTAGGTTTCTTTGCTTTATATAACTAAAATAGTACAATGAAAACTTGTTGGACTCAAAGATCTACTATGGGTAATAGAAACAACAAAAGTTTCTGATGACACTTTCAGTTTATAGAACTTGGATATAGTTCTCAATATCATGAAACAGTGTTATCGTTGTTCAAATTTTGGTGGAATACATCCTAACTTTTCTGTTGTCTGTACCCCTTGTTTACAGTGTGAAATTCACTTAGGAATGTTCCCATTTTACAGTCAAATATCAATGGGTTTTAGAAAAGTATATTGGCAAATCCCAGAGTGTTTGCAAAACTATTATTATGTTAAAAAAAGTACACTTGTATTTTTACAACTTGAACCAGTTTGCCCAAATTATTTAGAAGTGAAGGCTGCCACACAGGGATGCATTATTTACAGGACTTGTGAAGGCATTAGGAAAACAGGCTTAAAGTGCTGCATTTGCATTGAAGTACAGCTTTGCTGCCATACAAACAGTGCCTCTCTTGAAATGGAAGTTGTTAATAAATCTAGCACTTTTATAGCTTTGCCGTGTAAAAAGCTTTTTGAGGGGAGGGGTATCATTTTCCCTTGATGGAACAGCGCTATCATTGCTCAGCTAAAGCAAATTGAAGAATGGCTGGGGAATCAGCAACGCACTAGTAATGTTTCAGATTGATGTGTTTTATCACCCGTGGAACTTGGATGAAACCCTCCTGTTCTTTTTAATACTCTTCTTAGAGGCTAAACTTCAGATTTCCTCTTTTACGTGAGAGGAATTTAAACAGACTTTAGTCTGGGTGCATCAACCATGGCAGTGCAGTACCCAGCAGTCTTGACATCTGCACAGGCCTTCTGTGTCCTTGGTAGCTTCCCTGCCACTGTTGGAAACATGTCATTATCATCAGATGATCTTCCATGTGGAAAAGTCCAGAGTAATGCAGGTTTTGCCTTGTTATGATAAACATTTCCGAATACTGTACATTAAAAACCACAGTGGCTGTGGAAAATTACAAAGATTTGAAGTAAATTATAGGTGCTCCTGCCCAGTAAAATAGGAATATAATTTCTCAAGATATATAGGCTTAATGTAAAAAATAATCATAATAATAATAAAAAAGCATACTTCTCAACCTAAACATATGAGAATTCAATAGGTACTGACTATGGGCAGGTAATAATTCCCCTGAATAACTTGTTTGCTACCTATTGTTATCATTGATCTTATATAAAATCTTTCAGAATTTAAAACAGGTAAAAATCACCAACTTGACATAAATTACAGTCTGTGTTCCAATATTTTCTACGTAGCACATAGAAAAAGCAATTTCTAAAATAGTTTGCACTTTTTGTTCTGTTTAGCACGTAAGTGCAGACATATGGGACCAGATTGTTGGAAAAAAAAATAAAGCTTGCTACTCATCATTTCTTCAGATCTTTTGGTTCCTATTGTTTTGAGGACATTAAATATTCATATATAAAAGAGACTAATGATAATAACAACGACTTCTTCATTACTGTAAAAATATCTTTAATAAAACAAAAGTTATTTACAGACACTTGTGTGCTATGCTTTGCCTGATTCTTCTGACTTGTGTGAAAATGTGTATTACTTAAGTCTTTTAGAAGCTGAAAATGCTCCCCAAATAAGAAGACATTAAAGGACAGTGAAGAAACCAGATCTCCTGTCTCTATCTCATGAGTGTCACAATTTGATGAGCTTACGTGGTTATTCATGATAACATAGAAGAGAGAGCATGTGGATAGGGAGGAAAAGAGCAAACAGATGATTTAAAGCACACACAGGTACTTGTTATCTTTTGTCACAAGATATAGGAAAGAAAATAGAAACTATTTTGACGATAGATCACATCCCAAATTGGAGCCTGTCAAATTTAGCTGTAGAGCAGTGTTTTCTAATCTTTATTTAACAACCAAAATCTCTTTAATTATATTTTCCCTTTCTTTCTGTATCCTCATCTCTCTGTGCCTTCCCATGAGTTTGAAACTAGCAGATTTCTGTCTAGTGGATTTCAGTTTTAGGTAATAATTATTTAATTATTTTCTGTAGAAGCTAAATGTCAAGGGGCTGTTTACTACCCAATCTTTTCAGTGGCTGTCTATGTTCCTCTGGGGGGCATGACTGCTCTCCCAAGTTTTGCCTCATGTTCTGTAAGAAGCTATCATTTTTCCTCACCCTAGTCATTAGTTCTAGAGAACACACGAAACAAATGTCGACAATCACTAGATTCTCATAGCAAAGATTCTCTTTGTTATGAGAATATATATACATACACACACACACACACACACATATATATACATATATATATGTGTGTATATATATATATATATACATATATATGTGTGTATATATATATACATATATATGTGTGTATATATATATACATATATATATGTGTGTATATATATATACATATATATGTGTGTGTATATATATACATATATATATGTGTGTATATATATATACATATATATATATATATATTTCTCTGAGGCACTTGAAAATTTTGAAGATAATTTTTAAGCCACTAATTCTAACTTCAAAAGCTTGAAGTTTCCCTTTTAATCTTACAGAGAGACTAAGAGTCATAGTGTTATTTAGTGAGGACTCCTCTCCAAAGCCCTTAGGCAGAATATTAGAAAAGGGTGGGTGGATCATTGTGAAACTATAGGAGGCCAGGAGGTGAGTTCTTTAGTCCTGTATTGTAATCCTTGTACTGAAAATAATAGCTATAAATAATCATAATTTCTAATATGTTGGGTCTGAAAAAAATTTAGAACTACTGCCTTAAAGCTAAAGAAATGAGCTCTAAAAAATCATTAAATTAATAAGATTTAAGATGATGGAGTAGGAGGAGTAGCAGTAGGAGGACCCTAGGTTCCTCTTGCCCTATGAATACAACCAGATAACTATCAAATCATTCTAGATACCACAGAAATCAACCTGAAGACTAATAGAACAAAGTATATAACTAAAGGGTGAGAAGAAGCAGAATGCACATACTTTTAAAGTGTGCATGTGACATTCTCCAGAATAGATCATATACCGTATCAGAAATCAGGCCTCAGCAAGTACAAAGAGACTGATATCATACTATGAATGTTTTCTGACTACAACACTATGAAATAACAAAATAAAAAAGTCTGCAAAGACCACAAATACATGGAGATTAAATAATATGCTACTAAATGATGAATGGATTAACCAGGAGATAAAAGAAGAAATTTAAAAATTTTTTTTTTCAACGTTTATTTATTTTTGGGACAGAGAGAGACAGAGCATGAACGGGGGAGGGGCAGAGAGAGAGGGAGACACAGAATCGGAAACAGGCTCCAGGCTCTGAGCCATCAGCCCAGAGCCCGACGCGGGGCTCGAACTCACGGACCGCAAGATCGTGACCTGGCTGAAGTCGGACGCTTAACCGACTGCGCCACCCAGGCGCCCCAAGAAGAAGTTTTAAAAAATACATGTAAACAAATGAAAATGAAAACATAACAGTCCAAAAACTTTGGGATGCAGCAAAAGTGGTCTTAGAGGTAAGTATATAGCAATACTGGTCTACCTTAAGAAGCAAGAAAAATCCAAATCAACAACCTAACCATACACCGGAAGCAGCTAGAAAAAGAACAACAAATGAAGTTTAAGCTAGCAGAAGCAAGAAAATAACAAAGATTAGAGCACAAGTAAATGATATAGAAACTAAACAAACAGTAGAACAGATCAATAAAACCAGCAGCTAATTCTTTGAAAAAAATTAATAAAATTGATAATCCCCTAACCAGAATTATCAACAATAAAAATAGAAATGACCCTAAAAATAAAATCACAAGTGATAGGGGAGAAATGACAAGGAACACCACAGAAATACAAACAATTCTAAGAGAATATTATGAAAAACTGTTGGACAACAAATTGGACTTCCCAGAAGAAATGGATAAATTTCAACTTACATCTGAACTGAAACACTAATTGGATCTGACATCTCAGTTGAGAAAATTATTGAACGAAGAATGAATCACCACTAATAATTAAATGTATTTTACTCCTCACTAGCATCACTACCTATAGATTAATAAATATAATATTATACTTATATGTTATATTTATTATAATATTTAAGATTTATATAATTTAATATATCATATATGAATATAGTATATTATATTTATAACATATTATTTTATTATAAACATAATAAAATATAGATTATTTTATTATTAAATTTTCAACCAGAGGTAGTATTTAAAAGTGAGAGGACTTGCGGCATAATCTCAAATTCATTATGAGTTATTTATACAATTAATTAATCTTTGTAATAAATATTTAAATATCTAATAAATGTTAGGTATTGCTTTTGATACTGTGTACACAATAAAAAAAGAATTCAAGAAATTACTTCCTCTTAAAAAAGCAACTTACTAGTCAGGGAAGATGGACAATAGTAGGTAGTGAAGAATAAATTAAGAAACTCTTTGTCAGGAATCCATAGGTACTCAGAAGACAATTAAACAGGCATGGGAGTAGGATGGCTGGTTGCTATTTTAGGCACTTATTTTATTGTAAATTATTATTCATATTATATTATAAAATGTATATATTTCAGGTTGTATCAAACTATTGTCATTGAAAGTGCCTTGCTCCTATCTTATTTTATCAGTTAGTTTGTTTATTCACCTTTATCCCCTTTGTCTATTGCCATATTGTTCTCTCATCTAAAAGCAACTATTTTAATGTACCCAATGCATATTATACTGTTTGCATATGTTCTTATAAACTATTATTGATATGATTAATTAATTGTAGTGAACATACAGATCTCACTTTCTTCTTATTTTTTTTTCACTTAGGTCTATGCTTTGCTACATGTACATCTAGTCAATTTCTTATAATTTTGGCCTCTTAAACCAGGGAATTCATTCAACAGATATGATTCATACATTCTAGGGGACCTACTTAGTATCAAACAATCAGCTAATCAAACAAGATGGTAAAGTATATATTTAAAATTTATGCAACATTATCTTTTTTTCTATCACTCTTCTTTGAATCTTAGATTCCCAATATTGTAATTAAATTCTAATGTCATGTCTAATCCATTTTTCAATGCTTGCATTCCCTCTACAAGACCCAGGCTGACATATGTGTTGTTGAATAGTTGATTATATCCAATGATCCTAATTAGGAGATAGCCCAAAGCAGAGTTTGACAATTATGACTATTAAGTTTTTTTTTTTTTATGATTAGAGGAATAAATCTGGTGAAAAATGAAAATGTTAGTGGCAAAGTAGCATCTAAATAAGTAGAGATGCTAATATGAAATAGATTTATAAAAATAAAAATGTGTTAATTAGGAAGTTCAGCTGGAAACAGAACCCAAAGTGGGAATAGAAGTCTCTGAAGTTCATGAATCGAAGTATTGTAAGAGAAGGGTTCCCACAAACTTTAAAGATAAAGGGAGAAGATTATGTGATCTTCAAAGCCAAATGCAAATCAAAACCACAATTAAATGTCACCTTACACCTGCCAGAATGACTATTATTAAAAAAAGATAAGAAATAACAAGTGTTGGTGAGAATGTGGAATGTGCACCCTGGAAGGGAATGTAAACTGATGCAGTCACTATGGAAAAGAGTGTGGAGATTCATCAAAAAACTTAAAGAGAAATACCATATGATCCAGCAATCATACTACTGAGTATCTATCTGAAGAAAATGAAAACACTATATTGGAAAGATATATGAACCCAGAAGTTCATTGCAGTATGATTTACAATAACCAAGATATGGAAATAACTTAAGTGTACATCAATAGATGAATGGATAAAGAAGATATGGTATATGTGTGTGTGTATACATACAATATATATTGTGATATCTGTCTATCATCTATCATCATCATCATCTATCATCTATTATCTATCTATCTATCTATCTATCTATCATCTATCGTCTATAGTAGAACACTATTCAGCCATTAAAAAAGAAAGAAATTTTGCCATTTGGGGTAGCATTAGTAAAACTTAAAGGGATTATATTAAGTGAAATAAATCAGAAAGAGGCAAATATGTGGAACCTATTTCAAAACAAACAAAACAAAACCAAACCCAGACTCATAAAGACAGAGAACAGATTATTGGATTTCCAGAGAGAAGGAGGTTGAGGGGGGCAAAATAGGTAAAGGGAATCAAGAAGTACAAAATCTCAAAATGTAAAATAAATAAGTCATAGGGATGTAACATACATCATGGGGAATGCAAATAATATTGTATTAACTGGTATAGTGACACATGGTAATAATATTGTGTTATTGTATATAACACTGTATATAACATATTATTGTATATAATAATATATTGTATTAACTTCTATTGTGACTTTTGTGACAATCATTTGCAATGTATACAAATGTCTAATTGCTACATTGTACACCTGAAGCTAATATTTCATTGCATGCCAATTATATCTCAATTTTAAATATATATAAGGGAAAAGTATTTGGCATCTTTAATGCCAAAGAGAAATTAGAAGTAATTATTGTTCTTCTTAAATCTGTATCTAGAAAATATTACATTTTAATTAGGCTCATGACAATCTAAAATTCTTTTTAAACTCACTGCCTTACTTTAAGTACGACCTATGGAAGAGGCAGGTTTCCTTTTCTCATGTGTGTTTCCAAAGAGGACAGGGGCACCTGGGTGGCTCAGTCAGTTAAGTATCTGGCTTTAGATTTAACCTCAGGCCATGATCTTACAGTTTGTAAGATTGAGCCCTGTGTGGGGCTCTTTGCTGACAGCACAGAACATGCTTGGGACTCTCTTTCAGCCTCTCCCTCTACTCCTGCCCCAGTTGTGTGCACACACAAACATATTCTCTTCAAAAATATATAGATTTTAAAAAACTTAAAAAAAATAAAGAGGACAAATGTAAACATGACTTGTAGAAGGTAAAGCATTTAAATTGTGCTTCAAACAGAGTAGAAATTATTTCAGTGGAGAAGTTAGTTTCTTTTAGCCAGCCAGACAAAAGGAAAAGTGCATAGTCTAAAAATCAGAAAGGAACTAATCTGTACTTCCCTGTTCCCATATTGTCTTTTATAAGCACCAAAGACAAGATAACTATATGTACTTCCTAGAGAAGGAAATATTTGTTTTACTCCAGTTTCAGTAAGTATTCTCAAGTTTCTAAGTGGAAGTTGTAAGAGTAATGAGGTTATGCCATGTCAATGTCAGGTTTACAGAAGTCTACATGATAAAGGGTAAGTAAGTTCATTATAGAAAATGAGGCCTTATGATTTTTAGACAAAATTAAGAATATATCAAGCAAATCAGGAGTTGCTACTACGAGCAACTTAGGAGTAAGGAATATAAAACAATACAAACAAAATTTAAACAAAAAGAGAAAAACCCTGAAGCTCTGAGATTAATTTGAAAAAATAAAAAAAATAGATTGTCAGCAGCATTCTCTACTGAGCATATACAATGCTACAAAATATCAACAGTAATAAGACAAGACATTCTATGTCATGGTGAAAATAAGCAAAACTAAGACTGATCTATAAATATATTGGAATATAAGAAAAAGACAGAATAATATAATACAATAAAAAACAATTCCCACTCCCCAAAAATATGAGGAACTAATTTTTTATTTATACATTTTATGTTTATGTATTTATATTGAAGGAGATAGAGAGCACATGCGAGTAGTGGAAGGGCAGAGAGAGAGGGAGAGAGAGAATCCCAAGCAGGCTCCGTGCTGTGAGCACAGTGCAGCGCCCTACCTGGGGCTCCATCAAGAATCAGACACTTAATGAACTGAGCCACTCAGGCCCCCCACTTCTTAACTTTTTTAACAATAACAAGTCTAGCCCTGATTTTCCCTCACATCTGCTAGACAAAATAATAATAATAATAATAATAATAATAAAATTTCAATATATCCATTCATAACATTGCCTTGTTTCCTTACAGAACCTAACCCAAAACAAATCACCCACTTCCTTTACCCCTTACTAAATCACTCAGCAAACGTCCATACCCTATATCAAGGCCGTTCTAACTCCTCCTTAGCAAGACACCCCAGAGTTCACTGTGATGTATGGTCTCCTTTGCTGCAAGAAGTCAGTAAATTTAAGTTTGTTCAACATGAGCTAAGTCATTGAGAATGAGCTGTCTGTAAATCATGAAAATAACGATTTTTGACTGATGGCAGCTTCTGATACAATCTGGAAATGTAGGAATACTACAATCTAAGTGCTATTTTTGGAATGTTCATCAGAAAAGGGGTGTCATTATCAGCTGAATACCTACATTACTTTCTCCTTTAAATCACATTATAGGTCTTTGGGTAAATGATAGTGGTTGCAGTAACTGGAAGAAAACAAAATTTCCAATCCTTTCCACTGCTTTGGAATTTTTCTTGCCATGAAGCATAGGTAAAGGATTCTGATAACAACATGGCCATATATTCCTGATAAAGTGGGTCAACCATGCCTTGACTAGAATAACATTATTAGACACCCTAGCATGCCTTAAAAACAATATTAAACTACATTTAATTTCGTTTTTAGGCACTTTTACCTCTTTCTACCAGAAGAACAATATGTTCCAGGTAGGGATGCCCCTTGAATCTGGTTCCAGAAGAAGACACATGGAGCAGACCCTCAGTCTATCCATATATTGAAGCAGAACAATGACCTGAACTGTGGTCCTCTCATAACATAAGCAAGAAATGACCATCTACTGTTCTTTTTTAACTTGTTTTATTTTTTATTTTTTTTTAAATTTACATCCAATATTAGTTAGCATATAGTGCAACAATAATTTCAGGAGTAGATTCCTTAGTGCCTCTTACCCATTTAGCCCATCCCCCCTCCCACAATCCCTCCCAGAACCCTCAGTTTGTTCTCCATATTTATGAGTCTCCTGTTTTGTCCCCTCCCGGTTTTAATCTTATTTTTGTTTCCCTTCCCTTATGTACATCTGTTTTGTCTCTTAAAGTCCTCATAGGAGTGAAGTCTTATGATTTTTGTCTTTCTCTGGCTAATTTCACTTAGCATAATACCCTCCAGTTCCATCCACGTAGTTGTAAATGGCAAGATTTCATTCTTTTTGTTTGCCGAGTATATATATATATATATATATATATCTCAGGAGTATTACTGAGTATATATATATATATATATATATATATATATATCTCAGGAGTGTATATACCACATCTTCTTTATCCATTCATCCATCGAGGGACATTTGGGCCCTTTCCATACTTTGGCTATTGTTGATAGTGCTGCTATAAACATGGGGGTGCATGTGTCCCTTCAGAACAGCACACCTGTATCCCATGGATAAATGCCTAGTAGTGCAATTGCTGGGTCATAGGGTAGTTCTATTTTTAGTTTTTTGAGGAACCTCCATACTGTTTTCCAGAGTGGCTGCACCAGTTTGCATTCCCACCAACAATGCAAAAGAGATCCTCTTTCTCCACATCCTCACCAACATCTGTGGTTGCCTAGGTTGTTAATGTTAGCCATTCTGACAGGTGTAAGGTGGTATCTCATTGTTGTTTTGATTTGTATTTCCCTGATGATGAGTGATGTTGAGCATTTTTTCATGTGTCAGTTGGCCATCTGAATGTCTTCTTTGGAGAGGTGTCTATTCATGTCTTTTGCCATTTCTTCACTGGGTTATTTGTTTTTTGGGTGTTGAGTTTGATAAGTTCTTTATAGATTTTGGATACTAACTCTTTATCTGATATGTCATTTGCAAATATCTTCTCCTTTTCTGTCAGTTGCCTTTTAGTTTTGCTGATTGTTTCCTTCGCTGTGCAGAAGTTTTTTTTTTTTTTTTTTATTTTGATGATGTCCCAGTAATTCATTTTTGCTTTTGTTTCCCTTGCCTGTGGAGATGTGTTGAGTAAGAAATTGCTGCAGCCAAGATCAAAGAGGTTTTCGCCTGCCTTCTCCTCAAGGATTTTGATGGCTTTCTGTCTTATATTGTTTGTTTCTTGCGCCAACTAAAATATCATCCATTTTCAGTTTATTTTTGTGTATGATTCCAAAACCAGACAGAGACCATCTACTGTTTTTAAGTATTTAGGGGTTGTTTATTGTGACAGCAGTTGATAACTGGTACATTTGGTGTCTGGAACAAAAGGTATTTCAGAAGTGGTGCATGAGGTCAACGTTCTCTATATTCAATGTCCAAATCATTACTTTTATAATCCTATGGCATCCGCTCCTTTCTGACTCTTGCCACCTCCCTAAACTTTTCTCTTTCTCTCCTATGTCATTTACAAATCTGGTTTCTTCAATACATTCATTATATCTTTAGCAGATGGATCCTTTAAGCATGGAGATCGCAAATGATTTCTCTTTCTCTCCCATTACCTATTTTACCTCAAAAATCAAACAAACAAATTTTATGTTATTTTTACCCTATTTTATGTTATTTTTACCCTATTTTATATACTCAGAAACTGAGATCAAGAGAGGCTAATTGATGTTTTGTTTGTTTTTATTATTGTTGTTTTACATTTTAATATTTTCTGAGAGGGAAAATGAATGCTAAATTTAAGATACATGTGCTGAAAATGGCAGATCTTTTTCCAGCTCTGAAATTGGACCTTTGAATGTTGGTAATTAGTTGTAGATAATTAGAACTTTGAGTGTGTTAAATTTTATTATATCGTTTACCAGTCAGTAGATTACAAATAACTTCTGATCTTTTTCTAGAGACTTTTGAAAAACATTGAGATGTTTTGATAACTTCTTTGATTATTTCTTGCTTATGCTTCTGAGTTATATGAATGATATTTAAAATTGAATTTAAGAACTAATACACATGTCACTTGATTTGACATATGATATTTGTCATGTTTTAGAGGAAGTATGTGGTAAACTTCCTGAGGCTTGTGAAGGGAAAACTGTACTTGTGAATTTTTAAGTAATATAATGGTAATTAAAGTATAAATTATAATCTTATTATGTAAAAATATGGAAATAATAAAATGAGAAAATCTATTTGTATATATACTTGATTTCCATTTTCATGTTAGGTTTTTATAATTCATAATAATTAAAAATATCAATTTCAGTTAAATAAAAATGAGAAAACATGAGAAAATTGAGTAAAGGATATGTGGTAGCCAGCCTCCAAGATATCTCTTAAGGATTACTTCCTCTTATTTGATAAAAATACTTCAGGGGCGCCTGGGTGGTGCAGTCGGTTAAGCGTCCGACTTCAGCCAGGTCACGATCTTGCGGTCCTTGAGTTCGAGCCCCGCGTCAGGCTCTGGGCTGATGGCTCAGAGCCTGGAGCCTGTTTCCGATTCTGTGTCTCCTTCTCTCTCTGCCCCTCCCCCGTTCATGCTCTGTCTCTCTCTGTCCCAAAATAAACGTTGAAAAAAAAATTAAAAAAAAAATACTTCATTTCCTTTCTTCTCTTTACCTTTCTATTTCCAGTAGTCCAGTACCCTTCTGTTTCCACTTTTGAACCTTAGTGACTAGGCTTTTCTGGATCTAGAACCCCTAATTAAAACTGGAACTCCTTGATTTGTCCTCCTTGCTGTAGTTGGCATTGTCTGACTCTTCATTGCCATTTTTTTCCTCTCAAACAGGTTATATCTCAGATACTCTGAAAATTAACAGTGGTAATCATCTTTTACTGACAGAGCAATCTGGTATGTGGTCTGCAGAAAAATACAGATAACAACCAAGATCTCAATTTATCAAGAGGAAACCACTCTGAATACTAGAAGCCCACTATGAGAAAGAACTTTCAAGGAAATTTCTACTTTAAGTCCCTTATGCACATTTAACCACTACTCTTCTGTGCACCAAGTTATCTGTATTCCTGCGCCATGGTGAGGTGGCAGAGGTCTGCAGATAGTTCTTTGCTGTTGGAAGCCTTGTGTCTGGGGAGAAAGCCTCTGCCTCTTACCAGCTATTCTTTCCATTCAAAAAAATATTTCTCAACACTCACATTATACCAAGCACATAGATGTTCCCTGGAATCACAAGGGATATGTCTATTCTATTAACCAGGTCTTTAAATATGAAGGTCTTGTATATAGATGCATCTTTTTAAATTTTAAAACAAGGATGAAAAATCACTCATTTCAGTTATGCAGATAAATAAGTTCTGGTTATCTTAGTGTTAGCAATACTGTATTGTATATTTGAAATTTGCTGAGAGAATAGATCTTAAGTATTGTCACCACAAAAAAAACAAACAAACAAAAAAGGTAATCTGTGAGGTGATGGAGATATTAACAGTTTGGTTATGGTGGTCATTTATTTTTGTCAAGTATACCCCAGTAAAGCTGAAAAAAAATGTAAAAAATACTTTAATCACTCTCTATCAATATGTTAAAAGTTGGTAATAGAAAAAGAATATGCTATAAATCTCTGACTTTAGCCCAGTAAGTGTGAAAGACATGTAAATAAATACAGCATAACATATTCTGGTAGGTTTTATAATAGAAATATGATCAAACTCCTGAGGGATACTGAAGAGAAACTGATTTTGCAAATCATATTTTATTATTTTTTACAGTGTATACATCCCTAATTATTATATGCTTGTTTGTTCTTTTCACATGCCTTTTTAGTTCCCAGGATAAAAGATATTTATTCAAACATGACTAATCATAGTTCAGTTAATTAATATTTTTTAAACAACACAATTAAAATGTAAAAAATAGCCCACGTTTAGGTGACATGTTTCAAGTAATAGGGAAAAATACTATATGCCTTAAGTGATTGTAGGTTTTGTAATCTTAGACTGTCAAAGTATCTGAGAATTTTGTAGGTAAATCTAGGCCACAGCATGTATATAACATGAACTACACATTTTAAATCAGAGTATCCCAAGTTACATAATGAAAAAAAATGTGCTTGAGAAATGTCCTATACTATAGTTTCATTAATCCTTGATTTCCAGCCAAAGTTTCTCCCTTTTATCAAATAGATCTTAAAATTGCAAGCCTGCTGGTAATCACTGATAAGTCTCCATCCAAATACGGAACTATCCAACTCTTTCCCTCTCTAAGAGCTCCTTTACTGTGCTGAGTACATGGTATATTTACTGCCTTCCTTTAGATTTTTTAAGTGCTTTATATTTTGATATT
The DNA here is from genome assembly GCF_007474595.2 of Lynx canadensis. NCBI lineage: Eukaryota > Metazoa > Chordata > Mammalia > Carnivora > Felidae > Lynx > Lynx canadensis. The sequence continues at coordinate 34,550,007 of NC_044312.2, forward strand.
TATCACTTTTATATTTTGTTGTTCAGTGACATAAGTGTCATACTTTAAATTACTAGTGTCGTTTTCTGTTTCTATTTTTGATTTAATTTTCTTTGCATTACAGTTTTTAGGGTACCACAGTTTATTCTATATTTAAATATATACTTTTTTACATACTTTTTGATTACAGTAATAATAATCTAAGGGCTATAAAAATAAGACAACTAAAGTATTTAAAAGTGGCCAATAAATAGTAAAGTGGAAACTTATATATATGTAAGATCAGAACTGAAATATAACATTTTTGATTAAATTTTCTCCACTAGCAAGTATAAGTTTGTGAACAGTGATGTGAACTTCTTGGCTATAAAATACATTTAACGTTAGCATGTGAAGCTGTTTCTTTCAGCTATTTTCCATATTAACAGTTGATATGTATTTTTCCCTAGTCTACCTTATATTGACTCTCTTTCTCTCCCTACATACTGTCAATAACTTTATCATTCTTTCTTACTGTGTTTAGTACTTCACAATTAAACATATATACATAAATGTGCCCACACAAAGACATAAACATGAAAAACGGATAGAAAGCTTTCCATGTTTAGGTGTCCAGAAGAAAGATGATAGTACCTAAGGCTACAGAAGTATTCTTCCTGTTGTTAAAATTTTTGTTTTGGTTAAGGATTTTTTTATTAAATGAATGTAAACTAAACGCATTATTAAGAGAAGCTAAAACTAGCATGTGACGGAACATAACAAACATTCAAGCTGAAAACAGAATTTGGGGGCAATCTGACTCTGAAGTCTGATCCCTGTAACCAAAGTAACCCTGCTTCTTTTTTCTCTTTTAATATTAGATATTGAAGAAAAGATAAAACTTCATCATTTAAATTTAATCATACCAGAATTTTCCACCAAGAAATTAGTCCATCTAATCCTTACCTTTATATTCCTGGAGTAACAGCATCTTATTTGTAGAGTTCTCCAATCCCCAGGTCTGACTTACACAGAGTTAATTGCTCAAAATACATTTGTGGCAATGACTATAGATGTATGCACATGTAAATATACATTGAAATCATTACTTCAGGGAAAACCATATATATCAAGTAAGTGTGTATTTTGAAAGCATATTTCTATTATTATATACAAGTTTTAAAAACTGTACATTTAAAAAAAGGGATATGATTTGAATATAGGTTGATGTCCTCTATATTTTAAAGTATCTACCGCAACTAATCTTTATCAGTTAATTTTTCTTATCTCTAGCAACAAAGATTTCCTCACTGGGTAGGGATTTATATGCAGTATAGAAAATATGCATCTCTCCCAAAAACAAATGAGCAAATATAGAAACCTGATGAGTCAGGTTGCCTCCCCTCACCAGAGAGCTGCAGAGCCAATTACTCTTAAGTGGAGCAAGCTCACTTGATGTGGAGCAGCACCCTGCCTCTGTGACAGCTGCTGGAAGTCAAGTGCCATGAATGCCCTCCAGGCCTGTTCTCCCAAGCACCCTAGGAGACTGTGTGGGGAAACAAACATCCACAGGCATTAGTCTTTTATTATCCTTTACCTTTATTTAAATTTCATAATACTGCAGTATTTCAAAAGTTTAGCAACTAATTTCAACTTTACCACATGAGTCTTGGACAAACTAGGCCTGACCAAATTTAACCAATTATAACGTGAAAGTTGCAATGCAAAGCGGTGAAAATATCCCTCACCTATTTCTGCCATTAATGCCAACTCTCCTATTTAAGAAATGTTTAGATGTGACAATTAATAAATGTAATTTGTGTTTATACAAGGACAAAAATTTCAAAGATAGTGTAACTTTTAATGGGATTTCTATATCATATAACACAACAACTAAATTTCTCAGCCGTGGCCAAGTTTTTTCATTTGAAGGTAGGTTTGTGTTTTGCAAATGTTCAATACTTCTTCAGATTCAAGCATGGCAAATTAGGTACGTGAGTAACTTCATTACTATTACATGTTTAGTCAAAGCTGAAATGTGACTGCAAAATTTTTCTTTGTGGCCTAAAACGTAGTTCTATTTTATAAATTTTTTTAATGTTTATTCATTCTTGAGAGAGAGAGCATGAGTGAGGGAGGAAGAGACAGAGAGGGAGACACAGAATCTAAAGCAGGCTCCAGGCTCCAAGCTATCAGCACAGAGCCCGATGCAGGGCCTGAACTCAGGAACCACAAGATGATGGCCTGAGCTGAAGTTGGCCACTCAACCAACTGAGCCACCCAGGAGCCCCTAAAAACTAGTTCTTAAACGTCTTTCTATCAATCCAAAAATGTTTAGTGCAATGATGACATCACTGATAATTAATCTGAAGATAATTGTGTACATGAACTTGATTTCCAGCTTTCTTATGTTAATATAGTTTGTGGCAGAGCTAGAACTAAAATTTGGTTTTCCTGACTCCCAGGACTTTGTCTTTTTTGCTGTATCTTTTGATCCTTCCAAATTATCTACAGTTGTTGTTAATTTTGTTGTTTTACACTGAATGCTTTCTCTGGTTTAAGCAAACATTCCAAGACATTCACAACTATTCTCTCAGAATTTCTTTCAAAGTGGTAAATGCAGGTCCCAGTTACATCCTTGGGGAAATCTACATTGTATAAATTTGGCCTGTGTGTTATATGTCCTGATGGCACTTTTTATTTTTTTTCTTTCATAGTACACCTCACAATGGTGTCTTATTATTCATAAAATTATCTGTAAAATATCTGCTTCTTCTTACACTATAAGTTCCAAGAGGAAGTGGTCTTAATTCTCTTACTAACCTAGATATTTCCAGCATCTAGCATAGTATGCAATAATTAGTTGTTGAATAAAATAATAAATTCTCATATATTTTCGATGATGAAAACAGGAGCATTGGATTATGGGGAATCTTGGAAATGTTATATATTTTCTACCATTATCTAACTGTGTTTCTTGGGAAAATCTCAAGTCTCTCAACTGTTTTTTGAGATAATTTATTCAAATGTTTACTAAAATATTTTTAAAACATTTTGTATTCAGAATGTACCTGGAAAATAAATGTTAACTGAAAGTAACTTATGCCACCATAATTTGGGTGTTATATCATTAGCAAATAAAATGTCATTCTATGGACAAACAGTTAATATCCCTAATTATTATTGGGGAATGAGTACAAATAGGATTCAGCAAAGTTGGGAATAGGAGCTCATGTACTGATGTCTGACAGAAATGAATTTTTATGGAGACAGGCTTAAAATTCTCCTCAACTTGACTAAATGTTATACACATTTCTTCCTCACTAAAGTTCCCTGACTTCCCTTATCTAAGAACATTTACTTTAGAAAACTTGCAATTATAAATTACTTATCTACCTATTTGATGTGTATATAAATCTTCTCTTAGCCTGTTGCCAGTTTTATGACTCACAGAATGTCTTAGCCAAGCATTGGGAATTATCCCTTTAAAATGCAATCATCATGGGAGGAGGGGCCAAGATGGCCCCATTTTCCATTTTTAATAAAAAAGATTTGTCTTTAATTTTTCTGCTATATTTTTTACATTTTTGTAAATTTTTGAATTTTATTTTATTGTCATCATTTCATTTTAGTCTGTTTTATTGGATTCATTTTTTCAAATTTTCAAATGTTTTCCTTTTTTCCCCCTATTTTTTCTTTTTTTCTTTTCTTATCTTTCCATTTTTTCTATAATCTATCTACCTTCTTTCAACAACCATATCAAAACACATCTTTTTTTAAAGTTTATTTATTTTTGGCAGAGAAAGAGACAGAGCATGAGCAGGGGAGGGGCAGAGGGAGAGGGAGGGAGACACAGAATCCGAAGCAGTCTCCAGGCTCTGAGCTGTCAGCACAGAGCCCGACATGGGGTTTGAATTCACAGACTGCGAGATCATCACCTGAGCCGAAGTCGGACACTCAACCGACTGAGCTATCCAGGTGCCCCAAAACACATCCTTTATTTAATGTCTTTGTGTTGTTTTTAATTATTTAGCTTTAATTTTTTTAAACTTTATTAATTACTTATCTTCCTCCAAAATGATGAAATGAAGGAATTTACCCCAAAAGAAAGAACAGCAAGAAATGACAGCCAGGGACTTAATCAACACAGGTACAAGAAGGTGTCTGAACCAGAATTTAGAATCACAACAATAGGAATTCTAGCTGGAGTTGAAAATAGATTAGAATCTCTTTCTGCAGCAATAAAAGAAGTAAAAGCTAGTCAGGATGAAATAAAAATGCTATAACTGAGCTGCAATCTCGAATGGGTGCCATGGTGGTAAGGATGGATGAGGCAGAACAGCAAATCAGCAATATACAGGACAAACTTATAGAGAATAATGAAGCAGAAAAAAAAGAGGGAGAATAAGGCAAAAGACCACGAAATAAAAATTAGAGAACCCAGTGACTCATTCAAAAGGAATAACATCAGAATCACAAGGGTCCCAAAAGATGAAGAGAGAGAAAAAGGGATAAAAATTTAGGTGGGCAAATCATAGCAGAAAACTTTCCTAACCTGGGGAAAGGTTCAGGAAGCACACAGGACTCCCATTAGATTCAACAAAAACCGACCATCAATAAGGTGTATCATAGTCAAATTCACAAAATACCCAGGCAAAGAGAGAATCATGAAAGCAGCATGAAAAAAAAAAAAAGTCCTTAACAGACAAGGGAAGACAGATCAGGCTAACAGCAAACCTATCCACAGAAACTTGGCAGGCCAGAAAGGAGTGGCAGGATATATTCAGTGTACTGACTCAGAAAAATATGCAGGCAAGATTCTTTATCCAGCAAGGCTGTCATTCAAAATAGAAGGAGAGATAAAAAAATTTCACAAACAAAAGTTAAAGGAGTTAGTAACCACTAAACCAGCCTTGCAAGAAATTCTAAGGGGGACTCTCTGAGGTGAGAAATGATGAACACACACACACACACACACACACACACATTACCAAAAGCAACAAAGACTACAAAGGATGAGAGAACACTCTAGCTCTACAGGTGACATAATGACAATAAATTCATATCTTTCAGTACTCACTCTAAACGTCAATCATCTAATTGCTCCAATCAAAAGACATAGAGTAACAGAATGGATAAGAAAACAAGATCCATTTATATGCTGTTTAGAAGAGACACATTTTAGACCTAAAGACACCTTCAGATTGAAAATCATGGGATGGAGAACCATCTATCATGCTAATGGTTGCCAAAAGAAAGCTAGAGTAGCCATACTTATACCTAGATTTTAAAATAAAGACTGTAACAAGAGATGAAGAAGGGCAGTATATCATAATTAAGGGGTCTATCTACCAAGAAGACCTAACAATTGTAAACATTTACACTCCAAACTTATATGTACCCAAATATATAAATCAATTAACCACAAACATAAAGAAACTTATTGATAACAATATCATAATAGTAGAGGACTTAAAAACCCCACTTACAACAATGGACAGATCATCTAAACAGAAAACCAACAAGGAAACAATGGCTCTGAATGACATACTGTATCAGATGGATTTAACAGATATATTCAGAACATTTCATCCTAAAGCAGCAGAATACACATTTCTTCTCGAGTGCACATGGAACATTCTCAGGAATAGATTACATACTGAGACACAAATCAGCCCTCAACAAGTACAAAAAGATCGAGATAATACTATGCATATTTTCAGACCACAACATTATGAAACTTGAAATCAATCACAAGAAAAAATTTGTAAACATAGCAAATACTTGGAGACTAAAGAACATCCTACTAAAGAATGAATGGGCTAACCAAGAAGTTAAAGAGGAAATTAAAAAGTACATGGAAGCCAATGAAAATGATAACACCATAGCCGAAAACCTCTGGGACGCAGCAAAGGTGGCCAGAAAAGGGAAATATGTAGTAATCCAGGCCTTCCTAAAGAAGGAAGAAAGGACTCAAATGCACAATCTAACTTTATACCTCAAAGAACTGAAAAAAGAACAGTAAATAAAATCCAAAGCCAGCAGAAGACAGGAAATAATAAAGATTAGAGGAGAAATCAATGCTATTGAAAAAAAAAAAAAAAAAAAAAAAACAAAACAAAACAAAAAAAGAAAAACAGTAGAACACATCAATTAAATCAGGAGCTGGTTCTTTGAAAGAATTAACAAAATTGATAAAACTCTAGCCAGTTTGATCAAAAGGAAAAAGGAAAAGACCCAAATAAATAAAATCAAGAATGAAGGGAGAGATCACAACCAACACAGCATAAATAAAAACAATAATAAGAGAATATTATGAGCAATTATTTGCCAATAAAAAGGGCAATCTGGAAGAAATGGACAAATTCCTAGAAATATACAAACTACCAAAACTGAAATAAGAATAAATCAAAAATTTGAACAGACCCTTAACTAGTAAAGAAATCAAATTGATAATCAAACCCTGTCCCCCCCCTCCAAAAAAAAAAAAAAAAAAAAAAAACACAAGATTTCAGGGCCCGGTGGCTTTACAGGGGAATTCTACCAAACACTTAAAGAATAGTTAGCACCTAGTCTTTTGAAGCTGTTCCAAAAAATAGAAATGGAAGGAAAGCTTCCAAACACTTTCTATGAAGACAACATTACACTGATTCCAAAACCAAAGACCCCACTAGAAAGGATAACTACAGACCAATTTCCCTGATGAATATGGCTGCAAAAATCCTCAACAAGATACTAGCCATTGATATCCAAGAATACATTAAAAGAATTACTCACCACGACCAAGTGGGATTTATAACTAGGATGCAGGGCTGGTTCAATATATGCAAAACAATCAATGTGATTTATCACATCAGTAAAAGAAAGGACAAGAACCACATGATCCTCTCAATAGACTCAGAGAAAACATTTGAAAATATAGCATCTTTTTTTGATAAAAAGTAGGGATAGAAGGATCATACTTCAGTATCATAAAAGCCATATGCGAAAGACCCACTGCTAATATCATCTTCAGTGGGGAAAACTGAGAGCTTCCTCCCTAAGGTCAGGAACATGACAGGGATGTCCACTCTCACCACTGCTATTCAACATATTATTGGAAGTCTTAGCCACAGCAGTCAAAGAACAAAAGGAATAAAAGGCATCCAAATCTGCCAGGAGGAGGTCAAACGTTCACTCTTCGCAGATGACACAATACTTTATATGGAAAACCCAAAACGTTCCACCAAAAAACTGCTAGAACTGATCCATGAATTCAGCAAAGTCACAGGATAAAATCAACACACAGAAATCAGTTGCATTCCTATATACCACTAATGAAGCAACAGAAAGAGAAATCAAGGAATCAATCCCATTTGCAATTGCACCAAAAACCATGAAATAACCAACAAGTGAAAAATCTATACACTGAAAACGATAGAAGACTCTGAAAGAAATTGAAGAAGATACAAAAAAAAAAAAAAAAGGAAAAAATTTCCATGCTCCTGGATTGGAAGAAAAAACATTGTTAAAATGTCAACACTACCCTAAGCAATCTACATATTCAATACAATACTTATCAAAATAACACATTCTTCACAGAGCTAGAACAAACAATCCTAAAATTCGTATGGAACCAGAAAAGTCACCGAATAGCCAAAGCAATCTTGAAAAAGAAAACTGAAGCTGGAGGCATCACACTCCCAGACTTCAACATGTATTATAAAGCTTTAATCATCAAGACAGTATGGTACTGGCACAAAAACAGACACTCAGATCAATGGAACAGAATAGAGAACCCAGAAATGGACTCACAAACATATGGCCAACTAATCTTTGACAAAGCAGAAAAGAATATCCAATGGAATAAAGACAGTCTCTTCAGCAAATGGTGCTGGGAAAACTGGGCAGTGACATACAGCAAAATGAACTTGGACCACTTTCTTACACCATACACAAAAATAAACTAAAAATGGATGAAACACCTAAATGTAAGACAGGAAGCCATCAAAATCCTAGAGGAGAAAGCAGGCAAAACCTCTTTGACCTTGGCCACAGCAACTTCTTACTCAACACATCTCTGGAGGCAAGAGAAACAAAAGCAAAAATGAACTACTGGGACCTCATCAAAATAAAAAACCTTCTTCACAGGAAAGGAAACAATCAGCAGAACTAAAAGGTAACTGACAGAATGGGAGAAGATATTTGTAAACAACACATCTGATAAAGGGTTACTAGTCAAAATCTATAAAAAACTTATCAAACTTAACACCCAGAAAACAAATTATCTGATGAAGAAATGGGCAAAAGACATGAATAGACACTTCTCCAAAGAAGACATCCAAAGATGGCCAACCTACCCATGAAAAAAATCTCAACGTCACTCATCATCAGGGAAATACAAATCAAAACCACAATGATATATCACCTCACACCTGTCAGAATAACTCAGGCAACAACAGATATTGGCGAGGATGTGGAGAAACAGGAATCCTTTTGAGCTATTGGTGGGAATGCAAACTGGTACAGTCACTCTGGAAAACAGTGTGGGGGTTCCTCAAAAAATTTAAAAAAAAAAAAAACAACTACCTTATGACCCAGCAATTGCTCTACTATGTATTTACTCAAGGGATAGAAGTGTGCTGTTTTGAAGGGGTACATGCACCCCAATGTTTATAGCAGTGCTATTGAAAATAGCCCAAGTATGGAAAAAACCCAAATGTCTATCGACAGATGAATGGATAAAGAAGTGGTATATATATATATATATACAATGGAGTATTACTAAGCAAACAAAAAAAATGAAATCTTGCCATTTGCAACTATGTAGATGTAACTGGAGGGTATTATGCTAAGTGAAATTAGTCAGAGAAAGACAATATAATATGATTTCACTCATATGAGGAATTTAAGATACAAAACAGATGAACAATAAAGGAAGGGAAGCAAGAATAATATAAAAACAGGGAGGGGTACAAAACATAAATGACTCTTAAATATAGAGAACAGAGTTCCTTGTGATAGGAACTTGTGATAGGAACTTGTGATAGGAACTTGTGATAGGTGTGATAGGTGGGGGAATAGTCTAAATGGGTAAGGGGCATTAAGGAATCTACTCGTGAAATCATTGTTGTACCATATGCTAACTGACTTGGATGTAAATTAAACAATTAATTAATTAATTAATTAAAATAAATAAAATAAAATAAAATAAAATAAAAATAAAATAAAATAAAATAAAATGAAGTAAAATGTAATCATCAGGGAACATAGCATCCCTATCTGTCAGTCTTTGTGGGAGGGAAAGAGCCCAACCTTAATGGGTGCCAATTATTGAATACAGATGGCCTAATCACTGAGGAAAAAACTTTCTAAACTCAGGAACTACTTGATGTGATGAACACACGTCTTGATCAACACATCCCTTAATCAACTTCTTCCCTAACATCCTCTTGTACTTTTGCACTAGCTCACCCAGTGCTTATTGATCCCCCCACCCCATTTTTTGTTTCAGTAGACAGAAGTCCAGTCTTTCTCCATTATTGCATTTGCCTGGAATAAGCTTTCCTTGCCTGTTTGAATTCACCCAGTACAATTTTAGCTTTGACAGTCAAATCGCATGAAGGGAAATTGATAACCATGAGATCTGGAACAAGTTAATTTCCACTCTAATTACTTATTTTGTGATTGATAAAATAGGAATTATATATGTAATGCACCCAGTACTAGTATGAGAATTATATGTGTAAAGTCCTCCACACAAACCTTATGTGATCTATTATAAGGTGTGGTTAATTACTAATGAATTAAATAAAGCATATGAAATAGTTATCAGTATATGAATACCTTTTATTTTAAAATTGAATGGAGATTTGAATGTAAAACTAATGTTCTTAAAATTATTTTAAAGTTAAAGTAGTTGCGCAGTTAAAACTAATGTGAAGCTATTTTTTTTTAGGTTGAGAGTTCTGAGTAGCATATTTAAAGACAGCCCTGAATGACCCAATAAATAATATGTTTTCATAATTATTCTGAACTAATAGATAAAAAGGAATGTGAGAATATTAAAATGAGAAATAAACAAAACTAGTTTTCTGGACATCTGATTTGGGCAAACATTGGCATTGTAATTCCATTTTTTCCCCATATTGTAGTCACATGAAAATCTATCGAAGAGTAGGATCTTGAAAGATATGGTTGATAATGTCTATTGAAAACTTCTGTCAAAGAATACGATCAGCCTTACTTTAATGGGGGTAGTCAGAACACTGAACTTCAGGAATTGGAATAGTAGTTTATTGCCAAGTCCATTACTTTTTAGTGTTATGACAATGAACTCTTCAAAATCATCATAGTCTCTCTAATTGCCTAATGGGTTACAGTCTACAGTATTCATAGTTGGGTATTGATGTTCTTATCTCATTTAATTTCTTCTTTAAATTTCAATATTGTCTTTTTTTTTATTTTCACGTTATTTATTTATTTTTTTTGTTATATGTATGAAATTTATTGACAAATTGGTTTCCATACAACACCCAGTGCTCATCCCAAAAGGTGCCCTCCTCAATACCCATCACCCACCCTCCCCTCCCTCCCACCCCCCATCAACCCTCAGTTTGTTCTCAGTTTTTAACAGTCTCTTATGCTTTGGCTCTCTCCCACTCTAACGTCCTTTTTTTTTTTTTTTTTTTTTTTCCTTCCCCTCCCCCATGGGTTCCTGTTAAGTTTCTCAGGATCCACATAAGAGTGAAACCATATGGTATCTGTCTTTCTCTGTATGGCTTATTTCACTTAGCATCACACTCTCCAGTTCCATCCACGTTGCTACAAAAGGCCATATTTCATTTTTTCTCATTGCCACGTAGTATTCCATTGTGTATATAAACCACAATTTCTTTATCCATTCATCAGTTGATGGACATTTAGGCTCTTTCCATAATTTGGCTATTGTTGAGAGTGCTGCTATGAACATTGGGGTACAAGTGCCCCTATGCATCAGTACTCCTGTATCCCTTGGGTAAATTCCTAGCAGTGCTATTGCTGGGTCATAGGGTAGGTCTATTTTTAATTTTCTGAGGAACCTCCACACTGCTTTCCAGAGCGGCTGCACCAATTTGCATTCCCACCAACAGTGCAAGAGGGTTCCCGTTTCTCCACATCCTCTCCAGCATCTATAGTCTCCTGATTTGTTCATTTTGGCCACTCTGACTGGCGTGAGGTGATACCTGAGTGTGGTTTTGATTTGTATTTCCCTGATAAGGAGCGACGCTGAACATCTTTTCATGTGCCTGTTGGCCATCTGGATGTCTTCTTTAGAGAAGTGTCTATTCGTGTTTTCTGCCCATTTCTTCACTGGGTTATTTGTTTTTCGGGTGTGGAGTTTGGTGAGCTCTTTATGGATTTTAGATACTAGCCCTTTGTCCGATATGTCATTTGCAAATATCTTTTCCCATTCCGTTGGTTGCCTTTTAGTTTTGTTGGTTGTTTCCTTTGCTGTGCAGAAGCTTTTTATCTTCATAAGGTCCCAGTAATTCACTTTTGCTTTTAATTCCCTTGCCTTTGGGGATGTGTCAAGTAAGAGATTGCTACGGCTGAGGTCAGAGAGGTCTTTTCCTGCTTTCTTCTCTCAGGTTCTGAAGGTTTCCTGTCTCACATTTAGGTCCTTTATCCATTTTGAGTTTATTTTTGTAAATGGTGTGAGAAAGTGGTCTAGTTTCAACCTTCTGCATGTTGCTGTCCAGTTCTCCCAGCACCATTTGTTAAAGAGGCTGTCTTTTTTCCATTGGATGTTCTTTCCTGCTTTGTCAAAGATGAGTTGGCCATACGTTTGTGGGTCTAGTTCTGGGGTTTCTATTCTATTCCATTGGTCTGTGTGTCTGTTTTTGTGCCAATACCATGCTGTCTTGATGATGACAGCTTTGTAGTAGAGGCTAAAGTCTGGGATTGTGATGCCTCCTGCTTTGGTCTTCTTCTTCAAAATTCCTTTGGCTATTCGGGGCCTTTTGTGGTTCCATATGAATTTTAGGATTGCTTGTTCTAGTTTCGAGAAGAATGCTGGTGCAATTTTGATTGGGATTGCATTGAATGTGTAGATAGCTTTGGGTAGTATTGACATTTTGACAATATTTATTTTTCCAATCCATGAGGAGGGAATGTCTTTCCATTTCTTTAAATCTTCTTCAATTACCTTCATAAGCTTTCTATAGTTTTCAGCATACAGATCCTTTACATCTTTGGTTAGATTTATTCCTAGGTATTTTATGCTTCTTGGTGCAATTGTGAATGGGATCATTTTCTTTATTTGTCTTTCTGTGGCTTCATTGTTAGTGTATAAGAATGCAACTGATTTCTGGACATTGATTTTGTATCCTGCAACTTTGCTGAATTCATGTATCAGTTCTAGCAGACTTTTGGTGGAGTCTATCGGATTTTCCATGTATAATATCATGTCATCTGCAAAAAGCGAAAGCTTGACTTCATCTTTGCCAATTTTGATGCCTTTGATTTCCTTTTGTTGTCTGATTGCTGATGCCAGAACTTCCAGCACTATGTTAAACAACAGCGGTGAGAGTGGACATCCCTGTCGTGTTCCTGATCTCAGGGAAAAAGCTCTCAGTTTTTCCCCATTGAGGATGATGTTAGCTGTGGGCTTTTCATGAATGGCTTTTATGATCTTTAAGTATGTTCCTTCTATCCCGACTTTCTCAAGGGTTTTTATTAAGAAAGGGTGCTGGATTTTGTCAAAGGCCTTTTCTGCATCGATTGACAGGATCATATGGTTCTTCTCTTTTTTTTTGTGAATGTGATGTATCATGTTGATTGATTTGCGAATGTTGAACCAGCCCTGCATCCCAGGAATGAATCCCACTTGGTCATGGTGAATAATTCTTTTTATATGCTGTTGAATTCGATTTGCTAGTATCTTATTGAGAATTTTTGCATCCATATTCATCAGGGATATTGGCCTGTAGTTCTCTTTTTTTACTGGGTCTCTGTCTGGTTTAGGAATCAAAGTAATACTGGCTTCATAGAAGGAGTCTGGAAGTTTTCCTTCCCTTTCTATTTCTTGGAATAGCTTGAGAAGGATAGGTATTATCTCTGCTTTAAACGTCTGGTAGAACTCCCCTGGGAAGCCATCTGGTCCTGGACTCTTATTTGTTGGGAGATTTTTGATAACTGATTCAATTTCTTCACTGGTTATGGGTCTGTTCAAGCTTTCTATTTCCTCCTGATTGAGTTTTGGAAGAGTGTGGGTGTTCAGGAATATGTCCATTTCTTCCAGGTTGTCCAATTTGTTGGCATATAATTTTTCATAGTATTCCCTGATAATTGTTTGTATCTCTGAGGGATTGGCTGTCATAATTCCATTTTCATTCATGATTTTATCTATTTGGGTCATCTCCCTTTTCTTTTTGAGAAGCCTGGCTAGAGGTTTGTCAATTTTGTTTATTTTTTCAAAAAACCAACTCTTGGTTTCGTTGATCTGCTCTACAGTTTTTTTAGATTCTATATTGTTTATTTCTGCTCTGATCTTTATTATTTCTCTTCTTCTGCTGGGTTTAGGCTGCCTTTGCTGTTCTGCTTCTATTTCCTTTAGGTGTGCTGTTAGATTTTGTATTTGGGATTTTTCTTGTTTCTTGAGATAGGCCTGGATTGCAATGTATTTTCCTCTCAGGACTGCCTTCGCTGCGTCCCAGAGCGTTTGGATTGTTGTATTTTCATTTTCGTTTGTTTCCATATATTTTTTAATTTCTTCTCTAATTGCCTGGTTGGCCCACTCATTCGTTAGTAGGGTGTTCTTTAACCTCCATGCTTTTGGAGGTTTTCCAGACTTTTTCCTGTGGTTGATTTCAAGCTTCATAGCATTGTGGTCTGAAAGTATGCATGGTATAATTTCAATTCTTGTAAACTTATAAAGGGCTGTTTTGTGACCCAGTATATGATCTATCTTGGAGAATGTTCCATGTGCACTCGAGAAGAAAGTATATTCTGTTGCTTTGGGATGCAGAGTTCTAAATAGATCTGTCAAGTCCATCTGATCCAATGTCTCATTCAGGGCCCTTGTTTCTTTATTGACCGTGTGTCTAGATGATCTATCCATTTCTGTAAGTGGTGTGTTAAAGTCCCCTGCAATTACCACATTCTTATCAATAAGGTTGCTTCTGTTTATGAGTAATTGTTTTATATACTTGGGGGCTCCGGTATTCGGTGCATAAACATTTATAATTGTTAGCTCTTCCTGCTGGATAGACCCTGTAACTATTATATAATGTCCTTCTTCATCTCTTGTTACAGCCTTTAATTTAAAGTCTAGTTTGTCTGATATAAGTATGGCTACTCCAGCTTTCTTCTGGCTTCCAGTAGCATGATAAATAGTTCTCCATCCCCTCACTCTGAATCTAAAGGTGTCCTCAGGTCTAAAATGAGTCTCTTGTAGACAGCAAATAGATGGGTCTTGTTTTTTTATCCATTCTGATACCCTATGTCTTTTGGTTGGCGCATTTAATCCATTTACATTCAGTGTTATTATAGAAAGATACGGGTTTAGAGTCATTGTGATGTCTGTATGTTTTATGCTTGTAGTGATGTCTGTGGTACTTTGTCTCACAGGGTCCCCCTTAGGATCTCTTGTAGGGCTGGTTTAGTGGTGACAAATTCCTTCAGTTTTTGTTTGTTTGGGAAGACCTTTATCTCTCCTTCTATTCTAAATGACAGACTTGCTGGATAAAGGATTCTCGGCTGCATATTTTTTCTGTCTAGCACCCTGAAAATCTCGTGCCAATTCTTTCTGGCCTGCCAAGTTTCAAAAGAGAGATCAGTCACGAGTCTTATAGGTCTCCCTTTATATGTGAGGGCACGTTTACCCCTTGCTGCTTTCAGAATTTTCTCTTTATCCTTGTATTTTGCCAGTTTCACTATGATATGTCGTGCAGAAGATCGATTCAAGTTACGTCTGAAGGGAGTTCTCTGTGCCTCTTGGATTTCAATGCCTTTTTCCTTCCCCAGTTCAGGGAAGTTCTCAGCTATTATTTCTTCAAGTACCCCTTCAGCACCTTTCCCTCTCTCTTCCTCCTCTGGGATACCAATTATGCGTATATTATTTCTTTTTAGTGTATCACTTAGTTCTCTAATTTTCCCCTCATACTCCTGGAGTTTTTTATCTCTCTTTTTCTCAGCTTCCTCTTTTTCCATAACTTTATCTTCTAGTTCACCTATTCTCTCCTCTGCCTCTTCCATCCGAGCCGTGGTGGTTTGCATTTTGTTTTGCATTTCCTTTAAAGCGTTTTTCAGCTCCTCGTGACTGTTCCTTAGTCCCTTGATCTCTGTAGCAAGAGATTCTCTGCTGTCCTGTATGCTGTTTTCCAGCCCAGCGATTAATTTTATGACTATTATTCTAAATTCACTTTCTGTTATATTATTTAAATCCTTTTTGATCAGCTCATTAGCTGTTGTTATTTCCTGGAGATTCTTCTGAGGGGAATTCTTCCGCTTGGTCATTTTGGATAGTCCCTGGAGTGGTGAGGGCCTGCAGGGCACTTCCCCTGTGCTGTGGTGTATAACTGGAGTTGGTGGGCGGGGCCGCAGTCAGTCCTGATGTCTGCCCCCAGCCCACCGCTGGGGCCACAGTCAGACTGGTGTGTGCCTTCTCTTCCCCTCTCCTAGGGGCGGGATTCACTGTGGGGTGGCGTGGCCCGTCTGGGCTACTTGCACACTGCCAGGCTTGTGATGCTGGGGATCTGGCGTATTAGCTGGGGTGGGAAGGCAAGGTGCACGGCGGCAGGGGGGGCAGGCTTAGCTCGCTTCTCCTTAGGTGATCCACTTCAGGAGGGGCCCTGTGGCAGCCGGAGGGAGTCAGATCCGCTGCGGGAGGTTTGGCTCCGCAGAAGCACAGAGTTGGGTGTTTGCGCGGAGCAAGCAATTTCCCTGGCCGGAACCGGTTCCCTTTGGGATTTTGGCTGGGGGATGGGCGGGGGAGATGGCGCTGGCGAGCGCCTTTGTTCCCCACCAAACTGAGCTCTGTGGTCCGGGGGCTCCGCAGCCCACCCTCCCTTTGTCCTCCAGCCTTCCCGCTTTCCGAGCCGAGCTGTTAACTTATGACCTCCCAGACGCTAAGTCGCACTTGCTCTCGGAACACAGTCCATCAGGCCCCTCCGCTTTTGCAAGTCGGACTCGGGGGCTCTGCTTGGCTGACGAGCCGCCCCTCTGCCCCGGCTCCCTCCTGCCAGTCCGTGGAGCACGCACCGCCTCGCCGCCCTTCCACCCTCTTCTGTGGGCCTCTCGTCTGCACTTGGGTCCGGTGACTCCGTTCTGCTAATCCTCTGGCGGTTTTCTGGGTTATTTAGGCAGGTGTAGGTGGAATCTAAGTGATCAGCAGGACGCGCGGTGAGCCCAGCATCCTCCTACGCCGCCATCTTCCCAAAAAACTTAAGTGTCTTTTTTGACAGAGTATACTCTGAGATTTTCTCATTTGGATAATGCTAACTTATTGCTTCTTTAGAAATTGTTATCTTATTACATAGTGCATAACTGTACACTTGTGTTATACAAACATTAATGTGTATCAGACTCATATTTCCTGATAAGAATTATCAATTTTTCCACCTGCTATTAGACTTGACCACCATATGCTAATTTATATTCCATAAAATGTTCTCCCTACACTAGAAGGAAATAATGGAAGAAAGTACTATGTTCTCTTAATAGTATCAGTTCCAAGTTCAAGATCAAACTCTTTCACATTCCTGGAATCTAATGCCAGGTAAAACTATAATTACATAGGGTTTTTGGTCTTTTTTGTTTCCTTTTTTAATGTTTCACCATTTAAATTTTATGAATAGTTATTTTAAATTTTTTCCAGTTTAATACAGTCAATGCAGAACATTTTCCAGCATAATTACGAATTGCTTGAAAATGGTCTGAACTGACAGCAACCCATATGCTGAGTGACAAGGCAGGTTCTCTAAAACAGCAAATGCCTTATACTGGTTATTTATCTTCTCATTGTGCTGAAAATTTCAGGTGATTAAATCCTTAAAATGTATTTTAGAACTGGAAGATTAAATCTTGTTAGGTAATTTTAAACCTTTAGAGGCATAATACCATAAAAAGCATTTTAATATATTTGATTTTATTCTTTCAAAAACAAATTATTTTTCCAGTATAAATATCCCCAGCTTACTATAAGTCCTATCTGTCGATACCACAACATGACAGCATTCAGACACCTGTTATCTGCAAAGGCAGTGTATCTGCCATTTGTCACTAAGCAACATTCAGAAACAATTTCCCCTTTTCTATTATCATGCAAAATGTGTTGAGAACAAGAAATGCACACAGGGAAAATTACTCCTCTGGTGAGATATTTTGACACAAAAAATATTTCCTCGTCAAAGATAAAAAGCACCTTGTCATTCACTTCTAATTATTCCCTCATTTCTGTCAATGTAGAGAGAAGCCAACTCCCTGTGGCGACGTCACAGAAGCATTTACCAACATGCAGAGTTGGATTTGGCCTGTGAACAGTGTTCACTGAGCTCAGCCAGGTCTGAGTTGATGCACACTGATAGTGCTGATCTTTAATTATAACTATCAATTTTTAAAGTCCAAGAAAGGACATTTTGCTTTTTTTTATGAATATTTACTATTCCACCTGTGATATCAATGGACACCATTTTCTGATATGCCGAAGGCATTAAAGTGTAATTACCAACATTCACATTGCAAGAATCAATTTGAAGAGTTGTAAATTTATTAAACATTAAAATAAAACATTTCCTGTCCTGTGATTGTGATTAATATCCATAACCAAATGAGCTGGGCAGTAATAGAGGGATATGAAGGTTGAGCTAAGCTGCAAAATCGTTAACCACGTGTGGAAATCACTTCCTTACAAGAATTCTAATTCTGGCCACTCACTTGCAATGGCTTTTCCAGGCAGGGCATTATGAAACAGAGGAAGAAAAATAATCATTAGTGAGCAAACCAGCAACAATATTAAGACTTTCAGTAATTCCACACTGTACTGAAGCCAGGTATTTGTAGGATCCTTTAATAATGAGGGTGGATGGGATACTGGGACCTCAGGGCTTTCCTCTTTAAGTATGCTTTAAGTATATGATGCCATTGCTAAAACTTTGTGTAATACTTTTTTTTTTCTCTCAGGACAACCCCAAAAGAAAAGAATTTCCAAGGAAAAGTGTCAACAATATATTACCAGAGGAGTATAGAAGAATTGTTTGCATTCCCTCACCATTTTCTCATTGCTCTTCGCATTGATCTGTTATTTTTATTTCAAGTCAATTATGCTATGTTTCATTAGCTGATTCTCAAAAAGAGTGTGATGTATTCATACAGTAATGCTTTACTGAGGAGCTATTATGTGTCAGATATAATATTAGGCATAGGAAATACTAAGATGAAACAAGATAGAAATAAAATAGAAACAATTTGTGTCCTTGAGGACCTAAAGTTATGTATTGTATCTTAATTAGTTAGAGACATAACTTTAGAGTTATGGCTCAGATGATAACCAACTTCTGACACCAGGAAGGCACTTACTAGAATATTTTAAATAAAACAAAAATTGATTGGCAAAGTCATTCAGTCTACCCCCAACCTTAATACTGAACTATCTTTAAACCTCTCTAAAATTGTTTTCTCTTCTCTCAACACATTCTCTAAAACAGTATGCTAGAGTAGAAAAGCCAAAAATTTTAAGTCAGAAGGCCCACAGGCATGTTTGTGCTATGCCACTTTCTACAAGTACAAACTCAGAAAACTATTTTTACTTACTATAACAAAATTCACATTTGCTGAATATTGATTATATGTTAGGCATGATATTAAAAGTATATATGTCTTATTCATTACATCCATGTAACCACTTATGAGAAATGTTCTGGTATCATATTTCATTTTACAGATGAGAAGGGAAATTGAAGTTTAGAGTGATTAAGAACATTATACAGTGTCAAAGAATTAAGTAGCAGAGCTGAGGAGCAGGGTGAAGCTAGGTCAATTTGACAGTAAAATTTGCATTCTTACATTTTGGTTTTCATCCATTTTAGGTATTTAAGTTTTCATCCATCTTAGTTATAGCTTCCCAAGTACTGTCTCTATCTCCATTTTTTTTTCTCATCTCAAAGTCATTTTTATTGTTGCCAGAGTGATCTATTTAAAATCTAGACCTGACCATAGCCCACTGCCTAAAATCCCTCAATAATACCTTGTAGTCCTCTCAAGAGGAGACATTCTTTAAAGTACAAATGCCCGCTTTCATCATGGCTCAATTAACTCCAGCACAGGGACATCACTCACTGCATATCCTCCTTTTCTTCCAGGGACTTCCCTACCTTCTCACACATGCTTCATAATTTAATCATCCTGGGTAATGAAGGTATTTTGCTCTCACAAAATGATTGTAGGGTTCTATTCAAATTTGAATCCATTTTTTTCACAAGTATTTATACTTTGATATTATGGGTACTATTAATGCTTAAAATGTCTACTAGTGTTGAACCTTTATTTGTCCCATGAACTAAAGTGGAATCTTGAGTTGCCTTTAAGCAAGAAGGTAGGTTTTATGAACAGATTTGGAAACCACAGCAAAATATGCTAAATATATGTTGGGTAAGTTAGAGAAATTAACATACTATTCTAATCTTGTAACCACCTAAATATTTGAGTGAAAGTAAGAATTTATTTTTGTTGTAAACTGTGATACTTAAGGAATTTAATATAGTATATTGACATTTCTGAGCTTTACAAGCCAAGCAATTCCATTTAGTTAAAGCTATCTAATTAAAAATAAACACAATTACCACATTAATTGAAATCTTTATTTATAAAATAATATTTTTCTCTTTACTAATATTGCATTATAATATATGCTATCAAAGAATATATTTTATATCCTTTTTTGCTGAGCCCTGCAGCATTTTTTCATGGGTTTTTGCTATTTTAAAATACAAAGATATCTTGAGTCCTTTTAGTAAGTGTGATAAATTGGAAATTGATAATCCTTTGTTCAACTTTACTCAAGGCATTTTATAATTATGCTGTCATTTAGTTGTTTTGACATGTGAGGAAAAAAATAATTTTCTTCCGTTTTACAAAGAAAGCAAGTAGTTAGGTCTGGTTGCAGCATCCAAACACTAGAGCAAGTGACAATTCTAGAAGAAACTAACAATCACAACTGTGAAAGATCATTCTTTATTTGTAACCATGTTGGAAATTATTTGTTCACAATTATTTACTCCCACTGTGTCTTTGCTATTTCTGTGCCCCATTAATCTTGAGTGTGGCCATGGGATTTGCTTTGAGCAAGGAAATGTGGATAAAACTGACAGTATACTAACTCCTAGAAAAATGTTTGGAGAATGTGTGTTTCTATTTGCCCTCTTAGTGTTGTCCTTAGACACTAGAGAATATATTTCCAATGCAGTTGTCCTTCAGCATGTGTCCCAGATGAAGAAGAAACATAGAGCAGTTACATACTACCACAGAACCCAGAACTTTACCTCTAACCCCCAGCTGATATGATGTGAACAACAACAACAAAAAAAAACTGGGTTATTGTAACATTGAGTTTGTTTTTTTGCAGCATAACCTAGTAAAAGTTGACCAATAGTATGTCCTTTCTACTTCTATTTAGCAACTTATGTCAATTTATACATTTTACCTGACAAATTATAGTACAGCAAAATCTCTTTGTAAGAGTTTTTGTAATCAAAATTATGGAAAAAATAAACTTAATAATAAATAAATGTAATAAAACAATTGTTTTAGAGGGGCGCCTTGGTGGCTCAGTTGGTTAAGCATCCGACTTCAGCTCAGGTCATGACCTCACAGCTTGTGAGTCCAAGCCCTGCGTTGGGCTTTGTGCTGACAGCTCAGAGCCTGAAGCCTGCTTCAGATTCTGTGTCTCTCTCTCTCTCACTCTGCCCCTCCCTCACTCATGCTCTCTTTCTCTCTCAAGAATAAATAAACATTAAAAAATTGTTTTAGAAATAAATTTTTAAAAGGAGACAAAAGATGTACACACTGAAAACTATAAACATTGCTGAAATAAATTAGAGACACATAAATAATTGGAGTGATATCCTACGTTCATGGATTAGAAGACAATATTGTTATGATGACAGTGATACTCAAAGGAATCTATAGTTTCAACACAATCCCTACCAAAATTCCACTGGCACCAAGTTTGTTTGTTTGTTTGTTTGTTTGTTTCAGAAAGAGGGAAACCCATGCTAAAATTCATACAGAATCTCAAAGGATCTGTACAGCTAAAACAAACTTGAAAAAGAGCAGAATGGTAGGACAACAATGTCTTGGTTTCAAAACTTACTGTAGAGCTACAGCAATAAAAGCAGTGTGGTACTGACATAAAGACAGACATGGACTGATGGAATAAAACAGAGAGTCCAGAAATAAATCCTCACATTTTTGGTCAGTTTACTTTTGACAGGGTTCCTAAGATCATTCACTGGTGAAAAGACCATACTTTCAATTAAATGTTGCCGGGAAAACTAGGTATCCCACATGCAAAAGAATGCTGTTGGACCCTGAACTTTAATCATATACAAAAATTAACTCAAAATGAATCAAAAACCTAAATATAAGAGCGACTACTATGAAACTTTTAGAGGAAATAATGAAGAGGAATACTTATGGACTTGGATTTGGCAATGATTTCTTAGATCATTGATTTCACAGAAATCTTAGATTTCCAACATAAGCACAGGCAACAAAAGAAAGCATAGATGAATTGAATTTCATCAAAATTAAAAACTTTGCATCAAAGGATATCATCAAGAGAGTGAACAGACAACTCACATAATGGGAGAAAATATTTGAAAATCATATATCTAATAAGAGATTATTATCCAAAATATAGAAAGTACCTATAATTCAACAACAACAAAACAAACAATTTAATTCAAAAATTGGGCAAAGGACTTGAATAGACACTTCTCTGAAGATCTATGAATGGCCAATAAGCACACAAAAAGATTCTCAACATCATAAGTAATTACAGAAACATAAATGAAAGCCACAATGAGATACCACTGCACACCTATTAAAATAGCTTTTATCAACAAATGGAAATTAACAAGTATTGACAAGGATGTCAAACAAGTATTGACAAGTATTGACAAGGAACTTCTGTGCATTACTGGTAGGAATATAAAATAGTACAGCGACTGTGGAAAAGAGTTTGGCAGTTCCATTTTTATGTCTACACCTGAAAGATTCCCAAACAAGGACCCAAACAGAGACTTACACACTAATGCTCGCAACAGCATTATTTATAATATCCAAAAGGTGGAAAGAATACAAATCTCACCAAAGGATGAGTAGACAAACCAAAAATGTAGTGTAGATAACTATACAATAGAATATTATTCAGCCTCAAAAAAAGTGAAATTTTAATACATTCTACAACATGGATAAAACTAGAAGACATGGCTAAATGAAATAAGCCACTGATAAAAGGACAAATACTATGTGATTCCACTTATATGAGGTACTTAGAGTAGGTCAATTCATAGGCACAAAAGTAGACTAGAGATTACCAAGGACTGGGAGAAGGAGAGAATAGGGAATTATTTCTTAACAACTCTATATTTTCACAGTTGTACATAGTTATATTGTTATAACTATACTGTTAATAATTACAACTGTATTGTTAATGGGTACGGACTTCTGAGATGATGCAAAAGTTTTTAAAATAGTCATGATGGCTACACAACACTATGAATTAACTTAATGGCACTGGATTGTATGATTAAAAACTGTTAAAGTGTCAAATTTTATCATATATACTTACCACAATAAAAAAATAATAATTGGTAAATTCCTGACATGGACAAACTCCAGTAAAATTATTTACTGAGTGTAATATTATGTCTTAGATGCTGTACTAGGCACATAACCCATATTTTATTTGATGATCACAAAATATCTATGAAAGGATATTCTCTATGTCTTAATAACTGAGGAACATGAAATAAGGGATGTTAAATAATTTGACCACAGTTACACAGTTACTGTGGGACAGAACACAGGGTGTAATCCATGGTTGCCCATATTCTTCTAGCTCACATGCTGTCTTCCACATAAGCATTTCCATCCTTGCCCTTGCTCCCAGAATACTGAATGTTTTAAAGGATAACTCACTTTTGTTGAGTCTTTTATTTTTTAATCACTTACATAGGCAAGCGTGTAATCTAATTTTTGTTCTGTTTTCACAGATATAAAAAGCAAGGCTTACTCCCTGTTAATCTCTTCAATGATAATACATAAAGCTAGGATGATACTATATGGTGAAGTAATTATAACTGTTGGCTTTAAAGTGAAACTGCTGGTTCAATCTTGGCTCCACTGAGTGAATTGCTAGGTGATAATGGACAGTTTATTTAATCTAACTGTATGTCAGTCCTCTCATCTTCAAAATAGACATAACATTACCTTCACGATATGATTCATATGAGAATAAAATGAAATTAATTTAGTAATGTGTTTAGATCACTATCTGGAACAGAGTAAGCAATAATATTAGCTATTGCCATTATTTCTGTTCTCTGAGAAAAGACTTCTGACACTCCTTTATTGGTTTAAATAATAATCTTTGGTTCACAGGATGTTCAGTGACTGCCAAATGCCAGTAATCTTACATATGAGACTATATAGTTTATGTAAATACATTATATTATGTATTTAGTTGTTAATTACATATGTGTTTCACCATTAGAGAGCACATTTCAGAATATAAAAGCTTGTTAGTTTGTACTACCATTTACAATTGTGAGAAGTGTCTAGCACTTTACGTGGAAGATGCTATGTAGTCAATATTTGTTGATTTCAATGGAAATGATTTCAATTGATTTGACTCATTTTTTTTTTGTGGAATTTAGAGATAATATTTTAACTTTACAACAGTATTTCAAGGTAATAGCAAAATTTCATTAAAGGAGAATCTGATGAAACAACAATTTTTTTTAAAAGCTCAAAAAGAATTGTTAACTTTTTTTTTTCATTCAAGAAATGTGGAATATATTTTCCGCCTAGAATTTTTGTCTACTTTTCTTTATGATTGGATAGATCAACCTATTTTTGTTAAATTTTTGCTTGACTTTGTTTCTGTATAGTGGGAGAAATACATTCAAGACTTGCACACATAATTTAAAGGTTCTGAGAGAGCCAGATATAATGTAATTGTGTAATTACACAAATAATCAGTGCTAACAAGTGATATCATTAAACTGATGATTTAAGTTAAATAGAGTCATATATAATCTAATACTTGCTAAAAATAATAAATCTATATACCATAACTTGGATTTTGCATTTAATTTTGAAATAGTGTTTGTTTTCAGTTTCTCGGTGCTCTTCTAGTTTACTGGTGTCTCATGATAATCTTGGGTTAAGACTCCTAGTAGAGTAAGAATGACAGTTCTTGGGCATCTGGGTGGCTCAGTTGGTTATGCATCTGACTTTGGCTTAGATCGTTATCTCACAGTTCATGAGTTCAAGTCCCACATCAGTTGAGCTCAAGCCCTGCTTCCGTGAACATGAGCCCTGCTTTGGGTCAGCCCCACTTCTCTCTCTCTCTCCCTCCCTTTCTCTCTCTGTCTCTGCCCCCATGGTATTCTCTCTCTCTCTCTCTCTCTGCCCCTAGCTCACTTGTGCCCTCTCTCTCTCTCTCTCAAAAAAAAAGGACAGTTCTTAAAGATCATTAATAGACTTAAGGCATTCTACCAAGTATAAACAAAAGAAATATAATAGTAGTGAAATGGGGAGGCAGTTAAAGTGGAGGTTATTTCATTCCATTTTTGTCTTTAGTTTCAATCTTTCCCAATTTTAATTTTTAAAAGTTGTTTTATTTTTATTTATTTATTTATTGTGAGAGAGAGGGGACAAGTGGGAGAGAAACAGAGAAGGAGAGAGGGAGACAGAGAGAGAATCCCAAGAAGGCTCTGCACAGTCAGTGCAGAGCCCAACACAGGGCTCACACTCACAAACTGTGAACACTGAGATCATGATCTGAGCCAGTGTTGGATGCTTAACCCACTGAGACACCAAGGTGCCTCTATCTTTCAAAATGTTTAAAAGGAAAGACTAGTAGTCTTAATGTTGAACACGTGTAAAGTGAATCACAGTTGAAAAGCAGAAGTAGGGAAGTGGAGAGTGAGAGTAAAACATCTTGTCCTTTCTTATACTTAATTTCTAAGTGTCCTGTGTTCTAAGGTTACAATAAATAATATTAACTTACATTTATTGCAGTTTTTGTCCTTTCAGAAATTATTTTCACATAACCTCATTTGATTTACACAGGTGAACCAAAACCCATTGTAGTGAAAGTTTATGTTCTATTGTTTTACATACACTGTAGAGATCACTTTGAGTTTTAATAGTCCATTGAGGATGATTCTTCCTTTCAATGTTATGTTAGTTGTCTGTGTTAGCAATAAACCTGTGTATGTGTATGTGTGTACCTTTGAGCTTGCAAAGGAGGTCTGTGATATCAAGTATATAATTCTGCTGATTTAATTTCAGTTAAGAAGGAAAATCTTCTCTAACATAATAGGTCATCATTCAGCCATTATTGGTTTCCAGTATATACTGTGTATGAAGTAATGTTGGAGGATGAAAATAGGAAAAAGAAGGCTTGGGAAGCAACCAAGTATTAGTAATAAGAGTGGGATTTGGAGTTACAAAGCTGTGAGTTCAAGTTCAAATGCTACTTCCACCTGGGACCCATTAAATACCTTTGGGCAAGTTATTTAAGCTCTCTGAGTGAGTTTTGCATATTTAAAGAGGAATATTACAATTTACTTAACTGGGTTATTCAATTACATTAAATTATATTAAACAAAATTAAATTAAAAGATTGGCACAAAATAGATAATTGTTAGTTGTTAGTTTCCTTCTCCTGCACTTGGCAATCCTGAAGCTTGGTGTTATCTACATCTGTTTATCACTGATTTAAATAAATATTATTTCATTCTTCCAAATATTGGGGTAAGAAAGTTTTTAAAAATAGAAGCTTAATTTAAAACCAAATAGAGAAACTAATTATTCCTTTTATCAAATATGCCAAATGAGAAAGCTCATTTACTTTAATAATAATCCCATTAATATAAAAAACTTAATACAATTTTATTTTCTCCCTTGTGTTCTCGTGAACACTCATTAAATGTTAGTTTATTTTTACATTAAAACACAACATTATATTTATGTCTTAATTATTTTGGATTTATTATTAAAGGAAACATGCCTTAAGAATGTTGATGAAACCATGGGTAGATGTCTTTCAGTTAATTATTTGAAAAACAAAGTCATTGTCCTGCACACTGCATGTACTCAACATGTTTGTTGATAATGTTGGGAAAAGTTATACATGAAAGATGGAGCAATCAACATCCTGCTGACAATTATGTAAAAAGATGGTTTGGAATTAATAAAATTAACTGATTTATCTTGAACATGCTTTATAAATAAGCCTTCTCTACCTCAGCTTTCTCAGCTATAAAGCCAGAGATTATAGTTTGTATTCTGTGTGATTAAATGCCGACTGTCATTCACATAGCAAATGCTCAATTACAAATGGCTGCTATGATTACTATACTAGAAATGGACCCACAAATGTATGGCCAAACTAATCTTTGACAAAGCAGAAAGAATATCCAATGGAAAAAAAAAAAAAAAAAGCAGTCTCTTCAGCAAATTGTGTTGGGAAAACTGAACATGGACCACTTTCTTACACCATACACAAAAGTAAACTCAAAATGGATGAAATACCTACATGTAAGACAGAAAACCATCAGAATCCTAGAGGAGAAAAAGGCAACAACCTCTTTGACCTCAGTCACAGTGACTTCTTGTAAATGTGTCTCCAGAGGTAAAGAAAACAAAAGCAAAAATGAACTATTGGGACCTCATCAAGATAAAAAGCTTCTGCACAGTGAAGGGAACAATCAGCAAAATAAAAGGCAACTGACGAAATTGGAGAAAATATTTGCAAATGACATATCTGATAAAGACTTAGTATCCAAAATCTATAAAGAACTTAAATCAACACCCAAAAAACAAATAATCCAGTGAAGAAATGGGCAAAAAAAACATGAACAGACACTTTTCCAAAGAAGACATCCAGATGTCAACAATACAAATGAAAAGATGCTCAACATCACTAATCATCAGGGAAATACACATCAAAACCACAATGAGATATCACTTCACACTTGTCAGAATGGCTAAAATGTAACAACTCAGGAAATAACAGATATTGGCAAGGATGTAGAGAAAGGGGAACCCTTTTGCATTGCTTGTGGGAATGCAAATTGATGCAGTGACTCTGGAGAATAGTATGGTGGTTCCTCAAAAAATTAGAATAGAGCTAACTTATGACACAGCACTTGCACTACTAGGTATTTATCCAAAGGATACAAAAATGCTGATTCTAAGGGGCACATGAATCCCAATGTTTATAGCAACACTATCAACAATAGTCAAATTATGGAAAAATCCCAGATGTCCATCAATGGATGATTGGATAAAGAAGATGTGTGTGTGTGTGTGTGTGTGTGTGTGTGTGTGTATACACACAATGGAATATTACTCAGTGATCAGAAAAATGAAATCTTGCCATTTGCAACAATGTGGATGGAACTAGAGTGTATTATGCTAAGCAAAATAAGTCAGTCAGAGAAAGACAAATACCATATGATTTAACTCATATGTAGAATTGAAGAAACAAAACAATGAGCATAGGGGAAAAGAAGGAGAAAAAAAGAAAAACAGAGAGGAAGGCAAACCATAAGAGACTCTTAAATACAGAGAACAAATCGAGGTTGCTGGAGGGGAGGCAAGTGCAGGGAATGGATTAAATGGATGATAGGTACTAAGGAGGGCACTTGTTGGAATGAGCACTGGGTGTTTTTGTAAGTGATGAATCACTAAATTCTACTCCTGAAACATTATTACACTATATGTTAACTAACTTGGATTTAAACAAAATTTTAAAAAAATAAAAATGAAAAAAAAAAAAAGAATGGCTGCTATGATAACTTTGAAAAACATTCATGGGGCGCCTGGGTGGCGCAGTCGGTTAAGCGTCCGACTTCAGCCAGGTCACGATCTCGCGGTTCGTGAGTTCGAGCCCCGCGTCGGGCTCTGGGCTGATGGCTCAGAGCCTGGAGCCTATTTCCGATTCTGTGTCTCCCTCTCTCTCTGCCCCTCCCCCGTTCATGCTCTGTCTCTCTCTGTCCCAAAAATAAATAAACGTTGAAAAAAAATTAAAAAAAAAAAAAGAAAAACATTCATGTATGATTTGTAGAGCTCTGAAAGTAGACTTTTTAATTTTTTTTCTAACATCAGGAATCCTGAAAGCCATATTAAAATGTCTTTAGTTTCAGGCATTATATTCAATGTAAAGAAAACATATCCTTATTGGAATTACATTGAACATAACTAGTGCACATGAGACCACAGGGAAAATTAAAATTAGAGGCTTGTATATTGGGTCACCATCTAAAGAGAACTTGGGTCACTATAAATGTAGGAGATGGAAGCATCTGGAAAGTAAAACCTGATTAAAGTTACCAAGTGTCTGAAGGAAAGCATTTTTCACAATATTGCTGAAGTTAGTATAAAAATAACAAAAAAAAATAAAGACCACAAAGCTTTTTTAACTACAAACTAAATTAAATAAGAAAATAACATTTTTACAGGCGTAAGAGTCAAGCCACTCTACTTTTTCCAGATTACAACCGCTCCTTTACCCACAAGACCCTCCCTGAAGTGTGTGTCAGAGAGGAAGTCTCTATCATTCTACCCTTTGCAACTCCAGGATGATTTTTGTGTCTCTGTGGCTATGAGATCAGATTCTAGTTGCACTGGGGGGCCTCTAATTGACTCTGGATTGAAGCTATCCTATTTTGTTTGATCTCATGTGAAACCAATTTCCTAGAGCATAGGATTCATTTAGTCATGCTTTATTATTTATTTTATTAGTTATTTTATAATTATATATTTCATATATTAATTCAATGCTTAGTAGCAGCAAAGCATGTTCTATAGGGTGAGATTATGTTATTGAAACAAAATAATATTGTTGACTACATGGAATATTTGTAATATTGAGCAAGGTATACAGTAAACAAACAAACATATTAAGTGAAGAAAATAAATCATGTTAAAATGGATGAGAAGTAAAATTTGTGCTAGTTAAGACAATGTAATGAGGAAAAACGTATCTGAAGAGCTGACTTTTGATTGGCTATTTAAATGAAATGAGGGGATAAGCTAAAAGAATGCCAGAAGTTGGGGCCATTTTAGGCAAAGTTAATAGGGATTTTAAAAGCCTTGAGATACCTCTCTCCCCGGTATCCCAGCGCTGCGTCGGTGCAGGTGGGGGATTGAGCTCGAGCTAGCTCGAATAAAGGCTCTTTTGCTTTTACATCGGACTCGGCTCCCTGGCGGTCTTTGGGGATCACGAATTCTGGGCATAACATTTGGGGGCTAGGCCCGGGATCCCCAAGACCCCCGAGGGACCCCCGACCCGGAGAGCCTGACTGGCCACGGTTAGTGTCTGTTCGTTCTGTCTTTTCTGTGTGAGCTCATTTCTGGAGTTCTGGTAGTGCCCGACGCGGTCTAAGTGGACGCACTGGAGGACCACGGGCCGGGAGTTTCGGAAGACGTTCCGATCCTCCCTTCTGGAGGGACGTGGAATCCCCTCATCAGTTTTGGAGGGACGTGGAATCCCCTCAAAGGTCTAAGCTAGCTTTCAGTTTTGCATCCATGGAGTTGGAAGACTTTCTAGGGCCCCTCTGTCTGTTTTTGTGTTTCTCTGTTTTGTTCTGTGGACTTACTGGACGGACGTTATGGGACAGACTCAGACTACTCCTCTAAGTATTATGACTGATCACTTTAAGGATGTGAGGGGAAGAGCTAACAACCTCAATGTGGAAGTCCGAAAGGGTCGGTGGCAGTTTTTTTGTTCTAGCGAGTGGCCAACTTTCAATGTCGGATGGCCACCAGAGGGGACCTTCGACCTCCCTACCATCCACCAAGTCAGGAGTGTCCTCTCTCGGCCTAAGACGGGCCATCTTGATCAGCTCCCTTACATTATCACTTGGCAGGACCTTGTAGAAGACCCACCCTCTTGGCTTAAGCCCTTCCTAGCCCCGCTCCCCCCGGAGCCAAAACCCATTCTTGCTTTGCAGGGGACAAAGAAGAAAAGTCTCACCCAGCCTTCACCCCTCTACCCTGTCCTACAAGGGGGGGCTGAGGAAGAATTAATTTTTCCTCCCCCGTATAACCCCTCTAGGATGCCGGAAGAACACCATCCTCCCCCTCCGGGGGAGGCAGACGCTGTTCCGAGAGCGGGAGGCGGAAAGGCTCCAGTGGGAAGCCCGCCCTTTACCAGACAAAGGGCTCAGAGGGAGCAATCCGCCTCCGCCGCCACTCCACTGTTCTGCCCCTGCGAGACACCGGACCCCTAGACACGGAGGGGAATCAGCCCCATCACTGTTGGCCTTTCGCCACTAGTGACCTCTACAATTGGAAAGCTCAGAATCCTAAGTTTTCCGAGAAACCGGCAGGGCTTATTGATTTATTAGACTCTGTTCTTTTTACCCATCAGCCCACGTGGGACAATTGCCAGCAGCTTTTGCAGGTCCTGTTCACGACTGAGGAAAGAGAAAGAATCCTCAATGAGGCCCGAAAATTAGTTCCGGGCGCAGACGGGAATCCCACCACCAACCAGGCTCAGATAGATGCCTCCTTCCCCTTAACTCGGCCCCAGTGGGATTTCAACACGGCAGAAGGTAAGGAGAGGCTCCGGGTCTACCGCCAGACTCTAATGGGGGGTCTCCGAATGGCTGCTAGAAAGCCAACCAATTTGGCCAAGGTAGGAAATGTACAACAGGGAAAAGATGAATCTCTGGCTGCCTTTTTAGAACGGATCAGGGAGGCATTCTGTATCTACACCCCCATGGATCCAGAGGCTCCGGAAAGCAAGGCAGCTATTATCATGGCCTTTGTAAACCAATCGGCCATAGACATTAGGAGAAAATACAGAAAATAGATAGACTAGGAGAAAGAAGTCTGCAGGACTTACTGGTGGTAGCCGAAAAGGTATATAATACCCGGGATCCTCCTGAGGACAAGCAGGCTCGCGCCCTGGCGGCTGCCAGCAGTAAGCAGACTCCAGACCTGGCCAGAATACTACTAGCTATCATTGCTGACTTTCCCGAGGAACGAGACCGCCGTCTCCGGCAGCTGGCAGACGACGCAAGGAAAGGTGAAGGAACCACCAAGGGGGGGATGCAGAGGCTGCAGAAGGATCAGTGCGCATACTGCAAGGAGATAGGGCATTGGGCCCGAGATTGTCCGAAAAGGGCCGGCGGGAAGGGAAGCAAGACTGATCGAGTAAAAGTCCTAGAGCTAGATGAACTAAGTGATTAGGGGAGTCGGGGTTCGGACCCTCTCCCCGAACCCAGGGTAACTCTTAAAGTGGAGGGGACCCCTGTTGACTTCCTTGTCGACACCGGAGCACAACATTCGGTCCTCTGCACCCCACAAGGAAAACTAGCCAGCAAGAAGTCCTGGGTACAAGGGGCAACTGGTATGAGCCAGTATTCATGGACTACCCGAAGAACAGTAGATTTGGGGACGGGACGGGTATCCCACTCCTTTATGGTAATACCAGAATGCCCCTACTGTTAGGACGGGACTTACCAAGATTGGAGCTCAGATAACTTTCAGACAAGGGGGGCCTCAGGTCACCGATGGCAAGGGCCACCCCATCCAGGTCCTGACCATGAAACTGGAGGATGAATACCGCCTCCACCAGGAGGCGCTCCCGAGAGGATAATATAGACAGATGGCTACAAGAATTCCCCTTGGTTTGGGCAGAGACGGGGGGGATAGGACTAGCCACTCACAGGACCCTGGTCCTGGTAGAGCTCAAGCCAGGAGAGAGTCCGGTAAGGATCAAACAATACCCCATGTCTCAGGAGGCCCGGAAGGGGATCCAGCCACACATCCGGAGACTACGAAGCCTAGGGGTACTAGTTCCTTGCCAGTCTCCCTGGAACACCCCCCTACTGCCAGTCAAAAAGCCTCACACAAATGACTACCGACCGGTACAAGACCTCTGGGAAGTAAATAAGAGGGTCGCAGACATACACCCAACTGTTCCCAACCCATATACTCTCTTGAGCTCCTTGGCACCCTCCAGGGTCTGGTATACTGTACTAGATTTAAAGGACGCCTTCTTCAGTCTGCCGCTGGCACCCCAGAGCCAACCCTTGTTCGCCTTCGAGTGGCATGATCTAGAGGCAACATTGCTACAGTGGGCAACTCACCTGGACACGGCTACCTCAGGGATTCAAAAATTCGCCCACCATCTTCGACGAGGCAATACACGAGGACGTGGGTGAGTACAGAAGGGAGCACCCTGGCCTCACCCTCCTACAGTACGTAGATGACATCCTGATTGCTGTCGACATGGCCAAAGACTGAGCGAGGGACCCAGGACGTGCTGGCTACCCTGGGGGCCTTAGGGTGTACCGGGCATCCGCGAAGAAGGCTCAGATATCCAGGGAGAGGGTAAGTTACTTGGGATATATCCTGGAGGGCGGACAGCGGCGGTTATCAGATGCCAGACAAACTGACCCTAGGACAGGAGATCTGGATCACGACCCCACATGCCATTGAAGGGGTCCTGAAACAGCCTCCTGATATATGGATGAGCAACACACGTATGACTCATTACCAGAGCCTCCTACTCAACCCTCCACGAGTGCAGTTCCACCCCAGTGCAGCCTTCAATCCTGCAACCCTGCTGCCTGACCCTGACCTAGGTGCTCCACTACATGACTGTGCGGGAATCCTGGAACAAGTACATGGATTCTGGACGGACCTGACTGACCGGCCCCTCCCTGATGCCACTTGGTTCACTGATGGCAGCAGTTTTGTGCGAGATGGACACAGGTATGCGGGTGCAGCAGTGGTCACCGAAACGGACACCGTATGGGCGGAGGCTCTACCCTCCAGAACATCAGCCCAGTGAGCAGAGCTCATAGCCCTCACCAAGGCGCTGATGCTGGGAGCTAGAAAACGGCTTAACAACTACTGGACTTGAGAGACCCAGTTTTACTAGACCAGCCCAAATACTCCCAGGAGGAGTTACAGCAGATCAAGAAACTCCCCATGGCCCAGGAGATAAAGGGATGGTGGTATATACCTAACAAGGAGTTCGTGCTGCCAGACCGGCTTGGAGTCTCAATATTAGAGCACATGCATCGGTCTACTCACATGGGGGCCCGAAAATTAAAAGACTTAATCCGACATGCCAGAATCAAGATTCACCAACAGGACACCAAAATAGAGGAAGTTGTATCTGCCTGCAAGACCTGCCAACTCACCAACGCGAGGGGCACGTCAAATAAAAAAGGAACCAGGCTCAGAGGCACCAGACCGGGAGCCCAATGGGAAGTCGACTTCATTGAAGTCAAGCCAGGAAAGTATGGTTATAAATATCTTTTAGTATTTACAGACACCTTCTCTGGCTGGGTGGAGGCATACCCAACCAAGCATGAAACGGCTCAGACGGTGGCTAAGAAGCTACTAGAAGACATCTTACCCAGGTATGGTTTTCTTGCCATGGTAGGATCAATGGACCAGCTTTTATCTCGCAGGTAACACAGGCAGTAGCCAAGGCAGTGGGGGCAAACTGGAAATTACATTGTGCTTATAGGCCCCAGAGCTCAGGACAGGTAGAAAGAATGAATAGAACCCTAAAAGAGACCCTTACCAAATTAACCATGGAGACTGGCGGGGACTGGGTGACTCTCCTACCGCACGCCCTTTACCGGGTTAGAAACACTCCTTACACTCTGGATTTTACTCCCTACAAGATCATGTTTGGCAGGCCACCCCTGTTATTCCCAACCTTCGGGCTGAACTTCTTGCTGAGTTTAAAGATCAAGAACTTTTTCTTTCCTTGAGAGGGCTCCAGAGGGCGCACAAGGACATTTGGCCGCGCCTCCGTGCCATCTACGAGGCTGGCCCAACCCCGACACCTCATCAGTACAGGCCGGGAGACTGGGTCTACGTCAAGAGACACCACCGAGAGACCCTCGAGCTGCGCTGGAAGGGACCCTACATCGTGGTGCTGACAACCCCCACCGCTCTCAAAGTAGACAGCATCGTGACCTGGGTCCATCATACCCACGTTCAGCCAGCGGACCCCTCCTCGATCCGGAAGGACTTCGTCACGCAATGGGCCATCAGTCGGGACCAACACAACCCGCTCAAGCTCAAGCTACAGTGCATTCGACCCACCTAATATTGGTAACTCTGTTAACTCTGCTTGTCATTGCTCATGCTGCCGGGAGTCCCCACGCCCCCCAAAACATCATAGACACTAGCTCGGGGACAATACTTAATCAGACCTCCCAGAGCCACCCCAGGGACACTTGCTTCCCAGAACTTTGTGTAAACCTCCAAACTCTGTTCCCCTTGTCACCATAAATGCAGCCGGTCCCTTGATTGGGTCTGTAAGCTACATGACAAGGGGGGAATGAAAGGGCGGGCCTATTGCCAGCTGACTCCATCTTGTTCTGTGTCCTTCACCTTGACCACACCTCCTCCCCTTGAGTAACTGCCCCCCTCACCTGCCTAACAGGACTCAGACCCTTCCCCAGCCAATCAGCTGAGGCCACAGCCATTACCTCACCAACTGCCCCTAGGCCCCAATAAAACCTTTGTCCTTTTGAAACTCACTCTCTCTAGCTCTCTCTCCCCGGGGTATCTCAACCCCGCTGCGTTGGTGCAGGTAGGGGATTGAGCTCGAGCTAGCTCGAATAAAGGCTTTTTTGCTTTTGCATCGGACTCAGCTCCCTATAGAACAGACTAAGCCCCCCTCCCCCTTCCCAATGACCACTGCTGAACCATAGTGAACTGTGACATGAGCAAGAATTACAATTTTACGGGTTGCCTGGGTGGCTCTGGTTGAGCGTCAGACTCTCAGTTTCCACTCAGGTCATGATCTCATGGTTTCATGGGTTCAAGCCCCGCGTTGGGCTCTGTGCTAGCCATGAGGAGCCTGCTTGGGATTCTCTGTCTCCTCTCTCTGGCCCTCCCCCACTCGCGCTCTCTGTCTCTCCCAAAATAAATAAATAAATAAATAAACTTTACAAATTAAAAAAAAATAAATAAAAGCCTTGAGATAGATGTGTTTAAGGGATGTCAAGGAGGCCTGTGTGTCTACAGTGAATTGAGAAAAAAAAAAAGTGTAGGAATAAAGGATGAAAGATAGTCAGGAACCTTATATCATGAGAGTGCTGTGGGCTATAGTAAGAATTAATTATGTTATTTTGTGTTATTTACAAACACGGCGGGGCTTTAAGCAGGGGGCTGTTATAATCTGATTTATATTTTTAACGGATAACTTATACTGCTCTAATATGAACTAAGAAGGCAAAGGTGAAGCAAGAAGACCAGTTAGGAGGTGATTGCAATAGTTCAGGAGAGAAATAATGGTTGTCTGGAGGATAGTAAAGGATGTAAAACAACATCATTTTGTGGAATATGTTAAAGGTTTTGGCAGCAAAATTTGCTTATGCATGGGGTGGAAGAAAAGGAGAGGAGTCACTGATGTCCTCCCCCCACCATTTTTAAATTTCTTTCAGAGGGTCATGGTAAAATTTGTCTGCATTTAAGTTGTCCCAGATTGTCTTTCAAAAATCTCTAAAATGTATTAAAATCATTATAGCCATCTCCACTTTCATCTGACCTTAAAGAATTTCTTCATAATTTTTGGAATTGTCTGAATCTAAATTAGAATCCCTGGGACTATAATTGATGACAGTTAATTGAAAAAAATGACCAAAGTCTATAATAAGTAGAATGCTGGGTGGCAGAGTATCACCATAATTCAGAGGTTTACTAATGTACTTTAAAGAGCTTGTTCTATTTACTCATGCTGATGTATATTCACGTACATGTACAAATAAATTAATTGAGCACTTAGTATACTAAAGGAATATAATAGTGGAATGAGGGAAAGCCTAATTAATTAATTTTCCATAAGAACTTCATAGTTAAGGAAAGTAACAGAATATTAATTCTATTATTGATTGATGCTTTAGAATGTGTTCTTATTGCTAAAGATAACATTAATATATATTGCATAGAAATTCAAAAGATTTTTGGATTCATAGAACATCATAATGTCAAATAATCCAAAATACATGTATCCATCAGTCAACCAACCATTTGAGGAACACCCTCACATGGGTAAGTCTTTATCTTTAAGCAATTACCTATAAACAAGAATACCTCAACCACTGTACTGAAAAACATCAATAATAAATTCAGAATGGCGGTAAGTCCAAAACCATCAACAGATATGATACAGGTAATCAAATAAGATTTATTCATCTAAAAGCTAGAGAAAGCAAAATCAGGATACAGCAGCAGAACAACCATGTTCTTCAGAGACAGAGTTGCAAATGTTCTAGTAATTCCCATTGTCTTCACTATTGGAGCATAGTTGCAGATGATAATAAGGCTGAGAGAGTAAAGCACCCCTCTTTTAACTTAATCTTAAATACACAAAGCTAAATCTGACTATGATTCAATATTTTCCAAACATACATTGAAGACTATAGCATTTGGATTATATATATCCCATCAGCCTCAGAATCACAAAATATGATATAACTCTTAGGTATAGTCAAACAGATATATACACTATAACAGAATTGCCATTCACCACTTAGCCTTCGGGACATGAACATACCTGAATTTCATTTTGTAGAACTAAAACAAATGTCAGGTACCAGAATTCCCGGAGCCATTCTATTTTGCAAAGATTATATATTCCACAATAATTTATAGAAAATAAATACAAATGAAATGATTTTTCATCAGTTTGAAAGCAAAACCAAAAATTTTTGAAAGAAATTCATATGGGGTCAAATCAGGAATTATTAGTAGGGCTTCTCCCTACTCCATTCAACAAGTTGGAAATAGGAACAAAAGTACTGGTGAACAGAATATCGACACTGGGCCTTAGACTGTGCCTCCTCATTGCCATGCTTTGCAGGTTTAGGGAATCTTCAAGTTTACTCAGAATATGGGGGTTGCTAGTGGGTGGCTGGTGATGGCACAAAAGGAAGGGATTTCAGAAGATTCACACACCATATCTCAGAGGATCTGTAGTATGAGAGAGCACCTGAAGTGGCTTTTCCACTCAGGGAGGGATGGTGGTCATCTACCTGCATTGACAGAGTCAACAAACACCACTGAGTTGTACCAGGTGTTGACACTTGATAACCAAGAAGAGAGATAATGCTGACAGGTGGTACAAGACACTGTGATGTCCCAAGGACATCACAAAAACCAGTCTTCCTCTCCCCTTGTCACCACCATAAGAATACATAATTTTCCAACTGCCTCCAGACACATCTTGGAAAGGAGTGGTGAAAGATGATGCCTCTTGCCTGGGGAGATAACACTCAATTAGAGAGTTCTATGAATCAACTGGACATTTACTCACACAGAAATTGTGGAAAGTAGAGAAGACTGAGTTCTAGTTAGCAAGTTAATTTTTTTTCTTGTTTCCTTCTGATTTTAGGAGTAGGGATTCCAAAGCAACATGAGGTCAGTTTTAGAAAATGTAAGAGGGATGATGGTGCCTCAGTTGGTTAAGCATCCGACTTCAGCTCGGGTCATCTCATGGTTTGTGGTTCGAGCCCATGTCAGGCTCTGTGCTGATTGCTCAGAGCCTGGATGGAGCCTGCTTTGGATTCTGTGTCTCCCTCTCTCTATGCTTCTACCTCGCTCATGCTTGACTCTCTCTCAAAAGTAAATAAACATTAAAACAAAATTTAAAAAAAGAAAATGAAAGAAACCCACATTTTGCATATCTAGCTTATCATGATTCAATATCTCTCTTTCTGCATAAGTTATTGTTTCTAGTATGTAAATCATAAGAGCTAAGTTGAAAAAAATAAATATATTATGGAAAAGAAAAAGAGTAGTAAAAGCCATTTCAACTGCATTGATACTCTCAAAATACCTGTGTATGAGACAGTGAATTTAAAGAGTTAAATACTTCAGCTGTAGTAGACATCATAAATAGATAACATTATTTCCAGAGTGCTTCTTCAACACTGTAAGGTTACTCCACAGCTTTTCAGAAAGGCTGGTTCTGTGGAAACACAACAGGTTCTCCCAAGATTACTTGGGTCTTTTCATACTCCTGGATATTCACAAGGCTATCATGTACACATCTTACACACTGAAGAATTCTGAACTTTGTAGCTTCACTCAACACTGGTCATTTAATGTCTCAACCTGTGTAATACATGGTACATACCACTATTAATGGCATTTGATATATATACACACACCACACACACACACACACACACACACACACACATATATATTGCATGATGTATATATTGCATGATATATATATATACACACACATATATATTGCATGATATATATACATATATACATATATATATATCATGCACTATTACTCAACCATAAAAAAGAATGAAATATTGCCATTTGCAAGAACATGGTTGGAGCTAGAGTGCATTATGCTAAGCAAAATTAGTCAGTCAGAGAAAGACAAATACCAGATGATTTCGTTCATATGTGGAATTTAAGAAACAAAAGTGAATATAGGGGAAGTACAGATAAAAGTGGGAAGCAAACCATAGAAGACTCTTAATTATAGAGAAGAAATTGAAGATTTCTGGAGGGGTGGTGGGGAGGCATGGGCTAAATGGGCAATGAGTATGAAGGGGGGGCACTTGTGTTTAGCACTGGGTTTTATATGTAAATGATGAATCAACAAATTCTACCCTTGAAACCAATATTACACTATATGTTAACTACCTAGAATTTAAACAAAAATTTGAAAAAAATAAAATAAATAATTATGAAAGGGGAATGAGATATAAGCATAGGGAAATTTTTGTACCACAACAACTATATTGCTTTTGGGTTAGATAAGACCTGAATTTGAATATCAACCCATCTCTCAGAGCCTGAACAAACCTGGAAAGAAAAGTTTGTTGAAACTCTCTAAGCATTAATATCTATATCTGCAAAATGGAGCCAATGATTCTTACCTATAATTTTCTGACTAGTGACATAATGCATGCAAAACATTTAGGATACCAACTGGTTTAGTCTACTAATAGTATACAATAAAGATCAATAATTACTAGTGTAATAGGAGGTTAAAATGGGGTTTTTAGTTTCAGAAGAGAATCCAAGACAATAAATAGATGGTAAATATTGCATATTCCAAAGTTAAGTTCTAGTTCTCCTATTCTGGACTTTCAAACCACTTTAGGCACCATTTACTGAACACGTATCATCAGCCTTTACAAGTTTACAAGGAGGCCAAGAGAAAGTTGGAAACCACAAAGAGGATTTCATCAGAAAGATACAAATATGCTGCGAGTACTCTCCAATTGGTCCTCAGAAAATGTAGTGATTATTTTTCCTACTTTCAAACGAGCCTTTTCAAACTTTCAAATGAGGCTTTAAAACTACTAGGAAAGCTTAAAATGTGGCCATAGGAGCCTGTAGGTCAGAGTGGACTGTTTCTGACTCATATCTGAAAAAATGAATCTGTGGGCAGCTAGATGAATGAGTCTGTGACAACAGAATACAGGGATAAGAATGAGAAATAAATTCATTACCACTAAAGTGGGCCAAAGGCACATGCTTTCCATGGATCACATTGACTATTTTCATGTAGACCATCTATAAGAGCAAGGCTCTCTGTGGTTGTCTTATAATCCTCCAAAAATATTTGCCAGAAGTAGTGAGGCAAGCTCAGCTGACTGGTTGTATGATAGCACAAGTTTAGGGAGCTGAGGATTGGAAGTGACCTTTTAGAATAAAGGCATTTATCTTTGTTAAGATAACTGTAGATGAGAGATTTTCAAGAAACTGGGAATGGGGGGGGCAGAGAAAAGGGGGGATGTCTCTGAAGAACACTCAAAATCCCTGTAGTTATGATTCAGCATTAAATATATGTCAGACACTGGAATTAGTACCTGCTCATGACATTACCAGCCCAAATAATATCTTCCTTAGATCCACATCTTTACCATGTACCTACTTCAACTTCTGGGAGACTGATCCTGCTTAATGAGCAGAGGATTTGAAATGCACAAAATGGAGAATTAGAGAAAAAAATGTAAAAAAATAATTTTTTCCCGGTTTATTGGCTTCCTACCTGGAATAAACTCTTCCTAGAGAATAATAGAATTTTGGCTATTGTACAATACTAAATATTTGGGTTGCTTAAATAAGATTGTTTTGTGTTCTTTAATTACTTAAACTCATTGGGCATCACCCCAGAGAGATCTCCCATACACATTCTTTGTCACCCCTCACTCCAGTCCTCAGAGATAGCTATTTTTCTATTTTTCTCCCACCATAGGTAACATTTGCTCTTTTGAGAGTTTAATATACACAGAATTGTACAGTACACACAACTTGAATAGGGTTTCTCTCATGCAGCATGTTTATGAGATTCATGCATACTGTTATATGATCAGCAGTTTTTTTCCTTCTTACTGATGATAGTATTCCTTTGTATATCTCCATTTGTTTAACCATTCACAAGTGATGGACATCAGACTGTTTCTAGTTTTAGGGTATTGTGAATAAACCTTCTATAGTTATTCTTGTACATATATGTTTCATTTGTCTTGGGTAAACACTTAGGAATAGAATTACTAGCCATCGGGTAGGTCTATATTTACTTTTATAAAAAAAAAATCAGGAAACTTTTTCAAAGTGATTGGACCACTTTTCACTTCCATCAATGAGTGGGAGCTCTGGTGTCTCAAAATATGCCAGAATTTTATTATTTTTTTAATTTAAAAAAAATTTAAGATTTTATTTATTTTTGAGAGAGAGAAAGAGACACAGGAAGAGCAGGGGAGGATCAGAAAGAGTGGGAGACACAGAATCCAAAGCAGGCGCCAGGCTCTGAGCTGTGAGCACAGAGCCTGATGTGGGGCTTGAACCCACAAACCATGAGATCATGACCTGAGCCAAAGTCGGACGCTTAACCAACTCAGCCACCCAGGTGCCCCTATGCCAGCATTTTATATTATCAGCTGTGTGTGTGTGTGTGTGTGTGTGTTTTAATTTTGGACATATGGGTATGTATGTGTGTGTATATATTGTTCTTCCACATGGCAATTCTTGAAAAGTGAAAAAGCAAATGTTAAGAAAATGATCACATCAATCACACAGGCTGAAAACATTGTAGCTAAAGATGTTTTATGATATCAAAAAATAAACACTTGGGATTATTGATGAAAGTCACAATCAAAATACACAAAGTAAACCTTAAAATGGACCTCAGTAGTATAATCTAAAAAATTGTTTTATATTTAATGTTTCTAAACTTCTACCACCTTCATTCTAAATATGTATACAAGCAGCTCTGGGAACATTATGCCCATGTCCCTAAAAACAAAAAGGAAATAAAAGCTTTTGTTCATGTTAGAATAGCCACTTTTCTAAAATCTAAGACGCAGGGGTAGTAAGTTTCTAGGATCATTCTGGAATGCTAGATTCCAAAATAAGGAATGTATATTTCCTTTACAAACATAATTGTCCATGTATCCATCCCTTGATCTATTAATTACCTTGTATACCACCATATCCTATTCTTAAATGCGGGCTATTCCAAGTTTACCAGTTAGTTTGTATAACTCTATTATAAAGCTTGTTCCACAAGGAAACAAACTTCTCCTTAGCATCTCCAGATGGCCTTCAACCAGACCTGCTGCCATTCCAAGTGTTCAATGCCCCAAATGAATCCATTACCCATGGTATATCTAAAATAAATAAAGGTTAAAAGATCATAAAAACAAGACCATATGCCCAAACATGTCATGTGCACCTTGGCAGTGAGAATATAAGGACTGACTCAAATTATATCCTGCTTGCCAAGAAAATGGATCAAATCTAGGGAAAAAAATATAGTGATAAATGCCATTGGAATGAATATTTAAAGGATAGCAATATCTCAATTGAATAATAAACATTACCTTTTAAATTCAAATATACATTGTTTTACCCTGCACAGTTAGGATGTTTCTGTGAAACATTTGCTCAAAATTTCTGAGAAGATTCTATAGAGGAAGACAAAGGTAATAATTATTGCACAATACTTGAATATGTTGATTCTGTGGATTCACTGACCTGTGAGTGGGAGCTGATTTATTTCTAAGAGGCAGGACCTGAACAGCCCTATTCAGCACGAGGAGGGAGGGCATGGTTGCCACCAGTCTTAATGAGTTTTTCTGATAATTAGGAAAAGACACCCTACTGGGAAGATGTAGCCCTAATTTATTTGGCAAGTGGTGCATGGGTGGTATTTCAGGCTCAAATTTCCACCTTGGCCATAAAACTTGTGCAGTGAATAATCTGATTAACTGTATCTGATGACATTGGGAGGGTCAGGTAACTCTTCAGTTAGAATAAGAGGAGGAGATAGAAAAAAAAAAGAAGGATGGAAGGAAAAAAAGGAAGCAAGAAGGAGTGAGAAAAGGGAAGAATACAAGGAAGTAAGGGAGAGAGGAAAAGAGGAAAAAGAGGGAGAGAAGAGAAAATAATATAATCAGCATCAAATCTGTTTCCTCTCATCATTCTAAAATAGAGGATTTCCTAAAAATATGATGACCCACATCTAACAAATTTGAGAAATACTTCACATCTTTCTCAAAAATTCTCTATATAGTGGAGATGGGGGTTGTTGTAAAGCAATAATTGTCTCAAAAACGGGTAGGGACAAAGAAAGGGGCAAAAAAAAACACAAAAAACCCAGATCAGCAGTAGGCAAAAATGCAGAGCCACATTATTTTCTGTTTGTTTGTTTCTGCTCAGAAATGGCAGTGGCAGCAACTGCTGTTCTTTCCATTCTGTTGCAAGCCTGTGTCCCCATCTGAGTCCTCAGTCACAAATGTACTTCCCCCTGATAGGGTCCAGCTCATTACTGGACTTGTAACTATTGCCAGCAGAGAAAAGTCTGTGAGGGAGCTAATACCTCCCTGACCACATCAGTGGAGAACTCAGGAAAGTAGCCTCTTTCCCAGGTCTGTGAAAAAGTCACAACTGATGTGAATGTAGATAACAAGAAAAAAATAACCTTGAGGGAATCAAGGTCTTTATGGCATAGCACAGGCTGAGGATCTGTCAGAATCAGAAAAGGGAAGTGATTTGCAGTGACACAGAGACATTATGAAAATAAATTATCTCAGAAATTTTTGTATTACATCTTAAAAATTAGCCTAATTCCATTTCTGC
Source organism: Lynx canadensis (assembly GCF_007474595.2). NCBI lineage: Eukaryota > Metazoa > Chordata > Mammalia > Carnivora > Felidae > Lynx > Lynx canadensis. The sequence goes on from NC_044312.2 coordinate 34,593,327, forward strand.
TTGAACATCAATTAATCAGAATTATTGCCTTGTTTCTCAGACCTCTGTGAAAGTTAATAAGCTATATTTAACACATAAAATCATACTTAAGGCAATCTTCACATGAGTAAAACCATAATACCAAGGAAAAGTCAAATATAGCATTATTTCTAGCTATCACTTTAGTGCTGTGAAATTAATTTTGCCTATGAACAAGAACTGAAAGAGAACACAAAATTTAAATGCATTATGTTATTGTACGGTGAATGTGAGTAAACGATTGTTCTTTATTTTTTCTTTTAATAATTTGATATCTACATTTATATATAACTAATCTCTAATGTATCTTTGTTTTAAAAGTTTGATTTCAATACTTGAGGTTTTATTCTCAGTTACTATTACCTTTGGGAATAATAAAATAAATTTTTAATGTTTCTATGTCAAAAAGGCTAGGAGAAAGTAAACAAAATGGAAATATATTTTGTAGTTATTCTGATAAGAATTAAATAATAATTTACGTATGAATAGCAGCAAATGTACAATTTACATTTGGATAGAACCAAACTTTGGAAGCCTTTTCCAAATAGTTTTATTATATATCTTATATGATAAAAAGGCAAAGCATAATGTCCTTTAGACATAAGGTCAACTCTTGACTTCCTCATTGGTTTGTGTAACTCGGAACACATTTCTTCTCTTAGCCTTCAATTCCTTGTTTGTAAAAAACATTAACTTTCATTACTGGTTGTGTGGAGGTTTAGGAATTGAGAATAATGACTTAATCTACCACAAGAATAAGGGTGTGTAATCATGAGTTTTGGTTTGCATATATTTAAATTGCCTCTGAGATACTCCTGTAGAGAAGCAAGCTTGTTAATGGGGTAGTTCAGAGAAAAAGCCTAAGGAAAAGACACCATCCTAATAAGTAATTAGGTTCAGTCTATGGCATTAAAAACATAATAAACAGTCACAACAATGTATAATTAACTGGTAAGAAAATGAGTGCTAATATATAAGTAATACTACCCGTATATTTTCTGACTTCCCAGTGTTTCCTGACTAATGCTTTATTTGAAATATCAAATATATATGCATATATGTATGCATGTATGAACACATCTATGCAAGTGATTTATCCCCTTGCTTTGCAAGAGTACTGAATTTCCCTATTGAAGAATCTCACACTTGGAATCAATACATGCTTACAGGCATTAGTTCAACTATGGGTCTGAGAGGAAGACTCCACATCTACAGGTCCTGACTCCATCCACTGCTACTTTGTTACATTATAGGTCCTTCAAGTATGAAAAACAATGTGATTTGAACTTCTGTCTCATCTGTCCAATAAGAGACTCAGAAATGTCTTATCTTGTGGGGGTAATGACTTAAATACACTATGATTTTAAGAAATAAGCGATTAGCTAGAATTAAAAGAAATTTTGAGCCCATTTTTTATTTATCCTTTAAAAATACTTTTCTTGATATTTGAATGCCTCAGTATTTGGATATCCAGAGTCTGTCATTTCACCACTCATTTGTATATATTAACAAGCAGTACATTGGTCATGACCCCGTTTCTGCAGTAGAGATTATGAGATCTACTTAAGGTCTTTGATTTCAATTTCTCATTACAACTATTTATATTTTTTGCTTTTACCACTTTCGTTGTAAAATTACATGTATTCATCTTCACTTTTCTTTTTCAGAATGAAAAGTGAGCTGAAAAACTTCATATCTATTTTCCAAAAGATTGATTATTTTTAACATAATGGAGATAAGATTAGTATGAAGACTACATTGTAAGAAGATTTTTAAAATTACATAACATGAAATATAATTTTTATTAAGGAAACTTCTCTGAGTAGACCTCTTTTGATATCTTTGTTATTAATTTTAATTTTTTTACTTTATCCTTTTAAAAATTTAAACCCAAGTAAGTTAACATAGTGTATAATAATGATTTGAATAGAATTTAGGGCTTCATCACTTGCATATAATGCCCAGTGCTCATCCCAAAAAGTGCCATCCTTAATGCCCATCACCCATTTAGCCCATCCCCCGACACAACCCTCCCTCCAACAACACTGTTTGTTCTCTGTATTTAAGAATCTCTAAAATAAATAAATAAATAATAAATAAATAAAAAAATGAAAAATAATCTGTTATGGTTTGTCTCCCTTTCTATTTCTATCTTATTTTTGCTTTACATGCCTTATGTTCATCTGTTTTGCTTCTTAAATTCTACATATGAATGGAATCAGATAATATTTGTTTTCTCTGACTGACATATTTCGCTTAACATAATAAATTCTAGTTCCATGCACGTTGTTTCAAAGGGCAAGATTTCATTATTTTTTGATCACCAAATAATATTCCATTGCATTCCATTGCATGTGTGTGTATATATACACACACACACACACACACACATACATATACCACATCTTTATCCATTTATCAGTCGATGGACATTTGTGCCCTTTTCATACTTTGGCTATTGTTGACAGTGCAGCTATAACATTAGTGTGCATGTTCCCCAGAATCAGCATTTTGTATCCTTCAGATAAATACCTAGTAGTGCAATTGCTAGGTCATAGAGTAGTTCTATTTTTAATTTTTTAAGGAAACTCCATACAGTTTTCAAGAGTGGCTGCACTAGTTTGCATTACCACCAACAGTGCAAAAGTGCTCCCCTTTCTCTGCATCCTTGTCAACATCAACAATGGTAATTTTTACCATTCTAATAGGTATGATGTGGTATCTCATTGTGTTTTGATTTGTAATTCCCTGATGATAGGTGAGGTTTAGCATCTTTTCATGAGTCTGTTTGCCATCTGGATGTCTTCTTTGGAAAAGTGTCCATTCATGTCTTTTGCCCATTTCTTCAATGGATTATTTGTTTTTTGGGTGTTGAGCTATATAAGTTATTTAGATTTTGGATACTAACCCTTTATCTGATATGTCATTTGCAAATATTTCTCTTATGCTGTCAGTTGCCTTTTAGTTTTGCTGATTGATTCCTTCACTGTGCAGAAGATTTTTATCTTGATGAGTTCTCAATAGTTCATTTTTGCTTTCGTTTCCCTTGCCTCCAGAGACATGTCATGTAAGAAGTTGCTGCAGCCAAAGTCAGAGAGGTGGTTGCCTATTTTCTCCTCTAGGATTTTGAAGACTTCCTGTCTTATGTTTAGGTCTTTCATCCATTTTAAGTTTATTTTAGTGTAAGCTGTAAGAAAGTAGTCCAGGTTCATTCTTATGAATGTTGCTGTACAGTTTTCCAAACACCATTTGCTGAATAGATGGTCTTTTTGTCTATTGGATACTCTTACTTGCTTTGTCAAAGATTAATTGGCTATATGATTGTGGGTCCATTTTGGGACTCTCTACTCTATCCCATTGATCTATGTGTGTGTTTGTGCTAGTACCATACCGTCTTGATAATTACAGCTTTGTAATACAGCTTGAAGTCTAGAATTTTGATGATTCCAGCTTTGGTTTTTTTCTTTTCTTTCTTTTTTCTTTTCTTTTTCTTTTCTTTTCTTTTCTTTTCTTTCCTTTTCTTTTCCTTTTCTTTTCCTTTTTTTTCTTTTCTTTTCTTTTTTTCTTTTTCTTCTTTTCTTTTCTTTTTCTCTTCTTTTTTTTTCTTTTTTTTCTTTTCCTTTCTTTTTTTTTTTTCTCTTTTTTTCTTTTTTTTTTTTTTTTTTTTTTGCTTATTTTTCACTGAGAGAAATGAGAGACAGATAGAATCCCAAGCAGGCTCTGTGCTGTCAGCATTGAGCCCGATATGGGGTTCGAAACCATGAACCATAAGATGATGACCAGAGCTGAAATGAAGAGCTGGATGCTTAACTGACTGAGCCACCCAGGTGCCCCTTGGTTTTATCAACATTACTTTGGCCATTCGGGGTCATTTCTTATTCCATACAAATTTTAGAATTGTTTGTTCTAGCTCTGTGAAGAATGCTGGTGTTATTTTGATGAGGATTGCATTGAATATATAGATTGCTTTGGGTAGTATCAACATTTTAACAATATGTGTTTTTTCCAATATATGAACATGGATAGTCTTTCCATTTCTTCATGTCTTCTTCCATTTCTTTCATAAGCTTTCTATAGTTTTCAGCATACAGGTTTTTTAACTCTTTGGTTTGGTTTATTCCTAGGTGTTTTATGGTTTTGGTGCAATTGTATATGGGATTGATTCCTCGATTTCTCTTTGCCTACTTCATTATGGCATATAAAAATGCAACTGATTTCTGTACATTGATTTTATATTCTGCGACTTTGCTGAATTCATGTATCAGTTCCAGCAGTTTTTTGGTGGAGTCTTGTGTTTTGCACATAGAGTATTATGTTATCTGCAAAGAGTGAAAGTTTGACTTCATCCTTGCCAGTTTGGATGACTTTTATTTCTTTTGGTTGTCTGATTGCTGAGGCTAGGACTTGCAACACTGTGGTGAGAGTGGACATCCCTGTCATGTTCCTGACCTTAGGGGGAAAGCTCTCAGTTTTTCCCCATTGAGGATGATATTAGCTGTGGGTCTTTAATATATGGTCTTTATAATGTTGAGGTATGTTCCTTCTATCCCTACTTCCTTGAGGGTTTTTACTAAGACAAGATGCTGTATTTTGCCAAATGCTTTCTCTGCATCTATTGAGAGAAACGTGTGGTTCTTATCCTTTCTTATATTAATGTGATGTATCACACTTGTTGATTTGCAGATATTGAACCATCCCAGGAATAAATCCCACTTGATCATGGTGAATAATTATTTTAATGTACTATTGGATTCATTTTCTAATACCTTGTTGAGAATTTTTGCATCCATGTTCAATAGTTATTCTTTTATGTAGGGCCTTTGTCTTGTTTTGTAATCAAGGTAATGCCAGCCTCGTAGAATGAGTTTGGAAGTATTCCTTCCATTTCTACTTTTTGGAACAGCTTCAAAAGAATAGGTGTTAACTCTTTAAATGTTTGGTAGAATTCCCGGGAAAGCCATCCAGTCCTGGACTCTTGCTTATTGGGACATTTTTGATTACTGAGCCAATGTCCTTACTTGTTATTGGTCTGTTCAAATTTTCTATTTTTTCTTGTTTCAGTTTTGACAGTTTATACGTTTCTAGGAATTTGTTCATTTCTTCCTGATTGCCCAATTTTTTGTCATATAATTGCTCATAATATTCTCTTATTATTGTTTGTATTTCCATAGTGTTGGTTGTGATCTCTTTTGTTTCATTAATGATATTATTTATTTGGGTCTTTTCTTTTTTTCTTTTTGATCAGTCTGGTTAGGGGTTTATCAGTTTTTTAAAATTCTTTCAAAGGATCATCTCCTGGTTTCATTCATCTGTTGTGCTGTTTGTTTGTTTGTTTGTTTTTTGTTTTAATATCATTGATTTCTGCTCTAATCTTTATTATTTCCCTTCTTTTGCTGGTTTTAGACTTTATTTTCTGTTCTTTATCCAGTTCTGTTCTTTATCTTACACCTTAGGTGTAAGGTTAGGTTGTATATTTGAGACCTTTCTTCTTTCTTTAGGAGTACCTGGATTGCTATATACTTCCTTCTTATGACCACATTTGCTGCATGCCAGAGGTTTTATATTGCTGGTTTCCATGTACTTTTTAATTCTTTAATTTCTTGGATAACGCCTTCATTCTGTGGTAGGATGTTATTTTCTGCAAGTATTCATGGTCTTTCTAAATTTTTTCTTGTGATTGATTTCAAGTTTCAGAAAGTTGTGGTCTGAAAATATGCATGGTATGATTTCAATCCTTTTGTGTTTATGGAGGGATAATTTGTGACCCAGTATTCTGGAGAATGTTCCATGTTCACTGGAGAAAAATGTGTAATTTGCTGCTTTAGGATGAAATGTTCTGAATATATCTGTTAAGTCCATCTGGTTCAGTGTGTCATTCAAAGACATTGTTACCTTGCTGATTTTCTGCTTACATGATCTGTCCATTGTTGTAAAAGAGATGTTGAAATCCTCTACTATTATGGTATTATTATCAATGAGTTTCTTTATGTTTGTGAGTAATTCATTTATATACTTGGGTTCTATCAAGTTGGGGGCATAAATATTTACAATTGTTAGATCTTCCTGATGGATAGACCCCTTAATTATTATATAATGTCCTTCTTCATCTCTTGTTACAGTCCTTATTTTAAAATCTAGTTTGGCTGATATATATGGCTCCTCCAGTTTTCTTTGATAACCATTAGCATGATAGATGGTTCTCCATCCCATTACTTTCGATCAACATGTGTGTTTAGGTCTAAAATGAGTCTCTTATAGGCAGCATACAGATGGGTCATTTTCTTATCTATTCTGACACCCTCTGTCTTTTGTTTGGAGCATTTAATCCATTTACATTTAGAGTGATTATTGAAAGACATTAATTTAGTATCATTGTGTTGCCTGCAAAGTTGGAGTCTGGTGATGTTCCCTGGTCCTTTCTAGTCTTTGTTACTTTTGGTCTTTTTTGTTTTGTTTCATCTTTTCTCCACTGGAGGAGTTCACCTTAAATTTTCTTGCAGGGCTGGTTTAGGGTCACAAACTTTAGTTTTTGTCTGGGAAATTCTTTATCTCTCATTCTATTTTTAATGACAGCCTTGTTGGATAAAGAATTCTTGGCTGCATATATATGTATATATATATATATATATATATATATATATATGTATGTATATATATATATATATATATATTTTTTTTTTTTATTCAGCACATTGAATATATCCTGCCACTCCTTTCTGGCCTGCCAAGTTTCCATGGACAGATTTGCTGCCAATCTTATGTCTTCCTTTGTAGGTTAAGGGCTTTTGTTTTTTCCTTGCTGCTTTCATAATTCTTTCCTTGTCTGTATATTTTGTGAATTTGACTATAATATGCCTTGGTAATCGTCGGTTTTTCTTGAATCTATTAGGAGTTCTATGTGCTTCTCAGATAATGATGTCTGTGTCCTTCCTAAGATTAGGAAAGTTTTCTGTTATAATTTTCTCACATACATCTTCCTCACCTTTTTTCTCTCTCTTCAACTACTGGGACTCCTAGGATTGAGATGTTATTCCTTTTTAATAAGTCACTGAGTTCTCTAAGTCTTGTATCATGATTTTTTGCCTTTGTTTCCCCCTTTTATTCTGCTTCATTATTCTCTATAATTTTTTCTTCTATATCGCTGATTTGCTGCTTGCTTCATCCATCTTTGCTGTGGCATCCCTTTGAGATTGCCTCTCAGTTATAGCATTTTTAATTTTAGCACAACTAGATTTTGTTTCTTTATCTCCACAGAAAGGGATTCTCTGGTGTCTTCTATGTTCTTTTCAACCCCAGCTAGTATTCTTATAATTGTTGTTTTATATTCTAGTTCAGACATCTTACTTATATCTCTGTAGATTAAATCCCTGGCTGTCATTTCTTCCTGTTCTTTCTTTTGGGGTGAACTCCTTTGTACTTTCATTTTGGAGGCAGAAAAAAATTAATAAAAAAAGATTAGTTAAGAACAAAACAAAAAAAATCAAGTAAAGGCATCTGGATCCTACTAGGTTTGTTTTGGTCTTGTTGAAAAAAACTTAATAGAATAGAGAAAAAAGGGAAAGGAAAGAAAAAAAAGTTAAAAAATTAAAATCAAAGAAAGTTACATAATAAAATAGAGTAAGATAAAATAAAGAAAATAAAAAATTAAAAATAAAATTAAAAATTAAAAAGAATTTGCTCTGTATTCAAGGAAATAAATAAAAGAAAGAAAAAAAACATTAAGCAAAAACAGAAGCAAAGAAAATGAACAAATAAACAAACAAGCAAACATGAAACCTGAATCAAGTTACATCCAGTTTTCCCTAGAACTGAAACCGTGAAACACTCTATAGTCCAAACACTAAGCAGGTGGAAGGATTTGTGCTGGTGTGTGGTGAATGTGCCTGGAGGGCACAGTTAGGCAGTGTGGCTCCATTCTCCACTAAATGGCACTTCTTAGTTTACTGGAGTGCATCAGTGTGCGTGCTCACATGTGCGTGTATGGAAGAGGTGAAAATGGCTTCACCCAGTTCCCTAGTCTATGGTGCAGGAACTTCACACTCTTGCTGATCCATGATCAAGCACCCCTCCTTTGTGGCAGGCCTCCTTCTGCTCTCTGTTTCTACTCTGTCGTTGTCCCTGCCAGGGACACCTGCCATTCTCCTGCCAGGTGACACCTTCCTCCAGGGTTTTAGCTCAGATGGGGTTGTGTTTCAAAACCCCACACCTCAGAGACACCCCCATGACTTGGACACACAATGATTCTCTGGGGGAGAGTCTCACTGAGGAATGGCCCATGCCAACTTGTCCTAGAAAATGTTAGTGTGATCACACAGTAGCAGTTCAGAGACTATGGTAAATTGCAACACACAGCTGGCACCAGTTTTCACTGTACTCTGACGTCTTTGTCCTAATACCAGCAAACATGGCTGCTCTCTGGGGTCTCTTGGGACCTCTGCCTGCAGGGAGGCCATATGGCCTCTATCAAATGCACTCCAAGCAGAGATGCTTCTTCCCATCTAGCACCCAGGGCCCTCAGACCTTGCTGCCTGCTCTTGGGGATTCACTATACCTACTCACCAGATCACTGCCAGGCACTGAGCTCTGAACCTTCAGACTCTGAACTCCACTGTTTATAGAACCCTGTTGGTATTGAAATCCTCTCCTTTCTCCCTATCAATGGTTTTGAAGAACATATTTCTTATTCAGTTCCCTGGGAATGTTTTCACTCTTTCTCTCTAGCTACTTTTAAAGGGAAATGCTTTTCTTGCAGGATCCAGATGTGCCACATTCACTGCTTTCCCTTTCTCTGTCTTTTCTACAAAAAAACCAGCACCATACCCTCTTCAGCTCTGTGGCTTTTCTCTCCAATTCACCTCTCTGCACCATGTACCTGCCAAGTTCTGTGGCTCAAGCTATGCATATTGTTGTGTTAATTCTCAGATCAACGTCTGTTCAAAATGGTTTGATGCTGGTCTAGCTGCTTTTCAGGGACAAGACAAGCTCAGGGTTGCCATACTACTCCACCATCTTAAGGCCTCTGACATCTTTAACCAAGACCTGAAATAATTTAGGGACCAAAATGTTGTGTGCTTTTTTTTTCCCTACTGTTTTTGGTTAGCAAAGGATTAAAGTAGACAAAGTAAAAGGGGATTTTTCCAGAATACATTTCTTTTTTTTTTTTTTTTTTTAATATGAAGTTTATTGACAAATTGGTTTCCATACAACACCCAGTGATCATCCCAAAAGGTGCCCTCCTCAATACCCATCACCCACCCACCCCCCCCCCTCCCACCCCCATCAACCCTCAGTTTGTTCTCAGTTTTTAACAGTCTCTTATGCTTTGGCTCTCTCCCACTCTAACGTCCTTTTTTTTTTTTTTTTTTTTTTTTTATTTCTTGAGAGGTTTTTACATACTTTTCTTAACAGCAAGGTATGGAATTATTATTGGACAAAATCTTTGCTTGCAAAGCTCTTAGTCATGACACAGGAAAGCTTTCCTGTGATATAGTTGCTCTACTACAAGCGTATTTATGCCCTTCAAAGATGAGATGAGTGTGTTGCATATACTTAATCAGAAAAGAATTATCTTTAAGAAGTTTGCCAAATAAATTTATCAAAGATTATCTGTATCTGAGAAGGCTGTTTTATGAATAGTCACACTTCATTTTTTAAGTTTATAGTTTTCAAATGCTGGATTTTCTTGAAGGAATTCTTTCATAAACATAGAAGTGGCATAACCTAGTATCCCTGAATATTGCTCTTGTAACAGCATACTTCACTGTAATTGCACATTTACTTGACCTATTCTATTGCCATCTCCAACACATTATTTGACTCATAGTATTTGATTGAGCTATGTGAAATTTCTATCTTTGTAGGTTAAAATGTGACCTTTTTAAAAATGAATGACCAATTATTATGTCTTTTTCTATTTCAATATAAGATTATTAGTACATGCTGTATAAAAGTTTTTTTTCTCTTTATGCAGCTTAAATTATGCAGAGTTTGAAATCATGAGATAGATGATAGATACAGATAGATGATGGATGGATACATAAATAGACTAGAAGCAAAGACAGAAATGAGGCATAATATTAATTTCAGATTACCTTAAAGCCATGTGCAAGGCTTTTTACTAAAACTTAGAATGGGCATTTCAAATGTACTTTAATTCACAAAATTAAAGATTCTTAGTATTTATAGTGACCTTGGGTATCATATCATTTTCCAACTGCAAGATAACTCTTACAATGAAGCTTTCACTGGCATCACATAATTTAAAATGTCAGAATCTTTTTATCACACTGAACTGAAATATCTTTCTCATTGTTTGCCTTAATTCACAGTCTTAGTCTTTGGAGCAAGGCATATCTGTTCTAATCCCTCTTCCACATGACAGTCCTTTTAGACAGCTGAGAACATGCATGGTGTCTCTAAGTCTCTTTTTCTCCAAACTACACATCACCACTTTCCTCATTTTCCACATGATAAAGATTTATCATCCCCTGCTCACTTCTCACTTCTAGGTTGCTAACGCTTCTCTTCCAAAATGTGTCTGATCAGAACAAAGCAGAGTGATGTCAAAGCAGCCTTGATTCTGGATAGCATTTCCTATTAACATTTTTAGTAGCCATGTTTCATTACTATTGGATTATAGCATTCTAATACTCCCTTTCTATTTTATTTTTTATTTTTTCATCTGTTTTGTGGGGTTGTTTTTGTGCTTTATATGTATCTTAGGCTTTTCTCTGCTGACAAATGGCCCTAATTAGAGCCACTTCCTATGTGATTCAGTAATATTACTAATATCCAACTAGAATAAAAACTCAAACTTGTTTGGTTGTAATTTATTTTATCCAAAAATTTATTATATTACTAAAAATAAAATAACTAATATAATAATTTAATTGAATTTGGACACTAAAATCTACATTAAATGAATAAAAATGACATAATTTGAAATTTCATTAAAAATAATAATTTTTTCAACGATCACCTTAATTTGTTTTAGATTACAGGCAAAAACCTCAGTGAGTAACTATTTATTATTACAACATTGATTCAAGTCTCCTATTCCCTATGTCTGTCTCCCACCCCCACTCCCAGCAACAGGTGTCTCTGAACATGGTTGTAAGAAATAATTTGTGGAAACCTACATTTCAAATTGCTCTCACTAGGTAGAAATATTTTTAAACATTTATAAATTATGTGAAATTTTATTTATTTGCAACAAGTAGAAAATTATTTACTGATATTTAACATTATTTTTCAATGCTTTTCCTAACACTAACAAATGTTTTTTAAAATATGGAAAATATCAGCATGACAAATAACTATCATAACTGGTTTATTTAAACATAAGTTAGATACCCTACTTGTTAAAGTAGGGCAAGATGATCTTGAATCAAATTTAAATTACCACTTTTATTTTTATAATTTATAATTATAATCTGCATTACTATAGTGATTTCTATGTGTATGCTAATTACACTGGGAATTTCCCTACTCTTTTTGTTCTTTGACAGTAATTTTATTCAGTCATGGCATTTCATTTAATTTTTCTTAAATTCCAAATGTAAGAGGCTGGACTCAAAGTGTATTTCATGAAATTCTAGATCTCCGGAATTTTGTCTGCTCAATAATTCAACAGACATTAATGGTTTTCAGGACAAAAAGATGTTCTTATGAGGCTAAATCTAAGGTTTCAGTTTTTCCTCCCTTTTCTCTATTTTTCACTATTTGTAGATAAAATACTTCCCCTTACAAAAAGAGTACAAAGCATTTAACCTATGGGTCATAGTATATCCCATTAAATCTCACGGTGATCCAATATGATACATATTCTTATTATTATAATTTTACAAGTGTGGAACCTGAGACTATGGGTTTGCTTTATATATACTACTATGAAGTAGCACAGTTGGGTTTCACATTCATGCTTTTTTTTTTAAGTAGTCTGTACACCCAGCTGGAGTGAACAACCCCAAGATCAAGGGTCGCATGTTCTCTACCACCGCACCCCTCACATTCATGCTTTCTGATGACAAGTATCATATCATTTCACACTTCCAGACTGTCTCTAAGTTTAAATGCCTCAAAAAGTCAAGCTATGAAACTAGTATAGAAACAATATCAAATGTAATTATAAATTTAAACTATTTGAATTTGTATTCATTTTGTCTGAAAATAAACTCTAGGTCTTCTACTTGAAGAAAATTATATTTTGTTTTGAAATACACATTTATATTATTATAGATCAATGTTCAATATTTTATTTATCATCAGTGTATTTAAATTTAAAAATCTGGGAATTAAACTATTTTAGCTAGCTATGGGTATTCATTAAAATAAGAATCCTTTCAAGGAGAAGCGTCTTTTCCAGTTATCACATTGAATTCTCACTTTACTTATTGCTAGATTTTTATTAATTTACAAAAGGTGTAACATGCAAATATGATACTAAGGCCTTTTTTCAAATGCTTTATAAGGTTCCAAGTATGTCAATCACCCAAACAATTAGACACCTTGTTTTTTTGTTAAACAACCAGACATCTTTAATGAATTATTATTTGACCAGGAAGGTCAAATTGGGAGACACTTAGAGAAGAAGCAGAAGTAAGCAAAATTTTTTTTTCTCAAAACACTGAAAATATTAAGCCTGAAAATAAAATTTCTAAGGAATAAATGGAATTATATTTTATACTTGTGAATATGTCCAATATAGATTTATGAAATCAAGGTACCATAGATTTTGGAATCAATTTTTTTCTTTTAATTATTTACTTTTATATAATATTACTAAGATTATTAAGATAATAATTATTGCTTAGAGAAAAATCTCTCTGTACTTGTCCTCTTTGCTGTTTCTTTGCCCATTTCCTCTCAAATGCACTCAAATCAGGTGTTCATTCCCACCATAACTACCATTTCACTTGCAAAAGTTCTTGGCAAAGTAATAATAAAATCAAAATAAATAAGATCAATGCGAACTTTTCATCATAGCAGACCTTTGCTATGGTTTTTCACGTCCTCTTTCTTAAAAGGTATCCTTATAAGGCATCTGAATCACCATTCTTCCATTTGCTTTTCAATTTCTGTAGCTGCTCCTTCTTCAGGCTCTTTTCCTATTTCTCCTCATCTCTATAACCTATGTTTTAGTCTATATAATTCTTCCTTTCCTGACCTTCTTTTTGATTATTGGCATGAAACACCCATTCAGACTCCCAGTTTTATATCTCTACCCAATTCTGCTTTCTTAAATTCCAGACTTATATGTTCAGCCACCTATGTCAAATAAGATCCCACATTTTCTGAAAATAAACTCCTTACTTCTCACCCCATCTCCCAAAACCTGCCATTTTCTTAATCTCAATAAGAAACTCCATCTTTCTGGTTGCCTAGGCAAATCCCACCTTCCAGTTACACAGGGAAAAACACTAGTGATATGTATACTTTTTGTTTTCTTTCATGTCATATCTAGTCCATCAACAGATACTTAAAATGTAAATTAAGTCATGGTACTTCTCAGTTCTAAATCCTCCAACAGCTTATCTCCTCATAGAACATAAAAGCTAAATTCCTTACAATGCCTCGTAGAGTTATTTTTCTTTCCCACCTGATTTTACTTTTTCTACCTCCTCCAATCTTATTAAACAGTAACAATAACAACAAAATAAAATTGAAAAAAAAAAAAAAAACAAGTTATTCAGGAGCCGACCAATAGCTCTTGGCAGTAAGAAAAGACAGACATTCTGCTACTCCTTCAGATATGGTAGGTGACATGCCCAGCTCATGCTTGTAATTGGAGTATTACTGATTCTTACTATGTTCCTCAATACAAATTAATAGTATAGGAGACCAAGGCAGACTTATCCCAAAAGGACCACTTTGGCATAAAGATTATTTTGTGTTAGAAGTAATCAAAACCCAAGGTGCCTGGGTGGCTTAGAAAGTGTCTGACTCTTGATTTCAGCTCAGGTCATGATCTCATGGTTTGTGAGATGGAGCTCCACATCAGGCTCTGCGCTGACAGCATGGGCTCAAGCTCTTTCCCTCTATCTCTCAAAATAAATAAATAAACATAAAAAAAAAAAGAACCAAAACCCAGAAAATATAGGAATAGCTGTCTGCACTCCCTAAAGTGCCTAAATTTACATTGGAAAGGAGAGACTGTACCAAGTAGAGAGCTATTAACAGAGACTCCACTTTACCTAAGGAATTTATCTGCATAATAAGTTTTTTGGTTTTCCAAATATCTCCTATCACTTTCTTGCTAATGAGTTTTCTTTACTTTGTGTCCTTAAACCCATACCCTTCTCCTTAGCTCATATAAGCTTCATCTTGCATCATTGTCTTTGGAATTCCGTGTCTGTGTGGATTCCTCATATATACGCCTATTAAATTTGATTTTCTCCTGTTAATCTGTCTCATGTCAATTTGGTTCTAAGTCCAGCTAGAGGGATCACAGGGCAGAGGAAGGTTTTCTTCCCTGTCAACAGCAAACAATAAAAAGTAATTCAGTACACGCAATTTTATGAATGAAAAAAAATGACGTTCAGGTTATACACCTGTCCAGTTAGACTCAATACAAAGATAAATTTTAGAAGACAAGTTAAACATTTTTAAATGACTAAGATATATGTCAGATAGTAGATACTTTGTTGTGTTATCTTTGAAGATATGTTGTTTTAATAGTAGTATAACATTAACACATACTTGTACTAATGCAAGTTGAAGGGGCTATTTCCTAAAAACACATATTGAAGAAACCCAATTTTCTATATCATCAATTCAATTTTCACAAACAAATAAGTTCAAGGATCTAATTAAAACTAACACATATAACATGGCATATGATATTCTGAAATATGGATACTACAGTAATAATTATTCCAAATTTAATATTATAGTAATTATTGAAATAGTAAATAAAGCAAAATTTAGTATAGTTTTAATGTTTGTTTTCTTTCTTTTTTTAAAATAACTTATTATCGGGGCGCCTGGGTGGCGCAGTCTGTTAAGTGTCGGACTTCAGCTCAGGTCACGATCTCACGGTCTGTGAGTTCGAGCCCCGCGTCGGGCTTTGGGCTGATGGCTCAGGGCCTGGAGCCTGCTTCCGATTCTGGGTCTCCTTCTCTCTCTGCCCCTCCCCCCTTCATGCTCTGTCTCTCTCTGTCTCAAAAAAAATAAAAACGTTAAAAAAAATAAAAAAAAATAACTTATTATCAAATTGGCTAACATACAGTTTGCTAAGTGTCCTGTTGGTTTTTGGGGTAGATTCCCATGGCTCATCGCTTACATACAACTCCCAGTGGTCATCCCAACAAGTGCCCTCCTCAATGCCCATCACCCACTTTCCCCTGTCTCCGACCCCACCCCCATCAGCCTTCAGTTTGTTCTCTGTATTTAAGAGTCTCTTATAGTTTGCCTCCCTTCCTCTCTGTTACTATTTTTTTCTCCTTTCCTTCCCTCATGGTCTTCTGTTAAGTTTTTCAAGATCTACATATGAGTGAAAACATGATATCTATCTTTCTCTGACTGACTTATTTTCTTTAATTTAACTTTACATAGGACACATAAATATTTATTTTTGCTACACTTTAAGTATTCTTAAAAATATTTCTCACACATCTTCATCTTTATTCTTTGAAAGCACTCAATAGAGAAAATAGATACTTCTGAAAAAGTATGACTTACTATTTTTACTGCAATATTTGCAAACTAATTTAAATTCTATATGCATAATACACATTTCAAAAGTCTGCTGAAAGATTATACTTATCCTCATTTCTCATTCAGCTAAATATTAGGAAAATATTAAGTGTACTGCCTGTTTTCAAAACAAATTACAGAGAAAAATTGTCAAAACTGTATACTATAATTTCCCTTCCAACTCCAAAGGGTGTTAACAAATACTGTACAAGTATCCTCATATGACTTTAAAATTATTCTCCTTAAAGTAATTTTCTAAGTTCACTTAAATTTTAAAGTAGCAAAACCCAATGATTTGAATATTTAGTTATAACTTAAGACTTTGTAATTCTTATAAGAAATTTGTACCCATAAAATGCTTTTCTTCTTATTATGTTAATTGCCTTTTGCTCTTGTTTCTATACCCATTGTTTATGTGAACAGTTTATTTCTTATTCCTACCTAATTGTTTGGTCCATAGATATATATACAATTGTTAAATAAATAAGAAAGATAGCTTTTATTTCACAATATATTTAATAGCAATGGGAATATAAGACATTATAAAATAATATAAAATGAATATTGCTTAAGGTATTGCACAACAGTTTTTATCCTGCTTGGCATGCCTATGTGAAGCCGTGCCATTCAAATGACTCTGAATGCACCAATTACACTCAGGTTTATCATCAAACTATGAGCACCTTACAAAAAGTGAAAAATGATTTAAACAATTTATTTTGACTTTTTACACCTAATAGCTAATTTGATATTTTGGCTGAACCATTCTGTTTTGATGTATTTGATACAATGATTTGATACATTTATTGAGTTTATTAGTGTGCAAGACATATACCCCCAATAAATTGAAGTATAGAATTAAACTAAAGAAAAAGTTACTTTTATTCCAAGACTAAGTAAGGTTAGGGTGAAGAAGACTCACACACTCACTGAAGAAATTTGTTGTAAGATTCAGTGTGTTTTCATAAAATCTGTCCATACTGTGCTTTTACCTTAGTAACAGATGCTGTTACTGTCCTGATCCGTAAACCCTTGATCCACCTACATTCAGGGGACAGTTCCTGTACTCACTGACATTTTCTCCCCTGCAGAGTCTGAATTGCATCACTACTTCTCTGCCTCAAGGTTTTCTCTAGCACCATGGAAACTTTTTCAACCAAAGCAAGGCAGCCCCAAATGGCCCCAGGGTTTAGTGCTCCAAAATCAACACTCAGCCAATGAGATCAATGCAAGACATATTCAGTGAAGTTTCCTATCTCTTTGGTGTGACATTTCTGAGGCATATTCTATGTTAAACCTCAGTGGGAAGTTCATGCGTGACACAGTTCCAGACACTTGTATCTGTTGACTTCCTCCTAATTGTGCCTTTTCTTGACTTTTCTTCCTTCCATGTCTTATTTCCTCACGCTCTCTTGTGTTTCCTGGGATCATCTTCCTGGTAAACTATCAACACCAAAGTCTTCTTATCAGAGTATGCTTGGGAAACCTAAACAGAAGTGACTTTCAAAAAGTAATCTGGAAATAATTTTTAGCATGTGCACCATACAGGTAACATGACTTCAGAGAACTTGTGGTTTGAAAGGTAAGCAATTGAAGACTGTAGATTCTACCCAATGTGGCAGAAGAGATCTGTGGCTAAAAATTGAGACTCTAGAGCCAGATTACATAGATTTGAAACATCCTCATTTACTCCTTGATCTCCCACTGCTTCGATTTACCTTAGGTATATTACTAATCTTGAATTAGAAAGTTGTGAAAATCAATCATAAGATACCTTCTAATACTTAATAAAGTGAATTATGAATTTTACCTATTGCTGTTATTACAGGTTTTACTAATTTGGCCAAAAAGTGGTCATTGAAACAGTTCTGATGCAATTGAATATAATTTCCACCGGAAGTATTTATTAGAAATGCAGTGACTATCCATTATTGTTTTATATATCCATTTGGCTATATATGTTTTATATATATCCATTTGCTAACACTTAAGTTTATAATGAGAAAGTCCACAATACCTACTCAAATCAGGAATACTGAAACAATTAGAGCTACATTTAATTATTTATTACAAATAATGTTATAAATCTTTAAACTCAAAGATGATATCCACAAGACTAAGCATAACAACATAAGCAGAAACATAAACAATTTTTCAATCAAAACTGTAGTTCCACATTGGCAAATAGGGTCATGATTTATTGTGTCAAACTATTGGTATTTTTTTGTGGAATATAGAGTTTTGTGTTAAATTTTCGGTCACATTTTTACCTTTGAACAAGCTAAGTAAATATATTTTGTATTGCTGAGATTTGTCTTACCTGGCACTTTCAATTTTCAAGATTCTAGAGTTCTATTTATTTAAATGTCCTTAAGCTCTTTTTTCTATTCTGCCTCCTTTCCTGTTTATTTCTTACACACAGTCTGAGTAATCACTGCATGTCTCCAAGAGTCAGAACCAGAAAGCAAAATTGAAGCGAGCAATGTTTGGGCCTAGTTTAAGTCCAAAGGGTGTGAATAAGTCTACTATAACCAGAAATGGCATTGAGAATAGTTCAGATCTGTGCCATGGACTTTAGTGTGGTTAGATGTTGGTTTTACCCAGGTACCTCACTCAGTTAGGATATGCTGGCCCTTCCTCAATCTACACAGATGACTTTCACTAAAAACCTTCTCATTCCCAAGCACTTAAAGGTAATCATATCTAAGTGCTTTAGAAGAAAAAGCAATTAGTATACAAAAACTCTGGATAAGTATTTCAAGGACTTTAAAAATTCTAGTAGGCTAGAGAATTGACTTTCCCAGAAGGTAAGAAACTGGTTCAGGCAACAACTTTTAATTATTTTCTTTATGTTTCCTTAAAATGGAACATGTCTTATAGATTTATAATAAAAGCTATCCAGTTGTTGGTGGGTAATGGATACATTAAATTCTTAGATAACTTGTGATTTTGCCTTAATCAAGTAATTATTAGATTCTGTGGAAATTCCCTACACCATCCCTGTTCAATATATATATAGGCGATAAATGCAAGCTACATATGTACTTTTAAAGAAAAAAGAAATAGGTAATGTTAATAATATATTTTATTAACATAATGTATCCAAAGTACCATTTTAAAATTTGATAAAAATAAAAGTATTAATAAATATTTTACCTTTTTCCATACTCAGTCTTGGCTATCTGTGTTGTCTTGTATGATTCCAACACATTTCAATTTAAATAAGCCACATTTCAAGTGCTGAATAGTCACATATGTCTAGTACCTACCTTTATTGAACAGCACAACTTTGATTCAACCCAATGTTTTCTTTACAGTATTCTCTCAACTATCTACTGCTTTATGAATTACTTCTAAGTTGATTTGCATGTATAATTATTGTATGTGCTTTTTATAGTTTCTTCTGGCTAACACTGTAAGGCTGTCCACTCTCAATTCATGGAATGGTCCTATCTATTTCTAGAGGCCCAGCTATCATCTCACATTCTATTTTTAATCTGTTAAAATTATAATAAAATTATAGTATAAAAATTATAATGATATTTGTTAGAATTGTTTTTAAGGATGCTTACATGGATATAAGTGAGACTATGAGAATTTCTAAGAGCAAAGGACATGTCTTTTATCACTCAAGGCTGGCATATACTGGCTTCTTTTAAATTCTACTTCCCAGCTCTCGATTTCATTCTGGATAGTTTATACTTTCTAATAAAATGACACAATACACCAATGCACGTGACGTGTGTGTGAGAGAGGGAGAGAGAGTGCGCTTGTACAAAATTGATGAGTTGATGATCAGTACAGTTTTACCCATAGCTTTGGGAGCATAGCATTTTTTATCTTCTACTCAAACAGGTCATCATGAGGATGATAATGTGACAATCTGTTACCATTAACTCTGTTGAAGTGTTCTGAAGACACTAGAAAGGATTAAATGACCTGGAAAACTCAGTCTGTGGAAAAGTCTATTGTACTCATCTCAGTTATTTCCACTGCCACGCATCACTGAAATCTTAAAACAATATGATTTGCTATAGTGACATATAACACAAAAGCCATTTTTCACCTTCTACTTTATTCCAAACAAATCTCATAGATCCTTTAATACTTTCTCTTCCAACATGCTAGCTTAATATTAAATATTTAAATATTATTAAAAATTCAGGATATAATAATGAAATTTTAATTATTTTAATAACTTACTTATGTGAGAAGTACATAGAAGTATGAAGTATTTAACATAATATATTGTCTGTAGATTAAGTTATAGGTGGTGGTCAAGCTAAGTTCCCGAATTTCCATCATTCCATAGACAAAAAAGAAATAATGAGTATTTACAACTACTATAAGCAATCTTAAATCTTAAGCTTTTTCTTTATTTGAAAACCTATTTATCCCATTCTATGTGTAAGCTATAGCACCCCACACCCACACACACACAAATCACCTAAATCATATGTGATTAAGAACTTTTTACTGAGGATAATATGTTTCTTTTTTTTCCCCATCTTCAACACGTCAGAAAAATTAGTTAAGAAAGAAAAATGGGTTGAAGAGTAAATATACCTACTTGTCTAACAGTGTAAGAGCAAAAGCATAATTTTTTTAAAAATGACATTTCCTATCATGGTAGTAGAATAGAATTGACCAAAATTACAATCTGGTGTCACTGTGTTCAATTATAGACAATTTATCATGGCTCATATACATGAACTAATCACTAAAAAGCATACAGAGATATCAATTTCTAAGTTACAGCCTAAGTAAAAAAATATATACACATATATATACATATATAAATATATACACATATATATACATATATAAATGTATATATATATGTATTTTAAACTTGATTTTCAATGGAAAAAAAATGCTGCTGTGCTAAGTGAGGTATACCATTCATGCAATAACGTTCCACTTTTTGAAACCCAGCTATTGCCTCTTAAAGTTTACTAAGGCAGAATACTGTCACTTAAAAACCATTTATGGTGTAATTTTCACTGCTAATAGTCTAATTAGCTAACTCACCATACATTAGCTGTAAGGATTTTCCACTTCCTTATTTTGACATATTAGCCCTAAGGATCACTATTTGAAGACTACTTAACATCTGTAGAGGCATGACTGTCAACTTGCCTTATTTACATTTGAAGTCTCTGTGGATCACGGTCTCCATAGAAAAGAGCAAAACTTAAACCTGGAGGAATAATTTGTAAATGAAATTAATTTCTTTATGTAATATAAAAATCTGTCTTTGTAATGATGGATAAGAGCTATATCAATCATTACTTATGCAGTTTTTTGTTCAAATATTAAAAATACACTGTGTATAAAACTTAGTATAATATTAAAGCATCTAGCTTTAAAAAGTACTGTATGGGAAATAAAAGCAGATGAACAAATATGTATATCATTCAGTATATGGCATAAGTTTCCCATTTTATACAAAAGAAACTGACACATTTTATGGAAATGGTTGCATTTGACCTTAATCTCAAACATGAAAAGAGGGGAAACTGAGGATAATGGGCATACACAATAAGATTAATAATAACAAAAGTGAAATTAAGGAAGAACAGTAAATGCAAACTTATAGATAATTAGTAGCAGGAATGAGAGAAACATAATTTTTTTGTGTGTGAATAATAGTTGAATCACTTAGGCATAGTTACATAATAAACCATCCCCAAATTCAATGTTTTAAAACAACAATAATTTATTACCACTTACTTAGGTTGGGTGGCTGAGGGTGAGCTGATTAAGGCTAGGCTTAGCTGGGATCGTTCACCTGAGGTGACTATACTATACATATTTATTTTTCTGTTTATTTTCATGGTGATGGGAAAAGAGCAAAAGAGTTCATAGAAATATACAATGTATCTTACGGCCTTAGGGTCAGTGTACTATGACTTTGCTTCATTCTATTGACCAACGCAAGCCACATGGTTAAACCCAAAGTCAAAGGGCAGGTAAATACTTTTTTTTTTTTTTTTTTTTTTTTTGCTATATTAAGAAGAACTGAGGCAGCCTGGGTGGCTCAGTAGGTTAAGCGTCTAACTTCTGCTCAGGTCATGGATCTCCCAGTTGATGAGTTTGAGCCTCGCATTGGTCTCTGTGCTGACAGCTCAGATCCTGGAGCCTACTGCAGATTCTGTCTCCCTTTCTCTCTGCCCCTCCCCCACTTGCATTCTATCTCTCTATCTCAAAAAAATAAACAAATTTTTTTTTAAATAACTGGAAAGTTAAATGCCAAATAATAAAGATACAGAGAGAGCTAAAGACAAAATAGCGATCTACCATGCTGGTGAAATGTAAACATGCAAATTTTTTCTACAGCAGATCTAGAAAAAGTATTAATTGCCAACATCAAATCTGTTTTTATTTTACAAGCAAAAGAGAGCTATTAAAATTTGGGGGACCCAGATGTTTCACCATACTCTCATTTTTTCTTTCTTTTTTTAATTGTAGCTCCATTTGTCCTTTTGTTCATTCACAGACTGTTTTTCTTATTTAAAAATATATTTCTTTATGTTAAGGTCATGAAATTAATACCAGTATTTCTTCCCAATGTTTAAAACTCTACTTTTTCAATTTAGGTTTTAATTCTAACTTGAGTTATTTGTTTATTTATTTTGCATGGCATACTGAGAGGCCTGATTTCATTTTATTTTTTCTTATGGATAACCTATTTTACTAGAACAATGGTATTGTTTATTCTTTCTCCACTGATCTGCAGCATCACATCGTTTACACCAAACTTTTACGAAGACACAGAAAATTATCTGTGCTTTTTTTTTATCAAAGACCTATCTTGGGAGCCGACTGTATCCCACTAACACACTATCTCAATTATTTGTAAAGTTGAACCAAAATGAAACTAGTTGAGTAAGGAGTAAGACTTTTTATGAAATGATGTCTCCCATCTATGAACATGATATATCTCTGTTTTTATGCATTTCTTTAGGCTTGTATGTGTGTGTCTATTTTTTGTTTGCTTATCTTTAGGCATCCTCTTTAACTGTCAAGATTAGCCAAAAAATTAAAAAAAAAGAAAGTCATTGTATTTTATGTACTGTATTTTAAGGACTGTAAACATTAGGTGCTTATAAACTGTTAGAAGTTCTGAAGGAACAAATGTCAGGAAAAAACACTGCAAAATCTTCAATTAACAACCAGATTTCAGAGTCAGAAATTGCAAAAACTGTAGATAACTGCCAGCAATGATTGTAGCTTTCAGCACTGAGACATATGATACTAAAAAAGCATCTGGAGCCACTGTAGCCGGAAGGACAATGATAAGATTTCTGGTTCTCTTATACCTCTGATATCTCATGTTTCCCACTGAACGGCATTAAATCCTTAATCTTGGTGGCAGGTCTTCCTAGAAACACAGTTATTAGACCCCCAGGCCCCCTAATGTATTGGAGAGGACAAGAATGAGGAAATAGTGTTATGTGTCAACACAAAATCCAGCAGAGAATTATATAATCATTGTTTCAATTATAAATGGAAGCTTTTTTCTTTTGTATGCCAATTTCTAATATTTATAACAGATGGATCACTTTTCTATGTTAATCGTATAACACAACAGCCCCAGAATGTAAATATTATTAATACCAAAAAAGGAGCTGTATCTACTTTTTTTCTTCCTGCCCCTACCCTCTTCCTCACTACCTCCATCTCTCTTTCTTTACTTTCTTTTTTCCCCTTTATTTCCTTCCACTCTCTTCCTCCCTACCACCCCTTCCTCCTTCCCTTCCTTCCTTCCTTCTTTCTTTTCCTTTCCTTCTCTTATTTCCTCCTTAACTCTTTCCTACACTCTCTATCTCCCTCCTTCTCTTCCTTCTTTCCTTTTTCCTTTCTTTCTTCTTCTTTTTTTAACTTATCAGACTCCATAAAGGTTTGTCCTACTCAGTGACAAAATAGTATCATACTCATTCTATTACAATAGTAATCATATTAAACACTTTTCATATGCCAAACTCCAAATATATGTGTAAGAGTGTGTGTGTGCCTGGATAAGAGAGAAACTTAATAGATAGATAGATAGATAGATAGATAGATAGATGATAGAAAGATAATAGATGATAGAAATATAGATAGATGATAGATAGATACATAGATTTGACTTGCTTAATTTCACCTACTTGCACCCTTGTAAAATGAGACATTATCCACTTCTTAAAGCTGAAGGCAACTTGAGGTCCATGGCTATTAAGCCAAGTATCTACAGTTAGCAAATTTACAGCAGAGATTCAATCCTGGGTCAGCCTTATTCGAAAGCCTGTAATTGTTCCATTTGTCAAAACCACCTCAATACACTCAGCATATGTGACAGATTTTAGGGAAAAGTCTGTATCTTATTAATCAATGTCTGTCTGGGATTCACCCTGTATACTAGGCTTCATACAGAAAGACTAAGTGGATTTTAGAATTTCAGACATTTACTGGTAGTGATATATCTTCTCATATATTTTGTAGGATAGATTTGAAGTGTTCAGGTAACTGAGTATTCAGGCTAAGTGTTTCAATTGCAGGTATGCAAGCAAGATTGGACAGAACATTTCTTATATTTGAAACATGCTCCAGAAAAATAATTCTGGTTTTTTTGTTGTTTGTTTATTTGCTTGCTTTTCATGCCCAGTCTTCCTTGGCATTTAAAAATATAGGAAAGCATGACATAGCCTACACATCAGTATTTTCTCTTTCTGTTAATTTTTTCCCACTACAAAAAATTTAATAAAAGTTATTATTTACTGGGCAAGTGTTATGTATGAGATATTTTGCACACATTCACACTACCCAAAGTGTTGAATGTTTACAATTTATGAATGCCTTGCATCATGGTAGCGAAGGTTTATGCCACTACAAAACCTAGGCACTGTCACATTTTCACATCAAAATTTATTACTAGTTTTCCTTCTTCTTGCTTTGGAAAACCCAAGTTTCCTTTCCTTTCCTTAGAAACTCCAACTTGAGAAATATTAATTCCACCATATCTTCTATGACTAAACTGATACTGAAATAATCCCTTGGTAGTAACTCAAATCACCCCTCCCCCTCTGCAACTAGCAGATAGAAATAAATGTTATCTAAGAAATTCATACAACTTCAAATTATATAATATTTCATGCCCAGTGATAAATCACTTATTTAGTCATTCTGTTTTGGTTCACATGTTAAAGTATTTTTGTATACTTTATATAGCCAATGTTCTTATGAAAGATTTCAAACAATATCTTCCAAAGATAATACTGAAAATATAGAATTTAATAGTATATAAAATAAAATAGTATATAAAATAGTATTATTAACCAAATGGAAATACAGATATCTGGAACAAACACCTCAAAATAAAGATTTTATTATTGAATAAAAATTTTGGACAGAATCATCCCATCCTCCTTACTGACCATTAGAAATTGTACATTTGTACATTCTCATAGATTTCACACACTACACCAGAAGGACAATGGGGGACATTCCATTTAAAAATATTTCAAGTATTCAGCCAAAATAAACTCCATGGAACTTCCACATTATTTTATGTCATCAGTTTTGGTTACAACACAGTAAACATAACAAGTAGCAGTGCTATTAACATACACAATATATATGTAGCAACTAATGTAAGTTAAAAGGTTCTTTTTTTCCTTTCAAATTTTGATGTAATTGTCGAGACAATTAGGATAAAAATTAAATTCCCATTTTGAAATGGTGGAGAACATCCAAGTATTTTTATCAGCTGTAATACTCTATGACAGCACACACTGATAGTAAGGAATAGATATTTTTCAATAGATGGAAATTCTACTATTTCTGAAAATCTATAAGCCTAGATCCACTCAGGCTCTTCTCTAATGGAATGAAGCTCTCTTGGAACTGTGCCAATGCTTACTGGATAAGAGTTGTGTAAGTTATTGAGTGAAACATTTCATTCTTAGAGGATGAACTCAGGACCCCTTCAATATATGTTGCCTCTTATTATGGCAGGAATTTAGTTGATTGTGTCAAGATAAAACTGTCAATGTCTCTCTTGAATGTTTTTAGTAGTCATAGTGACAGATTGGGTGCAAGTACATGAATGAAATAGGATTTATTTAAAGTGACACCATGAATCTACTCTCATCAGATTCATCAATTCTAATTCACTTACATCTTTTTGGAGTGCTCAGTCCGTCTCACTTGTTTCAATTGCTTCTTATTCTACCAATATTCTTTTCAATTAGGTGGGCAGAGCAATAACAAGAGTGACTTAACAAGAGTGAACTGTGCTATGCAAAGCTGCTTCCATAGGTTCTTGTACATTTAAGAAGCTCTATATTCTCGATTTGAAACCTGGATTTATTAATAGCTTCACAAAAAGTCTTGATTTATTAATAGCTTGACAAAAAGTCTCCTCTCAAAAATTAATTAGAGTTCTGTTGAATTACCTGAATTTAATACAATTCAGCTTGTAATTGATAGAGTGCACCAGCTCACAGGTGGCAAAGACATTAACTCCATTCTATTTCCATCTGCTGATATGTCTACCATAAACTTAAATTGCATATCAATCATCCATCTGGAAGTGAGCATTAGATCCAAAATCTTCTTACCTACAGCTGCTATGCTGTGTTCAGTTGTCTTTCTTTGAAAATGTCACAAGCACCATAAATAAATGGTTTCTAACATTAAAAAAATCTAATTAAGGTGTCTACATATAATTTATCTCTGGTATTCACAGATATCACAGAAGTACTAAGTTAATACAGGCTTTGATTTGATAAGATGTTCTAGTAGTTAAGAGTTAAGGACAAAATGTATTATACACCTTCCAAGATTTATATACATAATTCGTAATAGATCACAAATTAAATTTTATTTTGTATATAACCTATTCGGAGATCATCTCATTGTAACAAATAGAACTATGATGGAAAAATTTGGCTGAAAATTGTGTCTAATGTTAGAATGTAACAATGGATTAATTTATGGGAATCTATTTTTTTCCATGGTTTGGAAAAGACTCTCAGAGACTTTCACTGTCAGAGGCTTTCTATCCACTTCTTTATCTTTTCTCTTCCCTTGTTTTCCATTCTTTGGGGAAATGTCAAAGTTATGGTTGCTTTTCTCCACAAAATTAATTTAAGGATACCTTGTACTGTATGGGCCTTTAATTAGGCCCTTCAATAAAAATGACAAGCTGATATGATTTAATGGAATGAATGAAAGACCCTTGATATATAAAATTTTCTGCAGTTACCTTCCAGAATTTTGGCCTGACTTGTGAAAGTAAAATTATACTGTCAAACGCTTGATACGTACACTCTCCTCCAGAACTACCTCAGATTCAGATTTAGTTACTTTCTTTCTTTAACTCTAATTTTCAAGCCTGAAGAAACTGAAAACATGCAGTAGGCTGAGTAAAATATTTTCCAATATTTTTAACCAGTTAACTTGAATTAACCTGACAAATTAAAGGATATATATATATATATATACCCTAAAATTGGGTATGATGTTCTCAATATTTGATAAATAATTAGAAAACAAAAACAAATAATTCTATATAAAAATTATTTTACCTCTTAGGCTGGTTATCTAATGATACATCATAAATATTATAGTTAAGTAGTACACGGTAGATGTAATTTGAGATGACCTGTTGATGTCCACTTACTCATTAATATAAACAGGGATTAATCATGTATTCTAAATATTTTAATGTATTAATTTAAAGGACTGTTAGATGCAAATAGATGCAAATAATATTTAATGGTTTGGGTTATTGTATAGCATATAAGCATGTGGAGCACCACAAAAATCATAGAAATCACTTTCATTCAGAAGTTCCCTATTAAGGTAGGGATGACTCAAACTCATTCTGCCCATGACTTCCTTCTTAAATAAACTTAAGCATGGTCTTCAAATTCAAGCCATCAAAAGGAACAACATCCATCCACTACCACATTATATGTTATTTGAGGAAGAAGTAGGATGCTATATCAGAGTACTATTTCTCTTATTGTTTCCAGCAATTTAACACAATATTCATGTGCTTAATATAAACTTAATAAGCAAACCATAAACTTAATAAGGAAAATATTTTACATTAATATTATTTCTAGAATATTTGTAGAATGTTTAGCTGACACAATCAAGGCTTTTTTTTTTTCCAATCTGAAGATAAACACTTAATTTTGAGTATATAATAAGTTTACCATATTGAGCAATGTTAAGAGTTCCATAAATGATGTATGAGGGTTTTCTGTATTTTTCCCTTCAACATTCCTTTCAGTTATAAAGGCAGATTAATAAAAGAAAAACTGTACCTGCTTTCTGAAAACAGTGTCCAAGTTAGAAACTTCAAAAACAAACTTGCTTATCTTTTTGCAGTTGTCATGCAAAAATGATGCTTAGTAGGTCTTGAATGACATAAATAGCAATCCTTGAAGGCCACCTGTTAAGGAACAGGCTCTATTTAGTTATATAAGAAATGATTGTATACTATTATACTGTTTAACCATACCAACACATATTTATAACACTTTAAACACTAGATATTTATTTAGTCATTGTTTTTTTAAGATTTAATTTTCCTCTGTAGTTTATATATTATAATAAACACAGAAAAATATCACTTTAATCCAATTTTCATAGATTTCAATAGTTTAAATCACTTAACACAGAATGCAGACAGGACATCAATATAGAAGCATTGGACTTAAGCTACACACAAGAGCAGATGGTCTTAACATATTTAGAACATTCCATCCAACAGAAGAATATGCTTTCTTCTTATAGATTCATGGAACTTTTTGTAGAATAGAAATAAGTTACACAAGTCAATACTTTAAGAATATTGAAGACTGAGGAGGGGTCAACATGGTGGAAAAGTAGGGGAATCCATACTTCCCATGTCTCTCAAACAAAGAAGGGTTGAAGCCAAAGGACTTTAGACCCCAAGAGTCTGGGAAGAAAAGAGACTGAGTCTACCAGGGAGAAAATGGGACAACCTGATGGGCCATAGGTGGGTGATTGCAAACTGAAGAGATAAATGGGCTGTGTAGGCATGGAGGGGAGGGATCCCCTTCTGTGGAGAGACAAAAGGAAGATAAAAAATGGCTGGGGAAGTGTATGACAGTATCTGGACAAGAGAAAAAAACCTCGGAACGGGACGGAGAGGGATCTCACCTCTAACTGCAGGTTAGAGGATCTCTAAATGCAGATCCCATTTGTGGACTGGGGCCAGCTGCCCTGTTCACACACCTGGGAAGGAGTGAAGCCACCTCTGGCTTCGGTGATAGATCAGGGGCACAGTCTGCAGCAAGAGAAACTGGTCCCCTCCCCTGAAGTGCTGTAGCACAGGACAAACCAGCCAGGACCACATATTGGGAGGTGCTTCCTCAGTACCAGGGTGCACAGAGTGGGAGTTTAATTCCCAGCCAAGTGCCAGGGCAAAGGAGGGGGTGGAGTGAGACAGACAGCCTCACCTGTGCCCGCGGCACAGTGATGACAGCTCCAAATGAGTGATTTGGGACACCCAGTCATGGAGAAGAGACTGGAGGGTCACCATTTTTCTCCCCACCACCACCAAGGCGGGCATCAGGGATGGGTCCACAGGGCCCACAGTGGAGACAGCACCAACCTACACCAAACCACGCCCCTTCCTGCCAGGTAACTGTGTATCTACTGGAGCAGGATAGAAGCTGTGGAACCAGACAGACCCCTCCTCCAGACCAATGCTGCTGCATTGCCTGGATTAATTCCAGGACAATTCTTGTTATATAGATATATTCTCCCTTCCATTTCTTCTTCTTATCTCTTCCCTCTGCTAGGCTGGTTACTCTGGTTTGTATGTTTAACAGACATATTTAACACATTCTCTTGATACATGTTCTACACCTCCTTCTTTACATTTCTTTCTCTCTCTCTCTGGAATAATCAAGTTTTTCTACCTGGGTAACTTTATCTTGGTTTCTTTTTCCCTGATTCTTTCCTTATTTTCCTCTATCTCTCTGGATTAAGCCTTTTAGTCTCTCTACCTGGTCAATGTTTATTTTTTTTTTCTTTTGCCCCACCCCTGTCATTTCTCTCTTTATATGTGCTCTTCCATCAGCACCACCTCCACTCTGTTCTTTACTTGTAGCTGGTATTCTGGTTTTTTGCTTTTGGATTGTTTTTAGTTTTTTGTTATTGTTTTTCTTTATTTGTTTGTTGTATTTGTTTGTGTGTTTGCATATTTTTGTTTCCTGTTTGTCTTTCTGTTTGTTTTCTTTTCCAGGGCTACTTCAAGGAACAAATCAAAGCACATCTGGTGGGGGGTCCAAAACATCACAACAAGTAGGGAAATAAAATAAATGAAGTCACAACAAGAGAGAGCAAGGAACACGCTCCAAAAAAACACCTCCTAAATGGCCAGGTCCTGGACAGTGTATGAACCCCCTTTAACATAGCAGTACTCACAGGTGAAGAGCACATAACAAGCTTTTAAAACTCATAAAGGACTGAAAACTAGCCAAAATGATGAAACAGAAGAATTCTCCTCAGAAGAAATTCCAGAAAGAAGTGACAGCTAAAGAATTGATCAAAACAGATATAAGCAACATAACAGAACACAAATTTAGAATAATAGTCATAACATTAATCACTGGACTTGAAAAGAGCATATAAGACAGCAGAGAATCTATTGCTGCAGAGATCAAGAGACTAAAAATCATCATGATGAATTAAAAAATGCTATAAATTAGGTGCACAATAAAATGGAGGTGGCCACAGCACAGATTAAAGAGGCAGAGGGGAGAATAGGCAAATTAGAAGATAAAATTATGGAAAAAATTATGGATAAAAAAAAATCCAGGACCATGAGGGGAGAATTAGAGAAGTAAGTGATTCAATCAAACAGAAGATTATCTGTGTCATAGGAATTCCAGAAGAAGAAGAGAGAGAAAGGGGTGGAAGGTGTACTCGAACAAATCATAGCTAAAAACTTCCCTGATCTGGGGAAGGAAATAGGCATTGAAAATCAAGAGGCACAGAGAACTCCCTTCAGATGTAACTTGAATCAGTCTTCCGCATGAAATATCATAGTGAAACTGGCAAAATACAAGGTTAAAGAGAGAATTCTAAAAGCAACTACGGATGAATAGGCCTTAACATACAAAGGTAGGCATATAAGGGTAGTAGCAGACCTATTTACTGAAATTGACAGGCCAGAAAGGAATAGCAGGAAATCCTCAATGTGATGAACAGGAAAAAATATAAAAACAGGAATCCTTTAACCAGTAAGCACGTTATTCAGAATAGGAGAAATAAAGGTTTTCCCAAACAAAATAAAAACTGAAGGAATTCATCACCACTAAACCAGCCCTACAAGAGATCCTAAGGGGGGCTCTGTGAATTAAATCTGGCAGTAACCACAAAGTACCAGAGACATCATTACAAGCATGAAACCTACAGATATCACAATGACTCTAAACCCATATATTTCAATAATAACACTGAATTTAAATGGACTAAAAGCTCCAGTCAAAAGACATAGGGTATCAGAAATATAAAAGTCAAGATCCATCTATATGGTGTCTACAAGGGACTCATTTTAGACCCGAGGACACCTTCAGATTGAAATTGAGGGGATGGAGAACTATCTATCATGCTACTGGAAGTCAAAAGAAAGCTGGAGTAGCCATACTTATATCAGATAAACTATACTTTAAATTAACAAGAGATTAATAAATGTATTATATAATAATTACAGGATCTATCAATGAGGAAGAGCTAACAATTATAAATGTCTATGCACTGAAATCGGGAGTACCCAAATATACAAAACAATTAATCTTCAACACAAGCAATCTTATTGATAAGAATGTGGTAATTGCAGGGGACTTTAATACTCCAATTACAACAAAGAACAGACATTCTAGACAGAGAATCAATAAAGAAACAATGTCCCTGAATGATACACAGGACCAGGTGGACTTGACAGATATATTTAGAACTCTACATCCCAAAGCAGCATAATATACTTTCTTCTCGAGTGCACATGGAACATTCTCCAAGACAAATCACATAATGGGCCACAAAAAAAGCCCTCAATAAATACTAAAGAACTGAGATCATACCATGTACACCTTCAGATCATAATGTTATGAAATTTGAAATCAACCACAAGAAAAAGTCTTGAAAATGTCCAAAAGCATGGAGGTTAAAGAACATCCTACTGAAGAATGAATGGGTCAACCAGACAATTAGAGAAGAAATTTAAAAAAATGTATGGAAACAAATGAAAATGATAAACAACAATCCAAACCCTTTGGATGCAGCAAAGGCAATCCTAAGAGGAAAACACATTGCAACCCAGGCCTATCTCAAGAAACAAGAAAAATCCCAAATAAAAAATCTAACAGCACACTTAAAGGAACTAGAAGCAGAACAGCAAAGACACCCCAGACCCAGCAGAAGAAGAGAAATAACAAAGATCAGAGCAGAAATAAACAATATAGAATCTAAACACACACACACACACACACACACACACACACACACAAACACAAAAAAACAGTAGAACAGATCAATGAAACCAAGAGTTGTGTTTTTGAAAAAATAAACAAAATTGATAAACCTCTAGCCAGGCTTCTCAAAAAGAAAAGAGAGTAGACCCAAATAGATAAAACCATGATTGCAAATGGATTTATTTCAACCAATCCCTCAGAAATACAAGAAATTATCAGGGAATACTATGAAAAATTATATGCCAACAAAAGGGACAACCTGGAAGAAATGGAAAAATTCCTAAACACCCACACACTACCAAAACACAAACAGGAAGAAATAGAAAATTCGAACAAACCAATAACTAGTGAAGAAATCAAATCAGTTTTCAAAAACCTCCCAACAAATGAGTCCTGGATCAGATGGCTTCCCTGGGTAATTCAACCAGACATATAAAGCAGACTTAATACCTATCATTCTCAAGTTCCAAAAAATAGAAATGGAAGGAAAACTTCTGAACTCATTCTATGAAGCAGCATTACTTTGATTCCCAAACCAGACAGAGACCCAGCAAAAAAAGAGAACTACAGGCCAATATCCCTGATGAATATGAATACAAAAATTCTCAACAAGATATTACCAAACCGAATTCAACAGCATATAAGAAGAATTATTCACCATGATGAAGTGGGATTTATTCCTGGGCTGCAGGGCTCATTCAATATTCACAAATCAATTTACAAATCACAAATAACATGATTCATCACATTAATAAAAGAAAATATAAGAACCATATGATCCTGACAATCGATACAGAAAAAGCATTGGACAAGATACAACATCCTTTCTTAACAAAAACCTTCAAGAGAGTCGGGATAGAATGAACATACTTAAACATCATAAAAACCATTTATGAAAAGCCCACAGCTAATATCATCCTCAATGGGGAAAAACTGAGAGTTTTCCCTAGGAGATCAGAAACACAACAGGAATGTCCACTCTCACCACTGTTTTTTAACATAGTGTTGGAAGTCCTAGCATCAGCAATCAGACAAAAAAATGAAAGAAAAGGCATCAAAATAGGCAAAGATGAAGTCAAACATTCACTTTTTGCAGACAACATGATACTCCATATGGAAAACATGACAGACTCCACCAAAAGTCTGCTAGAACTGGTATGTGAATTCAGCAGAGTCACAGGGTACAAAATCAATGTACAGAAATCAGTAGTATTTTTATACACCAAAAATTAAGCAACAGAAAGAGAAATAAAGAAACCGATCCCATTCTCAATTGCATCAAGAACCATAAAATAACGGAATAAACTTAACCAAAGATGTAAAAGATCTGTATGCTGAAAACTATAGAAAGCTTATAAAGGAAATTGAAGAAGACACAAAGAAATGGAAAAAAAAAACATTCCATGCTCATGGACTGGAAGAATAAATATTGTTAAAATGTCAATACTACCCAAAGCGGTCTACACATTCAATGCAATCCCAATAAAACTTGCACCAGCATTCTTCTCAAAGCTAGAACAAACAATCCTAAAATCTGTATGGAACCACAAAAGACCCAAAATAGACAAAGTAATATTGAAGAAGAAAACCAAAGTGGGAGGCATCACAATCCCAGACTTTAGCCTCTACTACAAACTGTAATGATTAAGACACACATGGTATGTGTGGCACAAAAACAGACACATAGACCAATGGAATAGAATAGAGACTCCAGAATTGGAAACACAAAAGTGTCGGAATGGATAAATAAAACAAGACCCATCATTATGCTACATACAAAAGACTCATTTTAGTCCTAAAGACACCTGTAGTTGAAAGTGAGGGGATGAAGAAACATTTGTCATACAAATTGACATCAAAAGAAAGCCAGAGTAGCAATACTTATATCAGACAAACTAGATTTTAAACCAAAGACTGTACAAAAGATGAAGAAGGGCACTATATCATAATAAAGGGATGATCCAACAAGATCTAACAAGTATAAATATTTATTCCCCCAATATGAAGCACTCAAATATATAAAACAATGACAAATGTAAAGAAATTAACAGACAATAATACAATACTACTAGGGGACTTGAACAACCCACTTCCATCAATGGACAGGTTACCTAAGCAGAAAGTTAACAAGGAAACAGTGGCTTTGAATGCCACACTGGACCAGATGTACTTAACAGATATATTCAGATATTTCATCCTAAACCAGCATAATACACATTCTTTTCAAATACATACGGGACATTCTCCAGAATATATCACATGCTAAGTCACAAATCAGGCTTCAACAAATACAAAAAGATTGAAATCATGGTATGTATCTTTTCTAATCAAAATGTCATGAAATTTGAAGATAATCACACACCCACACAAAATTGAAAGACCACAAATATATGGACATTGAAGGACATGCTACTAAAGGATTAATGGGTCAACCAGAAAATTAAAGAAGAATTAAACAGTACAAGGAAACAAATGAAAATGAAAACATTGAGTTCCAAAACCTTTGGGATGCAGCAAAAGTGGTCATAAGAGGGAAGTATATGGCAATACAGATCTACCTCAGACAGGAAGAAGCAGTTCAAATAAACAATCTAAACTTACACCTAACAAAGCTAGAAAAAGAGTAATAAATGAAGCTTAAAGCCAGCAGAAGAAGGGAAATAAAAAAGATTAGAGCTGAAATATATGATATAGAAACTAAAAACAAACACTAGAACAGATCAATGAAACCAGAATTTGTTTCTTTGAAAAAATTAATTAAATTGATAAATACCTAACTTTTTTTCCTAAAGTTTTTAAACTTTGGCAGAGTGATAGCTACCTAAGCAACTAAGTAAAGAATCATATTTCTTTCAGTTTGGGCTTTCTCTGGGAGTAATTATGTAAAAGTCAGAATTCTGTGTTCCCATTAATGACAATAATGTCTTAATGAATACATGACACATTATTTTTGTCTCCTATTTCATTGAATTAATGAGAAAATTAGATGAGATAATGCACAGAAGTTTACCAACATGCATGGTACATATTGAGCATTTAATAAATATCACTAATTATTATTTTTCCACTTTATGAATTAATATAACAAAATAAGAAAATATAACTAAAAGTTGTGTTGTTATTATTCTTGTTTTTAAATTCCCTCCTTCAGTTTGCTTCTCATAAACAAAGCCTTCCACTCATATTCTCAGTAAGCTCATGCCTGTCTTTTAAGACAGTATGTTGTAGTGAAGAAACTACTACATCTGAAGTCAGTCATATTCTGCCACACTCTTAGATCTTGAGAAAGTCATTTAGCATTTCTAAGCTAGTGCCTTGAAATGCAAATAATGATGTCAGATCCTCTTCCTGCTTGAAGGATTATAATAAAAATTTCAAGAAATAATAGATGAGAAAGTTCTTTCTAAACTCAGTTTTACGTATGTTAGTTGCTATATCTCAAGTTCTACCTTGTAAAAGATTATGACCTTTGCCAACCTTTTTCTCCATTTCTTTTAAAAGTAAATCAAACTTCACCAAGAAATCCTAGGTGAATTAATCAGAGAAGGTGTGTTGTCTCATTATCCATAACCCTGATTCACTCACCTTTGGTCAACATGAATTTATCTTATGTGAGTCTACATTTTTTTTTTCATTTTAGCATACGTTTTGCTTTGCACACAGGGAAACAAAAAACAAAAAACAGTCCTTTACAGCCGGTTTAAAATTGCGAAAAAAAAAGCATCTAACATTTTCCTTTTCTACATTCCTAAATTCCTCTTTTTCAAATTACCTCCAAAGCATGTGGCATGTATCTTTTTTTTTTTTCAGTTTATCTTTTAGAACTTTTTGCAGGTGACTGCCTTTAATAAAATCTACTTTCAATTTTTCATCTCTAATGGGTCAATGATTAGAAAAACAAATAAATGAATTTAACATGAAAAAAAAGCTTCTGTTTAGAACTTAATTGATTGTTAATGTTTATTTATTGACAATATATTAACTCCAATACAATATCCAACACTACTCTATTCTTCAAATAACTTGCCCATCTTAAGAACTTCTTTGCATATTAAAATTCCTATTAAGAAACGAGGTGCCCTTAAGTGTGTATGTGTATCCTGAAAAGAGCACATACAATGATAGGCTGACTCTGCAAGACATCTGGGTCAGGGGTGAAGGGTAGGGGATGGTGTGTGTTGGGGATTATTTCAAGAAATAATGAACCTGATCATCCAATTTCTGTTGAAAGAGAAATAACCTAAACTAAGAATAGATAAAAGAAAGTGGACAGTGGCAAATGTCTTGGGTCAATGTTCTAGGGCTAAAGGGAACCATTAAAAGATTGGTGTTGTGGGCTCAGTTTTGCCCCTCCAAAACTCATGCTGAAGTCCTATTCCCCAGTACCTCAGAATGTTACCATATTTGGAGATAAGGTCTCAAAGAGGTGATTAATTAAAATGAGGCCTTTAGGTAGGCCCTAATGCAATATTACTGGTGTCCTTATAAGAAGAGAATTTTTTAACCAGAAATATTCATAGGCATAGTAGTAATAACCATGTGAAGACATAGAAAGGTAAGTCAAGAAGAGAGCCTTAGAAGAAATCAAACCTAACAACACCTTGATCCTGTCCTTCCATCCTCCAAAACTGTGAGATAAATTTCTGTTGTTTAATCTACCTAATCTGTGTTATTGTATTAAGGTATGTTTACATATGAGGTTGGGCACTCTACCATCCACTGAGAAAGAGACATTAAACAAACAAATACACAGAATGGTTTGGCCAACTAATTAAAGCCAGTCTCCATTATCAGCCAGTCTAATATTTGCATGTGGACCCATCAACAAAGTGGCAACCTTGTTAAAGACAGAGGTTAGGCATGGGCCCATCAACATAAGAACTTACACAATAAAGTGGATCCAACTACTACCACTATACAATGTCCAACCTACATTGAGCTCCCACTGTCTTCCACCAGTTTGGTCCTA
Organism: Lynx canadensis; assembly: GCF_007474595.2. Taxonomy (NCBI): domain Eukaryota; kingdom Metazoa; phylum Chordata; class Mammalia; order Carnivora; family Felidae; genus Lynx; species Lynx canadensis. The sequence goes on from NC_044312.2 coordinate 34,630,506, forward strand.
TTCCATGAAAACTTTAACCAGCTGCTTGGTATCAAGATAAATACATTGATATCCTTCCTGGAAGGGGAAGGGATTCTCCCTGACTAGAATCAACACACATTTTAGGTATGGGTTTCTTTCCCTTACCCTTAAGTCTTCAGCCAGTACTACTCTCAAAGAAGTTACCAAGTGTTTGAGCCATGACATAGACCTTGTATGATATTGCATAGGACCAATGGTCACACTTAAAAACAAAAGAGGGTACATCAGTAGACAAGGGAACACGGGATTCTCTGGTTTGATCACATACCTTACTAACCAGAGACTCAATGGGATTACTCTTAATGGTATTTATTTATTTAATAATGTTTATTTATTTTTTCAGGAGAGAGAAACTCTCTCAGGAGAGAGTATGAGCGAGGGAGGGGCAGAGAGAGAGGGAGACACAGAATCTGAAACAAGCTCAAGGCTCTGAGTTGTCAGCACAAAGCCTAACGAGGGGCTTGAACTCACAAACTGCGAGGTAATGACCTGAAGTCAGACACTTAACTGACTGAGACACCAAGGGGCTCCTTCTCAACAGTATTTAAATACATGCATCTCCTCCATCTTAAAAAAATATATGTGTGTGTGTACACAAACACATATACATACATACACACACACATCCTTTCTGAGAACCAATAAGGATATATTTATATAAATATACTACAAGGAATTGGGCTAATATGAAATGTGATTATGGAGAGCAAGTCTCAACATTTGGAGTCAGCAACGCGGAGGTGCAGGAGAGCTGGTGGTATTGTCCCAGTCTAATTCTGAAGACCTGAGAACCACTAGAGTCAAATGTTATAGTTATAGTCTGAAATCTGGCAGGCCTTGGTCTAAAGACCAAAAGAAGAGCCCGTTTCAGTTCAAATCTGAAGACAGGAAAAAGAAATTGATGTTTTGACTTGAAGGCAGGAGGAATCCTCTCTCCCTCACTAGAAAGTTAGTCTTTTTGTTCTATTGACATTCAATTGATTGGATAGGGTCTACACACATTAGGGAGGGAACTCCACTTTGCTCAGCCTATGGATTCAAGTGTTAATACTTTCCAGAAACACTCTCCCAAACATACCCAGAATAATGTCTGGCCCAGTCAAGTTGACACATAAAACTAAGCATCACATTTTCTTAATCTCGTATCTTTAATTTTTGCCTTATTTCACTGTCATGAAACACAACCACATTCCTCAAAAGGGATATCTATACTTATTGTCTTCATTTCCACACCTCACGTTCATTCTTTTTCCCATTGATATCCACATTCATTCTCAATATCCCATTGTGCTTTCCTGAACTTTGGCATAATCAGATTCCTTTATTAGGCTCTTATGTGTGAAATTCATCAACAGTTGATCCTGGCTGGGGTGCCTGAGTGGCTCGGGAGGTTAAGCACCTCACTCTTGATTTTGGCTCAGGTCTCACAGTTCCTGAGAGGAGCGCCATATCAAGCATCGGGCTCCGTGCTGACATTACTGAGCCTGCTTGGGATTCTTTCTTTCTCTCTCTCTCTCTCTCTCTCTCTGCCCCTTCCCTGCTCTCTCTCAAAATAAATAAACACATTTAAAAAAAAAAGATCCCGACCTTCTTTAATTCCTACCCTATAACCTCTTCCTAGGCAATTCTTGACTTCAATATACCACCTATATACAAACAACTTCCAAATTTACAACCTTTCTTCCCTTGTGTTTCTCAAAGTTATGACAATATTCATAGTTCTAAAATTGAATCCAGGAACTACATCTACTTACCACATCAACTCCTCCAACAGTAACAATAACCACATTTCCTTGGGTTCTCAATCTCAGGGAATGATTCCATTGTGAAAGCCACAGATTTTAAGGCCATCTCTGATATCACATTCTTCCCCACCCATAATATCAATTATTTACCATATCATGCTTATTTTATCCCTATGTACGTTTCAGATCTTTAACTTCTCCATTTCCATGACCACACTTGTTTAAATGAGAATATTTTCTGCATTTGCTATTGAACTGATCTCCTTGTATTCCATTCTTGGCTCATATTAAAATGTTTTTCATGCTGCAGCCAGAATGACAGTTCAATTGTTCAATGACAGTTCAATTGTGTGTGCACAATTGTGTGCTATTCGCCATGCTAGTTCTTGGAAATACAAATGTGAACAAAATAAACACCTGCCCTTCACAGATCCAGTGAGAGAGCAAGACTGATAAACAACCAATTTCAGTGTTGTATGATAAGTACTATAATTGAGGTCAACCTAGTGCTATGGAATCACAAGGAGAACACCCAGCCCATTTTTGAGCATTCTGGAGAAGGCTTTCAAGAGGGACATGACTTCTAAGCTGAAGAAAACAGAAGAACTGAATCAGGAGTGGATGGTCATAGTCACTGTCATGGAGATGTATTGAGTTATGTAGTTAGGGATCTTGTTTCCTGCATTATGGAACTCAGACATGTTTACCAGGTTGTTGTGAAAACAGTCCATTGAATGAATTCCAATGTCAATACTATTTTACATACTTATACACGTATTAAATACCATAGTTTATAAAAACAAACTTCCAAATATATTAGACCATGTAAGCTTCAACCTGGTTTTACTGATGTCAAGACAATTTTTCTTTCAGACAGCCTATAGCACACAGGAGGTTAAAGAGTAAGTAAATGTCAGAATCTAGAATAGCACAGTCCAATCCACTTTTTCTATAAATAAGATATAAAATTCTGTCATTTGTAAATGGACTTCATTAGTCTAGTACTATTAAGATGACTTCTCAAATATGTAATTAATGTTAGACATTCTTGACTTTTCAAGAATATTGAAAACCTTAACTTTTAACTTAAGTGTTGATTATATTGTAGTGAACTATTTATGACACAGTTTTTAATGATACCAGGTGGATCATCCTAATTCCAGATTAACTACATCCCACTGACACAATTTCTTCCCCACCCTGCCACCACCTGTCTGGTACCAAACTCATTCAGCTGTGGAAAATGACAGCTGGTTCTTTGGGGGAGGAGGGAGTGTTGGGAGCAGGAGTCAGGTGAAAATGACTCATTAGCAATGGAATGGAAAAATTGTGCAGACTTCCCTGTGGACATTTTGGATGAAGCATAGGTCTTTTTTCCAAGGCTTCTCTCTGATTGCTCAATTGAGAGTTAATTGCAAAACAAAATAAAACAAAAAAAAAGAATGTATTTAATTCTCCAAAGTTCTTGAGATTACTATGATGCAATTCTATCGTATCTAACCAATGTATTTATATTCTCTCAACACAACTTGGAGTTTCCATTTTGACATGAATCACAACAAAGTGCCAAAGGAAAAATCCTCTGATGTTTTAGCTTCCTGAGCATGCCCAGGGCATTACATTAGAAAGAATCCTGGAATCGGGAGTAAGCATACTGAATTATACACAAAATCACATAGTTCTCTTACTTCTATGGACATCAGAATGTACACGAAGAAAACAAATTTAATGGATATGGTGATTGAATTTGCTTAATTATAAATTTTTCTCTCCATTTCCTGTTTCCTTTACTTTGATTTACTTAAAGTTATTAATAGATTACTCATTTCTCTTAAATCTCTTATATTTGTGGATTTTTATACTGTTTAAAGATTTTACATTGGATGTGTGGAATATTTGAAATATCAATAAAGACAAAGTGCTATACTCAGAAAAGTACAGAGATAGCTTTGTTATGGTGAAGTTAAAAATACAGTCATTTTACAAAAACTTTTCAGATCTATATTCTCATACACTCTGCATATGCTATTAGTATCAAAACATTTATAGGAAATTGTATTATAGTAATTTAATTGTTGTAAAATGTCTCTGAAATGCTCTTCCAATTATGGCAAGTTAATTATATTTCATTAAATAATTATTTGAATTTCTCAGGCCAAAATGGTAGGAACACTAAAATGATAAGAAAGGAACTTAATTTATGAAGAAAGAGCTATCAGTGCATATTGGTACCCTGATAGTAAATAGTAGTGTATGTCTTTTTGGACCTTGGTTCTCAAGGGTATGTCCAAATGTTAGTGATGCACTGATGTGCCAAGAATAACCCTAAAAACACTAAGACAGACTGGTACAATTCCAAATATAAACTTTTCTAAGACCACATCTCATCTTTTATCATTTGAACTCTTTTCTCACATATGTGCACTTGTCTTCTGACCTTTTTCATTTCCTGACAGTCTGAAGCTCTGCCATTAATAACAGCCACTACAAGTCACAGTGTTACTTCCGTCACTGTTAGTTATGGATACCATCCAACTTCAAGATAACTAGAATTTTTGGTCTTTAGTCTTTTTTGGCTTCCTCAGTTTGGGGTCAAAAGGGCTGCCTGTAGCAAATTACCAAGCATAGAATTGGTTGTTGAAATATTTCATTTCACAAAACCATGAACTCCCAGACCAACCTTGTTACTGCCATTTGTCACACGTTTACCACAGGTGTCTGCTATCTTGAAAAAGTCATACCTCCCCTAAGTCCAATGTCATAGAACAAAACTGCTTTTCAGAAACCACACCAAAAATCTTCACAAAGGATATAGCAGGCTGAAGTCAGTTTTTACAGACTTTATTCTCTTAGGGTGCTGACAATCTGTGAGAGCAACTAAAGCTGAAAAAGGTCTTTCCTGCCTTTCTACCACTGGTGCTGCAGCTGTTAGCACTTCTGGTGTCAAGGTACAAATGTCATGAAGGTACTGTCAGTAAAGTAACAGCCATGAAAAACAGCCTGACAGTCTGGCTCACTGCCAGAGTCTCTAATTGTCTAGTTATACACTGCTAGGAGGTGGACTTCTGTTATCACTGTTCCCTCCAATTGCTCTTAATTGAAGCAGGGGGATTTGCTTCACATCAATGAAATTAAAGGATTTTTTTACTCTGTTTAAGAGAGTAATTTCAAAACTGAAGACTAACTGAGGTGCTTAGAACATCATGCTTAAGCCTTCTGTAATTCATATACATGTGTGTAATGGGAGGAAATGACTTGAATTAAAACCGTTCCATAATTCCTCACCCCATAGTTTTTCATGGAGAAGAGTACATTTGAAAATTTCAAATAGAGGAGAGATGTACAACATTTGAATGCCTAGTTTGATAACTATATGTTTTCTAATTACAGAAAATTGCCCAAGTATAGGAAAATGACTGACGTTGATAGATAATTCTAGAATTTAGTACAAAAATGTATAAAGAATTTTAATATATCATGTCTTGTCTAAACTCTGTGACTTAATTTTGGTACAATACATAGTAACAAAGGGGCAGTAGGAAGATGCCTTTCTTTAGGGAGTCATACTGTTGACTAGGGATTTGAGTATTGACAAACTGTGTGGCATCATCAATTACTTTCTGATTTGCAATTATCACCAGCTTTAATCTTGTATATGGTAATTTAATAACCTATTTGTCAGTGTCTACAGGATGCCCTTGGCCTTGGAGAAAAGCTTGTAGACACATTTCTGGGGACATCTGTCACCAGAACACATAATCAGAAAATAGGAATAGCCCCTCTAGAAAAAAATGGCATATGCTCCCTTTTACTATCCAATTAAAAAGACAAATATCACAGACATTACTTTCCCAAGTTCACATTTCATATTTATATACACATGTCCCTACATTCCCACAAGGTACACAAATTCATTTACTTCTGTACCATTTGTACCATTTGTACCATTCTATGAAAACTGCTTTGCTAAAGTTATAGCAGCCTGATAATTAAACTATGAACTAAACTATGAATTAAACTATGAACAAATTACTGGCTTACAGTAGATAATCAGTACACATGCTTCACTGTCTAATAACCAACATCAGTAGCCCATTTCTAGGTTTTATCTTCCAAAACTCTAAGGGTCTAATAAATATACCCATATAGACATGTTGCAGGTCCCTCAACCTTATTATTTTCGTGTCACCCCATAACTTCAACTTTTTCAATATTACCCATTTTCCTATGGCTTTTTAATCCATGTAGTTACTTGGGGGAAAAACAACAAACAAAATAAAACAAAATATAAAGTACTATTTTCCTTGATAGATATTTAATTTTTTTTTTACATTGATTTATTTTTGAGAGACTAGAGAGACAGAGCATGAGTAGGGGAGGGGCAGAGAGCGAGGGAGACACAGAATCTGAAGCAGGCTCCAGGCTCTGAGCTGTCAGCACAGAGCCTGATGTGGGGCTTGACCCACGAACCGTGAAATCATGACCTGAGCTGAAGTCGGACGCTTAACTGACTGAGCCACCCAGGTGCCCCTCCTTGACATATATTTTTACCCCAACTTTTCCAACTAATATGTCACTATATTCTACAATTATAACTCAGAAAATGTGCCAAATCTGGATCCATCTTCAATACTGAAGTTCAGCCTGGGGTTTTTTTCATTAGGCAATAGCAGTGGCCTCCTAACACTTTTTCCTGTCCCTCTTCCTTGCTCTACTTCAATTTGTTTTGTCCTTTAAACTATAACCTGTTTGCTTCTTTACAGACCTACAGCACCACACTTATGAACAGAGGCTTTTTTAAGGCTTCCCTTTGCCAAAAATTAGTGTTCAGAAACCTTTTGCTGAGGCTGATTATACTCTTTTCTTTCCAACTCCATTATCTGACAGTCTCTATATATCCAGTGGAATAGTCACCAGACCAAATGCTTTTGTTAGAGTAGGCAGGTAGTTAGGTTCTAACAGGATACCTGGAGGTCAGCATTGAAGAAGTTACAGCCAGCTGTGGAAGGTCAGAATCTTATCTTAACCATACTCCACAAGAAACTGGATCAAACCAGACAGGCTCAAAATGGCACATGCCATGACAGGAAACCCCTGGCTATATCAAGAAAGAAAAAGTGAGAAACCCTGCTTCCTTCCCCAAGTAATGAATATTCCAACCCTAGTTAACAACAATCTATAAAAGATAGAAATCCAGCCCCTGGGGCACACAGCATATGCTCCTACTTGCTGCATGCTCTCTTGCTCTCTTTCTCATTCCTTTACCTGCTCTTATATCTCCAGAGTATGCTTTTCACTTTAATAAACTTTCCTGCTTGTTAGTCATTCATTGTGCTACGTGTCTGTCCTTGAATTCCTTCTTGTGACAAGTCCAAGAATCTTCAGCGAGTCCTTCAGTTCTGGCTGGGTTGAGGCCTCAGGGCTTGAGGACTTCCCAGTTCATCCAGCAGCATCTTTTTGGTGACCAGGAAGGAACAAGGTAACAGCAGGTTGCACAACCCTCTTCACTGGTGAGTCTCCAACTCTTGCCTCCCCTGGCTGGGGAGTTGCTTAGTCACTTTTCCTTTTTTTTTTTTTTAACTCTTTCTTTCTGATCTGTCCAGAAACAGGACAGTCTGGTAGCATTTATGAGAGACTGATTATCAGCTCTGAAGAATAAAGAGACACTTGTTCCTTCCCACTGAAAGGTGTTCTTAGGTGAGTAAGGGCCCTGGGGAAATATCTGAAGTCATTCCTCTAGATATGTAGCAGTTGTATAGGGAACTCCTTCTCAAGGTAATTAATTTCCAGCTCACCCAGGGACACACATATAAGGATTGATCATCTAGTGCTCCAAGCCCCGCTGGATGTTTTAAACGTCCAGTGGGTGAAACTGAGACACGTTAAAGAGTGCTTCACAGCCACTCATGAAAGTAACACTCACAAGCACCACACCAAGATCCAGTACACTAATCCCTAGGTGACTATCCATTATTCCCAGGCTGTCTCTATCTCATCAGAAATATTTCTGTGGATCTTTCCCTTAAGTGTTAGTATCTCGTGCTATTTATCTCATCTTTTCTGACCAACTATGTTTATCTGCTCTCTCTGACAACTGCAGAAGTGGGGCAGCTCAAGGCTAATATTGGGCAAATTGAATGCTTTGGAGTTCACTTTCAAAAGTGAGAGTGGCAGAGGCTTGCCCTTATGCTGTGCAGTGTCCAGAAGTTCTATTCCACGTCTCTTGGGTATGAGATGCTGTGATCCCCCACCATCACCATGCTTCCTCTCATACCTACTTCCACATTCTCCTGTGCTGGTGGTGGGGCAAAGAAACCAGCAAGGTGTTCTGCCACCTATCCCAGAGATCCTGTAACTAACAAGTTATAAGGCATTTTACTTCCTACCAAGGGATCCTGCCCAATGAGATTTTTCCCTGTGGGTTTGCCTCAGTTCACCACTTAATTGAATGCCATTCAACCCAAGCAATTCAGGGATTCAGAGAATTGGAAAATAGAGGTTGATTCTACCTGCACTAGTGGCAAATTAGAAGAGATCAAAAGATTTCTGTGGGTCTGACAAAAAATATTTTAGACCATCAAAGGGACCCCTATCCCTGGCTGCCATTATTTGTCACTAACTGTTGAGAGGCCTACCAGAATGAGGGGAATGAAATATTCAGAGATCTTGGAGTCAAGATGATGTCCTCTCCCAAGGAATGCACTCTACGACCTCAGAGTTACTTATAGGACATCATTTTTATCAGTCTTGTTGAGGGGTTTCAGGAAGGCTGACACTCCTAGAACTGCAGTGCTGAGGTGAGGTACAGGCCCTGGGACACCAGGTCATCACAGGGCATGCTAGCCACTGTGATGTGATGAATGGACAACAGGCTGGGGATGGGGATGCCCCCAGTCCACTCACCATCAAAACTCTCCAAGAGAATTCCTAATTAAGGCCCTACTGATATCCTAGGACAAAATCAGCTCCCCTTGGTATAATAGGACTCTGGGCTTCATTGGGGTTATCAAATGAAGATCTTCTATTGGGGTTCTCAGTAGAGGGTTGGAGTACCCTCTTGAAAATGATGGGAGCCCAGGTTTAGTTGCTCCTTTTTATAGGAGTCAACTCTCTCCCAAAGACAATGAAAAATTCCACCTATGCCTCCAAAGATTTTCCCTTAAGGTGTACCTTGAGACACTAGGATCAGCTCCCATTAAAAGGCCTAAAAAAAAGAAAACAAAAATTGCTTTTTGGCCAGATTAAATGCCATCTTAGTGCAGGGGAGACTTCTGTTTCTTAAGGAAACTCCTGTTGATTGAAAGAAAGGATGAGCGGGTGTTCCCTGTTCGGGAGGTGCACTAGGCCAAAGAGGTCTGCAGGTGAGGGATGCCCATCTGAACCTGGAATGATAATTTGAGGGAGTCCCTTTCTATCCAAGGCAATTGTCTAGGGGTTCAGCAGGGATGTCTCTAGCTCAGGTTACTGTCACTGTCTGTCTTTCCTTTAAGTGGATACCCAATCCTAGATCCCATCTGACACTCCCTTGAGGTACATCTTGAGAAATTAGGACCAGTTTGACCCTGATGACTCCTATGCTTAACTTTCCAAGTATAGTTCTTTTGTAACACTTCCCAAGTGTGCTTCTATTGGCATGAATATAAACTAGAGGATGGGAATATCTGAAAAAAACAAATAGTAGTCTTAACTATAACACCATATTACAACTTGATCTCTTCTGTATAATGGGCCAAAATTTCATATGGTTAGGCCTTTATGGCCCTGTACCAAAACCCTGATCTGTCCATACTCCTTAGGAAGCTGAGGATACCCTTCTCTTCACCTTCTTCCCCTCTTTCCATCAATAGGCCCTTCTACTTCCGTTATTCTGCCCCCTTATCTGTGTTTTGACAAGTTCTCTATGTGCCTTCCCTTTGTCTCTCTTATAAACAGATTGCTGCCAAGATCCTATAAATAACCTCCTTCTATTTTTCCTGAGTAACTCGTCTCCTCTTTGTTTGCTTCTTCTTTTCTGTGTCAGATTGAAATATATCTTGAGAGGAATGGACAAATGTTGCCTGACTCTTATTTTTTGTGGGGTTTTCTCCCTCATTAGTTTCCTGGGTTATGATAATTGGAGCCAATTGTCTTGTTAGTCACCTTGGGATGGGGACTTTAAGGAATATTCCAAGCAGCTGCTGAAACTCGTTTTGTTTCAGAAAGGTGCCCTGTCTTCTCTGGCCCAACATGAATTGCCTATTTTCATTTTTTTTTTTTAAAGGTATCTGTACATGTGTCTAAGATGATGAGCTTTAGGACCAGGAGTCCTTTTCCTCCTCCCTCTGTGCTTTTATTCCACTCCCGCCTTGCTGTTTCCAGCTCCCTCTCCTCCTGTCTGGGCACCAGCATGCTCATGACTCATGCATAATGGGCTCCTATACCATCTTCAGTGCCTCTGGCACCATTGTCCCCTGTTCCTCCTACACTTGCTACCAAGGAGGAAAACAAAACAAAACACCCCAAGCTGATGGGTTGCCTCCTTATGAGGTTCAAACTGAAGCACCAAATCAGCATTAAGGGGCCCAAGAGTTGCCTTGGACTTAAACCACCCACTTCAGATTTCCACATAGGAGCTCAAGTAAAATTGACGATAGGGAACAAATTACTTTCTACTGAAGACGGTATAGCATATTTGGTATTAATGCTAATTTAAATCTGTTGACTTAATTAAAATAGACATGTCTTTAGAGTTATCAGCATTAAAATAAAACTTTTATTCTACCAAGTTTTACTAAAGATTGAATAAGCTCATGTTATCTCTGTTGCAATTTGTCAACAAAAAGATGACTTAAAATGATAGATAATTTTGTCTGTCTTGTAACATTTTATGGGTAATTGATAAGAACAAGCAGATTGAGTAAATACAAAGATTTATAGCTTTCAAAATCTTCAGTAATCTGTAACTTTAAAGCTTTGCTAAGTTGGGGCACCTGGGTGGCTCAGTCGGTTAAACATCTAACTTTGGCCCTGGTCATGATCCCGGCGTTTGTGAGTTTGAGCCTCACATCTGGATCTCTGCTATCAGCACAGAGCCTCCTTAGGATCCTCTGTCCCCTTCTCTCTGCCCATCCTCTCCCCGCCCCCACCCAAAATAAATAAACATTAAAAAAAGGATTAAGTTTTGCTAAGTTAAATGACAAATTGGATTGAATTCACTAGATATCTAAGTCTTTTATTAAAAAAAATGAAAGTATTGATTACTGAATATAAGTTTGTCTGCTTTTGGCTTATTATTGCAGAGAAACTGAGGATACTTGGGTTTATTAACAAATATTCCTTATGCTTTATTGAAAGATTGTACTATTGAAAAATATTTGGCTTTTGAATTTATGAAATGTATTGATAAACTACGGTTCTCAAAAACTCTGGTGTAACAAACAGTTCACAATTGGTTACTACTTAATTTTCACTGGAGACTGAGGTTTCTAAGAATTAAAATTCTGGTAAATGTAATTAACACTGATAGAAATAAGGGAAGTAGCTCTATATGTAGGAAAAGTCAGATGCATTTTTGATTAAAAAAAGGTATAAGGAATGGAAATACATTCAGGGGAAAAATCTAAATAAAAAAGAAAATTGTAGAAGGTTAATGAAGAAAAACTTTAGAAAATAATTTTTTGTGTGGTCAGAACTAAGATTGTAATGAATGGATTTTAAAAGTATACTGGTATAAAAATGAGATTCAGCTTTTCTCTCTATTACAAAGATGAAGTTTTCTTGGATGTTCTCCTGATCTCAGTAAGAAATTGCAAACAAAGTGGTTTTTTTTCTGCCCAGAAAACGAAAGTTTCTATGTTTTGTCTTTATCAGGTCTTTAATTACTTAAGAAAACTGAAGTTTCTCAATATTATATGAGCTAAGTTTTGCTAACAATTGTATAATTTTCTATAGAATCCCTTAATGCCACCTCAGTTAAATATAAATATTAAATTTATAATTATTCCTATTTAGGCCTGTGCTTTAAAACTTTCTGAGGTTTTTAGACAAATTTCCCAGGATTTGAATTCTAAATGAAATTTTTCTACGAATTAGGCTTGTTCATTTGGTATGTTAAGTTATTTGGGAAGCGTTGTCAAACAAATGATAATACATCTCCTTAGGTTGTATTGGAAGGGTAAATGCTATAACTATTCTAGAAATTATATGAAATTCCTAAAGTTTTAATATATTCTGGTATAAGGTCATCACTTGACATTTTAATTATTAAAAGGTTATGTCATAGAAATATCTAGATTTCCTTGTCAACTGCATTACAATGGACTCTCATCAGATCTTTAACCATGTCTATTTCTGAGGTTGTTATTTTTTTTATCATCTATAGTTATTGTTCTTATCCTCTTGTAAAATGTGTTTCATCTTCAAGGAGATTCATGAAAAGGAATTTCTAACAAATACAGGTTTCTGATATCTCTACGATCATAAAACTCAACTGGGTAGTAATTTCTGGAACTAAGGGGAAAGCTGCATTCACACAGAACAGGAATTAGTAACATAGCACTGAATGAATTGAAGAAGATGATTATTGCTTTTTATGACTCTTGTTTGAAACATTGTTGGTTCTCTAATGTTTGCTCTTCCAGATTGAGGAATTTTTTTTCTTAAGATATTTATGACTTACAGAAATATGATAAGATATCCCTTTGTGAACAAATTCAAACATTTAGCTTTGCTCCCTACCCGAACCCTCTGAAATTCAGAATATTCTGGGTGAATATTCTTTATTTCATATCAATATTATTACTTGCATAAGGTCAATGCGGAAATGTTATCTTTGTAACAGGACATTACTGGAAATTGATTATATTACCAAGTCTTTGACTGGAATGTCATATTTGAGAGAGACAAGCATAGACTCAGATATGACCAGACAGCTATAAGGAACTAAGGTTGACTTTGTGGAGCCCATTGGAAATGTTGGCCTGATACTGCTTACAGAGTTCCCAGCAGCCTTTTCAGATGAGTGAAGACTGTCACTTCCTGGCAGGTGCACAAACCTCACGATATTTTGGGGACCTCAAGAAGAGGAATTCACCCAAGTCTATATGTGTCGCAGGCAAGTCTGATGACAACATTTGGCTTGGCTCTGGCTTCAAGAAGCTATTAAAACTTCAATCTGGAGATTCCTTATGAAAAGTTATAGCAAACCAGATTTTTAAAACTTATATGACCAATCACTATTCTTGCTGAGTTTATGTAAATAATTAGGCCAAGTTTGTTAAAACTGGACTTGTTTGGGGCGCCTGGGTGGCGTAGTCGGTTAAGCGTCTGACTTCAGCCAGGTCAAGATCTCGCGGTCCGTGGGTTCCAGCCCCGCGTCAGGCTCTGGGCTGATGGCTCAGAGCCTGGAGCCTGTTTCCTATTCTGTGTCTCCCTCTCTCTCTGCCCCTCCCCCGTTCATGCTCTGTCTCTCTCTGTCCCAAAAATAAATAAACGTTGAAAAAAAATAAAAAAAAAAAAAAAACTGGACTTGTTTTACAATAAGTTAGTCTTAATTTGTCTCTCTTTAATGGAAATGAGGGTGATTTCAGAAAGAGAAAATGTTTCACTAACATTCCTAGTATCTTTGTACATACTAGATTTTAATACTATTTACTATAAACTAGACTCTAAATTCCTCAGGTTTCCTCAAATATCTGGCTATATCTCTCCAACTTTCCAATCTTATTCCATTCTCTTGACTTAAGGTCATTAAAAACGAAAGTGCTTTTTTTTTTCCCTGAAGCCCTGAAAACTGAAGTTGGACAAATTGAAGTCAACTTCAAAGAAATTGCCATAAAACTCACATATAGACCATCTTTGTACCTGTTGCTGTATGGGACATTCAAAAGGATCACCCAGAGGGGTGCCTGGGTGACTCAGTCAGTTAAGCATCCGACTTCAGCTCAGGTCATGATCTTGCAGTTCCTGAGTTTGAGCCCTGCATTGGGCTCTGTGCTGACAGCTCAGAGCCTAGAGCCTGCTTCAGATTCTGTGTCTCCCTCTCTCTCTGTCCCTCGCCTGCTCTCTCTCTCTCTTTCTCTCTCTCAAAAATAAAAAGACATTTTTAAAAAAAGATCACCAAAGACACTGGAATTACAAGCCAGAAAAACCCATCTAACTACCACTGCCTGCCCCCACTCCATCTGAGGATGCTTTGAGACTGAGATTTAGAAATCTCACTGACAGCACTTGAGACTCAGACACAGGGTTTATAATTTGCTCCAACCATTAACCTATGTTTTTCTTTTGTCTCCATAGTTCCTCTTAGTAATTACCTGATTTCTTGCTAAACAAAACAAAGTCTATATGACAGTTAACACCAACTGCTACACCTGTATTAACTTCTCCTGTGAAGCAAGAATACATATAAATAAGTCTGCAAGTCACTTTGCTACAAAAGGCCCTTCACTACATTCTTACAAAAATATGAGCACATCATGCTATGTAGGGATCAATTCATCTGGAGAGGTTTAAGAAAGCCTTCAGGTCATTGTGACATAACTAACTGGACAAAGGTTCTCCATAAACCCACCCTACCTTCTCCTCCTGGTGGGACTCCTTGTTCTACTGGTTTCCAGACCTTTCATGGTTATATCCTCTTTTTGGACCCTTAATAGAATACTCCTTATTCTGATGATTGGACTTTGTATCCTAAAGTTACTAACAGAATTTATTTCCTCTTGCTTCAGCCAGATAAATCTTCAGATGGTGGTCCAAAGCAACTCTGAAACAAATGACCATCAACACGCACCAAACTGAGCCACAACTTCCTTTTACTCCCCATTGTCCATCCAGACTCTCTAAAACTTAGATAGCAAGGACTCCTTGCAAGGGCTTCAGGCAGGATCAACATCCCACATTAGCATAAAGTAGTTACTGAAGATGGAGCATCACTTACTTACCCTTAAAAGATTCTAAGGACCCAGAGTCCTTAGGTGGGGGGGGGGGGATACTAGAGTCAGCCATTAGTTAGGTTCTAACAGGATGCCTGGCGGTCAGCTATTGGGACGGTCAGAGGCCTGTCCTGGCAGCACTCTAAGGAGGCTGGATCAAGCCAGACAGGCCCAAGATGGAGGATGCCCTGATAGGATACCCCTGACCAAATCAGGAAGAAAAAGCAAGAAACCCTGCTTCTAGCCCCAAGTAATAAAGGTCCTGCCCCCTAGTTAACAACTGCCAAAAGTAGTGCTCTCTCTCTCTCTATAGCCCTTATATCTTGAGAGTGTACTTTTCACTTTAATAAACTTTCCTGCTTGTGTTACTCAACCACGGTGATACATGTCTGTCCTTGGATTCCTTCTCGTGACAAGGCCAAGAACCTTCAGCGACTCCTTTGGATCTTTCTGGATTGAGGCCACAGGGCCTACGGATTCCCCAGTTCATCAGGCAACACTTTCATTCTTCCGTGATGTTAAGTGTTCTCTTCATTCTGCTGGAATAAACATCAACATCGTCCCCACCCTTTATTACCTCATTACTCAAGGTGTGGTCTTCAGAACAGCAACACAAGCACTGCCAAGGAGATTGTTAGAAATGCAGAATTTCAGGCCCACCCCATGTCACTGAATCAGAGTCCCCAATTTTATAAAATCCTAACCTTTATTATACATGACAAATATTATCATTTCCATAAAGCCACTCTTTTTTTTTTTATATTTTCCCAAAATATTCTTTCACATTGACTGTGGTGCACATTCCTAAACACTATGGATGTAATTAAATTTGGACACCTCCTCCCTTCTTGTCTTTCTCTAATTTCTCCTTTTTTCATTCTCTTCCCTCTTTTCTTTCTCTATTCTCCTTCACTTCCTGCTGTCAATTAATAGCAGCAATATTAATGGATATTGTGTTAACATATTCTTTTGGCTGTGTTGCCAATCCATGACTCAGTTTACTTCCACCTTGAATTTTCTCCCAATCTTGCTCCAATGAAGGCTGAATTTTCTTTTTTTCTTTTTTCTTGGCCCAGAAATTACTCTTTCTTGCTGTTTGATGATGAAAGTGAAGCTAGTATTTACAAGCAGAGTCACCACTGAACCATTGAACACAGCTATTTGCAATAAGATACCGTAAATATATACTATATACCATGCTTAGTCTGATCATATCCATCTTTATGGAATGAGTGAAAGAGCAATTCAGATTTCTTCATGTGGGTAAAATAATAGTATATACTCTTGCTATCAAACTGTATAGTTGCTAGATTTTTTAAAAGCAACTGGATTGTTGTGGCAGGGCACCTGGCTGACTCAGTTAGTGGAGCATGTGACTTTTGATCTTGGGGTTGTGAGTTCAATCCCCATATTGGGTGTAGAAATCAGTTTAAAATATTAAAAAAAAAAAAGAAAAAAGAAAAAAGAGCAACTGAATTGCTAAAATATTTCAATTGCTTAAAATATTATATAAAGCATATATGTGCACCCATTCCACTTGGATTAGTAACAGTTTCATTAATTAAATAAATGAATGATTATTCAGAAAAATTACGTGACATGAATTTTCATATATGTAATGTTACCGATCAACTCTACACACTTCCAAACTAGCATTACTCAATGTATTGAATATATGTTCACTACCTGGATCTTGCAATTTGCTTATACATGGTCAAATGGCTTTAACATATCACCTAATTCTTACCCCTTTTATGCTAAAATGGGTTCATACCTACATTCTGACTTATGGACCCAAATACTACCAGCAAGACAATCCACCACTCTTTTTTACATTGAGCCCAAAATATGATTATCCCAGAATATCTTTTCATGGACAAATTCCTTATTAAGTCATTAAAGTCCAAGTCATGACTAAGGCTAAAGTAATATAAAATTATGGCACATTTTTGGGGTGCCTGGGTGGCTCAGTTGGTTAAGGATCCAACTTTGATTCAGGTCATGTATGGGAAATAAGTTTAAGAATTCTGTACCCTTGCACCAATGGGTTAACAAGGCTTAGGGCCGAAAGCTGCCGCAGGGTAAAAGCGGCCAAAGTTAGTCATTAAGTAAAACAAGGCTTAGGGTGGAAAGCTGCCTCCTTAGCAGGAACATACCCAAGAACATTTAGAGAAGGAAAGCTGATACAGGCGAAGACCCCCAAGGTTAGCTAGTGAAAAGGGCGCCTTATTAGCCTTGAGGCAGCATGCTCCAGCAATCTTAAAATTTGGAGGTAACAGCTACTTGGCTATATTGCCCACAGAGAAACACTGTCCATCTGGCATCTAGTGCCAATATAACATTGTGCTTTAATCTCAACTTCTAACGCCCCCCCCCCCCATCCTTTGCTTCTTACATACACAAGTTAATAGTCAATATCTTACTGTTTTCTTCTGCACATTCACCACATATGTAAACCTTTAGAGCTCAATAAATACGGAGACAAAACCCCTATTCAGGGCTCTTTTCTCCTTCTGGACATTAACCTGTCTCATTTTCATTTCTGCATCTGCTCTCTTGCTGGACAAGAGAGAACCCCAGACTCATAGTCTGCAACAGTCATGATTTTGTGGTTCATGAGTTCAAGCCCAGTGTAAGACACTGTGCTGACAGTTCAGAGTCTGGAGCCTGCTTCAGATTTTGTGTGTCCCTCTCTCTTTGCCCTTCCCCTGCTCATGCTCTCACTTTCTCTCAAATAAATAAATAAATAAATAAATAAATAAACAAACATTAAAATTGTTTTTTAAACTATGGCACATTTTGTAAACACAGCAACTTCTAATCCAGATGTAAATTATTAGATTAAATATTTGCTTTTCAGTTGTTTTGATTATTATATACAAGTTAAATGACCTTTTTAATCAATAAATACAAAATTAGTGAGTATTAATTTCATGTGAATTAATCAGTCTTGAAAAAGAAACAAATTTTTCTTTGAAAATGTACACTTGGAGGTTAAGTAAGGTGCTTCATATTATATACAGGGTCTGTGTTCTGTGGTGAATTAAATTCACCTAAGCAGGAAGGATCCTCTTAAAATCCTAAATAAATCATTTGGTCCTCTCATTCAACAGGTAAGGATTTTCTTGCTGTTTCAGTGTTAACACCTCAGCACATTTTTAGCTGTCTATAAAAGGCTTAATGGAGGGACATGTTGATCTTAGAACTTAAAGATTCAAATAAAAATGTATTAAAAGTCCCCTTTATAACCAAAGTGAAAATCTGTGTCAAAAGACAAATAATTCAAGCTAAAAATGGGTCACAATGATTTACATGTTTTAAGTTAATTTGTTTTCACTCCTCAATCATGACCTACATTTATGAAGTTATTTTACTAGTGTGATCCTATATGTTGATTGTTAAACTTTATTTGGTTTATATTTGATCTCTATTCACTGAGCTTAGTATTCTAGAAAAAAGAGTAGAAAACAACATCAACAAAAATCTTGGAATCTTGGATAATGTGATGATGCCTGAGAAAAAGCCTAATCTGTCTATAAATTAGGTGTAATGTGATTCCAAATA
The DNA here is from genome assembly GCF_007474595.2 of Lynx canadensis. Lineage (NCBI taxonomy): Eukaryota > Metazoa > Chordata > Mammalia > Carnivora > Felidae > Lynx > Lynx canadensis. Next base: position 34,648,747 of record NC_044312.2, read on the forward strand.
GCTCTGGATGCTCCGCTTCTTTTATCTATTTCTTCTGCTCTCTTTCCACTAAAGTCACCCTTGTTTTTCCAAACTGTGAATACAATGAGTTTATTCATTAAAATCTTATCACCTCTCAATGGAAGACCTGAAATCCCATCTCTATTGTTTTAATTGCTTTTTGCCATTTAATTGTTGAAGGGTTTAGAACTAATACCTTAATTTCTCTGAACTCTTTTTTTCCCCTATTTACTATATATGATCTTTGAGAATATAGTAACAATGGTTAATATTTATTGAATACTTATTAAATGCTGCAGAGTATTCTTGACACTTCACATACACTATTTGAACTCTCTCTCACAACGATCCTATGCAGAAAGGCTAAATAATATTTGCCAACACCATATAATTCAATGTAGGTAAACTGGGTAGAGCCATTTTCTTAACTTTCTGGTTATATTTTATTGCCTCTGCTGAAGGAGAAAGGATATCAAAGTAGAAACTATTATGTATCATATGGAAGGAAAAAATGTATTTCCTGAACTTTACACATTGTGTGAAACACTATATCTAATGTTCGCAGCAATATCATAAAGATAATCAACATCATAATCTATAACATATAAGGAATTCAAGACTCACAGAGAGACGATATAATTTACTTCAGGTCAGAAAGAAAGTATGTGGCAAGATCATTTTTCAAAACAACTTATGTTGTCTTTAGTGCAGGCACATCGTATTATATATATATATATTTTTTTTTTTTTCTCTCAAGCCTTGCTAGTCCATTGCAATTTCTAAGGAAGCAAATAATATATATGCCACTGTTATGTATTGTTTAATTTTTTTTTGTTTTGTTTTTGTCTGTTGGATTGATGTAAAATATGTACCTAAATTTCACTGGAACAAATTTTCTCTATTGCATTTCTGATACTTCATTTTAGATGATGCAGGCCTGATCACAATCAAAGAATGAATTGGAGGCCTTTTGAAATTTCTCTCCTGGCTGAAAGACAGTGGCAGCCCACAAAAGAGCCATCTGTTGTGGTATTTTCAGTGACAGTGGTTTAGGAGATATTAAATTCTAAAGAGAATTTTGCAAGTTATATCTCTAGGTAGTAAATAGGATTAAGATATAATTTTCAGATAAGAAGCTAGAAAAGTGTTTCTTAATCTTTCTTTGGAGTTTTGAAGATGATCAGAGAATTATAGGTATTGGAATATTATAGGCACAACTAAGAATATGGTCAATTTTAGTATTACAAGAAACTGTCATGAATAGTAAGGTACAATTTCCTTAAAATTATAATTCTATTGATTTTAAGAGTTAGACTTATTGAAAGGTTCTATATTTCAAGAATGTAAAAATAAATTTAGTGTTAGGTCATTTTTAGAACCTTTTGAAGAAATCAAAATAAGAGTGTTTTATTTTTAGTAAAAAGAGCCCCCAAGGAACAAATTTGAGAATGGTAATGTGATGAGCTCTTTGGACTCTCTCCCTAGTGAAACAACCAAAATTGGTGAAAATTATTTTTTAAAAATATCTAAATCTCTGGAAATTGTCCTTAGAGTACACAGCAAATGAATAGACATTTATTCAAGTAATCTACTAAATCTGTTATAAGTGCCAGAGTCTGTGTTACTTGAGCCATGACTTGCTCTTTCTTTCCACCCCCATCACCCCTCACACTATAATGGAAAGTTCCACTCTAGTGGGTGTGGCCAAGAAGATAGGACTCTCTAATTGTGTCTAATAGATCTCCATCCTCAAGTCACTTGATAAGGTCAGCACAACCCCGAAAACAAAGTCTGACAATGGCATTACAAGATAAAAAAAAAAAAAAAAAAAAAAAAAAAAAAAAAAAAAAAAGAGAGAGAGAGAGAGAACAATGGCTTTCCTAAGTATGAGCATAAAATTTTTTGATAAAAAAATTAGCAGAGCAAACCTGGCAATATATAAAAATAGATAGATGATAGATAGATAGATAGATAGATAGATAGATAGATATGGTACTGTGGGGGAAAAATGGTATATAGGTTTTCTATTTAAAAACCAATCACACTTGGGGCCCCTGGATGGCTCAATGGGTTGGGAGGCCAACTTTGTCTCAGGTCATGATCTCACAGCTCCTGAGTTCAAGTTCTGAGTTGGGCTCTGTGCTGACAGCTCAGAGAATGGAGCCTGCTTTTGGGTTCTATATTTCCCTCTCTCTTTGCCCCTTCCATTTTTGCACTCTGTCTCTCTTTCAAAAATAAATAAACATTAAAAAAATTAAAAGCTAATCAAACTAAATAATTATATTAAAAAATAAAGGAGAAAAAATGTAAATACTCATCCTAATAAAGGCAGAAAAATGTTTGACAATTTTAGCCAATAGAGGCTTAAAAATTGTGATTTTTCTCACAAATAAAAATAAAATTTTCTGATATATTCAATAGAATGAACAAATCTCAAATGATATCTTAAGGAAAATTTAAAGATGCAAAAGTATATAGTCTATGATATTATTTATGTGAATTTCAAGAACAGGTATAACCATCTCTGGTAATATAAATCTGGAAATGATTATTTATTTGTTGTGCAAATTGAATGACAATATCACAAGGGTACTGTTCAGGTTATGAAATATTCTGTATTTGGTTGGGTTGGTGTTTATATAGGGGTATACATTTCTAAAATTCATTAAAATGTACATTTATTGCAAATAATTTAACTGTTGTAATGTACCTTAATACAAATAAGAATAAAGAAGGGCAAAAAAGTGTAAATTATATTATGAAAAATTTTCTAATTAAATAACCATAATTCTGTATATGGCTATGGCACTATTTAAGAGTGTTCCATTATTGGACATTTATCTTACATTAAATTTCTTGAGATTTTAAATTATGCTGTTATAAATATCTTTATAAAATACTTGTGTTTCCAGTTCATAGCATTTCTTAGGAGTTGGTGTCTCAAAAGTTGAAAACCTTTAAATCTCTTTTAAAAAGTTTTTTTAATGTTTATTCAATTTTGAGAGACAGAGTGCGAATGGGGGAGGGGCAGAGAAAGAGGGAGATACAAAGTCTGAAGTAGGCTTCAGGCTCTGAGCTATTAGCACAGAGCCCAACTCAGGGTTCGAACTCAAGAACTGTGAGACATGACCTGAGCCAAAGCTACACACTTAACCAACTGAGACACCCAGGTGCCCCCCAAAATTTTAAATATTTTGATGCACATTACCCAATTGGTGTAGAAAATTACTATACTGATTTAAGATTTTGTCATACATTTTTTCCTCAGCATGTGTCTTTTTTGAGATACTTATATATATAATATACACACACACACGTGTATTCACAATCTTTGAAGTATATTAGACATACAGTAAACTATACATATTCAGTGTATAATTTTATGAGTTTGTTATGTGTACACACCCATGAAACCATCACCTACACCAAGATAATGAACATTTCCAATTTCCTTAAAAGTTTTCTCATGCTTCTTGGTAATCCTTACCTCCAATGTCATTACCAGGTAACAGCTCATCCACTTTCTGCCACTGTAGATTACTTTGCATTTTCTGTCATATTATGTAGTAAAATAACTTGTTATGATCTTTTTTTGTCCCTCTTTCACTTGGAATAAACATTTTGAGATTAATTATGTATTTATTTATGAATAGAATTATATAAAAGTTTTTGTTGAGTACTATTAAATAAAATAACTAATTGATGGCATTTGACAATAGCCAATGTAGGATTCTTTAGAAAGGTGCACAAAATGAGTACCATTTTCATGTATGCTTGGCATAATTTTCTGAGATTTAATGTAGGGAGGTAGAGCCCAAACAAGGAGCGGTGGTCTTGATAAGTGGAAGAGGTGTATCTTGCAGGTTGGGTCTGCAACAGTACCTGTGATTGATGGAGTAGGGTCTTGGGTAAAGAGGAAATGTATTTAGAGTATCCCTGATATTCATATGGAAATCCTTCTTGAATCCTTCACCAATTTCTGGACTGCAAAATTACAGGAGAAAACTACAAAGTTCTTAGAGGCAGCAACTGCTAGGAGTCTGAAAGCAAATGAAGAATATGAGGTCTTCCAGTCTTGGGAAGACACTAGTCTTTTGGCTCAGCCAGAATGCAGAGATTGCATATTGAGTATGGTATTATATAATTATTGTATTATACTTATTTATTCTTATATTTTCTTATCTTTTCTTTCAATTAGAATTCCACTAAGGTCATGAAACTTGGATTAGAAACCATGATATAAAAGTTATTCTTTAAGATTAAGGAAAAACCTAATACAGAGTCATCTTAATTAAGCAAAAATGAGACTTCTTCAGCAGCAAGTTTCCTACCAGAACAAAGTAAAACATTTTTTTTTTACAGAAAGCCTATAGTAACCAGAATCTCAACAGTATGCATCACTTACAGTGTGCAACATACAAAACAAAATAAAATAGCAACAACAAAAAGATATTTAAGGAAACAGGAAAAAATGGCTGATAAAAGTGATAAAATAGTTGATAGATGCATACCCTTAAATGATAAAAATATTGGAGTTAGCAGAAAATAATCTCAAAATAACTACAATTGGCATTAAAAAAAGAGGAAAATATGGAAAATATATGAAAAGATGAAGTATTTTAATAGAACTCATTGGATGGATTTAACAGAAACCAACACAGCCAAAAATAATATTAGGGAATTTAAAGTCAATAGAAAATATATACAGTTGAAGTGGAAGGAATAAAAGGAAAGAAAAGTACCCACGTGCCAAAGTCCTAACAAATACTTATAATAGGAATTCCAGAAGGAAAGGAGAGAGACAGGGGCAAAATCAATAAAGAAATCATGGAAGGACATTTTTCTGAATGTGTATATTAATTTGTATTTCCTCCTTGGGCAATTGTTCACTTGTGTTCTGGTATTTTAATATTTTCTCTTCCATTTGTAAAAGCTCTATATTTTATTATCAATATTAGAGTATTCCTAGCCTCAGAAATGAAGTGTAAAAGAGAAATAAGAATTTACCATGTCCTTTCATAAAATTTTCAGACTCTCAATTTTTATATAGTAAATCCAAACTCATGATTTGTGAAAACTAAATATCCCTAAAGATGTTAGTCACTCACTCTTCTAAAACTAATGTACTGTACCTATATTACCTACACCTATATTGCAAGAAGTATGATGCAGGTTTTGTTTATTGGTCTGTTTCTCCTACTCTACTATGAGCTCTTCAACAGCTCTTTACTTGTATGTTCTCTGTAAATCTTTCTTGGGTGGATAGAAGAATAAAGCAAATACATAATAAAAATGGAGTAAGAAGTTATTATTTACAGTTGGCACTAAAAGGAAACAGAAGGGGAAGCAAAGTCTGCAGAATACAGTTTGGATATTCTCCATTATCTTGACAGTAAATTAGCTTTTCATTTGGATGTTGCTTTCTTTCAGAAGAGTTTGATACATTTTAAGTTGATGCAGCAGTGCATGTTATTAAAGCCAGGCATCATAAATTATTCTTTAAATCACTGGGTCTTGGGAAAATAGAAAGCCAATGCATCACATACCATTTGAACATTGATTTAGTTTTTGCATAAGGTTATGCTGGGTCTAGTGTATGTGTTTGGCTCCAGCAGGTCTGCATACTTTCTAATTTGCTTGAAAACTGCGTGAAAATATTCCCATGGCCCTCTTGTAAAATATGACAGCCTGACATTTTCTTTAATTACAAGACCTGATCTGTTTAATAGCCCAAAATTGGCCTCCAACTTGACAGGCCTCCCCTTTGAAATCAATGGTTAGACTCTAGGGCACCAGCTTGGTCATCAAGATCAATATCAGAAAAAATATAGCTTGTCAAGACCTCTCAGCCTTTTATTGATTCAAATGAGGAGCAGCTCACAGATTGAATAATGATATTAGAGCTCTGATCCAACAAACAGAAGCCTCTTACATTAATTTCAGTATAGGCAGATGATTCTGTGATAAATGACACAAACATAATATAATTATCCAAGTGCTGTAGTTAGATAAAGCTGAATGTTTTCATATATACATTTCTTTATATTTATCAGTGAGTGAACAAAATAAGAAGAGTTACCTTGGTCTTACTAGAAATAAAGCAAAACAAAAAACACTAAAAAGTCATCTTATTATCAAAGAATAGAAGGGAAATCATAATGAAGAGTAAAAGAGAAAAATCACCATGAGAAAAAATAATTCATTATTTCCTCTTGAATAATTTATTTACATAAATAAAAATTTGCTAAACTTTTAGAATGACTAACTAGAAATCAGTGTTCTTCAATCCTAGTTCTGGATAATTACATTGTTACCCAAGTCACTAAACTTACAAAGGCCTTGATTTCATCCTCTGTTTTAAAACAAAACAAAGTAGGGGCGCCTGGGTGGCGCAGTCGGTTAAGCATCCGACTTCAGCCAGGTCACGATCTCACGGTCCGTGAGTTCGAGCCCCGCGTCAGGCTCTGGGCTGATGGCTCGGAACCTGGAGCCTGTTTCCGATTCTGTGTCTCCCTCTCTCTCTGCCCTTCCCCCGTTCATGCTCTGCCTCTCTCTGTCCCAAAAATAAATAAACGTTCAAAAAAAAAAAAGAAAATTAAAAAAAAAAAAGTTTAAAACAAAACAAAAAAAAAACAAAATAGTCTAATGTTAGTTACTTTTATATTAGTAATTGAAATAAGTCTGTATATTTGTTTATTTTCACTTGCAATTGAATGTTAACAGAAGGTTTGAATGCAGGTCTTATCAATGGGGAATTGGAAAAATAAACCATACCCATGAGGATATTGCATCATACTACAAACACATATTTTAAAAAATCAGAAACAGGAGTTGGTGATCCCTTGATACTTTCAAAAGCTTATGGATTTTGTACTTACCACTGAATCGTATACTTAAAAGTGGCTAAGATGGTGAACTCTGTGTTATGTGTATTTTACCACAATTAAAATGTTTTTAATATGGAAAACTAGTTTTAGTCTATATATAAAAGTTAGAGAAGTACATATCAACAATTTGTATTCTAGAAAAACAACTTGGGAACACCTTCATATTGCTAGCTAATTACTGTATCACCAATGATAGCTCACTGAGTATAACTTAGGGCACTATGGTAGGTATTTTATTTCCTTTCTTTCTTTATTTACCTCATATATAAGAGATAAGTGTTTATTTTATATTTATATGCTCCATATATTTAGTTTGCTTTTTTTATTGTTACCTCATTTGTTGTGTGAAGGCAAAACAGCCATAAAGATTAGTATTCTTCATATCAGAAAAATAAAACTCATATTTGGTTAGTAAATTCCTCAATGTCTAGAAATAACAGATGCCATGGCTTAAATTTAAAATTATTTGACACTAAAATTCAGTTTTTTGACTGTGATACCAAAGTTTAATACCATGCTGCTTATCTGAAAAATTTTTTAAGTGTTTTTTATTTTTGAGACAGAGAAAGACAGAGCATGAGCATGGGAGGGGCAGAGAGAGAGGGAGACACAGAATCTGAAGCAGGCTCCAGGCTCTGGGCTGTCAGCACAGAGCCCAATGTGGGGCTCAAACTCACAGACTGTGAGATCATGACCTGAGCCTAAGTCGGACGCTCAACTGACTGAGCCACCCAGGCACCCCGCATGCTGCTTATCTTAAAGACCTAAAATATAGATTTCCCCTATAATGTAGGTTACTTATTTTCCTAGTAAACTATGGTTGCTTTGGATAAATTTTCATCATTTAAGAAACTGTGTGGAATTTGTTTTTCAATAAATCTTCCTCAGTTCTTCTAGAAATCTATCAGAGATAAAACACTCAAACAAAAAAACAAAAACCACACAATTTTCTATTTCTTATTTAGAAAGCTAAAAAGGCAATGCTAACCACTTGAACACTATTGGGGATTTTAAATTCACCACTTCACTTTACAGAAAGGAAAATGTTTTTTGTTGTTGTTGTTGTTGTTGTTTTTCAGTTATCTGAAAGACTACATACATATAAAAGGCCTAAAGGTAGGATGTTTTAAATGTGTCCTATCAATGAAAAAATGGCCTAGAATTTATTTTCTTATTTCCATAAATTTTAGGCATCAATAACCAAGAAATTTTTCCAACTCTCAAAATTTTTCTTTCATTTAATTAAAACTTCACAGACTGCCAACTTTTGCTATTTGTGATACTCTAACAGATGTCATTGCGTGTCTCCTGTGTTAGGAAAACATAAGAGGAATAGAGACTACCTGCTGTCTCCTAACACTTTAACCTTTACGAGTGATTTAGTTATATATTCACTTATTTTTATCTCATAATTCATTCGGAGAGATGAAGTCATGTTAAGGCAGGATTCTGATCATTACGTTTTATTTTGCTTTTGTCTAACAGCAACAAGCAGTTTGCCCCTTGAGTCATGTACTTCTTTCATTCTGAAATGGTTATCGTTGGAATCATCTACTGAATCCAATTCCAGTACTATTCTTTAAAGTGTCTATTCCTAGAATTACTGGATAGGCATGGAAAAGCCAAAGAATATCTGAAATACTAACCCATCCATGACATAATATATCTATTAGCAAACATTGCTGAGAAGTATAACTCTGATCTTCTGCACACCAAGCTATTAGGCTCAGTCAGGTAAAGACATGGCCACAGCAATAGGCAGTTAGAATCAATTCCTGTGTTTTCTCAGGAAAGGCCTTGTGAACAATATAATGAAGGTGACCATGCTTTAGGAGTGGTGTTACTGATTCTTTGATAGAAAAACCTATGACCAACAGTTCTAAGTGGACAGCAGGGAATCTCTGGCTTCAAGGCACAACACTGAAACCTATTTTATAGCATCCTGTGCTGATGCTAGTTGAGCTATTTTCCAAATCCAGGTAGTTTAGTCTAAGTTTAAAAAATTTATTGTGAATCAGCTGAAGCCAGGATTGTGATAGCGTCCTGAAAATATGAATTATTCAAAGAATAGTTCTTAAATCATTTTTAGAGAAGCCATTTTTGCAGGGAGCTTGGGAATAGTCCTAAATTGTTTATTGAAAGAAGTGTGAACTTTTTTGTACCATCAATTGGTGAAGTAAGGTGAATTGATTTATATATAAATGATTTTAACCGGATTAATTTCCCTATACAAAGTTTACTAAGAGAATGGTTTTTGATAGAAGAGTTCAGTGGTTATAAGAGGTATCTCTGATATATTGGAGTATTCAAGGTAGGCTTATCTGGGAAAATCCGTTTATGTACAATGCTTGACAGAGGTATTAGATTACAGGGAGGAAGGGAAGAAAGTAAGAGAGGTCCTGTGTAAATTAAGTTCAGGCACTTCCAAGACAAAATTAATTTATATCACATTTTTTTCTCCTCTCAGACCTGCTCTCTTTATCCCTTTCTCCAGAGCAAGATGTTAATTTAGCTTTAAGTCATTTCTGATGTTGTGATTTCCAAAGTACAGGGAACTTGGAGAAAGAGGACTTTATCTGTGTTGATATAGGCATTAGCTTGGAAGAAATTTCTAAGAGACGACAAATAGATGAAGGCTGTGATTAGAAGAGGGGACATTTTATGCCATTTATATGTATGTACAAATATTCTGCTTATTAGAAAATATGGTGTCACTAAAGAGTGAGTGGAAACTTCAAAAAAGAAATTATTAAGATGTAGATGAGTGATGTCCTCACCCTAAATTTAGTCACCGTGCTGTCTTTTCCCAAACTTTAAGTATCTCCTGTAGAAGTTTCAATACAATCACTAAGGAGATGTGCTCCACCCAGAGAGTAGTAATCACTAGTGCTAACAAGTACTACTCATGCATTTTGAACATGGATTAATTAAGTACATTAATTAATTAGGTACTGAAGTTTTCTAGCTAAAGAAAGTGGAGGATGCATTTGGTATTTAGTGGCATGTAACTGAACTACAGAGATGGTGGTTTGGGTCAAGATTTTCTATTTCTTTGCTCCAGTTTTAATCTCATGTGTCATTTCCTATCTTTGGCAGGGCACAAGGTAGGTATAATCATTCTGATATTTAATCATTTGCTATAATTTGCATTAAATTGCTTTGATGGTAAAGGCATTTCAGATTTGTAACACTAATTAATATTTGTGCAGTGATCCACTACTTAAAATCCTGTGTTCCGATTCTAAGTTTAGTATTTTTAGTTTATTTTTTTAAGTAGGCTTCACTGCCAGTGCAGAGCCCAACACAGAGCTAGAACTCACCTTTCTGAGATCAATACCTGAGCTCAGATCAAGAGTGGATGCTTAACTGAGTACCTCAGGTACCCACAAGTTTATTATTTATATTGTAACAATATTCAGAACACTTTATAGAGTCAAGTGCTTATAAAAATTATGAATATGCCAGCCTATTTCAACAAACATATTTGTATATAACACCCTTTAACATTTAACATTTAAAATTAACTGTGTTCTGAAATCAATAAGCATTGAAGAACATATGGAAAATACGTTCTTCATATAAGTCAATAGAATGTTGATAAATATATAAATTATACTAGATGCAAAAAGTATACACTTCTTATGACTATAAAAATTACCATAACTGATAAATGTTTTAAAAGACTATCGTTGGGGGGGGTGCACAGGTGGGTCAGTCAGTTGAGTGTCCAACTCCTGACTTTGGCTCAGTTCGCGATTCGTGAGTTCAAGCCCCACACTGGGCTCTGCACTCACAGCTCAGAGCCTGCTTGGGATTCTGTTGCCCTCTCCCTTTTCCCCTCCCCCCACTTGCTCAAAATAAATACAGATAAACTTTTAAAAAAATAAATAAAAAATAAAAGACTATTATTGGTGATGGTAATGGACAAGATGGTGCCCCAGTTTCAGGTCTCTCTGCTCACCAAGCTCGGCCGCTACTCCACCCTGTTCTTCAGATTGGTCTATGAAGTTACGGTATCTGAAACCTTCTACAGAAGGGGGGCAGGGGAAAGCTTCTACAGAAGGGGGCAGCTGAGGAGAAAAAGAAGCAGGATGAATAGGAATGACTTCAGAGAACTGGCAGAAGCCCAAGACCACAGCATAGTAAAGTGAGCCTGACTTTCTCTAGAACTGTGTGGAGGAATACAGCTTCCTGTGTTGTGTGAAAAAAAAATTTAAAAATTTAAAAACAATAAAAAGTCTATTATTATTGATATAATTTTGTATTTTGAATCTTAAGAGCTATGAAATATCGTGATAACTGCTATCAGTTTATACATATATAATATATATGTATTATATATATATATATATATATATATATATATAATTTTTAAATGGTCTTAACAGAAAAAGAAGTATATTTGTTTCTTAGTTCATAAACTAATATATCCCCAAAAGGGGACGCAAATATGAATTTTCCAAATTGAATTGTATTTTTACTCAATGAAAAAACTTTCTCTTTAAAGGCATTTTTACTGCATACAATAAGAAATCATTTATAGTGTAAGACTTTCCTCATATCCAAATCATAACCACCATGTTATGCATCTGTTTCATAAATTTCAATGTGTTTTGGATTTCCTTAGATGGAGCATATTCATTTAAAAATGTTGTTTGTCAGAAAACTTTTGAAGGTTTCATGAATATGTGTGTTTATTACCTTGATTATGGTGACAGCATCATGGGTAGATGCATATGCCCAAACCTATCAAACTGTATACCTTAAATAGGTGTAATTTTTATATATAAATTATACCTCAATAAAGCTATAAAAATAAAATAAAATAATAAATAAAATAAAATAAAACAAAATAAAATAAAATAAATTTTATCATTCAGTTCAATTCAACAACCCTGCTGAGGGACTACTAGGAAGAAACAAGCAGGGAGGGCCTGTGTCGGAGAAACTGATTTAAAGTCTTTTGTTCTCTAAAGTCTATGCCTCAGATACATTGTCTATTGGATGTACATTTTTTCCCTGTGCATGTGACAGCTTTTATCTTTCTTTTGTCTCATATTTTGTTGCTGTTGTTGTTGAAAACTGGACATTTTAGATAATATACTTTGGTATCAGTTTCCTCCACCTCTTCCTCCCAAAGCTTGTTGTTGTGGTATTTGGGTTTTGTTTGTTTTGGTTTTTCTGATCATTCTTGTTTTTATTTGTACTGCTTATTTGTTTAGCACTTTCCTGGAATAATTCTGTGGATTCTGTTCTCTGTAGTATATAACCATCAAGTTCTCTGCTATTCTACCCCTTGTTTGTTTTAGTTCTTGTTTTATTTTTAAAACTTACTTTAGGGAATCCATACTTTAGTCAATATAATTTGTTACCCAGTTAATGGTCAGATTTCCTTAAGTGCCTTGTGTGCATGTTGTCCACTCTTTGCAAGTGGACCTCTTGCTTGCTGTCTTTGTACCTCTTGCTTGCTCAGGACCTCTAAGATCAGCCAGAAGTTAGTGACTGGTGCCTTCCCCTTTCCCAGGTATTTCCTGGGCATACATACAGCTTTGAGGATGCATGAGGCCTTCTGTAAATACAAAGCCTGAATATGGTAGAGTTTTTCAAATATCCCTATGGTAGTTTATTTTTTCTGCAATTCCTTTTAAATTCATGAACGGGCTTTGGTTTGCACCAAGTGAGATCAATGTTTTGTTTTGTTTTGTTTTGTTTTTTACTCCAGCCAAATGTCAACCTATCATTGATAACAGAGCATCAACACTGAGGGATATTTCCTTGACATCGAGAGCAGGTGCCTGTCTCCATGGTGGGGTGTGTGCATGTGTATGTAAGGGGTGGAGTAGTAATCTAAGAGCTGGGTGTGATGAAGGGTGGACCAACCCTTAGAGACAGGATGAGGGTAGACAGTAGAACCTCAGAGAGGCCAGGTGCTGGAAAAGAGTCCTTGGAGGACAAATTGAGCTCAGCTCCCAGGAACAGCAGGTGTTTGGGGCTCAGGTGGTGGTTATGGGCTGCCTTGCCTGTTGTGGTAGACTTTCAGGAGGGGCTGCAGTAGCCATGGACATGTTCTCATTTGGGTTAAGGTATATCCAGGTATAGCAGAGGTGGCAGGGAAGCCCAGAAAGGTAGATGAGAAAGCGAAGTCCAGCTACAGGACTTTCAAGAGGAGCCGTACTGAGAGACTCTTCCAGAGCACCTGGGCATATCTGTTCCATTGACAGCCTGTTCCATTGCAAATGTGCATACACTGAGGCCAGTGCACTGGGAGCTGACCAGGTTCAGCCTTCTGCTGACATTAATCTTTGGAATTGTGCAGTTTGCTCTCATGACCAGGGTAGCTGCTCTTGCAGTAAAGAGAAACACTCCTCTGGCCAGTGGTTATCAGGTGCTGGGAAAATTCACACAGTTCAGGTTAGCATTCAGCATATCGCCCACAGCTGACATGAAGCGAGCCAATAATGATATGCAGGGCTCCTAAGGTGGTTGGCTGTTCCCAGAAGATCTCCTTTTTGCTGGGGTGGGCATTCTTCATGGACTGTCTGGCTATGACAAAGGCTCTCCTGAGCTCTGCCATGGCACCCCTGGGGTTTCAGGGAAAGGGATCATCACTGGCTATTACTCCTGGTTTGTCGCACTGATGAGCTAGTTTCTGGGGGCAGGTGGGCTCTGGGCTAGGCTGTTTCAAGCTTGCTGGATATTGGAGCTGGGTCTTGGCCAGGTCACAGCCTGGAGATGTTGCCAGGAGTTTACTATTTTTCAGTAATATATTTGGAGTAGGCTACTCCTATTGCAGCTGAACTAAGTCAAATTAAATATTTGTGATTAGATATTTCCCAGGGAAATGAAAGTTTGGAAAAATCTTGGCTATGCTCTGTGGATAGCAGACCTGTAAATACCATTGGACCTCTCTGTCATCTGCACTGCAGCTAGCCTTTGGGTACTGTGTCCATGGGCTGGGGTGGGAGGGAGGATGGGAATCATCCCATTTTGAAACATCACACCCCACTGTCTTACTGAGGTTCCACAGCTTCTCTTGGATCGAGTCTTCAGTTAATTCTGTAGCATTGACTAATTGCCAGAATTGTGACATTGTTGATTCCCATCCCCCCTGCCCTGCCTCAGCCCATTTTCGCTGCTTTATTGGGATAATGGATTCACTGAAGTCCACGGTCTTCGATTCTAGAATTCAATGTCAACACATCTCTTTTGAACTGTCTCTCTAAAGTCAGTACCTCTTATCCTAATAATAATCATCTTAGATAGTTTTTCTTTTTCTTTCTGGACTTCAATCTATTTGGCACCTATGGAAATGCTTTGCTATTTCTGCTCCTAGTTCTGGATAAGTACTCATCTCAATTTCCACATACCTTCATCTTTAGTCCTTTTCCTTAGTTCCTTATACATAGGTGCTCTATTTTTCTTTGATTTCACTAAGAAGTCTTTCTTCCTTTTGCCTTCCAGATTTAATCTTATGTTGACTTACTACATTTTTTCTGTTCAATGATTAATACCTCTCACTGATTACTACCATATTAACAAATACCTGTTAATATGGCAACTCTGTTTTTAACCTCTTAAGGTTTTATAATCTTTTCTTTTCTATTGATAATACTACTTTGCCTGTTCAATTCTATTAAGATGCTCATGACCATGTAGATTATTCCTTTCTTTTTGTCAGACTGAAAGTGTCAGACCCATACAAAAGTTAACTATTAGGACTATAAAAGTTGGTTATATTAGGATTGTTTCCACCAACCTTTTAACATTATGAGTCTGGCATTTCTGGAAGCACCTTTCTGTCCATATCAGTAAATGTACCAATGGAAGTTAACCATCAGCAGTTCTGGTTCAAACATTGTAATATGTGGAGGGGGGACTATTTTCAATTTGAAAGAAAGAGAGAGAGAGAGAGAGAGAGAGAGAGAGAGAGAGAGAGAGAGAATGAGAAAGGGAGCATGAGCAAGGGAGAGAGGGACAGAGGGAGAGAGAATCCTAAGCAGGCTCCAACTCAGCAAGAAGCCTGATGCAGAGCTCGATCCCATGACCCTGGGATCATGACCTGAGCCAAAACAAAAAATCAGAACCTCAAGTGACTGAGACACCCAGGCACCCCTAAATGGTTTTAAAAGCAACAGTAACATTGATCCACTTTGCAAAATCACAGCATGATTAAAAATTTAAGTATTGCCACTTATTTGCATTCTTTATTCTCACCTGCCTTTTTCTTTGTATGAATAAATCTTCAGAACAGATGGTGGAAGATTATCAGTAAAAGGCGTTGTTAGCCTCAGTGTGAATCCACTATGCTCAGTCAAAAATGCATTGCTTAGCCACCTGCTCATTTATCACATTCAAAACAAATCTTTTCTGTTTTAGGCACATTCTGGTAGAACAGCTGAATTCTTTTTTCTTATGGATTAAACAGGGAAGATATTCACTTTTCTGAGTAGCTGTCTTTATAATACACTATGTAGCCATACATTGTATAATATGTAGCTATAATTTATAAAATTGCACACTATTAATTTAATGACTTTCATTTTAACGAATCATGTTATTCATATTGCTCATGTTTGTTTGAAGATTCTCGATTTTAGAAAGGAAATTTTTGAAAGGTAAAATCAGAAATTAAATTGTAACTAATATGTAGCAAAAACTGGGCCAAAGGCAGCTAAAGTAGATTCAGTTACTATGAGACATAACATGTTAAATGCAATTTATTAACTATGTAACAGTATGCATTATGGACTGAATGTTTGTAGTCCCCTCCAAATTCTTGTGTTGGAGTTCTAACTCCCAATGTGATCATATCTAAAGATAGGGCCTTTGAAAGCTACTTAGAGCTAGATTAGGTCATGAGGGAAGCCCTCATGATGGGATTAATGGAATTATAAGAGGAAGAGGAAAAGAGAGAGCTATGCCCACACCAAAGAAAGGGCCATGTGAGAACATAGTGAGAAAGTGTAAACTAGTAACAGAGGTCTTACTAGGAAATGAATCCATAATCACTTCGATCTCAAAATTCCCAGCATCCAGGACTATGAGAAGGAATTTTTTTTTTTTATGACAGCCTAAAGCAGTATGCTTATTTACAAATGCCACTATCCTAATGTTGTAAAAATACAGCAAATTGAGTAAAACCCATTATTGCAAAAAGATCATCTTTGATAAATATTAAGCAAAAAGTGACCTTTGAAAACCTCTTTTCTAAACCTTTCATTAAATAAGTGGGAAAAAAAGGATAACCTGAAATATAGTGGATTTGTCTCATTTTTTTTTTTACTGGAAAACACATTGATAAAATAATAAAAACATTTCTCACACTTTTATAATAATATTAACTCTACTTGTTATAGAAACACATTTTCAGACTTATTATTTTCTTAATGTTCAATGGTTAAGAGTTACACATTGTACAGAGAGCTGTATTTATCTATATATACAAATTAGTAGACATGTTATAAGACACACTTAATGACATAGACTATTCTAGACAGAATGACAAATGCAGAATAGTTATGCTATGATAAAAATTATATAAAGTTACATAAAATTATCAAAGTTACTGAATGCATAGTGAACTATAATGGAACTAGCAAAACGTTGGAGAACTTTCACTAAGCCGGCATCTCATCAGAGATTAATGTTTGAAGTAGTTAAATATAGGAATTAAATGTAAGAAGGCTCTATACTGTAGAACAGAGATATTCTTTGGAAAGCTGATTAAAACTGTATCTTTCAGTTCCATTGGTTGAGAAAATAGTTAGTGACATTTTTGGAAATGGAATCTCATTATCTCTTACATTAAGTAAACCTCCAGCAGCTAGAAAAGGAATCTACTTCTTCCCTACCTGATTTCCAACCCCAACATATGAATGATGTAATTACTTTTTTTGTAGTGAAAGTGGAATTTAAAAAAGGAATGTCAAATGTATTATTGTTGTTTTGTTATTGCTCTTATTTTAAATGTTTATGTATTTGGAGAGAGAGAGAGAGCACATGTGCAAGCAGGGGAGGGGCAGAGGGAATCCCAAGCAGACTCCACACTCAGTATGGACCCTGACAGGAGGCTTGATCCCATGACTGTGAGATCATAACCTGAGTTAAAATCAAGAGTTGGACACTAAACCAACTGAGCTACCAGGTGCCCCATTATCATTCTTTGTAATATATATATTCTTTGTGTATATATATATGTGTATATGTATATATGTATATGTATATGTATATATACGTATTTGTATATATATGTATATATATGTATATATGTATATGTATATATATATGTATATACATATATATATGTATATATGTATATATATATATGTATATATGTATATATGTATATATATGTATATGTATATATATATATGTGTATATCTATCTATCTATCTATATATATATAGGTAGATAGATAGATATATTTTTTTTTTAATTTCATTACCTCCAGAACTCTTTGGTGAGGCTATGCATGGAAAGTTTCTGGTAGCTTTGAACTATTTTGGAGAGTCTTGGAGTATATACCCAGTCATGTTCAAGGGCTTCACATTTCTGGTCATATTTACACATATAACTTTTAGACAAAAAAGAGGAATTATGATCACCTGCTTTATAGTTACAAAGAGAAGCACGTATATTCTGTGCTGTTTACAAAGCATATATTCTAAATTGTGCAAGCCTCTGTATCTTCAGCTTTAAGGGGTGCCTGGGTGGCTCAGTCAGTTTAGCATCCAACTCTATGTTTCAGCTCAGGTCATGATCTCACAGTTTTTGGATCTGAGCCCCAGGTCCAGCTCTGTGCGGAGCCTGCTTGGGATTCTTTCTCTCCCTCTCTCTCTCTCTACCCTCCTTTGCTCATGCTTTCCCTCTTTCTCTCAAAATAAATAAATAAAAACTTTAAAGAAAATAAAACAAAGATAATACTATTTATTTCTCATGGAATTTTGTGAGAATTAAATAAATAAGATGCCAAGTATTCAGTTGGGGTGCCTGGGTAGTTCAGTGGGTTGAGCATCAGACTCTTGATCTCAGTTCAGGTCATAATCCCATGGTCATGGGATGAAGCCCCACATGGGGCTCCTCACTGAGTACGGAGCCTGCTTAAGATTCTCTCTCACTTGCCTTCTGCCCCTCTCCCCAACTTTTGCTCTCTCTCTAAAAATAAATAAAAACAACAATAATAATAAGTACTCAGTAAACAGGGCTTTAGTTTTAAATGTGAAGACAGTGGTGAATATTGAAAAATACATAGTTTACTTTTATAACTGTAACAGACTGTCAATATATAATTCTAAAAAAGAAGTGGCATCATAAAAACAGTGATTAGAAATACACCCATATTTTATTTTATTTATTTTGTAAATTTATTTATTTTGAGAGAGAGAAGGAGAGTGTGAGCAGGTAAAGGGCAGTGAGAGAGGGAGAGAGAGAATCCCAAGACATCATGCAGCCTCATGAGGGGATCGAATTCATGAACCATGAGATCATGGCTTGAGCCAAGATCAAGAGGCAGAGGCTTAATCAACTGAGGCACCCAGGTGCCCATAAATACACCTATATTTAAAAGTACTTGGTAGTGTAACTCCACAAGGAAACTGCAATCATACATATGACAAAATGTTAGATGCTAAGAATCTAAGATGATTATAGCAAAAGAGCTATGTTATTCATAGCCATTAATCATAGTTTTGTGTAAGTTAACTATGAGGAAACACATTTATTTGAGATGTTTTCCAGCAATTCATTTATGACATGTAAAATTTAAAAATAGATCTGTTATAATGATGGCACTGTTGTGGAATGGCCTTGAATACTTGGGAATTGAGAGATAAAATTGGTTCTGGTAGATTAAAAGGAGGGAGAAAGGCTCTTCTGTGAGTCAAAGAAAGGTATAACTAGGTATGCAAAGCTGAAAAAAAAATCATGGATAATTGAAGCATAATGGCCATAATTTGGTGACTGAATATGTAGAATAAGACAAGAATATTTCAAAAGTTCCAAAATAAGAAGGATAGAAAACAAAATACTTTTAGTTGAGCTATTGGTGCTTATCCAAATGAATAAATGTGTGTCAGTGAGTAAGAAGAGGAAGAGGATAACTAGGTAACTAGCACTGTCTACCACCTAATCTCCCAGTAATGTAATCTTCCTTCTCAGATGACCTGAGAGTCTTACAATATGCAGCATGTGTATATATCTCATGCATATCAATAGTGTAAAAAGAAAAAGGGAGATTATTTCTTCTCAAGCTACATAATCTATTGCTAGTTCATCCTAATTAATAAAAACATCGTGAAATTTTAAACAGCTTCAATAGAAAATAAAGATACAAAATACTAATCGATCATAATTAAAGCAAAGAAATAGCTTGATATAATTGCAGAGAAGAGACAGAACATATTGAATTTGATTAGATAATGTGTTAAGTGCTTTCATATATATATCATCTCACAATAACTCTAAAATCTTGACGTCATTATCTCTATTATATAGAAAATAAATTAGAAATCAGAAAATAAGTTTTCCAAGCTAAAATGGTAGTAAGTGGCAGAACTAGAAATACAATCTACATCTGAGTATGTAAATTCAACTCTTTCATAATGCCTTCATGAAGATCTGAGAACCAAGCACAGGACAAGAAATACTGGTGAACATCTTTCTGTGCTCTGGAGGTTATAGATAGGATAAGTGATATACTCTTCATTTGTTTTTTCTGGTTTTGCATTCACAAACTAGTGAAATTCTGACCTAGATGTGTTAGCTCTTTAAACTATACAGTTAAGGATTCTTATTATCTTAAGTGTAATTTTTCAGAATAACAGTTCATTTTATTTAAGCAAGGAGTGATTATGAAAGTTGTTTTGATAGACCTTTTGAAGTGAATTTAGCCTTCATGTAAAGTGTAAGTCTTGACAGGCATAGAGACGCAAATCGTCTATTCTGTAGATAATGAAATTTAGAAATGACATTACACTAATCAAAATAGAACTACCTTAAAGCTATAGTCATCATCTATGGTGATTATAAAGTGTGATAAATGACAGTCAAGCAAATTATGTACCTTGAAATTGGCACACAGTAACAATGAGATCAATTACCTCATCATAGAGTTCAAAATGATACCAAATATTGTGCTAAGGGCCTAATCCAAAGGTTATCATTTAAAAGAGATAAAATTACCACATTCTTGTAATATTAATGGATGCACATCATAATGAAATTACATCATTTTCAAAACCACAAAACCATTTGAACATCCTAGAAAACTTCTTGCAGAAATGATCAGAGTGACTTGTAATTGGCTGGATTTCAGTAAGCTTCCTAAATGGTTGGCTCCAGATATGCTTCAATGATAATATAATTTTGTAAAAACAAAACAAAACAAAACTGCTTATAGCACCAATTTGCTTTCATATTTTCCACCAACTAATAACCTATAATCATTGGCTCATTTTCTCATGTATATTTTTGCTTATGCTTGAATATCAGTATGAAAACATACAAAGAAAACAGATTTTTTTTCCTGTTCATTTTACCAAGGAAGCATAGACATTTTCAGCATAGTGCTGACAAAACACACTGAACATACTAAAGTGAAGAGGAGAGCAAGGGGCCTAGATAATGTAGAATTAAATGCTAAGAGAACAGGTTGCACTTGGGTGGCTCAGGTGGTTAGCCATCTGATTCTTGATTTTGGCTCATGTCATGATTTCATGGTTCGTGGGTTCGAGTCCTGCATCAGGCCTGTGTTGACAGCTGGAAGCCTGCTTGTGATTCTCTTTCCTTCTCTCTCTGCCCCTTCCTCTCTCTCTGTTGTCTCTCTCAAAATAAATAAACTTAAAAAAAATGAGAAGAGAGTATCAAAGTACATCTTCTCCTCCTCTTCCTCTCTTCTTCCTTTTCCCCTTCTTCCTCCTCCTTTTTTCCTCTTTTTTTCTCCCTCTCCTCTCTCTTCTCCTGTCCCACTTCTCCTCCTCCTCCTTCCTTCTTCATATTTATAATTAATATAATGTTAAGTTTCACCTTAGATGTTGAAGAGATGTGAGTTAGTAGTATCAAAATAGTTAAAATTGATTTTCTGATGTATTACAAAGCCTTATTTTCCTTACTTTGTAATGAGTATCTGTTGCCAAAGTACAGAGAAACACATAATGTTATAATCTATTTCACCATAATTCTTTCAGAGTAAAAATAAATTCTTCAGAGTAATTCTTGGACATTGAATCATTTAAGAATAGCTCGATTTTAATGTGTTGGTCTTCCGTAAACATATTTAATCCCCTTGCAGTGGGAAAAATTAATTGAAGAATATAATTTGGATAAGCAATATCTCCAAGGATGGGAGATTCTCAACTGAAAGATTTTGGTCTTTGTGAACAATGAGATAAAAGGGCATTTGAGTAATTGGGAGACAGTCTTATATGTCGAACTTAATGTAGAAGGCAATATTTTTCCTGGATAAAAGCTAACCTAATTTTTTTACACTTTCTAAACATTCTTTAAAAACCTCACTGAGCCATCTCTATCTCTTCAGCTCAGTGTCCAGAAATACAAGTAGAATATTATTTTTTCTTTAAAAAAATACAATGCATTCCTTAAATGAGTTCATAAAATAGAATAAAATACAAATGTCAACAAGTTCAATGACGTGTGTTCTGCTTATAACATCCATAGTTTTTGCGTAGCATCTGCTCTACTTTCCAATGAACGAGAGCTGATTACCAGCCTGTCTCACATGACAACCTTTTAAATATTTAAAGACAGTGGTCATGCTTTCCCAAAGCTTCTCTTTCTGAAAAATACATAAATTCTTCTAAAATTTGAAAATTTTGTTTAAAGGGATATGTTTGATACATTTTAAATTCAGAAATTAACCTTAATACAGGTTTTAGAAAATTATCAAAATATTATAGCTTTTTAAGGTTTTCAAATTTTTATAATATGGTTTCTTTTTTAAATAGTTCAGGGACATCTAGGTGGCTCAGTCGGTTGAATTTACAACTTCAGCTCAGGTCATGATCTCGTGGTTTGTGGATTTGAGCCTCATATAGGGCTTTATGCTGACAGCTCAGAGCCTGGAGCCTGTTTGGGATGCTGGGTCTCCCTCTCTCTCTCTGCTCCTCCCCAACTCATGTTCTGTTTGCCTCTTTGTAAAAAATAAATAAACATTAAAAAAAAATTAATAGTCCAAAAGAAGTCCCATTTTTATTTTACAGAATTTAGTATAAATCTTTCCATATACCATAGATAGTAAGAATTTTATATTTTATCTAAAAGGTTTTATCATTTTGTGTGCTTGAACATATGAATCCAGATGTGTTGTGAAATAATTTTTATTTTTACGGACTGTTTTATTAAGATTCAGGCTCTTACACCAGAGATTTGTAAATATTAGACTTATTTTGTTATTATGTTTGATGTTATTTGTTGACTTAAGATTTTAAGGATTCTGAAAGCATTGATAAGCTTCCAAATATGAAGTAGTTCCAGAGGACTAGATCAGTTTAAATACATTTTAAACTTTAAAGTTTTTAAGGCACCCTTGAAGTAGACTAATAAATATGCCAGTTAAATTCTCTTCATCTGTTCTGGAAATATAAGACAAATCTCACGTGAACAGCATCCCTATAGGTGTCAAATTCATA
Source organism: Lynx canadensis (assembly GCF_007474595.2). NCBI lineage: Eukaryota > Metazoa > Chordata > Mammalia > Carnivora > Felidae > Lynx > Lynx canadensis. Next base: position 34,671,278 of record NC_044312.2, read on the forward strand.
ATATTGCTGAAGCAGTTCTTGCCTCACTCCCAGCAATTCTATTTCTGTAGGTTTACTCCCTTAGCAACGCAGCATAATAATTAAGTTAGAAATGACAGAACAAGGCTCTTGAGTAGTAGTGCCAGATAGTTGGGTTTGGAAAAAGTTGTATATGGTACTCAGATTTAGGAGAGCAGAACTGAAATAGAGTAAGAATCACCTTCCTCTTTTTTATAACAGAAGATTTTACCACATCTGCTCCTCTCAGACAGTAATAATAGAAGATGGGAAGGAGTGGTGATCATATTAAAGGTAATTGGAAGTTAAATGTAACAATATTAAAATTGTAGTACCCTATTTTCTCTGGTTTTCATATATTTCTTAGATCATCATAAGCCCCCACTGTCCATCCTACTACAGTCTATCATTCAGGCAGATCCCTGCCATTTCCTAAATTCTAGCTTTCCACTATACTACAATACTAAGTGATTTTTAATTCTTTGTACCTTTTTATTTACCTTCAATACACATCCTTACTCCATTCTCTGCTTATTTAAGTCTTCCAGATATAGTAACTGGCCTTTTTTTTTTTTTTTACTGAGTCTTCCCCTTGAAGTTAATGGCTCCCTAACTTGGTAGACAGGAAAACAAGGGCATGTGTGCAAATATGAGGCACTGTGTCCTTCTCCTTGGTGTCCCAAAAGCTCTCTGCTGCACCCAGCTAACTCTTGGTTGATGGGAAGTGTGGGATGAGAAGGAGAAAACCTCTAAGAATCCTAAAGAATCTAAGAATCCTAAATCACCCAATGATCATTGTTTTGAAATTGGGACTCTTTAAATCCTGAAGGAAATTAATAACTGAATTGGAAGGTTTTAATTCCCTTAAACCTCTCCCTTTAGTGGGATAGAGATGCAATAAAAAGATTGTGTTAGTTATAGAGAATAAATGATATTTAAAATTATTTCTCCTGGTGTATCTGACTCCAAAGTGAAAGTCTGAGAATCAATTATATGCCTACCTGGAATATTTATTTTCCACATTCACATTTATATTCTATTAGTAATGATTTTGTAGATTTTCTAAAGTAACTGCAAAAATGTTATATTTTATAAAAGTTTATAAAATAAATAAGGATTCATGAAAATAGATTCAAGTAAGAAGTATTTGAAAGAATAATCTTGATAGATTTATAGAAAAATGACAAGAACATTCTTGTTCAAATCTAAGAAATGGTAATGATTTCCTCTGTGATGTCTTTATCTATCTACCTACCTATATACCTCTCTAATCTTCAGCAGCATGTGTTCAAAGTAGAGTAAAAGGTAGCTGAAAATGGGGTTATTATCATATGTTTATGAAAAAGTGACATTTTATTTAGTAGTTACCCTATTTTCACAACTCTATTGTGGCTTTAACTACAGGCAATATGGATTTTCAAGTTAAAGTTGTTAAACCACCTTTTAGATAGTGGCAAAAAACATGTATTGAGGGCATGTTATGAACATAACACTGTACTAAGCCTTGATGATGCAAAGATTAATATGCTACAGCCCCTTTCTCAATCATCTGAGTCTTGTGTGGATGACAGCATACAATTAACTTAAACTTACCAGAGAATTATCCTATAGTCATAACATCATATACTATATAATTATATAGTATATATATATACTATATAGTATACTATATATACTAATTTACACACACATTTATATATATACACACATTATATATAATGTATAGATATACTAATTTACACACACATTTATATATATAAATTTATATATAATATATTTATATGATAAATATATAATATATATTTACATATTTATATGATAAATATATATAAAGGTGTGTGTGTAAATTAGTATATCTATACATTATATATAGCTATATGTGTACATATATATTCACATGATTTGTGGTATGAAAAAAAATTGATCTAAAATATATTTATGAAAAAGAAGTTGAAATCAAGGTTCTAACCAAACTACAGAATACAAAGTATATAAGGAAAATTTTCAAAATTAGAACCATAGACCTGGTATTGCCGATAAAATTATTTGGACAGAAAAAAGTGTTTAACATTTTATTTATAAATAGTTAAAAATAAATTTGTTAAGACATAAATCTACAATTGCTCAAAAACAACATGCTTTGTGTGTGCGTGTGATTATGTGTGATTTATGCTATGTTCATCGCTTGTTGATAATATTGCTTTAGAATTTGGAGGGAACTCAAATTCTAAATAAGTTCAATAAGTAGTTGTGCCTCCACTAAGTGATTAATCTGGTAATAAGTACTAGACTGACAAAGACTAGGAATTCTTTTCATAAGAGAACTATAATGCACTTTACATATTGGAATACACATACTGTTAATTGCTAGCATGTAGACACACATATATATTAGTCGTATTATACCAGTAACATTGCTTTTATGCTAAAGTTTAATTTGAAGATCAGATGCATATTTGTGAAGAAAGAGAATTCCATTGCAAATATGCACAAATATATATGTCTAAAGCAGCCCTAAAAAGCTAATCTACCCCCCTGTATTTCTATGAGGCATGCTTCTCTCAAAAGCATTCTAGATGCAAGTGTGAGTTAACCTTTATAAATATTTCTTAATGATTCAAAAGCTTAATGTCTTTTCTTTCCCCCTAATCACACACACATAGTTGAGCCTATATCACTTGTTTTTCTTCTTAGACAAAGCTTAAAAAGAAAGGCTACAATTTTCTATATTATAGCATTTGTTTTTTATACAAATATTGTAAGTGTGATACTTGCATCATTTAGCATAATGCTAGTCACAAACCAGCAAAAACTTGGTATTGAGGTTTTACTGTGTAGTACAATGACTGAGTATGATTTTATTCACTGAATATGACTAAATTCACATATTCCTAAGATATTGAATTCAGACTTGATGAGAGTTATGTCAGCAAATTGATAGGAGTTTTCTAACATCTTATCCCCAGAGAACAGCAATTTTGACAATCACCCACAGATAAAAGTGCCTTTGTGGAAGTCTAGGAGTCCAGCAGAAATAATGCAACACACTCTTAGACCAAATAGCCATGAACAAACAAACAAAACTCAATAAAAAAACCCCCACAAACTAACATGGGGAAAAATAAACCCTGAGATTGCTGCATGGAAGAAGAAAAGAGGGGCAGTTTCACTTTACCTGTGTTGCCCCTCCCTTTAGGCAGCACACCTCAGTGCCAAGAGAGACCTTCATGGCCCACAGTTTCTCCCATGGGGGAAAGTGAGAGCATGAGAGTGAACACACAGTTGGTCCAGCTATGTGGGTTGCTGCCAGAGACACCCACTTCTTTCTTGCACCATCTGGGAAACTCCAGTGTGCTGCACAAACACTGGCAGGGAGGGGTGGGAAAACAGCAGCCAGTGCATTCAGAGGGCAGCAAAGGGAGAGGGATCCTACTAGCCACTAGGTAAATTCCATCAGGAGGCCTGCCTATAATGACACTAGGCACACCTAACTTGTGCATCACCCCCCCCCCAACAGGCCCATGGGCACCCCCAAAATTCTGTGTACCCACACAATGAGAAATAATGAGAAAGAGAAAGGAGAGAGAGAGAGAGAGAGAGAAAGAGGAAGAAAGAGAGGAAGAATAGAGAAAGAGGAAGGAAGGAAGAAAGAAGGAAGGGAGAGGAAAATTCTATTTGTTTTGGAAGATCTATTTTGCCTAACCTAACTTAAACATCATGGGAAAAGATATCCTTTTGTATTTCATATTTATATTTCCAGTGCTTAGCTCAGAGCCTAAAATAGAGTAGGCACAAAAATATGTTTTGCAAGCATATTAATGAATAATTTTGTAAATGTTCTTTATTTGTTAAATTAACATATCTCACATACAATTAGAAAAAACTATAGCCTTTTAAAAATAACTTTTTTTAGAGTATTATGCTAAGCGAAATAAGTCAGTCAGAGAAAGACAAATACCGTATGATTTCACTCATATGTGGAATTTAAGAAGCAAAAGAAAGGGGCAAAGGGAAAAAGAGACAGGAAAACCAAGAAACAGACTCTTAACCATGGAGAACAACTGATGGTTACCAGAGGGAAGAGGGGTGGGGGACCAGTTAAATAGGTGATGGGGATTAAGGAGGGGACTTGTGATGAGTACTGGGTGTTGCCTGGAAGTGTTGGATCACTCTATTTTACATCTGAAACTATTATTATACTGTATGTTAACTAACTGGAATTTAAATAAAAACTTAAAAAAATAACTGATTTGGTGTTTGGGTTTCCCCCCTCCCCCTCCATTTTTGGAGATTTTAAGGAACAGACATATTATGCATTGTTGCCTGGAAACAAGAAGGTATCTTCTCTTTTATTCCTATGAGCCAGATATTTAAGCCATAAAACCCACACTCTGTACCTTCTGATGAAAGCATTGAATTATGTATAATTACTGACAATACATACTTTTGTGTAAGATATGTGCTTTCAATTGGGAATAGGCATCACAACAAATTACACATTACCATGGAGATTGAAGGAATAATACTTGAAAATTTAAACCAGTATTATAAATAATCACTAAACTTTAAAAATACTAGATGACATAAATCTATTTAATATTAAGATAGCTCACATGAAAGAATAAAAATCTCACATGAAATTATAAAGTATAAAAATCTCACATGAAAGAATAGTTTAATGACAACCATATCAGTTCAAAGCAGTACAAAGCTGCCCCAACAAGCAAGTTAAACTAATTTGCAAATGTCAAGCATGTCCCTTTAAATTGGTTCATTAACTCACTTTTGGAGAGGAGTGTCAAGAACTAGGAGTTACTGGCATTCCTCATTAGCAGATCTCCTGGACAGGGTAAATAGGTTTGGACGGAATTAGATTGATTAGTCTGCCTTAGAATTCAGTGCAGCATACCAAACTCCCACTGTTTTTCCTCTGGTGGATAAGAGTGAAACATTTCCAGCAATCTAGGTTTCTAATGAGAACCAAAATGTGTCTTAGTCAACCAGCAAACTGATGTTCACTAGCTGAGACACATATGTATTTTGGTGTGGCTTCCACTCCTGACTAGCAACCATAGAAATATTTTGTTGAAAAATGAAAGAAAGAAGCAGTTAGTATAATAAATTCAATAGAAAAAAATTAGTACAACGAAGATAGAAAAGACTAAGGAAATACTGAAGTCATAAAATATTAGGTTGCTGAATGTTGGCACACAAAGAACACAGTATTTTAGGAAGTGAGTGTTTGTAGAATGACATTTAATCTCCTGGATTCTTCACTAGAATATATTTACATTTTCACTTACCTAAAGCCCTGATTTTTCTTTGAAAGAGTTGAGACAAGATTCGTTTGGAATCCAAGTTAGAGGTAGCCATCCATTATTTTGAGAGGAACTCATTAATCCCAAGGACAAGGTCAGATTAGTGAAAGTGATGCATGTGATATGCTTTTAGGCATGTGGTATGTCTTCAGGATACATTTGAGTAATATGCATTTAAGATAGATTACCATGTAGAATTGTATCAATTAATGGTAATAAGCGAATAAGTCATAATTCTTAACTTTGGCTGAGATATTTACCAGCTAGGATGACCATGGAAATGGACATAATGATGCTATTGTGATATGGCTATTTTAAAAATTAATGAAGCTAAGGTATATAAAGCATATATTAAAGCACATATGACATGAGTCATTCAATGTTGTAACTTTACATCATCACCGTCATCATCATCATAACCACCATCACCATCATCTCTATTATTCTATAACAAACTTGCCCTCAATAACACAAAAATTTGAAATAATTCATTATAAAAATCTCTTAAATTTATATAAGGTATCTTACTTTTTAGGAAATATGCCACAGTGAGAAAAAAGTGAATTTTGGAATTGGACAAATTGATTTTCATATTCATCGTTTTTAGACAGATATTTAATCCACTATATCTTCATCACTGTATATGTGATATGTTAAATATATGTGCAACTCACGAGGTTCCCTGTGCCCAGTGTTAGTATCAACTGAGCACATAATGAGCATTATATTTATTTTTTTTAATTTAATTTTTTAATTCATTTTTGAGGGACAGAGTGAGACGGAGTGCTAGCAGGGGAGAGGCAGAGAGAGAAGGAGACACAGAAACCAAAGCAGACTCCAGGCTCTGAGCTGTCAGCACAGAGCCCGACAGAGGGCTAGAAACCACGAACCGTGAGATCATGACCTGAGGTGAAGTTGGAGGCTCAACCAACTGAGCCACCCAGACGCCCTGAGTATTATATTTAATCATACCCAATTTTTTTTATCTTATAATAATTGATTCTCATTCTACAAAAGGAAACTCTGACACTAGATGAAGGGACAATTTGTGAGTTAATATTGGAGCCAACCAGATTCCTGAGTCTGAGCACAAAACTTTGCCTTCTGTTATTGTATATAAACTTATATGAAATGGCATGTATTTGAACCCATGCTCAAGCCCACATCTGTTTCTATGGAAAAATATTCTCAGTAATCTTAACTTCCTTTCTTTCTTAATCATTTATGGATTTATCTGACTCTGCATTCTGGTGTAGTAGTCTAGGGCCTTTTTGTAAACACTTTCTTGGTTTTATAAATGTTTCTGTAGTGCAAAATCGTCAACTTGTAGCTCTGCATCCATCACAGTACCTAAAATTGCTTTTTTCTTTTTTCAACATACTAAGTCACTGTGATACATGCTGGTTTGGGGGGACCTATATTTAAAATAGGAATCAAAGAAGCCAACTTCCCTTTAGTTATACATGAGTCTTCCCTCTTTGAGTAGGGGAGTTATAAGTACAATTCTGTACTGCAAAAAGAAAAATACTATATATATGAAATGAGAGGTTTAAAAAAGGAAACATGTCTTCTCTTGTCATGAACTACAAACACAATATCCCAGAAAGAAAACAATAGTGTCAGCACAATTCAAGAAATAAAACAACAGACTGTCACTGGTTTTTATACAGCAGTGTGGTAATGATATAGTGAACAAGGCTTCTAAAAGGACTATTCCAGACACAGCAAACCTCAGTGGTATGAGCTCAAGTGTTGCAGAGAATAGATGTAGCATCAAAGCACAGGAAAGGAAGATATAAAATATAGACATCAAAGTAGAAAAAATACAAAGCTAGAATATGAGTATTCAAATGCTATGTGTGCAGTGTATGAAGAGGCCAACAATGCTAGTGATTATTTCAGAACAGAGAAAATACTGCTGTTTAATAAGTATGTGGAAAACATCTAACCCAAAGTAAAAAAAGAAAGAAAGAAAGAAAGAAAGAAAGAAAGAAAGAAAGAAAGAAAGAAAGAAAGAAAGAAACTCTCCTGGGTACAGGGACTGCATCTAATTCATTTCTTTGTAGCATCTAGGACAACACAAGGCATGCTACTCCATCTATAAGACTAACAAAGACTTTCAAAACAATGTCATGTATGTTGTTGTAGCAAATGAGGTCCTTCAAACTTTAGTCATAAAAGTTTAAACAGGTGAATGAAACTGGAGAACAGTAGGAATAGGTGAAATTTTTTAAAATGTCTGTTTCATTAGTTCTAGCAATTATGGATCTTTGGCTCCCCTTTTTTTTGTGTAATAATCCTAGTTATAAAACAACTGTGTGCAAGGATCTTGATTCTAGTGCTTTTTCTTTATAAGAATATATTAGAAATATCTAAAAAAATTATAAAAACAAAATGATTAACTTATGACATGCAGCTTGATAGAAATAATTGTCCTTCAAATAATAGAAGAGAACACATATGCATATATGTACATTTATCTCAAATATTTCATAGGAAGTACTTTTATTTTTATCAAAATAATGATAATTATTATTACTATTATATTGGTATACTACTAGATATTATTTAATCAGTTAAAATTCCTCATTATTCAAAATATTGATACCTGGTCTCACTATAACCTCATAAATTACTTTTCATTTCATAGATTAGTAAAAGTAACTTTCCCAAAAATCACAAAGCTAATGGTGGAGCTTACACAATTTACACAAATTACTTTTCATTTCATAGATTAGTAAAAGTAACTTTCCCAAAAATCACAAAGCTAATGGTGGAGCTTACACAATTTACAAATTTACACAATTAAATTATTTTAAATTACTTCTGGAAAGATGGAAATACTGGCCAAAATTCAAATTGGTAAGCTGTAAGTTCAGGTATTCATTGATCATTTAATTGTTAAATATTTGCTTTTTTCAATATATAAATGTCTTTTGTTATGTGCTTTTGTGAGTTCAAGACTTGTAAAATCTAAATAAGCTGTTAAAAGTCTGGACATATTGAATTTTTGACTATATATTAATTTCTTAAAGATATTGCAACTGAATGTAATAAATATTTTCTTTGAAATAAAATAAACAATTGTACCTGTTTGTGTCAAGATTCAACATGAAACAAATAGCATACACAATGAGATAACCGAAGAAAGTTAAATCATGGAACACTTAAGAAGGTGTGAGCAGTGGCTGTTTCATTTTGTTTTAAGAGAAACAAGCAAGAATGAGAAAGGATCCAAGGGCTGGTAAAAGTTAGCAGTTAGCAAGCCATTTACACTCAGAGGCTTAAAGGGCAAGGGGAGAAAGCAATTATCAAAACCCAGAGAACAGATCCAGCTTTAAGTGAGCAGCAAAGAATCAGTGCTTCTTAGTAGAGGAAAAAACAAAACAAAACAAAACAAAACAAAACAAAACAAAACAAAAAAAAACAAAAAACAATCTGCAGCAGCTCAGTAAAGAAGGAAGTTGAAGAATAGATACCCACAAATTCACACTTCTTTTCCCCCACTTTTCTCAGTTGTTGTCTCACAAGAAATCCAGTGAGGTCAAGAATTCCTTTGATGGAATTCATAACGTCAGCTTCCTAGAGCAAGAGCAGGGTGGAGTGAATCAATCTGTGGTAGTTTATTTGCAAAAATTGCTTCAATTATTCTACTTTCTATATTTATGATCTTTTAATATGACTTTACTTCATCTCCAAGTAGGAGGATAGGCCTTGTGATTTTTTTTTTGGGGGGGGCATGTCAAATAGAATGTAGAATGATATTGTGCTAGCTCTGAGCCTAAGCCTCAGGAGGCTTTTCACGTGTATTTGTTTTTTTTCACACCCTGCTCAACCATCATGTGTGCAAACACATGCTAACCTGTTGGGTAATGAGCGAACATATGGCCAAAGCACAGTAAGCTTAGTTGGTCCAGTCAAGATCTAAATTATGTCAGTCGAGCCAAGAGCAGCAAATCTACCTACCAACACAGATGCCCAGAGTTCCATGAGGAATCCTGTTGACCTGTAAACTTATGAACAATAATAAATGGTTGTTGCCTTAAGCAACTTAGTTTGGGGATGGTTTGCTGTGGAGCAATAATTAACTATCAAAATATCCTCATTAGTGCATTTAACCATTCAAAAAGTATTCATTAGCCATATGTTATGAGCAAGTACTGTGCTAAGCACTGTACTCATAGAATGATTAAATATGAACACATATAAATTATAATACAAAATCTCAGTAAAGTACATAGTGTTTTAAGCATACAAAAGAGAAAAGACTAACTAATTTAGGGAGTTGAGATATTTAAAAAGAAAGACAGACAAAAAGAGTAAAAAGCATGAAATGAAAGATGTTTGTTGAGTTTTTGGCTGGCAACTAATTTGACTTTTCTATAGAGTCCATGAGAGGGAATAGTATTTCATGATGCTATAGTCTTAATGATTTTTACTAAGGCTTATACATAAATCACAGATGTACATTACAACAAAGTTTATGTCTTAAGAAAAAAATATAAGACCCTAGATGTTTGCATAATTTGTACTTTTATATTATAAAGTATTTATAATATTATGATGCAGTATGATTTATTTGTAAGTAATTGTGAGAATTATTAGTATCACTATTAGTAATAAATACTACTAATGAAACATATTAATTTTTGAGTATTGCTAGTACTGAGCTAAGTGTTTTGAAAGCATTTCCTTATGTTAATTGGGAGATGGTATTTTCTCCATTTACTGGTATGTCAAATGAGGTGAGAGAAATACATAATTTTTTTCCAGGTATCACAGATATAAAGTGGTGAACTGGCATTAGAATAGTCATACATACACAATATACATATTCAAATGAATTACACATAGTATTTTTATTTACATACTAATCTCTAGATGAGGATTGCTACTTCACTATTATGAGATCATAAAAAAAGTAAATCACAGTTACTTTTATCTACATAATACTGATATTAATCAATTCAACAGATATTAATTATTAATTGAACATTTACCATGTGGTAGGCATTTAAATTTTGCTGTCTCTAAAAATGTGTACAAACAAGACAGAATCTTAGGGTCTTTGCCCACTTGTATTATTTGAGACAGATTCCACAGGAATTAAGCTACTGAATTAAGAAATGAAACAAAACAAATTATATCTTCCTAATTCAACACCTGCTAAATTCACAATTCTCTCTTCTGTTAAAAAGAAATAAGTAATTCAATATTCAAGAATTTTAACAAACATTTCAGACAAGTGAGAAAAAAACTTACAAGAGTTTCTAAGATTAATTTTTGTTACCATGATATCATAAATTCAAACTAGGAATGTGCTCAAGCACATTTCTCTTAAAAGAAAAAAATAGTGCAAAATAAGTAAAATAATGCATATGGAAGCTACAATTACTGTTTCTAAATTATTAAGATTTCAGATATAAATAGATAAAATAGCTTGCTGTCTGTGACGATGGAAATAATCATTATCCACATTGTACAATATGGCAGCCAGTAACCACACAGTCTATTGAGAAGTGGAACTATGGTCAATATTGCCGAAGAATTACTTTTATTTTGTTTTATTTTATTTCAGTTAGTTTAAATGTAAATATAAATAACTATATGTAGCTAGTTGTCAACACAGTTACAGAGAATCATTCTTAAAGATAGTATGTTTCTCTTTCCCAAAAATTTCCAAGAAGCAAAGTATTTGTTATACAACTCAATGAAAAAAACAATAAAAAATGATAAATATTTATATGCCTTGTATGCTTTGAAGTTGAACTGACTATTCAAAACATCATAAAGCATAAGTAGAGTTAGATTTTAATAAAGCATGTTTATTTTTCAAATTCAATTGTGTTTATAAATTACAGTGAATAAAATAATACAGAGAAAAAAAACAAAAGAAACTTCTCAATTATCTTAAGTTTCCTAAAAAAAAAAAAAACACATCAAAATAGAATTTCAAACCAAAAATGATAGAGAAGTTTGGGAACAATTTATTTCTATCGCACAGATGTGTGACATCTTTGCTAGGAAAGAGCAAAATTTCTTTTCTCGTCTAGATCTACTTTTGCTTCACTATAAGGCAGGAGAGAGAGACCAATACCAGGAAGAGCTAGAAATCAATAATTTTCTTTGAAAGTGAAACCTAAGAACAATGGTTCTGTACAAATAAAGCTGATTCCTCCACTTGGGATACAGTAGAGAAGCTGTTCTAGTGTTCAGTGATATTCAACATTTTGTTTAAATGAACTGGCATTTCGTATTGAGACTCATCTACAAAGTGGTAAAGAAAATTAATAGTGTTTCCTTTTTTTTTAGACTTTAACTCACATGAATGTGTTTTGTGAATAAAAAATCACATAGGTGATAGCCATTCCAAGCGCCAAACAACAATCAGTGAAGAAGCACCTTCTGATTGAGGCTTTCCCCCTAAGTCAGTCTAGGATCACCCCAAAACTCCAGGATTCATAGATCTGACTACCCCTTGCTTCTGGGGCCATTTGTCTTTCCACAATAATTTTAGCTGTAAAGGTAAGGATATCTTCATGGAACAGTCACTTCCATCTACGTTGTGTAGATATAAATTTTTTAGACATGCTTTCAACGTCTCTTTTAGAAATCTAAAATATACTTTACTCTCTCAATATAAATTCCCTAATTTTATTTCAAATGGAAATTTTATAAGGGATATCTTCTTCAAATGTTTTAAATTTCTTCCCCTTAAAATCAATACTAAGAATATAGTCAGTGATAAGTTTACACTGGGATATATTCCTGCTGACGTTAATTTGAATTTTAACTGGTTTATGTTGACAAATAAATATTTGTATTATTGAATGTGATATATATATGACATTCAACATTTTGAATATATTCATTATATATAAATATATATATACATATATATGTATATGTATATGTGTGTGTGTGTATATATATATATATATATATATATATATAAAGGGCTTAAAGGAACTTTTCTATAGTCACATTGAAATGGAATAAATGTTTTTTTTATTTAAATGAGGTCAGTACTTCCTTTGATGTAAGTCATGTGATATAGATTAATTTTTAAGATTGTGTGTTTTTCAACATAATTTCTGTGTTATGTAACAAAATATATCTGAATGAAAGGAAAGAAAGGATTGAAATCATATTTAATTTAGGTGAAATATAACTAAGTAAAAAATAGTATTTCTCTGGTTTTAAAAGAGAAGTTTGCATTAGTTCTCTTTCTATAAGTTTTTAATGGAAAAATTTCTAGGTAACTTGACAAATCAGTGAATTGTGATTTTCACTTTAAAAAGTAAAATTACTGTTTGCGTAAACAAGTCCCCATTGATAATGCCAAACACAATTATACACGCAGCACAGGGAAGTGTTTAAAAGCACACATTCTAGAACCAATTTACCCGAGTTTGAAATGTGACACAGCCACATAGCTTTGTGACCTTGGGAAATACACTTAGGTTCTCAGTACCTCAGGCTTCTTATGTGTAAAGGGACTAATAATAATGCCCACATCATGAAGTTGGAATGAGAATTAAATAAATTTTCATGTATAACCCCTGGAAGATGAACCAAACATGGTAAGTAATATATATTTGTGATAGTTCTAGGATCTGACCACAGAGACCTTGATACACCTATGTTCAATGGAGCTTAACTCTCCTCCACTTGTGTGAGCTGTTACTTACTGACTTGCTTCTAACAACAGAATATGGTAGAAGTTATTACGTGTGACTTCCAAGGGTAAGCCATAAAAGATATTGAGTCTTTCTCTCTTATCACTCCCTGTGGGAAAAACTGCTGCTATACCATTAGGACACTAAAGCGAGACTAAGGAAAAGTCTATGAGGCCTCCACCAAAAGTCTATAAAGACTTGAGGTCTTGGTGCAGCCACTGTGGAAAACAGTATGGATGTTGCTCAAAAAGTTAAAAATACAACTGTCTTATGATCCAGCAATTGCACCCCTGGACATTTACACAAAGAATACAAGAACACCATCTCAAAAGAATACATGAACCCCTATGTTTATAGCAGCATTATTTACAATAGCCAAGATAATGGAAGCAGCCCAAGTGTCCTATGATTGATGAATGAATAAAGAAGATAATGAATGAATAAAGAATAATAGTCCACTGTGTGTATTCAGGCATAAAAAAAGAGTGAAATCTTGCCATTCGTAATGACATAGAGTATAATGCTAAGTGAAGTAAGTCAGTCAGAGAAAGACAAATACCATATGATTTCACTCCTATATGAAATTTAATAAACCAAACAAGCAAAGGTAAAAGAAATATAAAAGAGAGAGAGAGAGATAGGGGTGCCTGAGTGGCTCAGTTGGTTAAGCATCAGACTTCAGCTCAGGTCATGGTCTCACGGTTTGTGAGTTCGAGCCCCGCATTGTGCTCTGTGCTGACAGCTCAGAGCCTGAAGCCCTATTCAGATTCTGTGTATCCCTCTCTCTCTGCCCCTCCCCCGCTCTCTTACACCCTCTCTCTCTCAAAAAGCAAATAAATATTAAAAGAGAGAGAGAGAGAGAGAGAGAAAGAGACAAATCAAGACACAGACTCATAAACAGCAAACTGATGGGTGCCAGAGGGGGTGCCAGAGGGGAGGCAGATGGGGGGATGGGTTAAATAGGTGATAGGGATTAAAGAGTACATTTGCTGTAATAATGATGATAATAATAATAATAATAATAAAGAAATAAAAGAAGTGCACTTGTCGCGATGAGCACAGGGTGATATATGGAAGTGTAGAATCACTATATTTATTGTACACCTGAAACTAATACAACACTGTATGTTAACTAACTGGAATTAAAATAAAAACTTAAAAAAGAAAAAGACTTGAAGTCACTTGCTGACAGTGAGCTATCTTGGAAATGATCATCTCCAAGCAATCCTCGGTCACAGCCAGCACCTTGACTACTTCATGAGAAATGCTTTGTCAGAAATACCTAAGTCTCTCTCAATCAAATGCCATAAGAAACTGTGGGATGAGAAATATACGTTATTGTAAAGTCTATACTGCATTAAAAACATTATTCTAAAAATGAATAAGAATTGTTAATGTTTATTTTATTTTCCCATCACATAAATAAAACTCTTTCTTGTGTTTTGTGACAAATGAAAACTAGAACAATTGGTAGGATGAAAACATTAATATAAAACAGTTAAGTATGCTATTTTGTTTACCAATTGTGTTTTTATCAGAGTAAATATTTAAAACAAATAAAAAAGGCATTTTTTCCTTTAATAAGTTTTACATCATTTTACCAAGTACTTAATTTCTCCCAGTTCAGAATTCATGTCAGATTAAATTAACTTTTTTTTTTTTTTAAGAGAAAGGAAAAGAGTTTTATTGAAGCCCAAGTTAAGACAACTGCCAGGGATACACAATCTTCAGGAAAAAGAGTGCTCTGGGCAAGGAATATTTGTTGCAGGGTTATATAGGTTTTTTTACAAAAAAAAAAAAAAAAAGTTACAAACTATCATGAGGAAGTACATTCCAGAAAATTATATCCTTTATCTTATGTTTTTAGCATGTGCATGGCTATATGACTTTAATCTTATAGGAACCAGGGAAGTTTTTTGTTTTTCTTATCTTTTGTTTTTGTTTTGAATAAACTGTGTGCTTTGGGCAGAAATAGAGCCCATGCTCTGAGGTTTTGCCAAGTCATTTTGACCTTCGTAAGTGTTAAAGTACAGCTTCCCTGGGAATCCATGAGCAGGGCCCACAAATGTTAAAAGCTGAAAATTTCCTTTATCATTTCCCCCAAATTAATTATTTTTATATCCTAAGATACAAATTAACTTTATTGTAATATAAAATGTTGTTATAGGAGAACATAAGTCATTTTAGAAGTGGAGAATATAAAACTAGGTAATTCAGCCAGTTTCTACACATATTCATCCACTCATGTAGCAAACATTTAACATGTTCCAAACACAGTTCTATTCACTGAAGATGTAATGGTGAGCAAAATAAACATGACTTTTTGCCTCCAGGAGCTTATACTCTAGAAGAGTATGTTAGTAACAAGTCTGATTGTCATCTTAATGACACAACTTTTATTAGATCACTGCCGTTATGTTGTATGTGAAAATGCACTCACAACAAAACCATATGATCCTCTCAATAGATGCAGAGAAAGCATCTGACAAAATACAGCATCTTTTCTTGATAAAATCCTCAAGAAAGTAGGGATAGAAGGATAATAAATCAAGATAATAAAAGCCATATATGAAAGCCCCAACCCTAATATCATCCTCAATGAGGAAAAACTGAGAGCTTTCCCCCTAAGGTCAGGAACAAGACAGGGATGTCCTCTCTTGCCACTGTTATTCAATATAGTACTGGAAATCTTACCTTTGCAATCAGACAACAAAAAGAAATAAAAAGCATCCAAATCAGCCAGGAGGAGGTCAAACTTTCACTCTTCATGGATGACATGATACTCTATATGCAAAACCCCAAAACTGCTAGAACTGATTCATGAATTCAGCAAAGTTACAGTATATAAAATTAATGCACAGAAATCAGTTGCATTCTTACACACCAATAATGAAGCAACAGAAAGAGAAATCAAGGAATCAATCCCATTTCCAATTGCACCAAAAACTATAAAATACCTACAAATAAATCTAACCAAAGAGGTGAAAAATCTATACACTGAAACTATAGAAAGCTTATTAAAGAAATTGAAGAAGACACAAAAAAATGGAAAAAGATTCCATGCTCCTGGATAAGAAGAATAAATATTGTTAAAATGTCAATTCTACCCAAAGCAATCTACATATTCAATGCAATCCCTATCAAAATAAGACCAGAACTCTTCACAAAACTAGAACAAACAATCCTAAAATTTTTATGGACCCAGAAAAAATCGTGAATAACCAAAACCATCTTGAGAAAGAAAACCAAAGCAGGGGAAATCACAATTCCGGACTTCAAGATGTATTACAAAGCTATAATCATCAAGACAGTATGGTACTGGCACAAGAACAGACACTCAGATCAATGGAACAGGATAGAGAACCCAGAAATGGACCCACAAATGAATGGACAACTAATCTTTGAAAAACAGGAAAGGGTATCCAATGGAAAAAAGACAGTCTCTTCAGCAAGTGGTGCTGGGAAAACTAGACAGCGACATGCAGAAGAATGAACCTGGACCACGTTCTTACACCATACATAAAAATAAACTCAAAATGGATGAAAGACCTCAATGTAAGACAGGAAGCCATCAAACTCCTAGAGGAGAAAGCAGGCAAAACCTCTTTGATCTTGGCTGCAGCAACTTCTTACTCAACGCGTCTCTGGAGGCAAGGGAAACAAAAGCAAAAACGAACTATTGGGACCTCATCAAAATAAAAACTTCTGCACAGTGAAGGAAACAGCGAAACTAAAAAGCAACCAACAGAATGGAGATGTTTGCAAATGACATATCAGATAAAAGGTTAGTATCCAAAATCTATAAAGAACTTATCAAACTCAACACCCAAAAAACAAATAATCCTGTGAAGAAATGGGCAATATACATGAATAGACACTTCTCCAAAGACATCCAGACAGCCAACCGAAACATGAAAAAATGCTCAACATCACTCATCATCACAGAAATACAAATCAAAACCACAATGAGATACCACCTTACACTTCCCAGTATGGCTAACATTAACAACTCAGGCAACAACAGATGTTGGTGAGGATGCAGAAAAAGAGGATCTCTTTTGCATTGCTGGTGAGAATGCAACCTTTGCAGCTTCTCTGGAGGTTCCTCAAAAAATTAAAAATAGAACTATTGTACACCCCAGCAATTGTACTACTAGGTATTTATCCAAGAGATACAGGTTTCGAAGGGACACATGCACCCCAATATTTATAGCAGCACTATCAACAATAGACAAAGTATGGAAAGGGCCCAAATGTCCATCAAGGGATGGATAAAGAAGATGTGGTATATATATGTACAATGGAGTATTACTCAGCAATCAAAAGGAATGAAATCTTGCCATTTGCAACTACATGCATGGAACTAGAGGGTATTATGCTAAGCGAAATTAGTCAAAGAAAGACAAATATATGACTTCACTCATATGAGGACTTCAATACAGAGAACAAATGAACATAAGGGAAGGGAAGCAAAAATAATATAAAAACAGGGAGGGGGACAAAACATAAGAGACTCATAAATATGGAGAACAAACAGAGGGTTACTGGAGGGGTTGTGGGAGGGGGGATGGCTAAATGGTTAAGGGGCATTAAGGAATATACTCCTGGAATCGCTGTTGCACTATATACTAACTAATTTGGAGGTAAATTAAAAAAATAAAATTCAAAATAAATAAATAAATAAATAAATAAATAAAGCATGCAAGGAAGGTGAGAGAAAAAGAAAAGAAAAGAAAATGCACTCAGTGTGGAGTCCTTGTCTCACAGAGATAATTAATACATTGGATAGGACAGAGCTAAAATGATTATATTGGCACCAGCTTTCAGACTGGGTTTGGAATTAGTATAATTTTTTTAAATATATGAAATACAGCTTATACGAATACTAGGGATGCTGGAAGAGACTCTCTGTCCCCAAATTCTTATTGTATCTCTACCATAATTATTTATGAAATCTTATTAATAATAATAATAAAAAAACCCGTATACCAAAAAGTAAGATGAATCTTGGTAGATGTGAGGAGAGGTCTTAGGTAGACTTATATTTACAATTAAGAGAAAAGACTTACTGATACATTTAGAGTACTCACCCTAAAGGAAGGAGGGAGGGAAGCCATAGATCAAGGACACTATATTACTGACAGGCTCAGAGGTATGTCCCCATTGATAATCCCTGTGTTAAGAAGGTGCTGGAAAAAATTTATCTGATTCACAATTTTTCAGAATAGCAAAATGGGAAGGAGATTTGTGCTTATACAGAAAGACTGTATAGATTAATTTGAAAGATTTTTTAACACATGTTTATATTGATAAAATATTTATTTATTTATTTATTTTTACTTAAATTTAATTTGTTTTGAGATAGACACAGAGAGAGTGAAGTGGGGGCAGTGAGAAGGAGAGAGAGAATCCCAAACAGGCTCCACACTATCATCACAGAGCCCAACACAGGGCTTTAACTCACAAACTGTGAAATCATGACCTGAGCAAAAATCAAGAGTAGCCAAATAAACTGACTGAGCCACCAGGTGCCCCTTGATGAAATATTTAAAATGGTCTCTCTAATGTGTTATTAATACTACTATGGAGAAAAGGGAACCCTCATGCATTGTTGGCAGGAACATAAATTGATGCTTTCACTGTGAAAACCACTATGGTGACTGCCTCCAAAATTAGAAATAGAAATACAATACAATCTAGTAATTCAACTTCTAGATATTTGGCTAAATAAAATGAAAACATTAACTAAAAGATATATGCACCCCCACATTAACAGCAGTATTATTTATAATAGCCAAGATACGAAACTAACCTATAGATTAATAAACATGTGTCATATATTCCCAATGGAATATTTCTCAGCTATATCAAGGATAAAATATTGCCATTCAGGACAAATAGGATGAACCTACAGAGTATTATGCTAAGTGAAATAAATCAGACAGAGAAAGATCATATGCTTTCTCTTATATGTCGAATCTAACAAATAAAACAAATAAGCAAACATACAACAAACAGAAACAGACTCATGAACACAGAGAACAAACTGGTATTTGCCAGAGAGGAGGGGTGGAGGTGATGAGTTAAATAGGTGAAGGGAATTAAGAGGCACAAACTTCCAGTTACAAAATAAATAAGTCATATTAATGAAAAGTATAATATAGGGAATATAGTCAATAAAATTGTAATACCATTATACGGTGATATATGGCACTACACTTACTGTGAAATGATGGTGAACATTTTGTAAAGTATATGATTGTTGAATCACTATGTTGTACACCTGCAACTAATATAATATTGCACATTAAATACACTTCAAATGTTTTAATTTAAAAGAACTTAAAAATCAGTTATATGCATGTATTGTTAAATCAACACATATCAAAGCATAATATAAAGATATGGGATAGGTCATTTGGAGGCCTTTGTTTTTTTGTTTCAGTTTATTTATTTATTGGGGGGGTGGGGACAAGAGAGAATGCTAATCAGACTTCACCTTGTGGAGCCTTACTCAGGGCTCAAACTCAACTCATAAACCATGATGAGATCATGAGCTGAACTGAAATCAAGTCAGATGCCCAACAGACTGAGCCACCCATCTGGAGGGCTATTACAGAAGGGGTGGAATTAGTGTGAGTGTTAAGGTAAAGGATTGATGAGTAGTTAAAGACATTGAGAGAGACACAGACAAACCTTAAACAACTTTATGTACTGCTCATCTACAACATTCAAGCATTTATTTATCGTCCGTCCTTTTTCATTTCTTGTCAGATAAAGAGCGTGATATTTCAGAAGAAAGACATAGTAACTACCCAATTTAGACAATCGTATATTATTATTGATAAAAAAAGGTGGTGGGGACCTGGGTGGCTCAGTCTGTTGATCATCCGACTTCGGCTCAGGTCATGATCTCATGGCTCCTGAGTTCTAGCCCCGCGGTGGGTTCTGTGCTGACAGCTCAGAGCCTGGAACCTACTTCAGATTCTGTGTCTCCCTTTCTACCTGCCCCACCCCCTGCTTGCAGTCTGTCTCTCTTTGTCTCTCAAAAATAAATAAACGTTTAAAAAATGGTGGCCTCCATGAGAATCAGTTTGCTCATTTTATATTTATTTCTTGTACAATTGTTTTGCTCTAAGAAACATGTTTATGAAAAATAATCCTTCCATAGGAATTGTTTTATAATACATTAGTTTTCTGATATATCTACAATTATATCCTAGATATATTTCAAAAAGTGCATTCTCTTAGATACAAGAGTAGATGTCAGTATCGAAAGGAATTGTGACCAATGTAAGTTATATTAATCTCTTTGTTAATATGAGGATATCTCTGCACATGTAAGAAAACCCTTATTCTTAGTAGGAAAAAGGTAAAAATGGTTTAGGAAATGCCTTCCTCGCCACACACACAGTGCAAGATCCTTTCTAATTTACAAATACGTATGTTTAGAAAAAAAATTGTTCTATAAGCAGTTTGGTGTTAAATGCCAAGGGAGAATCAATAGCAAGTCTTTCAAGTGCACTATTTTTCAAGTACCTTTTATATTAATAGTTTTCCTCACAATTAAAAAAATGGGGAAAAGAAAATATTTCAGGTCTGTATCATTAAACTTACTACTTAAAGAGTGATAAAATATAGCATAAATAAAATGTAAGAGGGGTTTATTAGTTATTCTTAAAAACAACAAAAAAATGAGAGAGACAAATAGGTTTAACAAAGAACACTCAGTAAGTCTCTAGCAGAGATGGAAATAAAACTAAAGCACCAGGCAGCTCTCTGGTGCTCAACATCCTGGTGCTTTGGCACTTCGACAGGATGATTAACTTTGACAGGTTAAATTAACACAAACATAAAACAGAGGAAATCTATCCTTGCTTGTCTCTCTGCCAGGAAATACAAGCCTGTAATTGTTGTGATCCAGCTCTTCAACATAAAACTGGCCAAATGCTTACATCAAGAGATTGATTTTGCAGAGCAAGACTCTACTCTGATTTTAGGGTCATTGGAGATTAGTGTCCTTTTCAAAACACAGTTTTCTTTTAAATTTTATCCAGGTTAAATGTAGGTGCAAGTAAATGCCATGGCTTGTCTAAACATATGAATTAGACAAGTATGAGGCCAATGTTGTAAAAGGAATTAGCTTACTACACTAAAAGACTTTGTTTTTTATCCATGCACTTCCCCATCAACAGGACAAATGGGTAGATCTAACCATATCTTTGTTCAAAAATATACTTGATATGCATTGATCCAATTATTCCCATTGATTATTCATACTACAAGACAGGGTATTTTGTTTTCCACATTAAAGATGTTATAACTTCTCTCATCTTTAAATAAAACACAAGAAATAAACTCCTTTCAAGAGGCCCTGTTTTCAAGGCAAATAGTGCAGGGATAATGATATTCTTTCAGAATTTTTTCAATTGCCTACTTTAATAATTTTCAATTATCTTGAAAATAGCCTCATTAAACTGATTGTGATCCTTGAAAATTGTTAAAATATTTTGGCAGGTCTTGATTTGCTTATCTTTGGCTTTTCTGGAGTTTCCAAATCCTTGGCTGTACATTTTAGCCCCAGATACTGGCTTCTCAACACCTTTTTAAATTCAAATAGCTGCTCTTTATTCTGAGTTTACTGTACTGTTCTAAACATATTATATGCATAATAACTCTCTGTTGAGGAAATCGAAGATCAGAAAAATTAAAGAACTTGCCTTAAGACACAATAGCTAGAAAATATCAGAGTGAAGATTTAAATCTGGGATTTGCCAGACACCTAGCTAAATGAGAATATTGCAGCTGTATGCACACCCATGTTCTTAGTTCAACTTGCACACATCTAGGACTGGGCCCTTTGCATCAGGCTCCAACCTTTAGATTAGAGTGATTTTGACTGGGCAACTATACTTACCCCTTGAGGAAGGCATGTTTTTCGATATAAAAAATACTAAATTTAGAGTAAAAACAACTGCAAATAAATCCTTGTTCTGGGTAGGAACACAGTGGTAGCATGTTGCCTTTTAGTTGTATAGAAGTACACTTCTTAAAAAGTTTCTGCAAAAAGCAAATAAAAATCTTAGAAAATAAGACTTGAGGCTTCTATGAAATATAATAACACTGGAGTGGTGTGTGTGTGTGCATGTGTGTGTATGTGTGTGTGTTTGCGAGAGAGGGGTGGGGGCGAGAGTGTTAAAAAATGAATATCTGAAGTCACAGCTGAATCCCCACACTTAAATGTATTAGTACATTAGAATGCTAAACAAATGAGATCCAATGAAATGGATGCTAGTTCTTTTATTAATGTTTTCCATTGATTTTATGGGCAGTTGATAGTGGTTTTAGGTCTTTTCATCAAAAAGAAGATGGAGCCTATTTAAATGTTTTAATTGTTGGAGTGAAAAAGATTTGTTTTTATCAGATCAATATTGCTTTGGCTAAATATCAATTAAAATGACAGGGCTTCTATACTGAATGAAGGAAGGGGTTTAATTAAATTCCATTCTCTAGTTTCATGAGAGAAGGATCAGTGTTTGTTATATTTTTAAAATGCTCATGGATTGTAACTTAGAAACCAAAAATATAAGTGTTTAGACAGAATGAATTTTACATTAAAGCACAAAATGAAAAATAGAGGATGACGTTTTCTATTTCCTATTCTACGTGTTTCTAAGAATATTTTCATCATTTATTTCTGCTTTATCTTTAAAAACTAAAAAAAATCAAGTAGTTATTTGTTGTATTATTAAAACTAGTTGGAAATTTGGTTTATCTGTGAATAAACTTACCAGTGGGAATTCTATTGTCAGTAGCCAATGTCTTATTTCAGGCATTTCAATCCTGTTTATTGGCCTCTTGTTATCAGTGTCACATCCTCTCCATTCTATAATACTGCCACATGAGATATTCTAGAAGCCAAATCTATTCCAATAACCCCCACTCCCCTTTTAAGCCTTCTATTATTTTCCTTTATTTATAGGATGCAGCTCTGTTGCTCCTTAATATTAAAGACAGATCCCTTTTTAATCTGCCTTTGTCCCTTGTCCTACATGTTCCACGCTGGAATCAACTTCAGTTCCATGAAAATACTGTGTGGCTCTTGGTTTTGTTCAGATTTGCGGTTGCCTATATTCCTCTGCTTCTCTGCTGGAATGCCTAGTCTCATCACATTTGTCTGGCAAAGTATTATTCATTCATCAAGAGAAGGCTCAAACATTATCTCTTTTCTGAACTTATTTCCATACTTCACCTACTTCCACATTCCTCTGTCCAAAGTTAGAAATTAATCCTCTGTTCTCCTTGTGTATTGCATATTTCTATCACAAAATACATTATGCTATATTGTCATGATCTGTTTATGCATTTGTTTCCATCCCTGAAATTCAAATTCAGGAATATATAGTATTCAGCAGTAGCCTTGTATTCATTTTCTATCACTTATGTCAAACTTAGAGCTTAGTATATAGTAGACACTCAATAGCTGCTTACTGAATAAATGAGATTTTACTATTATTTTGAAGCCTACTGTATTCAATAAAGTAGTAAATTGTCTTACAGAGGGAAAAAGCAGAAAGTACCATTGTTCTACTAATAGATGATTTGTTTTGCAAGAAAAAAAATACTTGAAATCCAATGCAAGTGGGGTGAAAGTGAAGTAAGATAGCAAAATTCCACCTAAATTACTAAAAATTACAAAAATTACAATACTAAGTAAAGTAGCTGTGAGCTGGGGAGGGGCAGAGGGAGAGGGAGAGAGAGTCTTAAGGAGGCTCCACACTAAGCAAGGAACACAATGTGGGGCTCGAACCCATGACCCTGGGATCATGACCTGAACCAAAATCAAGAGTTGCACACTCTACCAACTGAACCACTCAGGTACCATAAGCAGGTGTTTTTAACATTAGGAAGGGAGAGCCCTTTAAGCAAGATACCAAATATTCCAAACTTTTTTCTGCAAACTTTAAGACCTCTAATCATTTGGCTTGGAGATTGAATCATTCCAATTTTCTGACATGTTGTCTTTCATAGTTTTAGTGTCCCTTTGCACTAAGCCAAGTAGAGTGCCAAATAATAGGGCCACAGTCCTAAATGAATTTTCAATACTATTATTCTGTTGCCAGTAGCAAAAGCAATGATAACAATGAAAAATCTATGCTCCTCCTTGCTAAAAACCCATTAAAATAAATAATTCAGTAAAAAATCATATTTGGACTCAGTTCTACAAATACACCATCTTTTTCCTGTTTTTATAGAGTTGCATGAAAGAAAAACATTTTTCTCCAATATTATTCTAACTCCAAATTACTAAGTAGTTTTCTCTATACACCCTGCTCTACCAAGTACTCTTCAAATTAATATTTTTATTTGTTTTTAATCTCTTTGAAAATGCAAAGTCAGTGTATCATTTTAATTCAGTGAGATTACTCTGAGTTTTAAGTGTTTAATTCATTTAAGGTCATTAAATGCATTCATTCAGGGGATTTTGCTTCTTTTGTCTATTTTAGTATTAACATTAATAAAGTTTCCTTAGCCCTTACCAAAATTAAGGCTTTATAGGAGCATAAAATTAACTGATGATAAATTTTTCGACTAATAATATTATCTACACTTCATATTAAAATTTGACATTTGCAAAGAATATATATTAATATTCATTTTCCAGGAAAATGAACAAGAATGGAAATTTGCTGAAAGAGAAATCCAGAGACCCAAAATAGAGTCACTTAGGCCAAATTCTCAAACTGGGACTTAATACCTAATCTAATTGCAGTTTCATTTCCCCCAGGCATGTAGTCTTAAGAGATCAGTCAGGATTTTTTTGATCATTGCCAATGAGTTAGCCACATGGCTCCAGCCCCCCAAAGGAAGATGAGGTAATCTGCATGATAAGACATTTTGCTTCTTCCTCCCGCCCCCACCCCCCAAACCTTGCCTGGAACAATCCTATTCTTTTGTTAATGACTTTTTTGCCCCACCCTCCTATAAAACCTTCCATTTTGTATAAATCCTCAGACAACCCCTTTGTGTGCTGAATGAGGTGCTGCCCAATTTGTAAATCATGTAATAAAACCAATTGGATCTTTAAAATTCATTTGGTTGGATTTTTGTTATTTAACACATTTATTATAGAAATTTGCTATGGACAATATGTTACATTCTATCGACATAAAAATAATTTATTAGCTTATGAAGCAGTTTACGAAATTTGAAAAAAAAATAGAGAAGGTTTCTAAAGCTGTAGCTTTAGGCATAAATTCCTTTAGAACTTCTAAACTCTTAAGTACTTTATAAGGTAGGATTCCCCAAACTGTATGGTATCATTAAATAAAATCCATCATCTTTAAGCTGTATCACTGAAGTAAGCTAAGCATTGTTTTCCTTTGTCTCTGCTTTTGTTTTTGGAATTTCCTTGGCTCCAGTACCCAGTGAATACTCATCATTGCCCTAAAAATATAGCACCTCACAAAATCATGCATTCACTGGTGGCCAAACTTGTCTAACTCTATGTTTCTCATAGTAGTTCTGTTTATAGATGACATACTACAGATGGTTTTATCTTAAAGTTACACTTAATGAATTTGAATTAAATGAGAAGATACTTAAATGTAAAACAAGATATTTAAAAAGTTGAACAACATCCAAACAAATTTTGCATATAAATGATTCAGCCCATAGATTCTATCTTATACTTTGGAAGGTAAGGAGGGATATTTAAATAATGTCTTCTTATGTGAAATTTGTAATAATCATTGTTCTTCATTGTCCATTGTTGGAGAAATAGATATCATATAAGCAACAGTTATGCTATTTGAAAATTGGAGATTGTAGTTAGAGTATTTTTATTTAAATATATGACTGATTTTTGTCTTACAATCCCTGCATTATCAAGGAGAAGGCTCAATATGAATTTACCAGCAAAAGACAATCAGAGGCATAAAAAGAATATTAAATAAGGGATAAATATACATTGATTCAGTGATTTAGTTTATTCTGTTTACCTCAAAGGTGTAGGGAATTATTGCTTTAGATAAAAACTAAAGTTCATAAGTGACATAAAATATTTTTTTTCTTTTCTCCTTTTTCCCTTAAAGCAAAATCTTTAAATCATCCTCATACTTGTACAATTTTCTTAGATGTCTGAGTGTATAATGTATACATGTCCTTATCATAATTAATTTCCTAC
Organism: Lynx canadensis; assembly: GCF_007474595.2. Lineage (NCBI taxonomy): Eukaryota > Metazoa > Chordata > Mammalia > Carnivora > Felidae > Lynx > Lynx canadensis. Next base: position 34,697,458 of record NC_044312.2, read on the forward strand.
AAAAATTAATTAGATAAACTAATATCTTCAGAATATACCAAGGTATAGCACAGGCAACATATTTAGATAAAATATTAGGTATATTAGTGTAAGATTGATAAACTTTATTTTTGATTGTAAATGAGATTTGCACAGTAAAGTTTAATTTCCATACATAATTACTGATCATTAGACATCATGTAGCTTTTCAAAAAGATACACCTCTGTTCCTCATGATAAAGGTAAGAAACTGAGAAGTAAGGTAACATCAGCATTTATGCTCATTAGTGATGCCATTACATGGAGAAATCTTACATGGGAAATCAAAAAGAAGATTCATAAAGCCACCTGATATATCTGCCTGTACCCAAAATTATTTCCCAGTTTTCAGAAATCTAAATTATTTACATACATTTCCACAGGGCTCTTTAAGATTCTAGGACCTTTTACTGATTTAATATTAGTTAGGGATCACATGGTCTTGTGTATTTTAATTTTCTTAAGTTTTTATTTATTTATTTTGAGAGAGAGAGGGGCAGAGGGGGAGAGAGAGAACCCCAAGCAGATCCTGCCCTGTCAGCACAGAGTCCGATGTGGGGCTCAGTCCAACAAATTGAGGGATCATGATCTGAGCCGAAATCAAGAGCCTGAGGCTTCACTGACGAGCCACCCAGGAGCCCCATAGTTTTGTGTATTTTATATAATCAAACTCAGAGTATCCACTAGAATCCATTCTGGGGTGGGGAGAAAAAAAAGAGATATAATACATGAATCCATCCATCCTTCTTTCCTTTCATAATACATCTGACTTTCAGAAGTGTTGATTCAGAAGCATTGGTAAAATAGTTCTGTGCTAGTTGTTGCAGGAGCAAGAAAACAAGTATAAGCCACTACTGTTATCCTCAACTACCTCAAATCTGTATGAACACATGCATAAATAATTTAAGCAATAGAAATCAATTCAACATTTTTTAATTAAAGAGGGGCTCTAAAAAATAAGCTAGAATAAAACATGGTTGTCTCTTAACAGAATTTCAAATAATTGGTATAAATTTCACTTGATATTAATTTATGGTACTGTCATTCACATACATGTGCAAGATTTAAAAAATTAGACTGAAAAGCTAAAAAAAGAAAAGAAGAAAAAAACAAAGAGGAGAGTTATAAGGAATAAGTTCATTTCTTCCCCAGAAGATAGGGAGCTTTATTATGCTAAAACATTGGAAGAAGCTTTATGGATGATGCTAAACTTAAGCTGTGTTCTGATGAAGTAAAATTTGGAGAAGAAATGATGGGAAGAAATATTCATAGAAGATGATAACCCTATTTGTTGTTGTTGTTGTTGTTATTATTATTATTATTATTATTATCAAAGTAGTAAATTAAGTTTTTAAGTTTATTCCAAGTTTTACCTTATAGGTTTTAGGTAGGTTTTTTTATTTATTAACTGCAAAATCCTTCTCAGCAGATTCTGTTTTATCTATTTTAAAGAGGGGGGGGGGTCAGCCTTGGAGATAAAGCACCCTTCTTAAAACTGTAGAAGTAACATCTGCCAGAGGCAAAAGTCATGTCAAGGAGCTCTGTTTCCATTGACCATGCTTTCAAATATCACAATTTACTTCCTGCGTAAGAGAAAATGTTGACAATTGGAAATGTCTTGATGAATCTTGGGGACCATGTGATCATCAGTGTGTGTTAAGTGTATAGTTCACATTGGAAAATAAGTCTTAGTTTTAGAAAACAAATCAGGAGATTTTGGACTAAAAGGAGTACCAAAGAGGGTATACCAGGAGAAGCTTTGTGTAGATGGAATGCCCATGGAATCAATGGGGGGAGGGAGGGAGGGTGTTTCTCATCAAGTGTGCATTCTTATAAATTGTCATAGGGAGGTTCTATACTATAAGGATTTATAGGTTTGGAGTCCTACCTCAGACAGATTACATTGAGCAATTTCTGCTACAAATAATGTGCCACGATAAAATTATAGACTTCAGAGAGGCCATTCCAGATGTAGCTAGTACAGAGTCATGTCAAATTCAAACATACAAGCCATCTTACCTATGAAGGGGAGCAGAATATATCACCCCAAAATATGTCTCTTTGACATAAAGATTGTCTTGAGCTGATTATTTGTAACAGATGGCAGACAAAGGAAAATCTCTGAAAGTAGATGTCACCCTTCTGACAGAGACATTTACATTTATAAGAGAAATCTCCATTTATAAGGAGGTCTCCATGTCTGTACCAGGAAGAGGGGGATGACTAAATCTCTAGATACTCTTTGAAAGGCAACTAAGAAATCTGCAAAACCATACCCTTGTTTATTGTGTTTTGCCTGATAACCTTCCATAACTATCTTTCTTCTCCCTAAACCAATACCATCTTTTGTCGTTAGCTGGAGATGATATTTAAGGTAATAGCTTGGGCCATTTTGGGGGAGTTACTCAGTTTTCCTGGATATCTCCAGGATACATGGAGGCATGAATATTATTAAACTTCTGTTAGTTTTTCTTCTGTTAATATGTCTTTTTATTACAAGGGCATCCCAGCCAAGAACCTAAAAAGGTAAAGAGAGAGTTATTTTCCTCTCCCATGTCCACCTTCAAAGAAGGTAGTTATGTAGATGTTTGTTATGAAAATTACATTGAGAACTGACACACTTGTATGTATCAGAGCCTGACTTCTCAATTCCAAGGCAAAGTCATTTAAAATATCAATTTCCCAATTTATATAAAATGGCTTACTGGAATGTTTTAAAGAAGTTTTGACAACAGAATTTACCTTTATCTTAAAAATGTTAATGGTTTATTATTATATTTACTACTATGGTATTTTGGAGGTTACTGACAGTTTTGGGTAATATCTAGGTAAATGAGACACATTAAATATAAAAATGCTAATATGTAAATATCAGGTATAACTTCATTTATAAACATTTTTTTAAAGAGTTTCTTAATGCAATTTCTACCCCTAATTTGTGGTTTGAATTCACAACCTCAAGATCAGGAGTCACATGTTCTATGGACTGAGCCAGCCAGGTGCACCCAATTATAAATATTCAAGAATCAATGTTTCAACACTTTAGACACAATGAACAGAGGTTATTGAAATGATATTTCTATTTGTTGCCATTATAAAGATATTGTCTATTGAATGCTCCAGATTATAATTTAAAATCTCTATTGCTTATTGTGAATCAACTTTAAGACTCAATTTGACTTTATTATTACTTATCATTTTACCCAACATTCATGAAACATGTGATATATATAGGTTTCTATAAATTCATTTCTTTGCATTATTAGTTTACTTGAAAATATTACAGAACTTTTATTATGCACTTTTTTACTAGCTACATGTGTTTATTGATTGAATATAATGGATTTTAGGATAAATAGAAGTTTTGACAGTTAAAAAAAAAGAGATGCTATTTTTATGAACTCTTTAAGTTTGGCCTTTAAAGACAAATTCAGGTTGAGTAATTCTGATTGTCTGCATAATTCAATTAAGAGTACTGCCTACTTTTCAAGAGTTTGGAATTTCTAGTCAGTGATTTTATACTTTTGCATACCATTTGTAGTTTCCCAAGTGCCATCACAGGTCTCATTGATATTCATAAAATATCATAAAATTGACTTTATTCTTATTTTTCAGACAATGAACTTGGCTAAGATTGCTCAGGGACATATAGTTAGTATTTGTGAATATGTAAATAGAAACTTCATGATCATCCAGTATTAGCATACTCCTTTCTACATACCAATTCCCTAAAGATAAGAAAACTATACATGTGGAGTATTTTTTTTAAAGTTTGTTTATTTTTTTTGAGAGAGAAGGCAGGGAGGGGCAAAGTGATGAAAGAGAGAAGCCCAAGCAGAGTCCACCCTGGTAGTGCAGAGCTCTGTGCAGGCTCCCACAAACTGCAAGATCATGACCTGAGCCGAAATCAAGAGTCGTTCATTTAACTGACTAAGCCACCCAGGTCCCATTAGAGTAATATTTTTAATGTTTAGTTTTAGCTGTGTATCTATTGTTTTAAATAATCACTTGGGTCCAGTTTTGACACAAAGCATAGTTATATTCAGAAACACTTAAAGGAGGAGATAAAACAATTTACATTTACATTTTATTATGAAATTAGAGACAAAAAATCCAAGAGGCATTTTACATAAAAAAATACAATGTTGATTTTATCCTTTTATATTTATATTTATATTTTTATTTTTATCCTTTATATATATCCCTTTTATGATGTTGATTTTATCCTTTATGTATATATTTGTAATACTTAGGAATAATAATATAAAAATATTATATATTCTCCATAAACACAAAGCTCTAAGCTTTAACAAAAAGTCACCCAGGAGAGGTGGCTGGGTGGCTCAGTCAGTTAGGTGTCCACTTCTGTTCAGGTCATGATCTCATGGCTTGTGACATCGAGCCCCACATTGGACTCCAGTCTCGACACTGAGCCTGCTTCAGATCCTACGTCCCCTTCCCTGTGCTCCCTGGCTTGTGTTCTCTCTTTCTCAAAAATAAATAAACATTAAAAAAATTCATTGGACATATGTGAAGAGTACTATAAAAATTTAATTGAAGTTTAAAAAAACAAGGTATAAGTTAAAAATACCTGGAACATAAATAAATGTGGATCCCTTGAAAATTAATATATGTATATTTCAAGCTTTCACACAAAGACACATGCACACACATATATAGGCAAATTGAATTCTTGTGAAAAGTAAATTAATAAAGTGTCAAGAAAGTCTAGATTCTATATTTTCAGTAAAGGAACACCAGATGCTACAAAAAAACCCACAGTTTTATATACAAATTTATCATTTGTATTATGAAAAATGCCAACAATAAATAGGAAAATAATATATCTAGAAAATATTTTCATTTTATGTACCAAAGGATTAATATTTATATTGTACAAAAGAGACTTATACATTGGAAAGAAAACAGAAAAAAAGTTAATGAAAAATGATCAAAGGTTGTGAGTAAACAGTTTACAGAGCAAAATACCCAAAGTGAAAAAAAATATATGAAAGGATGTTCAAATTCACTAGTAGTCTAGAAAATGGAAATTATAATAAAGAGATATATTATTTTATACCACATTGGTCTGGAAGAAATAAATAAAAACTATAACATGCATCATTTTCTGAAATAGAGAGTATGGGGTTCTCTCATTCAATGTTATTAGATATGTGAAATGTTACAGTAATTCAAAAGCAATTTTGGAAACCTCTTTTAAATTTTAGAATGTACATAATGCACACAAACACACAGAGACACATATATATGCACTTCAACTGAGACTCAACAGTTCTAATCCTTGGAATCTGAACCATGGAAATAAAAGCACAAGAGTTCAGACTGAAAATATGTCCAATTGAAGAATGATCATCAGTGTTTCTATATGTGACTTATCTGTGCCATATACCAGTAAGGAGTGAATTAGAGCCACACCAGCTCGCCATAGCAGATAAGTATCACTGAATAATCAAAACACAAAAAAGGTGTAGTTTTCATTGTTTAAGAAAAAAAAAAAAAGATGTTCCAAAACCTAACATATATGTTAATATTAGTATTTATGTATAAATGTACCAACATATATGTGTATAGGATTTTAGAAGCACACACACAGAGGAAATATATAGACTATTAACATGCAAAAGAAGGGGCATGCACACAAAAATGCATGGATATGTAATTATATTTATTGTATTCATGAAAATGTATGTATGGATATATAATTTTTATTAGCATAGCAAATTCAATAACTCAAACATAGTAACTTAATGTATACATATGGTGTATACACATGCAAGAGTATATGCATGGACTATATGTAATATATATTTTCACTCATACTATTTATTATGTTAAATTATTTAAAAGGGAATGGTTATATCATAAATTAAAAATTATAATTCTATGCTTTTCCTTAACCTTTTATATTGTTATTACCATATTATTATTTACTAGTCATCAGTATTTAATTCCTGATATTAGTTTTTTGGAAAAAAAATAGTATCTGTTTGGATACGGCTTATTTGAAAATGTGAAATCTAGCTGAGAGCATGCTCTTGGTGTCTAGAAAAAACATTTCATATTTGAGTGTGTCTTCGCTTTTCCAAATCATAACTTTATCTGGTGACTATATAGACAGTAAAATTTAAATTTACATCCCAATTATCTTGTCTTTTTTTTTTGTAATTCAAACTAGCAAAAACAAATAAACAACAAAGCCTGGATACAAATTTTGATATCCTATTTGACAATGCATTACCCTTGCAATAAATAAGGTTATTATGTGTACTTAAACTCTCTCAAGCTGAATTATTTTCTGGATGTTTAGAGATGGGATTTTTTAAATTAATTTACAAATTCCTTGTGTAATTAAGTAGATTATATATAAAATACACATAAACAAAAACGAATAAGTGATCTGCAATATAATGCAATAAGCACAATAGATAATAAGTAATCCATATCCAATAGCAAAGTGATAAGGATAAAATGGGTTATTTGATTCACATGAACATAATAAATAAATACAAGAAGTTTAAAATTGCATTCCCATGATTTTGGTTTGAACATGTAGTGAGAATTTCAGATTTAGACATTCAGGAGGTGAAAGACATTATGGTATAGCAAAAAGAACATGGGATTTAATCTTGGTAAGTTTCTATTCCACCTACGTGGGGGCTTCAGTGAGTCAAACTCTCAAATTTCCCATGTGTAAAACAGGAATGATACTTCTTTCAAATGCTTGATTAAAAAATGAGGTCATGTGTCTGATGATTACTTCGTAAACATTATAGCACTACAGGGAACTATGATTATGATTTTCAAATCCTTTTGTTCTTATTTTTCCAAAACAGTTATGTTTCCCATTATTTCACAACATTTTTTAAAACTCTGCTCCTTAGGTTACTGATGTGTACAATCCTCATGAAGGTATGTATAATTAAGATGATAAGGGGCGCCTGGGTGGCGCAGTCGGTTAAGCGTCCGACTTCAGCCAGGTCACGATCTTGCGGTCTGTGAGTTCGAGCCCCACGTCGGGCCCTGGGCTGATGGCTCAGAGCCTGGAGCCTGTTTCCGATTCTGTGTCTCTCTCTCTCTGCCCCTCCCCCGTTCATGCTCTGTCTCTCTCTGTCCCAAAAGTAAATAAAAAACGTTGAAAAAAAATTTTTTTAAAAAAATAAAAAAATAAATTAAAAAAAAGATGATAATTAGAAGACAGTCTTCATGTAACGTCCCTTACAATCAGATGAGTAAATGTATTCAATTACTCACCTGATATATAAATGTAACCAAGACAGAATCTGAAAATTATAACCACTTTAATATGAATGTATAAAGGAATTACAACTTTAGCTCATTAAAAAATTAATGAAAATCCATAATGTCTTTTAAATTGCTGCATCAATCCCTGTAAACGGCTCCCATCTTGAAAATATAGCTCTTTTTAACATGTGTATTTAGGAATTGGTAATTTGGCAAACTAGTAAAAAAAAAAAGCATTATTTTTGAAAGCACTTTGTGGGCATGTTTTTATTCTCCACTCGTCTACAGTTAGGTTGTAAAACAGAGCAAAGCTCTTAATCTATGCTAGGTCACTTCATATGTAAAATGGAATTATACCTGGTTTTTCTGTCTTCCTTAACAAATGTGACTTACTCCTCTGAGTAAATATTTTTGAAAGTGCTCTGAAAACAATAGAATTATTATTTCAAAAGCTAGTAGAAAATAGAAATAAATTTGTCAAATTCTCTCACATTTTGCTCCTACATGAGTACCAGTCTCTGAGAGTAATTCAGACCAGGATTTGAATCTGGCTCTACCATTTAGTATCTGAGTGACTTTGGGGAAATAGTTTGATGTTTTAAATTTTTTTTTTTCAACGTTTATTTATTTTTGGGACAGAGAGAGACAGAGCATGAACGGGGGAGGGGCAGAGAGAGAGGGAGACACAGAATCGGAAACAGGCTCCAGGCTCTGAGTCATCAGCCCAGAGCCTGACGCGGGGCTCGAACTCACGGACCGCGAGATCGTGACCTGGCTGAAGTCGGACGCTTAACCGACTGCGCCACCCAGGCGCCCCTAGTTTGATGTTTTAAAGCAAGCTTCTTCAGGGGTGCCTGGGTGGCGCAGTCGGTTAAGTGACCAACTTCAACTCAGGTCACGATCTCACAGTTCGTGGGATTGAGCCCCATGTCGGGCTCTGTGCTGACAGCTCAGAGCCTGGAGCCTGCTTCAAATCCTATCTCTCTTTCTCTCTCTCTCTCTCTCTCTCTGCCTCTGTCTCTCTCTCACTGTCAAAAATAAACATTAAAAATTGTTAAAGTGAACCTCCTCACAAACTTAAGAGAGATAATACTCTCTTTCAAATGATATTTGTTTGGTTGTTGCTATGGACAGTAAATTAGATATGAGTAAAGCATCAGATTGCCTAGTAGGCAATAAGTATTCATCAATTTTTTAATTCAGTATCCTGCTTATCACTATCATAATGTCATTGTCCTTTTCACCTAACATACTTAAAATATCTACTTTCTAAAAGTTTTTTTTTTTAATCGTGCATAAAACATGCACTATATTTTCTTTTTTTAAGTTTATTTATTTATTTTGAGAAAGAGAGAGAGAAAGAGACAGAGAGAGAGAGAGTAAGCGGAGGAGGGGCAGAGAGAGTATCCCAGGCAGACTCCACACTATCAGCACATAGCTGGATATGGGGCTCCAACCCATGAACCCTGAGATCATAACATGTGCCAAAACCAAGAGACAGTTGCTCAACGACTGAGGTACTCAGGGTCCCCTAAGTACTATTTTTTTTTTCTTCACAAGCATCAGAGTTTTAGTGGCTTTATGTATTTCCTAAACATTTTGAAGGAAAATCCATGTGTAGCTTATGTGTTATAAAGTCATACAAACACATAGAAGGTAACTCTAAAATGAGTTTTTATATAGTTTTTGAAATCAGTTATATTCATTTATGTTTTATATTTATATTATTTATGTAAACCTTATATTGTAATTACAGTTGTTTTATGCCTAGTTTAACAGAAACCCCTGAAATAAATACTTGCTTATAGGAAAAGTGGGTATAAAAACATTTTTTAAATATTATATAATACCTCTTCATTGGCTATGCATACATTATATTTTTTAAAAAGTATCATCTTACGTTGGGGCGCCTGGGTGGCTCAGTTGGTTAAGCACCCAACTTTTGCTAAGGTCATGATCTCGCTGTTTGTGAGTTCGAGCCCCGCATCGGGCTCTGTGCTGACAGCTCAGAGCCTGGAGCCTGCTTCAGATTCTGTGTCTCCCCATCTCTCAGCCTTTCTCCTGCTCATGCTCTGTCTTTCTCTGTCTCTCAATAATAAATAAACGTTAAAAAATTTAATGTCATATTATGTAGCATTTTATTATAATGACACCTTCTATTATCCCCTGAACCTTATGAAATAATTGCAATTAAAATCACTCAAAGACTTTACAGTCTAGTAGCTATCTGTGGTCAAATGAAACATAACCATATGTGTGTGTGTGTATATGTGTGTAAATAAAATTTAATCTCTGAAACAGTGCTGAACTCAAGTATAATAGCTCTTCACTCTTAATAGCTTCATAGATGACTTTTGGTAGTTCTAGCAAACATAGCTGTAGGGACCTTTAAATTTCTAAAGAACACTCATTTCTCTAAGAAGTTGTACTGCAAGACCAGAGAAAGCTTTTATTTATAAAAATCTAAATGTTTGACGTTTGTACACATTATAGTCTAAATATATAGATATGTGTAACAAACACACATAAGCTAGAAATAATTTGTCTCTCAATGTACAGATTGGTTAAAAACTTAGTAAACCTAGATCTTCATTACATTTTTTTGTTTGTGTGTTTGTTTAGAATAAATTAAGGAAATGCTGAGTATATTTACTAATTGTAAATGTTTTTCAAAGAATTTGTAAAAGAAAAAAAATACTGCCTGTTATTCATGTGTACAGGTATTTTTAGGCTACTTATAATTGTTTTTCACTCCAAAAATCCTACATAGATTTTCACTTAAAATTTCTGGGTGTCAACCATGAGATTTTTTAAACTTTAGGAACAACTGTTGTTTAAGTATACCAGTGATTTTCTTAACCACCCCAGAAAAGTTACAGAGCCACCACCAGAAATCACACACAAATAAAAATGAGAGTGACCACTTTCTTATTTTACACAAATGTATATCTCTTGAATGCATATTTATTATGTAGACTTTGGATTGGTACCTAGCACTGCATCATTTATGGACTAACAAAAGGAAATACATTTTTGCTAAGGCTTGTTAATTGATTTTCTTAATATTTATTTGCAGTTTTTAAATTCATATGCCAAAAAGCTAGTTACTTTAAATTCACATAAACTTTTCTTCTCATATACATGCCTCTATTGTACTTATGTAATTTATTTGCTGAACACAGTCAAATATTACTAGCCTTTTAAAATCTTTAAACAGAATTTATCTTTAGTAAAAACTTTCTTCAATTTGTGCATTATGAACATGAATTCCAAATACCCACAGTAATTGTCATTTAAAAAATTAATTTAATTTTATTTAGTTCACTTAAAATACAATCATATGTGCTGAATTACTCTTCATCAATGTTTTTATTTTATGGCTGTATTTAAAAAAAATAATTCCCCTCAAGTCATTTGACTTACTTCTAGAATTAATATTTACTGCAATATTCACTTAAAAAATGTTCAATGTTCAATTCTACCCAAGTGATGCATGAATGACTCTCCCTATGAACTTCGATAAAAATAATATATATTATAGAAACAATTTCTTAACCAATATTGCCCTTACTCCCTTCATATATATATTTGTTGGTTCAGTATCTAAATTTTTTCACATAATTTTACACAAGAAAAACCTCATTAAGAAAACATCAGCTTACTCAAAATTGGACATTTTCAAAAATAGAATTCAGGGCCAAATTGAATGATTTATTTCTCTCTAACAAAAATATTAGGCCTGTGCATCCTTTTTATATAATTATTTTCTAGGCTCATCTTTTATTTACCAGATTTTACTATCTTTTAATACTAGGGTAAGATGAAAAATATTTATCAGGTCAATAATATTCATTGAGCAAATTTATAGTTAAACTAAAGCATACACTTCTGTAGAAATCTACTCCTTTAATCTGTTCCTTATACATATTAAAATAAGGGATACTCTGAGATGATATTTTCAGTGTTGTTTTCAGGAAACTAAGATTAATAAAATAGGAATAATAATGTTGTCTATTTGAGGCATCACCTTAACAACTTGACTCTAGTAATAAAGAATCTGGAACAATATAGTTTTTATTATTACTTCTACTACTGCCTTAGAAATAACAGAAAATTGGGGTGCATTGGTGGCTTAGTCGTTTAAGCATCCACCTCTTGGGTTTGGCTGAGGTCATGATCTCACAGTTTCATGGGTTCAAGCCCTACAATGGGCTCTGTGCTGATAGCACAAAGCCTGTTTGGAATTCTCTGTTTCCCTCTCTCTCTCTGCCCTTCCTCCACTCATGGGCACTCTCTCTCGTAATAAATAAATAAACTTAAAAAAAAGAAATAGCAGAAAATAAAATTACTAGAATCTATCAAAGGAATAGCTTCAGTTGATGCAAAGATAAATTTTATCATTGAAAAACTACTTTCTCACTATTTTTCCAAATTCATTAAAACAAAAGGAAGAAATTATATTTCTCATAATAAATAATTCTCAGTTGGGTTCCCATTATATATTTGGGCAAGACTTTATACTTAAGTTCACAGAATTCACTCCATTACATCAAAATGATATGTCACTGAATATTCATGCATTAATGTGTGTGTGTGTAAGTGTGTATGGAAGAATATGTTTCTATGTTTTTACTTCTCTTGAATATTTTATCCATTCTTTTCAAACTCACCTCTATAGTATAAAATCCTCCATTAAGTCATCTTCAACTAACCCAGCACATCAAAATCCTCTCCTCCTATGATCTCATATAGCATTATTCAAATATTAATATTAGTCACTGTTCTTGAAACTAGAAATATGTCACCAACAAGTGAAGAAAAGTTGAGAAAAATCATAGATATTATTTTGAACTTATGATATAACAAGTTACTCTTTAAAAATAATTTCACAGTATATGAGATCAGTGTCTATACATATATATGAATGTATATAGTCTATAAATATTGCACACATATACATACGTATAATATGTTGTGTTAATAAATTTTCATATAGGTGACATTGTAGCATCTACGGATGAATTAAATTTAATGACTTAGCAAAGTTGCTGCATGCAAACTAAATACATAAAATCAATTATATTTATAAACACCAGATAAATGAATGTGAAAAATTGAAATGAAACTACCAATTATATTTATAAAATATAAGGAAATCAGGAATATATCCATTAGAGAATATGCAATCAAAATAAATGGAAAGAAAGGTCACATTCAGGAACAGGAAAATTCAATAATCTTGAAGTGACAATCTCAAATTGACCCCTTGATTTAATAAAATTAAATGAAAAAAATCTTAACACGAGGAATTTGACAAGGTAATATTATTGAAAGCACATGGAAGTTCAAAGAGCCAAAAACATTTTTTTTTAAGAGTCATTTAGTCTACATGGTATTGACACAGGGATGGAGAAATACACTAAAGGAATATATAAGGGAACTCATAAACAGAACTCCAGTAAAATGTGAAGTCAAACAAGAAAATTTAAAAGAGAATTTTTATTTTATCAGGATAGAAAAGTATTAAGCAGCAAGATGCAAAATGTGTAAATCATAAATGAAAATATTGATTGATACTACTATGTTATAATTCAGAGAAATTATTTACAGTACACAGATCTTTAAATGATATACTCCTTGATTATATAAAAAGGTATCATTTCATTAGAAAATGTGCTAAAAAGATTGACTAGTACTTCACTGAAAAAAAATGTGAATAGTCAAAATCCTATGAAATAAAAACTAAATTTATTAGTAATCAGAGGTTTTTTTTTTTTTTTCAACGTTTATTTATTTTTCTTGGGACAGAGAGAGACAGAGCATGAACGGGGGAGGGGCAGAGAGAGAGGGAGACACAGAATTGGAAACAGGCTCCAGGCTCTGAGCCATCAGCCCAGAGCCCGACGCGGGGCTCGAACTCACGGACCGCGAGATCGTGACCTGGCTGAAGTCGGACGCTTAACCGACTGCGCCACCCAGGCGCCCCTGTAATCAGAGGTTTAAAGCTTAAATCACAATTCTCACTCTCTCAATTAGAAAAATAAGCTAAAATATTTAATATCAAGTCCTTGTGAAATGATAGGTCTAGAGGAATGTTCATACACTGCTGATGGGAGTGTGAATTTGTACACTGTCTTCAAGAGACAATAGAATCTTTCACCCTCCCAAAGCCAATTTGCATTGAGCACATAATCATTTACAAAAGAAAGACTTGGGATTGATGAAATAAGACTTCAGAAAGAAAGTACAGAAAAAAGGAAAAGCATTTGAAAACTAACTTTAGATATGCAATTTTTTAAAATACTCTGTTGGAGATCATTACTAAGTAACTGAAAATTGAGGAGTGAAACTCAAAAATGATATCTGGCTTGGATAAATGAGTTATAATTGCAGCCTGGGAGGATTATCAATTGACAAGAAGGACAGATGTGACAAAACAAAAGATACATAAATGGTCTCCTGAAAATAAGTATCATTAAATTATCAGTGGAAGAATAGGAACAAGAATAAAGAGTGGAGATAAAATGGAGAATCAAGAGAGAAATAGGTCTCAGAAATCAAGGGAAATATCTTTAAAGAAGATGAGGACTGATGTCTCCAAAGAAAATTCCATTTGAAAGAGAAATATAAACTAATTTTTATAAATAATTCTGCATTAATTTGGATCTGGAAAGTTATTTGGTTTTGTTAAGAGTAGGTTCATATTGGGGCGCCTGGGTGGCGCAGTCGGTTAAGCGTCCGACTTCAGCCAGGTCACGATCTCGCAGTCTGTGAGTTCGAGCCCCGCGTCGGGCTCTGGGCTGATGGCTCAGAGCCTGGAGCCTGTTTCCGATTCTGTGTCTCCCTCTCTCTCTCTGGCCCTCCCCCGTTCATGCTCTGTCTCTCTCTGTCCCAAGAAAAATAAATAAACGTTGAAAAAAAATTAAAAAAAAAAGAGTAGGTTCATATTAAACCTTTACATATGTATCCTTATTCTTCATGACAAGATACAGATTTATGCATTAAACCATGAATAGAAGAAAGCTTCCCAACCACCATTTCTGCATTTTATGAAAATAAATGCTATAAGCATATTTTTAAAATTTGGTTAACTTTTCAAATTGAATTATTAAGTTAAATGTTAATATATTCTTATAAAATAAAGAAGACACTAATTCTTTTTTTACTTGAAATTGGGTTAGCTATAGCCCTAAATGTAGCAATTTTCTAATAGATGTGTATGTAGGACAGAGAACCAAATTCAATATTTTTTTTTCATTTTTTACTGAGGTATAATTGACACATAACAAAATGATTCAATATTTATGTATATTGTGAAGTGATCATCACAGTATATCTAGTTAATATCCATCACCAAACATAGTTACAGAATTTTTTTCTTATGATGTGTACTTTTACAATGTGTTCTTTTATCAAGTTCCTAATATACAACAGGGTATTACTAAGTATAGTCACCACACTGACCATTACATCCCCTTTACTTCCTTTATCTTATATTTAGAAGTTTTCATCTTGTCACCTCCTTCACCCATTTTTCCCTTTCTCCATCCCCAACTTCTGGCAGCCATCAATCTGTGTTCTGTATCTACGGGCTTGTTTTTTGTTTGTTTGCTTTTTGGGGTTGTTTTGTTTTGTTTTGTTTTTAGATTCCACATAAAAAATGAGATTGTATAGTATTTGTCTTCTTTCTGACTTATTTCACTTAACATAATGCCTTCAGTTTTCACCAATGTTGGCTAAATTTCTTTCTTTTTTATGGCTTAATAGTTTCCCTTCAAAATAAAATGTGTTTTATTTTCTATATCCATTAATCCATCAATGGACACTTAGGTTGTATCCACATCTTAGTAATTGTGGAGTGCTGCAATGAATATGGAGCTTTATTTATGTCTTCCAGTTAGTGGCACCCCAGAGACAATAAGTAATGTGTCCTAAATAATACCATTAACTATTCAGTATCTGAGCTATGATTAGAATTCAAGATAACTGACTCTGTTATGGTACTTGCTACTCTAACACACTATCTTCCATAAATAACTGTTTTAATTAAAAGATAAAACAGCAATGATCTTACACAAATGCATCAGAATTTTAAAAAATGTCAACTTACAAAAAAAAGCAAAAATTTTACACTTCCTTAGATTTTTAATATAGTTACATCTGGTTTTTTGTGGAATAAACAATTTGTCAAACATATATCAAGTGACTTTCTCCAATGCTATTTTAAATATATAAATGAATTAAGAATTTATTACTCAAAAGAATTTTTAAGATTTAATACCCTTTATGTATTTCTTGGTATTGTATTGGGGATTGGACATTAATCAACATCCAATGAATTTATAATATCAAGTGGTGACTACACAATCCTGATGTTAAAGGAAGGATCTTGTTCCAAAATGATCTCTGCTAAGTGCAAAGGTCTGCCTTGAAGGCAATAGAAGTATGTTAATTGATCATTGCAACAGAGGAGACATCACTTCTCAGAGTTTCATCACCTAATCACTATATTTATGCCAAGATGATGCCAGTATGTCTACTCAATTGGGTACCATAAAAATGCTTCTGATGCATTTGCTGAGAATCAGCTCTCAATCCCAGTGGGGTCTAGCTCCAAATTCTCCGATAGTAGAGAATAAAAATCAAGTTTTGCTCTATCATATGATAAATTCAAAAACAACTCTCCTCAGGATGCTGTTTCTTTATTATCTGTCTAAATCTAGTGGCAGTGAGTGAAAAAAAGGCTCATATTTTTGACTTGGTATTTGGGGAGATATTATCAATACCGAATATGTTTGCAATGTTTATCTCTAAAAACTTGAACAGAGAGGAGTGTACCATAGTAGATAAGAGTGTGAACTCTCCTACCTAGGTTTAAATTCCAGGTTCCCATATGTTAGGTGTAAGGTATTGGGCAAGTTTTGCTTCAGTTTCTTCATCTGTAAAAAGGATATTTAATAATCTCTACCTCAGAGAATATTTTGACCTTTGAATTGCACAGTCTTTTTGAAGGACTTAGAAAATTTCTGGCATATAGTTTGTGTTCAGTGAGTTACTGCTATTATTATGTGTATTAAATCTGTGAGCACTCCTTCTGGTTATTAAATTTTATCTCTTTTTTGCCAAATATATTTATTTCTGATCAGAGCTATTGAATGCCTACATGTCACATACAGTACTGGACACTTAGACCTCTCTGCAAGATCTTGTAACATCAGTTTTTAGATCAGTGAAATGTAGAAGGGCATAGTAAGACTGCATCCTCTTATTTGAAGGGAAGGAATTAGCATATTGTGTTTATGATACATCAGATTTTAGAGCAGATTCTTTACATGCATTGTGCTATTCACTCCTTCTCAAAAACAATTTTACAAATGAAGAATTGAAACAAGAAAACTGATTCAAATTAAATCACTAAATATATGAATGGTGTCAAAATACATCTCAGTTTTCTGTCTAAATCTTGCTTTTGTTGTTGTTGTTTCCCCTACATGTAACACCTATGTGATAATAAATGTTAAGAACTCCATGTAATTATCAAATAAGTTCTGAAATATTTTCTATGTTATAGAGAATGGGCAGGCACATAAAAAATTCATATAAATATTTGACTATACTATTAAGGTCTTTTATCTTCACTTTTCACTTCACTTTTCAGGACAGATATAGATTTCTCTCAAGATTAATCCTCAATGAAGTTACCATTTAAAAACTTTTCCAGCCGATATTTATGATGCAAATCAAAAGAATGTGTATTCATACTGTGCTGTTCATAGTTTGGCTTTAATTCTAAACTTTTGCCTTATAAAATTTTGTTTCATATACATAAAGAGAATGTATAGCCTATGATTAGCTATTATCTTTGCTTTTGTGAAATATTGCTTATGTGGCTGTGATACTTAACTTCATTATCTGAATATTGTTTAATCTCAGAGAAGAACCAGTCAGTTTATAAAATATCAGATTGGAGTGGCATGTCTTTCCTAACATTTCTATGCTAAGCCTCATTTCATAAAGATATACTTCTTTAACTTTTTATTTAAATTCCAGTTAGTTAACATACAGTATAGTATTAGTTTCAGGTGTACATGTTAGTGATTCAACCCTTACATACAACACCCGGTGCCCATCATAAAGATAGTTTTTAAATATAGTGATTTTACACTTGAGTTTACTGTTTGGCAGATGCTGAAATATACTACTATAATCATCCTGCATATAGCCTTTGGAAGTATTTATAGGGACAATCATTGCTTCAATTTTTATATTATGGCAGCATCCCAGGAACTTCTGACTGGTTTTAGTTGCACTGCAATTCTGTTTAATGGTGGCCCCTGCCCCATGACAATATAAAAAGTGCCCTTCTACCATTAATTTGTAAACCTCTGGTATTGAGGCCATCTTGATCACACAGTCATTATGTGGCTGGCTTACAGCCACTGCCTCACTGCCATTGCCAGTTATTATATAATTAAATGAAATGATGTGTCGGTAGTATATTCAGATCACTTTAACATTTATAATGATGATGAGCAACTCTTGTTCTTCTAGCATTGTCTGCTTTAGCCAGCAGTACAAAATGTATTCATAGGATAAGAACCACCTTTCCAGTTAAATTTGTGATGTGAAAATATGGTCCTAGTCTCATCTATCTTAATAGGTGGAATCAAGTAAATTAATACTTAACCCAGTTGTTGGAACTTCATGCACAAATAATTTGGGCTCAACTAATCAGGTTTATAAGGTAACCTAAGCTATCATCAATTGGTTTAATGTCAATCAAGGTGATATCTTGGGAATACACAGTTCCGTTTAGATCCCTTTAGATCAGCAGATTTCAACTGTGGTGATTTTGCCCTCCAGAGGACACTGGGTAATATCTGAAGACATTTTTAAATGTCACAACTTGGGACGGTTGCTACTGGCATCTGATGAGTACATGTTGGGGATGCTGCTAAATATCCTTCAATGCACAAGACAGTCACCCACACCCCCTCTAAAAAAGGATTACCTGGCTCCAAGTGTCAATAGTCCTGAGGGTGATAATCTTGGCTTTAGATGACAAAAACTTGACCCTCAACTAATGCCCTTCAGTGGGATACAGTCAGGGTGCTGCAAAGCTGTTTTCTGGCTTCCACTGTCCATATCACATATAAATGTTTATGCAGAGAAAATTAAAATTATAGAAGTGTACAAAGGGACCTAAGTGTATAATGTAAGTATGTATCTCAGGAAACAAGTCTCAACTACTTTCCTACTATAGTCATTTGCTCGTAGACACATTCAAACATAGACCAATAGTAAAATTATACCTACACACTTTTAACTTAAGCATCTTTGTGAAACAATAAGAACTTGAATGTATATAGTTTGACAGTGATGTCAATTTTTACATAGGCCTCTCTGTATTGAAATTATAGGAAAAATAATACTGTTTTTTACCACTAATTTTGTACATATATTTTTGTTCAGAGACTATTTTAATGAAAGTTACCCAGGAGTCTGATTTCAAATTCACAATTAATCACTCATTCAATATTACTGAGTGTGATTTAAGTGCCTGACACTGTTCTCTCATTACTCAAAAAGCCTGTGTTAAGTACAAGGGAACCCACTTTACTTTAAGGGAATGACAGAGGCACTTGAGTGGAATTTAAGTCCTGTGGGTAGCCAGAAGCTGTGCTTCTCAGGTTTTCATGTGCTTAAGAATCACTTGGGGGTACTTTTTATCATATTCTTGGGCTTGAGCACCAAAGAGTCTGATTTAGTATGTATAGAGTAGGTATTTTAAAACAAACCATCCTGGTGATTTCATGCAGATGATTTCAGACCATAGTTTCAGAAATACTGCCTTAGATCTGTAGTTCACTGGGTACAACTCTAAATCTACAAAGGATTCAATTTGCAAAAGGAAGACTAGGAAAGGCTAGACATAAAGGTCAAAAAAGTTTATGACTATAAACAGTGAATTATTGTTAATTCATAGCAATAATCCATTGATTCAATAAGTATTTACTGTAAGCCAATTATCTACCAGCAGTAGTGTAGGCACTAAGAATATTGCTTTAAATAAAACAGAAAAAAATAATCTGCCCTGATGGAGTTTACATTCCAGTGGGAGGAGCCAGACAATGAATTACTAACATAAGGCAGAAACAATTAATAGTTTTTATTAGATGCAGACTTTAAGGTGATTTATTAGGAAGCTCTCGAAAGAATTTAAAAAATTATTTCCTTTGAAATATGTTCCATCTCTACACTCCTCTCCATAGACCCATAATTTTACCAAATTTTAAAAATACAAATTGACACTACATTTATGGGCCAATGTTTTATTTCAAAGCAATATCATATCTCACTCTCTAAATGATGCTGTTGTCACTTGTTACATAGTATCTAAAAGTAAAAATCTTGGCAAATCCTACTGTCATGTTTTGTTATCCATTGTGAAGAAATATTGCATACATTTTATTTTGGCTGCCTTTAGATCTAACTGCATATGTTGTTATAACTACAATTTATGTAGTTTAGTAAGATGTTGCAATTTTTATTAATACAATTTTATTGCTTATTACTTAATACAATTTTCAATGTTTTCTGATTTGAATGAGAAAATAAATTATAATATTTGTGTGTATCGTTGTTGTTATTATTCCTCAACTATCTAGGACACTAAATTTGGAGGATTTGAAAATTATCCCAATCAATAAGAAAAAATATTAAAAGTTTTTGAAAAACTTTAGAATGCAAAGTTTACTGCAGACTTTCTTGGAACTTTTATTATATGATTATGAATTGTGATCCTTCAAGACATGATAAAATAAACAACGTTACCTAAACTTTTTCAATCATGATTTCTTTTCGTGGAGTTTATAAAAGGACCACATGCTCTGACAGAATGATTAAGAGAAAAGAAAAATATGGAAAACAATTTTTTAAAAACCCGACAAGCCAGATTTGAAAAAAAATCTATCATCTGTCTATCTATACACACACACACACACACACATAATTGTATGACTACATGACCTACATTTAATTGGGTGTGAAAATGTTCCTCAGGACAACTCCTTTTCTACTTAGAGTTGATATTTTCTGATTTTATTGCTTGTATATCAGGCTAAGAAGAAGTAATTTTCAGATTAGTTCCTAATCATTAAGTTACTTTCCTCTCCCAAGAGAGAACATAGTTCTCACCATCAAAGCATTAGAAAGAATGCATCAAAGGAAAATAACAAAGTCAACGGAAGCAGTAGTCTGAATAAAGAATTCCAAATCTTTTGCTGGCAAATCTATGAATATTGGCCAAGGTTTTGTAGAATATATTGGAGGGAGCACACATCCAAGGAAATGAATCACTACAAGTACACACACAAAGATACTCTGTGAGCATACACATTAGTAAAGATGGAGAGTAATCTTAAAATAAATATTAAAGATTGAAGCAAACAGAACATTCCACTACCCATAGGTTTTGATTAAAAAAATAGATAAAAGACATATAAAAGCATCCATCAAATCTGAAATTGTGTGTATTTGCACACTGACTTGTTGTAGGAAAGATTTAGAGTAATTACTAATTTGACTATTTTAACTTAAAAATTTCACATTATTTTTACATTGCATAATACAAATGTATTTTACAATATAAAATATTGTACAATATGCTACACAATATAAAGATACTATACAATATACTGTTTTTCAGTAGTGACAAATATCAAAACACTTACATTAACACAGTCCCTGTGTTAAGGGCCAGTTGGTATTATGAAAGAAATCTAGACACAAACAGAACTTATCCCTTTAGCCATATAAGACAGGGATTTTTTTCTTTGTGAGGCAGAATTTGGAATCAATATCATAATTTTAATGATTATTATTCTGGATTATATGTGTTTATGCTTCAGTTAAATATAATGAATTTTATTCAGTTCTCATGTAAGGGGCTCAGTTCTGTCAGTTCACAAAGTATCTTTTCTTCATAAAGTTTCAATCTTTCATTTATTCATTTAACAAATTAAGGGTTTATGGTACTCCTAGTAGGTCACAATTCAAAGTGTCTACCTAGCATCATGACTACTTTCTTGCATTTCTTTGATACTGTCTGTTTCTTTCAAATAGAGTATCAGTGTCCAGAGTTAGCAAAGCAAGGTTAGCTACACCTTTCAGAACACTGTCTCAGTGAGCCTATTCTGTTTAAAATTGTTATAGTGGGCATACATTAAACATCTGTCAATTTACTTGTGGCTCAGTCAGTCTGGACCCTGTTGAGAGTTTACTTTTATTACATAAAAGGATAACACGTTTTGTTTTGGCTTACCTTCTTCTTAGTAACTTAGAATTGGTATGTGTATGTAATGTCACACATGGATATGTACAGGTAAATAATCAAAAGAGAATAATAATGAAAGAAAACAGTAAATCAAAGAAGTTAAGCATTCTGGTATATTTTTGTGTTAGATCAGGAAAATTAACACTATAGATGCAATAATAAATAATACTTATGATAGTGATCCTTCAATATTAAGAAAATGCTAGCTGTTTATGCTATCATGACATCACTTTCCTGGTGAGAAACTGATGGTACTAGGTCACTAGTTTATAATCCCATTAGGTTGGGATTAGGAAAAAACATCTCCTTCTATAGACTTTAAGTGCTGCTAAAATTTAGGGAATATGCAGAACAAAGTTCCAAGGAATGTGATTATAAGCCAGAGATCAGAGGAAAAGCTGGCATGTGAAGAGAAAAAACGATTTAAAAATGTGACGGAGCACCTGGGTGGCTTAGTCTACAGCTCAGGGCATAATCTCATGGTTCGTGAGTTCAAGCCCCACATCAAGCTTTCTGCCGTCAGCGCAGAGTCTGTTTCCGACCCTCTGTCCTCCTCGTTCTCTGCCCCTCCCCACTCGTTCTTTCTCTTTATCTCAAATAAATAAAAACTTAAAAAATTTTTTAAATAAAAAAATAAAGTGACAGAAAATGAAGACACCTAATTTTAAATTGTGGCATAAATTGAATTAGAATTCTATCTCTGTAAAATCATAATCATATCTGTTAAATAAATTTTCTTTTAATAATGATGCATAAATAAAAATATTTATGACTTTTTTCCCTTTATTCCCAGACAGAATAAAAAGAAAGAATAGCTACATATCTAGAAAAGAAAGGGAGGCACATAATACAGTGATTCCTCAACTTTAGCTGCATCAGAATCGCCTGGTGAAATTATTAAGCAACATGGTTCTGGGATCTGCACCCTTACTCTGATTCAATAGGTAGTGTCTGACAATTTTAACTTCTAATCAAAACAAATTTTCTCATTCTTAATTTTAATTTCCAACAAGTCCCTACATCATACTGACTCCTCTAGACACTTAGAGAATCTATCTTTAGAAATCTAAATCTATCTTTTGGATACAGGAAGGAGAATACAGACAGCAGTATACTGCAGGATCAGAAAATGCCTACTCTACTATTCCTCCCTATTGCCCATTCTCCTTTGCAAATGCTTAATGGATATTTCTCCAATTTTTTTTTTTGTCACCCAAACTTCGATTCAAAATCCTATGAAATTTAAAGACAATCCTAGGCAAACACCATGAAGGAAATCTCCCCCAATTGTTTTATACGAAGTGTTTCATCATGTAAAAGAATGGACGTTTGAAATAGTAATGGAAAATGATAATTACATTATATGTCAATTTTATATTGTTACCTAAGATTTCCACTTACCACACCAATTTTTGTGTGCATCTGGGAAAAGAGCTATTTAAACATTATTCTCCTCAGGAATAAAATGCCTCCAATAGTACATGAATTAAAATATTAAAGTAGGACTATTCAGTCTTTTATACTCTTTTTCTAAAGTCTCTAATGTGTCTCTTTGTGGCTTTTAGTCACATCCTTGTTGTTATAAACTTTGATGAATCTGTACATGAGGTCTATGAAAAGAGATGAGTGGTTATTAGATGTGAACAAGTATCTTACTATATATGAAAAGCCACAGTTGGTTTACAGAGTCATCCCTCAACAATTTTAAAAGCAATTTCTATGGAAAAGTGGAAGTTACCTAATATGTGGGAGACATTATGACTATATCAGAAAATGTTCCATTAGCTTGAATTAGGTACTAAACCTTTTAAGCTATTGATCATTAATGAAATCATATTTTCACAAACATATTATCACTCACATCTCAGACAATAAAACTAGAAAATAATTTTAAACTTTTTTGATTGGTAATTAAACCTGTCTAAATCTTAATTTAATTTCACTTCTTAGAATATTATGGGAAATTAATATTTACACTGTTTAAGTTTCATTAGTTTCAGTTTTTATAAAGTCATGTACTTCTATGGGAAAATGTATTTTATTTTTAATATAGATATATGGGGAACCTGGGTGGTTCTGTTGGTCAAGTATCTAACTGTTGGTTTTGGCTCAGGTCATGATCTCACAGACCATGAGTTTGAGCCCTGTGTCAGGCTCTGCACCCACAGCATGGAGCCTGCTTGGGATTTTCTCTCTCCCGCTCTCTCTGCCCTTTCCCCATCATGCTGACTCTCTCTCTCTTTCTCTCTTTTTCAAAATAAATAAGTAAACTTTAAAATGATATAGAGTTTATAATCAGTTATGTGATCAAATATTTTTGTACAATAATTTTCTTACATTGTTACTTATAATTAATAAAATTAGAAATAAGCCAAATGAAGAGGGATAGAACAATGGCAAAATATACTACAGTATAAACCTACAATGAAATATCATACATTCAACAAAAGTCTTATCTAGGAGTTAGGGTTAAGGGTAGTTTTTATTGACCACATTACTTTTCTGCATTTGGCAAGTTTTCTAAACTCAAAAAATTAAAAAAAAATAACAAATTGTTTTTGAATCAACACATTTTGACATTTACAATTATTTCTTTGTAATATTCTTATTTAATCAGTTTGCTCATTGTAAGGGTCACTCATCTGACAATTGCATAAAGTTCATTTGAGGGGCAGATTGTACACTTGTATCTAGATAGAATACATTTTTAATCAATTATAAAATTTCAAAGAAACATTCTTTATGAGACAATAGTGATAAAAATGACAAAAAAATGTTAGCATGGTAACAAGATTGTTAGAATTCTTATTCAAAAACTCTTTCTCTTGCCAACTCAGGTACAGTTCCAAATCATAATGCTTTCACTGTATGTGTTACTATGGAATTTTCATTTAAGAAATCCATAATGTGTTCTCAAACCAAGTTCATTCATAAATATTCCTTACATAACAACCATACAGGAGTTTGTGAGGCAGTATGTAAGACTCAGGAATGGGAGATGTTTCTGGGCACAGGTGTGTGAAAGAATCTGGCAGGAGAGAAAGGAAGATGGTGGCAGAGTAGGAGGCTATTAGGCTTGCCTCATCCCATGGACACGACTAGATAGCTTCAATTCATCCTAAAAACCACAGAAATTGACCTGAAGACTGACAGAACAAATTCCACAACCAAGGGGAGAGAAGAAGCCACATTAAAGAAGAAGAAGACCAAGACATAGACAAAATATGAAGATAGAAGAATTTATCCCAAACAAAAGAATAAGATAAGACCACAACAAGAGATCTAAGTGAAGCAGACATAAGTAACATGTCTGATCGAGAATTTAAAGAAACAATCATAAGGATATTCACTGAGCTTGAGAAAAGAATAGAAGACCTCAGTGAGACCCTTACCACAGAGATAAAAGAGTTGAAAAGAATCAATCAGTGATGAAGAGTGAAGAAGAAGAAGAAGAAGAAGAAGAAAGAAGAAGAAGAAGAAGAAGAAGAAGAAGAAGAAGAAGATTGGAAACAGGCTTGATGTAATGAACAGCAGGCTGGAAGGAGAAAAGGAATGAATTAGTGACCTAGAATACAAAGTAATAGAAAATAATAAAGCTGAAGAAAAGAGAAAAAGGAATTATGGAAAATGAGATGGAATTAGGGAGATCAGTGATTCCATCAAAAGTAATAGCATTCATAATAAAGGAGACCCAGAAGAAGAAAAGAGAGAAAAGGTGCAGAAATTTTATTTGAAGAAATAATAGATGAAAACTTACCTAATCTGGGGAAGGCAAAGACATCCAGATCCAGGAGGCACAGAGAACTCCCATCAAAATGAATAAAAGAAGGCCAACATCAAGGCATATTATAAGTAAATTTGTGAAATATAGTGATGAAAAAAAATCTCAAAGCAGCAAGACAAAGAAGCCCTGAATTTACAAGGGAAGACCCAAAAGCTAGCTGGAGATTTGTCAACAGAAACTCAACAAGCTGGAAGGGAGTGGCATGATATATTCAAAGTCCTGAATGGGGAAGATCTGCAGCCAAGAATACTCTATCAGGAAAGCTATCATTCAGAATATATATATATATATATATATATATATATACATATACTATATGTATATGTAGATATATATATAATATATGTATATATATAATATATGTAGATATATATATAGATATATTATGTAGATATATAGATATAGATATATAGATATATATAGTATATATGTAGATATATAGATATACATATATAGATATATATATATGGAGGAGAGAGAGAGATAGTTTCCCATGCCAACAAAAAAGAAAAACAAAAACAAAACAAAAATATAAAAACAAAAACTAAAGGAGTTTGTGACCACATGAATCAGCCTTGCAAGAAATATTAAGATTCTTTGCAATAATAAACTGGAAAGGAAAGACTGAAAGTGACACATATAAGAAAGGAACAGTGAAAATCTCCAAAAATAACGACAAAACAAGTATAAAATAGCACTAAATACATATCTATTGATAATATAATAGCTTTCAGGGGCACCTGGGTGGCTCAGTTGGTTGGGCGTCCAACTTTGACTCAGGTCATGATCTCGGGGCTTGTGGGTTTGAGCCACGCATCAGGACCTGTGCTGACAGCTCACAACCTGAAGCCTGCTTTGGATTCTTTGTCCCTTTCTTCCTCTGCCTCTCCCCCACTCATGCTCTGTATCTCTCCCTCTGTCTCTCTCACTCAAGAATAAATAAACATTAAAAAAATATTTTTAAATAATAGCTTTAAATATAAATGGAATAAATGCTCCAGTCAAAAGGCATAAGGTGTCCAAAAAATAGAAAAGGAAGAAAAACTTACAAATTCATTCTAGGAGGCCAGCATTACCATGAAACCAAAATAAGATAGACTCCACAAAAAAAAGAACTAAAGGCCAATATCCCTGATGAATAAGGATGCAAAAATTCTCATGAAAATATTAGCAAACAGGGTTCAATAATAAATTAAAGAAAGTCATTGACCATGATCAAGTAGTTGTTATTACTGGGTTTCAATGGTGCTTCAATATTCACAAATCAATCAACATGATATACTCCACTTTAATAAAAGAAAGGATAAGCAGCATATGATCCTCTCAGTAGACACAGAAAAAGCATTTGACAAAGTACAACATCCATTCATGATAAAACCCTCACAAAATAGGTTTAGAGGGAACACAGTTCAACATAATAAAGACCATATATGAAAAACCCATAGGTAATATCATCCTCAATGGGGAAAAACTGAGAGAATTTCCTTTACACTCAAGTCAAGCGATCTTGATAAGAGCATGTTTTAAAAATCTTTCTGGAAGGCAAAGATTCTATATATTTGGAGTTTTACATATGTATTCAACTTTTCGCTGAGCAGTTCCAGTTCTAACGATGGATTTTAAGGAAAAAAAAAGATGCTAATAAAAAGATGAATGCTTAAGTATGTTCATAGCAGCATTATGCTTAAGATAGGTAATTTTGAAAAAAATGTGAAAATCATTAGGAATCATTATAATAGAAAGCTATCATGCCATTACATGTCATATTAGCATTGCATTTTAATGACCTAGGCAACCACATATTCAAAATAATTGCCACACAAAAATATTCACAGTAATTGCTAAGTAAAAATGCGCATTGCAAATGTGTATATTCAGGAGGTATTGTTACTTAATATGTTGGTGTTGATAGAATAAGAGTAGAAGGACATATAGCACACTATAACAGTGGTGCTTTTATGTATAGTTTTAATTTTTAGCAACAGTAATATTATTATTAATAACTGACATTTCTAAAGGATATGCTATATGCCAGGCATTAAACTAAGCATTTTATGTGGATCATATCACTAAATAAAACAAATTCTGCAAGAAATATACTATTATTTTATCAATGAAGAGACAAATGTTGGAGGAAATAAATAATTTGTCAAAAATTATAGATACACTAAACAGTTGAACCAGAATTTGGGTCTAATCTGACTCAAATTACTTTCCTGCTCTTTGTGATTATGTGTGTGTGCGTGTGTATGGTGGTGGTGAGGAGGGGGCTCTGAAGTTTGTAAGTATTATTTAAAAATAGTGTTAAAGATGTTATTTAAAAGAATATAATGTTATAGGCCTACTCTGGGTACATTGTTTTGATTTTCTTAATTATCTGATAAATATTTTGTATACACTGATACATATCTGCTTGAGATAGAGAACAAATAGACATTCTTCTTGGTATTTGTAAATTATATAAGTTTATCATCTCAAACAAGATTGCCTACACAAGCAATTAAGCTTTTTTTTTGTCACTTAGTACCAGGCATTTTAAACAAAACAAACAAAACATTCAAATGATATTCCAAAGTAAAGTATTGGAGAGGAAAGGAAGGGAGAAAAGGAGGGAACACTCAAGAGTAATCTAAAAGGAAGAAAGACAAGATGAATGAGCTGACAGAACCAGTGTTCTCCAATTCTTTACATTATTAAAGCAAGTTACTTAGTTATTGGAGTGATTTTCAACAAAATTATAAATGGTACACCAAGACACATTATTGCACAATGCTGGGTGCTCCATTACAGAGAATGTGTTTTGGCCATGGTGAATGTCTTTTTCTGTCTGGATTTTATTTTTCATATTAAAAGTATATTGACCACCCATAACTGTGGAGTTCCTATTGCTCACCTAACTCTTCACTGAAATAGTTTCTAATAAATTTGTGTTTTTAAAAAAGTGCCATGTTCATGACGTGAAGTCTTTTTGACTCACTCCAGAAGCCAAATTCCAGTCACTTCCTGTCACTAGGATTAGTGAAACTCAATCCCAGGTAAATTATCTCCTCAAAACATAGGAATTCAAATTATAGTCATGGAAATTCTACTGGCATTGTAGACATTGGCCTTCCTCAGTTAAGTATCTCTCAACTATCCATCCAAAATTCAATATAGATAAATCTATAAGTGAATATAACTGAAAGGAAAAGAAGTCCAGCCAACTTTTCAAATATTTAAAAAAAAATATTCTTTGATCTAACCAGGGCTGGATAAAGTGATATATTTAGGCCATATTGTATTGATGACTACTATAAGAAATCACTCCACTTAATAGTTATGCCTATTGTGAGAATATCATCAAAGATACTTTTCATATTAATACAGAGCTTTCTGTAACATTATTCAAGAATAGTTGAAGAGATGTAATTTTCCTGGGAACTTGGTGATTTTCTATGTTTTTAATCTTGGGGATAGTAAATTATATAACATATTTTTTTTTCTTTCTCCTCAGCAGTTAGGTAACTTTGGTTTAAATTTGTGGGCCATGAATAGGTCACGAATGTGTACATGTGAAAATAAAGTAGATATATTTAGTCTTACATTTGTTTACTTTTTATCTGCAATCTTTACTGTTTTCTTTATTTTTCATTTCCCTTCCACTTCTCTTTTGCTATATGCTGATTCATTTGCTGCATGCTCTCTTCGGCTTGGTATTTTTTTTTTCTTTTTTCCTGGAAGAACATGCAAGATTATTGAATGAATGAATAAATGAATGATGAATGACTTTCCTAAATTTTTAAAGATGAGTGTTAATGTTTGTTTATATATATGAGATCGATTTAATTGTAATTACTGATATAATTGAGGTTGGCTTGATTTGCAAACAACAGTGAGTAGGTTTTGTTTTGTAGAAAAGCATGCCTCAGAAAACCATGGGCCATTTCATCCTGGCTTCCCAACTGACTTTATAAGTACCTCTAGATCAGAGACTATATAATACACTTCAATGTTTGCCCATGTAGTTAGCCGTGGCAAGTCAAGTAGTTTCCCAAAACTTTTGTGATTGATAATGACGGTACTTATTGACAAGATTGTATCTATATCTATGTCAGTTCAGTTTACTTAACATGTCTGTTAGGCACAAGGACTCAATAGGTAATGGAGATAAAAAATAATTATGACCTAGGTCATGCACTCTAGGATAAAAATTAGAGAGTAATGGAGGAAACATACAAAACAAATTATTTCCATCATGCGATTGGTACAAGGTGTTATAGTGGAATTACATAATAAAACTTACTAGTTACACTTGTAATCAGCATAATATATAGAGTTGTGAGATCACTAAGTTGTACATCTTAAACTAATGTAACATTGTGTCAACAATACTTCAAGAATAACCATGTTTCTAATTAAAAAAAATTAATAAAAGTAACAAGTTCTGTAATGCCTGTAAATAGTCAATAATTATTTACCAAGTTTCTCCTATGTGTGGATATAATGCTAAGCTCTAGAAATAGAGCACTGAGAAACAACATTCTTTTTTGTTTCCCTTTCTGCTTTTATAGGTTTTAGATTTTTCCCTCCCTTTCTTGGACAATTCTTTGGCTCCTTTCTTTTTGCCTTTTATTGCAATGTATAACTTATTTTTTCTTCTATTGAAACAACTTATTCTATCTGCATATGATTAAAATTTTACATGCCATTAGTATATCACCTCACCCTTTTAATACGACTTAACTGTATATTTTGTTTGTTAATTCTTTTTTTTTTTTTTTTTTTTAAATTTTTTTTTTCAACGTTTATTTATTTTTGGGACAGAGAGAGAGACAGAGCATGAACGGGGGAGGGGCAGAGGGAGAGGGAGACACAGAATCGGAAACAGGCTCCGAGCCATCAGCCCAGAGCCTGACGCGGGGCTCGAACTCACGGACCGCGAGATCGTGACCTGGCTGAAGTCGGACGCTTAACCGACTGCGCCACCCAGGCGCCCCTGTTTGTTAATTCTAAATTTGTTGTTCAGAACACAAAGGGTCAAAGCCTGTCACCACACATAAACAAGAATGTTACTATTTGAGGAGATTTGAAACATCATTCTAAAATTGGTACTATTATGCTGTTTGTACCTGTGTACCAATTAGCATACACCTGAAATTCAGATTTCCATATAAATAAGCTTTTAGAAATGTTTCCATTTCTTTGTTTTGTTTGGATTTTGTCTGTGTTTCAAATAGGAAATTAGGAAAATTCCTACTATGGAATTTTTATTAACTGCAAGATAGTCATCAGAAAAAGCAGCTTAAGAAGAAACTACATATATATATATATATATATATATATATATATATATATATGTATGTGTGTGTGTGTGTATTTTTCCCCTTGCTGTGAGCAAATGGCATACTTCTCTGGGTTTGAAAAGTCTTATCTAAGATAATTCAATTCAGCTGTGATAAAGCACTATAAAGAACTTCTGTTTTTGTTATCTGAAATTAAATGTAGCTATGTGGACATGTGAGTGAGGGAAAGAAGCCTTGAATGTCTGCTTTAAGAAAAAGAATAATTACTTGAAGAGTACTTTCTTTAGGAAACCTTTCTCATGACTCCCTCCCTGGCCAAAGTATCATACATTTGCTCTCTCATAAATTCTTTTGAGTTCCTATTTTTATTAAAGAATAACATTGCCATTGTTTCAACTGTTTAACATTTTCCGTATTTCCATATCCTATTACAAATTTTGACTCAAAGGGGGAGCTCACTTTTTGATGAACTGAACTGGGAAAATGAACAGGGCCATCTAGAAATTTAAGAGACAAATCAGTTATTATATCTAAGGTAAGTATATATTGATTCTAGTTTATCCCAAATTAATACTGTGACATTTTGGCAGTTCTTTATTACAAAACTGAAATTACAAAACATTTGTATCCCACATTAAGTGAAAACAAGTATAGGCTCCAGAAGGGAAAGAATATGGTTATAGACTGATAGGATATTATAATGCCAAGAAGCTTAATCATCATTGATGATCTGCTTTAAATTGATAGGACAAAATCTTTTACATTATTGTCACTGAGTTTTTGCTCTGCTTCTTCCAGAAGACCCTTCATTACATGTTAAAATAATAAACACACAGCAAACAATGAAACATGCAAACAAGCAAATCCCGTATAACACGGCTTTTTCCTATCTGAAAATGGAAGATACGTTATATGGTAGTTTGATATTTTCTCTAAAATGAAGCAAAATTACCTCCACCATTAAAAGGCCCAATTTCAGAATTAGCTGCTCTGCTAGTTTATTTTTTTTTATTGATTGATTTTTAAAATTTTATTTTTTCACTTACATCCAAATTAGTTAGCATATAGTGCGACAATGATTTCAGGAGTAGATACCTAATGCCCATTACCAATTTAGCCCATCCCACACCCCACAACCCCTCCAGTAACCCTCTGTTTGTTCTCCATATTTAAGAGTCTCTTACGTTTTGTCCCCTCCTTGTTTTTATATTATTTTTGTTTCCCTTCCCTTATGTTCGTCTGTTTTGTCTCTTAAAGTCCTCATATGAGTGAAGTCTGCTTGTTTATTTATTTAGTTATTTACCTACTTATTTAAAAAAAAGACCTCCATCAATTTTGCTATCACATTCTGCTCTCTTCAGGGTGAGTATGGCAGGTCCTGCCAGAGAAAAATGTATAACCTTTTCAATTCTAAAAAACAAGTAAGTGTCTAAAACGGCCAGTCCTATTGGAGAAAAATGCTTTCTAGTGTCCTTTTAAGTATGATAACTTAACAATAGAAAAAACACTGAATGTAAATTTGATTCCTTTAGAAAATAATCATAAAATTTAATCAGGAAATTTAATTAAAGCATACCATTTATAGTTATAATTTACCCATTATTCTGAAAGGTCAATATTTTTGTAGTAAGGGAGATATTTCCTCTTATTTTTCATCAGTGTACCAGATGGTAACTTGCATGTATTTAATAATTGTATATATATAATTCAAATATTATATTTTTTAAAGCAAATCATGTTGTCAGAAGTAGTACAGTGACCACTGAAGCTAAACAGTTCATTTGCTCTAGTTATGCTGACATTGTAGCATGAAACTGCTCCTGTACTCAAAACTTGATAAATGTTTCCTATTTTAGAAACAAGAAATCCTCCAAGGTGCCCCTGGAGGAAAGACCTTCAAGCTTTCATGATTTCCTCTAAATGTTTAAAATCATGCTCTCCTTATGTGTTCTGAGTAACAATTATTGGCTTCTTTCCTGGAAATAAAATGTGCTTTACTCTTTTTTCTCCCTTAGTGGCTTCATGCTGTGTCCTGCTTTTTCCTAGAATTCTGATTTAGTTTTATTATTCATGGCTGATGTAAAGAAACTAAGAAGTAACACAGAAAAATAATGCACTATTTAATAATTAGTCATATTATTAAATGTTAGGGTGACTTGCAAAGTGATTTAAAAATCTTACTCCATTAATTTAGGATATATTCAAGAATGAGGGATGTTTATTATATTTAATGCATATTAGTAATATTGCTTTTTTTATTTTTTTTACATTTATTTTTGAGAGACAGAGATAGAGCACAAGTGGGGGAGGGACAGGGACAGAAGGAGACACAGAATCCAAAGCAGGCTCCAGGCTCTGAACTGTCAGCACAGAACCCCACGCAGGGCTCAAACCCACAAACTGTGATACCATGACCTGAGCTGAAGTCGGACAAAACCGACTGAGCCACCCAGATGCCCCCATATTAGTAATATATATGTGGCATCTAGATTTCAAAATTAAGTAAAGTTTTTGAATAAAATATCCCATGTTGAATTATGAAAGAATTTTGTGGATTTGCTTACTCAGTATAACACATTAAAATGTGCATACTACTTTGATATTTGAAAATTGTTCACTATATACATGAAAAAAATACAAAATAACATGAAGAGTTATGATCCTAATAATGTAAAAAATATAATGTATAGAAATTTATGTAGAAAAATTGGAAAATTATTTTAAGTGTATCATTACATACTTTAATATATATGTAAAATATATCAGCAAATACTATATATGAAGTCAAAATAAGTAATCATAAATAAAATCCATATATTTGGCAATATACAATTTTTAATTTATGTACAGCACAAAACATAATTAAAAAAGTAGAAACATTTTTGTCATATATGTCACAGTGTTAATGCACATCATTAATAATTCATATATAATCAGCTTTTATGAGAGAACCAATACAAAATAGCAATCTCAAATAATTATATCTCAAATCTCAATTATATCTCAATCTCAAATATTTATATATATATATATATATACATAAACATGAGAAAACTTAATTTTAAAGAAACATAAATTAGAACAATATTTGAAATGCTATTATACTATATTTTGATAAAGGCTACTTAAGTGAATTTCTCATAAAGTGGGAATTATATTAGTAAAAGCTGTATAAAAAACCATATCTCAGGGGTGCCTGGGTGGCTCAATGGGTTAAGCATCCAACTCTTGGTTTTGGCTCAAGTCATGACTCCACTGTTCGTGGGTTTGAGCCCCACACTGGGATCCACACTGACAGTGTGCAGCCTGCTTGAGATTCTCTCTCTATCCTTCTCTCTCTGCCCCTCATGGCTCCTGCTCTCACCTGTGCTCTCTCTCCCGCCCTCTCTGTCTCTCTCTCTCTCTCAAAATAAAAAAAGCAAGCAAACAAACAAAAACAATCAGTATCTCCAATGAAACTATACGAAAATATAACCACCTCCAGGCAATTAATAAACTGATGCTATCTAATGCAAAAAGAATGTTGTAGCCAAATGTGGGCATAACTTTTAAGAACTCTTTTAGATTAAGGGAACAAACATTTCTTGAATAGTTCTCCACTACTATATGTAATGCAGTTTGATAACCATTTTTACTCTTATTTTGAAATTCCTATAGAACTTCCAAATAGGCGTTATTAACTTTTTCTGATGGATGAGAAAACTAACACTCAGAAAGGTAGCTAATTTAACTAATGCCTCCCAACTAGTAAGCGTGTATCAGAACTGAGCTCTATTTTACACCAATTTAGCTGAATTCAATAAAAATGTATTTAGCACCCTTACCACACATCAAATGATAAGAGAAATAGGTGAATAGATGTGAACATATCATATATGGGTGATCTTGGCCTAAAAAGAGCTAAATAGAGAGAGAGAGGCTATAGTCATACTAGTTGAAAGGTGGATTTTCTGTAACAAGGATACCACGTATGTGTTAAGGAAACATAGTGGAGCTTTATTTTGATTTCAGAATATTTCATGACAGACAAAGCTGTTTAGCCAGGTACAGCTGGCAGGGAGGCTTTTTGTGGAGAGATGTAAGGGAGGATAGGTACAAATGAGGCCGCATACAGGGCTGGCTGAAAGGTATGAAATATGAGATGCTGGGACTATTGTTTGGCAAGAATGTGCACAGAGATGAATATCATCCAGTCACCTGTGCAAAGAAGTAGACGATTTGACTTGTATTTTGTTTTTGGAACTGTGTAAAATTAATAAATATTTTGTGCCAGATCTGTAACATTCATATGTATATTATGTGAAAGGGAAATATGTGAAAGGGAATTCTAAAAACTCCCACATTAGTGGACTTTTAGTTTGGTAGTATACTTTTAAGTTTTATATTTAGGACTGAAATTCTTTGATAGATTGGCTAAAATTCATTTCTAATTATTTGGTTAGAGGCTAAGGCACTTTTAATAGCTTATGACCATAGTTTGAAACCACTTAAATTCTAACCATGATTATCAAATAAATATCATTATTTCTTGTATTTGTTGAATAGTTTATAAAACTTTCTAAAAATAATTATTTTCATAATGACCTCAAATGCTTTGTGCACTTTAGTAAAATTATTATTAGCCTCAAACCTAAGTGGTCTTCCTGCCATTTCCTAGTTTACTATAAGAGTCAAATATATCTCTCCTATGAATTTATGACTTACATGCTTAATTATAGAGCAGTCAACCTCTCACTCATAC
Source organism: Lynx canadensis (assembly GCF_007474595.2). NCBI lineage: Eukaryota > Metazoa > Chordata > Mammalia > Carnivora > Felidae > Lynx > Lynx canadensis. The sequence goes on from NC_044312.2 coordinate 34,732,881, forward strand.
TCTTTAGTTGTTTTAATTACATGTTATAAAAAAATAAAATAATTTTTTCTTACTATACCAAAATGCCTATATCAGTAGTATTTAATGTTTTTATCAACATTTTGGAAAATGAAGGAAAAGAAAATAACTTTTCAGAAAATAAATAACGCTGAAAAGTTATTTTTACTTCAAATGTTTTACTTCAAATGAAGTATGTTTTACTTCAAAATGAATCCAAATATTACTTTAGACTGGTATTAGTTACGAAGCCAGAAACATGTTGTGATTTATTGAATTTATCTACCTAAATAAGTTAATGTGTCAAGATTATTTAGACTCACTTTTCTCCGTCTCTGATAAAATAGTTGTGGATGAGAACAATCAGCGAGCTATTTTTTTTTCTTTTTCTTTGATGAACAGAAGTGAGATGAAAAGGGAGGGGGGAGGAAGGGGAGGGAAAGGAAAGGAAGGGAAGGGAAGGAAAGGGAAGGGAAGGGAAGAGAAAAGTGTATGAGCAGAGAGGATTTTACTGTTACAATCTCTTATCACACACAAGGGTTTCTAAGGTGAGCACCAAAACTGAAGTCTATTAGTATTTGTATTAGATTCAAGCCCACTCTAAGTCTACTTGGGAGGGGGAAGATGAAGATGCTAGGAGCTGAGCCCAAGTGACGGAGGAGACATGATGATCATCATGGACACTCTTGAGAGAAAGTGTATATTGACTAAAGGGATGAGGAATAGAGTGGATGTGATAATTTCTGTTTCTTTATGTTAGCATACCTAAAACACAGCTCTTATTTTCCTTTTAGGTGCCTAGTATTAAATAATGTTTAAATTAATCAACAGTTATTAACAATGAAGTCAAGGGAGAATAGAATACAAATAAACTTTAAATTATTGGGGTGATTCACAAATAATCTTGCATTAGAAACTTTACACCATATGTTCAAATTGGAACTGTTTCTAATTTAAATTAAGAAACAGGGCCATAAATTTACTAAAAGATGCCCAAGTGTTGCAATCTTTTAAGTTTTTCAGTTTCCAAAATGCAATGAATGATTTCTAAATAAACAATGCTATGCTGCTTTGGCTTATAAATGTAATGTGTAATATATCAATTACTAGCTTTTAAAAAGTTTTGTAAATATGGTTTGAACCTCCTATTTGAATGTTTTAATCATATGAACAGTTAAAGTTCTGGGCAATTTCCAGATCAGAGAAAGTTTAGTAAAGTTGAGTCTGAGTTAAACATATTTTCCCTTTGGGATAATTCATAGCTTTGTATATTTTCCCTTTCCTTCCTTATTTCCTTCCTTCTTCCTTCCTCCCTCTCTCCCTTTCTTTTTCTTATCTATGTTTATTTATTGTTTATGTATACACATTTTATCATTTTTTGATGTATAATTTCCATATTTTTACAGATGGATACATATGCATATCTATAAATTACAGTCAAATAGTTTATATTAATTGTATCCCTTAATTACATATTTTCAAAGTGTGAATATTTTTTCATAGCAAATTACATATAAAAGCAAGAAAAACAAGGTAATTTTGTTATTTCAATTTATTTATTTTGGAAATATAAATAAGGGTGGCATCAATAATCAAAAACAGGGAGATTAGTTTCTAAACTATAGGTTACTGAGAACAAAAATAAATGTTATCCTTTATGACATAAGGAAATATATTTATATAGTGTTTTTAAATCATTTTCATCTGTTAGTTGTTAATATATTTTATTAAGTAAAAGTAAAAATTTCAGGGGCATCAGGGTGGCTCAGTCAGTTAAGTGACTGACTTTTGGTTTCAGCTGAGGCTGTGATCTCACAGTGCATGAGTTTGAGCCCCATGATGGGCTCAGTGCTGACATTGCAGAACCTGGTTGGGATTCTCTGTCTTCCTCTCTCTCTGCCCCTCCCCCAATTTACTGTCTTTGTCTCTCTCAAAATAAATAAATAAACTTAAAAAATAAAAAAAAAATTAATTATAAATTAAACTAAAGTAATGATAATAAAAATGGAATTCGTGGGGTGCCTGGGTGGCTCATTCAGTTAAGCATCCAACTTTGGCTCCGGTCATGATCTCGTGGTTCATGGGTTCAAGCTTCACATGGGACTCTCTGCTGACAGCTCAGAACCTGGAGCCTGCTTCAGATTCTGTGTCTCCCTCTGTCTCTACCCCTCCCTCACTTGCACTCCATCTCTCTCTCTCTCTCTTTCAAAAATAGACATTAAAAATTTTTTAAATGGAATTTGTGTTTGTTGTGTATATGTATGTGTTATATAACAAAGAGTTAGTGCTTATACTAAATTATTTCCCAGAATCTCCAAATTGTTGATGACTTGTTTACATGTATTAGTTTATTCCCTTAAACAAAATTTATATAAAATGTTATAAAGATTTTAATACCATTATAGGTACTTATTTTTATTTCATTTTTAAATTCATAAATTGCACTCCAACCTAAACTACACTCCTGGGTTCACAGAAGACAGGAAAATAAAAAGTTGTAACTATTTATCTTAATAAACAGTAAAAAATGAAAGGAATAACTATTAATGTATTTTCCACAAGGGAAGAATAAGCTGTAAAGATGTGCTTTGTATGAATGTATGTGACATTTATGTCACTCTTGAGACACAAAACAGAATTCAGGTAACTGCAATATTATGCATCAACCTATTTTACCTTTTCGATTTTCAAGTAGGACACAATTCCTAATGATGGCAAGTTTTCCTCTGTAAGCTAAGAAATAGATCTGTAGAGAAAAATTCTTTCTTTCTGTACCTGTGTCTCTGAGATAGTATAAGATTATTTAAGTATTTCCTGAGATTATTCTTCATTGTGAATTAAATGAATTAGAAATATCTATATCCTTTTAAAACTGGATGAAAATTATTTGAAAGTGTACAGTGATCTACAAAAGAGTAAGAATTATCAACAAGGATTTATTTGCATGAATTCTAGAATTGTGCTAACATGGAGTTTAATAAAGGGTACCTCCTAATACTTAATATGTTTTTCTCTCTTTTTAAAACCGCTGAACCTTATTTACCTTAATTTCAAACTAATTGAATCATTCCTCTACATGCTGACACTTTTTTTTTTCGATGTCTTAATACATGCTTTATTTTTTTAATTTATTATTAAAGTACAGTTGACATACAATGTTATATTAGTTTCAGGTGTATAACATAATGATTTGATAATTCTATACATTACTCAGTGCTCACCATGGTAAGTGTAGTCACCATCTGTCACCATACAACTTTATTACAATATTATTGACTATATTCCCTATGCTGTACTTTTCATCTTCATGACTTATTACATAACTGGAATTTTGTACTTCTCAATCTCCTTCATTTATGTTACTCATCCCCCAACCCAACTCCCCTCTGACAACTACCAGTTTTCTGTATTTAAGAGTCTGTTTTTTATTCTTTGTTTATTTGTTTTGTTTTGTTTTTACATTTCACATATATGTGAAATCACATGGTATTTGTCTTTCTCTGACTTATTTCACTTATATAAAAATTTTAAGTTGTCTGTAAATTACATAGATTTCAAGAGAGGTGGAATAACTCCAGAAATAGTTATCTGATACGTTTCTGTGCTGGGTTACCCACTTGATAGACTAAGAAACTGATGTTTAAAGAAAATAATTTTACTCATCAGATGAAAAGTTAGAATTATTTGAGTCTCTTACGTTTATTTATAATTTTCTATTGTTTCTATGTTTAGTTATACAGGGTTGAGGGAACATACCATAATGTTTTCTGTATACAGTGTCACTGGAATCAATCTGGCCCTGCCATTGAAACTATTTTAATCTGCATCACTTACAACAGAAAAAAAAATTACATAAGTTCCCTTAAAACATACCTCTTCTATTGTGGTATAAACTAGAAAACGTTGCAAGTAAAAGTGATGAAATCTTTAAAATAAAACTAGCAATGACTGGCATCTATTTGACAGGAAATCATGGTTTTTCTAAACTTACGATTATTAATTTGTGGTTTTAAATACATTAACATTTATTTAAAGTCATAGCACATATCAGGCAGAGTATAACACATTTTTTTTTAGAGGCTGTGACACCTCATAATCGCAAAATTGTGCTCAAATTCTTTGTGCCTCTTTGGTGAAGTAGTATTTATATAGTCATAATATCAAAAGTACTTATGGGGGCGCCTGGGTGGCTCAGCCGCCTAAGCCTCTGACTTGGGCTCAGGTAATGATCTTGTGGATTACGGGTTCAAGCCCCGAATAGGGCTCTGTGCTGACAGTTCAGAGCCTGGCGCCTGCTTTGGATTCCGTGTCTCCCTCTCTCTCTGCCCCTCCCCTCTCGCGCTCTGTTTCTCACTTCTTCAAAAATAAATAAACATCAAAAAAAAACCACATTTTTTAAAATGACTTATGGATATTTCCCTTTATTTATTGTTTCAATTTTTTTTAACGTTTATTTATTTTTGAGGACAGAGAGACAGAGCATGAACGGGGGAGGGGCAGAGAGAGAGGGAGACACAGAATCCGAAACAGGCTCCAGGCTCTGAGCTGTCAGCACAGAGCCCAACGCAGGGCTCGAACTCACGGACCGCGAGATCATGACCTGAGCCGAAGTCGGATGCTTAACCGACTGAGCCACCCAGGCGCCCCTTCCTTTATTTCTAAAGAGAGACAAGATAAGCCAGTGCTCCTGTTTAAATATTTGAATTAAAATGGTACATAGTACACACTTAATAACTACTTAGCAAAGGATAATTAATAGACACTATATTTAAAGTTAAGTATTAATGAACTGTAATTGTATGTAATTTTAAAAGACTTTGAGAGGGCCACCTGGGTGGTTCAGTCAGTTAAGCATGTGATTCTTGATTTGGGCTCAGGTCATGATTTCAGGGTTTGTGAGTTTGAGCCCCACATAGGGCTCTGCACTGGTGGTGAGGAGCCTGCTTGGGATTCTCTATCCTTCTGTCTCTGACCCTGCCTTGCTCTTGCTGTCACCTGTGTGCTTGCTCGCTCGCTCTCTCTCTCTCTCTCTCTCAAAATAAATAAATAAATAAATAAACTTAAAAAAAAAAAAGAAAAAAGAAAAAAACAGGCATACTCCTAACCAATGGTCTCTGTATGACTATCTCCTTTGCCTGGAAGGACCTTTCTCCAGATATATTTATAGGTTAAACTGCTCACCTGTTTAACTCTTTACTCACTGTTACCTGCCTTAGGAGGAGTGTAACCTCATTTAGACTATTAAACCTCTCCCTATGACCAGAATCTTAAACCTTTTCACCATTACCTATTTTTAATTTTTGCCTTAGCCTTTATGACTTAACATATTATATAATTTATTATATTATTTTAGCATATTAATCTTTTATTATATTTATAAGAATCTACTTATTAGAATTAAAGCTCTGAGATCCCTTTTGTGTTCAGTAGTGTATCCCAAATGCCCAGAAGAGTGCCAGCCAATTAACAAATATTTGTCAAATAAATAAATGAATAAAGTAATAACTGTTAAAAGCCTCTATTAATAAGAATTAGATTCATTTGTAATAAAAAAATAAATTAATGAAAGCTAGAACAATATGGGTGTTTATCTTTTACATAAACAAAAGCAGTTTAGGGGGCTAGTTTGATGGTTTATGAAGTATCAATATCCAAACTACTTCTATCCTTTTGTACTGCTATTCTCAATATGTGGCTTCTACCTAAGGGTTCTAAATGACTACTGAATTCATAATCCAGGCAGAATAACAAGAAAATGATATAAGGAGGGCACATCCCATATATTTAAGCCACTTCCTAAACGTTGCACATACCAATTTACTCTACATTTCATTGCCCAGAACTTAGTCACCTTGTTACATCCAGTGGAAACAGAGGTTTGGAAAAGAGTTCTTATTCTAGAAAGTTATGTGCTCAGCTGAAGATCCAGGGTTCTACTACAAAAGAAGGGAAAATGGGTATTTATTGAAAACTCTGTCATAAAATTCAAATGTATATGATGAGTGAACAATTAGATATAAAACTGGTAATCATAAAAAATTTTTTAGCCAGCATCAGTATTGGTTTACATGTGTTGTCACAGATTAATTGCACTCAGATTCAAAAGGGTCCTTATTTGGACAATAAATTGCATAATCACCTTACATATCTGACTGTAGGTCAGTAGAAATATCTGTGCTAAAAATGTATTTTTGGGAATCAGGAGCACATGTACTATGTAAAACCAAGAAAAAAGTATAAGGTTACCTAGAGAGCTAGAGAGCTGACATATAGATATAGGAGAGAAGAGTTTCTATAACTGAGATCTAAGTGTTTCAAGAACTATGCAAATAATCTTGATAGATGAGATAAAAATGAGAACTGAGAATTTACCATTAGATTTAGCAATGTAAAGAAAAATGATTGGTCTTAACAATAACTGTTTAACTAGAACCATCACCACAAAATGGAAAGAAAACAATTGGAGAAAAAAAGTATACGATTGTTTGGAAAATTTACTTCAAAGAAATAAAGTAGTGAAGGAAATATCGATATGCTTTGTTTAAAATTATTTTTTAGTTTATTTATTTTGAGAGAGAATGAGCATGAGTGGCAGAGGGGAAGAGAGAGAGGGAGAGAGAAACCCAAGCAGGCTCTGTTCTGTCAGAGCAGAGCCTGATGTGGGACTCAGTCTCATAAACTGTAAGATCACGACATGAGTTGAAACCAAAAGTCAGAGGCTCAACTCAGTCACCTTAACACTTTTTTCTTTTTTTAATCTTAAAACAAGAGTACATCTCAGCATGTAAGTATACTGAAGAGACCAATTCAGTAAAAACTGAAAATGTAATGATGCTTGGAAAGTAGGTAGCAATTATGGAATTGATGCCTTTGAGAAAGTGAAGGGGATGTAATCCAATAAAGCAGAGGGATTGGCCTTATACAGAAGCCCACTTTTGAAAGAGTAAAGTCTTCCTGGATGAGTGGATTGATAGATTTAATGGCTAAAGAATGCAAAAACTCTTGTCCAATTTAAATTCTTTTTTCTCTTTAAATATCATCTCAGCTGAGTGAGGAGGGAGCATTGGGAAATTAAGATTAAACAGAACTGGGAGAGTATTGTCTAGATCAGACCTCGCTACTCAGAGTGAATCTGATGGTCAATAACATTAATGTCACCTAGAGCTTGCTAGAAATGCAGATTCTCAGGTATCTCACAAGATTTTCAGAAACTGCATTTTAATAAGATCTCCAAGTGATTTGTGTGCTCATTAATTTTAGGAGCCACCAATCAGAATAGGAGACTGAATTTGTAAGCAAACAGTGGTAATATTGTCCAAATGACTAGTAGCCCTTTGGAGATTAGCAGTCATGATTTTAAAGTGAGTTTAAGTTTTCTGTTAACCATTTCAGCCAACATCCTAATTAAATTCTCTTGTCATTTCAAACTTAAGTTTAGAACAAAATCTGTTTCTCCACTAGTCTTCCCCATCACAGTAAATGGCACCATAATCGCCTCTGCTGTTTGAACCAAATATCAATAAATCAACCTTGATTCATTTTTGCTCTCCCAACTATACCCTAATCCATTAGAATGTACTATATGGACTTTACCACCAAAACCCACCTGAACTCTGTCTGTTTCTTTCAATCTTCTCAGCTGTTATGCTAGTCTAATTTCTATCATCTCTTCTTTCACGTCAACAGCCTCCTCATTGCTGTCTGTGTTTCCACTTTCAAAGTGTCAATGATTTCTTCATATTCTAGGAATGTTAAACTAACAGGGAAAATCTGTTATAAGATGGCCGACAGGACTGATAGGGAAATTCCAGTCCCTGATTAGACTCCCCTTCCGGGTTCTTCTTCCCACCCTGCTTGCTGTACATGCCAAATTACTACTAATGCGGAATGTGGAAGTAAGAGACTATAAATTGTTACCTCTGCTTATGCTCAGGACTCAAACCTCTGGAGAGTGATCTCCTCTGAGCCCACTGGTGTAAAATAAACCTCCTGCCTTTCAAGATCCCCAAGTGCCACTTGGTTCTTCCACCGGGTGATTCAGACCAGGTTCCATAACAAAACAAATGAACAAACAAAATAGTTGGAACAACCACAAATTGTAGCCAACTTAAAAGACCTCTCATCTGAAATATAATTACAAGAATGCAGGTTGGTTCACACTGAGAAGATAAACCTGAATTTGAAAGAAAGATTATTTAATTTCTACTTTCAATTATTTGAGGGGCAAAGAATCACTAACACATTCTGATTGCCAAAGAGCCACACACTGGGCTAGGCACTGGAAATCCATTATTTCCATTTCTTTAACACTTCATGATAGTTTTCACTTAATCACAACCTCCCAGGCCATTAAAACCAGAACTGCGACCACAGTAATGGTATAAGAATTATTACAGCAATCTAAAGCATAGAAATATTTGAGAGTATCTCATTGAATATCACTTGGAATATTCAAGCACAGTAAAGAAAGCCACTGGCAGAGATGCCATGGAGATGATTTAGCATGAGTTGGGTAGTTGTGCTAGATGATGATAAGTTTATAGTATCATTGAATTCCATGGTTCTGTGATACATTGTAACCTAGAATTCATTGCCAAAATGAAATTCAGTGTATTTACATTTAGAACATCATGTGAAATATTCTATGATGTGGATAAGAAAAAAGAATTTCCACCAGATTTATTGGGGCCATCAAATTAATAGGAAGATGCAGAACTTTCTGAAATTTCAAATGCATCTACCAACTAGGCCTTGTTCCTGTGGTTGTTAACATTTCATCAATGAAATCAGAATTGGAAGGAGAATGAAAGTTGCCCCAAACCAATAAATTAATTACACAGATTCACAGATTAATGGATATGTCACATTGCACACAGCCAAAACTAAATACATTTCCTGATAATGACTCTGGCTAACAAATTAATTATACTGTGCTATTCTACAATGGGTTACTCTTGTATATACTATCTATATAAATATTTAAATACAAATATATATGTATTAATATATATTTATAACATTTATATTTACAAGTATAAATATATATTTAATAGTTCAATGCTTTCATTTGCACAGACTACTTTTTTTTTCTTCAGATGCCCAGGTTAGTCATACTTACATACATTAAGTTTCCCAAACTGCTGTGCTCTCACAAGACTCTGTGCCTCTAAGTATACACTTTTCCTTTGCCTAGGCTACATTTTGTTGGGAAGTTGTGCCAATGCACACCATGCTTCTGATGAGCATTTTTTTCACCTCATTAAAAATTAAAAAATCAATGACCCTGGAATGCTTTTAAGTAAAAAATGTAAGAATCCAAGCGAAACTAAATTTAAAATAATAAAAAATTATGATAATAGACCAGAATACAACTTTAATAACATAAAAACTACAAATATATTCACTTGCACAGAGCAAATAAAGAATTGATGGTAAAGTAAATTAGATGGTATGAAAATATTTTTACCAAGTGATACTCAGGGGCGCCTGGGTAACTCAGTCGGTTAAGTGTCCGACTTGGGCTCAGGTCATGATCTCACTGTTCATGGGTATGAGCCCCATATTGGGCTCTGTGCTGACAGCTCAGAGCCTGGAGCCTGCTTCGGATTCTGTGTCTCTGTATCTCTCTGTCCCTCTCCTGCTTGTGCTCTGTGTCTCTCTCCTTCTTTCTCTCAAAAATAAATAAATATTAAAAAAGTGATACTCAAATAATCTTAACTTTGAAAAGAAAAATAAAATAGCATAAAAATTGCAGAGAGAGGTAGAGGAAGATGGTGGCAGAATAGGAGGACCGTAGGCTCATCTCCTCCCATGAACATGACTAGATAATTATCAAATCATCCTAAAAACCACAGAAATCAACTTGAAGAGTGACAGAACAAACTGTACAAATAAATGGAGAGAAGAGGCCACATCAAAGATGGTAGGAAGTGCAGAGATGTGGTTTGGGGGAGAAACAGATCACAAGGGAAATGTCACGGTTGTAGAGAAAGGAGAGAGAGAGAGGAAGGAGCATACAGGGGAACAAAGAAGGAGAATATTTACCCAAAGTTATTGTCAGGGAAAAAAAGAGGGGTTGATTTTTGTGTTGTCCTACAGAGAAGGCAGGCAAACAACCAGGAGGCTGATGGCATGGAAACAGAGATCTGAAGAATGCTTGGGGTATAAAATGGGGATTTATTTGCTTTTCTTGGAGCACATCCCTGAGAGTCATCTTTCATGGAGATGTCTCTTTGGGGACAAAGGAGCTGGCTGGTGCCATTTCCCTCCCCTGTCCCTCATCCTAAATGCAGAACCATCTGCTTAAAGCAGCTCAGTGCCCCATACTCTGCCTAACACCAAGTCCCACACCTGTGTTTTCTGGAGGGGCTACCATTCTCAGTGAAGTTTGCCTAAGTCCCAGCACAGAGGGCCCATTCACCAAAAGTCCAGCAGAAACCCCTGGCCACACCATATCTCTGGAACAGAGTACTGCAGTGTTTCGGTTCCACTGGAAGTAATATCAGGTTTCATTTCACAAGCAGACAAGAACACACCTAGTTAAACTTGCCACATTCTGGCCAAGGTTCAAGCACTGACCACTGCAGGCAAGGAGTGCCTCTGCAGATAACTGGCCTAAAGGATAGAGCAGCCAAAACACAATAGCACAGCACACACAACCCACATCAGGACACTCCCTGAAGTGGCAGGCACTGGACACAACATAACCTCTTCTTCATATAGCCATTACTGTCAGAAGCAGGCAACAGACTTTTCTAATACAATAAACAAGGTAGAGACATAGACAAAACGCAAACATGGAAGAATTCATCCCAAATGAAAGAACAAGATAAGATCATGGCCCAATCTAAGCAAAACAGATATGTTACATGATGGAGAATTTGGGGGTGTTTTGGTCATCTTATTTTTTCTTCTTTTTTCATATTTTCTTTTAAATTCTATTAGTTAACATATAATTACCATGTATATAGATAATATATATTGCCTTCAGGAGTAGAATTTAGTGATTCATCACTTACATATAATAGTGCTCAACACATTGAGGGTCTTCTTTAATACCTGATGGAGCATTTAAAACAACAATCATAAGGATACTAGCTGAGCTTGAGAAAAGAATGGAAGATTTCAGGGAGACCCTTACCACAAAGATAAAAGAGTTAAAAAAGAATCAGAAATTAAAAATCCAATAACTGCAATTGGAAACAGTTTTGACACAATGAACACGAGCATGGCGAAGAGGAATGAATAAGTGATAGAGAAGGTGAAATAATGGAAAATAATGAAGCTAAACAAGAGAGAAAGAATTACTGAACGTGAGAATCGACTTAGGGAATTTAGTGAATTCATTGAACGTAATAACATTCATATTATAGGAGTCCCAAAAGAAGAGAGAGAAAAGGGGGCAGAAAATTTATTTTAATAATTAATAGCTGAAAACTTGTTGAATTTGGGGAAGGGAACAGACATCCAAATCTAGGAAACTCCCATTTAAACTCCCACAGAAAACTCCCATTTAAAACAGACAAACAAAAAAGAAGAAAAAAAGCAGGCTGACACCAAGACATATTGTAATTTAATTTTCAAAATATATTGATTAAATGTCTTAAAAGCAGCAGGACAAAAGAAGTCCTGACTTTACAAGGGAAGACCCATAAGGCTGCAGCAGTTCTCTCCACAGAAACTTAGCAAGCCAGAAGGAAGGAGCATGATATATTTAAAGTGCTGAATGGGAAAAATCTGTAGCCAAGAATGCTCTATCCAGCAGGGCTATCATTCAGAATAGAAAGAGGGATAAAGAGTTTCCCAGAAAACAAAAACTAAAGGAGTTTGTGACCATTGAACCAGCCCTGCAAGAAATATTAAAAGGTATTATTTGAGTGGAAAGGAAAGACTGAAAGTGACAAAGACAAGAAAGGAACAGAGAAATCTTCAGAAACACCGAAACAAGTAATAAAATGGCAATATATACATATCTCTACATATTTGCTTTGACTGTAAATGGACTAAGCACTCTAGTCAAAAGATATAGAGTGTCAGAATGGATAAGAAAATAAAACTCATCTATATGCTGTCTATAGAGGTTCATGTTAGGCCTGAAGACAGCTGCATATTGGAAGTGAGGGCATAGAGAAATATTTATTTTGCAAATGGATGTCAAAAGAAATCCAGAGTACCAATATTTAGACTAGACCTTAAAACAAAGACTAGGAACACCTGGGTGGCTCAGCAGGTTAAACATCTGACTCTTGATTTCAGCTCAGATCATGATCTTGCAGTTTCTGGTTTCAAGATCCATGTTGGGCTCCATATTTCAGGGCAGAATCTGCTTGGGATTCTCACTGTCTCCCTCTCTGTCAGGCCCTCCCCCACTCGCAGTCTCTCTCTCTCTCTCTCTCTCTCTCTCTCTCTCTCAAATAAAACAAAACAGAACTTAAAAAAATAAGTAAAACTAAGACTGTATCAAGAAGTGAAAAAGGACACTATATCATAATAAAGGGGACAATTCAAGAAGAGGATCTAACAAGTGTAAATTTTAATAGGAATATTAATTGGGAAACACCCAAACGTATAAAACAATAATAAACATAAATAAAGTAATAGATAATACAATAATAGTAGGGGACTTTAACACCTCACTTACAGCAATGGACATCATTTAAACAGAAAATCAACAAGGAAACAATGGCTTTGAGTAACACACTGCACTAGAATGATTTAACTAGGATGAATAATATTCACAATATTTCATCCTAAAACAGGAGAATACACATTCTTTTCAAGTGCACATGAGACATTCTCCAAAATAGATTGCATACTAGGTCACAAATCAGATCTCAACAAGTACAAAGACTGAGATCACACCATGCATATTTTCTTATCACAACACTATGAAACTTGGAGTCAACCACAAGAAAAAAATGTGGAAAGAGAATAAAAACATGGAGGTTAAACAGCATGCTACTAAACAATGAATGGATCAACCAGGAAATAAAAGAAGACATTAAAAAGAAAATACACAGAAGCCAGTGAAAATGAAAACACAATGGTCCAAAACCTTTGGGATGCAGCAAATGAAGTTGTAAGAGGGAGGTTTATAACAATACATGCCTAACTTATAAAAGCAAGAAAAATCTCAAATAAACCACCTAACCCTTAAACCTAAAAAGCTAGGAAAAGAACAACAAATGAAGCCTAACGCAAGGCAAAGGAAGGAAATAATAAAGATTAGAGCAGAAATAAATGATATGGAAAATTCACAAATAATAGAGCAGATCAATGAAATCAGGAATCGGTTTCTCAAAAAAAAATAATAAAATTGATAAACCCCCTAGCCAGAATTATCAAAAAGAAAAGAGAAAGGACACAAATAAATAAAATCACAAATGAAAAAGGAGAATTAGTAACCAACAACAAGGAAGTATAAATGATTATAAGAGATTATTATGAAAATTATATGCCAACAAATTAGACAACCTGGAAGAAATGGGTAAGCTCCTAAAAAACATATAAACTACCAAACCTGGAACAGAAATAGAGAAATTGAACAGACCAATAACCAGCAGAGAAATAGATTCAATAATAAAATAGCTCCCAATAAACAAAAGTCCAGGGCAAAATGGCTTCACAGGTAAATTCTACCAAACATTTAAAGAAGAGTTAATACCTATTCTACTCAAACTATTGCAAAAAATGGAGGAAGAAGGAAGATTCCAAATTCATTCTATGAGGCCAGGATTACCCTGATACCAAACCAGATAAAGACTCCACTGAAAAAGAAACTATAGGCCAATATCCCTAATGGACATAGATGCAAAAATTCTCAAGAAACTACTAGCAAACTGAATCCAATAGTACATTAAAAGAATGATTCACAATGTAAAGTGGGTTTATTTCTGGACTGCAAGTGTGGCTCAATACTCACAAATCAACCAACATGATACAACACATAAATAAAAGAAAAGCATAAGAAGTATATGATCCTTTCAACAGATACAGAACAAGCATTTAACAAAGTACAACATCCATTCATAAAAACCCTCAACAAATTAGGCTTAGAGAGAGCATACCTCTAATATAGATCATTACAAAACATAATAAAGACCATATACAAAAATCTCACCACTAATATCATCTTCAATGAGGATGTCCCCTATGGTCACAAACAAGAGATGTCCACTCTCACCACTATTATTTCATCATATCACTGGAAATCCTAGCCACAACAATCAGACAAGAAAAAGAAATAAAAGATTTCTAAATCAGCAAGAAAAAACTCCAACTTCCACAGTTTGAAGATGACATGATACTCTATATAGAAAACCCAAAAGACTCTTCTGAAAAGTTTCTAGAACTGATACATGAATTCAGTAATGTTGCAGGAGACAAAATTAATGTACAGAAATCTGTTGCATTTCTATACACGAATAATGAAGCAGCAGCAAGAGAAATCAAGGAATCAATCACATTTACAATTGCACCAAAACCATAAGATAGCTAGGAATAAACTTAATCAAAGAGGAAAAAAGAAGAAAGAAAAGAAAAAAAAAAAAAAAAAGAAAAGAAATCTATACTCTGAAAACTATAAAAGACTCATGAATGAAATTGAAGAGATACCAAAGAAATGGAAAGATATTCCATGCTTATGGATTGGAAGAGGAAGTATGGTTAAAATATCTACATTCCCAAAGCAATCTACAAATTTAATGAAATCCCTATTGAAATACCACCGGAATTTTTCACAGAGCTAGAACAAACAATCCTAAAATTTTCATGGAACCACAAAGATCCTGAGTAGCTAAAGTAATTAAAAAAAAAAAAAAGAAAAGAAAGAAAAGCAAAGCTAAAGGCATCACAATCCCAGTCTTCAAGTTATATTACAAAGCTGTTGTGATCAGGACAGTATGGCACTGGTACAAAAACAGACACATAAACCAATGGAACAGAATAGAGAACCCAGAAATGAACCCTCATCTATATGGTCAATTAATCTTCAACAAAGTAGGAAAGAATATTCAATGGAAAAAAATACAGTATCTTTAACAAATGGTGTTGGGAAAATTGGATAACAACATGCAAAAGAAGGGAACTGGATGATTTTCTGATACCATACAACAGAGATATATTAAAAATTGATGAAAGATCTAAATGTCAGACAGGAGGAAGCTATTAAAATCCTAGAGGAGGAGTGCCTGGGTGGCTCAGTCAGTTAAGTGTCTGACTAATGCTCAGGTCTTGATCTCACTGTTTATGGGTTGAAGACCTATGTTGGGTTCTGTGCTGACAGCTCTGAGCCTGAAGCCTGCTTCAGCCTCCCTCTCTCCCTGCCCCTCCCAGCTCATAGGTTATCTCTAAAAAATAAAAATGAATGTCAAAAATTTTAAATCCTAGAGGAGAACACAGGCAGTAACCTCTTTGACATTGGCAAAAAGCGAAGTCTTAGGATATATGTCTCCTGAAGTAAGGAAAATAAAAGCAAATATGAACTATTGAGACTTCATCAAAATAAAAAGCTTCTGCACAGAGTGGCAAATAATCAACAAAACTAAAAGGCAACCCATGAAATAGGAGAATATATTTGCAAATACCATATCTGATCAAGGATTAGTATACAAAATATATAAAGAACGTCTACAACTTAACACCTCCCAAACAAATCAATCAAAAAATGGACAGAAGGTATGTACAGACATTTTTCCAAAGAATACATACAGATGGCTAACAGACATATGAAAAGATGCTCACCATCACTGATCATCAGAAAAATATAAATCAAACTACAATGAGAAATCACTTCACACCTGTCAGAATGGCCAAACTCAAAAATACAAGAATAGGTATTGGTGAAGATGAGGAGAAAAAGGAATCCTTTTGCACTGTTGATAGGAATGCAAACTGGTTTAGTCACTGGAAAACAGTATGGAGTTTCCTCAAATATTTAAAAATAGAAATACCTTAGGGGCACCTGGGTGGCTCAGTTGGTATGTCTGACTCTGATTTCAGCTCAGGTCATGATCTCATGGTTTGTGAGTTCAAACCCTGAGTGGGCTCTGCATGGACAGAGCAGAGCTTGCTTGGGATTCTCTCAGTCTTTGTCCCTGTCTTTGTCTCTCTCTCTTTCTGCCACTCCCTGGTTCTTATACACTGTCTTTCTCTCTCTCTCAAAATAAATAAACTAAAAAATCAAACATAGAAATAACCTATGATCTAGCAATTGCACTACTAGGTATTTACCCAAAGAATATAAAAATACTATTTTAGGGGGGGTGCCTGGGTGGCTCAGTTGGTTAAGTGTCTCACTTCAGCTTAGGTAATGATTTTATAGCCTGTGGGTTTGAGCCCCTCTTTGGGTTCTGTGCTGACAGCTTAGAGCCTGAAGCCTGTTTCAGATTCAGTATCTTCCTTTCTTTCTGCCACTCACCTGATGGCACTCTGTCTTTCTCTCTGTCTCTGTCTCTGTCTCTCAAAACAAAAAAATTAAAAATACCTTTTTTAAAGTTTTTTTTATTGTTTTGAGAGAGAGAGAGAGAGAAAGAGAGAGAATCTCAAGCAGGCTCCGTGCTGTCAGCACAGAACCCAAGGAGAGGCTTGATCTCATAAACCATGAGATCATGACATGAACCAAAATGAAGAGTTGGCTGCTTAACAGACTGAGCAACCCAGGAACCCCACAAAAATACTAATTTAAAGGGATACATGCACTCTAATGTTTATAGAAGTTATATCTACAATAGCCAAATTATGGAAATAGCCCAAGTGTCCATCAACTGATGAATGGATAAAGATATGGTATATACAAAAAATGGAAAATATTGTTCAGCCATAAAAAATACTGAGGTCTTGCCATTTGCAACAATATACCATATAATTTCACTCATATGTGGAATTTAAGAAACAAAAAAAATGAACAAAGGGAAAAAGAGAGAAGGATACCAAGAAACAGACTTTTAAGTATAGAGAATAAATTGACGGTTACCAGAAGGGAGGTGGGTGGTATGTGTGTGGATTAAATAGGTGACGGGAATTAAAGAGACCTAGAAGGTATAATTTTAACAAATAATTCAGTCAGACAGATACCATATAATTTCACTCATATGTGGAATTTAAGAAACAAAACAAATGAACAAAGGGAAAAAGAGAGAAGGATACCAAGAAACAGACTTTTAAGTATAGAGAATAAATTGATGGTTACCAGAAGGGAGGTGGGTGTATGTGTGTGGATTAAATAGGTGATGGGAATTAAAGAGTGCACTTGTTGTGATGAGCACAGGGTATTGTATGTAAGTGTTGAATCACTATATTGTACACTTGAAACTATTAACACTGTGTTGACTAACTGGACTTTAAATAAAATCTTCTTTACAAAAGAGAAAAAAAATACTAACTATAGCTTTGGAAAAAATAAAGCAAATTTTAACAAAGTAGTATTAAAAAAATAGATAAAGATAAGAAATTTATAAGATTAAATGAGTAGATGCTATGTCTAAATGAGTAAAACTGTTCCAGAAAAACAAAACAAAACAAAACATAAAACAAAAACTAGGGATTTACTCAAGAAATAATATCAATTTGTCAGAAATGTAGAATAGATATTCCATATAAAATGTCTCTATATCAGAAAGTAATATAAATATGTCACATATATACCACATCAGAATTTACAAAGTATTACTTGAAATCTTAAAGGTCATAAAATTTAGGAGAATATTTTCTAATCTATATTTTAATATCTGGCCACTTTATCACATAGCTAGTTTCAAATATATAGTGTTGCAAAAATTCTTCCATCTGCATATTTTTTTCACAGGAGAATATTCTTCACAAAAACAAATTAGGAAAGAAAGAGAACACCATGTAATCCAAGATTTAAGAGATGTTTTACAGGAAAAGGTCCAAAATTCCCAGGATGAAATAAGTAGATATTCCAGGATCACAGCTATGCAATAGGCCATAAGAAAACTTGTCCAGATAGGAGCAGCAAAATAAAGGGGTTTAGGAGATGTGTCTCCAGCAGTAAAAATGGAACCAAAGAGTTAGCTGATATGACTGATCATAGAGAGTGGGATTTTATAGTTCAGAGTTTAGAAAATAGGTAAGTTTAATTTGACAAATGTTCATTGAGCTTCTAATGTTTCACATGTTGTATTAGTTACTTTAGGAAAATCAGTGAACAAAATAGACTATGATATCTGCTCTAGTAGAGTATGCATCAAGAAAAAAATGTTAGGCAATTATGAACTCCAGAAAACACAGCTAAGAACAATCTTGACACAATCACAATAATTTAAACACTGAAATTGATTTAAACTAATATTGTGCTAAAATTCTTTGTTTGTTTGTTTGTTTGTTTGAAGAGAATGATGTTGAGACCTGGGGATGGGAAATCAATAAACAAGAAATAATATATGTAATTGGGGGAAAAAAGATGAAACAAAACTATAATAAGCATGTATGCTTATCCCCATTCTCTAACATAGATATCCCGTCATATTAGCACCATTTTCTGTGGAACTTGAGCCAGCTCTCCCACTGAATTCCTCTCCACTCAGACCTACCTCAGGCAGCTATGACTAGAGTTAGCACATTAAATAATACATATTTGCAGTCTCTCAACTAGATGATCTCTAAGATGAGTTTTTAGCTAACACATGAGGGAAAAGTTTTACATATTAGAATACCCTGTAAGAGAATATATTGCAAAAATAAAGAAGGAGGGTTAGGGTAATGCTAATGAGAATAATGGAAGATCGGAATGGGAATATTCTTATGCTACAATTTGATATGCAGTTTTTATTTTTAAATGGAAGTGATGTTAAGAATTTTTTTTTTTGTTTGCAACCTTTAAAATAAGTTTTCCCAGCCCAATAATCCAGATAGTTTCAAACAACAAATTCAAAAACTTTCAAAAGGACTTCTTTTTTTTTTTTTTTCTGATGCTTTATCGATGTCTCCAGTCATCTTTGGATTTCAGACTATCAAGCTATATCCATATTACAGACTAACCACAAATGTCATTCTGATAGGTTTTGTATTGGTATAGTAGTATGTATATTTAGCTTTTTATATACAATCTTTTTAAGATGTAATAAATCTATCTACATGCTAAGTGTTTAAATTCTGGGTCTTAGTGAGATATTATAAAAATATTTTCAATATAACTGAAATAAATCATTGGTTTCTATTCTACACTGTGACTTGCAAATTGAGATGCAAATAGGAAGTGCTGGATGGTAATCATTTGATTTATAAGATATAAACATAGTTGTTTCCCTTATTCCATGATAAATAAAACATTTTATCTCATATTTCTTTTAAATAGCCTTCTTGATGAAAGATATTGCATTTCTCATAATTTTAAAAGTCAAAAAACTTAAAAAGTCAACTATTTAGATAGTCAAATTGTTTTTTATTGGCATCATTATAACATTTTTTTGTATCTCATTTCTCCACACCATCCCCTGACTGATAATGTGATAATTGATGGTTTCTTAAATTAAACAAAATAAAGATAAATTTAAAATTAACTGTGTTTTAAAGTGCCTGGGTGGCTGAGTCTGTTAAGCCTCTTACTCCTGGTTTCAGCTCAGGTCATGATGTCACAGGTCCTGAGTTGGAGCCCTGACCTGGGCCCCACACTGCTGTCAGTGCAGAGTCTGCTTAGGATTCTCTCTCTCCCCCTCTCTCTTTTCTTTCCTCTCTCCGTGCTCTTCCCCCATGCTCTCTCTCTCAATAAATAACAAACAAATAAACAAATAATAATAAATAAATAAATAAACTTTAAAAAATAAAATAAAAATAATCGTTTTGATACAAAGGTGCAATAAAACTAGCTTACTAATGTTTTAGGATGTGAAATTGAACTGAAATCTTGTTTGTAAATCTATCACAGATTTAGTCAAGACAGTATATTTATTATTATGGCTTAGAAATAATTATGACTGGGCAGAAGATGTGTCATTAGGGTATTAATTTAACTTTCCTGTAAGCAGGATTAAAGTTCATATTCACTTCATGCACTTTTTATATTGCCAAAGATTAAGATCTGTCTAGGAAAAAGCATATTTCAAATAACCAAAGTAAGAGTATTGTAAATGAAATTTCTGTCTTTATGAAAAGCTTTTGTATGCAATACATGTGCTATTAAACTCATCTGGCATTACACCTTCCAATACAAAAAGGAAACCATTTGAAATTCATGCACTAACCTCCTAAGCTATAAAGCCTGTTTATAAATGCTGTGATTTTGATACATTTCACTTTCCATACATCCAGTGATCATTTGGGGATCAAATCTGGCAGCTAACAATTGCCATTCGACATTCTGTCAATAGATCATTCTTTTTATAGCTTGTTACATTTCAAAAGGTGATTAAGCTAATTAAACACAACTGGGAAACTAAGTACATATAGATTTAAATAAAATTGTTCAATGGCTTTGAAAAGGACATTATTATTTTCAACAACTAAAACTATAGTTAAATTCATTAACTCGTGCTTTTAGTATACTTCCAACAGTACAATTTTCTTTTTATAAATAGCTTATATATGCTTTCTGAAAATGTTAGGAGTGCACAACAACGTGGTAGACTGCTTAAAATGTATACACTTTTATAAAGTTAAAAGGTAAACATAAGTAAATCCTTTTAACAAAGTGTTTCTATTTGTTATAAAGAATATTTTTGTTTGACCACTTTCAATTTTGTATGAAGTTAAATAAAAATATATTAGCAAATTAATTTAATAAAAATAGATAAAGCTAAAGCAATAATAAAAAATGGAAGTTTGTAAAAGTAAGGTTACCTATGTACTTGGATTTCTTGGATTCCCATTGATTATGAACTTGAATTTCTGACACGGCTTAACAAATTTCAATTGTTTTAGGCCAATTCAGCAGGGAGGGAAAAAAACACAGAGTTGAATGTGCTTCAGTAATATGATACAATTATTACTGATTACTTGAGACTGTGGTACATGACTCCTCTGAAGATTAATTTACCTGATTGCAGGCTGGTACATACAGTTTCTAGTGCTTTAGCCCTTTGAGATCTGCCATTGTAATTAGAACACACGGTACATCCTACAGATTCCTCCTGTACAATATTACAAACAGTTTTATTGGTGACAAAATTATTTAATACCTATAAAATAGATTTCATGTATCCCCATTTCAGGTTTTGATGAGTCATGATATTTCAACACTACTTTTACATTGTTTTTTATTTAAAAAAATTTTAATGTTTATTCATTTTGAGAGACAGAGAGAATACAGTGTGAGTGGTGGAGGGGCGGAGAAGGAGACAGAATTGGGAGCAGGATCCAGACTGTGAGCTGTCAGCACAGAGCTGCACATGGGGCTTGAACTCACTGACAGCGAGATCATGACCTGAGCCGTAGTCGGACACTCAACCAACTGAGCCACCCAGGTGCTCCGTACATACTTACACGTTTTTAAAGAAAGAGCAAATAAAAATAATCATAGGAAGCGTTCATATACTGCTCTGAACAAAACTAACAGACATAAAATTATTTGTATTAATTTTATAATGTGTTGGTTACATATTGAGAATTATAATTTGATCTCATTTATAGAATTAATAATTTGATACCATCTAGGAAATATATTGCTTATTTGTTATTGTTTTGATACTCTGTTATATATGTAAGAAACTTTCAGCCAAAAAAAAAAAGTTTAATGATTTTTTTTTTTACTATAAATTGCTATCCAAAGTTTGTGTTGGATTTTTGTTAAGGATATTTTAATGAAAGATAATTAATAAATTATGAAGCACATGCAAAGAAGGTAGACTGCAAGGCCGAAACCCTGAGAGTTGCAAGTACACTATTGGCTGAAAATATACAGGCTAGGTCTTCTTTCAAAGCCCTTAAAAAAATATACACACACACACACACACACACACACACAACCCTGAGAGTGGGAGAAAATCAGGACAGAAGAAAGGGAAATTTATTGATGACTTAGATCCCCAACCCTGGTTTATAGGATACACATTGCCCAGTATTTATTCCCAGACTGAAAAACAAAGCAAAAACACAAAGCAAGTGGCTTTTATCAAAGCAGAATAAAACAAAATACATGTGGGGAAAGTGAAAAGTTCTTTGTGGAAAGAACAGTCCTAATTTGGAAGTTGACGAGGGTCTCACAGCTTGTCCCCTTCAGGGTCCATTATTACACATCATGACGTGAAGCCTGACAGTACATATCCCACCCACTATATAACGCTCCTACCCACAAAGACTTTCCACATAGAAAGAGATGTTTTGGAAACACATCTACCTACATGATATGAGAGGAAAATCCACACTAGGTATATCAGTATAAAATAAGCAGATAAAACATTGGCACACATAAGAACAAACAAAAAACATCAAACAGAATACATACTTAAGTGATTTTGCATAGAACTGACACTAAGGAAACATTGGGAACAGAAGGAAACTAAAAACAAAAATCATCCAAAATTTTATATGCATATTCAAAAAAGGGATCGCAGCCTTTTAAAAAAAGTGAAAAATTACAATAAAGTGCAACAGAAAAAGAGCTTTTAGAAATTATAAAGGGGCACCTGGGTGGCTCAATTGGTTATGTGTCCCACTCTTAATTTGGCTCAGGTCATGATCTCGTGGTTCATGATTTTGAGCCCCGCGTCAGGATCTGTGATGACAGTAGAGAGCCTGGTTGGGATTCTTGCTCTCCCTCTCTCTGCCCCTCCTTCACTATCTTTCTCAAAAGAAATAAACATTTTTTAAAAATTATAAAAATCAGAAGCACCTGGGCGGCTCAGTTGGTTAAGTATCCAACTCTTGATTCAGTCTCAGGTCATGATCTCAGGGTTCGTGCTGACAGCTTGTTGCCTGTTTGGGATTCTCCCTCTCTCTCTCTCCCTCTCTCTCTCTCTCTCTCTCTGTTCATCCCCCTTTCTCTCTCTCTCTCTCTCTCTCTCACACACACACACATACACACACACTTTCTCTCTCTCTCAAAATACATAAATACTTAAAAAGAAATTATAAAAAATCATTGCTACAATAAAAATACATTACTTTGATAGAATGTCATTAATAAAATGAGAATATATCATGGAGAAAAAGAAAAGAAAATATTTAAATAAGGGATCAATCCAATTGATAAAATAGAAAAAATTATCAGGTAAATAATTAAAGGAGAACTAGAAGGAACTTTACCAGAGCTAAAGTTTTCTCTATGTTGAATACAATTATAAAAATAATGAAAATAAACACTAGGCTTATCCCCATGGAATTTTATCATTTTAAAATTTGTTAGAAAAGTACAGATACTAATAGCTTCTATTAAGAAATAAGACAAAGGAAAATATCAATTGCTTTCTTATCATAGACAAAGAAAGGAAAAAAATACATATTTAATTTTTAAGTTTTTCATGTCATCAATGTAGAAATTAAAATAATATAATAATTAAAATGTAAAAAAAATTAAGCTAAAAACAGAAACAACCCAACAATGCTGTCTCTGAATAAGGGACTGAAATTGGACAGGGATCTTATGGGTAACTATTGCTATTCTGTAATATTTAAATTGTGTCTATTTGTACATATGTATTTGCCTAAATAATTTTAAACATTTAAAATAAATCAAATAGATACTTTCCAGCACTTACTGAAAGATATTTCAAAAGAGTTGTAACATGAGTTACTTTAATTATCCCAAAGTTAGTCTGCTCAGGCTTCTATACCAAAATATAGACTCAGTGGTCCAAACAATAGAAATTTACTCTCACATTTCTGGAGGCTGGAAGTCCATTGGTAAATGGATTTGGTTTCCAATGAGAGGTTCTTCCTGGCTCACAGATGGCCACCCTCTTGCTGTATCATCCATGACATGACAGAGAAAAAGAGCTCTCCTGTTTCTTCCTCTTTTCATAAGGGCATTAATCTCATCATGAGGGCTTCATGACCTGATGTAACTCTAATTATCTCCCCAAAGGCCTACCACCAAAACCATCACATTGGAGATAGGACTTTAACATACAGATGAATAAATATGAATTTTGGTGGGATACAAACTTTTAGTCCAGTTCATTTTAAACTCTTTTTAGGACCCAGTCCCCAAATCTCCCTCTTTCTCAGTGTACCTTAACTCTTGGTATTTGTGCCCTGTGTTAGTCCCCTTCCTTTGAATATGGGATTGTACTCCCTTCTGAATATGGCATTTGAATTTTGAATATGAATATTGGGAATACCCCCAATAGAATATGGAAGAGGCAATCCTGAGTAACTTCTGAGGCTAGGTCATAAGAAGCTTTGTATTTCTTAGTTTCCTTACAATGATCACTCTTTAGATTTTCCCCCTGCGAACCCAGTTACCATGTGCAGGAAGCCACGTGGATAGATCATGCATAGGTGTTCTAGTCAACTGCCTTAGCTGACCTCAGAGTAAATAGCCAGTGTCAAGGGCTGGCCATGTGAATACGCCATCTTGGTGTCCAGCTCAGTTGTGCCTTCAGATGCCTCTACCCTCAGCTACTATCTGGCTACACCTGCATGAGACACTCCAAGCAAGATCTTCCTGACTGAGACCAATCAACCCATGGAAACTTAATAAGTAATAATATATATTTTGTTTTGAGTCACAAAGTTTTAAGATAACTTGTTTTATAGAAATAAGTAACAGGAGCACTCTGTGAGGGAGACCTAATATCTGAATCTAGGTGTATCTGTCACCAAACATTTTCCCTCCGATATGCTATTTCTCTCTCTCTCTCCTCTCTCTCTCTTTTTTTTTAAGTTCACTTATTTTGAGAGAGGAAGGGGGTGGGCAGAGAAAAAGAGAGAGAGCGAGAATCCCAAGCAGACTCTCCACTGTCAGCAGGGAACCCAGTGTGGAACTCTCACGAACACTGAGATCATGACCTGATCTGAAACCAAGAGTTGGATGCTTAACGAACTGAACCACCCAGATGCCCCATGCTATTCTTTTTTTTTTTTAAGTTCAGTTGTTATAACAAAATTATATATCAATAAGATGTAGGCACCTATGCTTTATAAGTGCTTTTTATAATGGATTTTTGCTGGTACATCATATCCACAGGAATCAGCCCATTCTCAAGATAGCTGAGCTCTCAGCTTCATCTCTAAAATACCGTATATGGACCATATCTTGCTTACAAACACAATATTCCTAGGTCTTATATTGGGCTGATGGTGTATGAGGGAACATAGCATCAATAAATCTGACAAAGAAAGCATCATTTCCACAAGCAGTATGTACTCATGGACTGGGGCATTTGCTGGGGAGAGAGTCTATCACATGATACTATTCTACTCCAGTGTCTACAGAAATTATATGCAGAAAAGAGAATATGGAGATTTGGTATTGGAGAAAGAGAATACTTAAGGGACTCTACTTGTAGGAGTAAGTCATTACTATTTAAAGACCCCAGAGGTAGAAGAAAGGAATTTCAATATTCAGGACAAGATTATTTGAAAGCAATACCCATGATGATAAATCTGCATGCATCCATGGTTTTTCCTGGTCTTTCTTCTCCTTCTCCTCTTCTCTTTTTCTTCTTCTCTTCTTTCTTTTCTTCTTCTTCTTCTTCTTCTCCTTCTTCTCCTTCCTCTTCTCTTCTCCTTCCTTCTTCTCCTTCTTCTCCTTCTTCTTCTTTTTGAGGTCTAGTCCCTCTTTTGAGGTCCAGTTTGCCAAAACTGGTAGATGTAGACAGATGTAGGAAGAAGTACCATCCCATTTTGTGTCAGTGTTCTGATGTCAGTTTACTTAATGGTGGTCTACTTTTATTATAAATGTGGAATATGCAAACATAAAATCTTGGAATTTTGGAATTTCACTTCATTATTGGTCCTATAATGTAAGTAAATACGGGCAATGATTATTAATCACATTTATTTTACCAATAATAAACGACTTTATCTAAGAAAGAATGGTTCTCTAAACACTTTCGAAAGCACAGTATATAACTCAGACTAAAGATGATGAATGAAAACATGTAACAATCTCCTTTTTCTCATAACAAGACTCCATAAAATGAAAAGAAAAAAAAAATGATGGGAAGCCCATAATGGAGAGAGGCACAAAAACATTTCTAGAGAAGCTCTGGAAAACCAAAAGTGGTTTTTAAATATCCTAATTGTATACAAAGGACATGGCAGTTTTAAGAACTCACAGAGGAGGGTCGCTTGGATGGCTCATTTGGTTGAGTGTCCACTTCGGCTTAGGTCATGATCTATGGTTCTTAGGTTTGATCCCTGCATGGGCTCTGTGCTGACAGCTTGCTCAAAATCTGGGAGACTGGTTTGGATTCTGTTGTCTCCTCTCTCTGCCCCTTCCTTGCTTTGCTCTGTCTCTCTCTGTCTCTCAAAATAAATGTTTAAAAAAAAGTGAAAAAAACAAAACAAAAACACAAGAAGAACTCATAGAGGAGGACATCAACAAGAAGCTCCTTTGCCCTCATGAAGTGCTAAGTAACTCAGAACTACAACTCAAATATGATTTTCAGCCATAATTCTAAACCAGATAATCTATCAATTAATAAATGGTAGAATAAATATATATTTTTTAGAAAGGCAAGGATTCAAGAGCAACTGGGTGGCTCAGTCAGTTGAGCATCCAACTTTGGCTTTGGTCACGATCTCCCTGTCCGTGAGCTCAAGCCCTGTGTTGGGCTCTGTGCTGGCAGCTCAGAGCCTAGAGCCTGCTTCAGATTCTCAGATTCTGTGTCTCCCTCTCTCTCTGCCCCTCCCCTGCTTGCGATGCTCGCTCTCTCTCTCTCCTCCCCCAAATAAATAAACATTAAAAAAAGAAAAGGATTCAGAATCCTTTAATTATCCAATAAATCTTTTCATTGGAATGCAGGAGAAGAGAAAACAAAGAAAATGCAAGGACATGATTAATGGAACAGCAGATCCTCTTCTGGAGAGTTATGGAAAGTCCAAGCTAGGCAGCAGTATCGTTCTGGGCCTTGAGAGAAAATAGCTTCGTCTAGAACTGTAGAATTGGAATGGGGGAAGGTGCATGGGAAACTGCCTTATACAATAATATCTCACTCCCATAGAAGAAAATACCCATTGGAAGAAGCTCTTTTTCAGGAAATTTTGGCATTGCTCAGTAATTACAAAAACATGTTTATCCCAGACTGGCTTCTTTGGGATTTTTGTTTCTTGCTATTTGTGGTGTCTCAGATATTACTCCAAATTAATTCTAAAAAGCAAAAATTATCAGACTATGTTGGAATTCTGAATTTGAATTATGAGAAGGATTTCATTTTTAAGATAAATATAGCTTTTGCATTAAAAAAATGCAGGGTCTTTGAAATTTGGACTGAGGTGAGCCCTAATGTTATGTGATGAACACTTGCTTAATAGAATGTAAGTTCACTGAACTGTCGGATCAATATTTTCCAGAATGTCAATCAGCTGAGAAGTACAACCTGTTCAGCACAATAAGGTAAAAAATACCTCAGAAATAAAAGCTGCAAGCAACTGTAGGCTTAATATTTTGAAGCTAGGCAGGTCAGAACTGAATACCTCTGTGCCAGCTTTCATGCAGCTATATCATAGCATCGGAGAGCTTTCTTCAGACCTCGCTGCAGGCCATTTACTTTACTTTAGGGGATTGAGCAGTGCATTTAACATTGTAGAGAAACTTTTCAGTTATATACTCAGTTATGGCTCTTAAACCTCTTCCATTCTGCACCGATCACAGGTATTATATAATGATACTCACATAACTTTTGTCATGCCCAGAAGCTAGTCATGATTTTCTGACAAAATAACAAAAGGAAAAAGAAAATTACTCTTTTCCTTATAACATTAAATTTCCTTTGAGAGTTAGTTTAATCGTTCTGCTTTAGGGAGGAGGTATGTAAATATTAGGTTCAATATCTCTTAACTGTTACAGGGAAAATAGGAATAAGTGATCTCAAACCTCTAACATTGTTTTTAGTCACATCCCTGCAAAAATTCCAGGCAGAGATATGATATATATCACTTTGGAGTATTTCTCTAATCTAGACTTGATTTTGTAATCTCCATACTGCCAGACATTTAAATACTGCTTTAGAAATTTAGTATAAACATTACTTTATTAGATATCATAGTTTGATGTTCTATATTTCAAGAATCTGAGAATTAACCATTGCCTTTGCATAAGCAATTTCATGGGCATTTTACCCCAAAGTATATAAAAATCTATTTTATACTAATATTTATTATTGACTTAATAAGGTATTATAAAGTATATTTACATTAAGACAGAGCATCATAATAAAACTCTAAACTAAACATACCATTTAGAAGATACAGATTTATCTTGGGAGGAGCTTGGGGAGATGGCAGAGTAGGAGGATGTTAAGCTCACCTGTCCCACATTTACAACTAGAAATCATCCATCCACATTGATCAATAAACTGGTGAGGAATTTGAAGACTGGCAGAACAAACTCCACAACCAAATATAGACCAGAAGCTGCATCTGAAAAGTGAAGAAGGTCAGAAAGGCAGAGGGAAGCTGCCTGCAGGAGGGAGGGAGATGTGGACACCGAGAGGGTAGAGAAACAGACCCTGGCTCCAGGGAACTCAGGAGGGGAAAGACTAATCCCCACCCCTATTGGCTTGAAAACCCAGGGAGGCAAAATTCCTTGAGTTTGTGTGTACGTGTGTGTTTAAAATCTTATTTATTTATTTTGAGAGAGAGAATGAGGAGGGAGGGAGGGAGAGAGAGAGAGAGAGAGAGAGAGAGAGAGAGAGAGAGAATCCCAAGCAGACTCCACACTGTCAGCTGAGAGCCCACAAACCCTGTGAGATCATGACTTGAGACGAATTCAAGAGTTGGATGCTTAACTGACTGAGCCATCCAAGTACCCTGAATTCTGTGAGTTTGTAAAACCAGTGGGGTTTGGAACCTGGAGCTTTGGAGGTAAGTGACTCAGTACTGAGTGA
Source organism: Lynx canadensis (assembly GCF_007474595.2). Classification (NCBI taxonomy): domain Eukaryota; kingdom Metazoa; phylum Chordata; class Mammalia; order Carnivora; family Felidae; genus Lynx; species Lynx canadensis. The sequence continues at coordinate 34,761,824 of NC_044312.2, forward strand.
GCTAGGAGGGCCAGTGATAGCCAGACCCTGCCTTTAAAGAGACAGCAGCTGGAATTGAGAGGCAACATAAAAACAGCAGTTTGCATAAGACCGGGGGCAAACAAGAGACAGATCTGTTCATATTTTCTTCTGAGCATGTTGGGGGAGGTCCTCCAAAACAAGGTAGCTGGCAGGTGTCATTTTCCTCTGGCCCCACCACCATAAGCACAAAGATACGCTGGAGGTGGGGCTGCAGAGACACTTGCTAACTAACCCCCTAGCAGTGCACCATTCCCATGAGTTCTTGTGAGGACTCACCAACTCTAAGCCTGCTGTCCTTGGCTTTGGGCTCAGGGCAAATTGTCTTGAGGCCCAGCAGCCACCCTACTTAGCCACTGGGTACACAGCTGTCACCAAGCACCATGGATGTCTGCCTTGCCACTCTTAGCTGTGACCCCCACCTACCCTCATGTGTTTCACCCAGCAGCATGCCCCCAGCTGCCAATGAAAGGTTCTGAGCCATGTGCCTCCAGGTGCTATTGCATGTTGCACCCAGTGCACCATCATGCACCTTGTCATGTTGTACACCCTGGCTACAGTTGCACGCTGCACCCAGCTGCCAAGTGCACAGCTATAGCCACCCTGGAACAAACCTGCACGCCATGCCCAGCTGCATGTCTCCAGCCTCTATTGCATGCTGCACCCAGCCTCAAGCTCCTGGCCAGACTGCGTGAAGACCCCTCACCCCTAGAGATGGCCTTCCTGGTTCCCACTAACACCACAGAAAGCAAAAACAGCCCATTACAGCAGAGTGTCAATGTAGATGACTGCACCAAAAGGAAAAGTGACTCAGACACAACAGCAGGGCATAAGCAACACACATAGGATATTCTCCTGAAATGCCAGGTTCTGCACTGCAGGGCACTCCAGGACCTCTTCTTCATAAAGTCACTACTTTCAAGAGCAGAAGAGTGTTAACTTTCTTAACAGAAATAGACACAGAGAGGCAGACAAGATGAGGAAATAGAGAAAATGATTCTAAAGGAAGAGCAGAACAAGGCCACAGCCAGAGATCTAAGGAAAACATATATAAGTAGCATTCCTGATAAATAATTTAAAGCAATGATCATAAAGATACTTGCTGGACTTAGAAAAGAGTGGGGGACATGAGTGAGATCATTAAGGAATAAAAGATAAAAGATCCAATAAATGAAATGGGAAACACACTTGATGGAATTAACAGTAGAATAGAAGATGCAGAAGAATGAAATAATGACCTGGAAGGCAGAGAAATGAAGGAAATCAATCAAGCTGTAAAAAAAAAAAAAAAAAAAAGAAAAGAAAGAAAGAAAAAGATTTATGTCAAATGAGAATAGATTTAGGGAACACAGTCACTCAATCAAATGTAATAAAACTCATATTATAGGAGTACCAGAAGAGGAAGAGAAAGAAAGAGGAGCAGAAAAAAAATCAAAGAAATAATAACTGCTGAAAACTTTCCTAATAGGGGGAAGGAAACAGATATCCAGATCCAGGAGGCACCCCCAACAGAATCAATAAAAACAGACTGCTAAAAAGACATATTGTTATTTAATTAGAAAAATATAGTGATAAAAACAATCTTAAAAGCAGCAAAACAAAAGAAGTCCTTAACCTCCAGGGAAAATCCATAAGGTTAGCAAGAGATTTTTCAACAGAAATTTGGCAAGCCAGAAGGAAGTGGCATGATATAGTCAAAGTGCTGAATGGGAAAAATCTGCAGCCAAAAATAAACTATCCAGTAAGACTATCATTCAGAATAGAAGAAGAGTTAGAGAGTTTCCCAGAAAATAAAACTAAAGGAGTTTGTAACCACTAACCAGTTCTGCAAGAATATTAAAGGGAACTCTTTGAGTGGAAAGGAGAGACCAAAAGTGACAGTATAAAGGTAGGAAACACAAAAGTAGTAAAAATGCATATTTATGTAACAAAATCTGTCAGAATTTCAACAAAAAGAATATAAAATATAACATAAACCTTAAATGTGGGGAGGAGAGGAAAAAAGAATGGTTCAAACTTAACCATAAAGAGAAAGAAAGAAAGAAAGAAAGAAAGAAAGAAAGAAAGAAAGAAAGAAAGAAAGAAGAAAGAAAGACCATCAACTTAATACAGACTGATATATGCAGAAGAGGATATATACAAACTTAATAGAGCCATGTATCAAAAACCACTAATAAATATGTAAAGAATAAAGAGATAGAAGTCCAAATATAGTCACTAAAGAAAATTAGCAAAACATGAAAGAAAGACAGGAAAGGATCAGAAAAAGTCTTCAGAAACAACCACAAAAGAAGTAATAAATGACACTAAATACATATCTATCAATAATTACTTTGAAATGGACTAAACGCTCTAATCAAAAGATATAGGGTGGCAAAATGAGTAAGAAAATAAGACCTATTTCTATGCTGCCTACAAGACACCATTTTAGGCCTAAAGATGCCTATAAATTGCAAGTGAGGGGGTGGAGAATCATCTATTATTTAAATGGATATCAAAAGAAGGCTGGAGTAGCAATACTTATGTCAGACAAAATAGACTTGAAATAAAGGGTGTCACAAGATGCAAATAAGGGTACTATATAATTATAAAGGGGACACTTAATATAGAACAATTGTAAACATGTATGCATCCAAAATAGAAGCACCTAAACACATAACAGTTAATGACAAACATAAATGATTAGTAATAATACAGTAATAGTATGGTACACTCTACTTGCGTTAATGGATAGATTGTCTAAACAGAAAATCATCAAGGAAACAATGGCTTTGAATGACACACTAGAATACATGGACTAAACAGATATATTCATAACATTCAATCCTAAAACAACAGAATACACATTCTTTTCAAGCGCACATGGAACATTCTCCAGAATAGATCACATATTACGTCACAAATCAGGCATCAACAAATTGAAGAATATCAAAGTCATACCATACATATTATCTTTTCTTAATTTTCTTAACCTTTATTCATTTTTGAGACAGAGCATAAGTGGGGGGGGGGCAGAGAGAGAGGAAGATGCTGATTCCAAAGCAGGCCCCAAGCTCTGAGCTGACAGCACAGAGCCTGATGTGGGGCTGGAACCCACAGTCTGCAAGATCATGACCTGAGCTGAAGTCGGACGCTTAACCCACTGAACCATCCAGGGGCACCATACCGTACATATTTTTTGACCAAAACTCTATGAAATTAGAATTCAACCACGAGAAAAATGCTGGAAGAGCACAAATACATGGAGGTTAAATAACATGCTATAACAATGAATAGGTCAAACAGGAAATAAAATAAGAAACAAAAAGTATATGGAAAAATATGAAATGAAAACACAGTGGCCCAAAACTTGTGGGATACAGCAAAATTGTTTCTAAGAGGATAGTTTATTGCAATACAGGCCTACCTCAAGAAGCAAGAAAAATCTTAAACAAACAATCTAACATTGCACCTAAAGCTAGAAAAAATAAGAAACAAAACCTAAAACCAGCAAAAGAAAAGAAATAATAAAGATTAGAGCAGAAATAAATAAAATAGAAACAAAAAAACAACAAAACCCCAAAACAATAGGATAGATCAATTAAACCAGGAGCTGAAAACATCAATAAAATTAGAAAATTTTTTAGCCAGATTAAAAAAAAAAAGGACACAAGGAAATAAAATCACGAATGAGAGAGAAGAAATAACGATGAAGACCACAAAAATACAAACAATCATAAGAGAAATTATGAAACACCATATGCCAATAAATTGGACAACCTACAAGAAATAGACACATTCCAAGAAACATATAAACTCCCAAAACTGAAGCAGGCAGAAATAGAAAATTTGAACAGATTGACAACTAGCAAAGAAATTAAATCAGTAATCAAAAAGCTCCTAACAGGGGCGCCTGGGTGGCGCAGTGGGTTGAGCGTCTGACTTCAGCCAGGTCACGATCTCGTGGTCCGTGAGTTCGAGCCCCGCGTCGGGCTCTGGGCTGATGGCTCAGAGCCTGCAGCCTGTTTCCGATTCTGTGTCTCCCTCTCTCTCTGCCCCTCCCCCGTTCGTGCTCGGTCTCTCTCTGTCCCAAAAAAAAAAAAAAAAAAAAAAAAAAAAAAAAAAGCTCCTAACAAACAAATCCAGGACTAGATGGCTTCACAGGTGAATTCTATCAAACATTTAAAAAAGAGTTAATACATTTTCTCCTCCAGCTATTGTAAAAAATAGAAAAGGAAGGAAAACTACCAAATTCTTTCTAGGAGGCCAGCTTTATTCTGATACCAAAACCAGATAAATGCACCACAAAAAAAGAACTATGGGCCAATATTCCTGATGAACATCGATGCAAAAATTCTCAATAAAATACTAGCAAACTGAATCCAACAGTACATTAAAAGAATGATTCACCGTGATCAAGTGGGCTTTATTCCTGGATTGCAAGGGTGGTTTAATATTTGTGAATCAATCATCCTTGATAGATCACATCAATAGGAGAAAGGCTAAAAACCATATGATCATTTCTATAGATGCAATGAAAGGATTTGACATAGTAAAATATTCACTTATGATAGAAACCCTTAACAAAGTAGGTTTTTAGGGCATATCTCAATAGAATAAAGGTCACCTATGAAAAACTCACAGTTAATATTATTCTTAATGGAGAAAATCTTAGAGCTTTTCCCCTAAGGTCAGGAATAAGACAAGGATGTTCACTTGTACCACTTTTATTCAACATCATCCTAGCCACTGCAATCAGATAGTAAAAAGAAATAAAAAGCATCCAAGTTGGTAAGCAGGAAGTAAAACTCTCACTATTTCCAGATGACATGATACCATATACAGAAAGCCCAAAGGATTCCAACCAAAAACCTGCTAGAACTGATAAATAAATTCAGTAAAGTTGCAGGGTACAAAATCATTGTACAGAAATCTGTTGCATTTCTATACACTAATAATGAAGCAGCAGAAAAAGAAATAAACAAAATAATCTCATTTACAATTAAACCAAAAATATTAAAATACCTAGGAATAAACCTAACCAAAGAGATAAAAGACCTATACTCTGAAAACCATAAAACACAGATGAAAGAAATTGAAGATGAAACAAATAAATGGAAAGACTTTCCATGCTCATTGATTGGAAGAGGAAATATTGTTAAAATATCTATTTTCCCAAAGCAATCTGCACATTTAATGAAATCCCTATCAAAATACCACCAGCATTTTTCAGAGCCAGAATAAACCATAAAATTTGTTTGGAACTACAAAAGAGCATGTATAGCCAAAGCAATTTTGAAAAAGAAAAACAAAGCTGGAGGCATCACAAACTCAGTCTTCAATTTATATTACAAAGCTGTAGCAATCAAAACAGTATGGTACCGGCACAAAAATAGACACATAGATCAATAGAACAGAATAAAAATCCCAGAAAGAAACCCATAACTATATAGTCAATTGATCTTCAACAAACCAGGAAAGAATATCCAATGGGAAAAAGACAGTCTCTTCAACAGATGGTATTGGGAAAACTGGATGGCAACATGCAAAAGAATGAAACTGGATGATTTTCTTATACCATACACAAAAATAAATTCAACATCGATTAAGGGCCTAAATGTGAGACCTTGAACCATAAAAAAATCCTAGAAGAGCGCACAGGAAGTAACTTCTTTGACATTGGCTGAAGCAATTTTTTCTAGATAGGTCTTCTGAGGCAGAGGAATAAAAGCAAAAATAAATTATTGGGACCACATCAAAATAAAGAGCTTCTGCACAGCTAAGGAAACTATCATCAAAACTAAAAGGCAGAAATTGTAGAAAGTATTTGCAAATGACATACCTGATAAAGGTATCCAAAATATACTTTAAAAACTTACAAAACTCAATAAGGAACAAACAAGTAACTCAATTTAAAATAGGTAGAAGTCTTGAACAGCGATTTCTCCAAAGAACATGATCGGATGACCAATAGACACATGAAAAGATGTTTATCATTACTTATCATCGGGGAAATGAAAATAAAAATTACACTGAGTTATCACCTCAGATCTGTCAGAATGGTTAAAATAAAAAACACAAGGGTTTTGGCGAAGATTTGGAGACAAAGAAACACTCATGCACTATTGGTGGGAATGCAAACTGGCCCAGCCACTCTGGAAAACAGTGTAGAGGCTCCTCAAAAAGGTAAAAAATTAACTCCCTTACAATCCAGCAATCACATCACTAGGTATTTACTTAAGAATACAAAAACACTAATTCAAATGGATACTTGCATTCCTATGTTTATAGCGCCATTATTTACAATAGCCAAGATGTGGAAGCAGCCTAACTGTCCATCAAGTGATGGGATAAATAAGATGTAGTATATACAATGGAATGTTTCTCAGCCATAAAAAATGAAATATTGCCATTTACAAGGATATGAATGGAGCTTAGAATAATGCTAAGTGAAATAAGTCAGGCAGAGGAAGACTAATACCATAAGATTTTGCTCATATATGGTATTAAGAAACAAACAAGTAAAGGAAAAAGAAAATGAGAGAGAGAGAGAGAGAGAGAGAGAGAGAGAGAGAGATACAGAGACAAGACAGTGAGAAAAAGAAGCAAAGCAAGAAGCACTTTGAATTATAGAGAACAATCTAATGGTTACCAGAGAGGGATGGGTGGGGGGATGAGTTGAATATGTGCTAGAATTTAAGGAGTGCAGTTGTTATGATGAGCACAGGGTGATGTTTGGAAATGTTGTGTTGCTATATTATATACCTGAAACTAATATAACAGTGTACATCAATTAGAATTAAAATTAAAACTTAAAAATTTATTTTGTATTAATATATCATTTAACAAGTCATGTTTCCGAATGTGCATTTTCATTTAAGGTTATAAAAACAACAGGAGAGGTATAACAGACATAGCACTTGCCATAAGGAATGTTATATGAAAATCAGCAACTATAGTTATTGTTTTTTAAGGAAATCTTTCAACTTAACAAAATTTTTTATCAGATGGTATATTCCCTTGTACTTTATTCAGATGGCATACTCTCCTGTACTTTATAACAGAATACAAAATTAAAATGCAAGTGAGAATCTATATGTTATATATTCAGAAATTCATCTCCCTCATAAAGTGAACTACACCTACATTTTCTTCCCCAAAGACTAGACAGTTGACATTTTGCTGTTAGATGGTACCAAAAAACAATCTGGACTTTCAGCTCAAAGGATGTTCTGTAAAACAGTGTTGAAGGACCCCCAAAGAAATTTCAAGATGAATGCACTGGGAGGCAAGTTCTCTCCAATACCACTCTGTATGCCTCAGTGTCCTTACAGCAAAACACAAGAATAACATTTAAGGTCAGGATTATTCCCATTAGGAGTACTGAAAAGAAGTAAGCTGCCCCCTTGCAAGGTTTCTCTGGGACAAAATAAGTACTAAATAGATATTAGATTAATCTTTATTCTTCCTCCCTTCCCCTCTTCCTTCTTTCTCCACTTCTATCCCCCCTTCCATTTGTCCATTCTTCCCTCCACCCTTCCCTACTTTCTTCCCTCCACCCTTCCTTCATCCTTCCTTCTGTCTGTCCTTCTCTCTTTACTCTCTCTTTCCCTCCCTTCCCCTCAACTTTCATTTTCTTTTCTGGATGTGTTCTGAATTTGAGCTTCTAGACCCAAAACCCTTGAGATTACTGGGAAAGAAAAGTCAGATATTTTAATACCCAACAACATTCAAGGACATTCACTCATTAAATAAGGACTTAAAACTTTACCTTGACTTGTGCTATACAATGTCTATGAACTGCATTTTTTAGTGTAAAGCACATACTGCACAGTACAAAGGGGCTCAAATAGTAAAACATTTAACTCCAGAGCTTAAGTGATAAAAATTAAAATTGGCACTAATTTGTCATTTCCTAAGTCTAATTTTGTTACATTAAGAATGGTAATTAAAGTGATCTTCAGAATTCCCTGATTTTACTTACATTTAGTAATTAGTATTTTTACTATACATTGACTATACATTTAGTATTTGTATATTTGAATATTCTGTTGACTGTTTTCCATTATATTTGAACTCTTAGACATTGCTCAATTTTCTGTAACCTATATTTTAATCTACTTTCATATCAGTTTTGTTGGAATAAGTTAATTTTGGGGCACCTGGGTGGCTCAGATGGTTAAGTGTCCAACTTCAGCTCAGGTCATGATCCCGTGGTCCATAAATTCAAGCCCCGGCGGGCTCTGTGCTGACAGATCTGACACTGGGGTCTGCTTCAGATTCTGTGTCTCCCTCTCTCTCTCTACCCCTCCCCTGCTCACACACTCTCTCTCAAAAATAAATAAACATTTAAAATTTTTTTTAAAAAATAAAGAACTTGATTTCAAAGTTATGTCAACTTATATTTTCTGTAACGCCATTAGCCTTATAGGCACTGAATAAATGTTAATTGAATTAAATTATTAATTGTATGACATTAGTAAACCATAAGTTCCAACTCAATCTTGAGAGAGAGAAATTGTCTTAAGAAAGTTTTTAAGCCCCAAGTCATTTTTTCAAGGAGAAAAGATATCTATTAATTCAAACATATCTATTGAATCAAAATAATTAAAACACATGTATCTTAAACATTTTCCGAAGATGATCATTTAGAATGTAAGGAGTTAATAAATTGATTTCAACTTAATTGCTAAATATAAAAAATGACATATTTGAACAAAATAAGCAACTTGATATATTATTTTCCTGTTGCCACTATAAAAAGTATCCACAAACTGCATCTTAAACAAGACAAATCTTTATCTTACAGTTCTGTAATTTAGAAAATCAATAGGAGTCTCACTGGGATAGACTCAATCAAGGTGTTGACAAGGCTGTGTTCCTTTCTGCAGGCTCAAGGGGGATCCATTTCTTTACTTTTTGCAGGTTCTAGAGGTCACTGACATTCTTTATCTCACAGTCCCTTCCACCGTTAAGCCAGCAATGTTGCATCCTCTGTGCCTTTCTTCCATAGTCACTGGTTCATCTGACTAGCTACGTTTCTACCTCCCTCTTTCACTCTTAGGAAACAACCTGATTTATGTGGCCCACCTGAATGACCCAGCATGCTCTTTCCTAGCCAAACGTCAGCTGGCCAGAAATCTTAATTACATTTGCAAACTTAAATTCCTTTTTTCATGTAGACTAACATATTCTCAGATTCTGGGGATTAGAAAGTGGGGCCTTTTCGTTTTCTGCCTACTCTGCTAGAATACATAAAAACAAACAAGCAAACAAACAACATAGCCTGAGATAAGAATTTGCATCTGAATAGTTTATTTTGGAAACTGATCCCAAGGGACATCATTTGAGGACTGGGAAGCACGAGGCAGATGAGGAAGACTAACCAATCCACTGATATGCTATCTGATCACTATTATGGGCAGTGGGGCTAAATTCTGCTTGGGACCTTTGATGGGACTGTGTGGGTTGCATATTTGAGGTTTGTGCCCAATAATGTAAAAGATGAGTATTTACATACCAGCTCCTAATCCTCAGAATGCCAGATACTTTGCACTTTAAGTTTTATACTTGTATCATAATGGCCAGTTTCCTTCAAACACCCTATTCCATTGTGGCAGAGAAGCATGGCAGCAGACAGCAACAGAAACCCAGTGCACCTGGGGCAAGTTGCTGTCAGGTTATTAGGCATGTGGCAACAGCAGTAAGTAAGGGAAAGAGGGCCTGCATCTCTCTGCCATTCTTAGTAGGGGTTAGGTACACAAATGAAATGGACTATGAAGCAAGATACATTGGAAGAGGTACAATAAAAGCTATAGAAGTCTGAATCATACCTTGGGTACTACTGTCCATCTTTGGGCCTGATTATAAAGTAAGGAGCATATAGATAGGGAGATGCACAAGAGAAATATCTAAGAAGAGTTTATGACTTCAGCAATACCTAATTCATAACATTGTTGTTAGTCATAGAAAATCAAATCCATTTTAGGGAGTAGAACTTGGCAGCTGCAATACTCAAAATTAGACAGTTAATGGCAATATGATTCTGGTAATGGGTCAATTCAGGGAACAACCTTGGCAGAACTCAGGGCTAGTTGGACTTAATAGGGAAGAGTGTTCAGCCCTAAAAGAGTAGTTGGCAAGTATAGCCGAAGTAGCCTGAACAAATCCAGGTGTCTGTATGGAAAGCAATGCTGAAGCAAACATGGTAATGGGATGGAGAAAACTTATATTATCTGATGTATTGTTTCATCTTGTTTTTACCGTCTTAGCCACTTTACATACATACATATGTATGTAGTGTTGAGTATATTCACATTATTATGAAACAGATCTTTAGAACTTTTTCATGTTGCAAATCTGAAACTCTATCCCGTTAAACAATTCCCCTTTTCTCTTCTCCCTGCAGCCTCTGGTAACCACCATTCTACTTTCTGTTTCTATGATTTTGACTACTTTATATCTCATATAAGTGGACTTATACAGTATTCGTCTTTTTGCAATAGGCTTATTTCTTTTAGCATAATGGCCTCAAGTTTCATCCATGTTGTAGCATGTGATAAGATTTACTTCCTTTTTAAGGCTGCATAATATTCTGCTGTATGTATGTACATACCACTTTTGGTTTTTTTCTTAAGTTTATTTATTTATTTTGAGAAAGAAAAGCACAAATGGGAGAGGGACAGAGAGAGAGAGAGAGAGAGAGGAGAAAGAATCCTGAGCAGATTCCACACTGTCAGCACAGAGCCCAGTGAGGAGCTCAAACTCACAAAGTGTGAGATCATAAAATGACTGAGCCAAAGTCTGCGGCTCAACCGACTGAGCCACCCAGGAGCCCCAGCATATTTTTTAAAAAATATTTATTTTTGAGAGACAGAGAGACAGAGTGTGAGGGGGGGTATGAACAGAGGGAGAGGGAGACACCCAGGGAGAATCCCAAGCAGACTCCAGGTTCTGAGCTGTTAGCACAGAGCCTGATGCCCGGCTCAAACCCAGAACCACAAGTCATGACCTGAACTGAAGTCGGTTGCTCAAACAACTGAGCCACTCAGGTGCCCCTCATTTTTTTTAATTGACTTCTTCTTTTTATTATTTATTTAATATTTTCAAATTTTTATTTAAATTCCACTTAGTTAACATACAGGGTAATATTAGTTTCAGATGCACAAGATAGTGATTCAACATGTCCATACAACGCCTGTGCTCATCACAAGTACACTCCTTAATTCTCATCACCCATTTCATCCATCTCTCTGCACAGTCCCCTCTGGTAACCATCTGTGTGTTTTCTATAGGTTAAGAGTCTGTTTCTTGGTTTGCCTCTGTCTTTTTTCTCTTTTGCTTGTTTTTTTGTTTGTTTGTTTGTTTCTTAAATTCCACAAATGAGTGAGATCATATGTTGTTTTCCATGATGATGATGATGATGATAATGGTCATAAATTGGCTTTATTATCTCTTGCATTAATGGCTGCTTATTTGGCTTGGCTTTTTTTTTAACCTCTTCTTATATTTATTTCAAATGCACACATTGCAACTTTTTATTTTTATTTTTTTTTAAGATCCAGTCCTGTATTTAGAACTGGTCAGATTGTAAGTATTCACCTCTCCCTATATCCACATCTTTGCCAAATGACTTTGCAGGTCCTCTAATGCCAGTGCATTCCCCACCCACTGTGTCGACTTTGGCTAAACAACTTGATTTGCCCAGTGGAAAATGGGAGCACAGGATACTGTATGGGTTATATTGTGCATCTCCACTTGCCTGTTTATATTTGTGTCATATTCATGAAAAAAAATCTCTCTAGGTGGCTGGCTGATCCCAGAGGAATGAAGTAGGCCTGCCCATGGCATGGATCAATTCAGGTAAGATCAGCCTCCGTCAGCTCAGTTGCAGCTGACCCCACAGACAAATAAGCATGAGAAATACTCACTGCCTTTTAAAACATTTCTAGTGCTAGTCATACAGTGTTATTATAACAAAAACCAACCATAAGCCATTTCTCATAAATTTTAATTTTCTTTTCAACTTTGAGTGAAACTAGTATAAATTAAATGACCATTTATCCTGCACAGTTCACTTCATGTTTTATCTTACCCACTGTCATCAGCAGTACTATCCATCACACTTGAAACAAAGGAGTCAAATTTGACTTCTTTCCCTTCATTTATTTATCTGTAACTTGTTGAAATTTCTTGGAAAAGACTTTTTGATGTAATCTTTCCTGCTCAATCTCCAAAGCCAACACTGTAGATGTAGGTTCTCATCACTAAGTTATTATATTGATGAACTTGGCCCTTTTGTTCTGTTTTCTGTAGCTTAGTCTCCTACTTATCACCAATATCAATAGCATCATTATTGATAACATTTTTCCCATTCCTCTTTCCCTATTTCTTTCATACATTAATTCATACTTTTCATAGGCATTTACTAAACTCTCACTGAACACTAACATTACAGATGGAACTGAGAATACAAGGTAGAATATAACAGAAGCTATCTTTAAAGTAACAAATAGTTATCTCATTTAAAATGTTTTTTTTAATGTTTATTCTTGAAAGAGAGAGAGACAGAGACAGAGACAGAGACAGAGTGTGGATGGGGGAAGGGCAGAGAGAGAGAGGGAGACAGACAATCCAAAGCAGGCTCTAAGCTCTGAGCTGTCAGCACAGAGCCCGACACAAAGCTTGAAATCACAAACTGCGAGATCATGACCTGAGCCAAAGTCAGATGCTTAACAGACTAAGCCACCCAGGTGCCCCACAAATAGTTATCTCATTTAAAGCTCTACATCATGTTGAAATAAAATTGATCAGAGACAGTTTCAATGAACTAAAACTAACAGCAATAAAAACTAAAACCTCTCTTCTCAATAAGAAAGTCTAGATTCTTTAGAGTAAAATTAGTTACAAAAGAGCAAGCACTCTCCTCTTTTTCCACTTTGTAGGGACAATAGCAATACTTTATAATGCACAAAGTGTTTGACATAAATGTTTAAGACATATTAAACTCTTTTTTTTTAAATTATTTTTTATTTTTGAGAGAAAGAAAGAGACAGAGCATGAGGGGGAAGGAGTAGAGAGAGAGGCTACACAAAATCCGAAGCAGGCTCCAGGCTCTGAGCTGTCAGCACACAGCCCTATACGGGGCTCAAACCCATGAACTGTGAGATAATGACCTGAGCTGAAATTGGACACTTAACTAACTGAGCCACCCAGGTGCCCCATGACATATTAAACTTTATGATAAAAAGTTTATATGTATATCATTTATTTTTTTCTCAAACAGCTAAATCTTTTCCAGTGTCTTGATCAGGAAACATGATTGTGACATCCATAAGCATAAAACTAGGGGCAGAGCACATATATACTTTTGAATCTTCTTATTTGGAACTTTTGCCCCATCTAGCTTGTCTGTGACGGTCTTGTTTTATTGTACATTATGATCACAGTATTGCAGACATTCCATAACTTCTTTCTTTTTCTTTCTTTCTTTCTTTCTTTCTTTCTTTCTTTCTTTCTTTCTTTCTTTCTTTCTTTGTTTTCTTCCTTCCTCCCTCTCTTTCTTTCTTTCTTTCTTTCTTTTTCTTTCTTTCATCATTCTGAGAAGATCAGCTTCCTCATAGTACTCAGAATTCTGAGTACTCAAGGGTACTTACTCTCTTTCTAAAAGCTCTTTATCTGATAAAATTGTTTCTTACAATCCTATATCCAATGTGTGGCAAAGTGTAATGCTTATACTTTCAGATTTCACCATTATGAGGGGACATAAAGATTTAAGCAAATAATTGCAATAGTATGAAGTATAGGAACAAATGAATACATGAGGACAGTGGGATGATGTGGAAAGAAGCCTTTAATTCTACACTGAGAAATAAAGAAAGGCATCAGGGAATGCTCAACTGAAGGACTAAAATTGATTTTGTCTTTTAAGAATAAACAATTTTGTCAATTGGAGAACAGTGGAAGTGCATCTGTACCGAACTGGCATGCCTTCAGCATCTAGTTTACTACACAAAGTATTTCACTTCTCTTACAATATTTACACTCGTATAGTAGTCTCCTCTTTAAATTAGAAAGTAATAAATCAAATAAGTGAATCCTTGTTCCTCATGTTAAAAAATTAAGTGATAGGGTTGAGAATTTCTTGTTATTATTTATTTTGAGAGAGAGCAAGTATGAGCAAGAGAGGAGCAGAGAGACAGAGAGAGACAGATAGAAAGAGAGAGAGAGAGAGAGAGAGAGAGAGACGGAGAGACAGAGAATCTCAGGCAGGCTCCGCACCATCAGTGAGGAGCCTGATTTCAGACTCTAACTCATGAACCATGAAATCATGACCTGAGCTGAAATCAAGAGTCAGATGCTTAACTAAACCACCGAGCTGCCCCGATATGGTTGAAAATAGAACTTCTATCACTCTGCCTTTGATCCAATGCCCTTTCCATTCTAAGCACTGGGAATGACAGGCTCAAGAGGAAGGAGAAGTAAAAATACAAATGTAGATAAAGAAAAATAGAAATTCAGAAAAATATTCTTGCAATGAAGTTGAAGAAAGGTGATTGCTATTGAAGAATTTCTATACTGTCCTTTTTAGATGTTCTTCATGTTAGGAATGTGATATCGCCTGAAGAAAAGAAGAAAAAATACATCAAATGTTGATATTTTGAATTTCATATATTATTGAGCAGATACATGAAAATATTTATAAGATGAATTTCTATATTATGGACCTTATTTCTCAATAATTTTTATTGGAGAATATCAAGTTTAGAGGAATATATTGTTATTCAATAGAAAATAGCTAAGTGATATGTAATTAATAACATAAAAATATGTATTCATTTTCTTATGCATTTAAATATGGTTCCAACACCTCTTTAGTATCTTATTATTATACATTGTAAGTTTTGTGTAGAAATTACAAAATTTCTAAGTTTATAGTATTGTGGTCAAAAAAACATGTTGTATATAACTTTCATTTCTTGGAATATGTTAAAAATTGATTTGTGGCCTAGCATGTGTTCAATTTTTGAAATATTCCACATATGTTTAGGAATTTGAATATTATGTATTCTTAACTATCTAAGGGCAGGGTGCTAGAGAGATAGAGTGCAGACATACAAATCAATTGATAAGAGATAAATATAGATTATATTGTATCTCTTCCATCAATTCCTTTGCCTTCTCTGTTAAACTTATAACTTGTATATTCAATTTCTCAGATCTGTTCCCTAAACCAATTTCTCTCATGATTTCCTGACTCTGAATGATGTGGTCTATGTATTTACTATGCTTTATGATTTTTCTGTGATTCTTATTTTCTCCTTTCTTGACTTTAATTGGATTAGTAATATTTTCTTCATTCCCTTTCCCATACTAGATTGGAAAGTATAAATACTTTTATTGGCTACGTTTAATGTACATATCAAGTTAAAGAATTTTTATTTTTAGTGTTTTTAGTTTTTTTTAAATGTTTATTTGTTTTTGAGAAAAAAGAAGAGAGAGAGAGCATGAGCAAGGGAGGAGCAGAGAGGAAGGCACAAAATTCAAAGCAGGCTCCAGGTTCTGAGCTGTCAGCACAGACCCTGACGCGGGGCTCAAACTCATGGACCATGAGATAATGACCTGAGCTGAAGTCAGATGCTCAACCGACTGAGCCACCCAAGTGCCCCCAAGTTAAAGCATGTTTAAAGTTAATTTTTAAAAAGAACAATTGGAAGATAATTTGGTCATTTATATTAAAATACACATTGTCACTATCCCCAGAATATAATATTGGTGCAGGCATAGACACATAGATATGCAAATCAAAATAGAAAAACAAAATGAACACAGTATATGTGGGAATGTAATATACCAAAAATTCTACTTCAACATAGTGGGAAAATGGCAGTTAGCAAATCTGCTTGTACCACAGAAAGAATATAAAGCATCATCTAGTTCATAGGATACACAAAAATGAGTTTCACAAAATTCTAAAAGGATTAAATACCTAAAACAAAACAAAAATAATGTAAAAATACACACGCACTTATACACACATATGCACTCACACACCATTGTGAAAAATGAAACTCAAATCTCTAAATAAAAAAAGAAGCACATTGGTTATATAAGTTTACATTAATTTTGTTAGTCAAACTATACACCAAACAAAATCAAATAAAAAATAAATTGTGAAAAATATTTTCAGTGATTGTGATAAAATTTTAACATATATTTCTTCATTTGGAACTGATATTTAACAGTTACTTAGATTGTTTTAATGTTGAATACACAAGGGTTTTTATCATAAACCACTCATTGCTTGTAAAACTAGGAATATGTGAGCAAATAAATTTGTATAGACATTAAGACTCCTTCACATTCAAAATCTGTCTCTTCTCAATCACTTTTTGAATTAAATTCATGGCATTCATTTCTGTGCTATATCATTCTCTGTAACAACACACACGCATTGGTCATACAGAATTTCTTAAAACAACTCATAAGTAAAAAAAATTAATGCTGGCATGTAATTAGGCTTCGGAATTTTGTAGAACAAATTGATTTTGTAAAACTTTTAAAATTAATGTGTAATATACATAAAGTGTACAGCTCAACATATCATATGTACCAGAAACAACATATCATAAGTATCCTGGAATTCTAGTCCATTTTTAAACTAGTGCGTAGTATAAGCATTCAGAATCTAGTCTGTTAATAAACTAGAATCTGATAGATGTGGATGTACCTGACCAAAATCCAAGCAGAAATCTAAACAAACAATTAATGGGCAATTCACAGATTAGGGAATTCCAATGGCAAATATATGAGAAAATATTTCCACCTTTGGTAGATATCAGAGAAATACAATTAATAATGAAATATAGTTTCTAAAAGTTAAATTGTTAAAAATAAAGAGGAATACCTACTTTTGTTAGGAATTTAGTATAAATAATCTTTTTTATATATTACTGCTTAAAACTGCAAATATTTACGATTTTGAAAAAAAGTAAACACAACAACATATGACAACATATCTTCTAGTTAAAATTATGTGTACTCTTTAATCCAGAAATCAGAGCTCTAGGAATCTATCTTATAAAAATAAAACATATATAAGTGAAAGCATTAATATAAAGTAGTTGCTTATTTTTTTGAAGTAATCTCAAACTAAATTTAAATTGAATGCTTAGTAATAGGTGAATAGTTCAATAAATCATTCATCCATTTAGAAAAAAGAAGTCCTATTTCACACCCTAATGTGTAGAACTCTATAAAAAGTAGGGTCACCTGGGTGGCTCAGTTGGTTAAGCGTCTGACTTCAGCTCAGGTCATGACCTCACGGTTTGTGAGTTCAGGCTCCGCATCAGGCTCTGTGCTGACAGCTAGGAGCCTGGAGCCTGCTTTGGACTCTGTGTCCCATTCTCTCTCTGACCCTCCCCCACTTGTGTTCTATCTTTCTCTGTCTTCCAAAAAAATTAATAAATGTAAAAAAACATTTAAATAAAAACAAAAAGAACGCCATAAAAAGTAAATTGAGAATCTCAAAATGCTAATAGATGACATATAATCCTTTATTATGCCCACATGTGAAATTAAACTGCTCTCTATACATATGCGTGTGTGTGCACATGTGAATTTGCATTTAATTAAATGATCCTGGAAGAAATTATAGAAGGATACACACCAGGTTTGAAGAAAGGACACACATCAAGTTACATCAAAATTGTTTAGAGAGTCAGGGAAAGAAAGAGATTAAAGGTGAACAGAAAATAAGATACGGTAAAGAAAATGAAATTTGCACATAAAATTATATATATGAACGAACACATATTCATTATTTATATAAGTTTACATCGATTTTGTATCAAACCATACAACAAACAAAATCTAATAACAAATAAATTGTGAAAAATTTGTGCAATACATGTGATAAAATGTTAACATATATTTCTTCATTTGGAACTGATATTTAACAGTTACTCATTTAGTGTGCATATATAGACAAAACTCAGTATGAGGAATGGTAAAGAAAATGTAAATGTATTTATCTTAGAATAGAGAGCTTTTAAGTCATTTTTAGCATTATTCAATTTAATATATGGAGTTACTTGAAAATTTTTATAATAAAATTGTTATATATATATATATATATAGAATACAATTCTGGTTTTGTTTTTGTTGCTGTTCATTTATTTTTGAGAGAGAGATGGGGGACAGAGGATCTGAAGCAGGCATGGTACTGACAGCTGAAAGCCTATCATTATCATTTATCCAGTCTCGGACTGGAACTCACAAACTGTGAGATCATATGCCTGAGTGAAAGTTGGGTGATTAACTGACTGAGCCATCCAGGTGCTCCAAGGAATATGATTCTGTTTTTATTGTGGGAAAAAAGTACAAAATACCTGTATAACTTATAACAATCTTATTACAACCTTCCATGTTTTGCTGTCTAATAATTTAGTTCTATCTAATTTTAAATTTATCAGATTTTTTTTGGTGTGTGTGTGTGTGTGTGTGTGTGTTTTAGTTTCTACATACATTGTAATATATCTTATGAATTTCTTTATTTACCATTTTTCACCCATTGTTTGTTTTTTTAATATAATTTATTGTCAAATTGGCCAACATACCATGTATACAGTGTGCTCTTGGTTTTGAAGGTAGATTCCCATGATTCATTGCTTACATACAACACCCAGTGGTCATCCCAACAAGTGCCCTCCTCAATGTCCATCACTCATTTTCCCCTCTCCCCCGCTCCTCCATTAACACACAGTTTGTTCTCTATATTTAAGAGCCTCTTATGGTTTTCCTCCCTTCCTCTCTGTTTGAAACATTTTCCCCCTATACTTCCCCCATGGTTTTCTGTTAGGTTTTTCAAGTTCCACATATGAGTGAAAACATATGATATTTGTCTTTCTATGACTGACTTATTTCACTTAGCATAATACCTTCCAATTCATCCATGTCGCTGCAAATGGCAAGATCTTATTCTTTCACATTGCCAAGTAGCATTCCATTGTATATATAAACCACATCTTCTTTATCCATTCATCAGTTGATGGACATTTAGGCTCTTTCCATAATTTCACCCATTGTTTTTAAGTCTTTGTTTTCTTTCTTAGCAAACTGCATCCTTTAGTAAACCTAATCCTTTAGTGTTAGACTGGTGACAGTGAATTTGTTAGTTGATTTTATATTTTTCAAAATATTTTACTTGACAATATTGAACCAAATTTAAGAAAACAAATCTAGGTATAAAATTCAACTCTTTGATTATATCATTGCATTATTTTCTGATTTCTATCATTACTAAAAAACCCTTTGAAGGTAATCTGCACTCCCCCCCCATAATTTTAATGTTAAAAAACATTTCATCTTTGTACTTTAAATGGCTGTCTGTGCTCTAAAAATTAATCTAGCTTTATCTCATTGAATTTACCTCTTCTAGAATTCTCATAAAAAATTGGTTGGTGACGTCTGTGTGGCTCAGTTGGTTAAGCGTCCGACTCTTGGTTTTGGCTCAGGTGAAGATCTCATGGTTCTTTTTGTGGGTTTGGCCCCATGTTTCAAACACCAAGCCTACTTGGTATTCTCTCTCTCCCTCTCTCTCTGCCCCTCAACTGCTCACATTCACACACTGTCTCTCTCAAAATAAAATGATAAACTTAAAAAAAAATTGGCTGGAGATCTTCATTTTATTGTCATTTGTTTCTCAACTTTAATTTCATATTCTTGATATTTTTATCTATACTTTAGGTGATTTCCTCAAATAAATTTCTAATTTATGAATCCTTTCTTCAACTGTTAACAGAATATGTCTAGTAAGTGTTTAATACAAGGAAATACTTTATTTCTAATATTATTTCAAATTTGCTAAGCTGTCTTATTCTTACTTTATTGGTTCTTTCCCAGCCATGTTTGCTATTAACTTTAATATATATTCATTGTAAAGCTCCCCCCACCCCAAGATGGTCTATTCTCATCACCTCTTAAAAATGTAATATTTTAATTGTAGAATAATTTCCTGCAGAAATTGTTTCCAATAGATGTTTTTATGCTATGTATTCTAATAAAATTCTCATGAAGTGCTTTTCTTTATATTTCAATTTTCATTTATGTTTGCCTGTGTATGGGTTCATAGGTTACATCATATTTTATGTCATTTTTAGTCATCTCTGAATTTCAGTATCAAGAGGGCAGTGTGAAAAGTCCCAACACCTGGGTAAAATATAAGCCAGGGTTTCCATTTTTCAATTATGGCTCTTTTATCATTTACAGCTCAAGTGAAGGGCATGTTCCATGTTGCATTCTCAAGCAAGGAGGCAGAATTTTTCCAGTTCCATATTTAGAGATGGGTCAATACTTCCTAACTCTTTTATTCATCAAAAAGACCAGTTATAGCTCCTTTTGTGCACACAAGGTCGATATCCTTGATTAGGGTCCTACCCAATTTTAGATCCTGAGTCCTAGAGCATATGAAGTGCACAATTCCCATGCTTATCTAAGGCATTGAGTTCCAATTTCTGCTGTCTGTTCTTACTTTTTTGTTCACTTCTTGCTTTTGGTCCCTGGGGCTTTCTCTTTCTTAATTTTCAACTTCACTATGTATTTAAAAAATCACTTATTATCCCAATTTTCATGTTTGTAGTGGGGATAGGGCTTTGTATATTAGTCACTACCATACTGATGAGAAATATGATGAAAATCTTTATCTACACAAATCTTTATCTACACAAACCTTTTAAAATATTTTCTAAGGTAATAATTTCGTAATAAAACTATGCATAGCCTTATATCCTAATAAAATACATTTTTTAAAATAAAGTTCTACTTGAATTGAAGAGGTCTTTGAGTCTTCATGACCAGATTGTCAACTTATTTTTCTCAAGTGTTACACATAGTTTATAATTATGTACAATATACAAGTGCCAAAAGAAATAAACGCCAGGAGCATATGGATATTGTCATTTATGTTGGAGTTAGCATTTTGGTGCTGCTACATGTGCATCTGTTTATAGCAGATGCAACTTAATATTACTTTTAACTAAAGTCCTCAGAAAAACAAATATAACAGTAAGTAAAAATCTGTCATTCTGTCTTTAGTACTTATACCCAACTAAGGAATGTTCTTTTTAAATATATTTCCATATGGTAGATTTAAATAAACATGTTTTAGTTAAGCTTCATAAAATTGGTTTTATTTTTATCTTGTTCACTATTAGATACTCAAAATGTATATACCAATGCATCATGTCTGAGTGACAGATATCTCATTTCTTTTTGTATAAGCATACCTCAAATATTGCGGATTCAATTCCAGACCACTGCAATAAAGTGAATATAGCAATAAAGCAAGTTAAATGATTTTTTTTGTTTCCCAGTGCACATAAAAGTTATCTTTATACTATACTGTAGTCTATTAAGTGTGTAATTGAATTATTTTTTAAAAATGTAAGATACCTTGTTTCAAAAATACTTGATTGCTAAAAGATGCTAACCATCATCTGAGTTTTCAAAGAGTCAAACTTTTTGCTGGCAGAGGATCTTGCCTTGATGTTGATGGCGGCTAACTGATCAGGGTGGTGGTTGCTGAAGGCTGGGGTGGCTGTGGCAATTTATTAAAATAAAACAGCAGTAAAGTTTGACATAAAAGTTAAGTTTTTCTTTCACTAATGATTTCTCTGTGGCAGGTGATGATAGCATTTTTCCCAGAGTAGAACTGCTTTCAAAATTAGAATGAATCCTTTGAAGCCCTGTTGCTGCTTTATCAACTAAGTTTTTGTAATATTTTAAATTATTTGCTGTGATTTCAATGATCTTACAGCATCTTAACCAAGAGTAGATTCCATCTCAGAAAACCACTTTATTTGCTCATCCATAAGAGGCAACTTCTCATCTGCTCAAGATTTTTCATGGGATTGCATCAATTTAGTCACATCTTCAGGCTCCACTTCTAATTCTAGTTCTTTTTCTAGTTCCACCACATCTCCAGTTGCTTGAAGTCTTGAACCCCTCAAAGTCATCCATGAGGGCTGCAATGAGCTTCTTCCAAACTCTTGTTAATGTTGGTATTTTGATTTCTTCCCATGAATCACAAATGTTCTTTTAAAAAAATAATGTTTATTTATTTTTGAGAGAGAGGGAGAGAGAGAGAGAACGAGTGGAGGAGGGGCAGAGAGAGAAACAGAGCCAGAGACATAGAATCCCAGGCAGGCTCCAGGCTCTGAACTGTCAGCACAGAGCCTGACCCAGGGCTCAAACTCATGAACTGTGAGATCATGACCTGAGCTGAAGTTGGACACTTAACCAACTGAGCCACCTTGGCACCTCTGAATTACAAATGTTCTTAATGGCATCTAGAATGGTGAATCCTTTCCAGAATGTTTTCAATTTATTTCCCAGATCCATCATAAGAATGATTCACTATCTATGACAGCTACAGTCTTAGGAAATGTATTTCTTAAATAACAAAACTTGAAAGTCAAATTGACTCCTTGATCCATGAGTTGCAGAATGGATGTTATACTAGCAGGCATGAAAACAACACTAATCTCCTTGGACAACTGCATCCGAGTTCTTGGGTGACCATGTGCATTGTCTATGAGCAGTAATATTTTGAAAGCAGTTGTTTCATTTCTGAGCAGTAAGTCTCAAAAGTGGGCTTAAAACATTCAGTGAACCATGTTGTAAACAGATATGCTGTCATCTAGGCTTTGCTGTTCTATTTATAGAGCACAGCAGTAGATTTAGCCTAATTCTTAAGAGCCCAAGGACTTTTACAGTAAATGAGTACAGATTTCAACTTAAAGTAACCAGCTGCATTAACCTCTAACAAGAAAGTCATCGTGTCCTCTGAAACTTTGAAGTCAGGTATTGACTTTCTCCTCCCTAGTTATAAAAGTGCTAGATGGCATCTTCTTCAATAAACAACTGTTTCATTTACATTAAAAGTCTGTTGTTTGGTGTAGCCACCTTCACTAATTACCTTAGCTAGATCTTCTGGATAACTTGTGGCTACACCTTGCACTTTTATGTTATGTCTTCTTTCCTTAAACCTCATGAAACAACCTTTGCTAGTTTCAAACTTTTATTTTGCAGCTTCTTCACCTCTCTCAGCCTTCATAGAATTGAATAGAGTTAGGGCCTTACTCTGGATTAGGCTTCATTTTAAGAGAATGTTGTGGCTGGTTTGATCTTCTCTCCAGACCCCTAAAACTTTTTCCATATAAGCAATAAGGTTGCTTTGCTTTCTTATTATCCATCACTGGAGTAGCATTTTTAACTTCCTTCAAGAACTTTTTCCTTTGCATTCACAATGTGACTATTTGGTGTAAGAGACCTAGCTTTCAGCCTATCTCAGCTTTTGACATGCCTTCTCCACTAAACTTAATCATCTCTAGCATTATTTTAAAGTAAGAGACATGAGACTCTTCCTTTCACTTGAACACTTAGACACCACATACAGTTATTAATTGCCCTAATTTCAATATTTTTGTGTCTCACGAAATAGGGAGACCCAAGGAGAAGGAGAGAGACAGGGGAATGGTTGATTGGTGGAACAATCAGTACACACACAACATTTATCAATTAAGTTTGTTGTCTTATATGGATTTAGTTCAGAAAGCACAAAACAATTACAATAGTTGCATCAAAGATCACTGAGTAAAGTTCATCAGAAAAAAAAATATTATAATACCAAAAGTGTTCGAAATATTGCAAGAATTATCAAAATGTGGCACAGAGACACTGATACTGCTGGGAAAAGTGGTACTAACAGACTTGATTGGCACAGGGTTGCCATAAACCTTCAATCTGTAAACAAAACAAAACAAACAAATAAACCTGCAATATTTGTGAGTCATAATAAAGCAAATCACAATAAGATGAGGTATGCCTGTAATTTTTATAAATTAATATGAGGTAATTACAACTTATAACACTAATATTTAATTCCATTTAAATATATTTTATTAAACAAGTATGCTAACATATCTAGCAATGCTATTTATATATTATTTTTCTAATTTTGTAATTGATTTTTCCTTTAACTAAATTGAATAAAAGAATTAAAAAGAAAACTTTAAGAAAACAGAAAAAGCAAGCATACCTTAAAAATGTGGCTTTTACCTCATAGTTAATCTAAATACTAAACAAATTGTGTTATTTTTGTATGATGGGTTATAAGAAAAATATGAAAAATCACATTTCAAATAATTGAAAAGTGTCTGTAAACATAAAAATTGCTTAACCTAACTCTTAGACAAATTCTCTACTTATATATAGGAAATAGCATTTCTCACTTATCAGAATAACAAGACATAAAAGATCTGACAACATATTCTGTTGGCAAGAATGTGATGAAAGAGGCACTCTCACACACAGATGGTTAGGTTGAAAAGTGGAAGGAACTTGGTTATCTTTAACAAAATTACATATGTAGTCACCTTTAAATCAGCAATCTCATTGCTAGGAATCCATATGAAAGTCACAAATATGAAATGGCATATATACAATATGCATTCTAGCATTATTTTCAATAATTATTTTTAATAATAAACGACTGAAATCAACTCAACTATTCATCCTTGGAGAACTGGATGAATAAACTGTGATATATATCTGTATAATAAAGTACTACTCACCTATAAAAAGAATGAGAAAAATCTCCATACTGAGATAAAATGATCTAGAAAGGATAGTCAAAAGCTAGTAAAAATGATTACTTATGGAGGAGAAGAGTTCAGGGATAGAAGAAATTCTCCTTGAACGCAGTACATCTATGTAGTTTCTAAGTCTTATATATTTTATATTAAAGAGTATTTTACATAATTGGACCTGAAATTATGTGAAAAATTCCATAAAACTGTAAAAAAATAAACAATTTAGGTATCAGCATAGTGACAAAACTATCACACACAAATAAGAAATACCTTAAGTAACTTTAAAGGACAGTATTTTAAGAATGAAGAAAACTGCAACAACAACAACAAAATGTTAGTGGGCTGTCAGTAGATTCAGTGCTTGCTGGTGTTGGTATTGTTTGTTTGAAGCTATTATCAGTAGACTATAAGATCAAAAAAGTAAATAAGAAAAACAAGGTATTCAGCATAAGAATACATACAATTGAAGACATTTGTCAAAAACATTGTGATCTTAAATTTGTATTGTATTGGAAATAATATAAAATCTTTCACATATGCATGTATTCCTATAGAATTTGGCTTTCTTTGAGTTATTAAAAATTCACCACAGACTATTTTTTTAAAATTTTTAATGTTTGTTTATTTTTGAAAGAGAGAAACACAGAATCTGAAGCAGGCAACAGGCTCTGAGCACAGAGCCTGATGTGGGGCTGGAACCCATGAACCATGAGATCATGACCTGAGCCAAAGTCAGTCACTTAACCAACTGGGCCACCCAGTTACCCCACCATAGACTACTTTAAAATTCACATCTCATATATGATTCAGCATTTTACTTCCTCCCAACTCACTCCCACACTCAACCAACCAAGCTAGGATTCCAGGGACCTGAGAGAACTGGGGACAGGTTTCGCTCTGAGATTGCTTCTTCTGCTCTAATGCCTGGGGTGGATGAGCAGTGTTGTGGCATCTATGATATGGCTGCCCTCCCTTATACGGTGCATTCCCCTGGTCTTAGGTGTTATTTGGGACTGCACAGGAGGGAGACAGTTTTTTACTTCACTTCATTGTCTTTGATTGTAATCTCTCTTGGTTGCCTGTCATTTCTCTGTTTTGTACTAACTGCCTGCCAGTGCCTCTATCCAGGGTGTCAAACTTCTTTTAGCCCTTCTCCATTTTTACACCTGATTCCTTTGGGCATCCCTGTTGTTTGATCTCTTGCTCTTCCCTCTGGTCGTGTTGAGAAAACATAGAGAAAATAGTTGCTTTTCTGAGGAAACTATCTGTCCACATTGTTGATGTATCTCTTTAGAGAATGTGAGTACTGAAATACACTTTGTCTTCAACCCCAGGATGGAAGGAAATTCACACTCAATATCCTCCTATAATAACTATGAGAATGATAAACACTGAATTTGAAAAAAAAAGTATTGTTTGATAAAATTGATTGAAGGGGTCAAAATGTATAAGAATAAAGTTCAATTTTACATCAAGAAATGATGGAAACTGTTTAAATTTCTATTTTGAAAATGCAGCTACAAATTTCTAGAAAAGAAAATGTGTTTGCCCAGTAAAAGCATGACTGACTAAAGACTTTAAAACTTTGGTAAAGATTATGTAAAGCTATGAGTGCTAGGATGTAAAAGAGGATTTAAAGTAGAAAGTTTCTCTTTGCTGTGTTTTTAGGAAGTATGAATGATGGAACACTTTCTCCTTCTGAGATTTGTGATGAAATAATATCAAAGAGGAGAATCTACAGTAAATTTTACTTCATAAGACATATTTGTTGGGATTTAAATTGCTAATTAGATTTTATTTTTGTATAATTACCACTAAGAAAAATCCCTAAATTTTCCCCTCTTACTGCTTTTAAATATGTGATATTTTTCAGAATTTGCAGAGGACCTATCTTCTGTTATATTGATAAACCTATGCTTTGATAAATGATTGTGAATGATTTGTAAAGCGTGGTAGTATTTCTCTTTATTTTACCTCCTCTGTTTCTTCACCAAAGAGAAAAATATATACTTTTAGTTCCAACTAAGAATGAAATTTGAATCATTAGCTCTTACTATTTAGCTGCTGAATTTTTTCAGTTCAGATTTAAGCATTTATATCCTTAAAATAATGTATTTTAATAGACAAAGTGTGATAAAAAGTTCCCTGTGTTTCACAATGATACTAATTAAGGTCACAGAAAAAGATCCTTTTCAGAATTTCACTGTATATTATTTGTGCCTAACAGCAATCATCTTCTGAAAAAGAATTTTCTGTTACCTCTGAGTTCACAAGACCAGACATTTTTTTTAAAAGAGATTAGTCCATTTTGGTAATAATTTTTTAACTATCACCTATACATCCTACCAAGATTATTTTTTAACTCTCAATTCTCATGTTTTATTTTAGGTGTTTTTATCAGTATAGGTACTCAAAAAGTACTTAAGTGTATGAATCAAGAATCTTAACATGTTTATTCACCCTAATCAGATTATTCATGTAAGTCTTGCTAACTATACCACCTTAAAAGAAAGACCCTCTCTTTTCTGGTTTTTGTGATAATATTGGACTTGATTTTGTTTTCTTTCTTGATTGCTTTTTGTTGTATTCCCCCAAAAAGAAAAATGAGCAACTTGGTTTTCCTGTTTACATTTTTCCCCTGTTCCCTGTCCCCTGTTCTTCTTAAGTATATGCTGAAACATCTAACTTATTCCCAACTTCCTTTAAGAAAGTTTCTTTATCATCTGGGATTGATTTATTTATACTAAATTTGGTTTATTTAAGCACTACCTGCTGTCAAATACAATTTAAAAACCAAGAACTAGTTTTTTTTTTATTTTATAGCATCATTTTTGATTTAGTGTTTTTATAAATGTTATTTCTCCTAGCCACATCTATTTTTAGATATTTCTTTAAACCTCCAGCAAAGCTGGTGGGTTTTTTTGTCAAAACAACTACCTTATTCCTCATCTTTCTACACAAACAGAATATCTGATGTTAATATTTCCAAGTAAAACAATATACTTCAAGCTCACTTCAAAGCAGTGTACTATAAAAAATCATTTTCTTTGTACTTCTGAATAATCATGGAATTATATAGTGTAAATAATTCTTATTAAGACTTCATAACATTTACTAAATACTTTTAAGTGCCAGATAATTACCTAGAAACCAAATATATTTTGACAAGTTATTATATAAAGTGGCATATTAAGAGATACATACAATATTCTATATGGGTATGAAAGATAGCTGCCTGGATAAGGAAGGCTGGCAGGATGGGGACAGGTTACTAAAGAGGTTACATGTGAGTTTATTTTCAAGAAGAAACAGAAGGTTGCCAAGTTAAATGGTGGGAGCAAAAGTTTTTCTAAGCAGAAGTAAGCAGGTATGAATTCATGGATTTGTAAGAAAACATGCACATTCCAGCATTGCCAGTAGTTAGACACAGAATAGTATAATGTGCAAAGGTTATGTGGAGAAAATACCACATAGGGAATAGACAAACCAAGTAAGGAAAGGTTCTGGGTCAAAGATGAGTAACTTGGACTTTACCTTGATTTCTAGTCTGAGAGTAACAAGTAATAAATAGTCTTACCTTTTAGAAACGTCAATGCAGTGATAAAAGAGAGAACAAATTAGAAGGTTAAGCAATGGATCTTCAGAAAAGAGTTAGAGGGTATTTCTATAAGTCAAGCCAGCCATAATGAAGACCTGAATGGAGGCAATGAGAATGAGTATAATGATCCGTGGACAGATTCAGGAGATATTAAAGAAGTAAAATTAATAAGTCTTCATCTATTAGACATGTGACTAAGGAAGAGGATAACATTTTTGGACTTACATGGGCAACGCAGTGAGTGGTTAAGCTGTTTAAAGAAAGAGAAATACAATTTAAGGTAAAGATGTTGAGTTCAATGTTATACAAGGAATTTCATGTAAAACCAACAAATCCAGTGCAAAATCAGCTTTATAGGTTTAGAATTTGTGTAATTGAGTTGGGATAATCATATTCAGAACTATCCACATATCAATGGTAGCTGAAACCAAAACTGTAAATGGGATCACCTACATCAATAGTATATCACCAGAAAGGAAGAGAATTGAGAATGAAACTTTGGAGCACAACAATATTGTGAAGCAAATAAGATAAGAAAATTTAGCAAAGAAGATAGAAACAAACATTCAGAAATAAGAGGAGAACTGGGAAGATTAATACAATGAAAACAAAGACAGAAGAAATTTTTAAGAAGACAGGAATGGATGGGGACCTGGGTGGCTAAGTCGGTTAAGTATCTGACCCTTGGTTTCAGCTCAGGTCATGACCTCACAGTTCGTAGTTGGGATTCTTTCTCTTCCTCCCTCTCTGCCACTCTCCCACTCTGTCTTTATAAAAATAAATTCATAAACTTAAAACAAAAGAAGAAGACAGGAATGGATGATAAATGGTGACAAATATACCAGGAGTTTGAAAAACAAATTACTGGCCTAAGTGCCAAAAAGGTATTATGATATTGGTGGGACCTCTTCAGGGGAATATTACTTAGAGGAACAGCTTCTATCTGGTTTCTGAAATAGTTTTCATAGAATTATTTGGAGTCCTTGCTATTTCTGAATTAAATTTCACATATTCTTTTCAAATTCCTCTTTCATAGAAGATATTAGAGGGAATTTTATCACTGCTGTAAACCAGGAAAGTGAAAGAAGTTGATGCAAAATCTTATGTTGCTTCTAGGTGTGTAAGAACATCTTTAATAAAAGATTAGGTTCAGATAAATATTATAGAGAGACTATAGTGTTTTGAATATAGTAACCATACAATATAATTACCCCAAATGCATGAGGATAATGGTTGAATAGGAGTTTAAGCTGTCATTAATTCAACAAAACATTTGAGTGTCTTCAATATGATGGGCCTGTTATAGACAGTTTCATGCATATATAAATAATAAAGACCCATGTCACTATCTAGTGATAAACTACTATAGGTTTGTTGAATTTACTACTTTTTGCTACCATCTTAGTTATCTTTTTTTTTTCACTGCATATATAGTACTTTAAATACTAACGTTAATTTTTAATTCACAGTAAAACTCAGATTACACTTTTGAACATATATCATCACTTTATTATAATAGGTTACTATTACTAAGGCAAACTGTGACACATTTATTGAAGAAATACATGCATTGATGACGAAATAGAGGAATCTTATCTAGTTTAAAAATCAAAACCTATGAAAGGACAAATGTTATGTCTTTGATTTGTAATTTTCCTTGTTTTAGAACCCCAAACTCTTGTATGACATCCAGGGCATGAAGGGGATCTAGGCACTATACAATAGAAAAACATGGAAAACATTCCCTTGATATATGACTCAACAAGCCACAGCATTGCTATACTCCTGTAATGTGTTACTTGATTCGAGTAGCTGTATTTTTTCCATCATTTATTAGTGAATTATTATTGGAAAAAATGATTGTGTGTGAGGCCACTTTGCCATATAATTCCCAAAAGATCCTTTACTGGAAACTATTATTTTAATGAACAAAGAGTTCCTGCAGTGTATAACTGTGAGTTACAGAATTCAATAGTGTTCCATTCCTCTTCATTATCAAGTAGTTTCGTGACAAAATAATGAACGTGGCATTTACATGAATTTGACACTCTACATATAATTTGCCATTTCAAATGCTCATTTTCAAAATAATAGTATTAACATATTGAAAAATTAATGTGGAAAAAAGCAATGTGCCCACACTTCAAAAAATATGTACTTACTAATCAAAAACATTTATTATGACTTAAAACTAGGGGCACTTTTGGCAAATACCATATGATTTGACACCTATGTGGCATCCAAGAAACATCAAGAAAGGGTAAAAAAAGAGAGAGAGAGCAAGAGAAACCAAGAAACAGACTCTTAACTATAGAGAACAAACTGATGAGAGTAGGTGGGTAGGCAGATGGGTTAAATAGGTGATGGGGATTAAAGAGTACACTTAAGAGTGCTTATGACAAGCACTGAGTAATGTATAGAATTGTTGAATCACTATCTTGTACACCTGAAATTATTATAACACTGCATGTTAATAGTGGGATTAAAATTAAAAACTTCCTTGAAAAAGTAAGGCACTTTTAACAAAAGATAAAGTTCAAGGAGATATTACAAGGAGATTATAATATTTTGAATATATTAGCTAAACAATATAATAATTATAACCAAATAAGGATAGTGGTTAAGTTTCCAATTATTTAAGGCTTTGAGTGCTGCCTAAACTTACACTCCAACACTGAAGAACACATACACATCTATATACATGCCACAAACCACCAGCAACACTAAATCTTATTTGGCTATGTGACTAAAAAAAAAAAAAATCTATTGCATTTGTGTCTCAAACAGCATTTGCAGCATGAGGATAAAACCCAATGTGAGCAGCTCCCGACCTGAGGTAAATATGGGAATTATTGTGATGTGAATGTCTAAATGAATTTAAGAAGTAAACTAAAGTCTATTTGTGTTTTATTCACACATTCTTTTAGGTATATGAATTATATTCAATACCGATGTATGGGTGATATAAAAGTAATTGTAAAGTTTATATCTTCTTTCTAGAAATAATTGTGAAAATTAGGTAAAGTTAGATACATTTCAATTTCATTACAAGTGTAATTAATGTTTGTTATATGAAGGTAGGCACATTTGTACATGTTTTATAATAAAGTAATAATTTCATATGTATAATATATGTGTATATTTGTGTCCAAATAGCTAATGTCATATCTTACTTCATTTTGTACCTTTAGTGTCACATATTTTTGACAGAAAATGTTAAACGAATATTTTCTGAATGTATTATTTTCTAATCCAAAGGACATATTTCAGAAGCCTAGGATTTTTCATTTACATTAAATATCACATAATATTATAATAAAGGATTGAATATGAATGGCTGTTCACTTTTAGATGAATAAAATTATCCACAAGAAGGTAAAATTTGATCGATGCCACATAATATTTATTTTGAATATATTTTAAATTATTGGATAATTACAAAAATATTATTGAGAGGAACTCAGATGTACTTAAAAATGAATCTATAGTTTTCCAGAAAATGTATAATTCCAATGAATTGTAGATATAAAGTGCAATTTTGGTTAATGCCACTCATCTCTCCTGTCTCTAGAGTTGCTAGATTTTTTAAGTTGCTGGCTGAGTCTATTCAGTACCTCAGTTATAAAGTTTGTCTCTTTCATCTGCTATTTTCCTTGTCTCCTGTTCACTTCGTATATAGCAACATGATAAATAGTGTTTAATACATCATGATACCAAAGGGGCTTAAAGATTCTCTCTGATTTTTCCCCTGATCAGTCATTCCAATTTAATAGTTTGCATTATTCCCATAAATCTCTCTAAAAGGTTGACAATTACCTGCTGCTGTGGATTTTGATTTTGATCTAAGTCTCTGAGCGATTCGTAGAATTTTATTTTATTTTATTTTATTTTATTTTATTTTATTTTATTTTATTTTATTTTATTGTCTTTATCCTTTTGTTCTATGTATATTACACGTATTGCATTATGTTGCTGAATTCAGCTTCTTTACTTGTGTAGCATTCTATACTTCGTTGTGGTATTTTCATGAAAAATAGACCTCAGACCTTTTGACTCCAGCCTAATAACCTAGCCACTTAGGAAAGTTACAGATATATATATAGATATATATATAAAGAACTTTATATATAAGTGTGTGTATGTATATATATATATATATGTATTTATATATATATACATACACACACTTATATATATATGTGTGTGTGTGTGTGTATATATATATATATATACTTTTATATATATGTGTGTGTGTGTGTGTATATATATATATATATATATATATATATATATAAAGACTGCCTGTTCTGGACATGTAGCTACCCACTTACAAGCGCACCTCCTCAGTCTGATTCATTGGACTGATATCCCACACTGTATTGAAAATCTTTTGACAGACTATTATACATAATTAACATTTAGCTTTTCCATGTGAAAAAAAGACCCAGCTTGAAGACAAGTGCACAGAGGTGATTTCCATGAAAACAATCAGAACCTACTCTTTGGCTTTTCTAGTTTTTCTACTTTAGATGAGGAAGAATGCTACTATTTTTTTAAATTAATTGGTTTAATTGTTCATTTATTCACTCATTCTCTAAATATTTATTGGATTTCTACTATATGCCAGGCACTCTTCCATCTGCTGACAATATATAGAACCTACATAATGGGGAGAGAAATAAAATAAACACAGATAAGTAGCATGCTTAGAAAGTCAAAAGGTAATAAATGTTAGGGGAAATTAGACAGGGAAAGGACAGGGAGTATTGGAAGGTAAAGATGCTGCTTTAAGTAAGGTCTTCAACTCTCACTGATAATGTGGTACAGCAAACAGCTTGGAAATAGGTAAAGAAGAAAGCCACGAAGCAATTCATGGTAAGAATTTCCAGACAGTTGCAAATTACCTGAGATTGGAATCGGTCTTGGTCCTTGGCCTATTCCTGTATTGATTATAGCATGAAGGTCATAACTGATGAGAAACAGCTAGATCATGAAAGAGAAGATGTGGTCAGAGTGGAAAAAGAACCAAGATCATGTGAAGCTCTGTAAACTATTATGAGAAACTTCACTCGGAGAAAGACTGGAAGCCATTGATGAGTTTAAGCAGATGAATGATAAAATATGATGAAAATTCTTGGGTGATGCAGGTAAGCCAATGGTAGAAGCTCAGGGACCAAATTAGAGGTGTATTGAAAAAAAATCAGAGAAATGATGGCACCTAGCCAAAAGCTATAGTAGTGGAGGCATTAGGAACTGACCAGATTCTAATATATTTTCAGTGTAGTGTCATGAAAATTTGCTCACTGATTTAAATGGGTTATAAGAAAAAGAGAAGTCAATACTTCAAGGTTTTTGGCTTTGCATAACTCATGACAGAAAGCATAGAGCTGGCATTTACAGATGTGCAAGACAAGAATTGCAAGGAGGGAAGATGGCGGGGTAGGAGGAGGCTGGGCTCACCGCGTCCTGCTGATCACTTGTGTTACACCTACACCTGCCTAAATAACCCAGAAAACCGCCAGATGACTAGCAGAACCGAGTCTCCGGAGCCAACTGCAGAGGAGAGGCCCACGAAAGAGGGTAGGAAGGGCAGAGAGGCAGTGCGTGCTACATGGACTGGTGGGAGGGAGCCGGGGCGGAGGGGCAGCCCACCAGCCAAACAGAGGCCCCGAGTCTGGCTTGCAAAAGTGGAGGGGCCAGACAGAGTGTGTTCTGACAGCAAGCGGGACTTAACATCTGGGAGGTTATAAGTTAACAGCTCTGCCTGGAGAGCAGGAAGGCTGGAGGACAATGGGAGGGAGAGTTGTTGAGCCCCGGATGACAGAGCTCATCTTGGCGGGGAACAAAGGCACTCGCCAGCGCCACCTCCCTCGCCCATCCTCCAGCCAAAATCCCAAAGGGAACCAGTACCTGCCAGGGAACTTGCTTGCACCACGCAAACACCTAACGCTGTGCTTCTGTGGATCCATCCCTCTGCAGGCGGTGGGTTTGACTCCCTCCAGGTGCCACAGGGCCCCTCCTGAAGCAGATCTTCGAAGAATGTCTAGCTGAGCCTGCCCCTCCCGCCCCCTTGCACCTTGCAGATTCACCGCAGCTAATATGCCAGATCCCCAGCACCACAAGCCTGGCAGTGTGCAAGTAGCCCAGACGGGCCACCCCACCCCACAGTGAACCCGGCCCCTAAGAGAGGGGAAGAGAAGGTACATACCAGTCTGACTGTGGCCCTAGCAGTGGGCTGGGGGCAGACATCAGGTCTGACTGCGGCCCTCCCACCAACGCAAGTTATTCAAGACAGCACAAGGGAAGTGACCTGCAGTCCTGCACCACACCAGGGACTATCCAAAATGACGAAATGGAAGAATTCTCCTCAGAAAAACGTCCAGGAAATAACAACAGCTAACGAATTGATCAAAAATGATTTAAACAATATAACAGAAAGTGAATTTAGAACAATAGTCATAAAATTAATCACTGGGCTTGAAAACAGTATAAAGGACAGCAGAAAATTTCTTGCTACAGAGATCAAGGGACTAAGGAACAGCCAGGAGGAGCTAAAAAATGCTATCAACGAGTTGCAAAATAAAATGGAGACAACCACGGCTCGGATTGAAGAGGCAGAGGAGAGAATAGGTGAACTAGAAGATAAAATTATGGAAAAAGAAGAAATTGAGAAAAGAGAGATAAAAAAATCCAGGAGTATGAGGGGAAAATTAGAGAACTAAGTGATGCACTAAAGAGAAATAATATACGCATAATTGGTATTCCAGAGGAGGAAGAGAGAGGGAAAGGTGCTGAAGGTGTACTTGAAGAAATCATAGCTGAGAACTTCCCGGATCTGGGGAAGGAAAAAGGCATTGAAATCCAAGAGGCACAGAGAACTCCCTTCAGACGTAACTTGAATCAAACTTCTGCACGACATAGTGAAACTGGCAAAATACAAGGATAAAGGGAAAAATCTGAAAGCAGCTAGGGATAAACGTGCTCTAACATATAAAGGGAGACCTATAAGACTCGTGACCGATCTCTCTACTGAAACTTGGCAGGCCAGAAAGGAATGGCAGGAGATCTTCAATGTCATGAACAGAAAAAATATGCAGCCAAGAATCCTTTATCCAGCAAGTCTGTCATTTAGAATAGAAGGAGAGATAAAGGTCTTCTCAAACAAACAAAAACTGAAGGAATTCGTCACCACTAAACCAGCTCTACAAGAGATCCTAAGGGGGATCCTGTGAGACAAAGTACGAGAGACATTGCTACAAGCATGAAACCTACAGACATCACAAGGACTCTAAACCCATATCTTTCTATAACACTGAATGTAAATGGACTAAATGCGCCAACCAAAAGACATAGGGTATCAGAATGGATAAAACAACAAGACCCATCTATTTGCTGTCTACACGAGACTCATTTTAGACCTGAAGACACCTTCAGGTTGAGAGTGAGGGGATGGAGAACTATTTATCATGCCACAGGAAGTCAAAAGAAAGCTGGAGTAGCCATACTTATATCAGAAAAACTGTACTTTAAATTAAAGGCTGTAACAAGAGATGAAAAGGGCATTATATAATAATCACAGGGTCTATCCATCAGGAAAAGCTAACAATTACAAATGTCTATGCGCCGAATAAAGGAGCCCCCAAATATATAAAACAATTACTCACAAACATAAGCAACCTTATTGATAAGAATGTGGTAATTGCAGGGGACTTTAACACACCACTTACAGAAATGGATAGATCATCTAGACACACGGTCAATAAAGAAACAAGAGCCCTGAATGATGCATTGGATCAGATGGACTTGACAGATATATTTAGAACTCTGCATCCCAAAGCAACAGAATATACTTTCTTCTCGAGTGCACATGGAACATTCTCCAAGATACATCACATACTGGGTCACAAAACAGCCCTTTATAAGTTTACAAGAATTGAGATCATACCATGCATACTTTCAGACCACAATGCTATGAAGCTTGAAATCAACCACAGGAAAAAGCCTGGAAAACCTCCAAAAACATGGAGGTTAAAGAACATCCTACTAAAGAATAAGTGGGCCAACCAGGCAATTAGAGAAGAAATTTAAAAATATATGGAAACAAATGAAAATGAAAATACAACAATCCAAATGCTTTGGGATGCAGCGAAGGCAGTCCTGAGAGGAAGATACATTGCAATCCACGCCTATCTCAAGAAACAAGAAAAATCCCAAATAGAAAATCTAACAGCACACCTAAAGGAAATAGAAGCAGAACAGCAAAGGCAGCCTAAACCCAGCAGAAGAAGAGAAATAATAAAGATCAGAGCAGAAATAAACAATATAGAATCTAAAAAAACTGTAGAGCAGATCAACGAAACCAAGAGTTGGTTTTTTGAAAAAATAAACAAAATTGATAAACCACTAGCCAGGCTTCTCAAAAAGAAAAGGGAGATGACCCAAATAGATAAAATCATGAATGAAAATGGAATTATTACAGATGTGCAAGACAAGTAGGACATACAACCATAGCAGAAAAATCATAAGATTGATTTTATATATGTTAATTTTGTGATTTTGAGATGTTTATTATATCTAAGTGGTGAGGTAAACTGAATATTCAATATAAAGTATATAGATATATGAAATATACATAGAAAATTAAATATACAAACATAGAATTTAGGGAGAGGTCTAGATTATAAATGTAGGAGTTATCCATGATGGTATTAAAAGCCATGGCAGTGAGGTGCATAGAGAGGAGAAGTAGTCTAAGGACTGAGGATTGTAGAACTCCAGTATTAAGAGGTCTGGGAAAGAGGAGAAAGCATTAACAGAAAAAGATAAAGAATGGTAAGTGTTGCAGATAAAAAGCATGAAAAAGTGATTTCCTGGAAATAATTTTAAAACGTAAAGGAGTGAAAACTTGTATCAAAAGCAGCTTTTAAATAAAGAACATGAGGGCTATAACTGACAATTGGGTTTAGCGAACTTAAATCATTGGAAACCTTGCAAGGTCAAGGAAACCATCCAATAGTGAGGTAACCATTGTTCTGCAGAGAGGAAGCAATTGGTAGAGTGATGGACTTAAGACAACAGTGTATGAGTAGTGGTAAACTATTATGGAATCAAAACTAGCTAAAGCTTTGAAGACTTCATATAATTTCTACCAATAGCATATGTATGCAGTCTGCCATGTTCATCTATCATGTTCATGATTTTGTAATCATCTAGTAGCACCAGTTCTGCCAGATTCCACTCTGTTACCCTGAAAGATGTGGGATTATTGAGAAGGAGTCCTTAATTAATGTATGCCAAACTACATCTGACCCCTTTGTAATTTTTGCATTTTATACAACAGTAAATTGTCAAAATTGTGGAGAGGTCTTTTGAGTTGCCACGTTCTCTGGCAGAAAGGAGAAAGGCATACTTTATTCAATTTTCCTAACGAATCAGAGCCTGAACACCTGCTGCATTATCTGGACTCCTTACCTATGGTCTGGTTGCACTATTTCCTACCTCTTCTCCAGTATATTTCCCTAAATATGATTCCATTCTTAATCAGATACAACTACCTCTTCAGCACTTGCAAAACAACTTCCTGTCTCTTTCCCCTCTAATGAATTCCAAAGCTTACTAGAGCTACTCCAGATTTTTCCTATTGTGGTTTGAACTATAAACATCTGACTCTCCCCATGCCTCCCACCTCTGTAGTTTCATACAGCTCTAAGAAGGAGTTCTTACTACCAAAGTGTATATATTGTACAAATATTGGGCTTCCTTCAAGGACAGTTGTTACAAGGCTACAAACATTCATAATGAATTAAACCTTAAGTTTTTAAATACATTAGAGTGAACATCAATATATACACTTAAAGGCAGCAATTTTAATTTTTTAAAGGTTCCAGATATGATATAATGGTATACATACAATTACTATATCAGGGGAAAATGCTGTTAATGCCTGGATAAACAATTTAATTAATTAAATATATATTTTTTAATATGTAAAAAATAAAATTAATATTAATATTTTGGCAACTGGAATGTAAAATATTTGAACAACAAATTTTTGCATAATAGTACCTTATGTTTGTATGGTGACTTAGCTATTATACAATGCTTTCACTATGAACTGCTCTTTCAATTAGTAGAGCCTGGTTCTGGACGGTAGATTAGTACTAATATGAAGAAAGATGGACTTCAGACCGTCCTGAGTGTAATCTAGATGTTGGTGAAGAATGCTCAAAATGTAAACAGTATTTGTAATCCAGACAGTCTGACCAACTAATGAATCTACATGAAGGGTAAGAAAGAGATAGGGAAAGCCAAGGTTAGAAATCAGGGATAAAAGAGATTCAGAAAGAACAGTGTCTTAGGAATTATTGCTGGCACCTATTATGCCCTTAAGCTCAGTATAGTAGGTCTTATAGGTTTAACTTCCTAAGTAGCTCTTAAATTCATCTTGAAAAATCTATTTTGGGGCACCTTGGTGGTTCAATGACTTAAGTGTCTGACTTCAGCTCGGGTCATGATCTCATGGTTCCTGGGTTCGAGCCCCGCTTTGGGCACTGTGCTGACAGTTCAGAGACTGAGCCTGCTTTGGATTCAATGTCCCTCTCTCTCTCTCTGCCTGTCCCCTGCTCATGATTTGTCTCTCTGTCTCTCAAAAATAAATAAAAAGAAAGGATGCACTCTTATGTGCATCCTGAGAAACTTAACAGAAGACCAGGGGGAAGGAGAAGGAAAAAAAAAAGTTAGAGAGGGAGAGAGCCAAACCATAACATACTCTTAAAAACTGAGAATAAACTGAGGGTTGATGGGCAGTGGGGAGAGAGGGGAGGGTGGGTGACAGGCATTGAGGAGGGCACCTGTTGGGATGAGCACTGGGTGTTGTATTGAAACCAATCTGACAATAAATTTCATACAAGAAAGAAAGAAAAGAAAGAAAGAAAGAAAGAAAGAAAGAAAGAAAGAAAGAAAGAGAAAAGAAGGAAAGAAAGAAAAACATTAAAACATTTTTTTAAAATCTATTTCCACCATCCTCATTCAGAGTACCAGCATCTCTTGCCTGGATTGCCATAAGAGCCTAATAACTGACATTCATATGTGTAATAGCTCCATAAAGTATTTTCTTCAAATAGCAATCATAGAGTCTTTTAAAAATAAGAATTTTACTATATTCTTTCTCTGATTTTCATTGTTTTGTTAATACAGTCTAAAAAGTTCTTTCACATTTACTCTTATTATCCTGTCTATCCTGATTTCAAACCTTCTAGTCACCCCTTGTCTATAATGTTCTCTTTGTTCAAAAATATCCTGCCATTGCTTTGACATGGATGTCAGAGAATGCCAGTGACCACTATGTATTAGTTCCCACCTCCCCAGTGAACAGAACCTTATTTCATAACTGTCTCGTTTCTCAGCATGAATTTGACATTTACTAGCCTTTCTTTCAGTTATAAAATTTTACCAACAACCTAATATGAAATACTGTGGGACGTCTAGGAAATTCTCTTAGGTCTTCTCTCTCTTTTCCCATAACTGTCTCTGTGTACTTGTGATGACCTCATTCTAGCTACCATTTGGGACCATGAATGAGAGCCTCAAGTTGAGGATATTTGAGGTTGTAGAAAATCTTAATACTGTCAAATGAGCTCTGGACTAGCTACTTCCAGAGTTATTTTATTTGCCAGAAAAACACACTTAAATCTCATATAAGTTTCCATTTTGAGATTCTCCGTTACTCATGGTCAAACTAAATTCTCACTGGCGTATAATTTTCAGATCTTGGCTCAAGTGTCACTTCTTAATCCACCGATTAGGCCAAATTTCTCCATTAAATATTCTTCCAGTTGTCAGTTTCCTTTGTTTAAAACTCTTACTTACTTGTAACTGTAATTTTTTTTCCTTTTCCACCAGATTATTTACTTATTTTCAGTCTCACAACTAACTTGCAAATTTGGAAAATATTACAGATTTTAAAAATGTGGAAACTGAGGCTCCAAAATATTAATATCTCACATATAGATTTTCTGACTCTAGTTCAGTGTGTATTTCATTATTCTGAATACAAAACATCAAGCACAATTTTATCAGAAGGTGAGATACATTTTCCTGAATAAAGAGGAAGACTCATGATATTTTTAGAAATCATTTGCATTTAGTTTACCAAACATTTTTGTATAATCTCCTTAGCAATTTTTCAAAGATTATTATTATTATCCAATTTGTGTATATAAGGAAAATAAGACTTAGTGATTTCCAGTGATTTACGTAATACCAGT
This sequence comes from Lynx canadensis, assembly GCF_007474595.2. Lineage (NCBI taxonomy): Eukaryota > Metazoa > Chordata > Mammalia > Carnivora > Felidae > Lynx > Lynx canadensis. The sequence goes on from NC_044312.2 coordinate 34,802,335, forward strand.
TAGCCACAGTGGCACAATTGGAATTTTTTTTTTTAATTTTTTTTTTCAACGTTTATTTATTTTTTTGGGGGGACAGAGAGAGACAGAGCATGAACGGGGGAGGGGCAGAGAGAGAGGGAGACACAGAATCCGGAACAGGCTCCAGGCTCTGAGCCATCAGCCCAGAGCCCGACGCGGGGCTCGAACTCACGGACCGCGAGATCGTGACCTGGCTGAAGTCGGACGCTTAACCGACTGCGCCACCCAGGCGCCCCACAATTGGAATTTTTATACAGTTTCTAGCACAATGCTTCCCAGCATATCTGCCTTCTGTATATGAAGGATGTATAGATCTGCGTTTAAATGGATTTTTGAGTTTGCTGGCATGAATTTATATAATGGTTATGGTTCTGGTTTTAAAATGAAATTGCTCACTTTGATTGAGGAATTTCATAAGTACTTGGCCACATGAACATTAATCTAGTAACCTTCCATTGGCTCTGGATGAAATTCTCATATTATTCTTTCTTTGGGATTAAAATCTTCAAAGTATTTGAAAAACCTAATGTAACTGAAAAGGGACACTGTATTGTCACTACTGATCATTAATATTTTAATGGCAATGAGAAAAATAGTAATAATAAAATTTTAAATGGGAAATATCCAGAAAAATAGTTACTAAGAAAAACAAACAAAAAATGGAATCGCATGAATAGTTTTTTTTTTATGTATATTCCTGGAAACCATCTTAAAAAGTTCTGATTCAGTAGGTTTTAGTAGAGTCTGAATAACTTCTTTTTAAGCATCTCAGGGGACTTTTATATTCTGTTTCTACTTCAATAGACTGAGGAACTCATCACCTAATAAATCAAAAGCAATAGGGACATAAGCAGGTTAGTTTTGATGGTGTGGTATGGTTAATATAAAACTGGAATGTGGAAAACATGACAATGGGGAATTGGCTGAGCAGACAGTGAAAGAGGAGGAACTAAATGATGAGATGAGAAAGTGCCAAAGACAAAGCATTAAAAAAAAAAGAGTATAGGCAATCCACAAAACTGTTAGACAACTAAAACTTTTTTAGTAGAGAAAAACTCCTCCCTGAATACGTGCAAATTCTGACAACACTCTCTATGCAAATGTTATATAAGATCTAGTACATTATGTTGCTTATTATTAGTATATTAACTATTGATGACATATATATCTATGAAATGAATTTTTAAATAAAGTTAAGGATGCAAATATAAAGTACGAAACACATAAAATGCAAGCTAAAATTCACCTAATGAAGCTAAATTAAGTTGGATATATGCAATGCATTCGATTACAAGTTAGGTCAAAAAAACTATTATATACAGTGTATGTGATGCAGTCATGTTAATGATGATAATGAAAACCATAACTTCTGTAGGTCTTGACTTTTCTATTTTTAAAGTTGCAGCGTTAATATTGCATTAGCATATTTTTGCCATTTAATTTAGAAATGCTTTTCCAAAGGTTGTAAATTGATATGACATTATTATTATTTTTTTCTTCGTGGTAACACTATGACTTCATGATTACCATTTAGCCCTGAGAAAGCAGGATTTTAAAAGAGTGGAAACGTATATGTGTGCCTGTAAAATCTAATGCAACACCTGCCAGGAACCTGAAGCCTCCCTTGGATTAAGGAATAAAATAAAATTGAATATACATATCTTCAGCATTACTTAATGACTTTATTAATCACTTGCAATAGAAAACAAAAATGTTTCTTTTCTATTTATATACTTTTTAAACAAAATCTTTCTGCTTCTTTATTCCCCTCTCTCAATAATATTCATTATATTCTTTTTAGTACATATTTTAAAATTATAATGATCTAGAATATGTCTGTCCAATTGGGAATCTATTAATTCCAAGACATAGTAATAAAACTTAGAAATAAAAACAATCTTAGATATCATCTAGTACAACTTATATATTTAGATATCAAGAAACCAAGCTCCTGGGAAGTAAAGTGATTTGCCCATACCTCGTGGATTACAATACCAGAAGTATACCAGCCTGTCATAATCGCCTGGTTTTGATTAAATCTCCTGAGTTCAGACATGACCTGAAGACCAGTGTCTATGTTATCAGAAATACACTGTGAATGGGAGAATTTGAAATAAGTAAGAATTGCTGTAACCAGGCTTACTTAGCTTTTGATTTATTGCTGCTCATTATTTGGCATATTTTATTTTTCTCCATATTCCATGGTTTAGGCTTTAGGTTTGGGTTTAGTTTGTTTTTCTTCGTCAATATTTGTTCTAACTACCATTCACCCATCTTTAGGTAATAGACATGGCACACATATTGATCATCTTTCAATTCTTTCACTTGATTTTTCTTTTTATAACAGTACTAGAATTCTCTACGTTATTCCTGAAGTGATCTCGAATTATTGATTTTACCATTCCTCCTCATAAGAGAGTCATTTTCACAACAATTTCAACATAAATCTTTAGGATTAAAGTTGTTTATCGGGTTTCTTGGTGCTCCCAAATCTTATTTTATTCAGCCTCTCCAAAACTGTACTCATTCGGTAACTATTTACTGAACTCCTATTATATACCATGTTTGGGGTTATGCCATGGAGATTGCAAGAAGAATAAAACATGTTCTCTATTGTACACAAGCTCACTCACAGTACTTGGTCAGCTTACCTATCATTTACTTATTCAAATCCACTTTGTGAATGTTTCCCAATATACAACACAAAGCAGAAATATGCTTACTCTTACCATAATAACAAGCCCATCTTTTAATCTATTAGTCCTTGTATTTCCTGTCTCTTTATTAAACTTTTCTACTTTAGGAAAGTAATGTATCTTCAGAGTGTTTAAGAATAAAACTCCAGAGACAAGAGAAAACAAGACTAAAACTCCAGAACCAACCTGCTTGTGTACACACCTCACTCTGCCTTTTGTATATATTATTGGTGTGACCTTGGGAATTATAGTGAAGATTTTGAGCCTTATGTTCTTATCTGCAAAATAAGAGTGATATCAGAACCTACCTCTTATGATTGCTGAGAGAATTATTTGACTTAATATCCTAAAACACTTAGGACTGATGTCTGGAGAAGATGGTAGAGTAGGAGGAACCTGAATTCATCTCCCATGGGTACACCTAGATAACACTCACATCATTGTGAATAATCCAGAAAATGACTCAAAGACTGGCAGAACAAACTGTACAGTTAAATGTAGAGAAGAGGGTAGGGAGGGTAGAGATATGCTGAGGAGCTAAACCCTCTGGGTCTGGCCACCAGGCAGAGAACTGCAGACAAATAAAGGGGAGAGAAGCAGACTACCACACTGAGGCGCCTGCATGGAAAAGATGAATCCTCATTACATTTGGCTCTGAAAAACAGAGGGGATGCATTTTGTGAGTTCTCACAACCTGTGGGGACCTAAAGCCTAGAACTTTAAAAGTCAGCAGGTTCAAACTATGGGACAGCTGGAAGGGAGATAGGAAACTGACCCCTGCCCTTAAAGGACAACAAAACAAACAGTCCTGGGAGATAATGCATAGGTAGAAGCTTAAAATACGCCTGGGGCAATAGAGAGGGAGAGCTATTTACTAATATCAGAGTTCCCAGAGAGACTTCTCTACTAATAAAGAAGCTGGTAAGGTATCATTCCCCTCTGCAGCCACACAGCTATAAACACAGGCTACATGCAGGAACCAGCTTGCCTGCATTGACTATACAACTTATTATACTATGACCTGCCCCCTCCAGCAGGGCCAGCCTCAGTTCCAGCTCTGCAGGTTCTCTCCCCCAGAAGACCTGCACAAACCTTGCCAACACCTTGTCTCCTGACTGCATGTCTTAGGGGTGTTCTAACATCAGCAGCAGCAGCTGGTCATATGACCCCCTCCCTTCCTTGCCAGAGAAGGATGCAAGTACCTTGTTAAAACTGAGAGTCTTGCCCATGCATGCTTTGCAGAGCAACCACAGCCAGCCCCAATCTTTGCATCAGCTGTGTGTCCCGTGTGGAAGAGGACCAACAATCTCTTGTTAAAAATTTACACCCTTCCCACTACTTACAAGAACAAGAAAGTTAACACAGAAAAACAGATGCAGAGGGCTAGACAAAATGAGGAGACTGAGGAACAGATCCCAAATGAAAGAATAGAACAAAATCACAACAAGGGACCTAAGCAAAATGGAGATGAGTAATAACCTGATAGAGAATTTAAAGTAATGATCATAAAAGTATTCCCTGGGCTTAAGATTAAAGGACATAAGTGAGAACCTTAACAAAGAGATAAAAAAGAATCAGGCAGGATGAACAACACAATAATTGTAATAAAACATACACTAGATGGGGGCACCTGGGTGGCTCAGTTGGTTAAACATCTGACTCTTGATTTCAGTTCAGGTTATGATCTCATGAACCATAAGACTGAGCCTCATGTTGGGCTCTGTCCTGACAGCTTGAAGTCTGCTTAGGATTCACTCTCTCCCTCTCTCTGCCCCTCCCCTGCTCATGTGAACTGGTGCTCTCCCTCTCGCTCTCAAAAATAAATAACCTTAAAAAAAACAAACATGATTAAATAAATAGCAGGCTAGCAGAAGCATAAGAATGTATCAGTGCCCTGGAAGATAGAATAATGGAAAATAATCAAGCTGAGCAGCCAAAAGAAAAAAAAAATATGAAAATGAGAATAGACTTGGAGAACTCAATGACTCCGTCGAGTATAATAACATTTGTGTTATATAAATCCTAGAAGAAGAAGAGAGAAAAGGGGGCAGGAAACTTATTTGAAGAAATAATAGTTGAAAACGTCCTGAATCTGGAGAAAGAAACATAAATTCAGATGCAGGAGGCAAAGAGACTCCACAACAAAATCAATCCAAGGAGATCCACACCAAGACACATGGTAATGAAAATGGCAGAAAGCAGTAGTAAAGAAAGAAGCAAAAGAACAGAAAGCAGTTACATACAAGGAAAACCCTATAAGGTTATTAGCAGATTTTTCAGCAGAAGTCTTGCAGGACAGAGGGAGTGGCATATTCAAAGTGCTGAAAGGAAAAAATCTGGAGTCAAGAATATTCTACCCAGCAAGGCTATGATTCAGAATAGAAGGAGACGTAACAAATTTCCAAACAAATAAAAGTTAAAGGAGTTCATGACCACTAAACTAGCTCTATAAGAAATGTTAAAGGGGACTCTATAACTGGAAAGGAAAGATCACAGGTAAAAGTAAGAAAAGTAAGAAGCACAACAGCAATAAAAAATATATCTATAGAAATCAGTCAAGAAACTCTCAAAATAAAAGGGTGTAAACTATGAAACCATATACCTGAAATGTGGGGGGAAGAGGAATAAACAATGGCTTAAACTTAAGCATCTGTCGATTTAATATAGACAGATATGTAGAGAAGATGTTATATCCAAACCTAAATGTAAACACAAATCAAAAACCAGTAGTACATATGGAAAGACTAAAGAAAAATTAATCAAAATATGTTACTAAAGAAAGCCAACTAATCATGAGAAAAGAGAACAAGAAAAACAAGGAATAGAGAAAAATTACAAAACAACCATAAAACCAGTAACAAATTGGCAATACACATGTACCTATCAATGATTACTTTGAATGTAAATGGACTGAACACTCCAATCAAAAGACCTAGGGTGACAGAATGGATGAACAAACAAGAAAGAGTACAACATCCATTCATGATAAAAATCCTCAGCAAAGTAGGGTTAGAGGGATCATATAATAAAGGCCATATATGAAAAACTCACAGCGAAAATCATACTAATGGGGGAAAAACTGACAACTTTCCCTCAGATATCAGGAACAAGACTGGGATGTCCCTCTTACCACTTTTATTCAACATACTACTGGAAGTTCTAACCACAACAATCAGTCAAGAGAAATAAACAAAAAACATCCAAATTGGTTAGGAAGAAGTAAAACTTTATCTGCAGATGATATGATAATATATATAGAAAACCCTAAAAACTCCACCAAGAAACTCCTAGAAGTGATAAATGAATCTAGTAAGGTCACAAGATTACAAAATCAATGTACAGAAATCGATTGCATTTCTATACATTAATAATGAAGCAACAGAAAGAGAAACTAAGAAAACAACCCCATTTTCAATTGTACCAAAAATAATAAAATATGTAGGAATAAACTTAACCAAAGAGGTGAAAGGTATTCTGAGAACTACAAAACAATTATGAAAGAAATTGAAGATGACACAAAGAAATGGAAAGACATCCCATGCTCATGGATTGGAAAAGGAAATACTGCTAAAATATCTATACTACCCAAAACAATCTACACATTTAATGCAATCTCTATCAAAATACCAACACATTTTTCACAGAACTAGAACAATCTCAAAATTTGTATGAAACCACAAAAGACCCCAAATAGTCCAACTAATCTTGAAAAAGAAAAATTAAACTGGAAGTATCAAAATTCCAGACTTCAAGGTATACTACAAAGCTATTATCAAAACAGTGTGGTACTGGCACAAAAAAATAGAATAGAATAGTGGAACAGAAAACACAGAAATAAACAGAAACACAGAAATAAGCCAACAGTTATATGCTCAATTAACCTTTGACAAAGGAGGAAATATCCACTGGGGAAAAAGTCTCTTCAGCAAATTATATTAGGAAAACTGGTTCCCTACATGCAAAAAATGAAACTGGACCACTTTCTTACACCATACACAAAAATAAACTCAAAATGGATTAAAGACTGAATTGTGAGGCCTTAAACCATAAAAATCCAAGAAGAATGCACAGGCAGTAATTTACCTGATGTTGACTCTAATGTCAGTTTTTATACGTCTCCTGAAGAAAGATATGTGTCTGACATTGGCTCTAATAACACTCTTTAGATATGTCTCCTGACACTGGCTCTAATAACACTTTTTAGATTTGTCTCCTGAAGATATGTCTCCTGAAGCAAGGAATATAAAAACAAAAGTAAACAACTGGGACTACATCAAAATAAAAATCCTCTGCAAGCAAAGGAAACACCGACGAAACTTAAAGAGAACCTACAGAAAGGGAGAAGATATTTGCAAATGACATATCTGATAAATGGTTAGTAGTCAAAGTATATAAAGAACTTATAAAACTCAACACCCAAAGAACAAATGATCCAATTAAAAATGGGCAGAAAACATGAATGGACATTTCTCCAAAGAAGACATACTGATGGCCAAGAGACACATAAAAATTAATGCTCAATATCACTCATCCTCAGGGAAATAAATACAAATAAGAGCACTGTGAGGCATCACCTCATACCTGTCAGAAAGGCTAAAATCAACAACACAAGAAACAAGTGTTGACAAGGATGTGGAGGAAAACGAACCCTCATGCACTGTTGGTAGACATGCAAACTAGTGCAACCACTGTGGAAGACAGTATGGAGGTTCCTCAAAAAATCACTGTTTTACACCTGAAACAAATGAAACACTGTATGTTATACACACTGGAATCAAAACAAACACACAAATAAAATACTTAGGACAATGTTTGGTAAATTATACATGCTGTATCAATGTTAGTGATTATTATTTGGAAAATCAGAAAAAAATTATTCCTTACTCTAAATGTGAAAAATTCTCCTTTACTTCTAAATTTTTATTATATGTTAGGTAGTTTTTCTTTCTAAAAAAATACAATTAATTAATTTAAATTTTCCATGATGTTTATTCCATTACTTGTGTAACTGGGCAAATTAGATTTTTATCTTTGCTTATTATATTATCCTAGTTTTGAATACTGCATTATCTTTGAGATGAGGATTGTGTATTACATAATTCAAACATTATAAAATTACTCATCTGTATGCAAAATCTTCCTCACTCTCTCTATATATATCCACTCCTTATTACTTCTTGACTTGCACCATCACTGCTTTTAGGAGGCCAGTAATAAAGAAGGTGATACTCAAACTCTTCCTTCCCTTCTCTCGTGGTTCAAATACTTGCAATGGTCTTTAGTTTTTATTTTCTTATATATGTTAGTTAGATTTTGCCAGCATACTCTTTATTCTTGCTCCTCTTTAATTTCTTTCATATATTTCTTAATTAGTTATCTCAAAAGAGATGTGAGTATATGTGGGAAAATACATATATACTAAATATATTACACACACTTTATTTTTTATCTACCTATTTATTCATAGCTTCTTTCTGCCTCTCCAAGCCATGAATATTAAATGGGACAGAAATTCCAGGAGTTCTAATTCTTTTACAAATATAGGCATATGCAAATTCAGAGATCACTCTGGAGGCCAGATGTAACTATTGTCATATATAACATTTCCAAAACAGAAAATGTTTTCTAAAACACGAATGAAGTATAAATATTATGTTTTTTTTTTAATTTTTTTAACGTTTATTTATTTTTGAGACAGAGAGAGACAGAGCATGAACGGGGGAGGGTCAGAGAGAGAGGGAGACACAGAATCTGAAACAGGCTCCAGGCTCTGAGCTGTCAGCACACGCCCGACGCGGGGCTCGAACTCACGGACCGCGAGATCATGACCTGAGCTGAAGTCGGCCACTTAACCGAGTAAGCCATACAGGCGCCCCCAAATTTTATGTGTTTTGATATCAACAGTCATGCATTATTTGTGTTGTTCAGAAACTTGAGATACTACTCCCAGCCATCAGTCTATTCTTTAGTTATCAACCCTAAATAACAAAATATTGAGGTATAAATTTATGGTTCGCAAAGCTCTTTAATAGTATATCTTTACATCAGATGTGTAAAGAAGCATGGAAGCTGACATCATGCTACATGTGAGGGGGTGAGGCCCAGGGAGGTTCAGCTCCTTACACAAATTCCAAAGATCTTAAATACAAACCCTTGAACTGAAGCCAGGTCAGTTTATTTAGTATTCATTGCTATGTTGACAAGAATGTAGTGCCACTAATATACTACATCGTGTACAGAAATACTTCAGAAACTCTACCAAAGCTTCATGTATCTTTTCTTCTTTTACCAGTTGCTTGGTTTTCGTTGAGTAAATATAGTTGAAATATTTTAATGTTTTGTATTGAAGTTTGTCTTTACGTTTGTCTGCAGATGACCCTGACCACAAGATAATGGGGGAAAATCCAAAGGAAGAAACTCAAGTTGCACCCACTGTATATGCGACAGGCATAGTGAAACTTTACAACGTCAGCTTTGTGATCTTATGTCATTTTTGACTGTGTCATGACAGTGTAAATTGAGGATTTTTTTCAAAGTCAGGGTATAATACAAAATTTTAAAAAAGTCTAGAGATACCTCATAGGTACCATGATGTCATCTATGACCCCCTCTAGTGCACATTTGTCATCATTTTGTCTCAGTACTTGAACCTTTGCATAGATTTGGAATCTTGAAGAAAAAAAATCCCATTTTTACTCTATGCTTATATTACAGGACCAAAAATATGGTTTAGACAGTCATTATTTTTTATTTCTTATGTTGATTTAAGGAATAAAATTTAAAAATACCAAAATGAACGGATTGTCCACAGCAATAACAATCAACACATATTACCAAATCATAAAACATTTAAGATTATGCTAAATATTAATATTGACTCTCAACTATTATCTCACTGCAGATAATAAATCTAAGGCAATCTTAGAAATTCCATTTCTCTTTCCAGTGAAATATTCGGGAAGAAACATCCACCCAAATCTAGTAGTGTGATTTGAAGTTTGATCTATTAGGAAGCCCCTGAGGAAAATTGTCTCACTGTGAAGACAGTTATCATTTCTAGACGGGATCTTGTGTATTGACCTGAAGATGAAGCCCACTGAGAATGGGAAACACTGAATCAAGTGGAAAAATGCAAAGACCCTGGGTTCTATAAAGTCACTGAACCATAAAATCACACAACTATGAAATCTTCCTCTCTCTGGACTTACTGTTATGTGAGGAAATTAATTTCTACTTTAAGCCTGGTTTGGCCATTTGTGCACAAAAATATCCTGACTAATGTCAAAATAAATGTTCAGTTTAAAGTTAGTTCTCTCCATTTCCTCTCCCTCTGGGAAATACCATAGTATGTCTGTAGACTCCTAAAGTAAAACCAACTAATTAATAACCCTGTGTAACCATGGCAATTAATATGCTACCAAAATGCATGTAATGCTGAATTTTATCTTCTTGAAGAATAATATTGCTTGGTTCTATCTAATAATTATAATCTACTAATTTGTCTCTGAAAAACTGCTATTTAGTGAATTTAATGAATGAATCCTTTATTGTTTTCATAATGATAGCCTCTATAAACAAAAAAGCTTAACTTTCAACTGGGTTTTATGAATCCTTATTAATGGTTTAACAAGATGTGAAACAATCACTATAACTATCAGATTTACAACCCCATTAACCACTAAATGGTACTAAATGCTAATTTGTATGCTGAAATAAATTTCATTCCAGTACCAAAAACATATTCATTAAATCACTGATATAAACTAAATCCTTTTAAGAATTTTTGTTATGTGTTATGCTCCAACTTAAAAGAAAAGAAAAAATGGTAAACAATTAGATAAGATTATGTTGCCTATACAATATTTTCAAAGGAAGAGAAATTCAGCATGCTCTCTCTAGATAACTACACAAATACATACCCATACACACACCTATTAAGAGAGAGAGTAACCTTATGTAAATTTATATACATATAAATGTACACATACAGCATGTGTGCCAGACATAAAAAGTATGCAATTTTCATGTATGCATACAAACTCATGCACAAATACAATTTCAATCATATCCATCTTGTGCTGCAAAATCAAGGAATCAAAGTTCTAAATAAGTGATGATTATCTATTTTCTTTTATTATTTTACATTTTAATTTATAAATTATCATGAAAATAATATTTACTTGCAGTTTAGAGACATTTTGTATATGTTAATAATTACACTACAGTTTCTGTTTCTCAAATTAATTTAACAATTAATTTATGTATGCCAGGAGTAAATATTGCACTCCACAGATCAGAATTATACTACATAGACACATGATAAATAGAAGAGTTCTAATAATGAAGCTCCAATTCACTAAATGTTTACAAATACTACAGCTTATTCTTAATTCTTAATATATTATTTGTACTCAGGCATTTGACACAGTTATTATATAATTTTTAAAAGTTTTTCTCTTTAAATAAGTTCACAGAATTCTGAACCAATTTTTTTCAGCTGTAACTCTTTTATTTTCTAAATAGAATTTTATATTGCTCACATTAATCTGAGAACTGAGTTGAATTTTTTAAAGTCAGGTTAATGTATTACATCAGAATGCATTGGACTTGCAATAAGCTATGCCCCAATTTATAACCAGTTCTACATATTTGCACTGTTTTCACCCCCAACTAAGAAATGCACTAACAATGAATTACTTGCTTACACAAATAGAAGTGGTATACTCAGAAAACCTCTGTAGGAAACTGAAAGAAGGCAGAGGTTAAATGTTGTATTCAAATCAGGGAATAAATAAAGTGCACCAGGTTTTTTTTTTGTTTTGTTTTTGTTTTTTGTTTTTAATGTTTACCCTTGAGAGACAGACAGAGACAGAGAGAGCGCATGGGCAGGGGAGGGGCAGAGAGAGAGAAGGAGACACAGAATCCAAAGCAGGCTCCAGGCTGTCAGCACACAGCCCAACACAGGCCTCGAACCCACAAATTCTGAGATCATGGCCTGAGCTGAAATTGAACACTTAACCAACTGAGCCACCCAGGCATCCCATACTGTACCAGTTTTTAATGTGTATTATATCAAGTGATTTCTATGCAGATTATTAAAATTGGAAACTTTCATTATATTTTTAAGTATTATGGCAATATTTATAATATTACCAGGAAAATAACTTTCAGTTTATTAACCAAATGAGAAATATATAAACTCTATATGAGAAATATTTGAAGAAATACATAAATAACCCATGATATTGCTCAAAAATGTGTTAAAATGGAGATTCTAAGGATATTTGCAATTCGTTTTGGAATTTTAATAAATAGGTAATTTGAAAATTATTAAATATTAATTATTAAAATAATTCGAGAACATTTTCACACGTTTAAAAATGGTTATTCCAGCAAATGGCAAAACCTGTCTCCTTATGAAGATTCAATTCAATTAGAAAAACAGGTTTGTTAAGTAGGACCCCAGAAATATTTTTGTTTTATTTTATTTTAAACACATCAAATGAAATGTATTCTACAAAACAATCTAAATCTATTTTGTTTAGGGGCGCCTGGGTAGCTCAGTGGTTAAGCGTCCGACTTCGGCTCAGGTCATGATCTCGCGGTCCGTGAGTTCGAGCCCCGTGTCGGGCTCTGTGCTGACAGCTCAGAGCCTGGAGCCTGTTTCAGATTCCGTGTCTCCCTCTCTCTCTGACCCTCCCCCGTTCATGCTCTGTCTCTCTCTGTCTCAAAAATAAATAAACGTTAAAAATTTTTTTACAAAATAAATAATCTATTTTGTTTCTACAAAGTCATATTTCAGTAAAATTAAAACAATGGAAGCTAATCAATAATCAGAAAAAATCCATAAAAATATTTCTATTCTTTTTTATGAATGTGTATCTTTTGCAAATTACCTAAATTCTACTGTGATAAAGATTGTTGAATAATCTGTGAAGTCAATAATATGATATGTCAGAAGAAACAAATCCTACTTTCAATCTCCTACTTATAAATGTCTTCAGAAAAAGCAACTTTTGTTGTGGAAAGAAAGTAAAGCAGTATTAAAATTATGCTATGGGAATGTCTCCTGATTTTTCTGATGTTGAGATTAACATATTTCCTACCAACATTTCATAAAGAACATTGAAACAATTCTGCTAGATTAAGAAGTAAAAATTATATAAACTAGTCATTTTACTTTTGTATGCCAATCTTGGAAAGTTGACAATTTGGGAAATATCTAACTCAACTTAGTTCATTGCTTATATCTTTATCACAGCCTGTGGGAAAGCATTTCTTTAAACATAAGCAATTCTTTGCTTTAATTTTTGATACAGATGCAATAACCATAAATATTGTGCAAAGGGCATCAGCTGCGTCTGAAGTAGAATTATAATAGTACTTCCTTTCTATACTCCAGACAAGTCTGTGGATAGTATTCTACTTCTGCCATGTTTGTACCAATCTCCAATTTTGACACTAAATGTAATCTAGATCTGTTATGACATATAGTTCTCTTTTGCTGTATTGAACTGTTGTCATTTATACCAACTAATTCTCAAGACCCAAAGGGGAGTGAATTCAATTAGTCTCACACAGATTTGCCATCTAGTGATGACAGAAGGTAAATATAGATTAAAAAAAAAAAAACTACAAATACTTATGAAACATTCTAAAGTACTGACAAAGTTCAGTGTTGTTAAGATAGTTCCGTGGTGATATCAAGAAATTGGTCTCATTTTAGAGTTGTGCTCTACCATTTGTAAAAAGTGACATGACTCTCCATGTTCACAGTTGGGCTGCAGTCATAATTGTGAAGGTCCAAGAGACAAGCCATCCTTGTATGCCCCATTTAAAAGGCCTCTACAAGCATCAGATAGTTACTTCTGCTTTTATCTCAATGGCCAAAACTGTCATTTGACTCTCCTTGGGTGGAAAGAAGATAAAGAAAGGTTATTCCTTAAATGTGCTGCTGTGAAAAAAATTGAAGCTCTATTATTGAGGAAGAAATAGTAATTGAGTATTGGACATGTATTTGGTAGTGCCACCACTGAGTCTTAAAAAATATCCAATGATGTGCCCCAGTGCTTATGGATTGAAGAAATGACTTTTAAATATTCCTAGACTTCTTTATAATCACATCTCCTAATCACCTTTGCAGCAATTAACATTCAAACAAATATTAACTGAATTCATGGCGGATGTCAATCAGGAGACTATTCTAGACCCCTGTGAAATAAGAATATGGTGGGATTTCTCCCCAAAGGTATTCCTCTCTAGTCCACCTTCCTTATAGCAAGTTGATATTTCATAGTATTTTTATTTTTTTCCTTTGTAAGTTTTTATTTAAATTCCAGTTAGTTAACATACAATGAAAAAAATTAGTTTCAAATTAAAATTTAGTGATTCAACACTTCCATACAACATCCAGTGCCCATCACAAGTGCACTCCTTAATCCCCATCACCTATTTAACCCATCCCCTCACCCTCCTCCCTCCTGGTAACCATCAGTTGCTCTCTATAGTTCAGAGTCTGTTTCTTGATTTGCCTCTTTTTTTTTCCCTTATGATCATTTGTTTTGTTTCTTAAAGTGAAATCATATAGGGTTTGTCTTTCCTGACTTATTTCACTTAGCATAATACTCTATAGCTTCATCCACATCAATGCAAATGACAAGATTTTATTCATTTTTATGGCTGAGTAATATTCCATTGCATATATATATATATATATATATATATATATATATATATATATATGCAATGGAATATAAAGAAGATCTTCTTTATACATTCATTATACATCTTTATACATCTTCTTTATACATTCATTAGTCATGGGCTTTTCCCATAATTTAGATGATGTTTTTAAACTCCTCATTGAATGCCACCTTCTGTCTTAAACATAGAGAACACAGATGAACAAAATAAGAATAGTTATGCCTTCCTGGTACTTTATCTTTATTGAAAAATGCACATAATATATATTAAAATTATAAGAACATCTCTTGATTTTTCTGATGTTAACATTAAAATATTCCCTGTCAATCTTCCATGTCGTATCAGCCATAAGTCCCCTAAATTCACAACTTTTTCATTTCAATGTATAAATCTAGTAAACTATTAAAACTGTTCCCCAGTAACCTAACCATTAAGACTTTACTAGTTTTACAGGAAACTAGTTCAAATTCCACCTCTCAACATAGAGACTTCCATTATCTACCTGTCAGAGTTCATTCTTCATCTTCTGTTCTCTCTCAGCATATATTATATACATCTTTCTAACTTTCAAAATATCATTTTGCCTTAAAATTAGTTGTTTATGTGCTTGTCTCTCACTGTATTGGAGCCCTTTCACCTAAGTTCAATCTCGTATTCTTCTTTTATCTTTGTCAGTGCTTTAGAGTGTTTCATAAATATTTGTAGTTTTTTTTTTTAAATCTATATTTACCTTCTGTCATCACTAGATGGCAAATCTGTGTGAGACTAATTGAATTCACTCCCCTTTGGGTCTTGAGAATTAGTTGGTATAAATGACAACAGTTCAATACAGCAAAAGAGAACTATATGTCATAACAGATCTAGATTACATTTAGTGTCAAAATTGGAGATTGGTACAAACATGGCAGAAGTAGAATACTATCCACAGACTTGTCTGGAGTATAGAAAGGAAGTACTATTATAATTCTACTTCAGACGCAGCTGATGCCCTTTGCACAATATTTATGGTTATTGCATCTGTATCAAAAATTAAAGCAAAGAATTGCTTATGTTTAAAGAAATGCTTTCCCGGGGCGCCTGGGTGGCGCAGTCGGTTAAGCGTCCGACTTCAGCCAGGTCACGATCTCGCGGTCCGTGAGTTCGAGCCCCGCGTCAGGCTCTGGGCTGACGGCTCAGAGCCTGGAGCCTGTTTCCCATTCTGTGTCTCCCTCTCTCTCTGCCCCTCCCCCGTTCATGCTCTGTCTCTCTCTGTCCCAAAAATAAATAAACGTTGAAAAAAAAATTAAAAAAAAAAAAAAAAAAAAAAAGAAATGCTTTCCCACAGGCTGTGATAAAGATATAAGCAATGAACTAAGTTGAGTTAGATATTTCCCAAATTGTCAACTTTCCAAGATTGGCATACAAAAGTAAAATGACTAGTTTATATAATTTTTACTTCTTAATCTAGCAGAATTGTTTCAATGTTCTTTATGAAATGTTGGTAGGAAATATGTTAATCTTTTTTTTTTTTAATTTTTTTTTCAACGTTTATTTATTTTTGGGACAGAGAGAGACAGAGCATGAACGGGGGAGGGGCAGAGAGAGAGGGAGACACAGAATCGGAAACAGGCTCCAGGCTCTGAGCCATCAGCCCAGAGCCCGACGCGGGGCTCGAACTCAACGGACCGCGAGATCGTGACCTGGCTGAAGTCGGACGCTTAACCGACTGCGCCACCCAGGCGCCCCGGAAATATGTTAATCTTAACGTCAGAAAAATCAAGAGATATTCCCATAGCATAATTTTAATACTGTATTTAAATGTGTCCATCTTCTAAATAAAGTTTAAATATTATAAAGGCAGAACTACTCTTGTTTTGTTCAACTGTGCTCCTTGGGTCTAAAACAGAACCTGGAATGCAAGGGTAAGTTAATAAATTTTACAAAATATCAATTAAGTTTGAAACAAAAGACTTTCTAAGCAATTTTTCTTGACTTAATTATGAAACAGACCTCCTAAACTATTAAAAAACTTCAAATATCTATCAATATAATTCCTTATTGAGGTAAAATTGGCACTTCCCTTGTTTTCATTTACTTATTAAAGTAAATCCCAATTAAAATGAATTTACTATTATGCCTAGGCCATTAGAATTTAGAAAAATTAATAAAATTGAAGACATACATATGGCCAAGAGACACATGAAAAGATGCTCAACGTCACTCATCATCAGGGAAATACAAATCAAAACCACACTGAGATACCACCTCATGCTGGTCAGAGTGGCCAAAATGAACAAATCAGGAGACTATAGATGCTGGCGAGGATGTGGATAAACGGGAACCCTCTTGCACTGCTAGTGGGAATGCAAACTGGTGCAGCCGCTCTGGAAAACAGTGTGGAGGTTCCTCAAAAAATAAAATAAAATAAAATTAAAAAATAAAATAAAATAATAAAATAAAATATAAAATAAAATAAAATAAAATAAAATAAAATAAAATAAAATAAAATAAAATAATGAACTACTGTATGACCCAGCAATAGCATTGCAAAGAATTTACCCAAGGGATACAGGAGTGCTGAGGCATAGGGACACATGTACCCTAATGTTTATAGCAGCACTTTCAACAATAGCCAAATTATGGAAAGAGCTTAAATGTCCATCAACTGACCAATGGATAACGAAGATGTGGTTTATATATACAATGGAATACTACTTGGCACTGAAAACAAATGAAATCTGGCCATTTGCAGCAACATGGATGGAACCGGAGGCTACTATGCTAAGTGAAATAAGTCAGGCAGAGAAAGACAGATACCATGTTTTCACTCATGTGTGGATCTTGAGAAACTTAACAGAAGACTATGGGGAAAGGGGAGGTGGGAAAAAGTTACAGAGAAGGAGTGGCCAAACCATAAGAGCTCTTAAGGACTGAGACAAACTGAGGGTTGATGGGGAGTGGAGGAGAGGGCAAAGTGGGTAATGGGCATGGAGGAGGGCACTTGGGATGAGCACTGGGTGTTGTACGGAAACCAATTTGACAATACATTATATTTAAAAAAGACAATTAATAAAATGTTCACTTTAAAAATTATCTTTCATATTTCTTCTTTTGAGTCGTTGTAGATCACCATACTTTAAATGTTATGCTCAATCTTAAAAAAAACGGTTGCCCTTCCCCTTCTAGCTTAATGGAATATATGATAAATAATAATGTGAAATCTATTAAAAAAGTAGTTATATATATTAGGAAATATGTCTAACTTGAATCCTACCTCTTCAGTAAATATGTATTGGTTAAGAATTAACTCAATAGAGCACTAAAGAAAGAGGATTTGCAAGAATTCTCAAAATAACATTCAAAAATTATTTTATTATTTACATACTATATGAGAGAAAATCGAGGCTTGACAAGTCATATAACTTCTGTTTCAGTGAGCAGATGGGCAATAACCTGGCATGACAGACTTCATAAATTCCACTAATGCTACCTCTATATTACCCAAGTGCAACTGGAGGCATAAGACTATATTTTGTAAAGTAACATTCAGTTCTCACAGTTTCAATAACCATTTTCAATATGTTTGTAATCAACTGAGAGTTTAAATAGCTCAGAAACACTCGATTTATTGCAGTTATTTTTATGTAAGGTGATAGCCCAAATGCATTGATTCTTTGACATAATTGTTCCTGGTAAACAGAATTGAACATGATATATTGTCACAAGAGATTTATTTGATAACATTTTAATAGTTCTCCAGAGGAGAGTTTTGTTATTTGTGCACATTTTTAATTAATTTAGTTTTTTAAATTTTTATTTAATTTCCAATTAGCATACAATGTAATATTATTTTCAGGTGTAGAATTTAGTGATTCAGTACTTCCATACAATAACTGGTGCTTATCACAGCAAGTGCCCTCCTTAATGCCCAGCATCTACTTAATCCACCACCCACTGACCTCCCCTCTGGTAACCATAAGTTTGTTCTCTATAGTTGAGTCTGTTTCTTGATTTGCCTATTGTTTTTCCCTTTCCTTATTTGTTTTGCTTCTTAAATTCCACATATGAGTGAAATCATATGATTTCTGTCTTTCTCTGACTGACTTATTTTTCTTTTGCTTAGCATAATACCCTCTAACTCCATCCATGTTGCTGCAAGTGGCAAGATTTCATTCCTTTTTATGGCTGAATAAAGTTCCAGTGTGTGTGTGTGTGTGTGTGTGTGTGTGTGTGTGTGTGTGTGTATTACATCTAGTATGCAGTATATATCCATTCACCTATCAATGGACACTTGGGCTGTTTCATAATTTGGCTATTGTAAATAATGCTGCTTTAAACATCAAAGTGCATGTATCCCTTTGCATTAGTATTTTTTATTCTTTGAGTAAATACCTAGTAGGGCAATTGCTTGATCATAGGGTCGTTCTATTTTTAACTTTTTGAGGGACTTCCATACTGTTTTCCAGAGTGGCTGCATCAGATTGCATTCCTACCAACAGTGCAAGAGGGTTCCTTTTTCTCCATATCCTCACCAACACTTGTTTCCTGTTAGTTTATTGTAGCCATTCTGACATGTATGAAGTAATATGTAATTGTAGTTTTGCTCTGCATTTCCTTGATGATCAGTGATGTTGAGCATCTTTTCATGTGTCTCTTGGCCATATGTATGTCTTCTTTGGAAAAATGCCTGTTCAGGTCTTCTGCCCATTTTTTAATTGAATAATTTTTTGTTTGATTGAGTTTAATAAATTCTTTATATATTCTGGATAGTAACTAACCTTTTATCAGCTCTGTCATTTGCAAATATCTTCTCCCATTCTGTAGGCTGCCTTTTAGCTTTATTGATTGTTTCCTTCACTGTGCAGAAGCTTTTTATTTTGATGAGGTCCCAATAGTTTATTTTTGCTTCTGTTTCCATTGCTTCAAGAGATATATCTAGAAAGACGTTTCTATGGCTGATATCAGAGAGGTTACTGTGTGTGTTCTCCTCTAGGATTTTTACGGTTTCAGGCCTCATATTTTGGTCTTTAATCCATTTTGAATTTAGTTTTGTGTATAACGTAGGAAAGCAGTCCAGTTTCATTTTTTTGCATGTTGCAGTCTAGTTTTCCTAAAACCACTTGTGGAAGAGGCTTTTTCCCATTGGATATTCTTTCCTGCTTTGTCTAAGATTAATTAATTTTTTATATAAAATCACATTTTCAGATAATTTAACCTTAAAAGTAAGGCCTAGTTGTTGTTGTTGTTGTTGTTGTTGTTGTTGTTGTTGTTTCTAAGTGGAATGCTCAGGTAAGTAAGTGAATATATGACTGATATTCAAGCCCACTCCCCCTCCCTTAAAATTAGTTTAATTACTTGTCTAGTTACTGTCTAGATATATATTATGTGTATTTGATCAAGGAGAGTGACATCATTAACTAGGGTAAAAGATAGGCAGTGGATTAAATACGTAGAAAGTTTTCCCTAACTTCTCCATGTATAGTTACCACCCCTTATGTACATACTATGCTCTGCAATCATCTGTGTGTCAGGAGGGTGGGGGGAGGCGTGGCTAGTTGGTTTCTTTTCTTTTGCATCTTTTTCAAATGTTTTATTTTATTTTTTGAGAGAGAGCACAGATGGGGCAGGGGCAGAGAAAGAGAGGGACAGAGGATCTGAAGCAGGCTCCACACTGACAGCAGTGAGTCTGATACAGGGCTCAAAATCACAAATCACGAGATTACAACTTGAGCAGATGCTCAACCAACTGAGCTACCCAGGTCCCCCTGCATCTTTTATGTTTGGAACAGAATCTGGCAGGTATCAGGGGTTTAGTCTGTTGAACTAATCTGGAATATTTGTCTTAAGAAAACCACATTAAAAAAGATAGTTTGAGGCAGAAAGTTAAATGACAGATAGGCATGATAGTTGTCTTTAATTCTTCTAAGGAGTGCCATCTTTCATTTTACAAATGCATGGATATACACTAACTATGTATAAATAGTTCCTTAGATATGACTGGCTGATCATATCCTTGACTTGGTAGAAATTATAATATTCCTAAAAATTTCTTTACCCTTCCCCAGATGTGAGTCACCCTGTCTAAAAAAATAATTATATGTTAATATAAATAGTATTAATGTGATCACTAAAAAAATCAGGTATGTCAGAGTGAATACTAGTCTAGATTGGGGAAAAATGGTGGTAATCTGGGATGCCTATTTTTAATTTTTATGTTCTAAGATGTCTTCATCCCAATTTCCACAATAGTATATTTAAACTATGTACCTTTTTAAATCTACTAAAATACACATTTGCATTTGCTATAATATATGATATCAGTGTACAATTTGATACCATTTTTGTCCTGCTGCATATGTGTATACCAAAAATGTAGTTCAAAAAGATAAATATAGTTAAATGCAGCAATCTACACTAATAAAAATTGTTGTGGGAACTGTAAAAGCAACCCAATTTCTCACAAAGAAATGAAGAAATGGATATAATATTTTCACAAAAGTTTATATAAAAAGAGTGTCATAAAAGGTTACATCAACAAAAATAAAAATGACCCATGAAGAGACTGAAAAGGCTATTAATTTTTTTTTAAATACTTACTTCCTAAAATTTTCCTTAAAAATATTGTTCTATCTTCAAGGTCTTCAAATAAAAGTGGACATCTATTTACATAGACAAAGCCTGTTTATGTATACTATAACCCAAAGAATTTTGAGATATAAGAATTATAATTTCTACTTATGAAAAGCCTCAGTGCACAGCACTTTCTGTGTACCATTCATTTCATCTTTAAAAATCCTGTGTTAGGCTTTTTTATTCCTGTTTTATAAATAAGAAAACAAAGACAGAAAGAATAACTTTTCCACATTACCACTGTTATTTAGTGGCAATGATGATCTAATTACATTCTCAGTGATACTATATACAGTATGCCTACTATTCAAACACAGAATTCAACATCTGAACTCTGTTTAGAAATTATTGGTTTTGTTTAAGTACTGCTTGTATTTATGCACACTGTAACATCCACATATTTATGGATAGTTACATTGAAAAAAACTGTCTAATTATATATATGTGTATGCATATATGTATGTTTATGACATATATACACATATATAATATATGGATATATGAATTTTGCTTAAAGGAGCAATATTGACAGAGTAAATAACATACTTAGAAAGCTCCAGGATGATAATGGATCTAGTTGAGGAAAAGTTAACACATGTAAAAAAAAAAGTGAGGGATGAATTGCTGATTTTAATATTTGTAGTCTGACATATATTTTCACTTAGGGTTTATGTGGAGTTCATTTTGCACAAAAAAGTTCTAGAGTTTGAATTTCTAGGTAAACTGTGCATGCTTAAAATTTTGATAGTGTTATTGAATGCCCCAAAAAGTCTTTGTTAACTAACACTCTGAATAGTAGAGCATAAGAACACCAGTATGTGTGTGTCCTTTTTAAAATGTTATTAATCTTTTATGTTTCGTTAATCTGATTGTGAAAAATATCTTATTGTGGTTTTAATTTGTATTTTCTGATTTATTTATGAGTTTAAAAAACTATTCAAAGATTAATTATCCATCTATTTTTCTGTAAATTTCTTATGTTCCTTGCCTATTTAACTGGTTTATAAGCTTTTTCCTACTGTATTTTAGGCAAGCTTTATTATTAATGGCATTTCTTTTCTTTAGATGAATATTTCCAATCTGTCAGTAGTCTTTCATGATAAAGAAGTGCTTCATTTTATGTAGTCAGATCTTTCTTTCATGATCTGGAATATGAGCATTTTTTTTTTAATTAAGACCAATTTCTTGCTAAGGTCATAAATATTTGCTTACATTTTCTTCTAAAAAAAAAATCCCAGATTTTTTCTCCTGGCTTTCATTCATTAATTCTTGAGTAAATTATTTTCCAGTGGGATTTAAGTTAGCAATTATCTCTCACCCTCTTTTTTTTTTTTTTTTTTTTTTTTTTTTGGTCCATGTAAATAGCTAGTTTTCCTAATATTATTTAAAAACTAGGCTATACTTTCCCCATTGATTTAAAATTCCCCTTTATTTGCAAACCCAATTTTAATTTATGTACATATGTATTAACGTCTTCACTCTGTTCAAATAATGTACTTCTCTATTCCTGAACATTATTTTCAACATTTGGACTTAATAGGACATGCATTTGCACATTGCCTGCTACCAACTTTAAAATATTTCACTTGTTAGATTTTTTTAATTTAATAATATCATCCCCACAACAATATGGTTCAAACATCATTTACCATGGTATGTTAACTGTAAGGCATTGCATAAAGTGCAACCTTTGTTGCTAGCATTTCAGTCCACAAATCACAAATAGACATCATGTTTAGCGGCCAATCACATCACTTCTTTCAAATTCTGCCAGTGGTTATTGCATACTTAATTAGTTCATATACAGACAGCAAAATGTGTAGCTGTTTTGGCTCTTTACCAACAATAAAGTCACATGACATTTTACAAAATTCATCAATCAAAAGAGGTAACTAGGCAACAAAAGTAAAATGCAACAAATAAAAGTAATAATGCTGGAGTGAAACTGGATGTGTTTAGATTTGAAAATGATGACAGTAAAGCAAAATAAGATGTCTTAGATCTGCATGACCCTATGATACAAAGAATATTGAAAATCTCTGATTAATATAAAAACAGATAATTCATAATTACTGTATTTTCTTAATAAATATCTTATCCTCTCCCAATCTATAAACATTTAGTCAGAAAATATTTTTGAGTGTCTATTATGTGTCAGCCATCATTAAAAGTATTGAAAATGAAGATGTAAATAATAAAGTTCCTGGTTCATGGAATGCATTATGTAGTAAATTTTGAAATTTCTAGAGAAAATAAAAGGATATATCCCTATATCATGCTAAATGTCAAAGTAGAGTAAATGGAATATAGTGTTAAAAAAATACAGAAACTAAACAGGAAAAATACAAGCAACAAATTCTAAGTTGGAAACCTAATTATAAAAGCAAAGGGAAACACTAGTATTGAAAAACAGTAACTTTTAAAACATAGAAATTGACACAATTTTTACATTTAAATGGCATTTAAAAAGAAAACAATACACAAGCAAACAAAAAGCAGAACTGAATTTATAAATACAGAGAACAAACTGATGGTTGTTGAGGGGAGGGGATGGAGGGGTGGGCAAAATGAGTGAAGGAGAGTGGGAGATACAGGCTTCCAGTTATGGAATGAGTAAATCATGGGAATAAAAGGTACAGCAGAGAACATAGTCAATGGTATTGCAATAGGTTGCATGGTGACAGATGCTAGCTATTCTTGTGGTAAGCATAGCCTAACCACAAGAGTTAGGCTATGTATAGAGTTGTTGAATCACTAGGTTCTATACGTGGAACTAAAATAACATTGTATGTCAACTATACTCAAATTAAAAAATAAAATAGGGGCACTTGGATGGCTCAGTCAGTTAAGCATGGAACTCTTGATTTTGGCTCAGGTCATGATCTCACAGTTCGGGGATCAAGCCCTGCATCAGGCTGTGATGAGCATGTAGTTTGCTTAAGATTCTTTTCCTCTCTCCTTCTGCCCTTCCCCTACTTGTGGTCTTTCTCTCTAGAAAGTAAGAGAAAGAAAGAAAGAAAGAAAGAAAGAAAGAAAGAAAGAAAGAAGAAAGAAGACAAAAATAGCATGGAAAAGGTAACATGTAAAAAAAGACATGGCTATAATAAATGTCTTCTTGAAGAGCTCTTTAGTTTCTATGATATAAACATAATCTGTGAATAAAAAATAGAGTTATATTAATTACAGACTTTTGGTAAAAAGAAAGTTGATGTGGGTACAGAATTATTATTATTATTATTATTATTATTATATTTATCTGCAATTAAATAGAAAAGGGAAGTATATTTACTTACAAGAGGCTAGAGTGAATTGAATGATAAAACTCAGCTGTTTTCCAATGTTAATATTCTCACCTTTTTTATTGTTACTATTTCTCTATTGTTACTATTTCTCAGGTTTTATTTTGTAGATACTGCATTGAAACTGAAATTTAGTTTGTTAATAAAATAATATTATGTATTTCATCTCAGTCATTATAGCAATGATCATTAAATATTCCAGAGTATAATTCAAAATAATGATTTTTTTCATTTCTCCCTTGAAATCCATTTTTCCGTTCTCTTACAGATAATCATTTTTACACAAAAAAACATAGTGTACACCTTGAGAATCTTCAAAACATACAATGGTTAAAAATATCATATTACTTATTTTGTTCACTAAAAATTCAGAAGGACTTTTATTATTAAGACAAATTGAAGATACAAGAGAAATGTTGATAGTAATTAATTGTAATTTCCACAATGATACCTGTTATAGTGTCAATTTATCTACTAAAATATTATTCACTATTTCTCTCTCAGTCCACACACACATAGACATTTATACACACAGGTGTGGTATACATAACCTATTTTCCAAGAGTACCAAAAAGAGGAAAAATTAAAACAACAATTCTTAAACCAGGGTCTGAATTCTTTTGGTAAAACATCATTAGAGACACCTCCTGGAATTGCCTTATTGATAAAATAGACTTATTTGATAAACTTGAAAAGCAATGTCTTTTGCTTCTTGAATAAACATTTTTGTCTTTGATCTGTGTTTATAAAGAAAAAGAGCCTAACAGTTGTTACACAAAATTCATTTTTGTCTATTTATCTCTCAGTTATTTTAATTTTTTTTTTCAACATTTATTTATTTTTGGGACAGAGAGAGACAGAGCATGAACGGGGGAGGGGCAGAGAGAGAGGGAGACACAGAATCGGAAACAGGCTCCAGGCTCTGAGCCATCAGCCCAGAGCCCGACGCGGGGCTCGAACTCACGGACCGCGAGATCGTGACCTGGCTGAAGTCGGACGCTTAACCGACTGCGCCACCCAGGTGCCCCATCTCTCAGTTATTTTAATTCACATTTCAAAAAGGAGAACTTAGTGTCTTTTTTTTTTTTTATTTTTTTTAATTTATTTTGAGAAAGAGAGATAGAGAGAAAGCACACGGGGAAGGGGAAGTAAGAGAGGGAGAGAGAGAATCCCAAGCAGACTCCATGTTGTCAGCACAAAGCCCGATTCAGGGTTCCATCTCACAAACCTGATCATGACCTGAGCTGAAATCAAGCATTGGATGCTTAAAAAAACTGAGCCTCCCAGACACCCCTGAACTTTAGTGTCTTAATTAAAGACATTTCAAAATAAAGTTGTTGATAATTATCTTTCAATGCATACATGAGCTAGATTGAATTTAATGTTTCCTCTAAATGCCCAAGATTGGTTTAGGGATATGGGAGACAAAGAACAACCCCTACCCGCAAGAAAATTGGTCTCTAACATTTTAAACGTAAGAAAAAGCACTTTCCTTACCTTTAACCAGAATTAAATATGACTGCTATTTTATTTTTTCAACAATGATAACATTATTATTAGATCTTTATCTTTTACACATTTTAAGTTAATCAACTGTGAGAATTTATTACTACCTCCAAACATTTCCCTTCATTAAGTAATGTGATTAGTTCTTCACAGTAAAGATATGATGAAAAAGTCTTTCAGAATCCAATTCATTTCTTCAAACAGATCTCTTCAGGCAAAGTAAAATGAGTTACAATTAATTTATATTAATTGATCAATACATTGGTAAGTCTTAAATTACTATTCTTTATTGGGGGCAAATACAGATGTCTGCATTTGTGGTATTTTTTTTTATTTCTATGAGAATATTTAATGAGGAGTAATATGTCCTTTATAAAATGTCTGAGCAGGCTTCTGTGAGATAGACATGCCAGATCATGTAAATATATAATTTTTTAAATGAGCTGTGAACAAAGCTTAATCAGTTACAAACAAGTAAAATAAAAATAAACAATACTTATTATTTAAAATAATACTTGGTATATAGCCCTCAATCCACTTCCCACACATTAACCTCTAAAATATCTTCAAAGAAAAGTAATTATATTTTAAGTAAACTATTTTATATTAAGGTTACATTGAAAACATAGTTGTTCTGATTATTACACTTACTGTGAGTCATTATCATAATTTATTCTATCGTGTCCTGGTAAAATTTACCATTCAGTACATAAAATGCAACCTCTCTTTTCTTAAATCCTTTTTGGTGATCAATAATTACTTCAATAAAAATTTAAAAAGGTTTAAACTTTGTGCCCAGTTCCAGAAATGTGTGAACATTTAGTATAGATTTAACTATGGATATAACCAGTTTGGATTTTGAAAATAAGAATACACTTGTACTTATCATCAAATCAAAGTGATTAAGAAATGACTTTGCTGGTGGTTGTCAAGATGTTATGCTTATTTTCTTTTTTAAAGCTAAAATAGTCTCCCAGTATTGTAATTTTGACATTTGTAATGTGTGTCTTCATAATTATGATAAGCTTTTATATTTCTAGTACATTCAAATAATTAATTCAATTAACAATATTTTATCCTCCACAAAAAAATGTAATCAGCTGTAAAGTGGTAACTTTTTTGAAAATAAATGCCTCTTGATTTTTTTTCAGAGACCCTTTAGCCTTTCTGCTTCTGTTCATCCTGCCCAAATAACCATGCTCACAGGCAGCTGCAGAAACACAGGACTTGTAACGATGGGTGCTATAGGGTGAGCTTTCGATCACATGACTCTGAAATCAATGCATCCATTGGCCTCACAAGTATTTCAGCAAGAATATTTATCCCTGTTTCTTAAAAATTTAGACATTTAGCCTATAGGTAAAATTCTGAGAATAGCTCAGTTATTATTGAGAAATGAATTGGTCAGACTCTTCTCTGCCATTATCCATTACTAAATAAATTATGAACAGAGACTATAAGACCAGTGCAACCTACAATGTCTAAAACTTTCTTCAATAATTATTATTACTTTTTTTATTAAAACTGAAGACAGAAGGGGAGCTTGGATGGCTCAGTCGGTTAAGTGTCCAACTTCAGCTCAGGTCATGATCTCAAGGTTTGTGACTGACTGAGGCACCCAGGCACCCCCTGAATTCTTTTTCTGACTTTAATTTTATGGGAAATTTCTTTTTCCTTAGTAACATTACCAAAAAGACTTCATTTATATTGATTACTCCATTATAATTAATATAACACAATTATATCATAAAAGGTTTTTCAACTTACTCGGCTTTTGCAAATGACCTCCTTTTCAGTAGTTACCAGGGCATTAATTATATGTCACCTTAATCATCATGCTTACATGAGAGAAAAAGACTTAATTTTAGTTGTGAATGATTTAAGTTGTGTTCTGCTCTATTCCAAACTATTGAAAAATACATTAATAATAAAATAGTCTAAGTCTCAGAGTGAGAAAGCAAGCACAATGTCACCTTGTATGAAAATATGTGCATTTATACAGCATATCACATATGACAAAATATCACTCATTTTTACTGTATCCTACTTACATTATTTAAAAAGAAAAACACATAATTAACCATTATTTTTTCTCTTAAAATTATATATATGAACACTTTGTTGACAAAAACTAGTAGCAGGAAACATTAGAGTACATTTTCCCCATGTTTTCCCCTGAAAATGTTCATTGTCATTAAATGGGTGTTGGTTTAATAGTGTTTGTGTTTAGCACGTGCTATTCTAAACTGCTGTAAATAATCTTTGTGATTATATTCTCTACTTTCTTCTTATTAGTTAATTAGTCTATTATGTGACTAGATAGGCATATACACTTTTTTTAATTGTATCGTAGATTGGATTTACAGATACAACTTTTAAGGATTGTACATAATTTTTATATTCAGTACAATTTAAATGAAAATATTTAAAGTACAATTTAAAGTCCCAATATTTACAAAACACTTATCTTCATTTATCTTCCTAGTATTCTGCAATTGGATAACTAAATTATATCACCAAATTTTCCCACTGTATATAATTTGAATATAACTCACTTTTTTCTTTCCTGAATCCCTTAGGATACTTCTCCAATCTTCCTTTCAAGTGAAAAATACTAGCTAAACGTACAATAAATATTTTAAAACTTATGTAAATTGCTAGGGGTAGTTAGCTTGAGCAATTAATTGAGGGGGCTGATGTGTTAAGATTTTTGTGTGCATGTGCATCTATTAAGATTTTTATATACAGTGAACCCACCCTGTGGACCTTAACCTGCTCATATACTTTAAGCAGAGATGAGAATAAAAGATGAGATGGCTGTTTAAATCTAACATCTTCACTAACAAAATGAATCACAGTACTTGAACTTGTTTTTGAGGGTTTTCACATGTATCATTTCATTTGATCTTTATAACTCTTTTTAAGCGGGCAATGCGTTCTTGTCCCTATTCTAGCTTAGAGTCTGAAAGATTATAGTATATAAGTGACTTGCTAAAGGTCACACAACTAATCAGTTAAGCAGCCAGCACTTATTCTATGGTCTATAAAGATTCAATCTCATAATTATCATCATCATTATCATCACCATTTGTTGAACATACGGTCATGATTGTTTGAGCTGGTGTGGCTTTTATTTGCAAAAAAAAAAAAAAAAAAGCTCTAATTTGGGAGAGAGCAGAGTAAAAGAAAATAGTCTAAGTATACATAACTAGATGCACTTCAGAATAACCAGAAAATTTCCCAGTGCATATTAACACTTACTTTTAATTTTAATAAGGATAAGTTAAGATAATGAGAATGAGAAGTTGTTTTTGTACACACGTAACAGACAAACACTAGAATTTTTAATCTATTTATTTCATGAAATAAAGACAAAATGCTTGTTAGTTAAATTAGATATTCTAGTCTTAGAATTCATTGTATTAGAATATTTTTTGTTAACCAATATAGTCAGAAATTACCCACTGTTATCAGTGACATGTTACACGGTTGATATTATAATCGTAAAATTCTTGACATTTGTTTTTATTGAGATATATTGTATTGCCAAAATTTCTTTCTGTGAAGTATTAATAGCTGACACTCCCAAATTTAAAATGCTTCCTTTTATTTATCTTTCACCTGATTTCATGATTAACAGATGGTAAAATTAGTCAAAATGATAATTCTAATAATGTAATATTAATTTCTAATTCATGGTAAACACTGTTGTTTGTAATGACAATTTAAATCATTCTTAACCAACCAACTTTCAGTCATTCTGGAGAATGACTTTTGTAGCCATAATTATATGCATTTTGTGCTTCTATGTTTAGATATCACTTCATTTCCAAATTCCCGTTCTCAGTTTTGGCCTTTTAGATAGTCTAATATTTGCGATCATAATAAATTATAGGTTTTTTTCTGCTCGCTGTGTATTGTTATGGAGATCAGTATGTTGAATGGAAGTGACAGTTATATTAGAAGCATGATGGTGGGTAAGAGAGATTATTTTGTGAAAGCTAGACAGACATATACATTTATCAATAAATATGATTCTTCCCTATACCCCTATTTCCTCCATGTTTGTATTTCCTTTTTTTAAATGACTCATGATTCTTAATGAATAATCTATTGCCTACAATCAACAAAATTAAAAAAAATAGTGGCACAGAAGTCAGTTGTCATTATTTGAAAATAAAGATCTGCTCTTGAAAACATATGAAAAAAACTATCACTGTACTCCAACTCTAGGTTTAGTCAAATATAATAAGCATGTAAAATACCTCACTTTATCATTAAATTGTGTAACTTAATCTATGATTCTGTGGAATTCATGTTCGTTTCTTTAATCTCTAAATTAGTGTACATACTTAACAAAGTGACTCAAATAAGATGATATCATCACTATCACAAGTTTCCCTTTCAGTGAAGTAATAAGCTTGCTTTTCAAAAGTAAAAGATTAAAATACTTCTCATACTCATTTATAGTCATTAACAGTCTCATATACTTGCATGTAGAAAAATAACTTTCAGTATCTTTGGGAATAGCAACTGTTCTGTAACCTGTTTTGTTGTATATAAACAACATTCCATTTTCAATGAAAAAAAAGTCCATTAAATTTTTCAAAAGAAAATTCAAATTCCCAAAAAATTTTCTATAATTTCCTTTCTTCCAAAATTGATACATCCATAGATTTCTTGCTACTATGCAGACTAATCCTCTCTCTCTCTCTCTCTCTCTCTCTCTCTCTCTCTCTCTCTCTTCACTGCCTGGTCTTTCAATTTTGATATCAAAAAAAAATCAATTCTGGAATTCACTCTCTTTTCTAATTGCAGTCTCTTGAGATGCACTTACTGAGTCCATGATTTTAACATTGTCTAAATATCTATCCCCAGCCTTGACTTTATTTGAATTCTAGATACATATATCTAACTGCATAAACACCACTTCTATATCTAATAAACATTTCAAGCTCCACATTACAACATCTAAAAAGATGCTCTTGATATCTATCCCCATCTCATTTCTCCTCCAATATTGCCTTTTTCAGCAACCAGTAATCCCATTCACAAAGTCGCTTCAAATAACAAAACCTAAAAGTAATCCTTCATTTCTCTCTTTTTTTTCATTCATCACATTCAATCACCAAAGCTTTCTGACTTACAAAACATTAACAAAACACAAATACTTTGGTCATCTCTACTAGTCTCACAGCCAAATGAGATTTCACTTTTGGGCCATGTTATAGCTTTCTATCTAATTTTCTTCCTCCCATTCTTTCTCAGAATAATTTTATTACCAGACAACCACCAAAGTTATCCCTTATCCTTTCTGCCTAGTATGGTGTGTGTGTGTGCGTGCGCGTGTGTACAAGTGTGTGTGTGTGTGTGTGTGTGTGTGTGCGTGTGCTTTTAACTTGGACTAAAATATGTTTCTCTAGCCTCTCTTCATTGACCCTGGATATTCATTTTAAGTTTCACAAATGAACTATAGTTTTGCTTCCATATTTCTTTGGATTAAAAAACAAAGACTGTTAATTTATCCCCATTACTAAATTTTCCTTCGGTTTAAACAATCGTACTTCCTTCGATTCTCCTTATAGGACTTGACTCATAAATGCTGCACGTTCCTGATACATCTCCTCTGAACAGTTTCCTTACAAAATGTGACCAGAACTCCCTTTACTTTGGAATATTTAACATCTGAAAACATTTAGTCAAACAGTCCCATTGCTTATTTTTCATGGGTGATTATAAGTTTCTAATTTTGCCTTGATTATAGGTGACAAAACAAGAATTTATTCTGGAGTCAGAGACACTAAATAATGTTGAACAAAAGAATAAATAAATGAATGTTAGTTTTTAAAAATTCTTAAAGTAAAAATGCCAAGGCAATAAGTGTGATTTTGTTAGATACAATTCTACAAAGATATTGACTTTTACTTAAAAAATTTAAACCTCTGGAAATGAGTGATTGGCTGGGTAAAACGTGATTGTATTATGACTGCATAATATCATAAAACATCCTGGTTTAAAGAAAATAAAAATAAGAAAATATCACATAGTCACTGCAATCAGGTATCTCTATTCAAAGTACCATCTTTTCAGTTTCAAAAGGAAACAAAGCTTGAAGGATATGAATTTCAAAAGTGTTTATTCCATGATCTCTAGCAAGTGTTTTAAATGGTTTTTGTACTGTAGGATGATGGTACAGAAATTACATTATATGAAGGGGGGGAAAGAAAAACAATTTGTTGTTAATAGATATGTCGCATTTGGGATAAATTTCCTTTTTTTTCTAAATCTCCAAAATATATGTTTAATGTGACCAAAAATATTAATTATCAGTATCTCACAATATTTTAATAGAGTCAACTACATAATGAGCCATAGCTTGTTTCCAGACATACACAAGTATTCCATGCATTTAATAAACGGATGAATGAATGGAGAAAGGAAGAAAGGAAGTAAAAAGAAAGGAAGGAAAGAAAGAAGGAACAAGGGAAGGAAGGAAGGAGGGAAGAAGGTAAGGAGGAAGGATGGAGGGAATGGAAGGAACAATGAAGAAATGATTATTTCTAGGATCCTATTGGCATATATAAAATACAACCTTCTCTTCTATGGTCATGATTTCTGTCTTTAATAATATGTTGTTTTCCTATTTTCTTTTAATGTTTCATGTGCCTATATATTATTTTTAACAACTAGAGTTTTAAGCTGCTTAAAAGAAGCAAACTGGTATCCATTACTTTCCTATATAGAATGTTTTAAATCCTATATAGCTGTCTTTCCTTGTATCTGTTTTTGTCTGCTTTTAAATATTTGTTTTTTAAGTCATCCAATAAGATTTGATTACTCACAAAAAAATAATGTTTTTGACATAAAATTGTGCAGTTCTAAGTTTTTCATATTAAATTACCTATTTTTCCCGACTTAATATAAATCAAAGTAATTTCGGGGCGCCTGGGTGGCTCAGTTGGTTAAGCGGCCGACTTCGGCTCACGTCATGATCTCACGCTCCGTGAGTTCGAGCCCCTAGTCGGGCTCTGTGCTGACAGCTCAGAGCCTGGAGCCTGTTTCAGATTCTGTGTCTCAGTCTCTCTGACCCTCCCCCGTTCATGCTCTGTCTCTCTCTGTCTCAAAAATAAATAAACGTTAAAAAATATTAAAAAAAATAAAAGTAATTTCAAAATCATGACATTTTGTTTAATTAGGCCCTTCTGTTGAATTTAAAAGTTTTTTTTTTATAAAAACTAAAGTAGAAAAATTAAAACGATGAAAATAAAGAGAGTGAGCATGGAAATCAGGAGAGCTAATAAGAATTAGTAAAACACTTATCTTTAAACTGAGATTTTTAGCTTTCAAAACAAATAAAACAAACAAAATATCACCACTAATGTAAAGTGTATGTTTAAAGTATCACTTTTCTGGGGCCCCTGGGTGGCGCAGTCAGTTAAGCGTCCGACTTCAGCCAGGTCACGATCTTGCGGTCCGTGAGTTCGAGCCCCGCGTCGGGCTCTGGGCTGATGGCTCAGAGCCTGGAGCCTATTTCCGATTCTGTGTCTCCCTCTCTCTCTGCCCCTCCCCCATTCATGCTCTGTCTCTCTGTGTCCCAAAAATAAATAAATGTTGAAAAAAAAATTAAAAAAAAATAAAGTATCACTTTTCAAATTATAAATGATGGAAGGTTTTTTTAGTCACCTTCTAATTTTACTTGGCTTTGTTTATAATTTTAAAATTCACTCATTTCCATTTTGCAAAACTGCCTACACTTTTATATCAAAACTGTCAAATAGAGATTTTTATTGTCTTACTTCAAACATCAACTTCTTCAAGGTGCTTATCTCTTAAAAAGGGAACATTCAATAAGATAAAAGTTATAAACATTAAACACATATTTTAATAGGGAAAATAAAGTACTATATAATTGGAAAATCTCAGTATAATTTCATTAGTATTTTTTATTCAGAGCATTCCACATTCCAAACAACTGTTTAAATACTAAATGCTTTGAATACAATGCTTCTTGTTTTTCCTCTTCTTTAGAACTATTCCCTTATTTACACTAGGTGGTAATAGGTAATTTATCTGCGAAAGTCATCTCTGTTATTTAGCAAAGTAGCTGCAATTTTATTTGCTACCTGCTTTGCTACCACATCTATTCTTGATCTGAGCAGAGAAATAAAGTCATCTAGAAGCAAAATATTTGACTGAAGGCTATCTTTGTTTATATTTTGTGTGAATCATTTTATTTATTTATTTATTTATTTATTTATTTATTTATTTATTTATGGAGGGGGAGGGCAGAGAGAAAGGGAAAGAGAGAGAATCGCAAGCAGGCTCCACACTGTCAGCACAGAAACTGATGCAGGACTCAATCTCACAAACTGTGAGATCATTACCTGAGCAGAAATCAAGAGTCAGATGATTAACTGACTGAGCCACCCAGGTGACTCGAGGAGCATTATTTTTTTAATTCAATGTCTTCAAGCTAATCTAATCTATATCTATTCAACAAAGGATGCTTTATTTTATATCTTAATGATGACTTCCCAAAGTTATTTGTGAGTTTTGGAAATTAATTATTTTAACAAAAAGTAAGAGATAGTAAAAGAAATAGCTCTTTTTAACAAGTTTAAAAATCTCATTACACAGTTTTACTTCAAATGAATAATCAATTATAGATAAGAATTCAATAGCTAAAGCATCTATAGTCTTAAATATCAAAACATCCAATAATATATCTCAACATGGTTTTAAAAAGTAAGATTACATTGGTTTAATGACTATAAGTGATTGAAGAAAATTTCAAAAATGCACCTGACTTTATATATATGATTTTTAAAAATCATTTATTCTCATTTAACATAACTGCCAAATGCTTGTACATCAAAGCTGCCAAATAGGAATATTTTAGTGTTTTACTGCCTAACATTTCATCCATCTTCCTGATGGGTTCAGAAAGATTTATGCCTGGAATAGAGTATACAATGAGAGAAGGAGAAAAAAAAAAAAGGATAAAGCTGTTAACGGGGAAAAAAATGCTAATAATAAATAGAAACATCTAACACCTATCATGTTGAATTGTGGTATGTGTATGTGTATTGATTAAAACATTTCTAGGGGATATAGTGAGGCAATAAAAAAAGAAAGAATGCACTTATATGATATACAATATAAAATTAAACTATCTTACATAAATAGCTTACATTTCAAAAGAATAGTGTTCAAAATTTTTGTTAGCAGATTGTGGAATAATTTTAACTCTAATGAATTATATGAAAAGTGTTGTTATTTTTTGTTTGTTTTTGTTTTTAATTAAGGAAAGGCCCAAATTCTGGTTTTATATTACAGATAGAAAACTGCTCCAAATAAACCATACCCATTTATCTTTCAAGGCCAAGAGAATGCCCATTCCTGAGACTTTCAGTGTTAACAGAAGAGAAAAACAAAGAAAACTTTATTTTCCTCTTCTCTGCATGTCTGGCATATTTGTGTATAATCATGGATTTTCTATGGAAAATGAGACAGAGGGAAAGAGAGAGAACACATAAAATTGATATTCTAGACTTGGCAGACCCTGGAGTACTGTGAGCTTCCAAATGTCAGGGAAGGTATCTTAAGGTAAAACTATTTCTGGAAATGATGGTTGAAAAGCAAACAGCAGTACAATGTATTTTCTTACAAGCAAAACTACTTATGGCTTTAGATGATTTAAAAATGCATTAGATAAAAATAATTGGTATCAAGTAAATGAAATACGATAACCTTTTACAAGATTTCTGTTGACTTTTTGTAGGTTTGTTCTTTTACTCTGGCTAAATTAAAAATATTTTTTTACATATTTTCTTACCTTAGTGATATGGAAACTATGTTGTACAATGAATGTTAATGAGGGAGAGAGAGTATTAGACAAAAAAAGTATTAAGTATCTGGGCCAATGCAAACTTGATATTCTAGATCAATTCTAATGGATATGAGGACTTTGAATTTATGTAGCTATAGATTGCTCCTGTTTCAGAGGCCACTTTGTTTATAACTAGCCTACTTTTCACTGCTTAAATTTAAATGTTAGAATTCCCAACTGAGATGTTTAATGATTACTGTGTCTGCAAGTATTCAGCATGCACAAAGTTTAAGCACACAATATAGGCACAGCCTTGTTAAGGGTCATTCTCACATATATTAATAAATAAAGTAAAATGTCATGTCAATTTATGGCAACAGAAAGCTTTTGTATAATGATTATATTATATAATTGTGCATACTAGTAACAGACATCAGCATAAGTCAATTGTATTCTTCCTAACTAGATACTGCTTATTCAATATGTGACCAAAACGTTTAAATATTTTTCAATATATTAATAACATATTAAATTGAAAATTAAAAATAAGTTATGACATGGGAGTCTAATTTACTCATAATAAAAGACAATGAATTTAACATTTTATAAGATACATGATCTTAGTGCCTGTCAAAAGCCATTATTAATGGGATGAACTACAGATATCTACAGTTCATAACAACCCAGTGTCTTTTTATGCCTTCTTTCTTCTGTACATCTGTGCAGCATATGACAATTATATCTGTATTATATTTGCCATTTCCCCTTCCTACCTGTCAATTATTTGCTAGCTTACAACTTCAGCTTGAGAAAAGAAAATAAAAGTAGAAATATAAAAGAAGAAACATATTTCAGACATAAAAATGTTATTGTTAGTGAACAAATGGATATATGTATGCATATGAAGCAGGGTTCATGCATGAGCAGTGATTAGGCAGGATGGCACAGTGGAGGATATAAGGTCATGGAGGAGAAGATAAAAGAGCATATCAAAGGTGAATTTGTGGTTTTGAATTTGAGTGATTTGATTAATAGAATTGGTTCTATTAACAAAACTATCAATTCAAGAAACAAACAAACAAAAAATAGGTTTAGGAGATAGAGTTCAGGAGCAGTTGAGAGAGTATCCACATAGAGATATCTGAGGTAAGAAATATAAATACCCTGGCTATGTCTCTCTTGATTGATCTATGCTAGAAACACAATATGGAATGCATGTCTCTACTGCAAGGAGAGGAAAGGATAGGGAATGTTTTGATAGTGGGAGCTATGGAAATACATGAGATTTTCAAGTAAAAGAGCCTAGAAAGGGACACAGATGGCATTTCAGCAAAAAGAGGAGCAAGAATGGCCAGATTAGAATTGTACAGGGTCTTAGGATACAGGGAAGGGAAAATGTCAAGAATAAGGTTAAAGGAGTTTTGGAGAAATAAATATATAATAAATAAGGTAATTTTAGACATCACTCATTGTATTTATTTAAATGTATATAATATATAATATAATTGATAGACTGATTGATAGTTTTATAGAACAAATGTAAGGTTAGCAATAAATATAATTATCTTTATCAAGTAGTGGTATGAGAAACTTAATGATTACAACATAAATAATGATTACAACATAAAACATTAAGCCAGATAGCCTTTAAAAGGGTTTCTCAGTGCACTTAGAATCCAAAGTCCTTACTATGGTCCTAATGATCTTCTCTATGTTTCCACACTTTCTTTTCACAATTACATTTTAGTCACTGTGGATTTTGTTTCTATTTCTGGAACATACCATGCTTACGTTCATCTGAACTTCTTTGCACTTGCTGTTTCCTCTGCTTGGAATGCTGTTTCTTAGTCCTTTACATAGTTGATCTCTCAATTATCTATTACCACCTATCATACTTTCTCATGAATTGCATTCTGTCACGCCCTTCTATTTATTGTCTACTTATTTCCTGCATAGCATGTGTTATAATTATCAATTACTTATTTATACATTTGATTGACTTTATTCATGTATGTATTTTCTTTCTTACACATGTTGTCTTCTTCCAAGAAAACAGAAAGATGATGTACCTTGTCTGTCTTATTTATTGCTGTTCAATCAATATTTGGTGAATGAATGAAGAGATAAGAGAGTATATACTTGAAAATTAGCAGAACACTGAGGGGCTTACATTATAATGTTCTACTTGTAAGTAGAATATGCATTCATAATGCGAATTTTGGAAGCTATAGAAAGGAGGCAATAAAAATTATACTACCATCATTATACTATTATTATCAGGAGATTTGTATTTTTACAGTTTGTTGTATTTATTTTCATTCTTATTTTTTACATGTATTATCATATAGTTACAATTATATCTTTTTGAATACTATATTCCTTACCTGGCAAATGTCCTAATCATGATTCATGTCATTAAAAAGCTCACCATAAATATTATTATGTACTTTGTTCCACAGAAGTTTCATACATATATAATTATTCTGTGCTGTTTCATATTTGATATGCTTTTTCATTTTTAATAAAACCTTAGTGGAAACTTGCAAATAATTTGCCTACAACCCAAAATAGTATTTTTATAATAAACCTATATAAATAGAATGACTGAATTAAAGTCATAAGGTATAAACATAAGGTATAAACATAAGGTATAAAGTCATGAGGTATAAACTGTAGATGCACAGTATCAAGTTACATCCTAAAAATTAAAGTAATCTGTCCGTACATCGGTGATATATGAAAATATCCATTTTTGTTATGATCACCAACATCCGAAGAGTTCTTATTTATAATATAACATAATTGCAAGTGATATACCAAACATGATATCTCAGTTCTGTAAAATTTTTATTTATTTTAATATTACCAAGGTAGGGACACCTGGCTGGCTCAGTTGGCACAGCATGCGACTCTTGATCAGGTTCGTGAGTTCAAGCCCCAGGTTGGGCATCAAGCCTACTTAAAAAAAATAATATTAGCAAGGTGGAGTGATTGTCAGGTGATTATCAACCATTTTTACTTCATAATATTTATTTACTAAATAATCACTGACTCAGTCTTATCAAAAAAAAAGCTACAACAACAATTAGCATATTCTATGCATAGTAGAGATCCCTGAAGGAAACTACTCTTTAAAAAACCAAGCTGGATAAATAGTAATGAAATGTTTAAGTTGTACTCTAAGTCACACATTTGTCACGATGTGATACAGACAGTTATGAGATATTCCAATGAACAAAACACTTCACACAGCCCTAATGGTAAAGAAAAGTTTGTGAAGGAAATAGCATATAATTGGCATCTTGAAGTGTAATTAGCAGAGACAAGGTAGGGCAGGATTTCAGGTTGAGAGCATTGTAAATAAAAGGAGCTGAAGATATATGATCAGGATCCTGATGTGACAAGTTAATTGGGGCTGGAATGCAAGAGAAGAACCGCCAGAGAATAGTAGAGAGTGGATGAACTGAGACCTTGAATGGTACTGTGTGCTATGCACCGATGTTTGCACTTGATCCTAATCGCGGTTTGGGAAATACAGAAGGTGCTTAGTTGGAGCAGTGAGCTCACTCTGACTTCCAAAAAGGACAAAACTAGAAGAAGAAAAAATGTCTTAGGCAATCCAAGTAAGAGGATTGTTTTTAGACTGGTAATTGCAGTTAAAATATGGAGTAAGAAGTAACAAATGACACACATTTCTGCCTTAATCTTCTTTGTGGATTAATACCTATGCCATAGAAGACAGGATGCAGATAATGGAGAAATAAAATATATACATTTCACTTTTGGGGATGTGAGTGAGGAAGAGTTATGAGTGAGGGGGAAAATAGGAGGGACAGGGTATGATGGATCCTATATTTGGACATATGTGTTTGAGTTACAATGGAACTTTCCATCTCAAAATACACAGTAGCTATTGAGTATCAGCTATTGAGTTCTGAAACTAAAGAAGTAAATTGGAATTGAAATTTAAAAAAATAAAATGAGAGTCATCAATATATAGATAATAATAGCAGGTGTAAAGGAAATGGCATGGCCCATGTTGAGTGACATGGAAACTCCATAAAATAAGTCTTAGATTAAAATCCTCTGACATTTTGTAAAACATATGTATAGGAAAGAGGACATATCATACATCTCTGTTTCTCTGAGTTAGACGTGTCTTCTTTGTTTGTTTTTTAGAATACACATAGAAGTAGAATTTATCTTTCTCTGTATGCTTATTTCACTTAGCATTATATCCTTCAGGTTCATGCATGTTGTCTCAAATAACAGGATTTGCATCTTTCTGATGTCTGAATGTTTTTTATTATGTATCTATACAATATACTACATCTTTATCCATTCACTTCCCAACAGACACTTAAGTTGTCTCCAGATCTTGGCTATTATGAATAATGCTGCAATGAACATGAACATGTGGATATGTCTACAAGATACTGATTTTGTTTGGTTTGGATATATACACAAAAGTAGGATTCTTGGATAATAAAGCAGTCCTATTTTTAATTTATGAAGAAATTCTATACTGTTTTCCATAATGGCTGTACCAATTTACAATTCCAGCAACAATTTACAAGGATTCATTTTTCTCCACGTCCTCACTGATATTTGTTTTGTTTGGTCTTTGTGATCATAGTCATTCTAGTAGATGTGAGGTGATAACTCATGGTGTTTTTGATTGGTATTTCCCTGATAATTCATAACGTTGAGCACCATTCAATTATCCATTGTTCATTTATATGTCTTCTTTCGAAAGATTTCTGTTCAGGTCTTTTGCCCATTTTTTTGAATTGGGTTATTTGATTTTTTTTAATGGCTGTTGAGTTGCTTGAGTTTCTTATATATTTTGGATATTAGCCCTATCAGATATATGAATTGCAAATATTTTCTCCCATTTCATAGGCTGTGTTTTCACTGTGTTGATTCTTTCATTTGCTGTGCAGAAGCTTTTTAGTTTGATGCAATCTGATATATCTATATTTTCTTTTGTTGCTTATACTTTGAGAGTCACATTCAAAACATCGCCCAGACTAATATCAAGACACATTTTCCTATGTTTTCTTCTAACTGAAAATATGAACAGGCAAATCATAACTAAGAAAATTGAAGTGGTAATCAAAAATCTCCCAATAAATAAAAGCCTAGAATCTGATGGCCCCACTGGTAAATTCTACTAAACATTTAAAAAGGAATTAAAACTAATCTTTTTAAAACTCTTCAGAAAAACAGAAGATGAAGAAATACTTCCAAACTATTTTACAAGGGCAACATTACTCTCATATGCAAGTCAGACAAGAACACTACAAGAAAAGAAAATTATAGACCAATATCTCCAATGAACACAGATGCAAAAACCGTCAATGAAATAATAGCAAGCTGATTCAACTGAATATTAAAAGAAAAAGAAATCATTCTTTTTATTCCCTCTTAGCTGCCAATAGCTGGTTAAGTATCTAGCTATGAATGCTTGATGTATAAGAACAGAACACCAAATGGAACACTTTGCACAAACCACTA
The DNA here is from genome assembly GCF_007474595.2 of Lynx canadensis. Classification (NCBI taxonomy): domain Eukaryota; kingdom Metazoa; phylum Chordata; class Mammalia; order Carnivora; family Felidae; genus Lynx; species Lynx canadensis. The sequence goes on from NC_044312.2 coordinate 34,843,512, forward strand.
CCTCTTACCTTTCAGGAGAAGGCTGAAAAAAATGCTTAACAAATTTTCTTCAATATCTCTTGACTACCTCTTCAAATCACATTCTTAATAGTAAATGTATACAGCAGTGGAGCTTACTGATTTCAACAGGAGCTTCAAGGCAGAAAAAATCTAAGAATAGAACTATTTTGTTAAAATTAATATCCCAAATTCTATTTTGCAGTTCGGTCTGACACAGTCATGAACACTAAGAATACCTAAAAAAAACATTATTCAGATTAATTAAAAGACTACTTAGTTTATTCAACTTTATGCAATCTCTCTACTGAATATGTTAATGATATTACCAATCAAAAGCCTGTATGTAAGGAATTAATCTCTCCACAGAAACTTTCCTAATAAAATCACTTCCATGATTAAGTTACAATTATCAGTGCAAGTCATTCTGTGCACAGTACAATTTACAGTGCAAGTAAAAATGAGGCATTAAAACTTCCAGGGAGTTGACCAAAATGGTGATATGAGAGGCATCCGAGTTCTCTGCCTCCCACAAATGCACCAAATATATAACTATATATGGAGCAGTTCCCACTGAAACAGATCCAGAAACAAGCTAAACTTCTAACACATCAAATGAATGAGAAAATACTCACACTGAGATGAGTAGGAAAGGCTGACACATACTCTTGTCACAAACCCACCTCTAACATAGTGGAATGTAATCAAGAGGAACCCCCAAGAGGAAGAATTAAGATGGTGGAGTAGTAGGAGCACCTTATGCTTGCTGCGTCCTTTGAACACTGTTGGATAATTGTCAAATCATTCTGAACACTATGGAAACTGATCTGAGGACTGAGAGAACAAACTGCACTACTAGAGGAAAGAAAGAGTCCACATCATGGAAGGTAGAAAGTGTGGAGATGTGACTTCAGGGGAGAAAAGAACTGCGGGTACTGTGAAGGGGAGAGGTCCTGACCACAGAGAGAAGAGAAAGAAAGAAAGAGAGAGGCATAAAACAGCACACAAGGGAATTGCACAAGAAAAAAACTTCTCCAAAACCATTGACTGGGGAAAGGAGAGGGCTGATTATCACAAGTTTTTACAAGAAGCAGGTTGAAAGTCTGAAGTTTTAGAAGTCTGCACCATCACCATGGTTGAGCCTGTGGAAAAGGAGAGCAGAGATCTGGGAGCAGAAACATGCTCTGTCATTCCCCTCGGTCATTCTGGGAGAGACCGTTCCCCTTCTTGGAGTGCATTTGGGAGAGGCAACACAGTCTCTCAGGGGACAAAAGAGACATTGAGACATTGAGCAGCCAGTTCATTACCATACCTACAGAGATGCCTGCTGAGGGCAGCTAACCTGGGTGCAGGCTTTTAGCTACACTTTACCATAAAATCCAAGCCCCCATGTGGTAATGTGACTGCTATTCTGGGACCAGCCATAGTGCAGGATCACTGTAGGTCTGTGTTATATCAGGTCCCTAAAATTTGGAATTGTGAAACCCAGCCACATATCTGAGATCAAACACAGGAACACTGTGTTGATGGGCAGGCAGATGGATCAGACACAGACAGGGTGAAGGCAGGATCTGAGAGAAATTTGGGACATAAGAGGGGGGATTGTTTGCTCTTCTGTGAGGGCTTCTTGAACAGTGGCAGGTGTAAACTCCCCTCTCTGGGGAAGAGAGAGGGCTGATGCCATTTTTCACTCCTCCTATCAGCATATACAGACCTCAGCTAGTGGCACAGGGCACACATTGGAAGCTTGAGCTGCTTATACTAAGTCCCACCTCCTTGCACTCTGCAGGTGCCTTTGTACTAGGGCAAGTGCGACTGACAGCCAGAGCACCAGCAGGCCCCTCATCAGATCAGCACAACCCCTGCCACACCCTGCACATACCAGGTCTACTGCAAAACTTCTGCTCTAGTAAAAATAGGACAGGCACAGGCTTTCCTTACACACAAAAGTTAGAGACCTAGACAAAATGCCAAGATGGAGGAAATTATCCCAAAAGAAATAATGAG